>NW_026962010.1:14283842-15637033 GCF_032445375.1 Bacillus rossius redtenbacheri
CCCCCGCCCCCCTCTGGGAAAAAGCCTAAAAATTTCGATAATTTTAGGAATCTCAAATATCACTTGTTTCGAGATGGAGTGTTCCGAAATATTCCAGGTCTTTTACCTCCAGCCCCCCCCCCCCCCCTTTCCACAAACGTGAAAGCCACAAAATTTCGAAAAATTGGATGAAATTGTATTAAAATTAAGTCATTACGAACTAAAGTGTCCGGGGCATGGTGGAACTTTTACCCAAAGTCGAATTCCCACCCAATTTTGAAGGAGGGGGGAGGTGCAAAACCCCAAAATTACGAAAAATTTTAAAATTTAAGTATACTTTTTTACTATTTGGAGTGTTTCCGAGCCATTCGGGGTCTTCAAACTACCCTTCCTCCACAAGGAGTCAAAGACCCAATAATAAAAAAAATTTCCAAAATTTGGTAAACATATTCTTTTTCGATTTGAAGTGTTTTGTTTACGAGCCATTCGGGGTCCTCAACGTCAACCCCCCCCCCCCCTTCTCCTGGGTCAAAGCCCCAAAATTTAGAGAATTTCAAAAATCATTCTGTTTCGATTTTTAGTGTTTCCCTGCCATTCAGGGTCCTCAAAATCACCCCTCCCCCTCTGGGGACAAAGCTCCAAAATCTCGAAAATTTCAGGTATTTCAAATATCATTTCTTTCGAGATGGAGTTGTTCCAAACCATTCGAGGTCCTGAACATCAACTTTCCACAAAAGTGAAAGCCCCAAAATTTCGAAATATAAGAATATATATAATTGGATGTTGGCATGTATGACGTCGATAAACTCTTACACCGTTTGACCGATCGCCATGAAAGTTGGCACATCGAAGTGTTTTTATCATGAAGAATGTATTTATGCTATCCATATTTTTGTAACTCGCCGATAGATGGCGCTGTAGCGCATCAACTTCTAAACCTTTCAACCGATCGCCATGGGTAAACAGAAAATCATAGGTCACAGATACACAAACAGTAATTATGTGTCCTTTCTTAATGTCCAACACACTGGACATTTAGCTATCTAATTTGCTGTAACTCAGGGACAATGTATCACCCGGTGTTCAGCCCGGGCAAAGCCGGCTACTGCAGCTAGTACAATAAAAATTTTAATTAACCTGAATATTTCCCCTAGTTTCCAGATCATTTGAGGTATTACAAACTCAACAGCTACTTCTTTTAGGTCTGCTTCCAAACAAATCGCCACTCATAAAAAAATAATTATGAACTAAAAATAAAATTTAATATAACGGACCAAAATATAAAAATTACTACACAAGTGCAATCAAAACTAATATAGCTAGAAAAAATAATCAGATACTAGAACCAGAACGAAACCAGAGGTTTCAAAATTTTATTTTAAGGCAGTGAGATGGAAGACCTAATGGATATAGGGAATTAAGATATTCTAGTATATAATAAAAACATATGTTACTGAGTGATTGTGTAAGAAATTCCATTCACTATGAGAACGCATGGTGGCATTGGCCACAATACTGATTTCAATAGGGAGTACATATACCCATGTTTAAAGTTAAAATAAAATTTCCGTTTTATTTATTGGCTACATTTTATAACGTTATATTTGTAATTTCTATAGCTTGCAAAGCTCTCCCTGGTTTGAAGTTACATATACATCTATATCTAAAGTAAACCTATTTTTTCTCAAATATATAAAATTAATCATAGTCTATATCAATTTTTGTAACTCCGTGGAAAGATATGTAAGACTAAAAATGTTGACGAAATAAAGTTTAATACACACTCAATTTTTATACGCACTTTGTAATTTTATTTCGTCTTAATACAGCCTGCATCCCATCGATATATACATATATCTATACTTTATTGGTATACTGTTATTGCTAAATATTTTATTATTATTTTTTTAATTTTAATAAAAAAAATTCGTCTTTGGACATCTACAATAACGTATCTTCTTAGCAGTGAACAAATTATTGATATCAGTTTAGTAGTTTTTAAATTTAGTTCGGAAAATAAATCAAACTCACATTCTTATCACTACAATATTTAAAATTGATAAATGCAATGCCATCATTTTATTTTCAAAACATATGATTTACGTGAGTGTATTGTTTTTCGTGTAAAAAAATTCAAAAATTTATATAAATATTTTTTTACATAAAGATGTACAGCCATTTCCTATATATATTATATATATGTGTGTATATATATATATATTCTATATTATTGCCACCCAATCGTTAGTAACAAAAATGTGTACTATTTATTCACAATTTTCCTTGTGCCGATCAGAATGCTTATCTGCACGAATTTAATATACATAAAAAAATAAGAAACACGTAATCGTAGATAACTTTTTTTTTGTTTCTTAATTCTGGTTCTAACTGTTTTATAATTGTTAGATTATTGTTTTAAAAAACACCTACCCATTATACCAATCTAAGAGATCGAATATCTCAAAATAGGAAAATTGTGGTTTGTATTTTCAAAATTTTATTATTTATAACTAATTATTTATTATGCTGGGTTTACTTCGAAGTTGAAATTATTTATCTTAAAACCATATTCATAACTTAAGGCTTAAATTGCACTAAATTATATTTTTTAGTTAGAAGTTTTTGTGCGTTTATTATTAGTATCATCTAGTAACTTTTAATAGTAACTTTTATTGTCTATTATCTAGTAACTTTATAGTATCTAGAAAGTTTTTTTATGCTTGGTTAACTTTGGAGATTAAATTAATTGTCTTCAAACCATATTTACCTCTGTTCCACATTTTATTTTAAGTGTTAATTTTCGCAAAATGGTAAAATTATATTTCGTAATTTTTGTATGTTTAATATTGGTACTAACAATAATTTACCATGCATAATTTAATTCGGAGATGTAATAATTAGATATACTTTCCTTTTTTCGCCTATTAGGGGTTGCCATTTGCAAATTGTAAAAATTGTGGTCTGTAATTTTTTGTATGTATATTTTTGTTATCCAAAATGGTTGATTATTGTTAGTTGTCCTTGGAGATAGAATTATTATTTTTAAAAATATTGATAATTATGTTTTGAGATATAATTTTTGATTTTATGAACTTATTACTCCTACGTAAACCTTAGGGGTTAAATTTCAAAAAAATAAATAATTGTAATAAGTAGTTTTCGTATGTTTATTTAACCCTTTTTCATACCTTAGGGGTTGAATTTTTCAAAATGGTACCAATATGGTTGGTAGTATACGTAACTTTATTATTGGCACCCAAAATATTTTCCTCTGGTTGATTATATTTGGATTTATAATAATTTTTTCAAAAGCTAAAATACCATTTTCCACTTCTTAGGGATCGAATTTTACAAAATAGTAAAATTGTGGTTGGTGGAATTCGTGTGTTTATTTCTGGTGCCCAATTTATATTCTAATGATTTATTAGATTCAGAGAGAAAATTTAGGATTTTTAAACATTATTGACCTTTTTTACTCCCTTAGGTGGGGAATTCTGTAAATATAAACATCATTGTTTTTAAGTTAGCCAAACACCTTACAAATTATATTTCATCAAAATCCACCAACTTTTTATTGCTTGATGATCAAACAAACAGACAAACAGGCAAACAGACTTAAAAATAAAGAACTATATTTTTGAGTTCCAAATAATGTGACTAGCCATTTCCTGTAGTTTGTTTCATTATTTCATCGAATGTCCAAACATTTTGTCTCGAACAGTTTAATTATTAGTATAGAGTTCAAATATTAAGTAAATAAAATATCTTTAGATAGTAAAATAATTCTCTTTAAGGTGTGGGAAAGGAGGATGACGTTAGTTGTTAAAAATTTGTTTGTGAACAAATGCTTTGATTTTTGTGAAAAATATATAGAAAAATTTGTACTTGGTTGAACATCAGTGTTTTTTTCTGTCACCTGTTAATACGTTAAGTTTCATGCAACACTGCTTCGGCTGAAATTTTCAACAAATATACCTTTCTTTTTGTAAAAGCTCATTAATATTTTCATTAAATTTGATTATTTCCATTTATAATTAAATATTCAAGTTACTTCAAACATGATGGAAGGGACCGAATATATATTTTTGAATGCAAAAGCTGCAAAAAAATATACCTTTTTGGGCAAGAATAAAATTTGAAGGAAAGAAGCTCCCTATGACAAATGGAGTTGCACGTGACATCACTATGTAACTCAAGCAGATGAACCTTATGCCAGTTAGCTATTCCCAACAACTCCTGATATCTCTGAGAGCTTCACAGATATGCGTTCAGAATGACGGCTTGGAAAATTGCATTTTCTCATCGTTCAAAGCCGTTTTACTTCCCTCTGAGATTTGCGATTAGCTGCCTCCCCTCCATGGCTACCATCTACGCCAGAGTAGACTTTTTTATCGTCTCGAAAGGAAGGTTTTCCCCCCTTCTTTTTACTGAAAGAAAGACCGGGCGAAAAGGGAGAAAAAAAATTTCTTGAACTTTTTTCTCCTTGCGTGCAAGAAATTCATATCTGGGTCGTCGTACATTTCTGCTTTCCTTGTGAACTGGAAGTTTCTCCACGCGGCACTGAGGTCTTTCCTTGCGTTGCTTCCCACCATGCCCAATTTCAACACGGAGGAAATCAAATTTATGATTGCTGAGGCTACCTTTATAAAATGTAAATAGCGAACTTGCTCATTCCAAAATCTAAGAGGAAAAAAAAAATAAAATTACTTCACTTTCATTAGTAAATAAAAATAAAAAATGTTTTTAATTATTAAATTTTTAAAAAAACCGCGGGATAAATTATGTGCATAAAGCCGAAAGTATTTTTTGAAAATTTTCAAAGATATTTAAGATAAATACTACACCATAATAAAAGAAATTAATCTTACTACATGTATAATTATTTACAATGTAAAACGTGGGTGTTTTACAATTGAGCCGTCGCACTAAAGGCTAACACTTTCAAAACACACTATTACGAGATTAGGATAGTTAAGCTTATGTCTATTACAGGACGCTTCTGGTAGGATACAGGCTAACTCATTTAACTTGGTTTACCGGTCTCATTCGGTTCAATTTCTAATAAACTGTAAACATTTTCCTACCATAAAAAAACTTATACTTTTACGTTAACAATCCAACATAAAATCTGTGCGAATGAAACTTTTTATCAAAGTCAGGGACTACGAATTTTATCTAGAAATATAGATATTTAAACGAACGAGAAACAAACTGAAATTAGTGTAATTGAAAGTGTTTTAAAAAAATGTCAGCTGATTACAAATTGTTAAAAACCTAAATAAAAAAAATTCAATGCAGATATGAAGTGAAAACCGACAGAAGTGAAAACTTAACACTATGAATAAACAGTTGTTATTTTTGGATATCCCAATTAATTGTTTGATCTTAAATTATAACTTGTAAATTAAAGTAACTATTATTAATTTTAATAATAGAATTAAGAAAATATAAATATAATTTGAAATAAGAATTACTAACTTTGTAAAATATAATTGCGTAACATTAGAAAAATATTTTGATACAAATCAGAGACTCTTTCGCAATTTTTACGAAAAAAATATTATCACACAACAAATTTGTTTCATCAAGTTAGTAAAATAACTCCTAAATTACTATAAAATACGCATTGCATAGTAATTGTAGGTACTCAAATTATAAATAATGATGTTCTTAATTTTTAGGTTATATTGCTACAAAGACTACGTTTTTTTCGTTATTGAAACTATATATCGATATGAGAATATTAATATGTTTTATACTCACTCTTTACTGCACAGTAATAGTATACTTAAGAATTAAGAACGGAATAAGTTATTTTAATAGGAACAGATATAATGGTATCGTTAACACGTCACGTGACCATGTCGATGACGACTTACATGAATTTACTCCATATCTAAACATTTCCATAGAAGTTTTCACTTCTCACGATGGATTTTCTACGGACAACTCTCAGCACACCGACTGCATCATGGTGACCATCGCTGAGCGACCTCCGCATTCTTGGCCACTTTCCCTTCGTCAACCTCGGCCGGTTTTCCCGGCCAGCGAACACGGTTCATACAAGGCTCGACAGATAGCAGTCAGTATACAAAAAGTTTCCCCCCCCCCCCTCCAACATGTTGGATAAACGACCTTCGTTCAAACGACCGTCAGCAAAATGTCGTTTCGGTTAAATAGCTTTTTCATGAAACGACTTTCAGTTTACTGGTCGTCGGTAAATTGCATTTTGCCGGGGTGAAGACATTTTTGATGTGTAAACATCTCAGCTCTTGGTATACGGCATCTGCTAGGAGTAGTTTCGTGAAAATGGAACGGAATTCGATGAACGTAAATGTGGAAGAAAGATGGCGGACCCACGTGTAGCAACATAAACCCGTATATAGTCACTTTTGTAAACATTAGATGATACCTATATCAAACGTATTGCTTTGCCAAATGATAATTTATTGTAGTGAAACCACCATGGAATATATTTGGTAAATTAAAATAATCATAGTAAAAGGTAATCCCAAATTTTCAAAAAAGCAAGAAATTTTTCTTTACAATCTAATAATACATATTCTCCTTCTAATTTTCCATCAGGTTTAGTAGAACAGTGGTAGCTTGACATCTTCAAAGGACATAGTTCAACCCTCACTGGTATATATATTATTTACTTTTTATAACATTATAATATAATATTTCATAATTATAACTATTAATCAGCTCAGAAATTTTGAAATTTGTTTGTAGGAAGTATTTACAGACTGAATTCAGTCGTTCAAGCAAAAACAAATATATATATATATCTTTATATAGGTATATATATTTCTTGTGTGCATGTGTATGTCACTGAACTCCTCCTAGACGGCTGGACCGATTTTGATGAAATTTTGTGTGTGAGTTCACGGGGATTCGAGGATGGTTTGGATTCACAATTGGATATTTTATCTCGATTCTGAGTTAAGAAAAACTAAAAAACCACGCTTTAAAAGCAAAAATTGCAACGCATTATTAGAAGCCATTAAGTTTTGTTATTGTAAGGAACTAAGTAAAGAGTAAGAAAAAAATAAAGATCCTGACAGTTTATATTGTCGCCATATTTTTTTCAATTTTCAATACCCTTTTTTGTATATTACAATTTAAATTGCAGAAAAAAATCATGTTTCATAGCCACACAAATAGTGAGGATGAATTAGATTCACAATTGGATATTTTATCTCGATTCTGAGTTAAGAAAAACTAAAAAAACACGCTTTAAAAGCAAAAATTGCAACGCATTATTAGAAGCCATTAAGTTTTGCTATTGTAAGGAACTAAGTAAAGAGTAAGAAAAAAATAAAGATCCTGACAGTTTATATTGTCGCCATATTTTTTTCAATTTTCAATACCCTTTTTTGTATATTACAATTTAAATTGCAGAAAAAAATCATGTTTCATAGCCACACAAATAGTGAGGATGAATTAGATTCACAATTGGATATTTTATCTCGATTCTGAGTTAAGAAAAACTAAAAAAACACGCTTTAAAAGCAAAAATTGCAACGCATTATTAGAAGCCATTAAGTTTTGCTATTGTAAGGAACTAAGTAGAGAGTAAGAAAAAAATAAAGATCCTGACAGTTTATGGTGTTGCCATATTTGTTTCAATTTTCAATACCCTTTTTGTATATTACAATTTAAATTGCAGAAAAAAATCATGTTTCATAGCCACACAAATAGTGAGTATCTGTCATTTCTCTATGTCCACGAGGTCTCGCCGCGTCAATTTTCTCCTTGGAGCGAACCCGTCCGCTTAATTAAATAAACAGCTTTTATCGTTGAATGATTTCATGATTTATTTAATGAAAATATGCTCTCATAAAAAAATTAGTTAGATAGACATTCAATAGGTGTCTTTCTCTCACTCTCTCTCTCTCTCTCTCTGAAATGTATGTAGCTTGCTCGCGGGTCAGTAATACAGATAATCTTTACATTCTAGCTCAAGACGGAAAAAACAGTAAATGTGGTTTACAAAGACATTTTATGAAGTGTCTTCCCGTGATTACATTTGAAAGTAGAAACATATTTACTCAAAATTTAGGTAGTAACATATTTTTATTGCAAAGACTGAAATAGAGGTGAGAAAAATTATCATTTGTGAACATAAGAAAACTACTACAACTGTATCAACTGTTATGTTATAATGTTTAAATTTCTAAATGGTGCAAGATAATACAAAATTCCATGCGGAAAAAGTCGTGGGCAGCAGATACGTATAGTTATAGGTGTGGGGCTATGCATGCTGATTTTTCATATACTGAATGGATGCGAACATGTAAGAATAATCTATCTATCTTACTATAATAAAACAGTACTTTTTCTGTCTGTCTGTTTGTACGCGATTTTGATGAAATTTTGTGTGTGAGTTCACGGGGATTCGAGGATGGTTTAGATTCACAATTGGATATTTTATCTCGATTCTGAGTTAAGAAAAACTAAACAAACACGCTTTAAAAGCAAAAAAAAACTAAGCATTGTTGATAATTAGCCTCCATGGCAACGGGCTTTTGCATTGTTGTTGCCATCTGCGTAACCATGGGAAAGGTTTTTGGTAACGGCAGTGGCGTGCCCAAGAGGAGGGGTATGTATAATGAGAAGATACAAAATGTCCAGCGTAGAAATACTTACCGCCATATCCATATCTCACAAAAAGTACATTTGGGCAGGACAATGTCTGTCGGGTCCGCTAGAAAGATATATAGAGAGATAGAGATATAAATATAAAGATAGAGAGAGTTATAGAGATATACATAGAGAGATAGAGAATAAGAGAGATAAAGAGAGATGCTTAGTATATGTTTAAAAAATTACAAAAAAAAATTGATTGAGGCATTGCAACGCATGCCGGGCATTATCTAGTATAATATATATATTACTAGCTGCCCGACCCGGTTTCGCACGGCTATACTAATGGAAAAAAATTAAGCCACATCTCCCATTTACAGTAATGGTAAATTAAAAAAATCAGTGAAAATGTATTACAATGCTGTATAATGTACCGGAGAGAAAATGAATAGCACCGATGGTTTCCCGACTCGTGCACGCAACGTACAACTGATGTACCTGTACTTCGCTACGGCAGTCTACAGGCAGATCACTCTTGCGCCGCTCATTATACATGCCCTTCCTTGTGGGTACGCCACTGCCGCGCGATGCCCGTTGCCATGGAGACGCAGAAGGCATGAACAATGCAAAATCCTGTTCTCATGCAGACAAAGTACCCACTGTTGCCTGGTTTTAACCACCCATGGGATCTAATTTTCGGAAAATGTCATCCTGCGTAACATAAGGAACATTACTGTGATGTTTCAAGTCTGAAAAATATATATATACTTGAAAAAAAAAGGACAATAAAAAACTAACTAAAAAAAGAGAGAGGAAAAAAAAATATAGTTTAGGTTTGCGATTTAAAGTGATAAAAAGTATTTAAATACTAATTGAACTCTTATGAGGGTACTGATTGCTTCGTTGTTAATATCACACGGGTGTTTTTTACTTGTATGGGAAAATTAAGAATGATAAGGCATCTAGTGCGTGGCAATAATGTTAATAGTCAATAGAAAATAAACTTCTAGCGCCTGCGGCATTGTCAACACACACTTCGTACGTGTACTGCATGTTGTATCTAACCCCCTCCAACGAATTTAATTCTAAATTGGACTTTTAATAAGGATCCCTTATGTTATTTATAATATAGCATATAGCCTTCCTTGATAAATGTACTATCCAACACTGAAAGAATTTTTCAAATCGGGCCGGTGGTTCCTGAGATTAGCGCGTTCAAACAATCAAACAAATAAACAAACAAACTCTTCAGCTTTATAATATTAGTATAGATTTCTTAGAAGTATATAATACGCTTTTAAATGTTTCATGTCAATATTTTAGTAATGACACAGAAGTATAGCTTCTAACGTGTGCTGATTATTTATAGTAATAACTTGTAAGTAAATTTTAACAAGATAATACGTTTTTCAATAAAAATGTTTTGTCAAAAATCAAGTCCAAACTCGGGGTTTTATCGGAGCCGTTTCTAATTGTTTAAAATTTTCCGGTTTTTCCATACTGCTCTGCTATCTGCGTTTTATGGTTACAGATAATGTTTAAGTTATAGGCCGCGAATTCCTGTGGTGGGTGCAGAAATAATTTCGATATTTGAAAAGCTAATATTTTTTTATCAGTTTAGTTATAATGCGTGGCATTATTTTTAAGAATTTTACGCTAAATTTAGTATTAAAATTTGTATTTTAAGTTTATTTGTAACATGAACAAAATGAGAACAAATTAATTTGCTCGTTATGGAGGTTAGATGTTTACACTTCACTAGTAAGTACTAAATAACTCGCTCATACATTTTTTTTACAAGAATTTCACACAGAAATTTGAATGTGTTTAAACTCGGCTGAAGATTCGATACCGCTTGAAACTCGTTATCTATGAAAGCTACAGAGTTGTAGTAAATACATTTTAGTAGAGCCTTTGCATGTGGTCCTCACGTATGACACACGGATAACATATTCAGTTATGACGTAATGAGTTTTGGGGAGTGTCGAACTGAAGTCAATAAGAGCTGCGACTGCGAGATTTGCGTGATGTAAACATGAATTTGCTCGTGATTGAGCACAGAGTGATGCTAGTTGAGTAGAATAACTAGAAAGTTACTTTGATTTTGGAGCCATTTATCGCAAAATGCTTATGCGAAAATGGGTTATGTTGGAGAAAAGAAAGAAAACAAGCGAAATTTCCCGAGCAGAAGCAATTATAATGCAGGGAAGTGTTTAAGGCATTGAATGAGTAAAACCGTAGCTGACAGAAATGAGCCAGTGGAGCAAAAGTATCTCCAAAACGAGGCGCGAAATTTTCGCTCGAGCGATCTTCAACCATCTACCTCGCGAGAAGCGACGGGGAATGCAGAACATTGTTTGGTAATGGACGTGAATATGCTCTCTGATGGTTACAATGTTGATATGGAGGCAGTTGAGCCAGTGATTATGAATGATGGGCCGAATGTATCTCAGTTAAGTGTCCTAATTTTCGACATGAGATGTTTTTCGACTTAACGTAAAAAAAAAAGTAACATCAATTTAGTTTAGTTATTTTTTTAATTTCATACACAACATACCCATTTAGCACGATAAAATTTCATGAAACAAACTCCTGGCGGCTGAAAACCAAAATACAACCTATACAGATTTATTTTTAAGAGAGTAATTTTTCGCGTTTCAAGTCAAATTACTTAAGGACAAAAGTTGTGTGGTGAAGTAAAGTTTCGGTTAAACTACTTACCAAGCGACTGTCTGCTGATTACCTTTTGGTAGAACTATTTTTATTTTACTGACGTAACACTGCCTCTCGACCAGAAAATGGCAGCTAACGCCCGCGAAGAACAAATAATGCGACATCTCATAAACCGAGTAGAATGAAATTTGATTATTTACAAACTTTTTACTAAAAAAAATAGATATTCCAAAATGTAAGTTGAAAGTATATAATTAATTTTAACCTAAAAAATAAATTTGAAATTTAAAAGTAGCTGTACTTAGTTTTGTTTATTTTTATAATAACATTTATTCTACCAATTTTATTACGTTAATTCAAGAGTTTTTGGAGCTATATATTCCCTTGATAAACTCATACTTATAACTTTATAATTCATGAAGATACTTATTTAAAATAATGAAATACGTGTTAATTTAATTTTAATTATTGTTTCTTATATCTTTTATATTTCCAGTGGCTTATGCGCATATTTATTAAAATTTATTTCTCCCCTATTAAACTCATTTCGGATACATTATTTATATGTTTAAAACATTTTTATATTTATTTAAATGCAGTGAGACCTATACAAGTTTCAAATTTGTTTTATACTAATAAGATTTTTAGAATTTCTATTTTGGATTAATTAAACAAAACACACAAAATATTGATCCCTTCCCTCTGTACCCACAGAGACAGAATTATTTTTTAAATTTAAATTATGAAGGTGCCCATTTGAATAATTCAAAACTTCTGATAAAATAAATATTTCAATAACTGTTAACCAAATAAAACCAAAGTCCTTAGGTTTTAACTAACTTAAAAGCAAAATAAAAAAATTTCGAAATATGGCTACATTAATATTAAAATTAATATAATATTTCTTAATGTGTCATTTAAAAATTTTTGTTAACTCAATGTATTATTCATTGCTTGGACCAAAGTCACCTCTAAAATTACTTAAGAAGTCAAATTTCTGGAAAAAAAAAAGTTAGTAAATAATGGTACACTTAGTAGGCTTATTGATTATTTCAAAACGTTAAACTGAATTTGATGAGATTAGTAGATATAGTTATTTTTTAATAATTCAAACACTGAACGAGATTGGCCTTGAAGAAATACATATGCTATTTTTTGTCGTTTAGGAAAATTTTAAGGGGTGAAATAGGGGATGAAAGTTTGTGTGGGGAATCAAACATTTCTTTTTTTACTCTTTCACGCTTAAACCGCTTAACAGATTTGAGTGAAATTTGGCACACAACTAGCTCATATTCTGGAATAAGACCAAGACTACAAACAATTACGAAATTACATTATTAGAACAGTGAAAAAGAGGAAAATTCTGATTTATTATAGAAAATCATAGAGGGTAGGATACTATGAGTGAGTGTGTATTATTTCTCTATGTCCGCCACACGGTCATGCACAACCTTCTTGGCAAGTTTTCTTCGAGTACCAATAGATCGCATCCGGTCAAAAACGCCCGTTGCCATGGAGACAAATCATCAACAATGCTTGATGTTTTATTTGTTTTGCTGTTTTTTTTTTGTTGCATGTTTATCTTAAAATGTCAGTTATTTTGAAATATATTTTTTTCCCATCTCGATGAAGGAAGTCAATATTTACTGT
This sequence comes from Bacillus rossius redtenbacheri, assembly GCF_032445375.1. Lineage (NCBI taxonomy): Eukaryota > Metazoa > Arthropoda > Insecta > Phasmatodea > Bacillidae > Bacillus > Bacillus rossius. Next base: position 14,296,734 of record NW_026962010.1, read on the forward strand.
TGTTTTACGTATGTGATCCTAGTCAAAATTTTAGTAGGTATAAAGTTAAATTTAAAGAAATAGTTTTGTTCATTATTTAAAGTTTTCATACATTTAATTACTTAGTAGGAAAGAATGTAAAGTATAGTATTTAGTATTTTTTTCTGTCTGTTTCTTATTAAGTAGTTACTTAGTGAGTAGATAATAGATTTCTGTAAAACATTAGATAGCGTCATCGTAAGAAAAAATATTCTTATGATTAGGCCTATTTTTGTTCTTTTTAAGGTACCTACTGCTGCCGATATGCCTCGCAAGAGTAAATCTAATCTAGTACGTAGCTCTAGCGAAGCTCGAGCACCCAAAGTAGCTGGAACCCAAGAATCTGAGGAGCATAGGCTACTTGGACCCGGCGGATTTTAGATGCCGAGAGTTACGAAGCTCAAAGGGCTGCCCAGAACTTAGAACAGACTGAAGCCTGTCAGGTTTTAGATCCGAGCGACATGCATCATCGATAGCTACAGAGACGCCTGAAGAATCCCAAAGACGACGTGTTTCAAATGCAGAACGGCAGACAGGAAGGAGACATGCGCTTGCAATGAGTAAATGGGAGTCGTTTCACGATCCCGCTTTTGATTATGACCCATTGATGGGTTTAATAACCATCGATTAGTTCTCATAAGGAGAATGGATGAAGAAGGTATACATTTTTAAGCATTCAAGTGGAAAGAAGAAACTCCGGATATGTGTTGTTCTGGCATCACTACGTAGTATAAAACAAAGTCGCTTCCCGCTATCTGTCTGTCACTATGTATGCTTAGATCTTTAAAACTACCCAACGGATATTGATGCATTTTTTTGAATATATATAGTGTTTCAAGAGAAAGATTTATAAATTTAATACATGCATAATATAATAGAGAAAAACTAATAATTTTAGAGGTTTCTAATGTGATGTCGTAAATAACACATTTTTTTGCGCTTACATTGCAAACGCTGGCTGACTCCTACGAGATAGATCAAAATAATGTACTACGGTATTGTACACCTTAAAAAGGTCTACAAAAAAGTCCGCGATGGTATATGTCTATCTCTTAAGGCGATTGGTGCACGGTAAAAACGGCCACAGGCCCGAAAACAATGAATTTTGTATCATATGACCACTAAAGAGTCTAGATGCCTATGTGGGTGACCGTTACTATGTAGGGAGGTCAGGAGCTTAGTTCCAGCTCGTCAGTGGCGAGATGGCCTTCATACGGGAAGGGTGTCGCTGGTGGTCACTCTTCTCACTCAACTCGCTCATTCTCTCACACTATTTCAATAAATCTTTTCAAATCTTCAACATCAATACTTTAAACCATTGCGCTTCCTACGGATTAATTATATTTCATGCAAGTGCCCGAATTCAGCTGCAAAAAAATAAAACGCGTAGTCAATTTTTTTCTTCAAAAACCTTCCCAAACACTGTGTGTTAAAAAACATTCTGAAAGCCCATTTTTCTAGATAAATGGAAATTCTAAATCACCTAAGCCAGTAGTATATAATAGGGGCTCCTGCGGCAGGCTTCAGGCTGTGGTGTGTGGTGTCGGTGTCCGCCATCTTGGATTGTGACGTCACGGCGGCCATTTTTGACACAAAAATCCTCAAAATTGACTCAAAATTCCTCAAAATTCCTCAAAATTGACTCAAAATAACTCAAAATTTTCCGTTTTCGAGGGAAAAATTCCCGTTTCGAGGGAAAAATTCCCGTTTTAGTCCTTAAAAATCCCGGTGGCTAGAAATGTCCATATAGCGGCTTAAGCATCCATGACTACAGCCTCAGATAAGCCTCTGACGTCATCATGGATTATGATGTCACCGTTGCAATTTTCGTTACGACCGCCATCTTTAACTTTTTTTATTTATTATCCGATTTTAATGAAAACAATTTTAAAATTCATAAAAAAATCAATTAATAAAATTTTAATATATTTTTTTAAAAAAACGTACTTTTTAGACACGGAGCTCGGAGTCCTCTGTTCGAACCCGATGGGTGCAAAAAAAATTAAAAAAGGCGACAGGCTCCTTCCTCAATGGAGGCTGCTGGCAGAATGACTTCCCCCCACCACTTTTTTTTTTCATAGCACATATATCGTCAGGTAACATGACGTCACGTCCCACATCTTGTCTTCATCCGCTGGAGACCACCATCTTGTTTTCGTCTGCTACAGTGTGCCGATACCATGTTAGTTTAATTCTTATCCGCTAGAGTGCAGTAATCATTTATTACTGTGACACCCGCCATCTTGAAATTTGGACGCCATCTTGAAAATTCGTAATTATTTAGCTAGAAATTAGGGAAAAGTTCCAAAATTCATTAAATAAATCACTCATTAAGTTAGATATTGATTCGATACGCTCCTGTCTTCGGTACGATACCCGATCGATGCAATAATGTTTAATATTATGTAAAAAATAATAATAATTTCAATAAACCATGTTCAACATTCTTAAAGAGACTTTAAAACCTCTACTACCATCATCCTATAAGCCATCATCACCACCATCTTGAAAATTCGTATTTATTGACTTATTAATTCAAAAAAAGTTCAGAAATCATTAAATAAATTTGCAACCAACAAAATGAGTAACTAGATCGACTAAGCTCCTTGGTACTATCTAGGATGATGAAAAAAATAAACATAATATAATAGTGGTAGGTTCGAGAAAGAAAACAATACAAGTTCTTTCACAAAATAAACTTTATTACTTAATATATATTCTACTACACGAACACTTGCGAAAGCCAGCAATCTTATAATCATTTAGGTCCGCATAGGCTTGAAATGACAGATTCTTAGCTCCAATAGGCTTATACTAGAAAGATTCCAACCAGAACCTTTACAGACATAGTCCTCCTCTACTTGACAAAGTTTCTGGATACCATTTTTAACAGTATGCTTCACATCGTCAGAACTGTAAATTATTGCAGCCGATGTCTTGAATGCGCACTTCTTCACTTCGTCTTCGAATGGATACGGTTTGTTATATACACAGTCCAACCAGAAGTTGTATTTTAATGGACCGTTTGTTGCAACGTCATCAGTAAGCTGATTGATTATGTCCTGTCTGATATCATCAAGAAAAGTACAAATGTCCTTCGACTCACCGAACGTATTTAGATAATAGTAGTCTTTCAACGTTCCACGAAATACAGACTGCGCCAAGTAGAACCCATTATCATTCACTTGTAATGCGCCGAACACAGTCTTAGGTTTATTTTCTTGTCCAGACGTTATTGCATTCGGTTGCTGCACATTGGTTTTCTTACTTGTTCTCTTACGAATCTCCAATCTAAAGCAAAGATTCGAAATTTCTACAGGTAAGTCTGCAGCAGACGCACGAACTTTTCTTTACATTTTTTCAAATGTCGTCGCAAACTATCAATACGTGTAAACCATTCATGACATCCATCACAACGAAACTTTATACGGGATGGATTCTTCTTGCATTTACTCCGTTCATGTCTTCGTGCATCATGAGAAAATGCGAACGACATATCGCAGTAGCTGCAAGGATACCGGGATGATGAAGACGTGCCTTTCAGACCCGAACCAGATACTAACGTTGCCACAGTTGCGTCATCTCTAGGCATGCTCTTATGCACATTGATGCATCGTTGTTGCACCGATACCTTTACTTTCTGACGCTCTGCAGGACCTTTACATGTCTCCAAGTGATGCTTCAAATTAGCATTTCTTGTAAATTGCTTGCGACACTTAATACAGCCAAACATATTACGATAAGGGTTCTTAGCACATTCTCTCCTCTCGTGTCGTCGAGCATTGCTGTTGTTCGAGAAAATGTTGTCACAGTAACAGCACCGATGTTCGTTAGTCGTTGTTGAATCACCATACATTGAAGTCTCCATCGAGGGCGAAACGAAGTTCGACGAGTTTTCCTGTGTAGCCAGCACCACCGGCATTAAAGTCTCTCCTGCTGACGGTATCGCGACTGTTGAAGTCTCCTCTTTTGATGACTTCGCCGTTGCCGACGGGATCTGCACCTTCACTGCCGTAGCTGACGTCAGGGTTCCCATACTCAATGGTACATCCTCCATCAAGTTCAGGGTTTAAATGGTAAAGATGCCATCGTGTTCACAAGAACAAGCAATTACACGACTTATGCACCAGAAGAAACCAACTAGGTGATCCGTACACCGTCGACGTCAGTAACAACTGATCCACCTGCTGTCTAGGACTCGTTTATATACATGCACCGGCTGGAATAATACGTTAGTCAAATCAAGAACCATTTACTATAATACTCGAGTCTAAACATCATTTTAAAAAGCACCTCACCAAAATAAGGTAACACATTTGGAAGCAAATTCGTCAATTGAAATGAACACGCAATGCACGCACTAGCAGCTTTCATCACTAAGTTAACATTTAAATTTCATTCAAGCGAAGTATCAGGCCAATGTCACATCATATTAACATCCTATTGGTCATACTATCCTTAAAATTACACAGTGTTATAAATCACACCAGTTATAGAAGGACTTATAGTTTATAACGCACATCATTTTAGCCATTGATCGTTAACAAATTCGAATAAAAAAAATGTAAAATATACATGGTAAACGAAGAATCAGGTACGTAAACATTTTATAGACTTTATGAGCACTGTAGATGCCAAGAGCTTGAAAGTACATATATAAGAATGATATTTTATAAAACTCATATTAAATTGTATATTTATTCCCAATAATATACATAGATAAAAAAAAGTAGGTTTTATTCTATAAACCCCGCATTTCTTAGTTCATGTTTCTTTGAGGATGTATAAAATTTCATCATTTCGCGAACCAAGTAAAATATTTAGCCTATTATCCCATCATTTGGATGATCAATTTGATCTCGCGTGCTACGGCTTCCATATTCTTTACATATATGTTATTATTTGTCTTAAAATCTCCGCGTCCGTGTCACTATCACAGATGTAAATCATCATCATAGCTGTCATCAATATTATCATGAGCTGCATCAATATCACTCATTTTATGATATCGTTTCCACATTTCAGTTGTCAGAGATTAACTACAATCTATGATCTTGTGAGCTCCATTCTCATTTTCTGTAAAAGCCAGTGTGTCCAGTTATATTATTTAATCCTTCAACCCATCATCCCAAACGCAATTAAATAATTGTAGTATATAGAAGAAAAAATCATCAAAGTTCCTTTCATTTCATCATAGGAACCGCATCATCCTTTCCACCTATAGTGTAGTTTCTTGAACACAAGTGTATTCATTATATATACCATGCAGTGTTCTTCAATAGATGTGGTATACTACCAGTTCTACGTACAAATCTATCCTATCAAATTTGTTTACTCAATAGAAAAAAAAATCATCTCGTTATTGTTACGTGTTTTACTAAATTATCTCTTCGACTAAAATAATTACCACACATAGTAATTTCTACAAAGGACACTTTGTACAAGACATTTTAACCATCATCTGTCTGAAAACAACCATGTCCCATCTATATCACAAAGTAAACGAGGGTTAGTGGAGATGGTTCAAACAAGTGCTAGTCACTCATAGGGTAAGAACCATGTGTTCGATACCTATCTCAGTCAATGTAGTATCTATGTATTTTTCTTACCTCATGTAGAAAAATATCTTACAATGCATACGAATTTAAACTTATTTACGTACGACCAGGCAAAGAATTTAAATTCAAGCACGTCAACAGCAAAAAAAAAATTCTCAAGGATAGAGACAGAGACTACACGATCGAGACACGCCTACCGTCACCCGCAAATTAACATTGACCCCTCGCGCGGGAGTTGCAAGCTAGCAGAATGCTGCGACAGTCATATATTTCTCGAGACATGCATACATCACGTCGCTAGCCTTCCAACCCATTTCACGTAAATCTCAAGTGAAATCGTAATCCAGCATACGTAAAGTACTTGCTGGAACCACTTCAAAGTATACATCACTGAACCAGAGCATAAAATTAGCTTACACATGTATAACTTGCTACCAACAAAAAAAAAATTTGTAGCACATAAACGAGAGGAGTCGAGCCCTACATACCATACTGTGAAAGTTGATACTCCGATAATTATGAGGCAAAATATTTTAAATCATGACCCCGGCCAGTATATATTATTTTTTCCATGTTTTAAAAATTCATGTTAGTAATCAGCAACGAAGGAGTGAGTAACTTGGACAAAGAACCGTTTACCAAGTATCCGGAATCTTACTGATACAACCCATCCAGTGCACCAACATACCCCGAAGTGTGGTCAATTGATAAACATTCTTTAATTTTTTAATATCATGTCCGTAGTGTACACCAATATATGACAGGTTACGATTTAAGACCATAAATTTCCCACAAGTCTGTTAGTTTTATTTCAGGAAGTAATAAATTATTCCTCAAAAATAATAAATCAATTTCCTATCAGATTTTCTCTAATGTTACGACATTACCTGTACCTGCACATTACCAAAACATCTCCCATAAAAATCTTAAGAATGCAGATGGCATACTCAGACAAAAATAATTTTAACAAAAAAAAAACAGTCCAGCATTATTGATAAAAAAATAATACACACAAACAAGACAAAACGCGCATTACAAATTCGACCTAAATTTCGTGTCAAATTTAGTTTATTACATTAAGATAAACGATGTAGGTTAGGGAAAAATATATAAAAAATTCTTTAATTCTATAATTTATTTAAAATAGTACATTTATACACAATAAAATCTGACATGGTATATATATTATATACATTTCTCAGTTCATGCAACATTCATTTTTATTAAAATAAATTATTATAGTTCGTATTAAGAGTGACAAAATAAAAATAATTCATACAGATCGCGATACATCAGTTCAGGAGTGTAACACATTAGAGGGCCAGAAATTATGATAGAAACCCGTCTTTACAAAATTTATGTTTTTTCAAGTAAAATTTTCGTGTAACCTGTATACCGCACTTCTCACACAGAAATTTTACACGGTCAAGATTTCTTCTGCAGCCATGCTTTTCATGGATGCGTGTACTTCGTAGTCGTTCAAATCGTTTACCACAGTAGCAGCACTGATACAGATATTCATCGCAATTACCATCGCTTCCCCGCTGTACAACCTGCAAATGAACTTTGCTTTTACAATGCCTAATCAAATTACTTTTCTTTGTGAAATGTACACCACACGGGTCACACGGAAATGTCACACGATCAGCGTTTCTTCTACAGACATGATTTTCATATCTTCTTGCATGTTGACGGTATTTAAAACTTTTGTCACAGTACGTACACAGATGTCTTGTCGTTAGACCTTGAGTCACCGACGGCTCGGAAAGTATCTTAGTTTCAATGCACACTGCTGTTGTAGACGACGAAGTCCCCTATGTTGCATGAGCTGGAGATTTCCCAGTCGTCAATGACAGATCATCTGTAATGGATGCCAAAGAATCTGATGTATACACGACTGATGCAGAAGCTGGTAATTGCTCACAAAATGTTGTATTTACCAAATGCGATGTAGTTGCAGGTATCGTAGTCTCCTCTGCGTTCGATAATGCACACATTGAAGTCTCTTGGAGTGAAGAGACAGTAGATACAGCCATCATCGGGATCTCTGGAGATGGTAGCATCGTTACTATCGGAATCTCTGGAGCTGTCCTCATTGTTGTCATCGAGATCTGCTTCGTCATCATCGCCCCCGTCGTCAGGGACCCCGGTGAAGACGCGAGACCCTCCGTCAAGATCTATGCAGTCGTTGACCCCGCCACCATTGGGATTTGTACCGATGTCGACGTTGCTACCATTGAGTTCGGATACACATCAATATTCATATACAAGACTTATATGCAGACGAGCCAATCCATCAGATCTGCACTGCACCACTACAAGAGGTGGACTGAGGGACCTGCTGTCTAAGACTCGCTTAAATAACCATGTTCGCTTGTATAATACGCAAGTCAATACATCATCCATTGTTATTACTTAAAAAAATTAGGAATTTCAAGGAATCAGAATTTAAATTATATATACAAACAACTAATCACACATCCAACATACATGGCTAATTTAGACTTAATAGAGGAGCAAGAGTCTGTAATCAATGGAACTCTCACAACCCAATCAAAATTTAAAGTAGGTACCCAAATTTAAATATTATTATGTAGAGCTACACATAACATCCAACTGACTCCAACTGACTACAAGACATGAATAAAATAATTTATACGATACCAGGCTCGGTCCAAAGTCAATTTTTTTTATACCTCTCATCTACAGTTCAGTGGACCTTCAGTGTTGATATAGCTACAGCCAAGACATGTCCAGTACCATACATCTTCAAAGCCTTCAAAGTCGATCCTTGTTAAGCCTTACGACAAAAGTCTCCGAAACAAGAGACCTACTCTACAAGTTTACTAGACATTTTAAGATTGTCATAGCACACATCGATAAAAATCTTCGTAAATAACCCAAAATATTATCAGACCACTAGCATTCGATTTATGCACATACAGTAGGTCACCAACATATTCGTCAACACATGATCATTCTACATTAAGCTCCTCACTTACTTATATCAGCCTACTCGACTACACTCAGCACACATAAACTAGAAGAAGTCAAATAACATCCTATTATTTATTTACATTCGAATATTTAACAGCATGCCGACTGCTAATTAAATAAGCCTGACAGTGAACATGTTAGCAAAGTTTACTTTTATATAGGACCAGGAATACATTGAACCTTCAGAACCTAGCTACACATACACAGTGCTGGATGCAAGGAATTCTACACTCATTAGGCATCACTGACACTCATATTACATCATAGGCACTTGAGTCATCACTCATTTTCCATCATTAAACATGCACACAAATGCAAATTAACCATCATCGACACTTAATTCAACACTCACATTCCATAATCTAATCTCAATTCGGCACTCATTTTCCATCATCGACACTCAATTAAACACTCACTTTCCATCATCGACACTCGATTCAATACTCACTTTCCATCATCGGCACTCATTTTCCAACATCGACACGCAATTCAACACTCACTTTCCATCATCGACACTCAATTCAACACTCACTTTCCATCATCGACACTAAATTCAACACTTACTTTCCATCATCGGCACTCATTTTCCAACATCGACACGCAATTAAACACTCACTTTCCATCATCGACACTCACTTTCCATCATCGGCACTCAGTTTCCATATTCGAAATTTAATACAACACTCATTTTCCATAGTCGACACTCAGTTTCCATCATCATCACTCATTTTCCATAATCGACACTCAATTCAACACTCAATTTCCATCATCGACACTCAATTCGACACTCAATTTCCATCATCGACACCCAATTCGACACTCAATTTCCATCAACACTCAATTCCCATCATCAACACTCAATTCGACACTCATTTTTCATCATCGACTCTCAATTCGACACTCAATTTCCATTATCGACACCCAATTCAACACTCAATTTCCATCATCGACACCCAATTCGACACTCAATTTCCATCATCGACACTCAATTCGACACTCATTTTCTATCAACGACAGTCAATTCAACACTCATTTTCCGTCATCGATACTTAATTCTACATACTCTTTCCTTCTTCGACACTCATTTTCCATCATCTACATACAGTAAAATGGAAACTTTCCATCATCCACACACACACACACACACACAGATACATATATAAATATATTCATACTCAACTCAATTCTTTTAAGTAGCCAACACATGAACTTTATTAGAGCATGAATAACGACACATTTTAATAACAATTTTTAAAATTATATTTATATCAAAAATACAAAAGTATAAAATTTCATCAGTCAATACACATTACTAACTTATTATATATACCCGAAAATTCTAAGTTCATCAAGAATAGTCCACGTTTCTTTGATAACTGATACAATTTCATCATCTTGCGAAACAAGTAAAAGTCGCAACCTGTTCGTTAACACGTTCGGGTCTTTCCACGATATGTAATCAATTTTACTTGATGACACCATCTTCTTCGAATGTTTGCTGAACATATTCTGAAAATCGTTGTAATAATGATTATGATAATTTGTATCATCATCATCGGTGCTGTCCACATCTTTATCAAACACACTGACATCTTCATCTTACATATCCCAGTATTTCGAATTTTTTGACTTTGGAGTACCATCATTGGCAACAAGCTTACTTGCAAATTTTCCAAAAAAATATTCCAAAGTCCGTAGAAGTCTACTATAAGACGACTTGTCACTTTTTCTGGAGATGTTACGTTCATTATATTTTACCTTACTTATATCTTCAACACCAGTTAAGCTATTTCCTTCCTCAAGACCTGGAGATATTTTAACACAATCGCTTTTAAGGCTAGGTAGATCAATTTCATTGTAAGACATACTGTCCCCGAGCATAACGTCTCCATCTACGTACTTTATCTCCTGCGCGAGCTTGGCTTTACAAGTTTTATCGTGTCTTTTTAAATTCTCTCTTCGTGTCAACCGTCGACCACACTTGACACAAATTAGTATTTGACGGAATGAGCTTTTAACACAATTGGTCTTTTCATGTCTACGAGCATTATAGCTGTTATCAAAGTATTTGCTACAGTATGTACAATGTCCTTCAGATCGAGATCGATATTTGTGTATCGTACCTTCACTAGACTGTACGTACTCTATAATGGTTGAATAGCAACTAAAAGTATTTTTTAGGTACTTCGTATTTTTATGCATGAACATTCATCAATTATTTACGAAAAAAGATTTTTTTTTCTCATTTTGAAAACAAAAAATCATGTTCCACTTAGTTTTACTACCCACCTTCATATTTCCTCATATGTTATGTTGTAAAAGCAACCAAAGTTGGTTGTAGGTTATGGAATGCTCACTCACGATCTCTTGAAAAAGGTGTGCCTCCCTAGATCTCAAGAGGAAGAACATTGACCTTATTTAAAAATTAGTGAATAATACCATGGCCTAGCAAGAATCACAAGATAATCTATTCTCATATTAGCAACCATCATGTATCAGTTGTCTGTATAAGCAGTCAATGATTTGTGTGGGATGCAGGATGCTCCCTAACGATCGCAACAGAAGGAGGGCTTCGCTAGAACTCAAGGGGAAGGGAAATCTTCGTGTGTGATAGCGTTTCTTAGTTGTTTCATGACGTAGTAATCGTCTGATTAATGAACTTTTGTTTTTGCCTGATTTCCACCTGTTAAAATTATTTTTTAAGTGTTGATTTGATAATATGACTTCGGAAATTTATACGAAACTCTGAATAAAATTACCTGTCTTAGACACCAAGGACAATGCAATTTGTCCTTCATGTTAATGCTTCTCAGCTGTCTCAATGCATATTATTTTTCTGAGTAAGGTTCTTATTTTTTAAATCCACCTGATAAAAATATTGTATGTGCTGATTTATTGACAGAATTTCACTAATTAAATGTAACTCTGAATAGAAATGACATGACTCATTAAGTAAAAAATTCTTCATGCAGGGATAGATTTCTCACAAATAATCAGGAGCACTCGGAGAAAACCATTATATTTCTCAACAAATAATCAGGAGCACTCGGAGAAAACCATCAGATGTCTAGTCAAGTATAATCAGAAGCACTCGGAGAAAATTTTACTTGAAAAAACATAAATTTTGTAAAGACGGGTTTCTATCATAATTTCTGGCCCTCTAATGTGTTACACTCCTGAACTGATGTATCGTGATCTGTATGAATTATTTTTATTTTGTCACTCTTAATACGAACTATAATAATTTATTTTAATAAAAATGAATGTCGCATGAACTGAAAAATGTATATGATATATATACCATGTCAGATTTTATTGTGTATAAATGTACAATTTTAAATAAATTATAGAATTAAAGAATTTTTTATATATTTTTCCCTAACCTACATCGTTTATCTTAATGTAATAAACTAAATTTAACACGAAATTTAGGTTGAATTTGTAATGCGCGTTTTGTCTTGTTTGTGTGTATTATTTTTTTATCAATAATGCTGAAGACAGTTTTTTTTTTGTTAAAATTATTTTTGTCTGAGTATGCCATCTGCATTCTTAAGATTTTTATGGGAGATGTTTTGGTAATGTGCAGGTACAGGTAATGTCGTAACATTAGAGAAAATCTGATAGGAACTTGATTTATTATTTTTGAGGAATAATTTATTACTTCCTGAAATAAAACTAACAGACTTGTGGGAAATTTATGGTCTTAAATCGTAACCTGTCATATATTGGTGTACACTACGGACGTGATATTAAAAAATTAAAGAATGTTTATCAATTGACCACACTTCGGGGTATGTTGGTGCACGGGATGGGTTGTATCAGTAAGATTCCGGATACTTGGTAAACGGTTCTTTGTCCAAGTTACTCACTCCTTCGTTGCTGATTACTAACATGAATTTTTAAAACATGGAAAAAAAAATATATACTGGCCGGGTTCTTGATTTAAAATATTTTGCCTCTTATAATTATCGGAGTATCAACTTTCACAGTATGGTATGTAGGGCTCGACTCCTCTCGTTTATGTGCTACAAATTTTTTTTTTGTTGGTAGCAAGTTATACATGTGTAAGCTAATTTTCTGCTCTGGTTCAGTGATGTATACTTTGAAGTGGTTCCAGCAAGTACATTACGTATGCTGGATTACGATTTTACTGGAGATTTACGTGAAATGGGTTGGAAGGCTAGCGACGTGATGTATGCATGTCTCGAGCAAACATATGACTGTCGCAGCATTTTGCTAAATTGCAACTCCAGCGCGAGGGGTCAATGTTCATTTGCGGGTGACGGTAGGCGTGTCTCGATCGTGTAGTCTCTGTCTCTATCCTTGAGAATTTTTTTTTTGCTGTTGACGTGCTTGAATTTAAATTCTTTGCCTGGTCGTACGTGAATAAGTTTAAATTCGTATGCATTGTAAGATATTTTTCTACATGAGGTAAGAAAAATACATAGATACTACATTGACTGAGATAGGTATCGAACACATGGTTCTTACCCTATGAGTGACTAGCACTTGTTTGAACCATCTCCACTAACCCTCGTTTACTTTGTGATATAGATGGGACATGGTTGTTTTCAGACAGATGATGGTTAAAATGTCTTGTACAAAGTGTCCTTTGTAGAAATTACTATGTGTGGTAATTATTTTAGTCGAAGATATAATTTAGTAAAACACGTAACAATAACGAGATGATTTTTTTTTCTATTGAGTAAACAAATTTGATAAGATGGATTTGTACGTAGAACTGGTAGTATACCACATCTCTTGAAGAACACTGCATGGTATATATAATGAAAGACTCTTGTGCTCAAGAAACTACACTATAGGTGGAAAGGATGATGCGGTTCCTATGATGAAATGAAAGGAACTTTGATGATTTTTTCTTCTATATACTACAATTATTTAATTGCGTTTGGGATGATGGGTTGAAGGATTAAATAATATAACTGGACACACTGACTTTTACAGAAAATGAGAATGGAGCTCACAAGATCATAGATTGTGGTTAATCTCTGACAACTGAAATGTGGAAACGATATCATAAAATGAGTGATATTGATGCAGCTCATGATAATATTGATGACAGCTATGATGATGATTTACATCTGTGATAGTGACACGGACACGAAGATTTTAAGACAAAAAATAACATATATGTAAAGAATATGGAAGCCGTGGCACGCGAGACCAAATTAATCATCCAAATGATGGGATAATAGGCTAAATCTTCTACTTGGTTCGCGAAATGATGAAATTTTATACATCCTCAAAGAAACATGAACTAAGAAATGCGGGGTTTATAGAATAAAACCTACGTTTTTTTAATCTATGTATATATTTGGGAATAAATATACAATATAATATGAGTTTTGTTAAATATCATTCTTACTATATGTACTTTCAAGCTCTTGGCGTCTACAGTGCTCATAAAGTATATAAAATGTTTACGTACTTGGTTCTTCGTTTACCATGTATATTTTACATTTTTTTTAATTCGAATTTGTTAACGATCAATGGCTGAAATGATGTCTGTTATAAACTATAAGTCCTTCTATAACTGGTGTGATTTATAACACTGTGTAATTTTAAGGATAGTATGACCAATAGGATGTTAATATGATGTGACATTGGCCTGATACTTCGCTTGAATGAAATTTAAATGTTAACTTTGTGATGAAAGCTGCTAGTGCGTGCAGTGCGTGTTCATTTCATTTGACGAATTTGCTTCCAAATGTGTTATCTTATTTTGGTGTGGTGCTTTTTAAAATGATGTTTTGACTCGAGTATTATAGTAAGTGGTTCTTGATTTGACTAACGTATTATTCCAGCCGGTGCATGTATATAAACGAGTCCTAGACAGCAGGTGGATCAGTTGTTACTGACGTCGACGGTGTACGGATCACCTAGTTGGTTTCTTCTGGTGCATAAGTCGTGTAATTGCTTGTTCTTGTGAACACGATGGTATCTTTACCATCTAAAACGCTGAACTTGATGGAGGATGTACCATCGAGTATGGGAACCCTGACGTCAGCTACGGCGGAGAAGGTGCAGATCCCGTCGGCAACGGCGACGTCATCAAAAGAGGAGACTTCAACAGTCGCGATACCGTCAGCAGGAGAGACTTTAATGCCAGTGGTGCTGGCTACACAGGAAAACTCGTCGAACTTCGTTTCGCCCTCGATGGAGACTTCAATGTATGGTGATTCAACAACGACTAACGAACATCGGTGCTGTTACTGTGACAACATTTTCTCGAACAACAGCAATGCTCGACGACACGAGAGGAGAGAATGTGCTAAGAACCCTTATCGTAATATGTTTGGCTGTATTAAGTGTCGCAAGCAATTTACAAGAAATGCTAATTTGAAGCGTCACTTGGAGACATGTAAAGGTCCTGCAGAGCGGCAGAAAGTAAAGGTATCGGTGCAAAAACGATGCATCAATGTGCATAAGAGCATGCCTAGAGATGACGCAACTGTGGCAACGTTAGTATCTGGTTCGGGTCTGAAAGGCACGTCTTCATCATCCCGGTATCCTTGCAGCTACTGTGATATGTCGTTCGCATTTTCTCATGATGCACGAAGACATGAACGGAGTAAATGCAGGAAGAATCCATCCCGTATAAAGTTTCGTTGTGATGGGTGTCATGAATGGTTTACACGTATTGATAGTTTGCGACGACATGTGAAAAAATATAATGGAGTAGTTCGTGTGTCTGCTGAAGACTTACCTGTAGAAATTTCGACTCCTCGCTTTAGATTGGAGACTCGTAAGGGAACAAGCAAGAAAACCAATGTGCAGCAACCGAATGCTATAACGTCTGGACAAGAAAATAAACCTAAGACTGTGTTCGGCGCATTACAAGTGAATGATAATGGGTTCTACTTGGCGCAGTCTGCATTTCGTGGAACGTTTAATGACTACTATTATCTAAATACGTTCGGTGAGTCGAAGGACATTTGTACTTTTCTTGGTGATATCAGACAGGACATAATCAATCAGCTTACTGATGACGTTGCAACAAACGGTCCATTAAAATACAACTTGTGGTTGGACTGTGTATATAACAAACCGTATCCATTCGAAGACGAAGTGAAGAAGTGCGCATTCAAGACATCGGCTGCAGTAATTTACAGTTCTGACGATGTGAAGCATACTGTTAAAAATGGTATCCAGAAACTTTGTCAAGTAGAGGAGGACTATGTCTGTAAAGGTTCTGGTTGGACTCTTTCTAGTATAAGCCGATTGGAGCTAAGAATTAGTCATTTCACGCCTATGCGGACCTAAATGATTATAAGATTGCTGGCTTTCGCAAGTGTTCGTGTAGTAGAATATATATTAAGTAATAAAGTTTATTTTGTGAAAGAACTTGTATTGTTTTCTTTCTCGAACCTACCACTATTATATTATGTTTATTTTTTTCATCATCCTAGATAGTACCAAGGAGCTTAGTCGATCTAGTTACTCATTTTGTTGGTTGCAAATTTATTTAATGATTTCTGAACTTTTTTCGAATTAATAAGTCAATAAATACGAATTTTCAAGATGGCGGTGATGATGGCTTATAGGATGATTGTAGTAGAGGTTTTAAAGTCTCTTTAAGAATGTTGAACATGGTTTATTGAAATTATTATTTTTTACATAAAATTAAACATTATTGCATCGATCCGGTATCGTACCGAGGACAGGAGCGTATCGAATCAATATCTAACTTAATGAGTGATTTATTTAATGAATTTTGGAACTTTTCCCGAATTTCTAGCTAAATAATTACGAATTTTCAAGATGGCGTCCAAATTTCATGATGGCGGGTGTCACAGTAATAAATGATTACTGCACTCTAGCGGATAAGAATTAAACTAACATGGTATCGGCACACTGTAGCAGACGAAAACAAGATGGTGTTCTCCAGCGGATGAAGACAAAATGTCGGACGTGAGGTCATGTTACCTGACGATATATGTGCTATGAAAAAAAAGGTGGTGGGGGGAAGTCAGTCTGCCAGCAGCCTCCATTGAGGAAGGAGCCTGTCGCCATTTTTAATTTTTTTTGCACCCATCGGGTTCGAACAGAGGACTCCGAGCTCCGTATCTAAAAAGTACGTTTTTTA
Source organism: Bacillus rossius redtenbacheri (assembly GCF_032445375.1). Classification (NCBI taxonomy): domain Eukaryota; kingdom Metazoa; phylum Arthropoda; class Insecta; order Phasmatodea; family Bacillidae; genus Bacillus; species Bacillus rossius. Next base: position 14,313,414 of record NW_026962010.1, read on the forward strand.
AAAAAAAATATATTAAAATTTTATTAATTGATTATTTTATTAATTTTAAAATTTTTTTCATTAAAATCGGATAATAAATAAAAAAAGTTAAAGATGGCGTTCGTAACGAAAATTGCAACGGTGACATCATAATCCATGATGACGTCAGAGGCTTATCTGAGGCTGTAGTCATGGATGCTTAAGCCGCTATATGGACATTTCTAGCCACCGGGATTTTTAAGGACTAAAACGGGAATTTTTCCCTCGAAACGGGAATTTTTCCCTCAAAAACGGAAAATTTTGAGTCATTTTGAGTCAATTTTGAGGAATTTTGAGGAATTTTGAGTCAATTTTGAGGAATTTTGTGTCAAAAATGGCCGCCGTGACGTCACAATCCAAGATGGCGGACACCGACACCACACACCACAGCCTGAAGCCTGCCGCAGGAGCCCCTATTATATACTACTTACGCCACAAGGAAACATTGTGCTTTAATATTATGTAAAGAAAACACCTCTTAGTTTTATAGTTATGTAAAGGTGGTGTGATCTGTTTTAGATGTCGCAACATCTTATCATCCATGTAGAAGAGTTACCCGAAAAGCTAACAAGACTATTGCCATGGAAATTGAAATATGGCAACAGTAAACAACACATAAAATATCTTATAACTGTAAAATTTAAATACAAACAACCCTATAGCAAATATAATTTTAATATGAAAAAGTCTACAATAATGTTTACAAGAAACGAAATTGCAATACAAAAATATCGCAATTTTGTTACATTGTTAATATATATATTATTTTTAATAAAGGCAATAAAAATGACATATTCAATATTTGGAATACAATAAATACCTTAAGCCCTACATAATTGCTGCGATATTCACAAGAAATGCTTTTCTTAAATTTTAGTAATTAAAAAACATCGTAAATAAATTATGAACATACATATTATGGTGAAGGAAAGTGGACACTATCACACTGAAAAATCTTAGAGGGTAGTTTTCCTCATCTTATTTCTTTCTTTGCGTTTTTGGTCTTGTTCGTTAAAATATTTCATGTTCAAATACTTGATACGCATATATGTTCTTGTCCTGACAAAACAGTATATAACTTCTTCTGGATATTTATTTTCAGTCTAGTTCCGCAAATAATTTTAGTCAGTGATTCAAAAATCCGCTCTTTTTTGCACAAATTATTGCCATGAATATTATCAAAACACATTTCAGCGATCTTTATTAATTCAAAAAATTCATTAGTGGGACATTTTAAGTTACCCTTTGATTGTACATGTATCCAGCTATCGTCCTCCGAATTGAAATCCGTAGTGCCAAGGTCAGGATATTTATTTCTGAAACGGTGAGCTATATAGCCAGAAACATATTTCAGCCCTTCAAGAGAAATTTCGTCACTTGAAAGGGGCCTGGCCTCTAAATATAAGTCTATTTCTCCCATGTCAGCAAGATCTATTTCATTTAAAGGTGATTTCTCTTAAAAAGTATTTGTAAAATACATTTCCTTGCACAAAAGTAGTTCTGTAATTTCATTCTGATAAGCACTGTCCTGTTCCATTTCATTTGACGAAAAATCACTTACCAAACACATTTCGTCTGTCTTCTCATCCGTGTTTTTCCGTTCAGCAAAAACTGCTGCAGAATGTTTTCACAATATGTAGTTTATAATTCTGTATTTAAAGTAAATGGGCGACAGATGCGTATTTTATTACATGCTTTATATTAGCTTCACCTGTATGTTTGTTTGTCTGTCCGTCTGTAACTCTTTCGACTAAGAGTGAGTTGCTCATCACTGTAAAATGTCCCACCAATTACATCACGTTCGTTAGCCGAGCGGTCTAAGGCGCGCGACTTCTGAGACGTCAGCTTTCGGATTCAGCAATGGTGGGTTCTACTCCCGGCCACGCAGGAAAAACAAATTTTTTTTTTCTGGTAAATTCTAAGATTATATCCATACAACTAACTGTAAATGATTCGGAGAGACTTTACCATTTCTTTGTGACGTTGCAACTCCAAATAGTTATCTCAGATGGTAATAGGTAGTGTCGGTAACTCATTTCCCTATGATAATTATACATAAATATAGTTTAAAAACTAAAGAAACATGCTTTTAAAGATTATCAAACTAAAAAGTTAAAAATAATTTTAAAATTTAATTTATGACAATACTATATAAGCAATACTAGTATAAATGAGAAAAAAGCATGGGGCGCTTAATATACAAAAAATATGGCACAAAGCGCCTCAAGCTTTTTTTCTCATTTATACTAGTATTGCTTATATACTATTGTCATAAATTAAATTTTAAAATTATTTTTAACTTTTTAGTTTGATAATCTTTAAAAGCATGTTTCTTTAGTTTTTTAAACTATATTTATTGATGTTCCATACCTCTATTATACGGACAGAGAAAAAACCACTCTAACACATCTTAGTTCAGTTTAACTGTTAACAAATATTTAGGTTAACAGGTCCTATACATATTTCCGAATGTTTTACTGACTGAGTTATACTGGACATTAATTAAATTGATCGCTGATATTTATACTTTTAAACGAAATTTTGAATTTATCATTTTATGTAAACTCTAATGCGTTAAAAAGTGTAACGCAACACTACACACAGGTAGTGATGTCTAGTGCACTGCCCTATGCACATTAGTTAACAAAAAAATAAAATGAAATATTAATTACTGATAAATAATACCTTGATGTCGTGATACAAGTAACACATGCTTATCTGATATTTATCTCAATTAGAATACGAAATAGGAATTAACTAATTTTAAGACTGATTTATTACTTACACAGTACAGTGCATTTTGAAGACAAATGGGTCTTAAGAAGCGAAAATCGTATTCGATTAAAGGATGGTATGGTTTTCGGTATATTAAGGTTTCCCTCAAAGTAACGGTTTCAGAATGCTTTTAAGATATTAGTTACATCCCAACATAAGTTTAAAATATTTCTCTTAAGAGTGTGCTTCGTAGCATTAAAAAATGTGCCTTAACTATTTTGCAAATTTATCATTGTTATGGTGACGATGTCAGGGGTTTTCGTAATTTTTTTTTAGAAATATAGTACAGTATTAGCAACTACGTTAAGAACTGTTATTTTATTCACACAGAGAAAAGAAATACAAAATGCTAAAATTTGGCGTTTGTCTTTTTATATACTATATAGGTTTGTTATTATATGTGTGTTGTAACATGTATAAAAATGTTAAATATATTCAACAATATTTGGTAATTATATATATTAAAAAACTTTTATGTACGCGACTTGAAACTACGTGAAAGGTTTTCAGTCTATAAAGGCCTATTCTATGATTTTTTTAAAATTATTAATTCTTATGCAAACAATTAATAAAATTTGAAGTTTGTTACATTATCAGTATACTAGCTGTACCCTGCCACGTTTCGCTGTGGCACATTGTGATTGAATATTTTTTTTGTTTTTCCACTGTATGCGTAGATATAAAGACTATCTGGTTTTCCGACTTGGGAACACGCAACATACAGTTGTCCATGTAAAAAGCAATCCGCATCTAAATCTAAACCACACAATTCTAAAGATTGACCTTGAGCTTCATTGATTGTGATTGCAAATACCAATCGAATTGGGAATTGCAATCTTTTAAATTGAAATGGTGTATCGGTCGGGATCATGGGTATTCGAGGAATGAGGACATATTCACCTTTGAAAGGCCCCGTTAAAATCGTTGCTTCCACTACGTTATTAATTAATCTCTTAACTGAAAGTCGCGTGCCGTTGCAGAGTTTTGGCTGATTAATATTCCGCAAGAGGGTAATTGGCACACATATTTTCAATTAAAGTATGTGTGGTGGTATCCCTGGCTGATCAAGTGATTTTAAAAATTCCGTAGAACATATTAATTAAATTTAAAATTTAAATAAAAGGTATAGGGTCTAAGGAGTTCAAAAAATGAATAGCCTAGAACCATCTACATGCAATCCCACATCAAGTGGTGATAGACCCATACAAAACATAACCTCTACTTACGATTGATGCAATTGTTGTTATTGGCGATAGAACATATTAATTAAATTAAAAATTTAAAAAAATGTATAGGGTCTAAGGAGTTCAAAAAATGAATATCCTAGAACCATCTACATGCAATCCCACATCAAGTGGTGATAGACCCATACAAAACATAACCTCTACTTACGATTTGGATAACGGCGCAGCTCAATCGAGACACGATCACACTAAAGTACCTCATTCATATTGTATATATAGTCCCATACCGGTAAGCTTAGTCATTTTTTAATTATTGCACCTCACAATAAAATCATTCTCATTGTATATTGCCATTTCCCGCTCGCTTCACTTGACATAGTTTTTTCCATTGCTAAGAGAAATCCTTTGGCATGGAGAAACGTTTCCATAACAGAAAATTTGTGTTTTTTGTTTTTATTGGTGAGAAAACACATTAATAAATTGGCGCAGTTACTTTTTCGCGGTTGCGGGTATGTTGCTGACGTGAAAAGTAGATAAAAACAATCCTTGATGCGGGTTGTATATAATGGTAAAATTTCAGCTCGATCGGTGCAGAACTTTTTGAGTTTTTGAAGCGTACACAAACCAACATAACATTTTTATAGATATAAATTACAATAGCAATATATAAGATATAAGCTATAAGATAAGAATTATTTAATTTTCAAATGTATTGTACGAAATGTATTTTTTAATTTAAACGTATTTTTATCAATAGAGTCGAAAGAATATACTTTCAAAATAAATAAAGTTTTTTATTCTTTCTTGAAATATATATATATACATATTTGTGTAAATTATAGTCGTCAAGGCACAATGGTCGAGTAGCCTGATGGTACAGCATCGTCGAGCGTGGTCACAACTAAGTTGGGTGACCATGATATTTAGTTATAGAAACTTTTTTTTCCGACTTTTCTGGTGGATTTTCCCAAACTTTTATTTCTTATAAACACTCTTCTGTTAAGATGCAATGTTCTGTAAAAATTTCAATCCAAACCATCGTATACTTTCCGAGTTTTGCGGCCAAATACATACGGAAGCTAAATTTTTATATATATAGATGCATAGCATTACAGTTATTCCAAACAATTCTCTACCAGTGTTTACCTAAGGTTTGCATGTTACGTTGGTTCTTCTACTAATACACGTATATTACAAGAGGTTTGTAATAGATTAAATGAGGTAAGTAAGAATTCGTTTTTATAAACGTTGTGTATGAAATTATAAATTTTGAGATGTATAATAACAAAAAGTAGTGCGTTCCGAAGACATATGTCAGTAGTGTTACCCACTGAAACATTTTTCCCACTTCAACTCTCTGTAAAAATAAAAGTATGGGGTTGAATGCGTCAAAAGGGGTATATAAATAAAATTTGAGGCTTCTTCCTTATTTCATACGCTAGTGTCCCCCACTTACAATTGCAAACATAAATTTTTTCTCGATGTTGTAATTTACTCTGCGTAATCACAAAAAATGTTGGCAGTAAATAAGTATTTAATTTTTAAAAATGAAAGCATTCATGTTTCGAAAAATATGAAAGCGATGTGGGGAAAAATGTTTATAGATACTCCAGTAAAATTTTCAGTTTGATTGTTTTGATATTTTCGGAGCTGTAGCTAGTTTAGTTTGGAGGATTCTTCGGCCGCGCGAGGAGAGTTTGGCTCTTTTTCATTTTCTTCCAGCGTAGGAAGCCGATACCCGGCTTCACCTCGCATCCTCTGCTGGTCTTCCCTTGTCCTCTCCAGATGTATTACTGTATATTAGCTCCATGAGCGCGACCTTGACAGACCCTTTGTTTCTTCAGTCTCCTCTCTCGTCATCCCTCTACACCCCATTCTTCCCCCTCCCCACCCGCAGGCTGCGGCCCGCCGGCCGGAGCTCCGCCGGACTACCTGGTTCCGACAAGCGCCGCCCTCAGCGCCACGTCGCGAGGACATTCTTCCCGGCGGCGAGAGTTTTACACGCAGCACTAGAACTGTCACTCCAGAGGGCATGTTTTGAGTCGGATCGTATCAAAAACAAAAGGATATGAAAATATATACATAACTCAATAGTGTTCTGCCAATTATGTTTTCATTTTCATTTTAATTTATTCTTTAAATCGCTCCTGAAGTAGTCCAGCAGTGATCAATGGAAATTGTCAATATTAAACTGTAATTTTGACGATAAATATTTACTTCCTACTTTTATATGTGCAGAAACCTATTCGTACACTCGTTTCTTGAACTATACTTAAGTTTAACATAATTATGTGTTTTCAAAATAATTCTGGCTTGGAATAAAAATAAATGCATTTAAAATGACATAACTCAGTAAAAAAAAGTTTATTAAAAATATCCTAGGTATATTTTGTCTTAAAAAGAAGCATCAAAAATAAATATGTACAGTTAAATTAGTTTTGTCGTAATATCTTCCATGCACCAATCGCCTTAAGGATAACCCACAATAACCATGTTTTATCCATTACATTTTTGCAAGAAATAACTAATGGCTTATTTACGAAGCGATTTTAAGCAATACAGCAATATGCGAAAATTGAATCTGAGAGATTGGCCTACATCCGTAATAATCAAACTAAATTGAGAGCAGAAAATTATTATTATATTAATATTATATAAAGACATTCTGTAGTATATTTAGTATCAGCATTGCACCCGTGCGAAGCCGGGGCGGGTCGTTAGTATTCTTAATATATATAAATCCAGTGTCCTGATGTTTTTTTTCCAGTGAACTGTTCACCAAGTCAACCGATTTCAATGAAAAGTGGCATTTATGTGTAATTTTTTCCAACTTGAGAGATAGGATAGTTTTTATTTCGATTAATGGTCTTAATAATTTATAATTAATAATAAACTGATTATCAATGTTGATTGGTGTTATTAATCGTAAGTTCCATAAGTCTCAAACAGATGGCACCTTAAATAAGTTTTTTTACAGACAACTGTTGTACTGTCTGACATAAATATCTCATAAATGGCGCTTCGTTTTAATTCAAATTTTATTTTTCTCCATGTTGTGCACATTTTCGTTGATCAATGTACTACGTAACCTCGTTTTTTTTGTATTCTCAAGTGTTTACAATTATTGATATCAATCTTCAGCTCTCAATCTAAAGATATTATAATCAAACAAATAATATTAGCTGGAGAATCAGAGTTCATCAAATTTGTAAGTATTAATTAATTCTACCTTTCCTGCAAATTTTATAATCTAAGTTTGTAAAAATTACAAAAATATCTATGTTTAAAGTGCTTGCTTTTTATTTCCTCATTTTGATTGAATTTTTACTTACTTAATTATTATTTTCAGTAAAATGCCACCAAAAATTCTTTCTAAATCACTCAGCCACAGCAACGCGTGGCCGGGTCTGCTAGTATATATATATATATATATATATAGTATATATATATATGTATATAAATGGATGTTGGTATATATGGGATTAATAAACTCCGACACCGTTTGACCGATTACCATGAAAGTGTACACATCGAAGTGCTTTCTTCATGGAGAAGGTTTTTAAGCTATCCATTTTTTGTAACTATCCTTTAGATGGCACTGCAACGCATCAGTTTCTAAACCGTTCAACCGATCCTCATGGGTTAACAGAAAATCATAGGTCGTAGACAAACAAACAGCAATTGTGTGTCATTTCTCTATGTCCAGCACACTATCATATAGCGCTATCGACTTTACTTAAACTCGCGGAAAATATATCACCATGTGTTCAGCTCGGTCAATGCCGGCTAGTTCATGACAAATTTTTTACCTGTCTATAAAGTGGATTGGTAATTGCTTTACTTAAAACAATTCTTACCCCATTTACATACCACAGGTTTGGAGATTCACAAAATTCTAAAAAAAATAATATTTTTATGTTTATTTTAAAGTAATTTTAAACTATGTTTTCTGGTTACCCCCTTCCTTTTTGGGATAGATATGTCATAAGGCTGTGTTTTTGTTGGACAAGATCTAACTAATCAAAAAGGTTTTACGAAAATCCTTTAAGTAGTTATTCATTAATACCGGATCAAACATACAAACAAGCAAACAAGGAGATAAACACAAAAACAACTTTTATTTTAAAGATTACATTCGTGAGTTATAACTAACACAAGTAGTGTTTTCCTATTGTTCTTAATACATTTATACGATCTACAGCTTTTTTTACTCCTAAAGTTTTTATTTCAAGAACATATGAAAAGTGTCATTACTCAGTTTGACGATTAAAAATCACAAATTTTAATAAGCAAGGAATAACTATACAAATTGTGGCCAATATTACGTCATAATCTATTTACAACCGATACAATTGTTTTAATTTATTTTCTGATAATGCTTTTGTTTAAATATATTTTAAGTAGAGAAAGAGAAATTGATTTCTAAAACAAAAATATAAACTATGTTTTATACTTAGGAGTCCTATAATGTATTTCAAAAAAGATTGTATTTAAAACCTATTTTCTGATAGGTTTTTATTATATATATTAAGTAGAGTAAGAGGAATTTATTTTTAAGAGGAAACTATCTTATGTTCTATATGAAATACCGAGAGTGTGAATTAAGATTTAATTAAATTTTAATTGTGAAAACTTTACTGTGAATCGTCTTAAACGTATTGAATAGAGTGCAAAATTAAACAAGAAATCAACTGGACTTGAATTTAAAACCATTGCCTATTACTTATAGCCAATAATTATTATTGTTTCGAAAAAAAATTTTCTGCTTAAAAAAAATTAATACTCTACTTAAAAATAAAAGGAAAATAAATAACAATTAAGTCTTCAGTTTTTTTCGGAATATTTGTTCTATAGGATCATTTAATATATTTTTAAATATTTAAATGATGTAAAATTAATATATCACGTTATACATCCAAATATGGTCACTCTTGCGTGTAAAGTTATAAATCAGGCCAGTAATATGAGATGAACAGAGTGTTTTACAGAATATGTAATATAATATGGTTGTATGCGTGTAAAGGCATATATATTGAAATATATACTTACATATTTTTAACAAGCTGCGCGGTATCCAATTCGTATTATCTTAACAGGCGTGAAATGTATAGCATGGAAGAGTTTCTTGTTAGTTTGGGCTTACACACCGGGTGTTCTCCGTGTCTCAGAGAATCGTAACCTGATAGCGCTCGTTAACACTTGTAAGCTGATTACGCGGTTTATCTGCCGTCCGTCGTTCGCTCAGCGTGTTCTTGCGAGAGGGAGGCCCAGGAGAGACGTACCGATATAATGGTCGGTGTACCATTATCGAGCTTTGCTTACCACGTACTATAACACAGTTTTAATTGTATGATTGCCTACTCATGTTTTAACCTTACAGCAAATAGATAAATATAACTGCAGCTAAACGTATTTTTTGTTGCTTATACAAAATAAATTTTACAATAAAAAGTTTTTAAAAATAAACACAATGTATTAAATGAAAGTATGACCAAGATTTTCTAACATAATTATGTACATATTGTACAGCTATATTTTAATATATGAAATACATATTTATTTTTAAGACGTAGGCCATGCGTTTCCTAAGCATGCATTTTTATTTGTGTTGTAAGTATATAAACATTGTTCGTTGCCATACTCTATATCCCGGAGTATTCGACCCCATGTGGGATCTATGAAACAAAAATGAATTTAAAAAATTTCATAAAATTTAAAATAAACAGTTTAGTATAAAAGTTACTCTATTTTGTTGTGTAAAAGTTTAAAATAACATATTCAGTATTATAAATGCGTTCTGCTTATATTTACTATTAGGACAAACGTTTTGACGAGAGCAAAGTTACAGGAGACTATATGGTAAATTATCGTTGCCGGAATGAATGTGTGGCGGGTGAGAAAAAACTACCTGCTCACGGAAACATCCGCCACGTTTCTCACTGGCGAACATTTCTTAGACTAAAACCCGCGCGGGAATAGAATCCGTACTTCCTTATTGGGAGGTGAATGATCACCCCATTCAACTACCATTAACCAATTAGGACGTCAAAAAGGCTATATTTATATGTATTTCAGTATTTTTATTTTTACTCTAAATGAACTGTTATATTTGTAATTGTAAGTATTTTTCTTTCAATATACATGGATGAGGCCCCGCCATATTTGAAGTTCAATTTTTTTTATATAGCTTGCAATAAAGCTTCCCTGATTTTAGGTTTTGTTTTGACGTGTCATAGCTAGGGACAGGAAAAGTTCGCGGGTTCAATGACCTCCACGATAGACTCCAATATCCTCTACACACTCGGGAAAATGCCAACTTTTCATTGGCTGCTGACTTGTGAGTCGTCTCGCCTGGGTGGCCTGTGATTCGACACTTCTATGAGTGAGGGTCTCTAACTGGCCCTCAGTCCTCCAGTTTAACAATGAACTAATGACAAGCAGCACTAAGATATAATTATTTGAATTTTAAGCATAACACGAAATGAACCCGTGAATTTTTCAGGTCTCTAGTCATAGCAAATGAGCTTTGGCTACTCGTTGAAGCCAAAACTTCGGAACTGGTGTGATCATCAGTCGCCCGCGTGAAAAAATAAGTTGTGTTTCCTCGCGGCGTTAACTGACTATAGCCTGTTCGTAAATATACGTTTGCAACAAGGTATGGGAAGGTCTGGGAGGGATGATTTATGCTTTGTCATGCAAAAAAATCGGGATAAATAGATTTTATAATTGTAGTAAAAGAAGCGGAAAATCAAAGATGGCAGGGCTTCGTCTGTAGCGTAACATTTTTCATGTTACAGCCCACAACTACCAATTTGAATACCTCGTACCTTGGTCGGACACTGGTTGTGCAACGTCTCTTCAGGGCTGTGTGTGTGCGTGTGTGAAGGGAGTGGTGGGGGATGAGTCTGTGGCTCTCCCTTTAGGGCTTGCCCACACGCAGCCAGGCGGTTCGTTAATTCCAGCTTAGCTCGGGGCGGTCCTCGCTCGCTCAGTCGGACAGGCGGCCGCAGCTACACGCCTTGTTGCGTACACAGTTGAAGCATCCCACGATGAATTTCCTTCACGTTATGGTAATTTATTCGCAGTACATACTTGAGGCTTATAAATATAACAACTATTATATTTACTAAAATTATAGCTGCATATAGATAGATAGCCATGTTGAAATAGTTAACAAATTTGCACAATTTAACCATTAATTAATAAGATATTTAAAGTTCTTTGCACGATATTTCGAATCGCATACCATTATATTTACGTAATGATAAGTAATATTATAAAGTGGGCCTGTACTTCTCTCTCAAAGTAAATAAATAACTCCACAATGGGGCTGCGCACATTGAATATTTTAGTTTATGTAAAATGTAATGTGTATTTTTCCATGCGTCTGTTGTTAACTTTAATAAATAAAACAGCCTAAGTCACACTTTGTCAGTTCCAAATATATCATAAGTTCAACTTCATTTTTAGGTTATTTTTTTGTAGTGAAAATCGTAAACTAAAATTAAAAAACTGTAATATTATAATTTGTCAAATATGTAAAAGACAATTTAATACTTTTCATAGATTGTAGGTACAAATTGACGCACACGTTAAAGGTTTTATAAAGTCTATATAACTTTGAAATATATATTGTCCATATAAATAGACTGAAATGGTTAAATTATATATTTATTATTTTAATAACAAAACGCGAATACCTACTCATAAAACCTTATAATGTTGACAGAAGCCGTTAAAAATGTAGTTACGTATGAAGCAGAGTGCACACAATACTTTTGAAATATGAAATGGTGGAGATATTAGTGCAGAATTTGATGGTATTAAGAGGTCAATTAAACTGCTTCCGTTTCCACAGACGTCAACAACAACGAGTAGTTACAATTTTTTTAAGGTATACGATTATCTTTAATGCAATGAAACCTATTTCAGGATTAATATTTCTTTAAAAATATTAATATGAATCACAGAAATACCGCTTGCCTTTACGATTTTGGCTGAGTTTCACTGTGACACTTTCAAGATACATTCTTGGAATCCTGAGATCGGAACTGCAACTGGACCGTGAATAGTTGCATCCTTCGCCGACTCGCCAGTGTCCGTTTTACGGCAGAAGCTAGTTCGTGGAATCTGACCCCGGAGCATATGGAGGAAGTTTCTTTGTGAACTTCCGAGCAGAGACACAGCAAACGGTTCCGCGACAAATAAAAAATTGTAGCAGTGTGGGGGGTTCTAAAAAGATGTCTGAAAGTACAGTCTTCGCCCTGAGATAGCGAGCGAGGTTGGAAACTGTCCACCGCCTGTCGTTTCCACCCTCGCGGTTCCCTCGCCCGCAATGCCGCAAATAATTCCTCCACCCTCCCTCTTCTCCACACAAGAACACTGCCGGGCCGCCTGGGTGGTTCCTTCGAGCAAACGTAAAACGTCACATTTGAATGCGGCCTCGGCCTCTGCGCGCCAGCCTCCCCCCGCTCTTACATATCCATCCTTCACCGCAGCATCCATATTCATACACATCTGTCGCATCAACCCTGCATCACTCTTCCTCTCTCTCCGACTCTCTTTCTGCGCAGCCCTGGAACAGACACTTCAAAGCGTCACAGAAACAATCGTTGACTTGAGACCCTCGACCAATAAAAACATTTCAATTGCATGTTTGTGGTTCTTGATCAGGTGTGGCTAAGCTTTAGATTGTGAATAATACTTAAAACTTTTTTTTTTAAATCTGCAGAAATTTTTAGTCTTGAATAGTATTTTGATTATCAACAATAATCCCCCTTCTTCACCGATTTTCCTTATATATTCTATTTTTTTTTGCGTTAGAATATGAATTCAAGTCATAAAGCGATAGGATATCAGTTAAAGTCATAGCTGACATCTATTGCAATAATTGAGAAGCATGTTTTCAAAATAATTTTTTTTGTAGAAAATAACTATCATTTGATTACAATTCACGAATAATTCAAAGAATAATCACCTTTAAATGAGGCGAGCCACTACCAAATACTTGGAAGACATATATTAGTTTATAAATAAGTAGCAAAAACAGACTTGCCTCATTTTCAGCTACTTAGGGATGGAATATAAGTAAAATTGCGTAGAGACGTTTGCGGTTTTAGTATTTTACTTCCCAAACACATTTCCTTAACTTAAGCTTAGTTATTTCTAGAGATAAGTTTTTTTATGTATTACCGTTTTTCGCTTGCATAGAGATTAAATTTCAAATAATTTAAAAAAATATATTATTTTTGCACTAATAATTTTTTTCAGTTATTATATCGCACTTGACTTACTTAAAGAATATTGTTTTTTTAAATAATAAAATGAACTTACTTAACAAATATATTACTGGAAAAATATCCCAGAGATTCTAAAATCATGCTTCAATTGTTTCGGAGATACATTTTATTACTGTACCAAACTTATATTTTCAACCCTTTATCTTAAATCTTTAAGTACTAACAGTAAAACGTTTGAATGAAAAAATTCTGTACATCAGATGAAATGAAGGAAAAAACTATTGGGAATTACTATTAACATAATTTAGAATTCAAAACATAGTTTTTAATATTTTTGTCCGTTTGTTTGTTTGTTCGAGCATCAATCGAAAACTACTTGAAGAATTTGAAAAAAAAATTTGCTTCAAAGGCCTTACCTATCCTAAAATCTAGGCTATATATAATTACAGAATTCTATCCCTAAGGTGGCAAAAAAGGGATAAATATGGTTTTAAGATAATTAATTATATCCATAAAACTAATCAAAGTTAAAGAGAAGATATTCGGTACTAATAATAAACATATAAAACCATTTTACAAAAACAAAATATTAAATTTTGTGAAAAATAAACACTTCTGAGTAAAACTGGGGTAAGAATTTTAAGATAATTATTAATAATATCTTCGAAATTAATAAAGCATAAAAATTATATTATTACCAATAATAAACATACGAATACAAAGAACCACAAAATAATATTTTGTGAAATTCGACCCCTAAAGGGTGAAAAGGGGGTAGGCATGAATTAAAGACTAAATATAATATCTCCGAAATTAATTAAGAGCAATAAATTATATTTAGAAACAATAACAAACACACAAAAACTACCAACCAATATTTTTAAATTTTACGAAGCTCAATTCCAAGGGGGTAAATAAAGGGTAAAATATTTTTTAAAAAAATAATATTTTTAACTCCAAATTTTTTTAAGCGTAATAAATTATAGTGAATAACAAAAACAAAAATACGAATACAAACAACCACACTTTTTATATTATGCGAAATTTAACCCCTAAGGTGTGAAAAAGGAGAATGTATATTTTAAGACCAATCATTTGTATTTTCAAGAAAAATATGGGTACTTAATTATATTGGGTACTAAAAATAAACATACAAAAATTACCAAAAAAAATTCATATTTTGCAAAAAATGTTGGCGCCTGTTCACAGTCCTCCTCCGCCACTCTGCAGGCACCTGTTCACAGTTCTCCTGCACCACTCTGCAGGCACCTGTTCACAGACCTCCTCCGTAACTCTGCAGGTGCCTGTTCACAGACCTCCTCCGCCACTCTGCAGGCTCCTGTTCACAGTCCTTCTCCGCCACTCTGCTGGCGCTTGTTCACACTCCTCCTTCGCCACTCTGCAGGCGCCTGTTTTCAGTCATCCTCCGCACCGGTCGCTGTGCTAGTTCCGTCCGCCCCTTGCCTCGCGACAAAAGCGCAAGTCCTCGGCGAATCGTCGAACAACAGTTGTTCAAGGCACTTCACCCTCTCAGACTCCCACGTCCTACCTAGGCACAGTTTTACTATCGCTTAATTAGAAATTTAACTTTACAAAGTAATTAATAATTAAAAACTTCTAATTTATTTGATTACCTTTCTGAATTTTTCCACATTAAAAACTATAAAATATTTTAATAATTTAAAATGGCAACCAAACTTAATTTCTTAACACTTTGACTTTCAGATCTTTCCAACAAAACAGGAAACTTACAATTCTCTGTGCCAAAGAACATACATATGCAAAGACCCAAAGCATGGTACTTTTCCTTAACATTACCAAGTAAAATTGAATTGTAGATCATCACACTTTATACTAAATTTATTCAAACATAAATTTTGAAGAAATGCGTTTTTTTTTTTAAAAAAAACAACCAATTACATTCAAGATTTTCGGTGTTACATGCTATCCATACTTTAAATTCATCGTAAGAATATAATAATGAAACAATTAAATATATAAAATTTTCTTTAGTAGTTAAAATAAAATTTTGCTCGTGGGGTGAATTTTGCTCAGATAAGTTAATTGCTTACAAAAATAAAAACATATTTTACATAACTTAAACCATTACAAAAATATACAACAGAAATTATTATGTAAATTCTTATACGTTTTTAAGTAACACTTCGTTTTCATTGTATGTTTTTTAAATTATTTATAAATCATTGTTCGCTTTGTGTTCATTATTTCTGTTTTTGTAATTTTGGTCAGTTTTTTTTTTTTGCCTTTTTACCACGGTTCATCGTTTTATGCGATCATTAATTTTATCACTCGTTATGTAGTTATTCATTTTTTTTTTTACTTTATTTCTTCTTCAGAATCGCAAGTTCGTTTAAAGATACAGATTGTTCCTTATGTAAATTAAGTTAGAAATTTTTATCATATTACTGTCTATGTAGAATTTAAAGGTGACTTTTACCCTTGAATAATAAAAATAATGTGTGGCATATTCCAATAAAAGTACAAAAATTAAGATAAAATCATTGGAAAATTCTTTTATTATTTTATCTCTTTACTACGTTCATACACTTTTAATAACATTACCTTCTCTTCAAAAAAAATTATAAATTACAAGCTATGACATGCTGTGACAAAAGTATGACCTAAATTTATTTTCTTATTGTTGCAATCTCCAAGGATTCGCCGATTCTGAATAGAACGTAAGAAATTTTATCAGCGGCAATTAAAAAACGCTTGAGGCGTGGGCATTAACACCAACCGTATAACACTTAAATCAAGACTGTACAGTCAATTAATAATAACTGGATGTAATATTCTTAATCGTATAGATTGACTGGCTGAAAAACGAGGCGCTGACTGAGCTAAACTTACCTTGGAAATTGTTTTTCGGAATCCACGTTCTCAGTTAATATCCCTGTAACATAAGAAACATCACTCTTTAGTTTCTAATCTGTAGGACATAACATAAACTAAAAAAAAAAAAGAAATTTTGATGTTTAACGTTCTTGAAAATTTTTAACGGAGACTAAGTATTCATCAAAAATGCTACAGCCATTTCCATGGTAATTTTTTTTTTTTACCCAAAACTGGGAATTTTGATATTTAACTTCCCCCGCAATCCCCCTTGGGAGCTGACTTTCCTAAAATAATTTCTTTGCGGATGTAGATCTTATATATCTGGAGATTTTTTGATGAGTGAGTCATAAAATGAGTGGTATTTCAATGAAATTACATTAAAACTATGTTCTATATCTCTACTTTGCTGAGTCTCAGCAGGCGCATTAATAACTCTTAAAGAAGCTTGACGCTGGGCTTGATCTTGTCTTCTCAGTTCAGTATCTTCCACAGATCTTAGCAATCGAGGAAGTCTTTTTGCTTGTGCTTGGGAAGACAGCCTCGAAATACCTGATTTACGTTTGTTAAAAACACTCTGCAAGCAACCTATCCAATGGTTGTTGCCTTGGAGGCGAAGAATATATCAACAATGTTGAAGTCCGTTACCATGAATACAAATAAAGCTTCAAATCCAGATCCATCCCATAGCAACCATACATTTTATCCGGAATAAAAAGTAGCCTAAGTCACTTCCGACCCATCAACTTTCTCTATGCAAAAAAAAAGTCGATCCGTTGCTCTATTGATGCATGAAAGGACAATCCAACAAACCAAAATACACACTTTCGCATTTATAATAATAGTAAGGTTTGTTAGCGTAGCTGTTTTTTTTTCAGCTTTACGTTTTAGTTTTTTTTACTGATTTGATTCTTTACGATAATGTATATGCGTGCTAAGTATATCGTTAAGTCAAATTGAGAGTCAGTTACCTACATATTTCCGTCTCGTGTCTTGACTACAGTAAAGACATTAGACACCACTGTCGGTCAATTTGTAAAATGATTCGGTGATGGCATTTCCTGTAAGATATAGAGACACCATTTAATAATACATTTGTGAAAGGAGTTTATTAGGACTTAAAACACGAGCTATCTGAAATGTAACTCCGATATCATACTACTGTCTCACTTTCCTAGGTACACACAGCGACTTGTGTTGTTGAGTTAAGTAATTCGCTGTTCAGGAGACAGCAATATCACTCAATTAACTAGATAATTCAGTGACGACACATTTTAATACCAACGGCAAAAATATTTTTCCCAACATTGGAGCGTTTACTTTAGCTTTAATGAAATACTAAAAAAAAATCCATAGCGCTTAATTACTGGAAATCAAAACTGACTTCAATTGAAATTACTAATTATTGAGATCTGATCGTTTAATAAATTACTGTATCAGTAAGTATCAAATAAATTGTGTGAATAATTAGGCGTTTATAAAAATATATTATTCTTTTAAATATGATTTTCTTTAAAATGTTATTCATAACTCTTTTAAACCTACACAAAATTATTAATTCATATGCGAGATAGAAGACAGAATAATTATAACGAAATTGGTTGTTTAACAAAGCCGTAACTGGTATCGGATGTGCTACTGCATTAATGTTAGCGACTGTTTTATTCGTCATCTTGATGTAATGTAAAATATTCTGGTATCTCTAGCGAAACGAGGTAGTAAACCGAGATAACACTAAACTAAAGGTAAGAGACATTAATTTTGTTTTGCATTAAGAGACTTGACGTAATGGCGTGGAGTATATCAGGCAAATTAATTAAGAGGCTGTGTTACCTTGATGAGTTACCCTTGTATAGTCAGTGTAGAGGAGATAGGCGAAGAGCCAAACATCTGCCTCATAGAGCTTGTAAAATACTTGATCGTTAAAATTTGCATGTAGGCTATATTTACAAAATAATATAGAACACAATTCTGTTATATTAAAAAGATTTACGGAGGTGAACCCGTGACACATTACGTTGCATGATAAAGTCCCTTATTTTAAGTGATGGGACATCCATGTTCAAAAATATTTAACAACCACTGGGGCAGAGACATTATACATTTGAAATTATTTTATTCCAGAATGCTGAGTCAAAACGGCGACCCTTATCTTACATGAAAGCGGGACTTCCTAGTAATCATGGCTACCGTGAAACTCGTTGACACAAAAAGTGATGTTATCAATTTGTATGACTTCCATTGAAATAGAGTTTTGCCCATTTTAATATGTTTCGTCTATTATTATGGCAAACAGACTTCCAATATTTTATCATTAAAAATTTTGATAAATTTTACGAACACAGTTATTTACTTTTAATTTTTATACAATCATATGACTTTTCTTTAAACTCTTACTTTCTCAAACTGTAATCTTATACACAAATTAATGTTAGTAAAAAACCACGAAAAGAACCAAATATATCTCAAAATATTATTCTTATCTAGCATAAATAAATAATTTGATTCTAATACTAACTTATACCCTTAGTTTGAGCCTTAGTTACATGTTTGTCACTTGATTATTTTTCCAATGATTTCATTGGCTGTAAGTCCTTTAAATATCATACACCACAGTGTACACACACAGGTCTAAAGGTTTGATAAATTATTTTATTTGACTCTTCAATAGGAAAGATTTTTGTAATGTTAAAGACGGCTTTAGGTGACACATATTGGTATATTATGTTTGCCTGATGGGTTATTTTGCAACAATATTGTTTTTTCTAGACTGTGGATTCCATAAATACTTAAAATCCCTTCAGGTTTCGGATGGTGCACTGTGCATAAACATACATAAATACTTAGTATATATAAGGCGGTCCGGTGCCAGGTTCAAGGCTGTGGTTGGTGGGCATAGAGTAAATGACCAACCACCTTCTGATGCCACGGTGACCATATTGGATTAACTTGACCTTTGACCTTGTCCTTGGCCTTGAACTTATTATTAACCTTGAACTTTTACCTCGTCTGCCACTTGGAATTTCGCCATCTTGAAATCCGCCATCTTGAAATCGACTGTCCCACTCCTTAATTTTGCCACTTTCGTTACGGTAGAAACTTCCGCCAATTTGTATTCTTTCATCACGTCCGCCATCTTGTTTTTGTCTGCTCGAGGCTGCAATATTGGATAATGTTACAGATAACATCTTAATATTTTCTGTTATGCAGGAGGTAGCCATTTTAGATACCTCCATTTTGGTTTCTGCTGTTGGTTCCTAAAGAGCGCCAGCATCGATCTGTCTCATACACATAAAATGTTCCATTATCCAACATCTACCATTGGATCGTATCCTACAAATGAAATCGTATCCTACTGATGAATCGCATCCTACTAATTGGATCGTATCATACTAATAAGTTCGTTTCCTATCGTATCTTATCAATTTGAATGTTCTTCCGAATATTATATTCAAATAAATTAATGACAAATGGTTGTGGTTTCGACTCATGTATTAAATAAATAATTGTTTGTTGTTTGTACTCGCACATTATAGCAGATTATTAGAACTTCTCAGACATTGGTGGTCCTTAGATTATTTCAGGCTATAACGGTGCAATGATAGCTTAGTTTTACCGTCTGGCACATTAATTTAGTAATCGCCAATTATTGTAAACCCGATAACGTCTTTACCACATTAAACGCAGATATCGATGGATTTTTTTACAATCGGTGACGCAGATCCTGATGACGACACCAGCAAATACGCATAAGTCGATGGAAAGTGTACAACCGACATCGAGCACCCTGACGGCAGTAACGACGACGACGATGATGCAGATCCCGATGGCATCGTCGATGACGATCGCGAAGACCTCGGTGGCAGTAACGACGACGATGATGATGCAGATCCCGATGGCATCGTCGATGACGATCGCGAAGACCTCGGTGGCAGTAACGACGACGATGATGATGGCAGTAACGACGACGACGATGATGCAGATTCCGATGGCATCGTCGATGACGATCGCGAAGACCTCGGTGGCAGTAACGACGACGACGATGATGCAGATCCCGATGGCATCGTCTATGACGATTGCGAAGACCTCGGTGGCAGTAACGACGACGACGATGATGCAGATCCCGATGGCATCGTCGATGACGATCGCGAAGACCTCGGTGGCAGTGACGTCGACGTCGGTGCAGACTCTGTTGTCAACGTCAACAGTAACAGCAACCTTGGCGACTTCAATGGTTGGCGATTCTACAGCAACTTGCGAGTATCGTTTGTCGTTACTGTGACAAGATTTTCTCGAATTACCGAAAGAATGTGCTAATTATCCGGGTCACACAAAATTTAAATGAGAGAAATGTCGCAATGGGTTTGCAAGAAACTATAATTTAAAAAAAATCTTTAACAAAGTACTTCTTCCACCAAACGGTAGAGAATGCCACAGAAGAAGATCTGTATTTGTGCAGTATTAAGTAAGGATACATCGAAGAATACAAATAATAGATATACCCTGTAACGTCTGTGAAAATACATTTGCGTTCTTTCGAGGTGCACGGAGGCATGAAAAAAAGAGAATGTGCGAAGATCCCATTACGCTTGGTAAGTGTCATACATGGTTTACTCGTATCGAAAATTCGAGACGTGTGAAAAACTGTAAAGGTAAAGTGCGTTCACCTACTGCAGACCAGCTTATTCAGAATCCTGCCCGTAAGCTAAGGCCGAGTCTTGCAGGTTCAATGGCTCTAACAATAAAATGGATCTGCAGCAAGCAGCTTCGACGTAAAGCCGCTCTACGACACAATCTACGACTGTTCTCGGTGCGTTCCGACCGAATGAAAATCGATTCTTCCTGGCGAAATCAGCATTCCGTGGAATGTTGGAAGACTTCTGTTACCTGAACGGCTCTCTTGCTCCATGATAAGTGTGTACCTTTTTAACTGGTGCTAGTGAGGCGTTGCTCGGCTTCGAGCTAATTAATTTGTTTCTTTAAACAGGGATAGAACCAAGGGCAGCGCCTGTTGAATCAATCAGTATATTAATTGCAGATTTTTAAAATTAATTTTTGAATTTTTCCCGAATTTATAGCTTAATAAATACATATTTCTAAGATGGCACCTAAATTTCAAGATTGTGGGCGCCACATTAATAATAAATTATTAATGCACTCTAGCGGGTAAAAATTAAATGAAAACAAGATGGCGGCCATCAGCATACGAAGAGTATGCGGATGTGACATCATACTTGCTGACGTAATATCTGCATTGGTATTAGTGGTAGAAGGTCAGTCTGTCGGCAGCTTCCGTTGAGGAAGAATCCGTCATAATTTTTTTTGCCCTTACTGGGTTTAAACCTAGAACTTAAGTGTGTTCTAGAAATAATATTTTACTAAATTTTGATAAATATTTTTTTATAAATTTTAAATCTTTTCCCATTCAAATCTGATAATAATTACAGATTTCCAAGATGACCGTGACGTCATAATCCAAGATGGCGGAGTGTTTTTTATTTACATTTTTCATTAATAATAATTTTTTTTCGATTTTCTAGCATAAAAATTACAAATTTTCCAGATGGCGGGCTTAACGAAAATTGCAACATTCTAGAATACATGATTGCGGATCCAAAATGGCCGCCGGGCTCAAGGTCAAAGTCATAGGTAAGGTCATAGGACAAATGTTTAGGTCAAAAGTCAAGGTTAAGTTTAAAGGTCAAGGTTTAAGGTCAAGGTCATTAAGATGGTCGCCGTGACTTCAGGTTGAATCGGCCATTGACTCCATTCGAATCCACAGCTAGAAGCCAGGTGCCAGACACTCATTCGTATACTACTACAGAGTGTTCATAAAATAATGCACGAGTTTAATTGTTAAAATTAAGTGTATAATTTAGATTTTTTATGTCAAATTATACATAAATTTTAAATTAAACTAAATTAGTTTTTATTACGAATGTCCAATAGTTGCACATTTAGCTATACGGCACACATCCAACCTAAAAGTCAAAATCTTCCCACGCTTTGGTTAACAAGTGGAAGCAATAATCTGTTAAATTTTGTGTCTGAACTCTGACAGATAACTGGATAGTGGCGGAACGTAGACATAACCATTTATAAAGCCCTAAAGGAAAAAAAATTGCATTCCATTGTCAGTTGAACGTGGAGGCTAGCGAAAAAGAGCTTGGTAGTTTCGACCGTTACAACTAATCCAACGGTCAGGGACTTAGACATTCCACCACTCTCGTACAAACGAAACACACGTTAACCTGAAATTACTGATTCACCTTAGCAAATTGCACAATACATAATGCTGTACGCTCAGGAGTAGCCATTTTACGTAGGTGGCGCTGCAAGCGAGAAAACTACAAAGCAGTAATTGGGTATGCGCTTATCCAAAACTGTTTGAGTTACTCTTTCATTCTGACCTTTAACCAAAACGCTTCAACGCGAACAGATGATACTATTAAAATTTATAACTGAAACATTTATT
This sequence comes from Bacillus rossius redtenbacheri, assembly GCF_032445375.1. NCBI lineage: Eukaryota > Metazoa > Arthropoda > Insecta > Phasmatodea > Bacillidae > Bacillus > Bacillus rossius. Next base: position 14,335,958 of record NW_026962010.1, read on the forward strand.
TATTGACTAACTGTGTATAAAACAGTGAACTCTGCTGTTACGGCTTTTTGTCTTACGCTCTAATAAATAGAACATTAAGCCACCTTTTTCATTTTATGAATAAACTTTTTTTACTAGGTTAAATTATTGTCCTTAAAATAAGTAGTCTACCCAGTAAAAGTTTTGCGTTTAAAAATTTGTTTTGTACATCACAGTTAGACGTGTTAGCTGATTTTGTAGACTTTTCCCAATAAACATGTCATTTTCCTATTAAAATTTGTATCCTTCCTTTTATAAATGCCATTTTTAACATATCCTCTTATGTAAAGATTTTTAAAAACTTATTATTATTTTTTTTAACTCATAAACACATCTGCATTGTTACTGTATAGATAAAAACGAATAATTTAGTGTTTAGGCGTGCAATTTGTCAATGCTATGAAAACGATAAAAAAATTTGAGAATGTTAATATGCAAGAATTGTAAAAAGGATGTTTAAAAATATAGGCAGTTAAAAATATTTAATTAAATAGGTATTATTCTGAAACATTTTAAAGTTTGATCCTGTTTTATTTTATTACTTGTTGCAAATTAAACGCAACTGAATTTGTCATAAAGATATTTTTTTTTTATCCTGGAATTTTAAACTAGCTCACTTTGCTTTAGGGATGGCATTAAAGAGGTTGTTTCGCAAATAATTTTTTTATCAAGGACGTAGTAAAAAAAAAACATGAACGTTGGCGAGAAATGAAACATTAATAAAATATCTGCGTGCTCGGATCCACGGACGTGCTGGCCTTCCAACACGGATTCAGCAAAACGGGCAAAACATTTTCCCTAAAATAAAAGTATCAGGGTTTTACTGATTTTTAATATCATCGATACAGCTATCGTGTTTCGCGCCTTCGTCGATAGAGGAAAAGGAACCAGCTGGGGCCTAATACAGAACCGAACGGAGAGAATTTTTTTTGAGGGTCTGGGGAGGAAAACGCTAGGGGTGAGTGGAAGCCATTTCTGCCCCCCTCCCCCAACCACATGCCCTGAAACCCCTCGCCCCTTGCACCATCCAGTCTAGTGGCGTGCGGGCCGCATACAGATGGAAAGAGTTAGCTCCAGAATTGGTTAAAGGGGGGAAGCAGGGAGGATGGCAGAGAAGCCCTGGGGCGTGGTTTTCGCGAGGAAGCAGCGGGAGAGAGTGATGCAAGAGTAACGAGAAGGAGGGATGAGGTTGTGCTCCGCAGATCTGCGGGGGAAGAGCGGAGCCTGATAAAGACCGGAGGGTAAAGAAGGCGATGCCCCCCCGTCGTTAAGGTGCCTCAGACACCCTGCGGACGCCTCACGGGGCGATGAGGTCTGACAAAAGGACCGGCTGTGTTGGTGAAGGCGCTGAAACGAGGGTTGGTCCGCGCCGATATTGAAGCCTGCTGATTGACTGTTAATACTTGGCCGACGAGAAAGGGAGAAAAAGCGCGGGAGAGGAAGAACTGCTGCTGGGATTGCGGATTCGGTCGCTTCGGTGTGCGTTCGACACGGAAGATCAGATTGGTAGCCTTTTACGTTTGCCCACTGCAACATTCGCGCTCAGTTACATTCTAAAATATAACATTTAAAGTTTTTTTTATATAGTCTTAAATACACGCTAGCAATTTTCTGTCTCACCAATTAAAAGTTTAATTTCAGTATCATTGATTTATAAAACCAAAAACATATGCATGCAATGGGGTTACATAGGATATTGTTCGATTCTGGTGATAATAATAATAATATCTTTTTCGAATTTGGCAACTGTTTTTTATTTTTGTATCGAAAATGCTGAGATAAATAATGCAAACTTATATGTATATATATGTGTATTTTTCTACATAAAGAAGTAAAGAGCATAATGATAAATATATATGTCAGCTGTATAGTAAAATTATACCTAATCGATGAGTATCCTTAAAATAGATGATACGAACTAAGTTTAATATTTCTAGCTATTTTTATTAATAATATATGTTTTATATGAGCGTTAAAGTGAAAACAATTTACAGTCTCTGAAATATGTAACAGCTTATAAAAATTACTGCAGACTTGAATTTTAACTTAACATTTTTTTCTTAAAAATCATTAAGAAAAATTTAATTAATCATGATATAGACGTCCGGAAACAATAATTTTATTCTAAAATTAATCTGGAAAACCTGATTTTAATTTTTCAGTTGCGTCCTGAAACCACTTTAATAATAAAACTGAAAAGGACATTAGCTTCTGCTATGAGTTACGGAGTAGCCTGTGTGCCCGAACTGCGTGGACAATGGATTTCCCTACATTACCTCGCATAGACCCTACCGCCGGGCAAAGACTGAAGAATGGCAGTAGTTGCTGCTTCGGCTCGCTGTTGTGGTGAATCACCTTTTCAGCCGTTTCAGCTACCTCTGGTGGAGTTATTCTCGGCCCCACCGACCACTTCTTTACCCCATATGTGTCAACAACACCCTGACTCATTAAGCTGATATACACTGTAATTTTCTGAAGTGAAATTTCGAGCGTAACGTAAATTCCGATGGCTTGAGGGGAACCGCTATGTAATTGGTGGGGGAACAGATAGAGGTGGAGACGGCCAGGGGATAGTTATAAATGACATAGCATACTTGCACACTCGCAGGCTTGCTTTTTTCCATATTATTTTGCACACTTGAATTCTCTCATACTTGCATTAATGTGTACTTGACACGTCCATAATTGCATACTTTCACACTTGCATACTTGCAGACATGCATACTCGCACACTTGCATTCTTGCTAATAAATTTACAAGTTCACTTGCACACTTTCTTACTTTCATACAATAAAAATTGAATGCTTGCAAACATACATATGTAGCCTACTCGAAGACTTGCATGTTTTCACACTTTCATAATTGCACACTTCAATACTCGCACACTTGAATACTTGCACACGTACATACTTGCAAACTTCCATATCTGCACACTTGAATCCTATTACAATTTATACTTGCATACTTTATACTCGCATACTTGCATACTTACGCAAATGTTTAATTTAGCGCTCGTAAATTTTAATATTTTTTATTTTATCTGCGACCTCAGCCAAAGAGAATTATTTTTCCTTTACCTAATTTATACTGTTTATAAAGCTTTTCGAGGAAAAGAGTCGGTTCTTTATATAAAATGATATAATAAATATCGGAGATGGGTATTTACATTATTAATAACTAAAGAATATAGTTTTAAATTTTTTTGTTTAGTTGTCGGTGTTGACGGATTTTGATGAACTATTTTTATTAGATCGGTCTTTGCATAACTTCAAATTAGGGCTATAAATTAATAAAGAATTCCACTCCCAAGGAGATGAAAAGGTGTTACATATGGTTTAAAGATAATAAAATATCTGAAACTAATACACTTAAAGAAAAAATATTTGATACCAATAATTGATGTACAACAGTATTTGCGCTAGCCATAGCTTTAACCACTGTATCAGTGTAAACGATGGCATAAACATAGTCAAAATAAAATATTTGCTTGTTAAACAATTTTTAAAATTGTCTACCTTATGAAATTAAAAGGAGCTAAAAGTGATTTTATCAAGGTAAAATATATCCTCGAACATTCAAAAACAGAAGTTTTAAAGTTTTAAACTATGGTAAATGATTTATACTAACAATTATAAAGACCTACGCATATCTACTTAAAACTTTTATTCTTAAAACGTTTTATTATATAATTAATAATTTATCCACTCTATAAATTTATTGAGTCCATTTATTTTGTAGAAAAATATTTGGAATTTATCACATATTTTTCTTTCAAATTAAAGATTAGAGCAACACTCTGAAATTGCGCGAGCGAAGTCACGGGTTATTAGCTAGGAAGATAATACGCAAGAAGTTTCACCTCTGTCGCGCGAGGACTCCACGCACATATTTATGACATGACAACGTCTAATAAATCGATGAACGCCGGCTGCACGCACGAAAAAGTGTTTCGTTACGCACATTGACCCGTTACTCTGTGTCCCGTTACGCTCATTGTACGCTTGGCCGCATCTATCTCTCTTCCACTCGATTGGAACAACCATCGATTTGAATTTTTCGAGGCACATTAAACTTGAAACACTCCCATTCGTTTCCTATTTTTCATATCATCGTCCTATCCTTAAAAGAATAACACAGATTAGAAGAAGTTAAATAGAAAACATGTTTAAAAGTTATAGTTAAAATAATCTGTTCGTTAAAGTAATAAACATATTTGTAGATTTCATTTCACTCCTTCTTTGTATCCTTACACTATTATAGTGGTAATTCAATAAAAATGATTCAATTTTATTCATAAAAGTATGCAATCATTTCATCAATGTTTTGTTATGACGTTGTCACGTTAAACTATCGTCCGTAAACCGACTTTACAGACATTCAATTTTTTTTGTAAATTGAACATAAATATTGTCATGCATGATTACAGTTATTTTTATACATTTTCATGAAAACAACTATTAAAAATACCAAATAGTGTTCGTAGTTTTACTGGGTTCGGAATCTTACCTGATAGTTTATAACCTGTGTTGTCCCAGTAACTTCAATAGTTTAGTTAATTTGTAAACAATATACCGATTGCTTTATAGTATTAAATTAACCCATTAATAAGCCTATACTCATTACATATTCTTTTATCTTATCCATTGTTTAAAGATTGTGATTGAATGAAATATCAATTAAAATATAAAATTGTGCTCCATTTTTTGTAACAAATACTCGTATAAACATATTTCATGTGTGCAAAAATAACCATAGCCATTTTTAGTACCAAGTTAAGATATATTTTTTTTGGCAACAGGTTTCCAAAGGAATGTTTTGTAAACGTACTTTTTTTTTTGTTTATAAGAACTTGAAAATTATATTGTTTCTACATGTCTACTTAAAAATATTTTATGAAGATACAAATTTTTGAGAAGATAAGGTGCTGTCATGGGCTTATGGGCTTTCTTATGAAGGAGAAAGAATATTTATCTCGAAAGATTTATATTTTTCTCGAGGTGTTGTAATCAAATCGAACATCTGATACGTTCAAAAGAGGAAGGTTCCAAGAATCCCACAGCCACGCAGCCCAACAAAGCTCTAAATATTTGAAGTGAGTTGGTCAGCGTGTTAACAAATATTGATCCAATTTTGGTTTCGTGTGAAAAATATGTCGCGTTGTGAGATAGTGTTACGAGCGAAGACACAGTGAACTAGCGAAGACACCCGAATATTTCTTGAACAGTAGGGTTTTTTGTTTTGCATGGCCACATGTGGTTTGGTATTGAATTTCATTTAAATTTTGGCTTGATTAAATTTTTTTGTGTTTACCTATCAGACAAAAGTGGCTTATTTAAAGTTATTTAGATTTTAAATAAAGCATGAGTAGTTTATTTGGTTTGGATAGGTAATATATTAAAATTATAATTTTTCTCATTATAAAATTTTTACATATTTACACATAGGATTGTTCTTTATCGAGCGAGGGAAGCGAGGTTTAACCTGAACAAAATTCGGTGTTTGTATGTATGTAGGCCTATGTGTGTATGTGATTTTGTCCGACGAACCTTTCAAACTTTTTATTGGATCTTCATAATATTTGGTAGGTTAGAATGTGGAGACAAAAAAAATTGTCTCGTTCGTATTTGATCTAATTTGATGAAGACGTTTGATATTTTGGGGGCAAAAAAAGTGTTGGTGGAGAAGGTGGGGTAAAAATTTTAAAGTGGTTTAACAATGTAAATTAGGGTATCCTATGAAAGATCTTGATAAATTTCGAAACTCTAATTTTTACCAATGGATTTATGTTTTTATTAATAATGCCATAAATAAAAGTTTAAACTTCATTTAGTTTGATGAAATCGACGCAAAATGGATTAAATTTTTACAGATTAGAATAAGAATATTGTTATGGGGCACGTTTAAAAAGATATGTTTTACTTTTTATTTACCTATAAAACCACTTATGAAAAAAAAATGCTTTTTTCACCACAAACTTCTCAACTAGATGTCGCTAGAATATAGTGTAAAGTGCTGAATCACGCAAGAAAACTCACGCTGAAGTTGCGTTAACTTTAAAAAATTTTGCACAAATATCTTCGTTCGTATTATTTTGTCAGTAGGTTTTCAATTGAATCTTAAATATTAATTATTTGGTAGCTATTCATTGATTCATTGGTTTGTGTATTTGTTTCTTATTATCTAGGTATGTAAACTGGTAAGGATGAATAGCATAGTACCTACATTTATAATTATTGTTCTTGGTCTTTATTCTTGATTTAATAATAAATACTATTAGGACGTTGGTATTATTTTACTTAAAAAAACTGTTTCCTCGGTTTGTTTTAATGATAAGTAAGTGCGTATTAACCTTGGTCAGTATACCTACAAAAAAATCGTTTTTTTATAAACTTTTCAGAAGTATATTTTTAAACATATTATTTTTCGATTTACCTATTATTTTATTTAATTTTAACTATTTTCCGTTATTGCAGACGCTGCGAAAGCCAAACTATCATTGGAAGCGAAGGTACCGGTTCATCGATGAGGTTTTGAAATTAAGTAAAAGTAATTTTAAATTATTTTATAAACTTGCCAGAAACATATTGTTACGATCTACAGCGTGGTCGTAAAGGATAGCCCAATTAATAGATTTTACTACACAGTACACAGTTTTATTGATGGCCACTACTTATGTCACTTACAATTAATCTTATAAAATTGCCAAATAATCAATTGCACATAAAAATGTTGTTTCAGCAGTCACTCGTTTCTTACAATCAACACACCTCGCTGGGCCGCACCTCTGGCGCAACTCTCGCCGCAGCACCCCTCGTGGATCTCCGCCACGGGACTCCGCAGCCGCACTCCGCCGCCGCCGACGCACTTGCCTTCGCCGAGATCCCACTCGACGCCTCGCTCGGAACTCCGCTTGGAACTCCGCCGCGCCCGCGACACTATAACCCGGAACTGAACACTTTGCCCTGGAACCTTCGTCCAGGTGTCTTCGCCGCTCTATCACCCGGAAGCTCCGCCGCGTGAAGACTCCCGCCTGAACTCTCTCTCTCTCTCTGAACTCTCCTGCTGAGGCCGACGTCCTCTTTTTATAGATCAGCCGCCATTTCTGGAACTCACGAGCGTGGCTGGGGCCAGTCGCGTCATTCCGCGCCGACACGACGGCAGAAATCTCTCGAAACACGTGTCGGCGGCTCGCGTAACTCCGCAGCTGTCAGGTTTCGGATGTCAAACTAATAGCGCCGCGCAGGGAGCTTGGTGCTGGAGGGAGGGGAAGCGGCGAACCAGGTGCGCACTGCACATCTCATGTTACGGCGGCATGTGATGCAGTCCAGCTAGCTCTGGACCTGCGCATGACGTGGCCTTGCTCACTTTCGTAACAATATATTTAAACATATTATTTTTCTATTTATCTTTTTTTAAACTATTATCCGATATTTGAGATGCTGCGAGAGCCCAACTATCATTGGAAGCGAAGGTACCGGGCTCTGCGCCCGCGGAGAGAAGTGTTTGAACACACTCCAGCGGACGGGTAAGACAGGAAGCGACGAGCTGAAGTGGCGAGGTTCCTCGACGGAAGAAGAGGTGGTGGTATCTCCTCGGGAACAGGAGGGGGGGGAGTAGACTAATGCGGCGGCTTCCTGGACAAGATGCGAGTTGCCCTGAAATATCGACGTTGCAGCGCGCGGCGAAGCGCAGGCTGGAAGCCCCACCATGATTCGGGGAGGGGGAGGAAGCGGGCGCTGAATACGTTTTACGACCTGTTCCACGCTTGCAAACACGGAGCCATCCCGTGGGGGAAGGGGGGGGGGAGTGGACTGTAAACCATGGCCCCGCCCAACCGCTGTGGCTGATGCCCGCAGAAATTTTACTTGCAGAACACTGGGGGAGTTCTGGCAATAGGCCACTTCCACGAGTTCGGCACATTTGCCGCCAGTTGTTTGCCGGAGAGATTTATCGTGTTGTTTACAATAATTCTTGACTCCGAGTACCTTATTGCTACGAAGTTTTACTTTAGAATTTCTTTCTTAAATCTGGAAACCTATATGTTCATTCAACTTTTTATAATATGCATGCAGCAGATTCTTAATGCATTAAAATAATTATAAAGCTTATTTACGTTTAACTTTAAAAAACGCTTACTACTGAAACGTTAAAAAGCTTTTGATTTTGAAAGATTTTGATGCAATATTGCAGTAATAAGTAATTAATTGCGTGTAGAGAAATAAAAAAAATATTTACAAATAAACTATATAAAATAAACCGCTCATAATAATTGAACTTATCAAATTGTTTTTCTTTATATTTACTTCACAAAATTAAATTTAAATTTCCGAAAACATATAAAATACTATTTGATTAATATATAGACCTATTAATTTATAACTGTGCTATAATTTCTCTTAATTTTAGTGGGAAGTTATTTTTTTCTTTGGTGCTTTATTAAAGGGAATTATTTTCATTTTTAATTTGGTTTATGTTCGAAATCTTTATTTATGTCTAACTGATTTTTTTAATTAATTTATAATTTTTAATATTTTTATATAGTTTTTGAGTAAAAATTACATGTAGTAAAACAACGCATCATTTTATAAAAAAAGAATTAAAAACCGTTCACTGAGAGCTAAGATTTTTAAACATGAAAAAATAAATTTCAATTAGAGAGATATTTTGTTGAATATTATACTACGATATTAAACAAACTGTATAGGGCATCCTATGAGGATAGATAAATATCGGAATTGAAAATTTCGACCAGATTCAAATTTTAATAGGTCTATATCCAGCTAATTTCATAAACAGCTACATGTCTTTCGCAATATAGTACCTATTTTACAAAGTTAAATAAGTTTATAAAGCCACAGAGAGAAAAAATAAAGTGATTGTTTTCCTTCACTAACTTAACAACTTAATAAATGCAAATTGTTGCAATAAAGTGTATTTATTGTTTCTTTCATAGGCAACTGTTTCATTAAACTAAGCAACATTAACAGCGGAGCTTGCTTCATACATGCGACTGAAAAGTTCCACCAATATGTGCCACTTGCATTTAATACATACACGTAGTTTTAATGCCTCTATTTGCGAAGATGCGAATGAAATTAATAACAACTAAAATTGGCTTTAGGATTAGTTGTGCGAAATAAATTCCCATCAATTGCCTCCCCATTCCTCCTCATCCGTTTCACCGTAAAATATAAAGCCAAACAATTGTCTATATAACCTCAAATCTTCATTTTTATACCATATGACAGTATTTTTACACAAATTAAGTTTAAGACGAAGGTAATTATAAAAAAAATTTTGTTTCGAGGAATGAACTCAAAAGATTAAATTGTTGATAAGAAAAATGAGATAAAATTCATAATGTTCTTTTGGACCGCTAATTGCTAAGTGTTAATTAAGAGTTGTAAGATAAAGTATAAAAGCACGTTTAATTGTGTCAGTGAAAATCCAAAGAGTGTTTTGAATGCCCGCCACTTGTTGAGAGTCTTGGGGGATAAACTCGGCCAGGTCACACGCAGAAAGGGCTGTGATTGGCTTTGATGGGGGAGTTTCGAGGAAGAGTGGCCGGGAAGAAGGGAGAGCTGTCTGCTCAAGACGCACCTCCTAATTAATAACTTCCTTGTCACTCCGGAGGGACTCGCTTTAATGCCGGCTAAGGGAGGGCCCGGGTGCTATCAGCGAAGAGGCCTGCTGGAGGACAGGTTTAAGGGTTTCTGGAGATGGGGAGGGAGTGTCTCGTCGGGCGCGGCGGGAGTCGAGACGCGTTTTAATCGCGGAGGAGTCGCGGATCCATCCACCCCAGTGGCAGGGTTGGCTGTGGGGATGTCTGGTGGGTGGCAGTCATCCATCACCACCCCGCGGGGTGGGAGTGGCAGGGGGTCGAGTGACAGGCTCTTGGGGTGTTGAGAGGGAGTAGCGGGCTGTTCTTGCCTGTCACCCGAATGTTCGTGGGGCCTAGACGGGAAGTGGATAAGTGCGTTCTTGCCTCGCCGACAACACGACTTGCCTAAGGACTTGAGAAGCCGAAAGTGATCTGAACGCAAAGAAACGTTTTCTGTGAGGGACCACGCTTTACAAGAGAGAAGATTTCGACCAAGATTACTCCCACCGTAGTTCTTAGTTACAAACATTCCTCGCAGAAAGCTGTTCACATTGCTAAAACCGAAGACACTGTTATGAGATTGTGATTAACGAAAGGTCACTTTAATGCTGTTTAAAAGTTCTAATTTTGTCACATCTGGCAAGGCAGCTACAGCAATCTCTTACAGCCAGTTCAAAGAATTATAATTTTCTCAAGGAGGTGATTTTTTTCTTTGAAAAATAACAATGAAACAATCATTTTGCAAAGGAAAACACAACTTTACATCTAAAAATGTGTTTAGCTTAAGTGAAATAAAACTTAAAACTAAAGGAAGAGAAAAGTCAGGAAATAAATTTCAATACAAGTCACCCTGATGGTTTAAACTGTCAGGGAAGAAGTTTTGTTTTTATTTTGTACTTATTTTAACAAAGCTCATATAAGTGTACAGTTCTTAAGAAAACCTTGAAAATGCTGTATTCAAGGGTGACGTCAAATATTTTACCGTTAACACTAACGTATAATGTTTTAACTAGAAATAAATCTTCACAAAACTACCGACATAGAGTAAAATAGACATATTTATTTATTTAAAGAAAGAGGATTACGTACTCGATATTGCCCGTGCTTCACGCAGGGAAAACTGTCTTCATTTTTTACGAGTAATCCGAAAGCAATAATGTAATTTTTTATTTCCTTCATAAATTGATACTCCTGTGGCTAATGAAAATAATAATTTTATTTTTAAATAAAATAAAGGCAGTCATTTCGTCTTATTTTAAATCGTAAGTGTGCAAAATTTAATCAAAAAGTTACAAGATATATATATATTTTTTTTAAGAATAATTACGAATGTTGGAAGAGGTGGTTCTTCGAAATATTGAGGGGACAGTGATTGTCCTAATTTTTTTCAAAATTAAATAAATTTAACCAGTAAATTTTATCAGTTTTTCAAAATCTCTTCAATATGTACCTACTAATTTTCTGCTTAAAGGGGTGGGACTGGAGGATGGAATGAATTATTCAATTATAATTTAGACAATATCTTTTCTTGTTTAAAAAAAATTAATTGATGGCAGTGGCCAATTTAGAGGGGGACACAGGGGCATGTAACCCCCCCCCCCCTAGAAGGGTAAAATATGCAACTGATAATACGACTTCTAAAGAAACAATCATATATTATACTTGGTCCAGACTACCGGTGTCTCGAAGTCAATCCTGGATATGCCCTTGGTTGTAGACAATAATTATATCAGTCAAGTGTTCAAAAATTTTATCATATAGAACTTAAATTCTGTTTAAAGGGTAGGAATTGGTCCTGGGACGGTTATTTATAGTCACATGTAACCAGTGACAGTATACAATAGTTAGTTCTGGCGCTGGAGTGTGGATTGTGGATGAGGTCAATGAGCGACCGCCCTGACAACACGACGGGTATTTTGATGATCTTTACCTTGAACCTGGAGCCATCTGGGATTCTCTATTTCGCTTTCCGCCAATTTGAATTCTATAACTATCTGCCATCTTGGAATATAACTCCCCACTCCCTAACGTAGCAATTTTCTTTACGATCGCCATCTTGAAAATCTGTAGTTTTAAGCTAGAAATGAGGAAAAAATTAAAAAATTAATAAAAACAAATTTAATATAAAAATCACACTTACATAATGGAATCCTTGGTTTGAACCCGGCGAGAACATTCTATAAAAAAATGGCGACAAATACTTTCTCAAGGAAGCCACAGCAGACTGACATCCAACCACTAATGCCAAGGTAGATATAACGTCAAACAGTATGATGTATTGGCGGCCATATTGTTCTAGTCTACTAGAGGCCGCCACCTTGAATCCCACATATTGTTTTTTTCTTTTCGTTATATATGTTTCCTATTTTTTTCAAATGTGCTTACTTTTTGACGAATGAGCTTTCTTTTTGATGAATGTACTTTATTTTTAGAATGAGCAGCTCAGGACATGACTGGCCTCGTGGTTTGGAGACGAGAGGTCTATACGCTCTATATTGTACATGTCCTGGTCTCGTGGTTCGAAGACACTTGGTGTATACGCCCAACATTGTACAAGAACTGCTTAGAAGGTATTCCAAGTTCCGAAAAATTGGACTTTCATGGTAGGCACAGTGACTAGATATTTATTTCGTCGGACAGTTATCTTGTATAGTAGTTTTTCGTAGAGAGAATGATCAATAATCTCCACAAAGGGTAATGGGAAACAGTATTTAAAATTTTTTTTAAGCTTTAGTTACTTTTATCACTGGCCGAGAATCAAACTAATGACGGAAATATATCATGTCAATCTTAAATTGCTAGTGGATTTTTTGATGGTATAAAGAATTTTTTTCCGAATTTCTAGGTTAATTATTATGAATTTACAAAATAGCAGCAATATGTTACTATCGGCATACTAGAGACCGGTAGACTAGGAACCTAAGCTGCTTTTAGGATTTTTCGTCATATTTTATTGAATAATTTTTTTTACTTAAAATTATCTTCTTTTGGATCAAGCAAGTATCGAACCAAACACCGTAGTCGATCGAGTCATTCAATTAATTAATTTATAGATTTTTTAATGAATTTAGGAATATTTCCCGATTTTATAGCTTAATATATATGGATTTCAAAAATGGCGGCCAAGATAACTAACAAAATGGCGGGCTCCCTGAAAATAAATAATAACTGCACTCGAGCGGATAAAAATTAAACTAACGTGGTCGTAGCAGCCTCTAGAAGACGAAAACAGTATGTCCGATCCAAGATGGCAGTCTCCAGCAGACAAAAATCAGATGGTGGACGTGACGTTATACTGGCTGACGCAATATATTTCAACACATTTGTGGTGCGAGGTCAGTCTGCTAATTGGCTTGGTGGATGTACGTTTCTTTGGCATTTATAGTTTGCCCTCAACAGGTCCTAACCAAGGACTATAATCTGCATGACGTAATAACGTTAATTAATCATTTTTTTCAATGGTATTAATTAGTTTTCAAAATTTTCTTAAATTTCTTGCTACATAATTTTAAATATCCAAGGTTGCGGACTTAAAGTCAAAATTTCAAAATAGAGGACATGACATTCTAATTTTCAAGTCATGACCTCATCGTTTTATGGTGGCTTTCCCATGGGGAATATAAGCCACTTTGGGGAATTATCAAGTCTCTGGAATTTTTAAGGCCAATTCGGGATATTTTCCTTCAAAGTGGGAATTTTGCCCTCTGAATAGGGAAGTTATTATATTTAAATTTTTAAAGATTTTTTGGAATATTTTACCTTCAAAAAAACTGGAAATTTTGGCGGATATTTGGCTAATTTTGAGAAATTTTAATTATTTTTTGGCAAATTTGACAAATTTTGAAGGTCAAGGTAAATGGTAAAGGTCATACAAGATGGCCGCCATGATGTTACAATCCAATATGGCGGTGAACACCACCGAAACCACACTACGACTCCAGTCCCAGTACCGGCTGTTATGTACTACTATTGGGTTTTGTATTTAAATAATTTGTATTGAATAATTGTTGAGTATCATTCTAGTTAGGTATGCCTTCTGGACGATTATTTCAACAAAACAAGTTCAGAGTAACAAAAGCAAGCTACTTGGCTTAAAACCAGAGTACGAACAGCAGACGCCGTTAGAAATAAAAGAGAAGCTTTAAGACGGAGAGTGACTGTTCGCAACTGAGTGCCATGTGGCGGAGGATCTGTTAATATCTACGTGTTCTGGGAGCCAAAATGCGCAATAACAACAAAACAGTTGTAGAAGAAAGGTGGCGTTGCCCGGCTATTGTGTTTCCTTATCTCGCTCCAGTGCTTTCCAACACCAGACAAAGGTTTGCGGATAACCAATACGCTGGCTGCTTGTAACCCCATTTAACTACCCTCCCCAACTCAACCCGGTCAAAAACTCGAATAGCAATGCATGGTCCATACACAGGTTACACTTCTTTACACTGATTCTCCTTCCACCTCTTTGTAGCATTCGTTCTTGCAATAAAGATGAGCCCTTAGATACCAAGTTTTTATGCGAAAAGGCTATACGGGAGATGTTTTAAGCCCTACATCTAGCAAGAATCAAATTTCGATATCTCTGGGTTCCATATAGAACGCCACATTTATTTGATGCGTAACATCAAAGCTCTCGGTATACAACATTTGGTAGGAGTGATTTCGTGAATGAAACGGAATTCTCATGGAACGGCAATGTAACCACCGTGCTGCCATCTGCGGTGGTTGGCTTGAACCAATGTTCACAAAGCCAAAGGGAAACTTAAAAATATTAAGTGTTTAATGAAATTTAACAATATAGGAAGTATTTTGATAAAATTACTGGCGAAAATAGGGTCCAAAGACATATTAAAGTATTTTTAGCTTTATTGGAGCAAATTCATTACGTGGTTTAAAGTTTTGATCTGCAAAACGAATGGTTCCAAAGTCGATCTACTCCAGCAGCGAATTCTAGCGGCCAGTGCGGTAACTATGTGTAGTTTGCGTCAAAAAATTTAGTCGAAAACATATTTTGCATATATTTATCACGCTCGTAATTATATATAAGTATTCATGAGTAAATTTCGGGTCAAATTTTCGTATATAGTAAGTTCATTTGCAACATGAGAACATATTAATTTGTTCGTTACCCAAGTTAAATGTTCACATCTCTGGTGACTTCTGTAAGACTTTTCACGTATTTTTTTTTATGATGATTTATTTGCGAACCAGAGTTAGTTAGTCAATTTGTTAATTAAAGCAGTTGGTTACTGAAATTAAGATTTTGGATTCCTTTCAAAATAGTTTTGTGTATGCTAAGTAAGTAAAAAAAATAAGACTTTTGAGTCTGAGTGAAGCAGTAATTTCGAATGACATTACTGTGGTATTAAACTGGCGTGTGATAGTTGCTGAATCTTCCAAGAAATGAATTTGAAAGAAACTTTCGGCACCTGATAACTTCATAAACAAAAAACATCAATGATTACTTAGAAGATTATGTAAATGATATTCCGTTCAAATATTTTTATATAGAAATGTTTTATTGATTTAAAAGGATTATGACAAAAGTTAATTAGAAAATTTCTGAATGGAAGAATGTTATGCAACAGAACAAAGTTGATACCCTACGATCGCGTAGAACTACCAAACACTATTTATTTGTGTCGGTCTTATATAAAATTGAAGAAGTATAATTTAATAAAAGTTTCTCATAAGAATTTTCATTAATTCCAAATATTTTCATCGTACTAAGCATACTGGTTGATATTTTAATACACTAAACACACATTTATTAAGAGATTATTATTTACAATATTATTTCGTGTGTATTGCTGTCCAAATTTTCATTGCACTAACAATTTTAGATTATATAATTATTTTAGTTTTATTTCACAAAAGTTCATGGTTAAATACATATAATCTCTTATTACTCAGAAAAATAACTAAGATGTTTTTAGGGCAGCTGTCTCGAGATCCGTATTATACCACAAATATATAATCGTATCCGGTCGTATCCTGCCAATAGTAATCTACGTATCGTACAAATCGTGTAGGTACTAACGTTTCCGGCGAACCATAGCCTAACGATCGATTCCAACTATATCTTGCGAATCGTACCCTACCATATCCCCCCAGTTATATCATACTGATCATATCCTAACGTATCCTACTAACTGTTTAATATTTTAACCTGCCAAACGTATCCTTTCGATCATATTCACCGTACCTATCCTACAAATTGTATGCGATCGTATCCTACAAATCATATCTTCTCGATCGTTTCCTAACGTATCCTATAATTATTTAACAAACCTATCGTCTCGTAACCTACCAATCGTCTCATGTCTATCTCATATAATCCCAATGGTATCCAAACGTATCATGCTTTCAGCCAATCGCATTCTGTCGATCGTATCCAATCATATCCTCCAATTGTATCGTATAGTATCATTTCGTATCCTAATGTATCCTGACAAACATTTCCTGTAGAATTCCAACGGTCATATTTTATTAATATTTTCGTGTCTGCGCGATGAGGTAAAATTTGGCATATTTTATCCAAAATTGAAAAATTCAATCATTGTAATGGGTCAGAAAACAGAAAACCGTTTTTGTTAAAAGATTAAAGAAACACTATGAAACTAAATAAACTTCTAAGAAACTCATTTTATAATAGTGTGTTATTTATGATTAGGTTTGAAAATGTCAAAGAACGAATAGTTATGACAATTTTTCTTTACATTTGCAAATAAAAATTACTCATTGAAAATTTTTTTTCCGCATTTTGACCGGTTTTGCAGTTCATTTCTTTTTGGCGTTATGTTGTAACTTTGAAAACACTAGGTCAGCTCTTCAAAGACCAAAATTCTGTTAGCTGAATGAATGATTTTAGACGATGGAACAATTACGTGATTGAGTTCTCTTCTCTTTCGCCACATCTGCAGTCCGCTTTAAAGCAGCAGGTTGACAATTTTTTCTCTCTCTTAAATCTGCGTTGCGTTAGCAGATATCGGAACCAAACATAACCACGAAACAACGTGTTGGAGACAGCGTTGCATTATTCAAATGGTTTTCTCAGTCAGCAAACTCCCCTCGCAAACAGACTCGGCACGTCGCGTTCTCTCTTTATCTTGTTTCCTTCGCAGTTTGACACCCGACGTGAGGCGTCATCATTTCCCTTCTCTCTCTCTCTCTCTCTCTCTCTCTCTCTCTCTCTCTCTATCTATCTATCTATCTCCTGTGTATTCTTCTCAACGTGTCAGGTAAAAAATTTCCAGTTCCAAGCGACAAAGAAGAAGGAAGGAATCCGGAACTATATGCGAATTAATTTCATCCTTGATAGAAGTTTAATTTACAAAGAATGCAAAATCACGTGACCCAAACTTCGCATAAATAAAATACGGATAAAACGTATCGGTACTTAGACTCCGTTTGTATTAAAACAAATGCTAATAACGCTGCCATGAATCTGAGACAGAAAAAATTAAAAAACTACAAAAAACTAAGTTTGCTTTTTCGTATTGCTGGTAAGTTTCATATCAATTGTGATTACAAAAATTATCAATAGTAGTATAGTATGGTTCCTCCGGGGACTAACTTCTGGATGTGGAGGTGTAGCAAACCATCAGTTGGATTGTGACGTCACGGCGGCCATATTGGATCAGCTATTTTGAATACCATCAGTTTGTTTTCTAGAACTTTCCACCATCTAACACTCCACTCCCTAATGTTGCAATTTTCGTTACGGCCGCATTTCTATAAATCCGCAATTTTTATGCTAGAAATCAGAAAAAAAAGTTATTCATAAAAAATTTAAATGTAAATCAAAACACTCCTCCTTATTGGATTATGATGTCACGGTCGCCATCTTGAAAATACGTAATTATTATTAGATTTTAATGGGAAAAAATTTAAAATATATAAAAAATTAAATTAATTTAATTAAAAAAAATATTATGTATAACACGCACTTGTGTCCTTGGTTAGAACCCGGTGAAGGCAAAAAATAAAATAAAATGACGACAGGTCCTTCCTGCACAGAAGCCACTTGCAGACAGACCTTCCACCACTAATGCCAAGGTATTTACCGACAGCTAGTATGATGTCACGTCCGCCATATTTTTTTCGTCTGTTAGAGTGTGCTACCACCATGTTGGTTTATTTTTTTTCCTCCAGACCTTTGACCTTAACCTTGACTGTTGGCCTTGACCTTTGTAATACCCCAAGTGTCTTAAAGAATAATGAAATAATAAGGTTAAAAGATTTGGAAGCTTTGATTACTGAGGCCCTCAATTAATAACTATAAAAGTCAACAACAGAGGCGACACTAGAAGTAAACAAAGAAAATTTAGGGACTCCCTACAAATACTTGGGAGTAAAAGGATTGTTATTATATATTAAAGAAATAAAAACAATTGTTACGTCTATAGACTTCCTTATTTTATTAATCATTGTTCTTTTTTTTTATAGATTAAATTTTCCTTAGTAAAGACTGTTTTTCATTGATAAGTGATCTTATTTACATAACTCACAATTACACTTATTATATGATATTCCTTAACGTTATTTACGATAGGGCCGGCCCTGAATGTATAACAAAAATAAAAATATTTAAAAACAAGAATGAAATTAACATTGGTAACTTTAAAGATTGTACATATAGTCCTTCCAAAACATAATATAAATTTCTTCTCCTCGAACTGCCTTTTACTGTCCGCTGTCTTAACTGGGTTACACTAATCTTGGGTTCGTGAATAAAAAGATAGAATTATGCGGGTATCACCCGGGGCTGTAGGTAGACGGTGATCAAGGTAGTAGGCCTAATGATGTTGGATTCTGCGCAGGAACCGACTCCAGAGGTTCTGGCAGAGGATTTTG
Organism: Bacillus rossius redtenbacheri; assembly: GCF_032445375.1. Lineage (NCBI taxonomy): Eukaryota > Metazoa > Arthropoda > Insecta > Phasmatodea > Bacillidae > Bacillus > Bacillus rossius. The sequence goes on from NW_026962010.1 coordinate 14,354,427, forward strand.
AATGCCCCAAACTTGGAACCCTGTCTGAAACAAAAGTCCAAATTCCAAAGAATTAGACCTGTTTCCAGACAGTATACTTAAATGGCGCAAAAGGCCAATAGAGGGAAATTAAAGGGGGGGGGGATGACGTCAAGACTTACCAAAACAGGATGTTGGTCCTGGCGCTCAGGAGAGGGCGTCTCGTCTCCGCAAACTCGAACCACGATTCGCGGTAGCCACGGAAGTCATCATGATTAATTAAAAAAAAATTTATATAAAAATACCAAGTTTCTCTACTTTCAACTAAACTACTGACTGGTTAATAATTGTAGCTAGGGACTCCATCCCTTTAGTCTGAGAAGACTACATAATATACGATGTCGATGATTCGCAGAAGATCGCAGATACAAACAGTACCAGTCAGTCAGGAGGCGCGCACCGAAGTAAGTTCAGAGCGGGATATCACCAGGATATCATAAGCGCGGGGTCTCTAGAGAATGGGAGGGGAAGTAGGCTCTGAGCCGAAAATTACCGAGCCCACCCGAAGGTGTCCGGCATAAAAAAAAATAGATCTTACTGGAGTGACTGCGCGACTGAGGCGCTATCTTTTGGTGGCGAGAGGAAGTACTAATAAATCGACTAGTGACCGACGAGAGTGTCAAGCTAGGGGGTTAATGGAGTAACCAGTGGTGCCACCTAGCGGCCTGAGACATAAGGAGGGGAGAGAGGTTGTCGTTACCTCCGCGCGAGCGCGGTAGTGTCGGCGCTGCCGACGCCTCACAAGTGGCATTAGTTACCACAGCCGTCGCTAGGTGTCGTTAAGGTGCAGAATCGTAACTGCGGCTGTCAAGCCTGAGATGGCCTTGACTTCGGTTAACGTACCCGAGCGGTCGTCGCTCCTAGCCACTTCTGAGAAGAGAGGGTGGGTGAGCAGGCGGGGGGGTGGCTTCAAAAAACGCATGGTCTGTGGGACACAAGGCCCACGGGATCCTCCTGTCGTGTCTTGCTGCTAGTGAACCTTTTACCGATTCGTGACAGAGTTAGCAGGGCTCAGCACTGCTTCACAAGCTGCTCTAGGCAAAAGAAGACCCGCGAAGAAATAACGTTACCGGCCCCGACGTGCCTGGAGGCGGGAGAAAAATTAGCCAGAATGCTAGCCTAGCATGAGGCTGGGAAAGAAAATCAGCTCGCCTCTGACAACAGAGGCTGAGGGCCTGGCCGTAAAGAAAATAAGATGAGAAAAAAAAATAATAATATTTCCAAAATATTTCAGATTACAAAATTTTAAATAAACGTGCCTAAATCTCTAATTTACGGCACATACTCCCCCGCGTTAAAGCGGAGCTTAGGGGAAAGCAAAAACAAGAACCAAAAACTTCAGTAGGACGAGTTACCAGGTTCGCCTGTATCCTACTACTTACATGCTAACACACACAAAAAAGATTAAACACTCTTATGAACTAATGTGCACATTCTTAATGACTAACATGATTGAATTCATTATCTTAAATAAAATTATTAACTTAAGTGGCCACTTAAACTAACACCTTCTATTAAGTTTTCTTACAAACTAGTACCATGGATTTTTATTGTTACTTAATGTTACTACCTAGGTTTTGTATTCTTCAGTTAAACTCCTTATTGAGTCTTAAATATATATATCTGGCATGCCAAGGCTTAGAGAAAGTAATCGCTCCTATTTTAAATTCGGATGCGCTTTCTTAAGGTGGGAGATGTGCGCTCGTGTCACATACTCTCCGGAACTGGGGTCGGCTAGACTCACAGTCACTGGGGTTAGAAACCGTTGGATCTGTAATGGTCCAGTCCAGCGATACGATAACTTGGCCGATCGCTTATCGATGGCCTTACTCTGCGGGTGTGCTTTGCACATTACCATGTCACCTACCCTGTAGGGGTTAGGGGAGCGGTACTTATTGTACCTTCTCTGACTTGTTTGGTGAGCCAAATTTAAATTCCTACGCGCCTTTCTCCAAATCTCCGTGATGTCCTTGGGATCATCCGGTAGTAGGTCTTCGAGAGACCAAAGATTGGAAAGGGGTGTGTTGGGCTTATAAGTAAACATAATCTCAAATGGGGTGGATTTGTGTCCTTCATGTCGGGCATAATTAAATGCCATCTGTAACCACACCAAATTACTGTCCCATTTTTCCTGCGCATTCGCGTGGAACGCTATGAGTGCCGAACGAAGATTTCTATTAAATCTCTCCGCGTGCGAGGGTTTAGGGTAGTATGGCGATGTCGTCACATGCTGTATACCATGCGAGAAACACATGTTCTTGAAAGTTCTGGATGTAAACTGTGTTCCGTTGTCGGATACAATTATGTTCGGTAATCCTGAAGTTTTAAAAATGTGATTTTGTAATGCACGCACAGTGGTGTCAGCTGTAGCCTTACGGAGTGGAATAAGCCAAACAAATTTCGAAAAGGCATCTATGCCCACAAGAAGCATAGAGTGTCCGGATTTGGATCGAGGAAATGGCCCTACAAAATCAATAAAAAGTTTTTGCATAGGTCTTTCGGCTACTTCTGAGGCAAGAAAACCGTACTGTGTATTTTGTGCAGGTTTACTTAATGCACATAGCTTACATAACTTAACTCGCTGTGTAATGTCCCGGTGCATTCCTTCCCAAATAAAATGGCGTCGGATACCTTGAATGGTTTTATAAATACCTAAATGGGCACCGAGAGGTGAACTATGGTAATATGTGAAAATCATATCACGCAGATTTTGTGGAAGAACAATTTTAAAGTGCCTTGACTGTTGTGTACGTTTTTGTAGGAGACCTTTGGCTAACTTATAAAATTTCGGAGCTGTACCCGCTTTAACTTGTTCAATTATTTTTGCCAAATATGGGTCGGCTTGTTGATGTGTTTGTATGTCCTGAAAAGCTAAGGGGAAATCGGTTAGGAGTGCCTGACACGAAATCTGAGGTTCCTCCTGAGATATTGTTTCGGTGGGGTTCTCGAACATTCGAGAAAGTGTGTCAGCCACAATGTTTTGAGTACCGCGAATATGTTGAATATTAAATTTGAGAGAAGAAATTTTGGTGATCCACCTTCCAAGTTTTCCTAATTGTTTAGGGTGAGCTAACAGCCAAGCGAGCGCCTGATTATCAGTTTCCAATAGAAATTCCCTATGTTCCAGAAACTGTCGGAATTTATCAATACCAAAAACTACTGCTAAACATTCCAATTCATACACTGAAGATGCTTTCCTTTCCTGAAAAGTTAATGTACGTGAGGCGAAGGCAATGGGTTGCCTGGCGCCATCTATTTCCTGAGACAATACCGCCCCTATAGCAACACTTGAGGCGTCTGTTTGTAAAATAAAGGGTTTACTAAAATCTGCCATGCGCAGAACAGGTGGATTCGCTATAGCTTCTTTCAAGAAATTAAATGCCTTGTCTTGTTCAGGACCCCAAATATATTGTGTATTTTTCTTACGTAATGCATTCAAAGGTGCCGTATGCTCGGCGAAATTTGGTATGTATTTGGCATAAAAATTATCCATGCCAATAAAACGAGCTATGCCCTTTGTGTCTTTAGGTGTTTTGAATTCCCTGATCGCCTGTGTTCGTTCTGGATCAATTGTAACACCTTTGTGTGATACCAAATGTCCAAGAAAAGATATTTCGGAAGCAGCAAATTTTACCTTTTTTGTATTTACAGTGAGGCCTGCCTTGCGCAGTCTTTCAAGGACAAGAGTCAGATGCTGGATGTGTTCCTCAAAACTTTCTGAATAAATTACAAGATCATCCAAATAATTGTAAACAAATTTAAATTTAAAATCTCCTACTACTTGTTCAAGAAGTCGTGTGAGTACTTGAGCACCTGTGGCCAAGCCAAAAGGTACCACATTATACTGGTAAAGATTCCAAGGTACGCAAAATGCAGTAATAGGTTTTGAGTCTTGCGTGAGTGGGATCTGATGGTACGCCGAATTGAGATCTAACACACTGAAATACCTGGCCTTACTAAACCAATGAAAGGCTGAGTTCAAATCTGGGAGGGGTGTTTGCGGTATTTTAATCTGTTTGTTCAGTTTTCGATAATCAGTGACGAAACGTTGTTCCGTGCCCTTGGGTACTAGAAATGCAGGTGAACTGAAAGGAGAATTAGAAGGTTCGATTACCTTATTATCTAACATTTTCTGTACGTGTTTTCTCATAATTTCCATTTTGGGACCTAAAAGTTGATAAGGGTGACTTTTGACTGGCGTGGTATCAGTCAATTCAATTTGATATTCAATTAGGTTAGTTCGACCTAATTTCTTAGTTAGCACATCTGAAAATTCATTACACAAATCTCGAATAGCAACTTGTTTACTGGGCTCGAGATGATCCAGGGACAAAGAATTTCTCTCGTCAGTGTTGGTAGAAACATTAGTAACTTGTCCTGACCTTTTATTTTCAGGTTCCACGAATGATATGACAAAATATTTACTAAATTTAAATACAAAACTTCCTGCTTGTAGATCAATTAAAATACCTGTTTTAGCGATGAAGTCGGAGCCTAGAATAAGCTGCGTGGCTAAGTTTTCTACCACAAGAAAAGGGAAATTCCAAGTGAATAATTCTATCCTGATTTTCACTATAGCCACTTTGGATATACTAATTGGTTCGTCCGCTGCAGTAAAACAGCGCACATCCGTGACTTCTGTTTTCAGAACCTGCTTGTTCTTCTGTAATTCCCTAAACAAATCGCCTGAAATAAAACTACGAGTAGCTCCTGTATCAATCAGACCAATAATTTGATTTTTGCCAAACATTGCTTTAGTGTATGGTAATACAGTTCGGACGTGACCGAAAATGTTGTGACACTTACGTTTTCCTTGGTTAGTCAGGCTAACACATGTTTTGCAAATTCTTGTGAATTTCTCAGAATTTCCTTTATGATTAATTTGCTGTGTTATAATCCTCTGTTTGTGTTTTCTGTCTTTTTCTGTGTATTTCTTTCGTTTATTTTTCTTGTGTTTTTGTTTTCCTGTGTTATGCCTTTGTTGATTTTTGTTTTGTTGTTGTGATTCGTTAGTATGCACATTATGCACTGAAAAATTCCTCTCGGATGAAGTTTTAGGTGGACCAGGTAGAAATTTGCCTGGCCACCGCCTTACGCGTTTTTTGCCTTGTTGAAATTTGGTTTGAAATTTTTGTGGTTACATTGCTCAATGTAATGTCCTGTTTGCTTGCAATAATTACAGAAAGGTGTTTGTTGTTGTATGTTCTTGTTTGAACCATACTTATTATCTCTGTAGTAGTTTGTTTTCTGTTGTGGGTGGCTATTTTGTTGTTTCGTGTATGGAAAACTATTTGCAGTTTCTGCCTGAGAATCATGCTTATCCACGGACTTCGCTGACCTGTTTCTCTGAGTGTCTGCATATTCGTAACTCATGGCCTGTATACAGAGTTGATCTAGTTCTACAAAACTCCGTGGCCTAGCCTGGAAAACAGCGCGTGAGCGCTCTGCCTGATTTAGTCCGTCTACTATGCAACTAACTATTTCGCTCTCTGATACGCCCAATCTGAGAACCGCCGCGGCTTCTCTGATTGATGCTACATAGTGCGGCAATGCTTCATTACTTCGCTGTAGCCTGTTGTACCATTCCAAACGGTAATTTGTCAAAAGTCTGGCAGGTATAAAAAAATTCAAAATTTCTTCGTGGTATTTGTCAAAAGAGTAACTATTTTCTATTGCTTCACTCGTTCTTTCACTCAGTGGTGGTTGGGTGTAGGGAAAAACTATCTCCAACAACTGTTTGTCAGGAATGCCCCCTTTCTGTCTGATTTTAAGTAAGTGCCTTATGAATTCGATTAATTTATCTGGGTCAAGACCACTTGTTTCTGGAAAACCAAAAAGTAATCTCTCGACTGGATGGGCAATATTCCCATAACAGCTATACTCAGCCGCCCTTGGCGTAACTGGTAATGTTGTTTCTGGTTGATTCTGCGTTGATGGCGGAGGTGGGGGTGAAGGATGTGCAATTTGCGCGGTGGGGATGGTAGGGATTGGAGTTCCTTGCCCGGATGTCAATAAAGAATGAAACTGGGAATATGGATTAAAATATGATTGGTTTGTGGTGAATGGGAAAAATAAATTTTGCTGTGTTAAAGGATGCGTATTTGCAGGCAAGTTACCGGAAAATGTGACACTGGTGATGGGAGCTGTAGAAACATGCATGCCTGAGGGAATCTGAGTGGTGGCTGCTGGGATGGGAGGGGTTAAAACTGTGATAAGTGATTGAGATGTTGATGTTGATGAAATGGGCGGAACCTGCCTTGTTTGACACAAAGATACTTGTGTGTCGGGTTGCCTTATTTCCTGAGGAAATTCCAGACTTTCACTCTCTACATTTCCTAGTGTTTCCATTCCTAGGTTTTCTGCCTGGGCAATGTTGGCCCGGAGGTCCTGTTGAGTTTCTAATTGGGCTGCCCTAGCTTTCAATTTAATTTGAAAGGCGTTTGTCTGTTGCAGACAACGATCTAGCTCTGTTCGATAAACACCATTGAGCACATCTGCGGAAAGTACCACAAGATTTTCCAGTCGTCTGGTGACATGCTCTAATCGCATAATGTGTCGCTTTACATTGGGCAAATTCTCTTCCACATCTGAATAACTTACGAAAGCAGCTATGTCGTAAAATTTGGAGCAAGCTATGTTGAATTCCTCGAGTATTTCTAAATTTAGATTATGTACTCAGGTAGGTAACTTATCACGTAATGCGGCTCGAAGCCTTTTTCGCAGCTCTTGCGCATTTCCAGTAGTTGGTAAATTACGCAACTGCAACTCGTAACTTAGTTCATCTACTAGTAATAGCTCCGGAGTAATCATCCTGTCCGGATTCATAGTATTACACAAAACAAAACACTACCCTCTTAAAATTATCTCTTAAACTTTAAACTTAAGTATACACTTAAATCTAGCTTATGATTAAAACAATTGCTTCATTGCGTGGGAAGTATGTGCCTTCATAATTTATTATTATTATTACTATTATTACTACTACGCGCGTCTGGAAATGAACAGTGTACTCGGGTGTAACAAGCTGTCAGGTTAGCTTGCACAACAGGGTACCTACAAGGAACGTCACGTCAGCCGGCAGGACTGACCTTGGCGCGCAGCGCCTTTAACTAGGTGTTGTTGGGGGGGGGGGGTGGGTATCTTGTCCAGCGGACACGTCTCTGTTGATAAGCCACGCGCGCGGCCCGAGTTGCGTGGGCGGGCAGCCAGCCAGCCAGCTGCTCACAGTGCGCGCTCAAATGTAAACACACAAAACTAATGATAATTTTAAAATTCAAGGGTCAATTTAGCTACTACGTGTATCAGCGGACAGTTCACAAATTACTTACTACAAAAATATTCTAAGTGACAAAAAAAATATAAAAAAATTTTTTTTATTCAAATTAATTTTTTTTTTTTTAAATTTTAATTTTAGGTATGACCTTTCAAATTAGGTCTGCCTATAGACGTAACCATGCTCTGCTACTATTTTTTAATACCCCAAGTGTCTTAAAGAATAATGAAATAATAAGGTTAAAAGATTTGGAAGCTTTGATTACTGAGGCCCTCAATTAATAACTATAAAAGTCAACAACAGAGGCGACACTAGAAGTAAACAAAGAAAATTTAGGGACTCCCTACAAATACTTGGGAGTAAAAGGATCGTTATTATATATTAAATAAATAAATACAACTGTTACGTCTATAGACTTCCTTATTTAATTAATCATTGTTCTTTTTTTTATAGATTAAATTTTCCTTAGTAAAGACTGTTTTTCATTGATAAGTGATCTTATTTACATAACTCACAATTACACTTATTATATGATATTCCTTAACGTTATTTACGATAGGGCCGGCCCTAAATGTATTACAAAAATTAAAATATTTAAAAACAAGAATGAAATTAACATTGGTAACTTTAAAGATTGTACATATAGTCCTTCCAAAACATAATATAAATTTCTTCTCCTCGAACTGCCTTTTACTGTCCGCTGTCTTAACTGGGTTACACTAATCTTGGGTTCGTGAATAAAAAGATAGAATTATGCGGGTATCACCCGGGGCTGTAGGTAGACGGTGATCAAGGTAGTAGGCCTAATGATGTTGGATTCTGCGCAGGAACCGACTCCAGAGGTTCTGGCAGAGGATTTTGGTTGCCCCAAACTTGGAACCCTGTCTGAAACAAAAGTCCAAATTCCAAAGAATTAGACCTGTTTCCAGACAGTATACTTAAATGGCGCAAAAGGCCAATAGAGGGAAATTAAAGGGGGGGGGGATGACGTCAAGACTTACCAAAACAGGGTGTTGGTCCTGGCGCTCAGGAGAGGGCGTCTCGTCTCCGCAAACTCGAACCACGATTCGCGGTAGCCACGGAAGTCATCATGATTAATTAAAAAAAAATAAATTATATAAAAATACCAAGTTTCTCTACTTTCAACTAAACTACTGACTGGTTAATAATTTTAGCTAGGGACTCCATCCCTTTAGTCTGAGAAGACTACATAATATACGATGTCGATGATTCGCAGAAGATCGCAGATACAAACGGTACCAGTCAGTCAGGAGGCGCGCACCGAAGTAAGTTCAGAGCGGGATATCACCAGGATATCATAAGCGCGGGGTCTCTAGAGAATGGGAGGGGGGGTAGGCTCTGAGCCGAAAATTACCGAGCCCACCCGAAGGTGTCCGGCATAAATAAAATAGATCTTACTGGAGTGACTGCGCGACTGAGGCGCTATCTTTTGGTGGCGAGAGGAAGTACTAATAAATCGACTAGTGACCGACGAGAGTGTCAAGCTAGGGGGTTAATGGAGTAACCAGTGGTGCCACCTAGCGGCCTGAGACATAAGGAGGGGAGAGAGGTTGTCGTTACCTCCGCGCGAGCGCGGTAGTGTCGGCGCTGCCGACGCCTCACAAGTGGCATTAGTTACCACAGCCGTCGCTAGGTGTCGTTAAGGTGCAGAATCGTAACTGCGGCTGTCAAGCCTGAGATGGCCTTGACTTCGGTTAACGTACCCGAGCGGTCGTCGCTCCTAGCCACTTCTGAGAAGAGAGGGTGGGTGAGCAGGCGGGGGGGTGGCTTCAAAAAACGCATGGTCTGTGGGACACAAGGCCCACGGGATCCTCCTGTCGTGTCTTGCTGCTAGTGAACCTTATACCGATTCGTGACAGAGTTAGCAGGGCTCAGCACTGCTTCAGAAGCTGCTCTAGGCAAAAGAAGACCCGCGAAGAAATAACGTTACCGGCCCCGACGTGCCTGGAGGTGGGAGAAAAATTAGCCAGTATGCTAGCCTAGCATGAGGCTGGGAAAGAAAATCAGCTCGCCTCTGAGAACAGAGGCTGAGGGCCTGGCTGTAAAGAAAATAAGATGAGAAAAAAAAATAATAATATTTCCAAAATATTTCAGATTACAAAATTTTAAATAAACGTGCCTAAATCTCTAATTTACGGCACACCTTTGACTATGACCTTTGACCTTGACCTTGACCTTGTACTCTTCCCGTTACATTTACATTTGACCTTGACCTTGGTGACTACTTTGGATCCTCCAGCAGCGCTAGTTAACACTCATAGCTTGCTACAGGACACTGTTGCCATTTTGTTTTCAATAGTTCTTGTAACTAGGAGCTCTAGTGTCACGTATTACACATGTGATCTCCTAAATTGTGTTGCCGTCATATTAGTTTAATTCTTAGCCACTAGTGTGCCATATTATTTATTAACAGACAGTTATGTCTCACGGTATCCTCCATCATTAAATTTGGACGCTATCTCGAAAAATCGTAATTATTGACCTAGATATTCGGGAAAAATTTCAAAATTAATAAAAAAACCACTTACTAAAATAATGATTGACGTGATATATTTCCGTCTTTAGTTTGATTCTCAGCCAGTTTTAACGGTAACTAAAGCATATATATTTATTCTGTTTCCCGTGTAGTTTATTTTTTCGTGCTGCCTCACATGGAATAATATGTTTTTTATTGATGCATGAAATATCTTACAAACCGTTCATGTAAGATGTTTTAAGTATAGACCAAGCGTCTTCGTACCGCGAGACCAGGTCTTGAACAATTTCAGAGGTATAGACCAGAAATTTCGGAACCTAAAGACAGTTTTCGTCGATATAAATAATATAACATATACATATATAATAATATAACATACTATATATTTTTCAAGCAGTCAAGAAAATTAATTTGAATTGTCAGACCAAAAGAATCGAAGAATCAATTACAAGCATTTAGACCAACGGATCATGTTAAACGTTTTATAAGAGGACCAACATCCTGATGACAGCGATGACGTCGATGACTCAGATCCCATTGGCATCGCCGTCAGCGACAAGCACGAAGAACTTGATGGATCCCTTACCATCAGAAGTGCAGAACTTGGTGGCAGCGATGCCGATGGCAGCGGAGCATCTCGATCACAATGGTTAGCTCGATGTCAACAGTGACCTTGATGGCAACGGAGAACTCGATTGCTATGATGTCGATGGCGACGCAGAACTCAATGGAATGTGTGTCATCGCCACCTACAACATTATGGGAGACTTCAACAGGTGCGGTTCCCCCAGCAGAAGAGACTTTAATGCTTTCAATGCTGACTGGAGAGGGAACCTAGATGAATGATGTTTCGCCAGCGAGGGAGACTTCAATAGTCGTAGTATCACTAGCAAACATCATCAATATCCTCTGAAGTTGCATCAGTGTCTTCCCAGCATCGGTGTCATTACTGTAACAAGATTTTCTTGAATTGCGGAAATTCTCGTCGACATGAAAGCGAGAATGTGCTAAGAATACTCCTCGCCAAATGTTTGGCTGTGACAAATGTCATAAGCAGTTTGCCAGAAAAAATAATATGAAAACAGACTTGAAGACATGCAAAGCTCGTGCGGCATGGAAGAAAGTAAAGGTTTCGCTGCAAAAACGATGAATGGATGTGCATAAGAGTACACCATGGTTTGGTACAATGGCATTAAAGCCATTTTTTTTAAAGATATATTCATGTTTCAATGTAAAAGGTTTTGCATGGACTCTTTATAATTGTAGTCGTTTGTTGTTTGAGAATCATAGTCTTCAAAATATTTAATTTAAAATTTTGTAATTTAGGACTTTTGTGTACCTTTTTATATTAACTGTCCTTATTTTCCTAATAAGTAGTATTTGAGGTAATCTGTACTATCCAAACAGCAAAATAATTTTTAATGAAAGCGATAAAACAATTGCTTGATGTGTGTTATAGTCCTAAGTGTCGCTTAAATTAAGCATTGATATTTTGGTAAAAACCACCATTAATCTCTTTATGGAAAAATTTTCAGGATTTGTTTCGTGGTAGTTTAAAACATAATATGTAAAATAAAATCAGGTTGGAATTTTTTTAGTAATTTGCTACTCCCAAAAATATCCCTACTTGCAACACTGTATTTGCTGAAGTTATGTTACCTTCAACACTCTTATTTTGGAATGTACAGTATTTGAGCTTGTGTTGCACGTATCCACTGGCACCCCCTGCCGTTAGGCCGCGTTTAATTGTCTCCCCCTCGGCTAACTGGTGTCTGTCCTTGAAGATTAGTCACAAAATAAACAACAATTGTCAAGGTCCAAGGGACAGAGTGAGCATCAGAAGGAAGAAGTATCGTGGAAATAAAAGCAATTTTTCTTATTTTGTTAATTAAAATGGTTTATCGAGTTTTCTTAATATAAAGTATTCATGGGTAAACACATATCTTGTGAACCCCAGGCTTATCGTCCATGGAAACGAAACAAACACACGAAAGCTGTCAACGAGATATGGAGAAAAAGAAGAAAAGCAAGTAATATTGACAATTAGGAAGATGTGTAAGCAAAAATAAATATCAATAAGCTGAGTTTAATCGAAACAAATTAACATTTAATTTTCCATGAAACAATTCCTTTATAATTTAAAGAAATACAATTCCATTTTATGTCCTTGAGTTGTGATGATAGACATTTTGGAAGGGCCTGGTGACCAAGAACTTTAAATAATTATACAGGTGGCGTACGAGATGACAATATTTATTGGACACAAGGCAAAATATAAAAGCTCAATTTGTTCAGAATAAATTCCTTGAAGTCTCAATAGTTCTGAGGGCACAAGGGCACAAGTACTGGGGCTTTGTGAACAAATAAACAAACAAATATAATGAAATCATCTCATAATACTCATTACAAAGAGCCATAGCAAATGTCTTTAAACAAGGGAAATTGAAATTCAATTAAAATTACTAAATTAACTGAGCGAGCTGAACCAAAACTAGAATTGCAAACTGTCCATGCAAAAACTAACCCAATTAAGGCGAACCATTTCTCCATTTCAATACCTTGAATCGCAATACCATTTGGCCATTTCAAACATCAAAAAAGGAATCCAGCCATTCAGGCTTACATTAAAATAGAAAAAAAAAACAGTAAAAATGTTGTTTAAAACATTATGAATATCAAAAAAGTAACACCGTATACAAATATTAATTACTTTATGAAAAATCAGGTCTACTGCTATTTATAATATTATTATAACAGGCGAATGGGTAAATTATAATTAAATATTATTTGGAGAAGTCTTTACAGTGTGTCACCAACCACCGCCTGAGTTCACGGCGGTATCATATTTGGTTACCCGCCTTGAAGCGACAGCAGTTAGGGCGACGATTGACGAAACGAGTTGCCAGTCGATGGAGGCGTTCAGCTCGTAGTTCCTTCTTCGAACTCCAAGTACTCTTTCGACGAGTACTACAGCGCCGAAGACGCCTGTCTTGGTAGACATCAGCAGGCAGGTGTCCGTCACAGCGATACACGGCGTACTTGCTCTGTCCACAGGGAGCCTTTATTCAAAACACCTTCAGTTGAAAACACGATCCTACAGCACAGCGAGTTCAGAATTTATGGTAATGTCATTCGCATTCGTGGTCTCCCCTAAGCCGTCTCTCTCACTTACTCTCTTGCTCTCTCTATGTCCGCCAAACACAACAGCCAACCTCTCCGCAAGACTTGCTAAGTCTATATCCATACATAAATATTCGCTAGGCTATGGCTAAGTCCACAACGAATCCCATGTGTACGTATAACAGTTTCTTCCATGAGCTGCTCAACACCACGAACACTTAAACTCATCGGACGTTGCGTCTCATACTCGAGAGGTTAAGTCCGTATGCACCGAGGCTTGCCAGGGCATAAGTCCATCATTCAGCAGATGGGCGTAATGACGTCATTGTTAGAGGCGGCGACGGCGGCGGCTGGCAGAGGAACAGAACCTGGTTTTTTGTCCCCGGTGATCTGCATGAAGGCAGCGTGAAAGCGGGCTTATACAACGCTTCCCGCACCCGAACATGGAGGAATATAACATTCTATTCAGTAGTGGCTTCATGAGGCTGGCAGCATTGGCGTAGCTGTGTTCATAAAATTGGGGGGACAAATAATGATTTTGATGTCATGTAAACCCATTCCCCTCTTACCGGGGGTTCTCCACAGGAAAATTTTGATTTTATAAGTGCAAAATAGCGCTTTTCAAGCAGTTTTTGTATCTAACCATTGGATACATCGATGTTAAAATTATTATTGTTTCCTTAAGATAAAATTTAATGAGTGAAGAAATTACAAATAAAGCTGGGCAGAATAATATTATAAAATAAAAATATCACGGTCCAGAAAGTTGGGGGGGACAGTCCCCTCCACCCAAAAAGTTCAGGGGAACACGTCCTCCCTGTCCCCTTCGGTTCCTACGCCCTTGGATGGCAGCCACGGAGGCCAAAGTGTGACGCAGCGCAGAAGCGCCGTCAGGGAGGCCAAACTGTGGCGCGAACCACCGCTAAGCGCCTAGGAATTGTCACATCAGGGAGACCAGCCCAGCCCGCGGAGTCCCACACTGCTGCGGAAATCGACCGCGCCAGGGAGGCCAAAGTGCGATGCCAGTACGACGTTCTCAGCGACCGCAAGCGGACACGGTCGTCCATCATGTATACGTGCTTACGTTACCGGAGACATAATTTTACCGGTAACAATGTCGAACAAAAATTTTTAAACATGTTAAAGTTAATTTTTATTTTAAATAAGTTTTCCTAATTGTTTGTATTATAGTTACGGATTTTCAAAATGGCGGACGTGAAGTCAAAATTTAAATTAATATTTAAAAATTCGGTATGTTTTTTATGTTTTTTTATTTTTATAAATTTTGAATTTTTTCCTAATTTTTCTGATAATTATGGATTTTCAATGCAACGATGACATCACAATTCTAAATGGTGGTCTTCAGCAAACTATAAGATGGCGCACAGGACCTCGGCTATACAGTGTTGCTAGTCTACGGGGAAAAAAACGCATTGGGGAATTTTGGATTTTTTAAGGCATAAATATATCGAGGTTTTCGAATTACAAATTTTTGAATTTTTTACAAGTGTTTTTTTCCTCCAAAATGGTATTTTTGAATTTTTCTTAATTTTTTTGGCATAATTTTTTCCTAAATGGAAATTTAATATAATTTAGCTAATATTCAGCAAATTTTGAGTAATATTTTGAAAATTTTGAAGATCAAGGTCAAAGGTCAAGTTCATTTAAGATGGCTGCCGTGACGTCATAAAATATGTTCCAAGGCAGCAGACACCGCTACCATCACCACGCGCCGGCACCAGTCCTCGGACCTACATTTATATACTACTACTACTTATACTCTGTATTAACCATTTCTGAACATTCAGGACTCTGTACTGAAAATACCAATCCGACGAAAAATAAACCCCATCAGATTCTGATAATTCGTTCAGGTTATATATTTTGTATTCTTGTCATTCATGCACGTTTCAACTTTACAATCCCTTTACACCCGAAAAAAAATAAAAAATTTCAGTACTTTAAATTTTTTTATTAAGATATCTGGTTGAATAATCACACTGTAGCCCCGCCCCCCTATAGAGGTCAAAATCTGGAAAGCGTGTTGCAAGTGATGAGGGAATTCTGGGCATGAGTAAGTACAAGAAGCTAAAGGCACACTATTTAGGTATTATTCTTAAACTGACAAAATATTGCGTCTGCTATAAACGACATTAGCTTGAGTGTTACGGTCAACTTCGGTGAACTGCTTTCTAGCATATCTTTGAACAAGTCTGAAAAAATACAAAATTATCACATTAACATGACGCAATATCGCAATTAAAGCAGTACCCTTAAAAAACTGGGAGGCACACGACTATGAAATTATTCCCCTCGCTTAGCTGCCACCACAAGAGACAATTACCAGGCTCCCATGGTGAAAATCATTTGTTAAATATCGGTGAGCTGAGTATGGCTGAAGAAATATCCAGATGGACACTATATAAAGCTTATAATCACTGTTGATTAAAATTACATTATAATTACATTCTTTCCTTATGAAAATATTTAAACGTCCATGTATTAAGACACACTACGTGAAGATTAATTTAAAAAAAGTTTCCTTAAATATTACAATATTATTGGCATATAAACAGTTCAGCAGTACTGTTAACAGCCAAATATTCTATAGGTATTACCACAAAATATTTGCCAAAATTTCAGGAACACGTAAAATTAATATTTGCGCTATGATGCTCTTATGGCAAGCATTACAAAAAAACATTTTTTATTAAATTTATCCACTTCTTGAATCGTGGGCACCAAAATACCGATTTTAACACTTCTGAAAATTACCCACCACCGATTATGCGGCCGTAGTCGTTTTTCGTACTCGCCTTATGGTTCACTCGCTGGACAATGTCCGCTACTGGTCCACTCGCTCGTGGCTCCGTCGCCGCTGGGCTCTGCGAAGTGCCAAGTGAATCGCCAACAGCACTTGATGCGGGGGTACGAGTTCCGAGCCGAGATCCGCAGGTGCTGACCGCACCCCGAGTCAAGCTGCGGACAAGTCTGAGCTCGTTCTGTCGACAGCTGGCGTCGCTCCGCTGTCACCTCTGTAACTCGTATTACGGGTCGCACCGAGACCACCGAGAGCTGTAATCGGATGTTTTTCGTCACTAACTGGCGTTTATATTCCAATACGACCGGTGCTCTTATGACTCGGCAGATTTCTGTCTTGCGAAAAAAAAAATAATTTTGTTCAACGGACGCAGAATTAACCGTATCTCAATCCCCTGGTTGCGTCTCACACCGCGTAACGCAACCATTAACGTCTAACGCATGCACCGACGTGATTTGTATCGGATTGCATGCAAAAAGCTGGTGCTCCAGAAACTATCATTCTAGTGTTTAACTGTCTTGAAGTGTAGAATACCAGGTTCAATGTCAATGTTGTCACCTCACCAACCTCGCCCCCGCCGCAACTCAACCTCCATCCAGCCCCTCTTTTTAAACGATCAAAAACAAACTACTCGCTCTGTCACTCTAAATTAACACTCAAACTCTACTAAAAGATTTCCACTGACATTTTTTTCACGTCTTCTTCCATTCAGACAACGAGTTACTTCAGTTGCTTCAGCGGTTTAAGGATATGTTGAAGGGGTTTACTGAATTCCAACTTCAACATGTTGAGGTGACAGAGACGGCGGTGACGGCGGGAGGCTTGACGGTGTGGCGTGGAGCAGCAGCGACGGAGTCTGGTGGCCTGTGTCCAGTGCCTCGCAGCGAGGGTGTGTGTAAACTCCTCCTGTGTCATTCGAGAACCATCCAGACGTCACCAGCAACTCGCTCCAACTCGGCCGACTTCCAGCCGGATCCCCGCCGACCCGAAGTCCACCGATGTTCGCCGAAAGGAGCTGAGGCACTCGCCGCGGAAAAGAAAAGAAAAAAAAATTGGTTGTCTGTAAAGTCGGTTTACGGACGATAGTTTAACGTGACAACGTCATAACAAAACATTGATGAAATGATTGCATACTTTTATGAATAAAATTGAATCATTTTTATTTTAATAATAAAAGAATAAATATTTGAAATTATACTAGTAATCAGATTTTTAAAATGCAAGAATAATTAACCTTTATTGCCGAAAATGTTTGTTTTAATAAACATTGAAAACCACATTAACTTTTCACTTCACTTTATAAACAGTCGACGAAACAGTTCACGTTTAGATGACTTGTAATTAATTTTAAAAACTGGCGTTTAGCTATAAAGTTTAAATATAATTATGAATAAGTTTTCATATAAATAAGCTGTAATCAAATATCTATCATCAATTATATGAATCACCATAATTTTTTAGTCAATTGTAACATAACCTATTATTACTGCACTCGCCAACAACGTAACGGAACAATGTGCGTAACGGGACACAACGTATCGGAACAATGTGCGAAACGGGACACTTTTTCGTTCGTGCAGCCGGCGTTCATCGATTTATTAAACGTCACGTAAAAAATGTCCCGTGCTCCAGGCTTTGCGGGTGGTATCAGAGCACTGGCAGGCGTTGTGTTGAACATGTACGGGGATGAAAATACCCGTAACATCAAGATAAATATTTGAGTACTACTCAGCAATTGAATAATTAGAACCATTTTCAGCGGTAAATTTGACAATAAATCTACTTTTAAAATTTACGATTTTAAGAATTATTTTCTTATGTAATATTATTATTATTATTATCGTTTGAGTATAACTTTTAGTGTATACCCAATCAAGCTTGTCTGTTACAACAAAATGTAAGATAAATTTTATATATGTAGATAAAAAATGTTTTGTGGTAAACAAAATTTTTTAGTTAATATCTACCACACTATATACTTATGGTGATACCATAACAACTTTTAAGTTTTTACTAATATGTAATCAGTGACAGCAACATTTTGCAGTCACGGATAAATGGTTTTGTTTGAATAAAATTGTTTTGAGGTCATAGTAAAACATTTAGTTAGGGCTTATAAAGATATTTCGTTGGGACCCAAGACATATATTTTAAAGATTATTAAGTGTACGAATAATGAAACTAATTTTTTTCTTTCATACTTCTGATGAGGATTATTTTTTTAAATATAATAAAATCCATTTAGTCTAATCATTAGTTGGACGATCAGAAGACCCTTTTTATTTCGTGTTCAAAAGATAGTAACTAGATGTATCCCGTTGTAAGGAAACGCAAAACTAGATATTTTATTAAATTAGGTTCGTATTTTGAAACTAATCAGTTTCTGAGCCGTCAAAAGCTTTGCAAAACTGCTTTTCTTTCATCAATTCGCAATCTGCGGGAGTTCCAATTTGTTTTCGTCGTTTCTGGAGGCGAAACAGGGGGCTTGAGGAAGCTGGGATTTTCTCTTTTTCCCTTCTTTCTCGTTATGCAGCTCTCTTTTGACAGAGACACAAACGCGGTCCCTTCTCAGTAATTGCGTCTGTGATTTTCGTTTGCGTCTCGGTGTGTATGGCTATATACTTACAAATAAAAAGCTGTTTCTTTGCGCAACTAGAAATAACGGCTCCGTACCTAATACGAAAGTAAGTATATCTACCGTTCCTCATTAAATTTTCTCCACATGAGTCATATTCTCATTTTTAAGATTGAACTTGTGACCTAATTTCGTAACTAATTATATTAATGCGTGTTTAAATAATAAATGTGATAAAAAAGTTATGTTTTCCGAAACATGACAGGTAATATGAAATTATTCTAATTTAAATCATATTTGTTTTGTAAAATATGAATAAGGACAGTTATATGAAAATTACTTGAAAATATACCAATTATTGTATTTTCCTAAGTATGTTAATAAAAGTTATAATCAATTAAGGTCTAGAATTAGGTTTATATTTGCAAAAGTTACAACAACAAATTACTACTAATAACGGCAGATTAGGTTGTAACATTTTAATAACATATAAATACGAATAAATACTAAACACAAAAAATTTAAGTGAGTAATGGAGCTTCTTTCGACCCATAACGTGCCAAATTTGTAATAAATAATATATGTCACTTTGTCATTTTTGTAAAAGTATAAAGTAATAAGTAAATAAATATGACAATAAAAACTTCCTTAGTAGTATAGAAAAGGGGCTCCGGGCACTGGGTTCTGGGTGCGGAGCCGGGAGCAGATCCGCATTCTTGGATTGTGACGTCAGGGCGGCCATCTTGGTTGTCCTTGACCTTGGTGGCCATCTTGGTTCACCATCTTGGATTCGCCATGTTGTATGACGTCACCTTTGCAATTTCCGTTACGGCCGCCATCTTAAAAATCGATATTTATTATCCGATTTTAATGAATTTTTTTTAATTTATAAAAAATTAAACAATAAAATTTTAACTTATAATTTTTAAACCGTGTACTTACGCCATGGAGCTTGGAGTCCACGGTTAAAACCCAGCGAGGGTTAAAATAAAATAAAATGACGTCAGGTTCTTCCTCCACGGAAGCTGCCGGCAGACTCACCTCCCACCACTTATACCAAGGTATATATAACGACAGCTAGTATAACGCAATGTCCGCCATCTTGAAAATCTGGTATTATTATACGATTTTAATACAAATAATTTTGAAAACAATAAAAAAATAATTAATTACATTTTAATAAAATTTTACTTAAAAACACCGGTTGAACATATTATTACGACCACCAATTTGAATTCTAGAAATTTGGCATGTTTCGTTATGCCCGCAATTTTGGATGACTATGACATCATCGCTTCACTTTATGTTACATCCGCCATATTGGATACTAGAATGCTGCATTTTTTGTTACGGTCGCCAGCTTGAGTAACCGTAATTTTAATGCTACAAAATCGGGAAAATTTAAAAAAAAATATAGTAAAATTTAATTAATAAAAATTTAATAAAATATTAATCAAAACATGGACTTACGTCTTTGGTTCGATCCTGGCGAGGTCAAAAAAATAAAAAAACGACATATCCTCCCTCCACCTGCAGACTGACCTCCCACCACCAATACCCAGTTATATATATATATTACCAGCTACTATGACATCATGTCCGCCATCATGTTTTCGTCTGCTAGAGACCACCCTCTTGTTTTCGACTTCTAGTGTAATTTTTAGTTCACCTTACCTTTGAAAACGACTTTTGGCATTGAACTTTGACCTTGATCTTGAACTTTGACCTTGACCTTAAACTTTGACCTTGATCGTGGACTTTGGCCTTGACCTTTGACCTTGACCTTGACCTTGAACTTTGATCTTTAACTTTAACCTTGACCTTGAACTATGACCTTGAACTTGAACTTTGACCTTGGCCTTTGACCTTGACGACCATCTTAGATCCGCCATGTTGTATTTAGTAATCGGTATCAGGAGCGATAGTTAACATATAGGTATCACCTGCTAGAGGACATTGTCACCGTCATGTTTTCATCTGCTGGAGGACGCCATATTTTGTGTGTACGTGTCTGATAGAGTGCATTACAATCACATTAGTTTATGTTTTACCCGCTAGGGTGCAGTAATCATTTATTTTTACTGAGGCGCCCGCCATTTAAAAATTGGGCGCCATCTTGGAAGTATGTAATTACTCAACTATAAATTCGGGAAAAATTTCAAAATTTCATCAAAAAATAACCTATCAAATACTGATTGATTATATCAGTTCCTGTCCTTGGTTCGATCACTGGACGTTGAAAAAATAGCTTCAATTTTAAATACCACAAAAGTGACGGGTTCGAAAATAAATCAGCACACGTCCTTTTACAAACATAATATTTATTATATAATTTCTATTCTCTGCAGGAACACTTGTGAAAGTTAGCGATCATATTATCATTTAGGTCTGCAAAGGCGTGAAACGACTAATTCTTAACTCTTACCGATTTATACTAGACAGAGACCAGCCAGAACCTTTACTGTCATAGTCCTCCTCTTCGTGACAGAGTTTCTGGACACCGTGTTTAATTGTTTGCTTCACATCGTAAGAACTGTAAATTACTGCAGCCGATGTTTTGAATGCACACTTCTACACTTTGTCATCGAACGGATATGGCTTTCCATATATACAGTCCAACCACAAGTGTTATTTTAATGGACCGTTTGTTGCTACGTCATCAGTAAGAAGATTGATTCTGTCCTGTCTGATATCATCAAGAAAAGTACAAATGTCCTTCGACTCACTTAACGTATTTAGATAAAAGTATTCTTTCAATGTTCCACGAAATGCAGTCTGCACCTAGAATAAGCCATTATCATTCACCTATAATAAACCGAACACAGTCTTATGTATAGTTCCATGTCCAGATGCCATAGCAATCGGTTGCTGCTCATCTGCTTTTTTGCCTGTTTGCTTACGAGTATTCAATCTAAAGCGAGAAGTACAATTTTCTGCAGGTAGGTCAACAGTAGGCACACGGACTTTACCGTCACATTTTTTCGCATGTCGTCGCAAACTATCAATACGTGTAAACCAAACATGACATTCATCACAGCGAAACTTTAAACGAGAAGATTCTTCTTGCAATTACTCCGTTCATGTCTTTATGCTACATGGGAAAATGCGAACGAAATATCACAGTAGCTGCAAGGATACTGTGGTGATTAACAAGAACGATTCAGACCCGATCTAGATACTGACGTTGCCGCAATTGTACCATTTCCAGGCATACTCTTATGCACATCAATCATTCGCTGTTGTATAGAAACCTTTACTTTCTGCCGCGCAGCAGGGCCTTTGCATGTCTTCATGCGTTTTTCATTTTATCTTTTTTGGCAAACTGCTTATGACATTTCTCACAGCCAAGCATGTTGCGAGGAGGATTCTTAACACATTCTCTCGTCTCGTGTCGACGAGAATTGCTGATGTTTGAGTAAATCTTGTCGCAGTAACGGCATCGATGTTCGTTAGTTCTTGGCGAATCACCATCCCTTGAAGTCTCAATTGAGGGCGAAACAGCGTTCATCGAGGTTTCCTGTGCAGCCAGCACTGAAGTCATTAAACTCTCTTCTGCTGGTGGTACCACGACTGTTGAAGTCTCCTCCAGTGTTGTCATCGTCGTTGGCAACGGGATCTGCTCCATCATCGTCGACGTTGACGCCAGGGTTCCCGTAGTCGATGGTACAACCTCCATCGAGTTCGCCGTTAAAGACGGTAAAGGTACCATCGAGTTCACAAGAACAAGTAATTAATCGACTTATGCTCAGATGAAACAAACTAGGTAATCCTTACACCGTCAACGACAGTAACAAACTGAGCGATCTGATGTCTAGGACTCGCTTATATACATGCGCCCAATGGAACAACATGCTAGCCAAATCAATAACCATTTACTATAATACTAGAGTCAAAACAACGTTAAAAATGGAAGCCTATATGATCGAAAAAATTCGATGCAGTTTGATACATTCTCGTCTCAGAAATTCGATCTCACCAATATACGCTAGGCTCCAAGAGCTTAAATTTGCGCCATCAGATCCATCTACATTTGGCTCCAATGCTCCAATTGCCCAACAGCTTCAAGTGCTCTAAGAGCTCCAAAGCTCCATTCGCTCCAAAACGCAATGTTCACGCAATTGACACGCAATGTATGCGCAATAAACGCAATTAACACATAGTACACAAAGGAAATTTAATGAACACACAGTACACACAGTACGTGCATTACACGCAATGATGAACGGCGACTACAGGAAACGGAATGAACACACAGTACACACAAAAAACGGAATGAACACACGGTACACACAGTACACACAGGAAATGTAATGAACACACAGTACACACAGGAAACGGAATGAACACATCGTACACACAGTACACACTGTAAACGGAACGATCACGCAATTCTCACGCAATTGACGCGCAATACACATAGTGTACACGCAATGTACGCAATGTACATGCAATGACTTCACAACGTTGACGCAGTTCAAGCATTTCATGAAAAGGAAGCACATTTGGACGGAAATTCTACAAAACGGAAGCGCATTTAACGAAAAGGAGGTACATTCTCACGTACATTCAACTCGGTAGGATACGATCGTCAATGTTAAGTTAGGATATAATGTCTCCATCAGTCTATGAATCCACAGTAATTAGTTCCAAAAGTCATTGGCTTCAATAGTCATTGGCTCCATCAGTCTATGACTTTATCAGTCTTTTGGTTCCAAACGTCATTTACTCCAACAGTCATTGGCTCCAACAGTCATTTACTCCAACTGTCTTTGCCTCCATCAATAAATGACGTCAAAAGTATTTGACTCCAAATAATCTTAGGCCTAGCGCTATTTGACTACAAGACTAGGAGGCTACGAAGATACGAGACTACAGGATTACTTTTTTTACCTAGTGCCTGACTACGAAGCTACAAGTCTAGAAGGCTCCAATTGCTGCATCAGTTTTCGGCGAAATTTTCTCTTTGGCTCTAACTGCTGCAGCAGCATTATATTATAAAATTACAAGACTACTTGGTTACGTAGCTACAAGTCTACGAGGCTCCAAGACAGCATAACTTTGCGACTACGAGCCATGAGGTTACAAGACTACGCGATTACGACTCCACAAGGTTACGGGACTGCGAGACTACAGGACTACGAAGCTACAGGACACAAACTTACGTGGCTACGAGAATACTTGGCTCTTACTGTCTTGGACTCCATTCAGCTGCGAGAGTTAATTTATCTCACGCAAAGAAACTTGTAAGTAGTCCCAATTCTTGTCAATAGATGACGCCACGTGTTGCTTGATGGTAAATATTATTTTGTTTTAATGTGGGATGCGGGATGCTCAGTAACGATCGCAAAAGAAGGATGGCTTCGCTAGACACCAAGGAGAAGGAAGTTCGTCCTTCCTGTTGGTGTTTCTTCGATTTTTCAGAGTTTATTAATATTTGACTAATTATTTTTTTTAATTCCACCTGATAAAAAAATATTGCAAGTGCTGATTTAGTAGCATAAATTCACTAATTATATGTAACCTTGAATAAAATGACATGACTCATTAAGTAAACAATTCTTCATGCAGAGATCGGTTTCTCAGAAATAACCAGAAGCACTCGGAGAAACCACGGGAATAATGAGTACACGGAGAAAAACATCAAAATATTGACAAGAATAGTCGGGAGCACACCGAGAAAACCATCATAATATTGACAAGAATAATCTGGAGCATACGGAGAAAACCGTCTTATATTTTCTTTGATATCATAAAATGAAAAAAAAAATATTAAAAATAATATTATTTTTAAATAAAAAAAAATACGAAAACAGATTCTGCTAGCTTGTGAACCTCTCATTGTTGGGCAAAGATAAAGTTATAGTACAAGCCAGAAGTATGCATTTCGTTTTCAATACTTTTACTACTACATATTTTTAACAGAAATATGGTCTTGCTAATTCAGTACATTCGATATGTTACAAGTTGCAGTCCTGTACACTAAAAAGCATTCCATGCTCGTCTTCCTAGAAAAACAACCTTGTTTCTATAAATTCCATCCAACAAATATTTCATATGCTGCAGTACTTTTGTCACAGTTAAAACATTATACTATCATGTGTATTGCTTGCGAAAAATTAATATTATTACACCACTAAACTTTCCTTTGCTTTGAATATTCATTGCGATGGGAAAGTCCAGGCTTTCCAGTATGTATAAATCGGTACCCAAGAGATAGTAATTAGACATTTACAACGATTTTAAATACTAGAATAAAATACCATTTAAATCTTCCAGAAGATACAGCAAAATACACGATATTCCTATTTGAAAAACCCTGTGATTATTCATAGTGCGATAGTTGGTAATAAGTCACCATGCCTTAAATCTCGTTGCCTGACTTCGTCATCAGGTGTGATTCGCATTGGCAAATAACCTTACGGTTGGACAACACGCATGGTATCAAAATTTTATAAAAGCATACCCATTTATAATTTTAGCACAATTGAGCATAATGTCTCAAAGAGGTTAGAGGACTGACCAATTTAACTAAACTTTGTTTGTCAATCCTAGGGGAACTTCATATTTTTTGGTCACTTAAAGTGATTGCTTCCTAGTCTCTAGTGTTACTACTGCGAGGCGTTTGTTACTGAAGACTGTATAAGTGGGCTGGGACATGATTTTAATCATCCTTTTGTTACAAATAAGTATGTCTTCAGGATTTTTCAGTACAGATTTAGGATAGTAATCATGCAAAGGTTTTTAAGCCCAGTTTTTTTGGAGTGAAGAACTTTATTTATAATTTTTAAGGTTGCAAATGCTTTTCATTAGCGAGGACTTTTTTGCAACTTCTATAATGTTCTTATGTAACATTCATATTATTATCTTTTTTAAAATTTTGTCTTGAGCATTCATAATGTTTTCAGTGTATTGGACACTTGCGGAAAACTTTACGAACTTTGCTTTGTACCAGATTCATATTTGAATATTCATCTTAATTACAGTACTTAAAATACAAATTTTTATTGCTGAGTGCACCACAGTTTTTAAATGAAATAGGAATGTGTGTAATGTGAGATCATACATGGCCATAATCGCGTCTGTAATGAAGATGCTAGTACATTTTGTAAAATTTGAATTTTTGAATGAATATTGAGGTTCGCTCATTGTTTCCCAAATTACTTAAGTTTTACTATCTGAGCCTGTTGTATTTTACTGATGGGCTGGCTCTGACACCCTTATCACATTTAGGGACGCATTACATTCTATGAATTGACCATTGCACTTTTATTTACTAGAATGCAACCCTATCGATAAAAAAACAATAGTTATTTTTGAAAAATAGTTTTGAGTTAGCAACAATTACTGTAATTTATTTTGTACTTAAACAGGGCTCGTTCTTGGAAACTTACTTGCCAGCGACATCACTTGTTAAATTGCAAGGCTTTGTACCGTTTGCAAGTTTTACAAATCTCTGCCTCAGTTCTACAAATAATATCGTCTGCAACATAGTTTCCAAAGATTTTATTTGTAAAAACTACAATTTTTCTAATTTTTTTATTTTTAATTTGTAGTGGATGAATTGGGTATCAGTAAACATAGCAAAGATAATTAATTAGTAGGTGCTTTGTTACAAAAATCGTTCCATAAAGTGTTAACATTTGTAAGTCACTTACCAATCACCGTCAGTTTCGTGAAGGGGTTTCGCAACACGAATTTAACGCTGTTTTGTTTTACAGAAAGGATTTTGCCCGCGCCTGTTCGTCGGAGGCGGCAGACACCCGCACCTTCAATCAACGCAGACGGCGGGGGCCGGCGAGGCGGTGGACGAGTGCTGTGTGATTGGTGAGGGAGGGGGGGACTGTCTCGCAGGGAAGCTGCGTCATTTCAGCAGGCTTGGGGGCGTCCGGAGGAGTTACGCAGCCCACGCGAGCCGTTCCCACGTTGAAAAGGGGGGGGGGGGGGTAGGGGGAGAGAAGAGATATGAGGTAGCGGCGACCATAGACACCAGACCGAACAGTAATTAGCTCTGCTAATGAGCTGGGCGGCACAATTGAACGGCGCTGCAAGACCCATTTCACAGGTGACTACCCCCATTGATTACAACCCCGCTGCACGCGAGGGCACGGCGTGAAGCATTGAGCCTCGAGACAGCGCGTCGCGGCGGCTTGGCCTCGAGCGCGAACGGGGACAAAACTGAATTAATTTAATTACAAAAAAATATATATATTTTTCAATTGAAATTAAATATTTTCTCGTGCATAAACTTAAAGTTGCTTTACTTGATAAACAACGCGTGGTTTCAAAGTTATTAAAACCATTTAGTAATTTTTGAGTAGATTACTAAACCGTTTACAAATTATTTTTAAAGCGTAATATATATATTTATATACATACATAATTATTCAAGTTATATATTTAAATCCAAATGTTACTTTACAAATATTTCTTTTTAAGCTTCAGGTACTAAGAAAATAATTTCAAAACTCTAAACGAAAATAATTCCTACAATGGAAATTTCAAAAAGTTTACTGTATTGGACAAAATAGATTTTCATTTCATTAAATATTTTAAATGCACATATTAGATTTTTTAAATTTGAATGAGATCTAATTTAGTAGCCTATATGTGAGGCACAGAAAATAATAATAATTTTTTAATACGTGTAATTTCGGTTAAATATCTTGCATTAAACGCTTTTCTTCTATTTCTTATAATTTAAAATTTTAGTTTTTCTGAAAGAAAAACTTAAACAAAATCCTAAATATTATGCTTTTTATAGGAAAAATCAATCAGCAAACATTTAATACAGAGTTTTGTTTCCTGAAAAGTTGTTTGTTTAAAGATAGGAATATTGTCGCAAGGGCCCTCGGTCTCCGTCAAGAACTACAAGATGTCACTCAAAATAAAAATAATAAAAATAACATCTTAAGATTCCCAAAATAAACATTAGGGGGGGGGGGTGGTAGCAGTAGAGCTGGTACCAGGATTGTCTAACCTCCTTAGGACAGGGGGTGTAGGGTGTTGACTGAAAGAGAAAAAAAAAAAAAAAAAACATTATTTATCCCACATCGTTTCAGGTTTTATTTCCGGTAAACTATGACCAACACAAAAGTAAATAATTAACTAATTAAATAAATAAATAAATACTCCTTTGAAATAAATAAAACAATAATTTATCCTCTTCTTAGCACGAGTATTACTTTTTAAAATAACATGATTATTCTTAACGCACACCTCGACCCATCCTTAAGCTACAAATTACGAAAGAAATTTTGCATTACTGGATACCCCAAACTGCCTGCACTCCTGGAAAGAATTAAAACGTTAAGACATCCTAACACAATTTCTAAATATGCCCACAGATGTTACAAGAGGTGAAAGAAAATTACGAGTTCGCCATTACTTACAACACCTTCGAACGGCAGCACGCAGCTACCCGCCAGGCCGGGGCTCTGACAGACCTCCAACACCTCTCCGAGAAGAACCACACCGGGCGCATCCAGGGTGGCCCCCTTTATTAATTTCACCTCACATCGTCATCATGTCGAGAACACTCCAGGCGAAAACAAAAAAAAAACCCGGCCGCGATTTCACAACCCAACCGCCATTCCGCCAACCGACGCTATCCCCCCCCCCTCCTCCGGTCATGCCAGACTCGCACTTCTCCCACCAGGTTGCGACACAAACACCAGCGCGTCAGGCGCGCGCCTGCGCGAGAACAGCAACGCAGCGAAACCAACCAGGGCGGCCAACGCTCCCGGAGATTCCAGGACAGGATGTCGCAACCGCCCGCGCAGCTGGCCAGGCCCTCGGGCGGCGAATCACGCCACCGTCCCAGAAAAACAGAGAGCGTTAGCAATCTACTGCGCCAGGAAAACAAAAGTCAATGCCCGAGTGTCGCAATCAAGTGTCAGGAACTCACGCGGACTCACAAAGCCCTACATGCGCAAAGCCAAGTTCAATAAACCCTACACGTAAAATTTTACCGCGTGACAATATATACAAATAAATTGGAATATGTTCTTAATTAAAAGTATTAATTGGTTGGTTTGTGCTAACTGAAAATCATACCATTGAAGCACCAAAACATGAAATTATAGATAGCCAAAATTACCATCTTTATGTAACTTTCATTCACCACGTAAAATAAAAGCCTTATTTCAACAAATTAAAAAGGAAGTAATTTGTTTGATTTAAAATTTAACAGTTGGAAATAATTAAAGTTAACTACAATAATAGTATACTAACATTTTCTCTATGTCTGCTTTAACACTGCAACTCACGATATAATACATAAAATTCTTATTTTTTAAAAACTGACTCAAAAATAAATACTATTGGAAAGTTTTGATTACCTTTACTCTTAAAGACAAGTTCCTTAACAAAAAAATTAATAAATAATTTATCTCAGTGCACAAATACCAGGTTATTTTTTCACAGTCTTAGAAAGCGTTTTTTAAATTTTCGTAAGCATACATAGGGCTTTAATTATGTACGAAAATATTAAGGAAAAGTATGATAGTATATATTGGCCGGTACGGGAACTGGCTTCTTGCTGAGGATTTAAAATTGTCGCCGCCATCTTGGATTATGACGTCACAGCGGCCATCTTGGATAACCTTGATATTTGACCTTGACCTTCAAATTCGCCTAAATTTACCCCGAATTCACCAAAACGCGTTAAAATTTCTAGTTTGTTGGAAAAAAATTCCGCGAAAAAGTTTGAAAAATTATTTTTTTCCTTATTTTGAAGAAAAAAATTTACGTTTTATTCCTAAAATTTCTAAAATTCTGATTTCGAATAACTCAAAAGATTTTGGCCTTAGAAAGAACCAAAATTACAAAAAAACGGATTAAGAGCCCTAAGAGAAAGCCACCCCGAGCCACCGAGGTCACAACCTTGACCTTGCCCGTAATCATTAAATCTTTAATTTTTGACCAAACAAATTTCCAAAAAATCCAAAAAAATTAAAACAAAAATTAAAACAATTTCTTACTTCAAGTTTTTAGTTACTTAATCTATTTCGGTTTTCAGTTGATTTCCGACGAGAGTAAACAGATGCTATAAGTATAAAAATTTTAAAAATTCATAATCAAAATTTAAATAAAAAATAAATAAAATTTGCTATTATCACTCCCTCCATCATGGATTATAGAAACATTACTCTTTTCGTAACCCCGCCATCTTGAAAAATCGAATTTTTTTTGTTAGAAATTCGGGAAAAATTTTAAAATTCATAAAAAACTAAATAATACAATTTTAATAAAAAAATCCGCCATACGAATTAAGAAATCACCGTTGCAAATTTCATTACGATCACCATCCTGATTACTCGAAACGTTGCATTTTTTGTTAAGCCCGCCATCTTGGATGTGTAGGACGTCATCGTTTCCAGGTTTCGTTACGGCCGCCTTCTTGGATTCTAGAATGGAGCAATTTTCTTTCCGGCGGCCATGTTAAATATTCTTTTTTTTATTCTAGAAGATCGGGAAATATATTTTAAATCAACAAAATTATTTATTAATAAAATTTTTAATGTAAAATATTCCGCCATCTTGGATTAATATGTCACGTCCGCATTCTTGGAAAATCGTATTTTTTAGTTATAGAATAAGGGGAAAAATTAAAATTTTAAACAATTTAGTTATCTAAGGTATCGATAAAATTAATTAAAAGTAAAAATATGAACGGAACATGTTTTACGTTTACTGAAAGTAACAAGTAACACTGAAAAATGTTTTATCAAGACTAAGAGGTTTTTAACTATTAAATATTAAGATAAACTACAGATATGACTAAGAACTTTCAACGAAACGACGGACATTACACAAAAAAACACATTAATCACACAAAGCACACATACAACACTCAGTACACACCGCACACACCAAGTACACACAGTACACACTCAGTACACACAGTTCACAAATTCAACAAAAAAATAACAAACACTACACAAAATGAACGCACATTACACAAAATAAACTCAGTACTCGAACGGAACACACAAATCACACAAGTACACACAATGTATTCACAATGGACACACAGTACACACACTAGACACGCAACGAACACATAGTAAACTCAATGAGCTCACAGTACACATACATTAATTGCAATGTACACACAGTACTCACCCTATACACACAATGGACACACAGTACACACAGTGCACACACATTAACACAATGGACGCACATACACACAAAAGTCAAGTAATAAACACACATAACGCAAAAAGAAAACACAGAAAACACACAGTACACACGCAGGACATACAATGGACACACAGTACACACACTGAAAATATAATACACACATTACACACGACACAAAATGGACACACATTACACACTCTACACACAAAGGAAACAGTACACACACAGGACACGCAATGGACAAACGTTGTTGTATCTTATTATTTATTGTCTAAACACCATTTGCTCTCGCAATGTTTGTTAGAAAATATTATTTGTTGTAAAATTATTTACCGACATCTTTAATCGTGGTTGTTAAGAAAAAATATGTGAGCGAGTCTTTCAGTTCTCGCCATGTATGTGTAAACATCTAACTTTGATATCGAGAAAATTCATGTGTTCTCATATTGACGCACCTTTCACGATTAGTGACTCAATATCAGATATTTCATAGTAAAAAAATTTCATGATTTTCACGTAATCATGGTAACCACACACGTTCGAAGTTACATTTCTTTTTTAAAATATAAAAAAATACCTGAAACCTTTTAAACATATTATTACACTACGTATAGGTTTGTAAATTTGTTTTTGCTTAAACAACTGAACTCAGTCTATAAATACTTCTTACGAACAAACATTGACAGTTAAGTAGCTTGAGTTGCAGCCGCGTCCAATGCGAATACACCACCGACGTTTCGGTCGATATTGCAGTCGCCATTATCAGGGTACAGTTACCTACTGAGGTTATTACAAGGACTTCTGACTTTAATACTCTCGCCTGTGAAGAGTGTTTCCCAATTAGCTGCAGCTGGTGGCCAATCACAGCCTTCCTATCATATTGTTGGCCTGTTGGCTTGGCCAATTGGAAATTTGCTTCTGTGATTGGCTGGGGGTGCAGGCAAATTAGTGGCCTCTTCTCTTCTGATTGGCTGAGCTGTTTGGCTGTCTTTTGTTAGATGCAGAGCTAGATTTTGAAGTTTTCTGAAGAGTGGATTTCATATTATTCTTCATTTGTAGCCATCTTATATTTATGTTTGCTGGGTGTTTTAATATTTCTCGTGCTTTCGAATGTATCTTTTCTTGTACTGTCAGATATTGGCTAGGGTGTTGAATTGGTCGAAATCAATGCTGTGTCTGGATTCCAAGGAGTTTTCTGCTAAAGCTGATCGTGGGTTTTCATGTTTATAGTCACTGATATGTTCTTTATCTCTTGTGATTATTCATCTGCCGGTTTGTCCTATACACACCTTGCTACAAGAACATGGGATCTTGTACACACCAGCTAGGTTTTCGGCTGGGGTTTTGTCTTTCACAGATGTCAGAGACCCCTCAACATGGTTTATAGGTTTGAGAATTGTATGAATTCCATGCTTTCTACAATTCTCAAACCTATATGGTCATTCCAAATCGAATCATCCAGAAAAAACAAAATTTTTCACCCCACCCTCTCTGATTTTTATGAATTTTTTTTTACAGCATCTATGAACAAAATGAACAATGCGTGTTTTTTTTTTTGGCCAAATTCGCTTTAGTTATTATTTTATAATTTTTTTAGAAAATGGTGCATTTTAACCAATCTGTTATTTGAGGTGCAAGATGAAAAAGGCACTTTCAGTAAACATTTAATTGAGAAGTTATTATTTAATACTAACTAATGAATTTTACAATTCTTACTTGAAATTTCACCAGGGTTCCAAAAATCAGGTTAAAAATAACATTAGACTCATATTAAACCCTGTTTTCACTCTTAAAAGTTGGCGCTCTTTAATTTTTTTCATCTGTACAGCGATTTCCGTAAATGTTCATTACGTTTTTGTGGCTGATCCAATGAGGCTGATAAATGTCTCATTTGAAAGAGGATGAAAAGGACTATAATAATATAAAATAAAATTCCTGGGTATTTGATGTTATCATTTGATAAAAAGGGAAAAAATTATCATATTGCTGAAAATATGCAGGTTAGCTCTAAATCATTATTAAATCAATAGTTAGAACAATCATATTCATTTTATTTATTTATTATTACACATAACACATATTTTGTGTACACTTTAAAATGAGTTAACCTTCTTTTACTTGAGATTTACATTTACAGTAAACTCTCGATTATCCATGTTAATTAGAACCCACCAATGTAAAAACCCTGGATAATCATTTTCATACTAAGAGCACTCGAATTTGGATTGCACCATATATTTGCCTTCAGTAGAATTCTGAGCACAAGAGAAGTCTTTGTATTTTTTCTCAGCTATTGGAATGTAAACCTTACAGCACTGCCCCCCCCCCCCTTTCCGCTGGAGAGGACCCCTTCTCCCTCATTCCTTGTATTTAATTTTTTTCTTTGGTGGAAAGTTATTATTTCTTCTCAGTCCCTTGTCAGTCACATGACCATAGAAAAAAATTGTTGGCGTTTCGGGGGGGGGGGGGGTTTCCAGGCAGACAGGGGCAGGCTGAAACTAACCAGGTGGCCAGCTTTCAGGCCCCCCCCCCCCCCCCCTGGGTAACAAGTGTGACAAATGTGACAGCTGAGGGGATGAGAGATAAGAAGGGTCAGACCAAACTCCTTTTTGACATAATTTTTAGAGAGAGCAGTGACTCACAGCAGCAGGGATGTTGAGCCCTCTAACCTCAGTTAGCTCTGTGACCCTGTTGTGACAAGAGCAGCATAGCACTAGCAGTTTTTATCAT
Source organism: Bacillus rossius redtenbacheri (assembly GCF_032445375.1). Classification (NCBI taxonomy): domain Eukaryota; kingdom Metazoa; phylum Arthropoda; class Insecta; order Phasmatodea; family Bacillidae; genus Bacillus; species Bacillus rossius. Next base: position 14,387,605 of record NW_026962010.1, read on the forward strand.
TGGTTAATTGTGAAGAAGTATAAAAATTATGAAAAGTATTTTTGTAAAATAGTTTTTATAGTAAATTAATTTATACATGAAAGAAAATAGTGTGAGTTTTGGACCAAGTAAAATGTGCAGTAAGTAGTTAGAGTAGATTAGTGCAGTAGAGTAGTAGTTAGATTAAGTGTTTAAAAACAGATTTTTTTGATATTTTAGTGATATCAAGATAAATGGCAAATTGTTATTTCATGCAGGCTACTAACTGTAAAAATGAGTTCAGATAAAGAGTTGCCATTATTACCTAATGAACATTGTAGTGTGGGCCTGATCACCGATTCTAATTGTCATAGTACATATCGATTTTACGGATAAGAAAGAAATTCTGTTAGTTTCAAATTTACCAGATCAAGTACAAGAAATCCTTAGTTGGAGGTTAGCAAGAACCTTGACACTTTCTGTACTATACAGAATATTATGAAAATTACCAAAAAAGCAAAAAAGGAGCCGTGATAGTTCCTGGCAAAAAGATTTGTGACAACTGCAGGATAAAAAAATTGTTTTAGACGATGATGACGGTGACGAAATATGTGACGGTTGCAGTGGAAACTCTCTTGACAGTAGCATGTTAACATCAGTAAATATTAAAAAAATTGATCCACTGTCCAAAAAAGTTTTATAAAAGCACGATTTAGACACAAGTATGGCAACACTAGGAGTTTCCCCGATAAAAGTAATATCACTCTCAACAGGATCGAAGGTTAAATATGCGAAACGAAAAGTCAGTGAAATTAAATGTAAAATAAAATCAAAGTTTGCACATGTCTTGACTCTACCAGAAAATGAGTTAGAATCTGATTATTCAAATTCATCAACGGAAGCTGTATCCACAATAGCACAAAAGGCCCAAGATTTTGACAACCTTGTCAATGCTATTAAAGAGAAGCTCATAATCACCCAAAGTAAGAGAGCAAAAATTAAAATTTTAACTCTGACACACCAATCATGATCGAGGAAGAAAACTGCATCAGAATTTTAAGTGACTGAATACATGGTTAGAAAGGCACACCAGTTGCGTCAATCAAGAGGCATTTTGTCTATGCCTGAGCCAAAAGAAGGAAACAAAGTTCATATTGATGTATTAGAAAATGTCAAAGCTTTTTGTGAGGATGACGAATTTAGTAGGATCGTGCCAGGAACAAAAGATAAAGTTAGTATTGCAAGAAATGTCCATATTCAAAAGCGTTCAATGCTCTGTAATCTTAAGGAACTGTATTCAGCTTTTAAAGAAATGTACCCTAATGCCAAAATTGAACTATCAAAGTTTTGTGAACTTAGGCCCAAGTGGTGTGTAACAGTTAATCAAAGAGGAGTTCATTCAGTATGTGTTTGTTGCATTCATCAAAATCCTGTACTACTTATAAGTCCAATGAATCTGGATAAAATAAAATTGAAGGAATTAACTCAAATGTTGATGTGTGAAGATGTAAAAAGAGAATGCATGTTAAGAATGTGTAATAAATGTCCTAATTCTGACCAATTGGATGATTTATTTATAACAACACTGGAAGACTATGATGATAAAGACCAAATAATATTCAAGCAATGGACAAATACTGACCGGAGCCAGCTTCAAACAATGGTCCTACCATTGTCTGAGTACATTACACTTTTAAATGAATAACTTGAAACCTTGATACCTCATTCTTATATTTCAAAGGAACAATCTGATTAGATAAAAAAAGAGGAAAGAAAATGTATCCCAAAATGAAGTGCTTTGATTTATGGATTTTTCTGAAAATTACGGATTTATCCTTCAAGATGAGATTCAAAGTTTTCATTGGTCCCATGCATCTTGCACACTACATCCAGTAGTAGTTTATTACAGAGACAATGATAGCTCCTCTTTTTTTACAGCAATCATTTTGCTTTTTATCAGATTACATGAAACATGATGTAAACTTAGTTTTTGTAGTACAAAGCAGAATTTGCATTTACATGAAAGAAAAACAACCAAAAATAACAACAGTAGAATACATCACAGATGGCTGTGCAGCACAATACAAAAAATTCAAGAGTTTATTCAATCTTTGTTTTCATGAAGCAGATTGTAGTCTAAAAGCTTCCTGGACTTTTCATGCCACAAGCCATGGAAAATGTGCTTGTGATGGTATAGGTGGCTCAGTTAAACGATCTGTTACAAGAGCCAACCTACAAAGACAATATAAAGACCAAATTTGCACACCAGAATAAATGTTTAAGTTTTGTATGAAACACTTTTCAAAAATAATAATTCAATTCATTAATATAGATACTGTAGAAAATGTAGAACCAAAGTTGACTCAGCGTTTTATTGAACAGAAAACTGTACCTGGCACAAGATCTTTCCATTTTTTCCAACCACTATCTAATACTGTAATAGCATCAAAACGGATAAGCAGTGACAAAGATTTTTCATCAAGGTATAGTTTATCGCAAAAACTAGAACTTCCAAATTTCCAACCAAATACCTACATAGGCTGTGTGTATGAAGATAAGTGCTTCATTGGACTCATTTTGGAGCTTGATGATGACAATAAATATGCTTATATCAATTTTATGTACCCTCACTGGCCATCACAGACATTTTCTTGGCCAGAAAACCGAAATTTTGGAAGAGAGGATAAGTGCTGGGTCCCTTTTACAAACATAATTTGCTCCATAGATGTTCCACAATTAAGTGCTCAAGTTGCACGAATGATGTTCAGTCTTTCTAAAAAAAAGTTTTAAAAACATTAATGCTGCCCGGCCAAGGAAATGTTAAGTTTCATATCAACAATAAAGGTAAGCCAAAAAATTAAATAACTTTAATAATATCTATAATATTTAACACACTTTAACTACCTACTCGACACTTGAATGTTACCTAAAAATCCTAAGTAGTAACCTTTACAAAATTAAAACTATATAATTAGTTTTATTAGCCTATTAGAGTGTATAAGCTATTTGTTATGTGTAATAATAAAATTAATATAATTTTTCTAATTATTGATTTGATAACGTTTTACAGCTAACATGCATCTTTTCAGCAATATAATAAGTTTTTCCCTTTTTATTGAATGATAACATCACATACTCATAAATTTGTTTTATATTATTAAAGTACGTCTCATCCTCTTTCAAATGAGACATTTCTCAGCCTCATTGAATCAGCCAGAAAAATGTTATGAACATTTATGGAAATCGCTGTACAGATGAAAAAAATTACAGAGCGCCAAATTTAAAGAGTAAAAACAGGGTTTAATATGAGTCAAATGCTATTTTTAACCTGATTTTTGGAACCCTGATGAAATTTAAAGTAATAGTTGTAAAATTCATTAGTTAGTATTAAAAAATAACTTCACAATTAGATTTTTACTGAAAAGTGCCTTTTTCATCTTGCAACTCAAATAACAGATCAGTTAAAATGCATCATTTTCTAAAAAAAAATTATAAAATAATAACTAAAGCGAATTTGGCCAAAATAAATATACGCATTGTTATATTTGTTCATAGGTGCTGTAAAAAATTTTTCAAGAAAATTTTAGTTCGGTGGGGTGTAGACCCCTGGATGATTTGAAATGGATTGACCATATATACCTTAATAAAAATTAAATCATTATGGCGGCGGTGGCAACGCCCTCTAACAAAAGATGCTATTATTCCTTCAAATAAAAAAATGGTTAGAAGTCGAATATGTGTTTTTATAAACCTTATTTCATTCTCATTCTGGTAAATGTCTCGATGGCCGTTCTGTCAAAAGCGTATGTTTTCCATCACAGAGGTCCCACCTGACATAGTTTGAATCATCGCGGTTCCGAAGTACTTTGTTTTATATAATTAAATTGATTATGTCAATAAGGACCACAACAAAATTTTGTAGGTAATGCAACATCGACCTTATGTGCATAATACTGAGCGATGCTGGCTCTATCTAGGAAAAATAGCCGAAACAAAGATTTCTGTATCCAGGATGACGGCCTTCAGCTAAACAGAAAAAATAACCACGATAGCGGTTCTGACGTCATCCAAAATGGTGGCCTCCGGCATATGAAAACAAGATGGCAGACATGACGTCAAAATCGAAAATAGTGGTTGTGAATTCAGATCCAAGATGGCGGAAATTCATCATACTTAAAGATGGCGACCGTAACGCATAGTGAAACGTTAAAGGATTGGGGCGCTCGATGTCAATATTGCTGCCGCAATAAAAGTTGCTACGTTCGGGGAGTGGGACATTCTAATTCAAGATGGGAGGATTCAAGATGGGTCTAAGGTCAAGGTCAAATGTCAAAGCCGAGTGTAAGGAAAAGGACAATGATCAAGGTCAAGCTCAAAGGTCATCCATGATGGCTGCTATGACATCACAATCCAAGATGGTCGACCCCGTCCTCAATCCTTACTCTAAAATTTATATACTTCTTTCGTGACAGTGATGTATTTGTTACAGGTTAGTTTATTGAGAATGTTGAGTGCCAAATAATCTACAAAACTTTAAAATAATAGAAATCTTACCTTTCGAGTTATGTATATGTTGTGAGTTTCGTGAAAACTAAATTGGGTTTTATAAAGAAATCAACATTTTAGGGAGGGTTTTGTTCACACTTATTTTGGGAACGGGGAATAATATACAAGTTACTAAACTCAGCAACTATTAAAATACGACACTTTATTGTTTTTCGTTTATGTCAATATTCATCCACAGAGTGAAATGAGACACTCATAAATGAGCGCATATTAGGCATCATATGAAGACTAATATTAACTTACAATCAGATGTAATATAAAAACCAATATTTCCTTATACCCAACATTTGGAAAACAACCACTGTGCATTTTCACTGTCTACATTTATTAAAACAGGTTCTATTGATGCTGTTTATTAAAGTAAACAATAACTTTAGGCTGACAAAATTTTGCAGTTCTTTAACTTTCCATAGTGACAATACTGAAATAGAAATTTTAAAAGTTTATGCACATTTAATCGATGTAAAATTAAAACGGTTTACATGCTGTGTTATAATGTTGCAGTCTTTGATTCACTTCAAATAGTTCCTCTCTTTACAGAACATTGAACATATTTTTAATTTTTATTTTAAATAAAATCATTGACATTCAAAATCACGACAAGAAACATGGAATCATTGTAGTATACGCACGCATATATCATGCGATATAAATGCATTATTTGCAAAACTACTTTCCAAAAAAATTATCACATAAATTAATGAGCTTTCTAGCAGTATATTGCCCTAGTGTAAAATTAATTTTTGCCAAGAGATAATTTTGTAGTTTGTATTAACAAATGTTATTCAAAACAACTCTTACAAAATTTATTTTAAACAACTGGCATCACATATTCCACAAACGATTTCATATGGACATAGCAAAAGTACTTTGAGTTTTTTTTCACATTTTACATTTCTTAGTTTATAACAATATTCTGTTGAAAGCGTTTAATCCGTTCCAGTATCAGACATTTACGAAAACATCACCACTCATAGATTTGCATCGTTCTTACATTATAAGGAATACATAAAAGATTCATATTGTTGTAATATTGACTGATATTTAACAATAATTTTCAAAGCATTTTGCTTAAAATGTATTATTGGTTTGTTTCTTATATCTAAAGTAAAAGTAATACTTTAAAAATAATATTCATAATAATTTTTGGCACATTTCTTTAATCCTTACAAAGAAGCTTTACATAGAAATAAAATATAAACTTTTAGCTAACTACAAAGAAACCTTAAAATTTTGCATACTACTTATTTCAGCTGTAATTAAATATTCTTAAACAAAACTCAAAATAAATATCAATGAATAACTTAAAATAAAAGATTAAAATATGTATTGTAAATATTACAATTTGAATAAACTAAAAAATAAAATTCCCAAAAAAAAATATCTTTTTAAAATTCTTGTTGGATGTTAAGTGATGGTTTAAATTTATTAACATAGTTGTTAAATAACATTACACAGTTACAAATTCTTAATTCTCTGCTAGGATGTGCATAAACCAATTATATGTTGGGATTTCCGTCGTTAGTTTGTTAATTCCCCTTTATCTGCTTATTATTTGGTAAAAAAAATTGTGTAAACATTGTAAGATAAATTAATACGTATATGTGTCTGCATTTAAAATTTTTAACAGTCTAAAACGTTTTTACGCACACTGAAAAGTATTTGGCTTTGAATTGTGCCATATAATTTTTCATTAAGATTTTTTAACTTGAAAAATGTCCTTTCTTCGTGTGTCCAAGAATCGTGATTTCTGACAGTAATATATTTATGTGAGCAGTTTTGTTTCAGGGCCACCTGGGTAGCCTGTGTGCTCCACCCTCTGTTCCCTGTGTGATCTAAGAGCCAGCGCGTTTCAGTATCAGCTCCAGGGCTAGCACTGATGATGTAGAACAGCGCGAATAATCAGCAGACGTTAAAATATGTGGATCGCACATAGGTGACACCAGTTGCCACTAACGGAACTCGGACTCAGTAGTTTGATGCTGTGGTTTTGATTTCCCGCTACGCGAGGCCATGCGGTGATAAGAAAGTTCAGCATTTAACATTTGACACTGAGAGAAACTAGCGGAATACGGCCACTGCTGTAGGAATAAACGTGGGTTTCACTAGACGGCGCTGTGCGCTGATGGGGAAAATAGAATACCAACGGTGAGACCAGTCGTCACTAGGATATTCCGCAACCCTTGTTGGATCTTGTGAACTGTTCCACTAGAGGAGGCTGCGCACTAATAGCGAAGGTTGGCCGCTGTTAGTAGATTCTGAGCGCCGCAGGCAGAAAACCGCTCCGCCGCTGGAATGGGCGGTGGGTTCTCCCAGACGAGGCTGTTCGTTTGATAAAGATAGTCGACCGCTGTTGGTGAGGCCAGGTCCCACCAGTGGATATCATCTCACATTTGGTGAGGCCAAGCGCCGTTAGGTGAGGTCAACCGCCACTAGATGAGGCCGGGCGCCGCTAGGGGAGGTCAACCCCCACTAGGTGAGGCAGGGTGACGCTAGGGGAGGTCCACCCCCACTAGGTGAGGCCGGGCACCACTAGGGGAGGTCGACCCCCACTAGGTGAGACCGGGCGCCGCTAGGGGAGGTCAACCCCCACTAGGTGAGGCCAGGCACCGCTAGGGGAGGTCGACCCCCACTAGGTGAGGCCGGGCGCCGCTAGGGGAGGTCAACCGCCACTAGATGAGGCCGGGCGCCGCTAGGGGAGGTCAACCCCCACTAGGTGAGGCAGGGTGACGCTAGGGGAGGTCCACCCCCACTAGGTGAGGCCGGGCACCACTAGGGGAGGTCGACCCCCACTAGGTGAGACCGGGCGCCGCTAGGGGAGGTCGACCCCCACTAGGTGAGGCCAGGCACCGCTAGGGGAGGTCGACCCCCACTAGGTGAGGCCGGGCGCTGCTAAGGGAGGTCGACCCCCACTAGGTGAGGCCGGGCGCTGCTAAGGGAGGTCGACCCCCACTAGGTGAGGCCGGGCGCTGCTAAGGGAGGTCGACCCCCACTAGGTGAGGCCGGGCGCTGCTAAGGGAGGTCGACCCCCACTAGGTGAGGCCGGGCGCTGCTAAGGGAGGTCGACCCCCACTAGGTGAGGCCGGGCGCTGCTAAGGGAGGTCGACCCCCACTAGGTGAGGCCGGGCGCTGCTAAGGGAGGTGGATCGCTCGGGGCGAGCTCCTCGAAGACCAGGAGGCGACCAGGCACACCAGCAGCAACCACGCTGATGGCGAGCGCAGCCACGACAGCCCTCTGCCGCCGTGCTGCATGGCTGCTGGGTTCTCTCCTGCAGCAAACCATCACACCCCTATCAAGCACTGCTTTATCTCAGTGCACATTCCTTTGTATTTCCATTCTTCTTTGCTTAAATTGAGTGTGTTATACAACTTTACCCTTTAAAACATAGTGTTAATATATAAAAATGAATTTAATACTAATTTATAACATTTTATTTAAAATAAAAAAATAATATAATTAATGAATAAATACATCCAAACAAATCTGCGCGTCATAAAATCAAAGTTTTAGAACTTTTTTAGCTTCCCGACTACAAATATTTAATAATAAATGTATGCTCACATGCCTTTCTTCATGATGATACCTTATGGTAAATTTTGTTAACAATTCAGGTGTCTTTATAACATGTATACTCTTATGGTACGCATAATAGAGTACATAAAATAACCTTTAAAATTTTTTAAACTATTCTAGTTTAGTAAGCAGCAAATTATGGGATATTTTTCTCGCTAACATTTAAACTTGTAGGCTTTTAAAGCATAGTAAATTCATGAAAGTACTTTCTTAAGTTGTTGCTATTATTATAAATGCAAAAATGTGTTTGCCTGTTTGTCCTTTCACGTATCGAAATGTTTTTCTTTGTATATAAAGAGTTTATGGGCTGGAGTGTGACATAGACTACATTTAATTATGAAAGTCAATCTCTAAGGGAGTGATAAGTTTATAAAAGAAATTTATAGGATGTAGGGAATAGACACACAAACAGTAATTTTGTGTCATTTCTCTATATCCACCACACGGACATAAAGTTTTCTTGGTTTTGCAGATGCGTAGCCTTACATAGAGATTGTGCAATCAATGAGACTTTACAATCAAAATTTCCCATTTTCCAAATGAATATTCTACATACTTGAAACTCGATAGTGATTTTTCTTACATTGCGATTTTTTTAGCCCGGGAAACTCCGGATACTTCTAATAGTAAGACAGTATTGATGTACACAAGAAGTGCCTTTTTTGGATGGTGATATCAAGTAAAGTCAAATTCAGCGAGAAAAACAACACAGGAAACAATTTTTTTTTCTTGCGAGGAGAAGGATCTGGAGAGGACGAGTGTGCTGTGCGGGTGAGAGACACGACGCCTCAGTTGTTCATCGAGAACTACTGTGTTTCTTCAAATACATGGATGTGGCAACCAGCGCTTGGCGAAATCATCTCATCTCACCCTCGCGATGTTGGCTCCGCTCTCTGGCAGCTCCCCAGCGACAGGCAAAGGATCATGGTTCACTAACAAAACAATAATTATTGGAAAGCTACGAGTTCCTCCTTTAGCCACTTCAGCAGCGTGAACACGGTGTCACACAACCCAACGTCAAGCCGAGAACAGTATTACGGTACCAAATAAGAAAAACCAAAATTCAAAAAGTGCCAAAATTATCAAGTTATTTGGAATCCTTAGACGTCCAAATTGTTTTAACCGGTTGAGTTTGACTAACCACACTGTATTTTTTAAAAATATATTCTAACAATATTTGAAAATATGGCTAATTAAAATTAAAACAAATAACTTGCTTAGTTGGCAAAGTAATTTTTACAATATAAATAGTTAAATTCATCCAATTTTTAATCGTTGCCACATTAGCTATGCAAAATAATATGTTTTCCCATAAAATGCCGTATTTGATTTGATTTTGTATTTTTTTATGTTTGCGCAACAAAAATTTTTAGTCACAGTTTTAAATACGTTCTTTAAATGTTTCATACAATAAGGAATTTTGATTTAATACGTTTCTAGAACAAACGCCATTGCAGTTATTCACTGTTCGTCATGAAAAAAATATCAAGAAGGAAAAATTAGAAATAAAAATTTAAACATAAACCCAAAGATAACAAGCCTAAATCAACTGATGTTGAACAGATGGATTCAACAACAAAACTAAACTGGTATTGTGGACAACACAGACTTTAAATATCGGACACCACAAGAAATCTTCGTAGGAATTTAGACCTGATAAATTAACAGCACAGACGAACACAGCTTTAACAAGAACATTAAATACAGATAGACAACCAACCTGGACAATACAACAAACATACAAACACAACGATGAAAATAAACATATAAAATGGAAAACACAACAACGAAAAAACCAATGAACACAATAGGTTTCCTAAGACCAAATAGTTGCGAAGATTCGGGACCTAGCATCTGTTACCATCATTAAGTACAAACATACTGATATCGGACACGGGAATACAGGTTGTTTATACATGATCAACCTCCTCTCTTAGCACAGAGATTGGAGGCAACGGCTCCCCTGATAACATTAAGTTATACAAATACGAAGAGAGAACAGTTTTGGATTTTAACATTTAATGAAATTATTTTCATTAATGGCCAAAGAATCTTGTTTCTACATGACATGACTTAAAATGTTCACAACTTTATAGAGCGTTGTATATAGAGATGATGAACAAAGAAGGCATTTCGTGCCGTGTGGAAACAAGAAACTTTGAGCCTGTATTCCAGTGTCCAATAATAGTCTGTTTGTTCCTGATGACGGGAACAGATAGTACCAGTTCTCGAAACGTCGTAACTGTTCTTTTATAAGTATCCTATTGTGTTCAACGGTGTTGTGGTTGTATTTTCCATAATCTGTCTATCTTTATCGTCGTGTTAGTATATTAGCTGCATTGTCCAGGTTTTTTTGTCTGTCTGCATTGCTGTTATTGTTTTAACTGTCTCGTCGTTGTTAGCCCACTGTGTTGGTCTGTGCTTTTATTATTTTTCCATGGCTAAATTCCTTCCACGAAATTATTGTGCTATCTGATATTTATGTTTGAATAATTTCGTCTGTGCTATCGTCGTTGTATTGTCCATTATACCCGTTTAGGCTCATCGTTTGGTTTAGCTTTTTGACATTAGGCTTCTTTTATGTAGGTTTATGTTTTCATTTTTATTTCTTATTTTGTATTTATGATTCTTCTCATGACAAGCACTACAAAACTGGATAGGCTTTTGTTCAAAAAAAAATATTTTATCAGTATCTAATAATTGGGTTTAGCTGGGGTTTTAAAATATTTTGAAAAATAAGGGTAAAAAATCGAACACTACAACACTTTTTGAATTTTTAAAATTTTCATTGGGAACCGAAATAAATTGGTCTATTAATAGTTCTCGGCTTCACGTTGAGAAATGGGACGCACTATGTGTATGAGCATAATACGACCAGGTGTGTTAATTTTAAGGTTTAAAGATACCTGCGATAAAGTGATTTGAGATGACGAGCAGCCTTCCGGCCGGCAACGGAAGGCCCTAATGTGGTGTTTGCGAGGCGGAGAGTAGGCCTAAGTCAAAAGTGAAGAAAGGCTTTTCGGGAACAGTGGTGCGCGAACAGGGACAAACAAAAGAGTGAACTACTGCTGAGTCGACTCCTGTGACTCATGCTTAAAGTACAGCATCTTGGTTTGTACTCTTTTTCCTTGAACAGATATCGGTCTAATATGCAATATGTAGCAAGAAAGTTATTAAAATGGCCAATAATTTAACATTTATGGCTATATCTCTATCAAGCAGGGAAAGACGATTGAGGGAATGGTAAATACAATAATTCATAATAGATGCAATGTTAACCTTGTGTATCAATGCCATTTTGAACCATGTTTTTGATGCTAGTTTTATTTTACTATGTTATTTAATATTATAAAATTTTACTTTAAATACCTTAAAATACAATATATAAGATACTGCCGTTTTAGTCACGCAAAGTTTCGAAATTTTTGGAATATCAGGTTATTTTTAATCAAGTATTGAAAATTGAGAACCCAAAAAAAAAAAAATTTACATGTGGGGATTTTATTTAGAAATCTATAAAAATAAATGTTTGGGTGATAAATATAACTATTCCAATCATGTTCAATAATTATTCTCTTAACGTAACATATTTATATACCTCTCTAAGATTTATTTATTTTATATAATTGGACTGAATAACAAAAGTAAAGTGATCGTTTCTTAATTTTTTTATTGTTAGTTAATTATTATAATATAAATTCTAAATGTTATTCAATGAATGTCAAGCTTTTATGAAATATAATTAAATGCAATAAGGAGATCAATAATTTTTTTAAAATTAGAAATGTTTTTTAAATGGTATAAATCTTTATACATGCTGCAAATCGAATAACAAAACAACGTCCAATAATTAATTTTACCTACAATGTCTTACTTTAATTGCTGCATAGGTAAGTAGTTTTGCATTTGAATTCAACTTTTCAAGCCCGGAAGCTATTCGTTAAGGATTCTCAATAAGATATAGGGTCTTAAAATTTATTATATAAGATACGTATTGTTAAATTTTCTTGAATTTGACTTTTTCGTTGGAATATATTTTTTCAGTTAATATAATTAAATAAATATAAAATTTATTCCAAGATCTTCAGATAAGGAAAATATTTTTAGAGAATTTATTGCCATACAAATTTATTTGGAGCATGATTGATATATAGTTCACTAGAAAAAATGTGAGTATTTTATTAAGCTTAAACAGTAACGAACCTATAGGGTAAGTTATTTTTAATTATTTTCTTTTCGAACATATGTTCACGTTTATGAAAAATGTTTTTTTTTTTTTTTTTTTTGTCGGAGCCGTGAGACAACGAGACACGTGTTCCCCCTTGCATGAAATAGCGCTGAACGTAAAGGATAAGATCGCCCTATGAAATATCCCGTTCTCACCCGTGACAACATTAAGGCCCCTTTCAGATGAGGTGGTTTAGGGGATACAAATAAGTTGCCTGGTTCACTCAAAACTTGTTGACTGCCGCCTGAAGACTCTTATTGTGCTAGTTTCACACCAGATAATTTGTAGAATCAACTTCTCTTCCCAACGGAATGTTGCCAACGTTTGGATTGGCAAAACACATAATCAGGCATTTTGCAGGAAATAGCTTGACGTTAAAGAAAATAGGCTGTACAAAGCTAGAAGGTTTGTGGAATGTTCTTCAGCACAGAATTGACACGCCACTTCTTGCCAAGCTTCACTCCTTTTTTTTAATTTTATCACTGTACTCCTCACATCTCGAAGGACTACTACGAATTTCTTCTATGAACTGCTTCACATCGAAACCGACAGGTGGAACGCCCTCCATTACGACTTGAGTTGACTCAAATAGGAGACAGGCAGTGACGCCAACTCCTACAGAGTGTTCCCCCTAGGACCAACTTCAAATCCCCCTAGATTTATATTAAAAACCCCTAAAGTTGTAATTGTACACCCATTTGAGAGCTAAAATTATTTTCGCCACTTGTGTTGCGGTTTTTTCCTCACTTTGTTTTCAAGATATACACTTTAAATTCACGCCCTCAAAAATTTTCTTAAATAATGTACCCGCTAAAAAAATCCCTCTAAATAAATGTACCCCCTAAAAAAAACCATTACAACTTTGTTCCCCTTAAATTTGGGGGGAAAACCCCCAAGTTGGCATCCCTGGAGACAGGTGTGAAGGACGAATGCCGAATAGTGCCTTTTGGGTCGAGTCTACTAGTGGGGATGAGAACGAGAGGGGCACAGGCGCCTATTGGCCACCCGCCAAAGCGTGTGAAGGGGTTCGGGTGGTTCCCAACCATTTTCTGATCGCTACACTCGTTCAACGAGTGGAATCAACCAGCCGCCTCGTCTGAAAGGGGTCTGACAACTCCGGGTGGGCGGCACCCAGAAATTTCCGTCGGGAAAGCAGTTTTCCTCGCGGGGAGCCGGTCCGCCGCCCGCTCCGGAAAATGGCGTCGTGGATGCGCCGTCGGCGCCGAAACTTTCCATGTGCAGGGGGAAGGATGAGGGATGGAGGCGGTGAATAGGGGCTCAAAGGAGGGGCAGATGATTCACATCGCGGGAGAAAAAGTTGCGGGGAGCAAGTAACCCCGGCGCCGAGAGTTGGAGAACTTCGTTTTGCGCCGCGGAAGACTGGTGAGGTGTGCCCCGTGGGCAATCCGGGAAGAAGAAGAAATAAAAAATCTGGCGAAGAAAAAGAAAAGGAAGGTCGGGTGTAGCGTCGAAAGGGGGGAAAAGACGCCGTGGTCGGGTGGGGCCGCGGCAGATTCCACCCGGGTAAAAAGTTTGTCGGAACCGGAGATAAAGTTGGCGGCGGTCGTTCCGCGGCCGCAGTTTTCATTTCGTTTCGGCGCGCGTGATCCTCGAGGCTCGAGACACGTGGGCGCAGAAGCTCGGAGATGCTGGGCGGAGGGTCGCTGCCGAGACACCCAAGACGCCGGTAATTGAGGGGTGTCCGTGGCGCCGCGCGTCATTAGTGTCGCGAGGCATCACTCCACTGCGAATCAAGGGAGGGAGGAAAAAAAAACGAGCATCTAAGATTTTCCTGACAAGTTGGTTCTGACGTGTCAATTAAACTTTCAAAAAAGTTTTAAGCGTGAATAATCCTGGCGCAAAGAACAGGGTGAGGGAAGAATTTCCTTGGAAATCTTGTGCCTCGAAATTTTTATGATGTACTCAATGTACTCAACTCTAACCGATATTCAAGAATATGTTTTATACATAAATTTCAATATATTTATATAAATAATTCAGTAATATATGGTGAAAAGTGTTTTTTAAAATTAATCGCACAGCAAATACTGTTTTCTTTACGTAGACAATAACATCCAAAGCAAAAGTTTTAACTTCTGTTTTTATATTAAACAACTCTTAAAATTAAATTTATTTTATAAAAAATTAAAGTATCAATACCATTTGTTTGGTCTTAAAGGAAGTTAACAAATGCTCTTTGGCATTAAAATTAAATAACTATTGTTAAAAATATTTTTTCCAGACTAAAAATGATGCGTCTGAATATCTTCCGCAGTAAAGCGAACATTGTCTTAGCATAGTAAGTAAAAACTACTGAAATATGTGTTTTGATATATCATTTAAAACAACTTTTAAGTGCTCTCTCTGTTTTAAAATTTATTCAAATTGAATTGATTTCATTTTCCTAACATTTGTATAAGTTTATTATACCTAATGTTAGGGAAAAAATATGTTTGAAAGTCACGCGTAACGTATAGATACACGCTATTCACATTAACTTTAGTACTGCCTTGCGGTGTTTTCCTCTCAAACACGACGTTCATTACTTCCACGAATTCACAATATATTCGTTCTTTGACACGCAAATAAATAATATTTTCTTCTTATTTTAAAATCTAGAATTAAATATTTACAAATATAAGTAATGACATATATTAAAAAAATATTTTTTTAATTTAATATATGTTCGTTAAGTATCTATCTGAATAAAATTTTACAAAGATTATAAGTTAACATGTTAAAATAAGATATTAAACATTAAAAGAATGTTTAAACATGTGCACGCTAAACACTACTAAACATTTAATAATAATTAGTGCACATTTAAAGAAAAATAAAAAAAGTAGCGTCTAATAAATATGTTTTTACTTTTCATACGAAAACATGTAATGGGGAAAAAAATCAGTAAAGACTTTATTGGAAATTATTATAAAAGAGTGTTGAAGAGTGTTGATAAACTGCCAGTACCGTTCTTAACCCATGTTCTGGAATAAAACTAACATTACGGAAAATAAATTTTACTAAAACTGTGTAAGAACCACTCATCTCCCCAGATGCTCAATAAAAATACTTTTCATTGACATATTTGTGGTTTTTATACATTACTAGCGATGTGCTTTGCTACGGAAGGCTACAAGTTGAACACTCTCGCACTGCTCATTATGTAAGGGACAAAATATACACGGTGCCGTTACAGTGACTCTGTGAACCAGTTTAAGCTAGTATTTTACATTTTGATATACTGTGATAGTAGTATGTAAATGGGCATACTGGATCAGGGTTCAGGGTGTGGTGCCGGTGCCGGTGTCCGCCATCTTGGATTTGTGATGTCACGGCGGCAAAAATTCCTCAAAAGTCCTCAAAAATGACTCAAAATGACTCAAAATTTCCCGTTTTAAGAAAAAATTTCCCGTTTTCGAGGGAAAAATTCCCGTTTCGAGGGAAAATTTCCCGATTTAGTCCTTAAAAATCCCAACGGCTAGAAATGTCCTGATAGAGGCTTAAGCATCCTTAACTCAAGCCTCAGTTAAGCCTCTATCAGGATGTGGCCTTGACCTTTGACCTTGACCCCGACGGCCATCTTGGATCCACCATCTTGGATGACGTCATTTCGTTTTCTCGAACATTCCGGCATTGTGTTATCGGCCATTTTGAATTATGACGTCACCGTTGCAATTTCCGTTACGGTCGCCATCTTTAAATTTATTATCCGATTTTAATGAAAAAAAATTTAAAAATTATAAAAAAAAATAAATAATACAATTTTTAATAAAATATTTAAAAAACAAACATTTACAACATGGAGCTCGGAGTCCTCGGTTCAAACCCGACGAGTGCAAAAAAATAAAAATGGCGACCGATCCTTCCCCCGCGGTGGCTGCAGGCATACTGACTCCCTCCACTTTTTTTTTCAAAGCATATATATATCGTCAGGTAGTATGACATCATGTCCGCCATCTTGTCTTCATCCACTGGAGACCACCATCTTGTTTTCGTCTGCTAGAGTGTGCCGATATCATGTAGTATAATTATCTGGTCACCACACATTTGACCTTGACCTTGAACTTTGACCTTGACCTTGAAATTTGACTTTGACCTTGAACTTTGACCTAGACTTTGAACTTTGACCTTGACCTTGAAATTTGACCTTGACCTTGAAATTTGACCTTGACCTTGAACCTTTACCTTTGACCTTGACCTTGAACTTTGACCTTGACATTGAAATTTGACCTTCACCTTGAAATTTGACCTTAACCTTGAAATTTGACCTTAACCTTGAACTTTGAACTTGACCTTGAATTTTGACCTTGACCTTGAAATTTGACCTTGACCTAGAAATTTGACTTTGACCTTGAAATTTTACTTTGTCCTTGAAATTTGACTTTGTCCTTGATGTCCATCACGGATCCATCATTTTATGTTCAGTACATGCTACCAGGAGCGACCACCTGCTGGAGTACACCATCTTGTGCGTGTACTCGTATTACCATCATGCTAGTTTTATTCTAACATGCTACAGTGCAGTAATCATTTATTATTACTGAGGTACCCACCATCTTGAAATTTGACCGCCATCTTGAAATCATGTAATTATTTAGCTAGAAATGCGGGAAAAATTCCAATAGTCTCCGAAAAAATCATTTATTAATTTACAAATCGAATCGATGGATCCCTGTCCACGGTTCGATTCTTGAACAGAGACAGTTGTAACTAATTATTAAATAAATGTTAGGTTCTGTTTTCCATTACCTTTCGCGGAGTTTATTAATCATTCACTCTACGAAAATCAACTCAAGTCAATATACCGGACCAACGAATTAAATCAGTGCCAATAAGCCTATTATGAAAGTCTAATTTTTTAATAATCTGAATAACATATAAGCCGTTCATGTACAAAGCCAAACATATAGATCAATTGCCTTCAGTCCATGAGACCGAGTCATGTCATTATCAGACGTATAGGCTAGTCATTTCAGGACCACATGACCTTCGTAATCCATCGTGACATTTTTATACATTCAAAAGGACCAAGTCCCCTTGTAAAATATTTTAGTAACACCAAGAGGTGATAAACTAGTAAATATTCAATCACTACATTTTGTACTACGCGCAATCAACAAAAAAGGAAGCACCAACAACGAAAAGACAGCACCACCAACGAAAAGGCAGCACATTTTAAGCACCGACAACGAAAAGGCAGCACATTTGGAAGCACCGACTACGAAAAGGCAGCACATTTGAAAGCACCGACTACGAAAAGGCAGCACATTTGGAAGCACCGACAACGAAAAGGCAGCACATTTGGAAGCACCGTCATCGAAAAGGCAGCACATTTGGAAGCACCGACAACGAAAAGGCAGCACATTTGGAAGCACCGACAACGAAATGGCAGCACATTTGGAAGCACCGACAACGAAAAGGCAGCACATTTGGAAGCACCGACAACGAAAAGGCAGCACATTTGGAAGCACCGTCATCGAAAAGGCAGCACATTTTGAAGCACCGTCATCGAAAAGGCAGCACATTTGGAAGCACCGTCATCGAAAAGGCAGCACATTTGGAAGGACCGACAACGTAAAGGCAGCACATTTGGAAGCACCGACAACGAAAAGGCAGCACATTTGGAAGCACCGACAACGAAAAGGCAGCACATTTGGAAGCACCGACAACGAAAAGGCAGCACATTTGGAAGCACCGACAACGAAAAGGCAGCACATTTGGAAGCACCGACAACGAAAAGGCAGCACATTTGGAAGCACCGACAACGAAAAGGCAGCACATTTGGAAGCACCGACAACGAAAAGGCAGCACATTTGGAAGCACCGACTACGAAAAGGCAGCACTTTTGGAAGCACCGTCATCGAAAAGGCAGCACATTTGGAAGCACCGTCATCGAAAAGGCAGCACATTTGGAAGCACCGACAACGAAAAGGCAGCACATTTGGAAGCACCGATAACGAAAATGCAGCACATTTGGAAGCACCGACAACGAAAAGGCAGCACATTTGGAAGCACCGACTACGAAAAGGCAGCACATTTGGAAGCACCGACAACGAAAAGGCAGCACATTTGAAAGCACCGTCATCGAAAAGGCAGCACATTTGGAAGCACCGACAACGAAAAGGCAGCACATTTGGAAGCAACGACAACGAAAAGGCAACACATTTGGAAGCACCGACAACGAAAAGGCAGCACATTTGGAAGCACCGACTACGAAAAGGCAGCACATTTGGAAGCACCATCATCGAAAAGGCAGCACATTTGGAAGCACCGACAACGAAAAGGCAGCACATTTGGAAGCACCGACAACGTAAAGGCAGCACATTTGGGAGCACCGACAACGAAAAGGCAGCACATTTGGAAGCACCGACAACGAAAAGGCAGCACATTTGGAAGCACCGGCAACGAAAAGTCAGCACATTTGGAAGCACCGACAACGAAAAGGCAGCACATTTGGAAGCACCGACAACGAAAAGGCAGCACATTTGGAAGCACCGACAACGAAAAGGCAGCACATTTGGAAGCACCGACTACGAAAAGGCAGCACATTTGGAAGCACCGACTACGGAAAGGCAGCACATTTGGAAGCACCGACAACGAAAAAGCAGCACATTTGGAAGCACCGACAACGAAAAGGCAGCACATTTGGAAGCACCGACAACGAAAAGGCAGCACATTTGGAAGCACCGACAACTAAAAGGCAGCACATTTGGAAGCACCGACAACGAAAAGGCAGCACATTGGAAGCACCGACAACGGAAAGGGAGCACATTTGGAAGCACCGCCAACGAAAAGGTAGCACATTTTGGATGCATCATCGAATAAGGAAGCACATTTGGAAGCTCCATCAACTAAAAAAGGCAAAAAGGAAGCACAAGTTACGAGATCTAAGTCTTAGTAAGAAATCATAATACAAGAAATAAAAACATTACATTCTTATAATTTAAATTATTTATTTTATTGCTTTACATTATACAAATGCAAGTAAAACAAGTCAATATTGTATGTAGCCAGCATTCCTCAGTTCCTTAAGTATGAAGGATATTTCTTTGATGCACGAATAGTTTCCTGCACAAAGCGAACCATGTAGTAGTCTTAGCCGGTCAACCAATATGTTTGGATCTTTCCATGATGTGTAATCATTCTCTTCTACCACCATCTTCCTTGCACCTTTATAATAAATATTATGATCTCTGGTGTCTTCCGTTTTACCACCAACCTCAGGGTAACTTTCATGTTTGAGACGGTGATCATCACAAGCTTGATCAGATTTATTAAATATATCACGTCGTTTCCATCGTTTCGGTCTCAGGACACCGCCACATTCTTCGATCTTGGCAGCTTTAGGTGCTTCATCATAGTCTATGTCTTTGTCAACAGCCTCAGAGTCACTGTAACAATCACCGTAGAAGGAATCGTCTTCACCCAATTTACCGTAATAATTCGATGTTGATGATGTTGAAGTGTCTTCATCGTCTTCGTGCTTCCTTTTTAGGAGTCCATCATTTTTACAAAGTAGGAAAGATCTACTTGAATTCGGCTGGAATATATTCTCACTTTTCACGTTAAGGATTCTTCCATTGTCTTCATTCTTCCGTAAATCATCAACCTCCTTCAATTTAAGTTCTTTGTCGAGATCGGAAGAGCCAAGAAAATTATTGTCGTAATGCAGATCACTCTTCCTTAGGCTAGTAGATTCATCGTTGTCCTCTAGCTTGTACGCAGGCTTGGCGCTACAAGTTCTGCCATGTCTTTTTAGGCTCTCTCTCCGTGTAAACGACTTGCTACATCGAACACAACTTATCATATTGCGCAGTGGATTTTTAACACAGTCATTCTTCTCGTGTTGTCTTTTATTCTTTCTCAAGATAAACTCTTTACTGCAAAACTTACACCTATGTTCTTTCGAAACAGCGTCAGATCCCAAATCGGAATTCATATTAGTTACTGAGACTAATGCCAGATACCAATTGAGTGTTTTAAATTAGATTCAATACTTAAATAGAATTTTTTTCATATTTCATCAGCGAGAATTAATATATCTCATGCAAAAGTACTTTATGCATATAGTTCTGCTTTTCAACAACAGAAATCGCCACATGTTGCTTGCAGGTAAATAATATTTAGTTATTTTATGCGGGATGCGGGATTCTCACTAACGATCGCAAAAGAAGGATGGCTTCGTTAGACTCCAAGGAAAAGGAAGTTCGTCTTGCATGTTGGTGCTCCACAGATGTCTCATGGCGTAATATTAATTTGACTGAGTAATGATATTTGTTAATTCCACCTGATAAAAATATTGCAATTTTTGATTTAGTAGCAGAAATTATCGAATTAAATGTAACTCCAAATAAAATGACATGTCTCATTAGAACAAAAAAAAAATCCATGCAGAGAGCGGTTTCTCAGAATAGTCAGAAACACTTGAAGAAACCACAGGAATGATTGCAAGAACACGGGAAAAACCATCAATATATTGTCAAGAATAATCAGGAGCACACTGAGAAAACCACTATAATATTAACAATAATAATCGGAAGCACACGGAGAAAACCATCATAATATTGGCAAGAATAATCAGGAGCACACGAAGAAAACCGCCACAAGTTTTCTTTGATATCATTAAAATACAAAAAAAAAAATTAATAAAAAATAAAAACGAAAAAAAAATTCAAACATTCTGCTAGCTTGTGAACTTCTCATTGTTGAGCAAAGATAGAGTTCTAGTACAAGCCAGAATGTTTGAATTTTTTTTCGTTTTTATTTTTTGTATTTTTATGATATCAAAGAAAACTTGTGGCGGTTTTCTTCGTGTGCTCCTGATTATTCTTGCCAATATTATGATGGTTTTCTCCGTGTGCTTCCGATTATTATTGTTAATATTATAGTGGTTTTCTCAGTGTGCTCCTGATTATTCTTGACAATATTTTGATGGTTTTTCCCGTGTTCTTGCAATCATTCCTGTGGTTTCTTCAAGTGTTTCTGACTATTCTGAGAAACCGCTCTCTGCATGGATTTTTTTTTGTTCTAATGAGACATGTCATTTTATTTGGAGTTATGTACATTTAATTCGATAATTTCTGCTACTAAATCAAAACTTGCAATATTCTTATCAGGTGGAATTAACAAATATCATTACTCAGTCAAATTAATATTACGCCATGAGACATCTGTGGAGCACCAACATGCAAGACGAACTTCCTTTTCCTTGGAGTCTAACGAAGCCATCCTTCTTTTGCGATCGTTAGTGAGCATCCCGCATCCCGCATAAAATAACTAAATATTATTTACCTGCAAGCAACATGTGGCGATATCTGTTGTTGAAAAGCAGAACTACATGCATAAAGTACTTTTGCATGAGATATATTAATTCTCGCTGATGAAATATGAAAAAATTTCTATTTAATTATTGAATCTAATTTAAAACACTCAATTGGTATCTGGCATTAGTCTCAGTAACTAATATGAATTCCGATTTGGGATCTGACGCTGTTTCGAAAGAACATAGGTGTAAATTTTGCAGTAAAGAGTTTATCTTGAGAAAGAATAAAATACAACACGAGAAGAATGACTGTGTTAAAAATCCACTGCGCAATATGATAAGTTGTGTTCGATGTAGCAAGTCGTTTACATGGAGAGAGAGCCTAAAAAGACATGGCAGAACTTGTAGCGCCAAGCCTGCGTACAAGCTAGAGGACAACGATGAATCTACTAGCCTAAGGAAGAGTGATCTGCATTACGACAATAATTTTCTTGGCTCTTCCGATCTCGACAAAGAACTTAAATTGAAGAAGGTTGATGATTTACGGAAGAATGAAGACAATGGAAGAATCCTTAACGTGAAAAGTGAGAATATATTCCAGCCGAATTCAAGTAGATCTTTCCTACTTTGTAAAAATGATGGACTCCTAAAAAGGAAGCACGAAGACGATGAAGACACTTCAACATCATCAACATCGAATTATTACGGTAAATTGGGTGAAGACGATTCCTTCTACGGTGATTGTTACAGTGACTCTGAGGCTGTTGACAAAGACATAGACTATGATGAAGCACCTAAAGCTGCCAAGATCGAAGAATGTGGCGGTGTCCTGAGACCGAAACGATGGAAACGACGTGATATATTAAATAAATCTGATCAAGCTTGTAATGATCACCATCTCAAACATGAAAGTTACCCTGAGGTTGGTGGTAAAACGGAAAACACCAGAGATCATAATATTTATTATAAAGGTGCAAGGAAGATGGTGGTAGAAGAGAATGATTACACATCATGGAAAGATCCAAACATATTGGTTGACCGGCTAAGACTACTACATGGTTCGCTTTGTGCAGGAAACTATTCGTGCATCAAAGAAATATCCTTCATACTCAAGGAACTGAGGAATGCTGGCTACATACAATATTGACTTGTTTTACTTGCATTTGTATAATGTAAAGCAATAAAATAAATAATTTAAATTATAAGAATGTAATGTTTTTATTTCTTGTATTATGATTACTTACTAAGACTTAGATCTCGTAACTTGTGCTTCCTTTTTGCCTTTTTAAGTTGATGGAGCTTCCAAATGTGCTTCCTTATTCGATGATGCCTCCAAAATGTGCTACCTTTTCGTTGGCGGTGCTTCCAAATGTGCTGCCTTTTCGTTGTCGGTGCTTCCAATGTGCTGCCTTTTCGTTGTCGGTGCTTCCAAATGTGCTGCCTTTTCGTTGTCGGTGCTTCCAAATGTGCTGCCTTTTCGTTGTCGGTGCTTCCAAATGTGCTGCCTTTTCGTTGTCGGTGCTTCCAAATGTGCTGCCTTTTCGTTGTCGGTGCTTCCAAATGTGCTGCCTTTTCGTAGTCGGTGCTTCCAAATGTGCTGCCTTTTCGTAGTCGGTGCTTCCAAATGTGCTGCCTTTTCGTTGTCGGTGCTTCCAAACGTGCTGCCTTTTCGTTGTCGGTGCTTCCAAATGTGCTGCCTTTACGTTGTCGGTGCTTCCAAATGTGCTGCCTTTTCGTTGTCGGTGCTTCCAAATGTGCTGCCTTTTCGATGATGGTGATTCCAAATGTGCTGCCTTTTCGTAGTCGGTGCTTCCAAATGTGCTGCCTTTTCGTTGTCGGTGCTTCCAAATGTGTTGCCTTTTCGTTGTCGGTGCTTCCAAATGTGCTGCCTTTTCGTTGTCGGTGCTTCCAAATGTGCTGCCTTTTCGATGACGGTGCTTCCAAATGTGCTTCCTTTTCGTTGTCGGTGCTTCCAAATGTGCTGCCTTTTCGTAGTCGGTGCTTCCAAATGTGCTGCTTTTTCGTTGTCGGTGCTTCCAAATGTGCTGCCTTTTCGTTGTCGGTGCTTTCAAATGTGCTGCCTTTTCGTTGTCGGTGCTTCCAAATGTGCTGCCTTTTCGATGACGGTGCTTCCAAATGTGCTGCCTTTTCGTAGTCGGTGCTTCCAAATGTGCTGCCTTTTCGTTGTCGGTGCTTCCAAATGTGCTGCCTTTTCGTTGTCGGTGCTTCCAAATGTGCTGCCTTTTCGATGACGGTGCTTCAAATGTGCTGCCTTTTCGTAGTCGGTACTTCCAAATGTGCTGCCTTTTCGTTGTCGGTGCTTCCAAATGTGCTGCCTTTTCGTTGTCGGTGCTTCCAAATGTGCTGCCTTTTCGTTGTCGGTGCTTCCAAATGTGCTGCCTTTTCGTTGTCGCTGCTTCCAAATGTGCTGCCTTTTCGTTGTCGATGCTTCCAAATGTGCTGCCTTTTTGTTGTCGGTGCTTCCAAATGTGCTGCCTTTTCGTTGTCGGTGCTTCCAAATGTGCTGCCTTTACGTTGTCGGTGCTTCCAAATGTGCTGCCTTTTCGATGACGGTGCTTCCAAATGTGCTGCCTTTTCGTTGTCGGTGCTTCCAAATGTGCTGCCTTTTCGTTGTCGGTGCTTCCAAATGTGCTGCCTTTTCGTTGTCGGTGCTTCCAAATGTGCTGCCTTTTCGATGACGGTGCTTCCAAATGTGCTGCCTTTTCGTTGTCGGTGCTTCCAAATGTGCTGCCTTTTCGTAGTCGGTGCTTTCAAATGTGCTGCCTTTTCGTAGTCGGTGCTTCCAAATGTGCTGCCTTTTCGTTGTCGGTGCTTCCAAATGTGCTGCCTTTTCGTTGGTGGTGCTGTCTTTTCGTTGTTGGTGCTTCCTTTTTTGTTGATTGCGCGTAGTACAAAATGTAGTGATTGAATATTTACTAGTTTATCACCTCTTGGTGTTACTATAATATTTTACAAGGGGACTTGGTCCTTTAGAATGTATAAAAATGTCACGATGGATTACGAAGGTCATGTGGTCCTGAAATGACTAGCCTATACGTCTGATAATGACATGACTCGGTCTCATGGACTGAAGGCAATTGATCTATATGTTTGGCTTTGTACATGAACGGCTTATATGTTATTCAGATTATTGAAAAATTAGACTTTCATAATAGGCTAATCGGCACTGATTTAATTCGTTGGTCCGGTATATTGACTTGAGTTGATTTTCGTAGAGTGAATGATTAATAAACTCCGCGAAAGGTAATGGAAAACAGAACCTAACATTTATTTAATAATTAGTTACAACTGTCTCTGGTCAAGAATCGAACCGTGGACAGGGATCCATCGATTCGATTTGTAAATTAATAAATGATTTTTTCGGAGACTATTGGAATTTTTCCCGTATTTCTAGCTAAATAATTACATGATTTCAAGATGGCGGTCAAATTTCAAGATGGTGGGTACCTCAGTAATAATAAATGATTACTGCACTGTAGCATGTTAGAATAAAACTAGCATGATGGTAATACGAGTACACGCACAAGATGGTGTACTCCAGCAGGTGGTCGCTCCTGGTAGCATGTACTGAACATAAAATGATGGATCCGTGATGGACATCAAGGACAAAGTCAAATTTCAAGGACAAAGTAAAATTTCAAGGTCAAAGTCAAATTTCTAGGTCAAGGTCAAATTTCAAGGTCAAGGTCTAATTTCAAGGTCAAGGTCTAATTTCAAGGTCAAGGTCAAAGTTCAATGTCAAGGTCAAAGTTCAAGGTCAAGGTCAAAGTTAAAGGTTCAAGGTCAAGGTCAAATTTCAAGGTCAAGGTTAAATTTCAAGGTCAAGGTCAAAGTTCAAGGTCAAGGTCAAAGTTCAAGGTCAAAGTCAGATTTCAAGGTCAAGGTCAAAGTTCAAGGTCAAGGTCAAAGGTGTGGTGACCAGATAATTATACTACATGATATCGGCACACTCTAGCAGACGAAAACAAGATGGTGGTCTCCAGTGGATGAAGACAAGATGGCGGACATGATGTCATACTACCTGACGATATATATATGCTTTGAAAAAAAAAGTGGAGGGAGTCAGTATGCCTGCAGCCACCGCGGGGGAAGGATCGGTCGCCATTTTTATTTTTTTGCACTCGTCGGGTTTGAACCGAGGACTCCGAGCTCCGTGTTGTAAATGTTTGTTTTTTAAATATTTTATTAAAAATTGTATTATTTAATTTTTTTTATAATTTTTAAATTTTTTTTCATTAAAATCGGATAATAAATTTAAAGATGGCGACCGTAACGGAAATTGCAACGGTGACGTCATAATTCAAAATGGCCGATAACACAATGCCGGAATGTTCGAGAAAACGAAATGACGTCATCCAAGATGGTGGATCCAAGATGGCCGTCGGGGTCAAGGTCAAAGGTCAAGGCCACATCCTGATAGAGGCTTAACTGAGGCTTGAGTTAAGGATGCTTAAGCCTCTATCAGGACATTTCTAGCCGTTGGGATTTTTAAGGACTAAATCGGGAATTTTTCCCTCGAAACGGGAATTTTTCCCTCGAAAACGGGAAATTTTTTCTTAAAACGGGAAATTATGAGTCATTTTGAGTCATTTTTGAGGACTTTTGAGGAATTTTTGCCGCCGTGACATCACAAATCCAAGATGGCGGACACCGGCACCGGCACCACACCCTGAACCCTGATCCAGTATGCCCATTTACATACTACTTGTGATCATTCAGAGAGTGATAACCACGCTACTGAAGTCCACAACTACCCCTCCTTGTGGAACGCTACTGGCCATCCTCAAACGTCCGCCACTGCCGCGCTACATTAGTCCTCTGTACCTTCTCGTGAGTACGCCACTGATACGCTAACAATGTCCACATCTGCCCCTCAGCATTGGTACGCCACTGCCGCGCTACATTAGTCATGTGTACCTTCGCGTGGGTACACCACTGATACGCTAACAAGGTCCACCTCTGCTCCTCAGCGTTGGTACGCCACTGCCGCGCTAAATTAGTCCTCTATACCTTCGCGTGGGTACATTACTGATACGCTAACAATGTCCACATCTGCCCCTCAGCGTTGGTACGCCACTGCCGCGCTACATTATTCCTCTGTACCTTCGCGTGGGTACACCACTGATACGCTAACAAGGTCCACCTCTGCCCCTCAGCGTTGGTACGCCACTGCCACGCTACATTAGTGCTCTGTACCTTCTCGTGAGTACGCCACTGATACGCTAACAATGTCCACATCTGCCCCTCAGCGTTGGTACGCCACTGCCGCGCTACATTAGTCCTGTGTACCTTCGCGTGGGTACACCACTGATATGTTAACAAGGTCCACCTCTGCCCCTCAGCGTTGGTACGCCACTGCCGCGCTACATTAGTCCTCTATACCTTCGCGTGGGTACACCACTGATACGCTAACAATGTCCACATCTGCCCCTCAGCGTTGGTACGCCACTGCCGCGCTACATTAGTCCTCTGTACCTTCGCGTGGGTACACCACTGATACGCTAACAAGGTCCACCTCTGCCCCTCAGCGTTGTTACGCCACTGCCGCCCTACATTAGTCCTCTGTACCTTCGCGTGTGTACACCACTGATACGCTAACAATGTCCACATCTGCCCCTCAGCGTTGGTACGCCACTGCTGCGCTACATTAGTCCTCTGTACCTTCGCGTGGGTACACCACTGATACGCTAACAAGGTCCACCTCTGCCCCTCAGCGTTGGTACGCCACTGCCACGCTACATTAGTCCTCTGTACCTTCGCGTGGGTACACCACTGATACGCTAACAAGGTCCACCTCTGCCCCTCAGCGTTGGTACGCCACTGCCGCGCTACATTAGTCCTCTGTACCTTCGCGTGGGTACACCACTGATACGCTAACAAGATCCACCTCTGCCCCTCAGCGTTGGTACGCCACTGCCGCGCTACATTAGTCCTCTGTACCTTCGCGTGGGTACACCACTGATACGCTAACAATGTCCACATCTGCCCCTCAGCGTTGGTACGCCACTGCCGCGCTACATTAGTCCTCTGTCCCTGCCCGTGGGTACACCACTGATACGCTAACAAGGTCCACCTCTGCCCCTCAGCGTTGGTACGCCACTGCCACGCTACATTAGTCCTCTGTACCTTCGCGTGGGTACACCACTGATACGCTAACAAGGTCCACCTCTGCCCCTCAGCGTTGGTACGCCACTGCCCCTCCTTGAGTGTGCACCACTACCTTTCTTTATGGGTACATCCCTTCCATGCTCCACATTAAAACAATGATCGAAGATTTAAAAACCATTGCATGACCAAAAAAAAAATTATTTACATTAAAAATAGCCGGAATAGTTATAATTAAATGTATGCTGTCTTGGGTTGAAAAATATATGGTTTTAAAAATATTCAGCTATTTGTATTACACATTTGCATTATGAAGGCACGAAAAACGCATTAAAAATTTCCACAAAACTCCTCAGGGAAAGTATTGAAATATAGATTGCAGTTTTGATCAAGGTTTGAAATAAACCGGTGTTAACGACCATACACGAATACTGTAGAGAAAGGAATACACAGTAATAATGAAATGTGCTTTATATTAATGTTTACAATTGGTACAAACAAATAAAAGGATTATTAGCACACTCTTTCTTCTCGTGTCGAGGAGCATTACAATTGTTCTAGAAAATCGTGTCACGGTAACGAAATTGATACTGAGAAGATGCCAATGCACCTTCAGTGGTCATCGTTGATGCTATTGGTACTGCAGCCATTGAAAACACCATCGAAGGTGAAACGTCATTCATCGATGTTTCTTCTGCAGTCAGCACTGCATTCATTGAAGTCTCTTCTTATGATGTGACCACACCTGTTGAAATCTCCTTTAATGTTGTCGATGACCATATTACACATTCCATCTTGTTCTTTGCGGTTGACGTCGTCGAAGCCAATGGGATCTGCGTTCATGTCAACGTCATTGCCTTCAGAGTCCCCGATGTAGATAGCATACATCCATAAAGGTCTGTGTAGTTGCCGTCAATGCCCACGGGGACTGCATCACCATCATCGCCGCTGTCATCAGGTTCTGCTCCGTTGATGGTAAACTGTCCAACGAGCTCGACATTAGAACAGCAGCTAAATATCAAGTGACGTACTAAAGAGAGAGCCGATTTTCACTGCATAGCAGGACTGAGAGCCATTTCGTCTGGGACTCGCTTACATACCCGTGATCACCGGAATAATATGCAAGTTGAAACACGATATATTTATATTAATACGCGAGTCAAAACCACATACAAAAAAGAAAGCACACTTGAAAAAAAAGAAGCACATTAACAAAGGAAGTACATTTACCTAAAGTACGCCCATTTGGACGAAAATTGGACAAAAAGGAAGAACATTAAACGAAAAGGATGTAAAAGTGCAGGAACATTCAAATAAGCGGGGATACGTTCTCGCCACAGTGATACGATCGGTCGCAAGTAGCGGTATGATAAAATGACCCCAATAGTCTTTGGCTCCAAAGGTCATTGGCACCAAAGGTCATTGGCTCCCAAAGTCATCGGCTCCAAACGTCTATGTCTCTAAAAGTCATCGCTCCAAATGTCTTTGACTCCAACAGTCTTTGGCTCCAAAAGTCATTGGCTCCAAAAGTCGTAGGATCCAGCTGTCTTAACTGTATCTTCTCAAGCAACATTTGGCAATAAGGCAACTTGGCTATGAAGATACGAGACTACAGACTTCGAGACTACGGACTACGAGGTTACAGGACTACAAGACTATGAGGCAATGGGACTATGAGACTACGAGGCTCCTACTAGTTACAAAGCTACGAGTCTACAAGGCTAAATGGCTACTAGGTTACAAGGCTACGAGGTTACAAGGCTACGTGTTTACAAGGTAATGAAACTACAAGTCTATAACGCTGCAACTGGTTACAATGTCTCCGTTTAGCTCAGAGATTAATTTATCTCAAGCAAATAACTTGTTCCAAGTAGTCCTGATTCTTGAAATACATAGTTGGCGCAACATGCACTCTTGTACAGAGTCTCACTGTTTTTATGTGGGATGTGTGACGCTTGACGCTCACTCCGATCGTAAGAGAAGGAGAGCTTCGCTAGACATCGAGGAGAAGGAATTTCGCCGCACATGTCAATTTTTCTCAGTTGTCTCAAGTCATAGTAATCATCTAAGTTATGAATCTCTTCGTTTTACATTCTGCACTGGCACGCGCTCTTTCATGTGGGACGCGGGATTCTCACTCACTTCGCCAGAGAAGGATGGCTTCGCTAAGCACCAAGGATAAGTATTTACCATAATAGTGATTCTCAGCCTTCTTGAGGCATATTATTTGACAGAGTAATGATTATTTTTTTCTTTTAATTTTACCTGATAAAATTATTGTAAGTGCTGATTTAGTAGGAGAAATTAACTAATTAAATGTAACTCTGAATAAAATTGCATGTCTAATTACGAAGAAAAAAAAACATTTTTTAAGAAGGAATATATTTCTCAGAAATAACCAGAAGCACTCGGAGAATACCAGCATAAGTCTCGCCAGGCATAGTCAGGAGCACACAGAGAAAATTAACACAAGCGTTGCCATGAATGACCAGAAGAACTTGGAGAAACCAGCAAAATATTGGCAGGAATAATCAGAAGCACATGGAGAAAACCAACAAAATATTGATTTAAATAAGCAGGAATACACGACTAAAACTAACGCACGATTTCCTAAATCAGTTTTAGTGAATCACAAAAAATAAATACAAAAAATAAAAAAATACCAAAAATTCTAACTGGTGCTAGTACACTATATTCTTGGTGAACTATGAAGAATTTCAGAAGATTTCATAAAAGGTTTTGTTGATTAAATTAATATAAACCTCATAATTTGCAAAAGCTATTAGTAATGGCATGCAACCTACCTTCATTTAATAATCTTAATTTGAAATTTTTTGTTAAAGTAAACATTTTTTATGGCACAACTTTACATAGAATTATGCACCTAGAGATTAAAATATACCCTTTTTCGAACTTCCCCATTTTCCAAATCAATTTGATACCTTACCAATAGTAGACTAAACATGTATCAAGTTTAATGTTTTAAAATTTACATATAACAAAATGTGGCTAAAGAAAATTATAGTATTTCCGTTTATGAAGCATAATTTTTGTATGTTTCATTAAAAATATTTCTAATTATTAACTTGGGGAAAAAAATCTCATAAATATATGAATCCAGCAAAACATCTTGAAATGCTTGAAAATTTATAAAAACTCTAATAACGCTGTGGAAATTAAAATAAAAGCTATGAAGTAAATTTAAAAAGTTATTTAAACCCCTCTGACGATTGTTTTTTTTAAATTTATTTTTTGATGATAAATAACTTGGTACTGTGTAGTAGTATAAAAATGGTTCAAATCTCATGGGGGTGTTTGGGAGACTCCCAAAGAGCGAAAGCGAGGTTAGCTTGAAACGCCTTTTTTGAGTCGAAGCGGCTCTTCCTTTGGGGGTACGTTGTGGGCGAGCAGTAACAAGTACAAAAAAAAACGGCCTGTAATGACGTATCAGATTTGGTGAGATCTTAAATTTTGATTCCGTAACTATTCACATCTTCGTCGGTTAAACTTAAGTTACAGCCAACTTCTTACCCAGGCAAAATTTCCTAAACATTTTTACACGAATGTTTCAAATATATTTTATGCTTAATTTACGGTTTGCCCTATCGAAATTCACGAGTTCTTTAATTTTGGTTCCATTACAATTTATTATTGCTTCATAATTTGTGAGGAAAAATTGATTATTAAAATAGGCTTTTTTTACCCCTTTTAAATTTTTTCCCCGTGCTTAAGTGACACCTACAATCAACAAATTAAGCATATATAAACATATATTTACCCACTAAATGAACAACTACAGACCCCATGTGGAGTTTTGGGGGCAAAGCGGAAGCGAGCGAGCAAATGAGAGTTTTATATTTTGAAATAGAATTAACCCCAATTCCCTCACTTAGATATTAAATTTCATAATTTTTTCTAGCATTTCTGTTAATCCAGTCCATTGGGTTGGCTTTATTAAAAATTTTATTTTTATGCGTTTTGTATTTAATATTTCACTTGCAAAAAATACAATATAACCCAACTTTCATATTTATATTAGTAAGATACTTTATCAAATATAATCGACAAGAAATCATATCTGATAATCAAAGAAAATTAAATTCACAATTAAGTAATATTTTGTGGTAGCCAAGAAATAAAATTATTTTTAAAACCCTCGAAAATATTATTTTGATGAACACAAAGAAAAACGTTTATCTCAAAAATAATTTTTTTAGTGACAACATAAAGTTGCTGTTATTTAGCCATTTCGTTCTCACTCAAAATTATTGTCAAAATTAAATAGTTGGTATAAACAAAGCAGTATTTTTTTCATAATGGAATTCAAGAAAGAATAATTTGGAAATAATTGGCATATACCCTGTCACCTAACAATTACAATTCAACATTAAGTTAAGTTTTCCTAGCGTCTTATTCTTTTATTTTCCACCACGATTTTCTGAAATAATTCGTTTGATTCATACAAACCTTAATTGTACATTGAATGAATTATATATATTTACACGCACCCAAACGTGACGATTCGAACGTGTACACACGAAAATTCCCAAATTAATAAAATCATTTTCTATATTTTAACATTAAGGATAATACGTTAGTTTATAATACCCATGCTGTAACAATACAGATTACCAACACTTGGTTCATGATTTCACCACAATATTTACGCAATTTCTACATGAAAACATACAAATTTTTATTATTTGTAGAAACGTTTTAAACTTACAACAATAATTTTTGTTGAAATATAAACTCATCAATTTTTTTTTGTAATTTATAGATATATTAATTAATTTTGTATGTTTCAGATATTTTAACTGGTATATTATGATTGAGTTTTCACATTTTTATTTCCTGCTTAGAAGTATTTGTTTTTGATGTGGTTAGAAATAAACATTGTGATATATGAAATTAATAATATGAGAATGATTCATAGCGTGTGAAAACAAACCGTGTAACAGTATGTATGTGTGTACATACATACATACATACATGCATATATATAGTACTAAGTGAAATAAGACATCACGCTTGCTTGGATGGTTTGGTTTCCCCTTTTTCAATTATTGTGTGGATGAGCGATCTGTTTTCATAA
The DNA here is from genome assembly GCF_032445375.1 of Bacillus rossius redtenbacheri. NCBI lineage: Eukaryota > Metazoa > Arthropoda > Insecta > Phasmatodea > Bacillidae > Bacillus > Bacillus rossius. The sequence goes on from NW_026962010.1 coordinate 14,420,414, forward strand.
ACCAGATCATGTGAGAAAACACATCGCTTAAGAATGTTGTCTTTTTGTTAACAATTTGTTTTAAAGAAAATCTGCATTAATCCATATAATAAATTTTAAAAAGAAAAACATAATCTGTGGCTAACTAAAAAAAATTATAACATTCAAGCCATAATTTTAATTTAAAAGTCTCATAACATATGTAGCCGACTGTTTAAACCCACATGTATTTTGGATGGGATAAATTATTTGTTGGTATATATCAATTTTACATTTAAATAATATTTGGCTGGGGTAAGTTTTTTAAACATCTTAAATGTATGGTTGTAAAAGACAGAATTTACAAAAATAATTACTTTAGAAATAGCCAAGTCCAACATACATTATCGTTCAGAACTCAAAACGTCTGAATGATGTATTCCTACAGTCCTTCTTTAGAATTTATCTACGTTAAACATTCGTGAATTGTTAAAGATGTGAAGCGTAGTCATTTATGGTGCTTGATATTTTTGCTTTTTTTTAAAGATATTCTTGTCAGTATTTTTTAAAATATACATAACCACCTTTACCCTTTTTTTTTATCTCAGGGTTGAAAAATGCGTGTCGTTTTGTCAGACCGCGCGACGAAAGCACTCCGGCGGGCGGAGATAAGAGCTCGCAGCTCTCGGAGGGAACGTGGTCGGAAAGAGAGCTGAGAAGTGGGAGATTCCGAGCGCGCGTGTGTACGGGTGCGTGCGTGCGTGCGTGCGTGGGTCTCCCTCCCCGGGAATCCGACGTCGGGAGCGGAGCGCCGAAGAAGGGCAAGCAAATCCCGGTGTCAAACCTGCGCTCCTGCGTCGGGGAAGGAATTGTGTGCAGGCGGAGAGAGACGGGGTGATTCCAGTCACGCATCTACCGGGATTTCCAGGGTGCGCCGGGGGCCTAAAAAGTCGGTATATCACCGTTAAAAGTGATTGTCGGGACAACCGATGGTAAGGGGGGGGGGGTTTGAGACTTGAGCCCCATGTCCCGACGCGACACATTTCTTCGTCACCTTCCATCTCGTCCGAACCACCGATCTGCCGGAACCTCATCACAGCCCCTTCTCCCCCACCCACCGTCATTTACGCGCAGGAAGAAGCCATTCCGGCGCGACTTGCACTCGGGGCAATCCCCGCTGTTATAAACTGGCCCCCGCGCCGCGGCGGGACGCGGGACTCGCCGCGCGATGATGAGTTACGCCGAAAGCGGGGGGGCTTTGCGGCGTTTTATGTCTCGAGGACGGGGATCCCATTGTCCGGAAGTCCTTCCGCGTGTCCTTGTGAAGAGGGGGGGGGGGGAGGGAGGAGGCAGGAGGCGTCGTGAAGCATCGCCCGAGCCGACGGCGACCTTCCCTCCGCTGCTGCTCCGGAGATTTATCCTTCCGTCCGCGGGGCTGCGGGGGGCTGTTTCCGCGCGAGGCCTGACTTGCCGCGCCCTCGCTGCGTCTCCCCGCTCGCTCGGGCTGTGTCTCTCTGCGACGTACGTCCATATTTGCACATGTGTACATGTTTGTTTACATGCACACGTGTGAAGAAACTAACCATCACGTGGTTACGTATTTTCACGGTGTTTTGACGTGAATACGTCCTTAAAATTGCTTCCATAGTGGGAGGCAATTCAAAAACACGTATGATGAAAACGGGGTGATACAGTTTGGTGTTGCAGCTACACATCTGTCATCTCCATCTAAAATTTAATTACACCACTTGATAGCTAAAGAATCAAAGATTTTCGAACGCTTAGTGAGGACTGTGACGCATCTCGCGCGGTGGAGAGAGAAGCGTCAGCATTTTGAGGTCATTTTTCTGCGTTTCGAGATTTCCATTTAGTATAACCTTTGACTCGAAGAAGCTACGACGTTCGTTTTAGTATCAATCATCAGCTCTCGTAAAAATATATCGATTGCATATATAAGACATTGGTGTAAAATAGTTAGAGTGAATCTATATGCTGTTAAAATAAAAAAATTTAATCAAACATATATAATGTCGGCCTATACGCGTCAAAAAGCCATATCCAAATACAGAGATCGCATACGTTTAGAAAGGGCTTTTAAAAGCAATCGAATGATATCAATAAAACAGCATATGACTGAGTAAAGCAGTACCGGGAACGTAAATGAATGAATGCGGCCGAGCGGATCAACCAAGGTGCCAGTATACAATTGCAGCTGGAAATGATGTAAGTGGATGATGACGTCTTAGTGTTCAAACATGATCATAACATACATAAAATAGCGTATCTTTATATTTTTTATAGACAATATTACCTGTTACAGAGACGTATTCACGTACAACACACGGCCGTGTACATGACATAGCCACACCCCATTTTTTTTATATTCGGCAAATTATAACTTCGTTAACTGATTTTTTGTAATTTTTAATTTGAAAAATCATGTTAAGTGGTTTTCAAACCAATTTTAACTTTTCCAAAAGGAATTACTTCCCGAAATAATTTGGCTGTATTTTCTGTACTAGAGGTGAACAAAATTTGCAAAGGTTTTTGGTTTAACAGTAAATATTTGAAATAAATTAATTTATAAATGAAAACTAAAAATAACATTAGTAATAATAAGTAAACATATCATAATGTATATGTTAATATTCTTGTTAAAACTGATATTTTTTTTTCGCAATTTAAGTGAAACTACTTTTAACGCTGAGGGACTGCCAACAAACTTTATCAGTAAGAAAAAAATATCTGCTTTTTTTTTGTTTAAACAATTTTGAACTTATAAATGACATTGAAATTTCCTTTGGAGAAATTCATTCCCTTAGGAATTTTACTAGCTAGCTGTACAAATCTATTCTAATATTATAAAGCTGAAGAGTTTGTTTGTTTGTTTGTTTGTTTGTTTGAACGCGCTAATCTCAGGAACCACTGGTCCGATTTGAAATATTCTTTCAGTGTTGGATAGTAAATTTATCGAGGAAGGCTATAGGCTATATTATATCATCAATCACATTAGGGATCCTTACTAAAAGTCCAATTTAGAATAAAATGCGTATGAGGGGGTTAGATACAACATGCAGTACACGTACAAAGTGTGTGTTGACAATGCCGCAGGCGCTATAACACGCACTAGATGCCGTATCATTCTTAATTTTCCCATACAAGTAAAAAACACCCGTGTGATATTATCAACGAAGCAATCAGTACCCCCATAAGAGTTCAATTAATATTTAAATACTTTTTATCACTTTAAATCGCAAACCTAAACACTTGTTTTTTTTTTTCATCTCTCTGTATTTAATTTTTTTTATTGCCCTTTTTTTCAAGTATATATATTTTACAGACTTGAAACTTCACAGTAATGTTCCTTATGTTACGCAGGATGACATTTTCCGAAAATTAGATCCTATGGGTGGTTAAAACCAGGCAACAGTGGGTACTTTGTCTGCATGAGAACAGGATTTTGCATTGCTCATGCCTTCTGCGTCTCCATGGCAACGGGCATCGTGCGGCAGTGGCGTACCCACAAGGAGGGGCATGTATAATGATCGGCGCAAGAGTGATCTACCTGTAGACTGCCGTAGCGAAGTACGAATACATCAATTGTACGTTGCGTGCACGAGTCGGGAAACCATCGGTGCTATTCATTTTCTCTCTGGTACATTATACAGCATTGTAATAAATTTTCACTGAATTTTTTTTTTATTTACCATAACTGTAAATGGGAGATGTTGCTTAATATTTTTTCATTAGTATAGCCGTGCGAAGCCGGGTCAGGCAGCTAGTACACCAATATAAGACAAATTTGAATTTATATGCTGCAGCTTAGAAAAAAATCCTCGTCTTGCATTTGGTGAATATGGAAATATCATTGAATCGAGTAGACACTTAATTTTTTAGTCGAGCTCGACTAGTTGCTGAGGTTTTTCTTTGTTAGTTAAGCTATAAAATTAATATATCTATGATGCCAGAAATCACAATGAACACATTTTTTTTAACTTTTTTCTGTTAAAAAAAAAAAAATGTTTTGGTTCGAACAGTCAAATCCAAACATTTCTGAACAAAACATTAAACTATTTGCGAGCAGCTGGCGCATAATATTTTGACAAATGTGTGGCTCTATCGTCAGGGTGGCGGGTCTTCAGGCAGTTGAATTATATTGGAAACATTTCAGCAGGTGAGCGCAGCTTCCACGCTACAGACTACATACCAACTCGGCTCAACGAATGATGAGGGACATTGCTTTGTTACTACACACAGGCAGGGCGCGGTTTGAAATAGCCCCATAGGTTGCATTGTCATAGTTATTGAGCCGATGCGCAGGAAGTTGATACAATTTATTAACTTAAGTTGAATAGATTAGAAAAAAAAATGATTGAACTTTATTTTGAGTTATATTTCTAAGTAAACCTTTATTTTTCAGTAATTACCACAGTGCCGACTATCAGAAAAGTTCTACCATGTTTTCAATTCATTGTCTCTAGAAACCAAACTCATTAACACAAAATTTCGTGTTAATAGTGGTATAAGTTGTAATTATTAATGCTTATTATAAATATTTCAAGTGTCGTTAAATTTGTGCAAATATTTTCCAGACTTAAGCACAATATAAAAAAAATTCAAAATCTCGGCCAGGTTCAATATTCAGGAAAATTGAATTAAGTGGGTAGAATGAATATTATAAAAACATTTATATTATTTAAATTCTACAATGTGAAAAATTATTGTATTTTATTTAGGATAATATATCTCCTGGAAAACATTTACTATTTGCAAAAAGCGTGAATAAAAATAAAATATCAAATGACTTTCTAATAATTTAGTATGCATAGTGTTACTGAAATGCATTACGCTTACCAAAAGACCTAATTCCAGTTGACAAGGCAAGAGACAACGTACTGGCATACCTACAGTATTGTAAGGAAATTTTATAGTGTAACAATGTACATACAGTTTAATTCAATTCTAAACATCTTAAAAATAAATATAAACTTTCTAGGAAGCTATAGAAGTAGAAAAAAAATATTCAGTAATCAACAGCACTAGTATGTTTTGGGGGCTGCTGGGACAGGGTTCAGGGTGTGGAGCGTGAAAACCGATCGCCATCTTGGATTTTGACGTCACGTCAGCCATCTTGGACTCAAAATTCCTCAAAATTCCTCAAAAATGACTCAAAATGACTCAAAAGTTCTCGTTTTCTTCCTCAAAAATTATAAAATTGGGATTTTGAAAAACCTCAAAAGTCTTTTGCCTTAGAAAGAACACTCTATCCTAAAAGAGGCTTAAGCATCCATGTATAAAGCCTCTGATAAGCCTCTGACGTCATCTAGGATTATGACCGCCATCTTGTATTATGACGTCACCGTTGCAATTTCCATTACGGCCGCCATCTTGAAAATCCGTAATTTTATGTTAGAAAATCGGGAAAATTTTTAAAAATTATTAAAAAAAATTTAACAAATGTATTGATCAATAAAATTTTAATAAAATATTACTTAAAAACCACTTTTGCACATATCGTTACAGTCGCCATAATGGATTATATAAATGTTGCATGTTTCGTTACGCCCGCCATCTTGGTTGAGTACGATGTCATCGTTACACTTTTCGTTACGTGTGCCATATTGGATCCTATTAATGTTGCATGTTTCATTACGGCCGCCATCTTGTAAATCCATAATTTCAATGCTATAAATTACGAAAAAATTCCAAAAAATATTTAAAAAATTGCCTACTTCAAATTTTTAGTTATTTATATGATTTCGGTTATCGGTTCGATTTCCGGCGAGAATAAACCAGTAATTTATTAATGTATTTAAAAAATTCTCAATACAAAGTAATAAAAACGTCTTACACCACACCAGACATAGAATTATGTCACCACTGTATCAATTATCGTTACGGACGCCATCTTGAAAATCATTATTGTTTACCCGATTTTAATGAAAACAAGTTCAAAATTCATCAAAAAATTAACTTATCAGAATATTGATTGATTAGATCGATTCTCGTCCTTGGTTCGAAACCGGTAAGAAAAAAAACGACAGATCCTTCCTCCACGGAAACCGCTCTCAGACTGACCACCAATACCAAGAATGATGAACGATGAACGCCGGCTGCATGCACAAAAAAGGATGACTCATAGTCCCGTTACGCTCATTGTCCCGTTACACTCATTGTACGCTTGCGCCGCATCTATCCTTCTTCCACTCGATTGTCCTATGAATATACTATTTTATTAAATAGGTTAAGGCAGACTTTTCAACAGTAGCTTTTAAATTTAGTACTTTAACTAAACAAATTTTTTATTAATTAATTTTTTTATTTTATTTTTCCAGTTTTCCATTTATTCAATATAAAGAGCAATGAACAAAATGAAACATAAAAGATAATTTAAAAAATATTTAGAAATTTTAATATCAAGTTGAACCGCCTAACTGACGTGCGAGGGAATATACTATTTTATGGAGCTAATTTAACGTTCCAACTAAACAATCACGTTCATTCAAAAAGTTATAGTTAAAATAATCTGTTCGTTAAAGTAATAAACATTTTTTTAATTATTGAGTGCAAATAAAATTAAATTTATCAATTAAATTGTAGATTTCATTTCACTCCTGTGTATCCATACAAAATAGTGATAATTCAATAAAAATGATTAAATTTTATTCATAAAATATGCAATCAATTCATCAATGTTTTTCTATGACGTCGTCACATTAAACTATCGTCCGTAAACCGACTTTACAGACAACCAATTTTTTTTTTTTAAATGAATTTTGACAATTTTTTCTTTAAAATCGGATAATAAATGAATACTTTCATGATGAAACATGCAACATTAATAGGATCCAATATGGCGGTTCTGTCTCGAACAGCTGATGATATTATTATTTAAAATTATAAAAGTTATAAGTCGAATGTGCATGTTATTTTTATTATAACTTATTTAATTCTCAGTCTGGTAAAAGTATCGATGGCCGTGCGGTTAAAGCCGTATGTTTTCCAACCTAAAGATCAGAGCTGCGATGGTTCGAATCAAAGCATTTCCAATGTCTTTTACATAAAAAATTATATTTAATATTCCGATAAGGACCATAATAGCTATGGTAGGTAATGGAAAATCAACCTTATGTGAAGATACAGAGTGATGCTGGCGCTCTCTAGGAACAAACAGCAGAAACAAAGTCGACCGTATCCAAGATGGCGACCTCCAGTGGAACAAAAAAATCAATATTGCGGCCGTGAAGAAAATTTCATCTTGAGTGATTGGGGCGCTCGATTAAAAGATGGTGGATCCAATAAGGCCGCCGGGATCAAGGTCAAATTTCAAGGTCAAGGTAAAATTTGAAGGTCAAGGTCAAATTTCAAGGTCAAGGTAAAATTTGAAGGTCAAGGTCAAATTTCAAGGTCAAGGTCAAATTTCAAGGTCTATGTCAAATTTCAAGTACAAGGTCAAAGTTCAATGCCAACAGTCGAGGTCAAAGGTATGGTGAACATAAAATTATACTAACATAGTGCCAGCGCACTCTAACAGACGAAAACAAAATGGCGGTTTCCAGCGGACGAAGACTAGGTGGCGGACATGACGTCATACCAGCTGACGATATAAACCTTGGTATTGGTGGTGTGGGGTCATTCTGAGGGCAGTTTCTGTGGAAGAAGGATCTGTCGTTTTTTTTACCTGTTTCGAACCAAGGACGAGAATCGATCTAATCAATCAATATTCTGATAAGTTAATTTTTTGATGAATTTTGAACTTGTTTTCATTAAAATCGGATAATAAATAAAGATTTTTAAGATGGCGTCCGTAACGATAATTGATACAGTGGTGATATAATTCTATATGTCTGGTGTGGTGTATGTCGTTTTATTACTTTTTATTGAGAATTTTAAAAAACATTAATACTGGTTTACTCTCGCCGGAAATCGAACTGAGGACCGAAAACATTTAAATAACTAAAAATTTGAAGTAGGCATTTTTTTAAATTTTTTTTTTAATTTTTCTTTTGTAATTTCTGGCTTTGAAATTATGGAATTAGAAGATGGCGGCCGTAACGAATCATGCAACATTAATAGAATCTAATATGGCAGTCGTGACGAATAGTGTAACGATGACATCGTACTCAACCAAGATGGCGGGCATAACGAAACATGCAACATTTATGTAATCCAATATGGCGACCATAACGATCTGTGAAAGAGTGGTTTTTAAGTAGTATTTTATAAAAATTTTATTATTCAACTTGATTTTTAATTTTTTAAATAATTTTTTAAAATTGTTCCCGTTTCTTAACATAAAAGTTAGGGATCTTCAAGATGGCGGACATAATGGAAATTGCATCGGTGATGTCATAATACAAGATGGCGGTCATAATCCTATATGATTTCAGAGGCTTTTCAGAGGCTTTAGTCATGGATGCTTAACCTCTTTTAGGACATTGTTTTTTTTTCCAAGTCAAAAGAGTTTTGAGGTTTTTCGAAATCCTAATTTTTTAATTTTTGAGGAAGAAAACGGGAACTTTTGAGTCATTTTGAGTCATTTTTGATGAATTTTGATGAATTTTGAGTCCAAGATGGCCGCCGTGACGTCAGAATCCAAGATGGCGGTCGGTTTTCACGCTCCACTCCCTGATCCCTGTCCCAGCAGCCCCCAAACATACTATTAACGCTTTCGAATTTAGTTTTTTCTGCTTTTTAACAAGGTAAATTAATATTTTTTAGGAAAAAAAATATTCTATTTTTCACACAAGCATGTTTGTTCTTTAAAACATTTGGTTCAGAATTTTTGAGACTTTGGATATAGATTGATATGGTATCAGAAATGATATTATTGCTGAATATTTTAAGGCTTGATTTATTTTTACTGCATTTTTTGGTGCTTTGAAACCTTTTCTACGAAGGAGAGTTACTATTCCATTAACTTGATCGAGAATTGGTGGAATTGCAGCTAGTTCTGAATGCTGAAGATAGAATTGTTCAGCTACATCGATACGAACTCACAACAGGAGACTCAAGTGTGCTAATTAAACTATTGTTTTTGGAGTGCTATTTCAATCGTTTATTTGAGAGAGAACAGTTTGTATTAAGAAGAGCTTGTTATGTATGATCTTCGACTAGAAACTTCTCGTCGGTGAGTAAATGATTGTGTAACATTTCGAACCAGATTCGTCAGGACGCATAGTCATTCAAGAAGCGTCAATGTATTGACCGAGATCAGCGAACTCAAATTCAGCAGCTAGAAGATTTTGTATTGATCTACACGTCGATCAAGGCTATCTCAATTGACTACGTGTATGACGACATGGTGATCAATGTCATTCCCAGATTATAATATTCTCCAATATAGTGAAATACTTCAGTGCCCATGCTAAATGGTAACTGTGGACAAAATTTTGCCCATATATTTATATTGTAAAAACCCGGTACGTAACATGTTTTAGTTTAGAAGTGAAATATTTGATGTATTGTTATTTGTGGTATCCAAAATCATACATTTGCTTGGCACCTTCTTTCATGATAATGAATACCTAATTTTAATTTTAACTTACATTTTTGATTTAACAGTTTTATTGCACTAAATTACTAATAATTTCCTAGAGGTTTCTAGAGGTGAAGAATTTCATTATTTTCTACTGTCTGATTTCTGATTAGTCTTGTATATTTTTTATAATTTGTGATGTTGATTTAATCTGTCACATATATGCTTAACAGTTTCGTTTACTTATTTGAACATATATTATAAAATGTATCTTTGTTGTCTAACATTCGTAATTTAGTATGTCAAATAAGACAATTTCGAATAATATAATCTAATGCAAATGCGTGTCACCCATACCAGTGTCATATGTGTTGAGGAATTGTTGTAACTTTAAATAGGTTCCCTTATCGTGTCACATAGCATTGCATAATTTAAATCATAACTGAATAACTAGTTTAAATGTTTAATCTTCCTTGTTTTTTATTTTAATGTTAGTTATATTTCAAAAATTCAAAATAGTTTCTGTACTATTAGTAGATTGGAAGTTAGACTGGTTCTCCATCTATTTTCAGTGTTTTGAAACGATCCTTTTGTATAAGTTTGTTTGAGTCAGTACCTTTTAATATCAATTTGCTTACTCAATTTGCACTTAAAGTAAAGATAAAGAAACTAGATAAGATACTACTTATAGTACTAGCATATACTAAGAGCTTAAATATAACTTTAAGTAGTTTTACAATTATGTAGACCAAGTAAGTCTATAAATTGTGAGAAAAGTACTAAACACAAAATTTTTGATACAAATCATATTCGATTGTTGCTCAAACTGCTCCATTTACTCCGACACCCCCAAATGCTTTAGCTAGCTCCAGAAGCTCTAACCCCTCCAATTGTTTTAATAAGCTACATAGCTACACTTGCTCCAAATGGCTTCAATAGCACCAACCGTTCCAATTACTTCAATGGCTCATATTGCTCCAACTGGTCAAAGTAGCTTTAACTGCTCACACTAGCGACAATGGTTTTAATTGTTCCTTTTGCACCAATTAGCTTCAATCACTCCTATCACTTTTATTGTGCCAAACTGGCTAAAATGGCTTCAATCGCTCCAACTGGCTACAATGGCACCAAATGTTCCAACTAATCACAATCAAATATGGCTCCAACTGGTTTCAATGGCTTAAATACTTTCTCAATTCTATCCGTTTTGTAAGTCATTGACGGTGGTATTTTTTACAGCCTTAAGCTAGAAGTAAGAATTTAAGAAATAAAACAGAATTTTAGATTCAAAAATGGTATTTATTTTATAAATACTGTACACGTGTGTGTTATACACGTGCATGTTATATCTTTTGACTCACAAAATGTAGTAAATTATTTTTTGGTGATAAATAAATTTTCGGCATTTTCCGAAGCAAATAGAAGAATTAACCTGTCAATCAATATGTTAGGATCATTCCATGATGTATAATCAATCTCTTCTACTGATGTTAACATGTAGGCCTATTAACAGGTTTGTTATAAAAATGTTTAAAGCCTTACGAGTTCTGTTTTAACACTAGCCTCAATTTCATTAAAAATAATAATTATCTCAGTAATCGTTATTATCCCAGTAATCTAAATTATTATAACCATTACCAGAAAAATTTATATTTATTTTAACACTTTGTATCCATCGTTTTGGTCTGAGAGTTTCATCACAGTCTTCATTCTTGTTAGTTATCAATTTCGTGTAGGTGACTAGATTTTGATGTAAATAATTTTCTTCTTTCCCACGAAGATGCTTCTTTCTTGGTAAGCTTCCTATTCCAAATCGTTAGCGAGATCAGCGATAGTGTTTTTAACATCAGAATTTTCACATTCCTTGAGACCATAATATTTGGCCATTTTACTTCCTTATTTTTACCATTAGTCAGCTTGGCTTGTTTACCCATATTTTGCAATCTTTATTCAAGATATAACTTTAGCCAAAGTATTACTGGCATTGACTGTAACAAAATTATTTTGGGTAAGGGACCGAAATACACTCTTTTCTCTAATGACGCTTAGCATTTTTTCTCAAGATAAACTTATTGATGTATTAACTACAGCGGTGAACTTACTATACCACTGCAAGCAACGAACCGGAATCCATTTTACGTTCTGCTACTAGAACCTGATACATACTAGGATTCATGTAACTCAAGCCATGACATATTACAATTTTTATTTATTATTCCGCATTTATCTTCCCTTTGTCCAAATATGCACGATAACAAACTCGAATGAGATGTTCTACTTGTTTATTTTATATATCAGTCCAAAATAAGTTGTACAATAGTACTGCAGTCGTCCAAAAAAGTTAAATATACTGACAATATTTTTGTGGTCTAGGAATTTCAAACTAATACCTTACTAGAACATTTTTTGGAAGTTGCAACATTGCAGCAGAATAAAAAAAGGCAGCTTTACTTCGAATTATACCTAACTAAAAGAATAAAAATAAATTCATGCCCAGGAAAATATTTTAAAATAGTATGCATGAGCTGTCACCCCAAAAAGATTAAGCTTGTCGGTATCAGGGATAAAAAATATGGTACAAAAAAAAACTTGCGCAGACATTTTTTCTTCTCGGTGAAGGCTTTGGGGGAGGGGGGAGGAGAGAGTGATGCATAATTGGATAGATAAGGAAGGGCGGAGCTGCAGGATTGCGAGATCCTCTCTCGCGGTCTCCGGCCGGCTGTTATATTGGAGTGTCGAGGAGGGCATTAGACTGAGTTCCCGTTCGCTGGGTTTCAGAGGGTGTTTGGATGGTTGGAAAGGGGGGGGGGGGTTAAGAGTAAGTGCCACTACGTGAGGAGACGCGGACTATCTAGGAAATTTCTCCTGGTCTCGACACGCGTTAGTGCTTTTTTTTTTTTCTCCTCCAACTCACCTCGCTCTTCCAGGGCGTAATTATCTGGCGGGTGGAAGTTTTTAACGATTGGCGATTGCGGGACCCCCCCGGGGGGGAGAAGGTTGCTGAAGCTCCCAGAGGCGATGTGACCGCCTCCTGCGCGGATATTCGCCCATGTAAGCCCCTCCCCCAGGTGCTCCGGCCAGGGAGAGAGCGGCCGCTCCCGCAGTTTGCCCATCAGGAGTTGCCAGCACGGGGCGAACTCTTGGAAACAACTGCTTTCCCTCGCGAGAACTTGTTATACCGCGCCGTTAGCGGAGAGCAGCCCGCAGGTGTGCCACGACTTCTTCCTCTCGGGAAGAACAAAAAAAATTTAATCTTCCTAATCTAAAAAGCTCGTATTGTTTTTTTTTTTTTTTAGTTTTTTTCTACGTTTTACATAGTACAGTCCATATTTACATGTCCATAAAATAATTTCTCAGTTTCAATGGTATATTATAGTAGTTTAATTAAGAATAGTCCTACAAATCATACATCAAATTGAAGGTAAACTAACTTAGTTTTTTTACACGTGTTCAAAATGTGCACCTTTAGTTATAAGGTACGCATCCAAAATAAAGTCAAATTCTTCCCACAATTTGTTTTAACAAGTCCGAAGTAGTGGAATCAATAGCCTTTTCACTTATGTGTCTCAAATCTGACAAACAATTCGATAGTGGCGGAATGTAGAAACCATATTTCATAAAGCCCTAAATGAAAAAAAAAAAAAGAAATAGCATGGCGTTTTGTCAGATGACATGGAGGCCAACAAAAAAGAGCTCTGTCGTCTCGACCATTGTGACCAGTCCAACGGTTAAGGACTTAGACGGTCAACCACTCGCGTACAAAGAGATTACAATTGGAGAGGGGGTCCCATACATCCTGCTCCCATATTAAGTTTACAGGTTTACCCTCTACTAATCGCCATTTTGCGTATTTGGCGCTGCAAGCGAGAAAACAGAATAGCAGTACTGGCACATGCGCTTATCTTTTGAGTTTTTCTACGATTGAGATCTCGAACCAACACTCTACAACGCCTACGATGGATTCTATTAAAACTTATAACTGGGACATTATTTTATGGACATACTCTATAATAAAGCATGTATATGACTAAATTAAAAATAATGATCTCTGATTAGCATATTTATAAAGATTTTATTCTTATACATATACTGTATATATTAGCTACTATTCTATATTTTCAATATTATTCCCATAATTTTTTACTATTTTAGCTACACGCTCACTAACCAGGTTATAACATGGTTAAACATTAAATTTAATGTGATATGTTGAAAAGAGTTACAAAAAAATTATTAAATACATTTTGGCCATAAATATTTTTTTAATGTTCGATTTTGAGCTCTTACTAATAAAACTAAATTTCTTAACTGCGATGAATGGATTAATTCAAAAGAAAACTCTTAATGGCGAGTGTTCTAAATATTAATTATTTTTATTTGTACTTTTTTGCTTACTTAAATTATTTTGCGATTCAATTTGCAAACCATTATACGTAAAAGGCTTACCTCGTGCCATATAATCATTACGATAAAAATAAATATACAAGTTAAGCAATGCGCAAGCACTTAATTTCTTAATAAAGACGTTTAGGGCATCCTCGGAATCCCATCCCAAAATAAATTCATAGATTTGTAACATGTCAAATATTATGGTTTATACTATCAGGCCAAGTAAAGTTATCTAATAAAAATAAAAAAAATTTATAAAGACTTTCTTATTTATTTTAATCAGTCAACATAATGGTCACACTTTCTATCATAAAATTAAAATTTATATTTACGGCAAATCGAACATTTCTAAATATTTTGGAAAAAATTAAACTTATCAATTGTGTAGCAGCCTGAGAAGGCCCTCGTGTTGCTACATTAGCGACGCTTCTAGGAATAAAGTCTCTGCTTATTAGTGGGGTTTGGAGGGTTTTGCTGACGGATTTATTCCCTCGAGGAGTGTTTGGAAAGGGGGGGGGGCGGTAATCGAATGCCTCATGAAGTGGTCCGTGGAGGCCGAGGCAAGCCGTCGCTAATTGGTTTAATTAATGAGAAAACTGACGCGGCTCACTCAGCGAGTTGCATAATGAAGCGTGCCTGATGCCTCGCACGCCAACTGCAGTCCTGAAGATGAGCGCTGTGGCTTAATCAATGACTGCCCTAGTCATGATTTTAATTTAATTTAAAAAAAACCAGCTCGATTCAAAACGAAAGGCAATATCCCCAAAAAAAACTGTGGCCAATATTCTCGGCTTGTACAATATTCTCTGCTTGGTCCCAAGGTAAATAAATGTGATTGCAACACATAACAATACGCGATATAATTTGGGTGAAACATTAAAAACTATCAATTAAAAAGAGTCTTAATATCAGTTTAAACTTTTTTTAGTTGAAAATGTTTGTTTTCAAATAAGTTCCATAAATGGTACGTAACCACATAAACAGCCATGCTGGCAATATATATTATTGAAAAAATCACCACTTCTATGAAAACATTTAAGTATGATTGAACTTGCGTAGTAATTTCATTGCTAGTGGGAATTAATAGAAATGGCTCGTTAAATAAAAAAGGGCATTATTGAGTTGCATCGGGGCACTCGGCTATGTCCGGCGCTCGAGTACGTTCAGGCTGCACGCTCGTGTTTTCGCTTCGTCTTCAGGTAGCGGATACTTCCTCTTCATCCCTCGAAGAACCCACTTTATTTTTACCAGTAATTGTTTTCTTTGCGTGCATAATGAGTGAGCTGATAAAAGACCAAAACCAAAGTAAACTGATTATCGTCCTCTGAACAAGTGCCCATAATTGACTTAGGACTTGCGAAATGAACTGTAAATGTTTTTTGATGTCAAAAACCACTTGATTTTGTTTAAAACTGAATATATATTTAAATTTATTTCAAAATAATAGGTAAATGATGAGCAACTATACAGAAATTTTCTACGGTTACTACTTTTATTCTGAAAATTACAAAATATGGTAATTTCTCTATTAATGCACGTTAATGTCATGACTCTGCTGAACTCAGAGACTGAAAGTACGTGTTATTATATATAAATTTTTTTTTTGCATGATGGCTTCAGATAGAGAATGCAAGAAGCAAATAATTTTTAATTATTCAAATTGTAATGTTTTTTTTACAAATCCAATTTACAAATCGATATCATAAACTGGTTCTAACTTTTTCTGTAAAGTATGGAAGTAATAAATAAAAAGTAGAATTTTTTTTACGAGGAACAAACCAATGAGAGTTGACAAACAAACGTAAAGCTACATGTAGAGTGACGATTATAAAAGTGTTTTTTAAAGAAATTATTTTTCACAAACTAAAAAAGAACATCCTTAAGATATTGTGCCAAAATCGTATATTAATTCAGGAAGAGAAGGAGGTATGTTTTGTGTTAAAATAATTAACTGTAACTGATTTAACCATGATGTTATGAACTTGCCTGTTGTATGTCTGTCGGATGGAATTTTGTAATTGATTTTAAACTAACTTCCCGATGAGCTAGATACTTTAAATTTGGACCATAGCTCAGAAGTGGATGACAATGCATGAAAATGTGAAAAAAGAAGAAAAATGAAAAGGAGGAGATAAAGATGAAGAAAACGAAAAGACGAAAAAAAATAACAAAATATCAGAAATAAAAAAATTAAGAAGAAGAGGAATTACGTTCACTATACCATTTTAATTTTTACCCGATACAAAGTAGCTCTGACTCGCTTTTGTATTGATTTTATTTTTATTTTTTGGCCGTTATTTTGCCGTGATCAGATCTACAATATTGACATTCCATCTGTTCACATCGACTTTGGTAAAGAAGGAATTTATTTGATCAAGCCAAAATCAATACATTTTTCAGCACTTCGAAACTATGGAACAACCAAGCGAACATAACTTCCACTAATACTATGCTGGGCCTTCACAGTTCATAAAAAGCAAAAATGTACAGTGGACCATGCTGTATAACTCGAACCTGCACTATTTGCTAAAGGACAGGCATATGTCGCGTTAAGCCGTGTCAGATCATTGGATGGATTGAGAAGGGTAGAGCTCGATTGCTCGAAACTCACAGGCACGACACCGTGCAATGAAAATGCAATGAAGGAAATGGAACGTATGTGACAATTAAGACCTCAGGCATCATGAATAGAGTCATATATTTAAAATTTTGACAAACGGATTTGGCATTGACTGTTTTAATATTTGAATACAAGTTTTATAAAAAAACTATTTTCGCTTGCTTCGTTATTTTATTTATAAAATATTAATTGACAGTTTCATGTATCATTGGTAAGTAGATACGACAATTTTTCTATTTCAGATACAACCAGAAGAAAAAAATACTGAAATAAATCTGAAATTTATCTCATATCACTGTAATGACGTCATAAAAGTATGTACTTAAAAACAATTCCAAAATTTCACTCACATAACCCTAAAAAGCAGAAAATAATAATAAAATAAAAAAGTTTAATGTACAATGTTTTTATATCGGACTAAAAAGTATAATATAATTTCTCTAATCCTTATGAAGGATAAAACCATACACAGATTTCTAAAGTTTTCTAAATTATCGTGAAAATTCATACTTGGTAACTTATGATAGCTATAAAAATACTTATAAGATTGGAAACGTAAAACATGGGGCACATGCAATACATAACTATATAGATGGTAGAGAATAGGATCAAAAAAAGAACTGAATTATCGGTTCACATTATTTGTGGTGCAATAAAATTGTTAGTTTAGCTATTAATGCATCAATTATCTGCTAATGTTTTTAAATGTGTGTTTAACAGAGGAAAACTTTTATTCTGTTTCTTCAATCAATTTTCACCTAACATTTTTTAATATGAAACCACTATTATTAATAATAATATTTGCAATCAAACATTATAAATACCAATAATCAATATCGAATATGGTATTAAAAGTAATATGATACTTATATTAAACATAATTTGTAAAAAACAACAAATCAATAATTGTACATATTTAAGGTTGAAAAGAAGGTGTTGCATTTAATATTGAAGTTGTGCATCACTCACTGGGTAACGAACTTCAGAATTTTGTCCAATTTAACTGGCCCCTAAGAGTTGACAGAATAAATCATTGACAGAATGCGAAGTGTTAGACAGTAGCGGTGAAATTTCTTATGACTAATTAAACAATTTTTTTTGTGTCTTTGTAGTTACATGTAGGCTTAAATGAAACGATGCTTAAGGTTTCATTACACGTGCCAATCAAATGTGCGATACAGTCGATATTCGATCACACGAAGGCTTTTAGGCAAAGGCTGTCTGAGGTTCCAAAGCATAAGATATGAAGATTGATGTAAAGTTTAAGGACAGTTTAATGTGGGAGAAAAATTAAAATTAAATTGTAAATGTATTTTCTCATCAGTTTGTTAATAAAATAAATTAATTTTTACTACTTGTAATACCGTTTGTATTGTAAATAACTGTTTGTTTTATAATAAATAATGCCTCAGTGTCTTTTATCCTCACCGCTAAAAAATTTAAACTATCATTTGAACATTAAAAAACTGCGGATCACTGGAATTTTGTAGTAAAAACATTGTAATTAGTGATTTATGATTTCATATTGGATGAAGTGGCATGATAAGAAAGCTCAGTTGATCTCAAAGAGTTTGGTATGTGTTCAGTTGTGAAGGACCGTCAGCATATGTGAGCTGGGGCCTGAAACATGCTGCTGCGAGACAACCTCTTAAATGTTATAAGTCAAGAAGTAGTGGCCGTAGACTTTGCCTTGGGCTATTTACATTTTTCGACGCCTTCAGCAGGAAAACTGAAAAAATTTACTATTTTAAACGTTTTCACTCTAGCATGAAACTTATAAATTTAAATGATGGTTTATGATGAATATATTTTGATATTATTTTCTGATGTATTATACTCGGGTCAGTTGAAAAAATTGCTTAAGATATAATTTCCTGTATAATCACATATATATGGTAGTAAAACTTTTGAAAGTTTATAATACTAAATCATGAATTAAAATAGGAAATTGACCAGCACATTTGGTTATAAGATAGTAAAAATCTCATCTTCATTTTCCCATTAATGTTTAAATTTTAAACAGAACGTCAGACCAACAAAAATAAATAAAAATTATTAGCAACGGCGCGGGGCTTGCCTTGCTCCGGTGCCGTCCCTGATTCGAAGACACGTGACATTGCAAAACAATTTAAGTGCAGATTTCCTCTAACGCAGTGATTTCCAACGACCTGCGTGGCCTTTGAAAGCCACGGATAGGGGAGGGTCCACGGGACCTCTTACCGGAGTGCTAAGCAACAAGGTAGGCCTACAAGCTTTCACTGAGACCATCTGCACCTTTAAGATTGAAGAAAGATGGCCTGCAGCTCTTACATGGAACATCTCAAAATCATATTTTTTTTATATTCCATGGTTATTTCGTACTTTTATATATACGACAAACTGAAAGCTTCAATAACCAACATCAATATTGGCAGTTATTAAAATAAAATATTTATAACTATTTGTTAAATAACTTACATGCAAGTGGCAATATATATTTATTTTTTGTTTCTTGTGAAAAGGAGGAATACTGAATTCAAATAAACTTTTTTTTTACTTACAAATTCGTTTAGTCTGCGGCCAGAAATAAATCTTTGAATACACTAAAATTGAAAATAATATCTGGTACTCAATAAATTCTAAAAATTAATTATGCTTACACAAAGCAATTTAATATTATAATTATTGAAGTTTTTGTTTTGTTACGAAACCAATTTTTTGTACCTAATAACTTGTGTATATTTGTTTTATTGAAAGTAAAAGTAATTACATACAAACTTTCCTTACAGTGCTAAAAAAAATACCACGAGCTTGTGCGAGTAAAGTCTTGACTTATTAGATTGTATGAAATAAGTTTTTGGAAACAATTTTAAATAGAATTGCCACTCTTAACGAAAATTGGTGCATTATTTTAATATTGATTGATATTTTACAGAATCATTAAATTTTTAAATCATGAAATAAATAATAGAGTTTTCAAATATTCTTTTATTACTCTAATAAGGTCCGCAGTTAATACTGGAAAGATATTAAGGGAACTGGTTAAAAATAACTTTAAATTATGTCGTTACTGAGACAAAACAAATCAGAAATTCCCTGGTAAGATTCCAAACCCATTATTTCTTCCAACGTTTTTTGTAGTGATAATGTTGCTTTCATATAAATTAACAAATTATAAAATATCTATAATTTTGCATGATTATTTCAGTTTGATGTTCAACAATATTTGTAAGATCATGGGAATCCTCCATGTATGTTCTATAAATGGTTCTTGCAAGGAAGGAGATTGATTTAAGATTTCTGATTACACTGTATGTCATAAGTAACCTCTATAATAGACAAGAAATATAAATATGCAAACATTCAGAAAAGAGGCCAAAATCAGGAGATCAAAGAACGGAAAAAATTCGTGAAAAGAATTATTAAAAAAACATTATTACAGCAGATGTTACTGTCTCGTCTTAGAGGGCCAACTGTGTCCGCCTGAGATGGAAAAACTTTTTGATTAATCCCTTCACGGATTGTTCTGTGTAATTCAATTTAAACTTTTTTACATTAATTGATTATATCTTGTTTTCTGTGTGTTTGCATATGTATCATTCTGGTGTGTGTAAAAGTTTCGTATCACGTATCCGAGTGGGTCCCTAGATCCTGAGGGCATGATCCTGAATACATTGATTCTGCGGTACACGATACTTATTGTTTTAATTTAGAACGTCAAAAGATCCTGGACATAACAATTTGTGATATAACAACGAATTATAATTGTAAGTTAAATACAAACAATATATATTTACAAGACCTGATATAATTTGTTCGTATTGTGATGTTTTAACAAACAGCCGTTATTGAAAAAGGAAATTTCGTGGATTAATTTGTCCGCAAGCTAGAATGCAAACCTTCATACACGTGCATTGTGTTCGTGATTGGTTCGAAGTTAATTGGACCTACCCCCTCCACGACCGTGAGCCCACGAAGCCTGGCTAGGAGGGAAGTAAGACAATCATTTGGAGACATTAAACGAAAATTAAAATTTAAAACAAAAATTGTTTAACGCTGGGAAATTAGCCAATGTAAAAGCAAACTTTAGTGGATGAAACATAAGTCTTTGAATTTTAGACTGACTGACACCAAAAAAAATTCGGCAAATTTCCGTGTCCCCAGCTCAGGGGTCGGCAGATCGTGGCTCGCGAGTGGCATGCGGCTCAATTTATAGGATTATACGGCTCTACAACTCACTGAGCTGCCACAGCACAATACAAAAAAATAACCTAACAACTTCAAACGGCTCAATAACAACGTATGTCCACAACCTGGGCACTAGCTCCCCTACCATCGCACCGCACTCGCCCAGGTGCTTTTTTATTTTAATTTTTAATTAATTAAAATAATTAATATTTTTTTTGTTTTTATCAGTCGATCTCTACTAATGAATAGAGACCGGAAAAATACGTGGGTTCAATGACCTCCAGGATAGACTCCAATATCCTCTACACACTCAGGCAAATGCAAACTGTTCATTGGCTGCTGACTTGTGACTCGTCTCCACTGGGTGGCCTGTTATTCGACACTTCAATGAGTGAGGGTATCTAATTGGCCCTCAGTCCTCCAGATTAACAGTGTACCAATGGCAGAAGCAGCACTAAGGTATAATTATTTGAATTTTAGCATAACATGAAATGAACCCGCGAATTTTTCAGGTCTCTACTAATGAATAACATTTTTCCTTAAAAAAGCCTTTATTTTTTATACTTTAAGTTGAATTCAAGAATAAAATATTTTTTATATAATCGCGTTTTTTTAATCTTCTTAAAATTCCGTGTAAACACCGAGATGTTGCGGCTGTCTAAAAAAAAGGACCGGAAAAATTCGCGGGTTCAATGACCAGCAGGATGAACACCATAGTTCTACGTACACTCGGTCAAATGTCACCCACTCATTGGCTGCTGTCTTGTGAGACGTCCCAGCGTAGCAGCCTGTGATTCGATTAAGCCTTAGGTTGGGTGTTTCTCATTGGCCCAGCGTCATCCGGGTGAGTTGTGAGCCAATAGCAGAGGCAGCACTGAGGCATAACTATTTGTATTTTAGCCTATCGCGAAATGAATTAGCGAATTTTTCCAGTCTCTATCTATACATTCGAGATACATGGGGGATGCAGATTTCGCGAAAATATTTCGGGACTAGATGGAAGTTAACACATTGTAGCATCGTCTGTGTTTCGTGATTGGGAGAGTTTCTCTCAGGTACCTACATATCGATTGTAACAACACCAATCACAGTGATTCAGTGCGGAAGTAAACGCGTCCTGAGTGGCTCGGTCAAATAAGGCAACGACTTCTCTCGCAGAAGGCCACCAATCAAAATGAAGAATCCACAGGAGCGGATATACCATTTTTGCAGTCAAATAGGTGTTCAGATCTTTTCGCGAAAAATGCCTACCCCTAGAGATACGTATAACAACGATACTTTCCCGGATTCACTGAAGCACGTGTATATCAGCTTCACGTTGATTATTGGTAGAGACCCGTGAATTTCGCGGATTCATTTCGTGTTATGCTAAAATTCAAACAATTATACCTTAGTGCTGCTTCTGTCATTGGTTCTCTGTTAATCTGGAGGACTGAGGGCCAATTAGTAGGGGCATGAAGATTTCGCGAAAAGATTTCGAGACTCGATGAAAGTTAAAACACTGTAGCACCGTCTGTGTTTCGTGATTGGGTGAGTTTCTCCCAGGTACACGTCAATTGTAACAACACCAATCACAGCGATTCAGTGCGGAAGTAAACGCGTCCTGAGTGGCTCGTTGAAACAAGGCAACGACTTCTCTCACAGACGGCCGCCAATCACAAGGAAGAAACCACAGGAGCGGGTATACCTTGTTGCAGTCTAATAAGTGTTCAGATCTTTTCGCGAAAAGTTCCTGCCCCTACCAATTAGAGACCCTCACTCATAGAAATGTCGAATCACAGGCAAACCAGTCGAGACGACTCACACGTCAACAGCCGAAGAACAGTTGGAATTTGCCCGAGTGTGTAGAGGATATTTGAGTCCATCCTGGAGGTCATTGAATCCGCGAAATTCACGGGTCTCTGATGATTGGACTGCAGTGGCCTTGACACGCCCTTGACGACCCTGAGCCAGCTACAAGCAAGGGCGCTACTCACCGTTGAGGATGTGCACGTAGGTGCTGGCGGGCTGCGCGTTGTTGGGCACGCAGCTGTAGTTGCCCGAGTGGTCGCGCGCCGCGCTGCCGATCAGCAGCGTGGAGGTCTTGGCGGGCCGGTCGGCGCTCACGTTCACGCCGCGGTCCGCGTCGTAGTTGATCATGCGGTTGTTGTGGTACCAGAACACGTAGACGGGCGGCTCGGTGCTCTGGCGCAGCGCGCACACCAGGCGCAGCGCGCTGCCCAGCTTCAGGAACTTCTCCGGCGGGCCGGAGATCTCCGCGCGCGCCTCTGCGCACACGGGCCCGACCGCTAGGTGGCGGCTCCCGCAACACATTGCCACCACCCCCTACCCCCCCCCCTAGAGCCTTAGAGGTATGAAATAATGTAGCCCAAATGCAAAAAATACACACTTTTTCCCGGGGGCGCAACAACAGGGGGGGGAGGGTATTTTGCTTCCCCCCCCACCACCACCCCCCCCCCCCCTCTGAAACGGGGGCAAAGAAAGTGCTGTACAAGTCGGATATGTTATTTCCACTAGCTGTGTAATCAATTTTTAAATAATAAAACTGCTTAAAAAGCACCATTTTCCACCTTGAAATACAAATTTCCCCGGACCACCCGCTTCAAAAGGGGGATCGATGATTCTATATAAAAAGGTATATTGCCCCCCCCCCCCCCTTTTGAAAATTTAGTTTTTGCGCCCCTGCTTTTCCCACAACTTGCCCTCCCTCCCCCCCCCCCCCCCCAGGCCATGAACTGGCCATCGGCTGGCGACGCCCTTGCATTGCTAGCATAGCCACATTGCAAATGCGTCAGCTATTATCAGGCAAACAAAATACACTAAAAAATATTTTTTTATTTATTTTCTTAGCACCCAATAAACTCAGTTGATGAGCAGTGGCTCTCTGAATATAGGGCTAGGTGACATGGTTACAATTTTCATGAAATACATGTACCTATATGATTACATACTCTATTTCTAATATATTTTCAATACATACATTTACTAGCATAAAAGTTATATTACAAATTTCTAATACTGGATGTTATGTTAAACAATTGAAATAAGTATTAATAAGCAGAGTTTGTTGAACATTATATCAATTAGATCAATCTGTCTATTTCTAGTCCTATTCGCATTAGTCACCGTAGTTCACATCAAAGTTAAATATTAAATTTATCACTTTATCCAAATAGCCACACATTTTGGCTGTAGCATACCAGACATTCTTCATCTCCTATTCATTTATATAGAACACGCTTTTTTTTTATTACAGAACAGTACCGACTGTTCTTTTTTTGCACAGTTAATTAGTCTTCTACTTAGATATTATATTAGTCGTCAAGAAGTTAAGTCATCACTAAAAAACTAGCAGTTTTTTTTTGCTATTAGTTATGGGCCCACAGATTATAAAAGTCGCAGTTCTACATCTCATATCTCACAACCCACACAGATAACCACCTAAAGACGCCATCTTGGTTTCAACAGCTTTCAGCCCATCACAACTAGAATACCTTTAATTTTCAAAAATATTCACTGTTTATGTTACGGGTAGTTCTAGAGCAAGATATAAACTTAAGTTTACCCAGGTTAACTTATCATTATCCACGATTGTTGGGTAAATTCCGTATAACCTCTAAAAATAAAATTGAATTTGGTGTTTACCCGTGTACACCTAGGTATTGCCAATGCTGACGGGCTAAGGTGTGGCGTCATTTTCGAGCACGTGACACAAAACGCGCTGGCGCCGATGCTCAGGGACAGAATGGCGGCCGAACAAAGTGCATGTACGGTGTTCGTGAGCGTTTTTATAAAAAGTTTCAAAAGTTATTGTCTGTAAAGGGATCGTATTGCTTTTACTTTTACAACTAATTTTTTTTTTTGCAATTAATCAGCTCTGTTAAATATGCAAAAGAAGCCAAATCGAAGACTACTTTGCAATACCGGCAATTGAAGCGATTTATTTGTGTTCAGTGAGGGGCGTCAAAAAACTGATTGATCCTCTTTCTTCATTTTGTGAACTAGCCATTTTGTGAACTGTTGTCATAGTTAAAAATTTTATTACATTTTATTACGAATTGTCACATTCAAAATACTTGAAATAGGTATGTTTAGTTAAGGTATCAATGTTTTATCGTTCGATAAATTAATTCAATTAAACTTTAGTTATTACTAGCTGCCCAACCCGGCTTCGCGCGGCTATACTAATGGAAAAAAATTAAGCCACATCTCCCATTTACAGTAATGGTAAATAAAAAAAAATTCACTGAAAATTTATTACAATGCTGTATAATGTACCGGAGAGAAAATGAATAGCACCGATGGTTTCCCGACTCGTGCACGCAACGTACAACTGATGTACCCGTACTTCGCTAAGGCAGTCTACAGGCAGATCACTCTTGCGCCGCTTATTATACATGCCCCTCCTTGTGGGTACGCCACTGCCGCGCGATGCCCGTTGCCATGGAGACGCAGAAGGCATGAACAATGCAAAATCCTGTTCTCATGCAGACAAAGTACCCACTGTTGCCTGGTTTTAACCACACATGGGATCTAATTTTCGGAAAATGTCATCCTGCGTAATATAAGGAACATTACTGTGAAGTTTCAAGTCTGTAAAATATATATAATCGAAATAAAGGGCAATTGTTGATATTTAAAGTACCCGCAATATTTAAACGGTGATGAGGACTGCACTAACAATAAAATAGTCGTTGCCATAGAGACGAATGAAGCATCAACAAAGCAACAGCCGTTGCCATGGTGATTTCCTACCAAAAACTGGAAATTTTTAAATATTACGCCCCCGAAACTCCCCTTGGGATCGGATTTCCACATAATCCGTTCTTAGTGAGCGTCTACATCACAAAATGAGTAACTATGCTAAATTTCAAGTCAATCGGGTGTATAGTTTTAGAGATCTCGTGATGAGTGAGTCAGTGAGTGGTATTTCGCTTATATATATATATAAATATCCCCTTGGGGATAGAATTAATCAAAATCCTTTCTTAGCGGATGCCTACGTCATAACATCTACCTGCATGCCAAATTTCAGCCCGATCCGTCCAGTGGTTTGGGCTGTGCGTTGATAGATCACTAAGTCAGTCAGTCAGTCACCTTTGAGTTATATATATTAATATTATTTGGCTTTCCTAACATTACCTAGTCAGCGTTGTTTAGACATAGTTTTAGTCGGGTGAACGACCAATTCAAATTTATTTTAGTGAATATCCGGAGTTCTCCCAACAATTTTGTATAATGCTAAGTTAACCTGGGTTAATATATGTTTACTTCTTCTAAAACTACCCGTAACATATACAACTTAGTGGAATGCCTAAAGTTAACTGTCAATTGTGACTTGCTGCTACAAATACGTTGTTTCCCCTGTGACGTTATAGAAGTTTGAAATTGCAATTGTTTCTGGAAATTACACTAATATTACTGTACTATGGCCCGTTTCACAACACTGATGCGGAAACAAAAAAGATGAACCGAACCGAATAGTTTCGTTACTCTTTCCGTCTGCCGCTTACACAACGCACGGAAATGCAAAAAGAAATTAAAAATTAAAAAAATAAATTAAAGAAACTTTTGTGCTGCGTGGAAAAAATACGGTCGGAAATTACACATACAATAAAAATATTCCACAAATCAACAATAAAAAATTGGATATTCTAATTATTGATACAAAATTTAACGTCTTTTAAACGTAAACAAACATGGTTACACACTGTGGCCAAATGCTCTGATTTTATTGGTAATACGGAGAATTGTAAACGGAAGTGCTCGGCATTTCCGAGATTATCCGAAAGGGATCACGTACGCATGCATACCATAGTAGACGCTCCGTTCCGTGAGATTAGTCCTCGCTTCCGTAACGATGTAGAACGGGTCTAAGTAGTTTATAATATTACATATATATAAAACAAATAAATTTTTCAGTATCAAATAAAACTATTTTTCCACACAAATTGTTCCAACTAATATGGCATCTGTTGGTTCCAGTTCCTTCAAAATAATGTTTACATGTAGTTGTAAATACATACATTTCCTACACTAAACACAAACGTAAGGGGAAAATATTCATCACAGCATTTGACAGGAGTGATTTGGAGAAATAATTTAAGATAGAGATGAGAAAGGATGAAGCTGGATTCGAATCTGGGTTCTCGCGAATGCAAGTCCACGCTGTTCGCTGCCCGAGAAAATGTTCTCTTTTAAGTAATGGTTCGCTCAAAGAGCTGTTCTCTAAATAAATTAGTAGTGTGCTAAGGTTTTTCCGTGGACTGAGTCTTGGTCATGCAAGATGGCCGCCGTGACGTCATAATCCAAGTTGGCGGACCGACTCCAGCTCCTCACTCTGACTAGATTCCCCGGAAATACCAAAGAACACTAATAAAATCGCTACCCACTTTGGAACTCAGACCGAAGCGACGAAATACTCATACATATTTTATAACCGAAAGAAATCAACTAACTCCACAGTTTTTAAACGTGATTTTGACAGGATTATTCACAAGGAATATCGTACAGTGTTGGGATCGAACGCTAGTATTTGCGCAGCTGGGATGCTGTACTGTATTTAAGGAACTGGTTGCGTCCAGCTAAGTGAGAGCGACTGCTTCCGTGTGGCTTCACTGTACTTGGGGCGAAAGCTTGACAAGACGGTTCTAAAACAATGAAATACTCTTTAAAACTCTTCCTCAAACGTGTGATTTGGAATTCTCCGGACTTGTGTTGGCTGACCAAAATCGTATGCACAACTTTACACATTTTCTTATTATTGTGTAATAATTATGTTAAAGAATATTGATAGAGAACCACTTGAGAAATGAATTTCACCACTGCAAACGATAAATTGTGTAGGACCGTGAAAAATTTACGTTATAATAGCATTGAAAATATTGTGTCAATTGTTTTTATTATGCGCGGACATGTGCTTTATGAAATCCCAAACTCGGCGCCCCGCGAATACGATCTGACAAATCAGTGAGCTATCGATTCGAGACCTCTGAGTTGCAATGTGTTTCAATGAGTTGACTTGATTTAACTGAATACAATGGAGTGTTTTTGAGCTACCTCAATAAATTATTATCCATGAGAGACTTTTTATAATCCTTACCAGTTATGGGTTAAGAATCGCAAAAAAAAAAAAAACTTCCATGGTGAGTTCCCAAAATAAAGATTTTTTTTACACCCCTGGAAGGTGTCTTTAATTAGTTTTCTTACAAATGTACTTCACTATTGAATTGAAAAAGGTTTTTTATAGGAACTATTTATTACGGGACAAATAAATCATGGACTCAAGGCCAATCTTAATATCTTTTTAATGTTAAGTTACGAATTTTGTCATTAACCAATATTAAACCTGTTTTTATGACATAATTTTTTTTTGCGATTTTTTAAATTTATCAGGGTACTGGTCATTTAAAAAGTATTTAAACAAGTAAGTGCAATTATGAGACTCTTAAAAGATAACGTAGTGAGAAAATGTAGTAGTAACACATATAATACATTACCAAAATAATAATTCTAACACCCTTACACATTTAATTATAATTTACTCAGAAAAATATTTGACTTTTAAAGTTATAAACTGTGTGTCATGCCATTATAAGTGAAATTTTTTATCCTTTATTTAAACCTGTAAACCGAAATTCTTTTAGATTCATAAGTTGCTCCTAAAAAGAATTTAATTTTTTCGTTTTTGTTACCAGTTAAATGCGAGTATTTTTTATTTAAAAAAAAAATTTGATTGATTTTTTTCTTGTAATATTTTCTTTAAGAAATTTTTTTTTTCCTTCCTTATAAAGAAAATTGTTTCTTTCTTCGGGCAACGCATATAGTTCACAGTGTTATATCTGAAATACCTACAGAATACTTTTAACTTGTTTGATAGCGCTTTACAACATTTTAGTGTGTATTTAATTAATTTTCTTACTCTTATTATAACAATTCGTATATATATTTTAATTGTTGTTACATCAGTTCTATGTTACACAAGTCGATATCTAGTACATCAGGTAAACTTAATCGTCTTCTCGTTTATAAATTTCTTC
Organism: Bacillus rossius redtenbacheri; assembly: GCF_032445375.1. NCBI lineage: Eukaryota > Metazoa > Arthropoda > Insecta > Phasmatodea > Bacillidae > Bacillus > Bacillus rossius. The sequence goes on from NW_026962010.1 coordinate 14,449,065, forward strand.
CTAGAACTAAACATATTTAAACGACTTTGTCATTCTACTAAGTTTGGATATTTAAGTACTGGTAGAAGATCTCTTCTTACGTCGTAAAAAAAATACAGGCGTACAACAAATACTCTTGAAATGTTATCATTATTCCGCTTAATTATTTACTTATATTTATTTTAATATATTTGTTAGAATTAATGTAATCACAATTATATTGATGTAAAAATATATACCAAACTGATATGTTTTGTTTGACACTTAAATATACAAAGAAAATGTACTTGGGACAACAAAATTAAAATTTTACCTAAGAGAAATAAAATTATTAATACGGTTTTTAATTTCCCTGCCGTAAAATTCTAAGCCCTAAACATACAGCATAATTTCCACAAAAAAAATCACTATAATTTTTGTACAGTTATACTGCGTGGTGGCCATATATTACAAAATACAAATTTATAACTGAAAGAATTTTTTAATTGGTTTTGGTCAGTGGCAAATTCGTAAAAGTAATGGTTGTTTGAACTTTGTCTGAACTTTGTAAACATGCGGAAACATTTGCCAGTACTTATCTCTACGCGATAACTGATCAAGGTACTCACCAACCACTTTAAGCTCTATAAATATACTCATCGGCGGGTGGGAGGACACTTGGCATTCGTACAGCCCCGCGTCCCTGTGTTGAACGAATTTTATTTGCAGCGTCCAGTCCTGAAAAAAAATCATATATTAGAGAACACGGATGTAAACAGCGTGTGTAAATGTAATGTGAAACAAGCACAAACATTTTAAAACATTCAAAATAAACATTTATTTTCCCTATATCATCGTTATTATTTAAAATGTTACAGAGGGACCTGGATTGCGTTGGGATAATCGATGCAGCCAACCAGAGCATCATGCTTCTGCAGCGCCGAGGGATGAGTCCACAAACAGCACGTATCCTGTATGACCTGCTCATCAAATACTATGAGCGAGTGAGGGCCTACCCAAGGGACCAAGCAGGGCTGCGTCTGCCACGAGCACTCATCATGGCACCTGAAACCCGCGGAGGCCTAGGCATACCGCCGCCCCGCCGCCCCGACGGTATGCCACCAGTGATCGCCGCTTGGTTGACTTGCCGACATTCAACCGAGACATACCGCCCGCCATGTGTGACCTACTGTGCCGTTTATTGGTATGATTGGCACAGATTTTAATTTTTAAGCTAAAATTTCATTTTTAAATTTTTTGCATTTTTATTCTTATTTAATTTTTGTCAGACTTCTGTACACTCATATCAAACCTTTTTTTATCCTAGTTCTCTTTCCCTGGTTTTCGGCGCACTCTAGTGGTCGTGTCCTTAAGCCTCTCCCTCTCTCTCTTCTTTGGCCGCCAGAGCGCAGTCTTGTTCCCCCCCCCCCCTCCTTTAGCCCCATGCTGGTTGCAAGTAACCTAGCGCGAAATTTGCGAGTCGAAGTTAAACTTAGTTCGACTGCGCCTTCATAGAGCGCGCGGCGCTCGACGGCTATAGAGGTCTTTACCAAGCTACAGACCTTCGTTTTACCTTGCCTCGGACGTCTTCGGCTCCTTTCGGCGCTGAGCCACATCCCCCCCCCCCCCCCCCCTTTTCAACCTACCGGGTCCCAGCATCCTTTTTTTAGACGATCTAGCCGCCATTATGGATTAATGTGCGGGCTGTTGGGCTGACTACATCGGCATCTCAGTCGAACTGCTTCTCGACTAATAAATCGCGTGCAGATCTGCCTTCTCCTGCGCTATAGGATGTAATCATCTCGGCCGAGGGAATTTTTCCCTAAACTTTTCTTTGTCTTCTGTTAGTTAGTCAGCCAACCCGAATAGCTAAGTTTTAGTATTTTTTTAAAATTCTTTTCTCTGGGCTTCCGCGACATCTACGTGTCGCGCGTCCTAACTGGCGATCGCGCAACATGAATGGAATCATCTGTCATCACCCTGCTTCGGTGAGTCTTTTGCTTTCAATATTTCCCCCAATTCGCTCCCTTTTAGCGGGCTTTTGCCCGATTGATGGTCTGTCTGCTACTTGGTCTAATCTCTGTCGATATTGGACCTTGTTGCAGGCAGGGTGCAAGAGATACCTACCGATTGAAGAAACACCCCCGTCATCCGAGAGTCACCCCTGCACAAATGGTCGTGATTGAAAGTCAATTGAGTGAACCCCAACCAAATTTATTCTGCTCTTCCCGCCGAATTTTACCTGGTCGTGAGTTCTGAACGACAAAATTTCATAAATCTTGGTGTGCCAGTGGACAGGGGAGAAGTTTTTGTTAACGATGCAACATTATATCTTCAGTAATTGTGACTCAAGAAGAATCAACCCTTTTTGGACATGGTGATATTGTAATTTTTTTGCAAAAGATTGAAAACCAAGGCAATATATTCTAACTATTTTTGTAAACATTTCACTATGGCTAGAACCTTGTTAAATTTTCGCGGTCCGGACTCGCTTGCACTATAAATTGTGTTCATGTTTTCTTCATTAATGATTGCTAAGATGTTAAGATGCTAATTTGTTGATAGATGGTTAATCTGCCTTGATCTTTTCTGGTTAAATCTATTTAAAGAAAGGTTATGCACTACACAAAAGAATAATAATATAAATAAACCAGGAAGCCTATAGATCATATGACTTATTTTGTTCTTTTTATTTAATTGAGTACCTATATATATCTACCGATCCACTAACTCCCAAATGGATTGTGTGTAGGGAGTTTCTAAATTGTTTTGTTCCCCGCTTCGTGCCACCTCTGGTGATGTTCGAATTTTATGTCAATTTTGTAGCTTGTTGCTCAGCTTTTTCCTAAGACTTTTAAGAGGTGTTATGACACTACAAATCAAGGGCACGAGGGGCGTTACACTACCAAGGCATATGTCACACGATTGGTTGAAGCATGTCAGCCAGAAGATTGGCAAAGATCATGTCTTGCAAGCTGGGCCCATCTTTGAATCATGCTCATTACTAAACTACTCCGAGCATCATACGTGACGTGTCAGGAACCCGCGCGATGCGTGTGTACCACTGGAAATGAACCAAGTACTTACGTACTCTGCACGAGACGCGCGCACTCGATCATGTCAAGGAGGATGAATACGATGATTTGTATACGCGATCGTACCAAATAGCTATAAAGCGATCATTAGAAATTTACCAATGAAAAATAAACGTTTTGTAAAATCATTCCTAACAGGTAATGAATACCAAACCTGGAACATTTTTTTTTTAATTTTACGTCTTTGCATTTTAAAATTAAGTAGTAAATAAATAATATACAAATAAAAACCAATGTAATGTAAAATATTTTGTTCAATGAAGCAAAAAAAACAATGGATGTTAAAAAACAGTTTTTGTTCATATTCCTCTAAAGTAACATTACTTATATCAACTAAGATAAAAAAAAAGTTTTTGCTCACGTGAACAAATCATTCGGATCCTTCTTAACCTTTCGATAACATTATACACCTGATAAAATGTTTGCATATTTTGATTTTCAAATTTTTGTTTGAGTAACGATATACACTGTTTAAAAATATTTTTGACTTATAAATTTTGCTCATTTTTGGAGGAAATGCCCCCTTGCGTGTCACTTACAGTATTAACATATATAATCTTTTTTTATGTAAAATAACAAGAACTACGGAATTTAAATGATAATCTACCTTTGTTGCTTTTTATTCTTGTCACAAAATATTTCTCTCATATTAAACCTGATTCATTATATTTACTGTTTCATTATTTTCTCATTAAGGTATTTAAACAGACATTAAAAATGTTCCCAAGCATTTTTATCGAAAATATCTAAGGAATTCCGTGTTTAGTAGAAAATTCAATATTGTTTACTATGTACTCAGTAAAAAATTTAATGGGAATTTTTTACTATGTGCTTAGTAAAAAATTTAATGGTAATTTTTAAGATTTTTTTTTCTTGATGTTACATACCATATAATTTAATACGTAGTTCACAACACAAGTTTAACCAGTTTTCTTTAGAAATTCTTTCAATGAGAGGTGTATACAAAAATACAATAATTATTTTTTGTGAACTTAGTGGAATTAATTTTTAGTCAAATTCGGAAATTATTTTTATTTTAGGAACAGCCATTCTTGATTCATAATAATGACGAATAAACTGCTTAAAATACCCATTTACCTGAACGACGGCCTATATTGTACATTGCTCACTCAGGCCATTAATAATTGTTTAATGATTTCTGTAATTTCATACCTATTTGCACGTTCTTGTACGCTGAAGATATTAAAACACTATAATTACCAGCTTCTTTTTATACTGAAATCATGTCTAGTACCATATTAATTAAATAAGTTATGAATCAGACTCAATAAAGTAATTAAAGTAGGTACATTATTACGTGTCAAACAATTTTATTGAACAGTAAATTAAGTTTTAAGAACGTAAAACAAAGAATATGCATATATAGCGGCAGGCAATTTTCGCAAATAAATCTGAACGCCTATTAGACTGCAACAAGGTTTCTTTCTTCCTTGCGATTGGCGGCTGTCTGCGAGAGAAGTCTTGCCTTACATATGTGACCGAGCCACTCATGATGCGTTTGCTTTCACATTGAATCACTCTGATTTGTGTTGTATTAATCGACATGCACCTGAAAAAAAAATTCACCCAATCACGAAGCACAGACGGTGCTACAGTGTTTTAATCTATGGCTAGAGACCGGAAAAATTCCCTAATTTATTTCGCGATAGGCCAAAATACAAATAGTTATACCTCATTGCTACCTCTGCTATTGGCTGATAACTCACCTGGATGACTCTGGTCCAATGAGAAACACCCAACCAAAGCTTTATCGAATCACAGTCTCCTACGCTGGGACGTCTCACAAGACAGCAGCCAATGAGTGGGTGACATTTGACCGAGTAGTACGCAGAACTATGGAGTTCATCCTGCAGGTCATTGAACCCGCGAATTTTTCCGGTCCCTACTTATGGCTAGTCTCGAAATCTTTTTCGCGAAATATGCATGGTCCTACGCACGTATCAAGATGTCACAGCTCGCTAATCCCGGCAGCTGCCCCATCGCGACCATCGGGCTCCAGAGAGTGAACACGCAGGCACACGTGGTTCCGGTCGCGAGCGCTGCGGACGCGCGCAGGGAGCCGTGTCTGATGCGAGCTCCTCGCACGACGGCCCGGCGGCCACGCGGTGGCCCGAGCTCCTGGGATCGCCTCAGCTCCGCTCCGCTGGCACGTCTCAGGAATCTTAGAGAGGGGTGGGGGGGGAGGAGTTTCTCTTTCGCCGGAGCGCCCTGACCGCAGCCCCGGCCTCGGGGGAGAAGATACCTCATCGCCGCGAGCCACCTTCAGGGACGCTCTCTTGCCGGCTCGTTACCCCTAACAAGGGCGCCTGCGACCCCGCCTCGTGGACCCCCCCCTTCCCCCCATCGCCCGGGCCCGTGCGCCGGCTTGAGTTTCTCAAGAAGATTCCAGGCGCGCACCCTCGCCTCACCCTCCACCTGCTTCGACGTCACAACACCCCCTTCCACCTCCCCCCCCCCCCCACGCCGTGCCTCACGGCGACGATGATTATCGTAATAAGAACGCGCGCAGCCCTCCTTCGGCTGCTTGTTGCCTTTCCAGAACAGATTCTGCCGAGTAATGGCGCCTCGAAAAGGGTGCGGAAGGGTGGCCCTCGAACCACTCCCTCTGCCCTTCTTCGACCACCTACCTACCTCCCTCCCTGGGCTAGTAATAACACCTTGATGCTAACGTCTCTTTTCTGAACTTGAAGGGAAATTCTAGCGACCTTCCGACCCCGCTATCCTAACATGCTAATGGAAAACCTTATCAGAAAATTGCTTTTCCCTGCAGAGCCTTGGTGGAAAAGATGGCGCCCTGCAAAGGTGTTTCTGTTGCTGAAATTCAGTCGGTTATGGCGAGGGGATCGTTCGTACGGTTCGATCGCTCGACATAACAGTAAATATTGTCCTGGCATATGTGAATGTTAAATTAAATTTTCATAGTTCTCATTTCTTCTCTCATTTCAAGACTTGCTTATATCGTTCACCATTTTTGTTAAAATAAATCACGTGTTCAATTAAATGCTGATATCCTGCTTTTGTTAGCTGTGGTGGTATGCTTTAATAAGATATGTCTTCCAATGACAGGTGTTACAATTTCACAATGAGGTTTCTTTTAGAAAAAAGCTTTACCTATGGCAGCTACTATAAATATTTTTTGCTATGTATAAAGCTTGCTCATGTAAGATATATAATGTGGATACGAAATCGCGTTTAAAATGTGGATTTAGATTTTGTCTGCAGATATATTTAAAGACTCATTGTATTTTGTTATATGAACAGGTTGTTTAAATTATTGTTAGCTTTAATTAATTTTAAACATAAGACGTGTAGTCTATACCATAGCCTCTATTGTTTCACTTTATAATTTTATTGGCGTTTTTCTCGAGAACTACCCCTAAAAGTCTTTTTTCATATATATTTTTGTCAACGTATACGTAATAAAAGTTTTCTTTATATAATTACTGATAAAATGAGATAAGATGATCAGTTTTCTGCCAGGTGAAGAATAATACTTCTTAACTAAGCAAATGTTATCTATAAATCTCAAATGAATAGTATTTTTGAGACTGGATCCCAGCGTTACTTATAGTTGGTGGTGTTCCTATCTTCTACCTGTCAGCATATTTTCGTCTCGTTTGGTACCTTTTTTAGGCTTATCATTTCCCATTGTAATAAAAAATTTAAAAAAAAATGTATCTAAGTTTTAAAAATTTACTTCATTTCGCAATTTGCATTACTGTCGAAATTTATTTTAGAAAAACTTCAAAAGGAAAGTTGAGTAAACAATTATTAATTCTTTAGTCTTGAAAGTCACAGAAATAAAGCAACAATTTATTTGTTCGCAATGGTTTCTAGTACGAATCTATTTTTATATATATTCTTTTTGACACAAATCGGAGCTATTAAGAGGAGATAAATGGTTTCCATCGGAAACATAAAAATAAAGTACAATTTTTTTTTGCTAAGAGTTCACCAAAATTAAAAAAAATAATCTATGTCTGGTATCTTTTAATATAAATGTTCTGAAAGTAGACCTATTATTACTGTGCATGCACTGCTGAGCCATGTTAAGACATTCGTGTGTAATAACATTTTCTTGTGGCCATTTACTTCTAACGTTTCTCAAAAATAAATTATTTTGCCCAGTTCCTGCGGTATTAAATATATCCAATAAATGGGTAAAACAATTATGATAATTTTCTAACTCTTATTGTGCTTACAACATATTTCCTTAAATAAACACCCATCTAAAAAAAATTAAATATATTTTATTAGTTCAATAAAAAAGGATAGAGAATATTAGAACAAAAAAATCTCCTTTTTTATTTTAGTTTACTTAGAAAATTACGACATTTTTAAATTAGTGCGCGACCCGGAAACATTAACGTTTTAACGTAATATAGCTTATCATTATTTAAGCACAAATACACCATTCTGTGTCAGACGCTCGGTTTAAAGTATAAATATTAATATAAATATCAGATAATCTATATTTTGAACTTCCTGTACTATATGCGATCAAATATTTTCAATATATTTTTATTATTTTACATTTTAATTTGTATTATACGAGGCCACATTTACTCACTATACCGGCACAAAAAAATATTCTTTTTCGACCTATTTTAGAGTCCACTCACGCAAGTCAAAAAATATGTCTGTTTTTTACTTTACTCTTGCAAGCAACACCTTAAGAAATAAATTGTTTTATTTAGAACACGTTAGCAATAACTTTGTGCCATCCAACTGGGGAACGAGGAACTTAATTACCTGCTGCGCTTCTACTCCTGTTGTTTTACTCGTTTTTAGTTTGTGGTACATATGTATTAGGTGGAAGTTTTTATTGCATGCTTGGAAAGCCTTGCCCCTTGTATAACTCCCATTATGTGCTGAAGCGCCGCATGTGATAGCTGCGAGGGAACTTTAACGTCTCTAGTTCTGCAAGTTAGATTATACCGCCAAATACGAGCTGTGCAAGAGAACGCGTCTTCAAAGAATCTTCGTTTATAGTAATTTACCTTGCGAAATACTCCTTGGCTTCCCTAGTACCTAAAATTTGAACTTCAATAACCAAGATGAATTTCGTACATCAATAATTTTGAAACTATTGAAGTCAATTATAAACTTTTAATACCTTTTAATATAACATATTATGTGCATCGGGAAACTTATATGTTCTGTGTGTAATAATGTACCGTTTTTACGTTCGATTGTACCACAAATACATTTAATTATAATTTCACTCCGGTCGAACTTTCATATTGCCAATTTCTTTTGACACAGAGAAATAAATACACATTGGTTTTTGACCGTCTAGACACTTTAAACATATGAAAAAATCACTTACTTTCTATGATCATTTTTTTTAAGTTACGTTTTTGACTTATGCACATGAAACTTAGCTCGGTAAGAGTTTTTAACATGCAGCTTTTTGGAATGTACAAACCTTGTTTTCCAACCGAAAAACAATTTTTTCAAACACTAACAGTTTATTGTATAAATTTAAAGGATAAGATTTTAAAAGGAAGTATTTTATGAAACGGTAATTTTATCGGTTGTTTGTTATAGATATAGCCTATTTAAAAAAACCACAAATGGTAATAAAAGGAAATGAAATAAAAAATCTTTATTCAACTGGTCATTATAATAACATTCACACTCTAACATTGGCCGAAATACAAGCTATGTAGTATTAATTGTTCTTACTAGAATTTTAAAAGGTCTCTTAACCTAATGACAAATAATTTTATTTGTTTTAGAACACAATGTTTTTAATAAATTGCATATATGATAAATATTTCTTGATTTATTTTTTTGAGCTAGTATTATTTATTATAATAATTTTTAACAGGCTAAAAATATGTAATTTTCTAGGCAAGAATATTGTATATTTCTTAAATAAATTAAAAATTAGAATATATATATTGTATGTATTGGTGGTCATAAATCGATTTATTAGGGTTGATTAATATTTTTTGTTTTACAAATTTATTCTTTTATTCTCTTGTCATTTCAATCAAGAGTTCATAAAGAGCACACAGCGTTTACAAACCGTAAACAAATCGTTTCCTTTAACTAATTTCCATGAAATTTTATGGTAGCAAAAAAATTCTCAAAAAAGCAATACAGAAAATAATAAACTTTATAAAACGCATTTTATGGGTTTTTTCATTAAAAAAGATAATTCAATGAATTGTTTACTTTTTTACACTAAAATATGAAGAATAGCTTTGTACAGCAGCTAATTACATGTTTAATAATTTATTGAAATTTAAATTTTTAATTCTTCTAAAGTTGTCCTCCTGAGCGAGGTGAATATACTGAATCTAAACTGTGTGTAACGTTTAGGTAATTTTATGGCAAATTTATATTTTTTTATGTTACATTGTGTTTAACTTAGTTGAATTCGTAGTTTTGAATTACGATATAACTTCGGCCACAAAGTTGCATTGCTTGCCAGGAATCGGTAGCAAATTTTTTCGTTTTGACAGTGCGCAGCACAACACACCCTGTCTTCGTCCCGGCCCTAGTAATACACCACTTCCACGCCGCAACATCCTCTACACAACTTGTACTCTATTCCCGCCAATCCCTATAGCTCTCCGCGCGTCTGAGTGTTCTTCTGCAAATCAGAAACTTCCCGCCTGAACATTACGTGTTCCTCAGCTTGTTTTTTTTTTTTTAAGTTATACTTCATTACGCGCGTTATTAACAATAATAAGAGTAAATTTTTACAATGCGTGCGCACCATGCAAAAAAAAATCCTTCATAGGATGAAAAAAGCTACTTACGAAAAAAAGGTCAAATACATTAAAAATTATACGTGTTTTAAAATCTCTTACTTCATTGTTTGATATTGAATAGTGGACCATATAATTTAAAAACATTCATATATTGAGAAAATAAGAGATAGAAATATTGTATAGGTATAAACATTTTTAAGTGAATTTTCAAATGTATTTATATAATAGAGGTTATGTTCCCGTATTTTTTTATTAATTTGCATTATAAATCGCTCATTATTATTTCCAAAATAAAAAGTTTATCAAACAAGATTAAATATTAAGCACATTTGTTGATTTTCATTATTAAATAAAATTTACCTCCATTATTTCACTAAAATAAGTAACTTATTTTGTACACGTATTTTTATTAATATTGAATACTGAAAATTTACTTATTTTTTATATGAATATATTACCGTATTTATAATATCACTCCAGTCCTTTTATTTGCATGTAAAATTAAAGGCAGATTTTTACTACGCCAAGTAAGTATAATTTCTAACGCGCTTGCATAAGTTCACGCATCCAGTTTAAAAATGTGTTACTGTCCAACGCTATTTTTCCCCCTCTAGCCCTAAAATTTCCCCAGTGAAGCTGCGCGTGACATCCAGGAATACTTTCGTAGCCCTGCGATGTATCAGTCCGCAATTCGGGGTCGCTAGTGTGCTTCCTAGCCGCCGTTATCACTTGCTCTGCTTGCATGGTAGCCAGTTCGGTGAAAAAATTAGTCATCTAACATGTTGTCACTCACATTCGGGAAACGTTCCCGAAAGTCTTTAGAAAATCTACGGGTAGTTTACTGGTTATGTGATTGTTTAGACGTCTACTTGGAGTGTTGTGCTACGAGCCAATGTGCTTATATTCTGTGTTGTGCGTCTGTGCTTCTTCTCCGTCTCCGTCTACTTCACAACGTCTTGAGCACAGTCTTAACAAACATTACTGGTTGGTGGAATCCTTGATCGTTATTTAAAATTCACCCCCTAAAGTTCACGAACGCGTCGAATTCTACGTTTTTCTGTTTTGTATTGCGTCTAACTCTGTGCTACTCTGTGCGAAGCAGAGGGTTCAACAGTAACAGTTCGAGTGCACCATCTGTTGTTTCCCCTGTACCTTCCCGAGTTGTGTTCTCTCTTCTGCAACTTACATCGAGCTCCCGGACTAAGCTCCGTCACCTCTACTCCAAAGCATCTTGAGTACTGACAACAACTAAATAAATAAAATGTTTTACTTTATACAAGTACAGCATTCAGGGCACTGACAATAAATAACCTGGTATAAGTAATTAGGTACCGGGGACTTTCTTTCTTCGATTTAATGTTATTATCTTTATCACTGTTTTTGTGATTTGTTTTGTAGTTATGATATTTTGCTGTCCAAAAATTATTAAGTAATTTTTATCTTAAATTTTATAACCAGTAAAAGTATATTAGCAATGTTGGTTTTAATATTTGAATGGAAAAAAAATTATGTTAATCTAGCTCGAGAACCCGGTGTTGCCCAGACATCATGAAGAGACTGTTAAGTCAAATTTGTATTTACAAATATTTTATTTCAATAGCTGTTGCCACCGAGACAAAGAAAGCGTAAAAATGAAATTTGGTACAACTTATTGCTGAAAACGCTCCTCAACACACCTTGGTAGCTGACTTTCGTAAAATCCGTTCTAAACCTCTGTGGGTTTTATAAATCCGGAGAATTCGTTATGAGTGTGTCAGTGAGTCAATTAGTGGTATTTTTCTTATATATACGCATACATATATATTCTTGTCCTCCTCGCACGGTGCAATATTGGTTTATGATTTGCAAAGATAACTATCAAATTTAGCTGATGTAAACAATGAAATGTATGATTGTTTACCAAAAATACTCCGAAACAACTAATTTTATTTCAAATCAACAAATATAATATCGTGATTTCACACAGAACATACTGTATTTAAATTCACGAACTCTCGATAGTATTTTAAGAATAATATATTTAATAATTTACGTTTAACACCAGTGTATTTTCTTAAGCACCTAAATATCAGAAAATTTGCACTTTAATTAATGTCAATAAAAATATATAATGTATTAAAATAACCGGTACATTAAAATAATATGTTTAAATAATTTTTTTAAAAATTATAAAAAAAATATTATATATATTTTAATTTTATAGTATAATTAATATAAAATATTAAGATGTATATTAAAAAAGAAACGAAATGTTGCCTTTCTTACGGAACTTTGCCTACTTTACAATCGTCCCCGCAAAATACGTTTAAGAAAAATTGTTGATACAAAGACGCTAACTACCCATCTTTTAATCATTTTGAGTTAGTCGTATCGATGTTTCCAGTGAGATAAATGACAGTGTGTTGGGAGAAGAGATGTAAAAATAAAGCATAAATGCCTTTACTTCACTTGTAATGCCATATGGAGGCAGGAACCTTTTGTATGAGCGAGATGGTGACTGACTAATGCCGACTATGACTTCAGTCAAAAATAATTTTTCCTTAAAAAATATCGCGTAGACACCTGGTGCCTAAGAAACGTCCGAGGATTCCATACCTGAAGTATTCTGTAATTAAACGAACAATGCACGGATATTTAAATAATGTAACATTTGAGACCTAAAACGATAAAATTTGCAATCCTAAAACCAAATATTTAAAGCCTAGCGAATTTTTACCATCTTAAATCTTACAGACTTAGGTATAGTTTCCGTATTTCACATCAAGCGAGTAATGTTCACCTTTGAGGCTTTTAACTTGGCAAAATGATGATACGTGCGTGGCGTGGCGGGCGAAGTGTGGGTGGAGGAATGCGCGAGAGCTCTGCACAAAAGAAAAGCGCGCACAGCGGATACCCGTGCAAGTGTGCCGGCGAGCCGCCATGTTGCAGGGTCGAAGCGACTTCAAAGTGAAGCGCCGCCGCGCTCGATGGAGCTGTTTAATTTAATTGTTCCGTCGGTCAAGGAGAATGTGGCAGTGGTGCGGGGTGAGGGGGTTCCGGCGATGGTTGTGAAGGGGAGAGGAACTGAGGTGATTAATAACGCTGTAGGGCGCTCCAAGCCTTCCCTACCTCGTAGGGACCGGCACTAATTGCCGAAATACCTGCGGCTGGCCCGTTGGCAGTTCTCCCCCTACCTCCCCCGGACCGTGCACGCGGATTGGCGGAGCCGCAGGGCTAGACCTGGGGGACTTGCTCCTGGTGCGGCGCGCGCCCTACTCCCTACTCCACGCCCCACCTGGGCACCTCGCAGACCGACACCGCACACCGCGCAGCTGACCCAACCCTCGGCCGAGCAGACCCGCTCCTGGTTCTCCTGGTCGTCGCGACGACACTTGGGGCGGCCCACTTGACTGGTCGGACCAGCTCCTACTGGTGTGGTGGCTCCAGCACGCCGGTCATCCAGCCTGAGTACTTTAACGTGCCGATCCACGAACTTGGGAGAATGTTGAGTAGGGACCTGCATTTATTGACGTGACAACGTCTAATAAATCGATGAACGCCAGCTGCACGCACGAAAAAAGATGACTCATTGTCCCGTTACGCAAATTGTCCCGTTACGCCCATTGTAAGCTGGCGGCCGCATCTTTCTCTCTTACACTCGATTGGAACAACCAACGATTTGACTTTTTTGAGGCACATTAAACTTGAAACACTCCCATTCGTTTCCTACTTTTCCTATCATCGTCCCTTCTTTAACAGAATAACACAGATTGGAGGAAGTTATATAGCAAACATGTATAAAAGTCATAGTTAAAATAATCTGTTCGTTAAAGTAATTAACATATTTGAATTAATGAGTGCAAATAAAATTAAATTTATCAATTAAATTGTAGATTTCATTTCACTCCTTCTTTGTATCCATACAAAATAGTGATAATTCAATGAAAATGATTCAATTTTATTCATAAAACTATGCAATCATTCCATCATGTTTTGTTACGACGTTATCACGTTAAACTATCGTCCGTAAACAGAGTTTACAGGCAACCATTTTTTTTTTAATTATTTTCGAATAGTTTGCAGTCAACAACGCTGCGTGTAAAACAATTCCTCGCACCCCGTTTTGGTTCCATTTGTTGTTTGCGACCAAGTTACTGGTTAACGTCTGCATTTTTTCAACTTATGTAAAGCTCATTGACTGCCATTCTCACCCGAGGAGGTTGTAAACAGTAGATATCTGCCGATGGTAGCGTTGCTGACAGTTCCACAGATCCCGACGGCGACGACTGCGGCCACGAGGCAGATCATGTTCGCAACGGTGATAACATTTGTGCCTACTGTTCCATCAGAGCAGAAGATTTTATTGCCTGCAGTGTCTTCAGCAGTGGAACAATGGATGTAAACATTATCAGGGTCATCGATAAATGGTGCTTCAAATAAAGGTGTTCCGTCACCTGACTCTTAAGTAATGTCACAACATTAAAATCTTCAACAGCTTTGATTACAAAATACTTGATTGTTACAATAACACTGAATGCATTAAATATCTATAAAACAGGTGTTGTAGTCAGTTTATATAGAGTAGAGTGGGGTAAAAGTGCGCGGCGGGTAAAAGTACGCAGTGCTGGTATATTTGTTCCCACTGATATTATATTGGAAAACCTTAGTTGGTGTTAAAGGTGTCATGGTGGAGCATCGTTACACGAAAGAACAGCTGGCTTGTACGAACGGCATCAAAACCATGAGGTAAATATTGTATTTCATGATACTGATGTAATATTTAGATTTCTTGGAACTAGTTTATCAAGAAAGGAGTTAGTGTACGAAAATAATTCGTTAGGCTGTTTGATAAAGTGGTTTTTCCCGAGTGTCGTAAAGTATCAGATAGTTCGCATTGCATACCACATATAGCAGCACTTCCGGGAAATGGAAGAGAAGTATTGCGGGGGCAAAAGTACGCAAGTATAAGAGGGGTAAAAGTTCGCAATGCGAACTTTTACCCCGCAATGCGAACTTTTACCCCGCATACACATCTGTAGTTTACAGTCCTCGAAAATATTGTGAGTAATGATTGTAATACCATTTAAATTTATAGTTATGTTAAAACATTATTTACATACTTATATTTATTCTTTTAAACTTCAGATATAGTAATGTGATCATTTTTGACGTGTCAACGTCTAATAAATCGATGAACGCCGGCTGCACGCACGAAAATGTGTCCCGTTATGCACATTGGCCCGTTACGCTGTGTCCCGTTACGCTCATTGTACGCTTGCGCCGCATCTATCTCTCTTCCACTCGATTGGCCTGTGCGTCCGATTTCATTTCTAAACATTGACTAAAGTTTTAATTGTTAACATTCAAACTTTATTATTTGAAAAAAATTGGCTGTCTGTAAAGTCAGTTTACGGACGATAGTTTAACGTGAAAAATTATGGTAATTCATATAATTGATGATAGATATTTGATTACAGTTTATTTATATGAAAACTTGTTCATAATTATATTTAAACTTTATAGCTAAACGTCAGGTTTTAAAATTAATTACAAGTCATCTACACGTGAACTGTTTCGTCGACTGTTTATAAAGTGAAGTGAAAAGTTAATGTGGTTTTCATTGCTTATTACAACAAAAATTTCTGAAATAAAAATTAATTATTCTTGCATTTTAAAAATCTGATTACTAGTATAATTTCAAGTATTTATTATTTTATTATTAAAATAAAAATGATTCAATTTTATTCATAAAAGTATGCAATCAATTCCTCAATGTTTTGTTATGACGTCACGTTAAACTATCGTCCGTAAACTGACTTTACAGACAACCATTCTTTTTGCAGGAATTATCAGAGGAAAATGAAGCGAAAGCTGTGTAGCTACTCCAAAGATTTTGACGATAGCTCAACAGAGACCTTCATAACGAGATTCTAAACGTAGAATAGCTGCAGATTATGGCATTTCAGAGGCCACTCTACGTAAAAGACTCAAACAAGTATGAATCCCGTAGTAAGGAAATTATTATGTCTAGTAAGTTTACTAAAACAAATTGTGCACCAATAAAATAGAGTTCAACGAAATAAAAAGTTTAAAAAAAAAAAACTCACAATTTTTAATCGTTCTGGCAAAGAAAGATGTTATTTATGATAACTGTTAAAATACATTATAAGCCCTACTGTTTTTTGAAGCTGATAACATGCTAACATTTGCCACTTAAATCTATTTTTCTGTGTTATTAGTGTTAAATTGTAATGAGTTAGTGTCTTAAGTAAAACTCATATGAATCTAAATAAATTATACAATTAAATTTTTCTTTTACAATTTTATGGTAATATGCGAACTTTTGCCCCACTGGTGGAGCAAAAGTACGTTTTTACTTCATGTCGGCAAACCCATCCTAGCATTCATAATATTTATAATTATGTTCTAATACCTAGTTCATTAGACTCACGAATGATAATAGGTTCTATGTTACAAATAAAAAAATTGTTTGCTCTATTAACATGACATATATTTGAGTCCAAATATTAAGTGCGTCCTTTTTCCCCACTCTACTCTACTATGGAAGAACAAAAAGACACATCAGGAATTGTGACAGACCTGTTGCTCATTTATCCGAATCAAGCGGCAAGTCTTTGTCTGCATTAAACTTGCAATTCATTAGAAAATAATATATTACTGTCATTTTAACGAAATCGACAAAAAATGCGATAATCAACTGTAATATGCAACTACTGTGAAATTACATGTCAAGACATGTAAAGGATTTACCCCGTACTCAAAGAAGACTATATATGTCGAGAAAAGCTTGTAATTTTCTTGTCTCTTATTCTTGTGATAGAGTAGATATTATGTAATAAATATTTATTTTTAAATTAGTTTAATTAGTCTATAACAGGTTATATTTTGGTATTTATAATTAATTTTTTGCATCAGTAAAAATCGAACTGGAGTGTACGAATCAATCATTAAACAACATATATTTTTTTAAAATTTTAATTAATTTCTACCTTATCAATTACAGAATGTCAGAATGACTGGCAACATGGCAATAAATAATAACTGCACTCTAAAAGACGAAAACAAAATATCGTTTTCAAAATTGCGACATCGCGCCGAAGGAAACAAAATGGCTGGCATTACGTCATATTGTCAGAAGTAATATTAGCCTTGGCATTAGTAGTGGGAGATCAGTCATACGGTGGTTCCATGGAAGAAGAATATGACGCAATTATTATTCGAGTGCTCTCGCCGTTTTTAAACCGAGTACCTTTATATAAATTTAATTATCAGAATTTAACTATACACATTTTTTAAAAATTTAACTTTTTTCCATTAAAATTTGATAATAATTTAATATTTTTGAGAATGCTAATGAATTTGAAAATTGCTAAAGTTTAATTATTCATTTTTTATTTTAAAATTTTTCTCAATAAATTGTGTAAAATTTTTGGATTTTCCAAATGGAGATCATAAGCAAAAAATGCAACGTGTCTAGAATAGGGTGTCGCAGATATTTATTGAAATTTTATTTAAGAATTTTTTAAATTTTATATTAATTTATTAGTTATATACTTTTTCCAGGAATTCAACCGAGGACCGGGATGTATTAATTAACTAAATATTTGAAGTAAACAAATAATTTTTAAAAATTTCTTTTATTTTTTCGAAATGTTATGTTAAAATAATTAAAGAATTTTTAAGATTATGGTCAAGGTCAAGATCATGTCCTTGGTGTCTTAAGGGCGCTTGCACACGCTCCGACACAACCGGAGCCGGAGTTGGCACCGGCACCGGAGGACTCACAAGACAACAGTTCCTTATGGAGTGCCGCACACGCAGTCCGGGCCGGCAGGGTGCATGCCGGAGTGCAGCCGGAGAGGACCTCGATAATCCGGACTACCTGCCCGGCGCGGAGCTGGGCAGGGGAGTGGGCTGCCGTCACCAGGGCCGCAACTAGAGTCTCTGGCACCCGGGGCATGAATGGATTCATGCCCCCCCCCCCTCTTTTTTGCACATACCACACCAATAAAGCGGGGGGTCCGGGGTACCTCCCACGGAAAAATTGTGCTATTTAAGCATTTTCCATACCTACATGTAACAGTGTCTGTGCTACTGTACCTTCCATGCATGAACCCACTGTGTCCATAAAGTAGTCCGTATAATCACTAGACTTGTTCATTAAATATGTTGAGACGTTATATTATAATCAGATTAGACATTCCTGGCATGCAAGTTGAAAAACTTTTTACCAGTTACCAGTTGTAGTAGGAATTATAATGCAAGCGATTTCGGCGCCCCCACAGCTTTGTACCCGGGGCGTATGTATGCCCCGCTTGCCCCCCCCCCCCCTCCCCACCGTTTCGGCCCTGGCCGTCACAGCAGGTACCTCAGTCGCTCGCACAATACAAAACAATAGCACAGTGCAGCAAAGACTTGTGAGATGGCAGGGTTCGGGTACGACGCTGTGACGCTGATTGAATTGGTAGAAACCAGACCGTGTTCGTGGGACAAAACCAGCGATAGTTTTAAAGATCGCACAGAGAAGCAGAACGCATGGCTGGAATGTGCGCATTTTTGGAACCTAAATTTCATGCATGACATGGACAGAAAACAGCAAATAAAAATAGGTAGCAAGTACAATATCTACAGCCTCCTGTTGCAAACGGGGCACATGTTTCTACCGCGGATGCTGAAACCAAACTAGCGGCTTGCTGGTGCGTGTGCAAGGACATCACTGCCGGCGCCGGAGCCGCTGCCGGAGAGGGCTCCGGAATAAACCGGAGCGTGTGCAAGGACAGCTCCGGCCGCCGGATCCGTTGCCGGAGCTAGCACCGGGAAAATACCGGTGCGTGTGCAAGCGCCCTCCACTATAAGGAATTTCAATTTTTCTAACGCAAAAGTCTCTTGTGGCATTACCAATTACGAATTTTTTTAACTTTTTTTTTTAGGAAAAAAACGAAAATTTCCTCTCAAAAAGGGAAGTTTTCATTCGAAAAAATGAAATTTCTAGGAATTTTGAGTTTTTTTGAGGAAGTCTGACACCAAAATGGTCGCCGTGACGTCAGAGGTAGGTCAGTCATTGACCCCACCTTACACCTCGACCTGTACTCATGTGCCCGGACCTGTTAATGTATACTACTGCTTAGTGATAATTTTCTTTGATAAACTGAACAGTTTTAATACCAAAATAGCTGAAAATTCGCAAAAACAAACTTATTTCGGTCCTTATATTTAAGTTGGAGATTAAGGAGAGGACAGAGATGGAATATTCGTAAATACGACTTGACTATTCCCAGAGAAATTATTTACACTTTTAACGAGCTTTCATAAGGGTCTCTCGACCGCGCGGAAATAAAATTTATCGGGAGGAAGGCAACAGCATTCGCCGGCTTGTCCGCCGTCACAGGACGGGGCTATGCGAGGGTTGCTAATCAGCTCTCTGCAGCATCGAGCCCACGGTCCGTCGGGAGAGGGCCTGAGCGGGTTCATTATTCGCGCAGCCGGTAAACAGCAATCGAATTATCGGACGGTGCTTGCTGGACTGTGCCGCGCCGTGCTCCGAACGGCACAAAGGCTTAAATTAAATATTTGTTTTTTCCCTCCCCCACCGTCTGTCGAACTTCCCTTGTCGCTAACAGATCGCATAACCGGAGCGACGTCCTCCCAAAGGTGGCTGGATGTTCTCGTTCCGCGAGTCTACAATTCCCGCAGTTATTCGCATGTTCATTGATCTCTCTCGTGGAAAATTATGAAACTACGTTCTGTTACACGCTGTTAAAACCACACACACATTTCCGGGGGACACAAAAAAATAGCGCTTGTAACTCAGTACACGTGATAAAAGTAAAACTTCGTTGGTAATTCAAGGCTCGACTCGTAAGTATATTCTAAGGGGTAAATCGGCAGAGAGAGAGAGATAGTGAAAGAAGACAATTTTCTAAATAAATATTACTCACTGTTGAAATACAACGTAAAGAAATACTGTGTGTGTAACTGTTTCTTCAAACAATTCTTATGTACGTGTTACTGTTTTTTTTTTAAACAATTCTGCCATTTACAACTCGCCAAATCTTTAATCGCAAAATTAAATTCATAAAAGGGAGCGCTCTCTATGCGGAAAATCCAGGGACTGTGTAAACAGCGCTCTCTACGCTGCTGGTTGAACAAGGAGGAACGCGTGCGCTTTGATAGCAAAAATAAAATTAAAGGCACCCACAGCTGACTGTATAGGATACCTATATATTTTTTATTTATTCATACACCTATATCTCTTGATTCTATGGGTTTTTTTTGGCAGGGGGTGAATCATCGCAAAAAGGGAACGAGCCCAATAACTTTTATATCATAGTGCTCTTCTTATATCTATTGGACCAAGTACCTATTCTCTGTCCTGTCGATATTTAGTTCAAAACAAAGCATCCAAATACTTTTAGCAACTCAAATACAATTAATTTATTGTGAATCAGAAAATAAATAAGAATAAAATTTAAACATTTATTCGATATTATCTTAAGAAAAATGAAAAGTTATAAAAAAAAGCTCAGTGCCGTTAAGTATTCATCCAGTAACATAATCATTCATTAATGCTAATGAATAATTTTAGTTGACAAGTATTGGTTAACTTAAAAAATACGTTCATGTTTGGATGCTATGTTCACTGTCCCTGATTCAAAGTGTTGCAAGAAATTCCCATGAGATTTAAATAATTATTTGGATAAATAAATACAAATAATTTTACAGGGATAGTTACCATAAAATTTTAATTTTTTTTATGACAGTAGGATATACTAAGTACCGGAAAAGCGCAATTTAATATAAAGGTTATATAATTGGAAAGATTGTTTGTTTAATGTCTCTTCGTTTAAAAAAAAAAAAAAAATTAATATTTTTATTTAACTTGATGTAGGCTTTTGGACATACGCCATTGCTTAGCACATGTATGTCTGCAGAAGAAAACTGTTGTGTTTGTTTCGTCTTTTCGTTTGGTCGTGTTTTTGTCTCGTTTTACTGTTGTGCTGAATTTTTTGGGTTCAATATTTTTGTGCTGTCATCATTTGTGGTTTTTTTTTAGTTTCTCTTTTTTTTTTTGAAAACTATTGTGTTTGTTTCGTCTTTTCGTTTTGCTGTGTTTTTTGTCTCGTTTCAACTGTTGTGTTCAATTTTTTTGGGTTCGGAATTTTTGTGCTGTCATCATTTGTGGTTTTTTTTTTCGTTCTGTTAGTCCATTTTTCTTTGCTTTTCCTTGTTTGTTGACCATATTCCTGTTTTGGAATATTGTGTGGCGTTAAATCCTGACAACAGCAATTTTTGCTTAATTTGTGTTTTTTGTCATTTGTGTTGTTTTTTGTAGTTTTCTTCTGCAGACATACATGTGCTAAGCAATGGCGTATGTCCAAAAGCCTACATCAAATCATGCACTCCCATTGCATAAATCTTTCAAATATAATATTTTTATTTAAGTAATAATAATTTATATATAAAAGTTAGCCAAACACCGCTTCAATCTTGGGTGTCAGATTTCTTTCGTCTCAACTAAGTGCTATCATTGAATATATATATATATTTATATATATATATATATATTCAATGGTGCTATTATGCGTGTTTTCAAAAGCTTAAAGAAGTTTTTTTGCATCATATTAAAAATTTCAGTAAAATGAGAAATTCATAATAGCGCTAACAAGACCGCAAGATTTTTATTCCTTTTATAACATGTAACTCTGAAATCACCTAGTGGCACTCAGCATTACAAAAAAAAAGGTTTGGCGTGTATTTGCGCTTAGCATTGTCACCTATATCACGCACACAATCCTGTGGACTGATTACTAATTCACATTTTCCGTTATATGACATGAAAACCAACGGAGTAATAAAGATAATCTTAGAAAGAAGCTTACACATAATGTAAAGTTAAACTCCGAATAATAATGAAGTGACTGTATATACCGAAACCTATGAGTACGCGCACACGTTTCTCATGGTGTTTATCACGCCGTTGCTATGTTCATTTTTACGTGTGTTTAGTTGGTGCTATGAAGCGAACCCAATGTTATCGAATTAATATATACATAACACTCAAATGGCGTGTCATTTTAGCAGCATACATTTTTTGACATAGCGTAGGGTATTTGGAAAATATACATGTGAAATTGATAATACAACATAAATATTAATTGAGGTTATAAGTTGTTACCACTATAATATATTTTGGTAAATATGTACTTTTATTTTTCTTTGGACATGCAAAAATTAGAAAAAAATATTACACTTAAACTGGCATCAAATTTTTTATTTTAATTATAAAAACATTTGTATAGCCAAAACTTGTAATGTTAAGACGTTTAAAATACCGGAAATAAGCAATTCCGCTATCATGTTTAACTGAAAAAATTGGTTATTCAACCACATTAACTATGCAGTGGTTTCATGCCTCTTGACGTCATTGATTTAAATGTAGCTCCCATATCTAATGGTTTATAACGAAAAATTATCGAATGCCTTTCATGTTTCGATAGTGCTTGAAGAAAACAAATGTCTTTGCAATTATTAATATCAGCCCGCTATGCAACAAGCGCGCAATATCAGGAGAGATGTATACACTGTAATTAGATAGATTTCAAAGAAATCTATTATAGCTGTTGCCATGGTGCAACTTACGAAAAATTTTAAAGTGAAACTTATTGGCTGAAGGGGTAACAATTATTAAGCGTTAAATTAGGGTAAATTGCTAGGTGTGTTGTGGGGGACCCAGCAACGAGAGGGAATAGTTAGGTACATGGTGAGAGAACCGGTAGAGGAAACGGCATGGCACAAACGACTACACCGGACAGACCAATGCGAGTATTAGGTTTTGACAGGAGTTGAGGCTGCCCTGTGACATTAAGTTCGGCCGTCCTCGCTAAGAGCCTACCAGCACCACAGACTATGTCAATTATCTAGAGGAGCGTATGTCACTCATACACTATCAAGCTCGTAAGAACCTCCGATTAGCGACTAACCGAATGAAGACAATGTAAAACTTGAAAGCTAACTCGACTGGTTATCAGAAAGGCGATTGGGCGTGGTTGTACAACATGCAGAGAAGGAAGGGCAAGTGCTCTAAGCTTCAAGCATCATTGTGAGGCCCATGTGAAGTGTTAAAAAAGCTTAATGGTGTGGTCTACCGCATCCACAGAGGAAAGAGGGGACGAATGAATGTGGTTCAGTTAGACCGATTCAGAGAATATACCATAAGAGATGTGTTACCTGTTAGGATCAAACAGGTTGAAGGATGGGAGAGTGTTACGAATGTGGGTGGCATGGGCATAAAGCGCGCTAGGTGCCCGGACGCCTGGCGGGCCTGCATGGCCACTGACGTCATGCGCGCTTACCTTCGGGATTAGAGCGGCCCGGCCTTAACACTCCCTGTCCCCGTACCCTTCTTTCTCAGCGTTTTTATCTATTCATTAGCGGTCTGGGAATTCCGCGGGCTTACTGTAGCTACCGCGTGGAGTGGCGTGAATAAGGGCCGCTATTCTAGTTGCTTCGAGTATCGGGTCGGCCCAGGATGACGCGTCATATCACAAATACTACAGTCAGTTCCAGAATGTTGGCAAACGGATATAAAAGCGGTGACGCTGGCCTCCGCGGGAGTTTCAACAGGCGAGTTGATTGAAGTGCGTTTTCTGTGAGCGGCGCAGGCGCGGAGCGACGCGACGGGACCGTGCGTATGTGACCGAGTGGTGCGGAACTGTGTGTTTACAGGTGCGCGACCAGCGGGGAACCACTGTCAAGCCTAGCTTTACTGAGGAGTGTGATCTGTGGATTGGACCGACGCTTAGTGATCTGTGATCATATATTAATCGGGTGTTAATTATTAGTAATGTAAATATGAGTATTAAAAGAAAACTTTTTAAAATTACTTTGGCTATCCTTACGGATCCATTTTCTCCACTCGTAACAGTACTTTGAAAAACTTTGCAGTCGTTAGGTAAGGAAGTTGGTGTTTTCCTGTGTGCTTCTCCTTCCATTACACAAGTGTTAATATGAGGGGTCCCTTATAACCGGTGATTTTGACATCCGGTTCATGTCGATTCTATTCTTTCATCCTTTCTGCAATATTTAACTCAAACTGTAAACCTTGATATTATTTAATTGTTGTCCAAATACAGAATTATTAAAATAATTTTATATACACAAATTTTTAATATGTCTTGAAATGAACTAAACTTAAAAGCAGTTAGTTGTAACAAGTAATTTTCAACCCAATTAAATCACCCTTCCCAAAAACGTATGTTTTGTCGATGTACATCAACACTCATAAACACGTAGCATATCCTAACTTCAGTTTTGAAATAAAACTCCTAAACAGTGTACAAGGGGAGTCCAGGCAGTGACGTCGTCAGAACGTAACAAAAAATAGCAATATAAATTAAGTATAGTGTGCAGAGCGTAACAGAAATTTTAACGATCCGAAACAAAATGATGTAATTATAGTGATATGTTTGAAAGCGTGTTAATCCTACTTACACTAACATAGTGACATCGAAAAATTGGTTATGGTAAGAGCTTTTGACTGATGATACGTCAATCGCTCATCAGACAAATTTTTCGGATGTCTACAAACACTACTCTAACACAAAAATTATATAAACTTATAATACATAAAACATAGACATTTATAAACACATAACTAGAGACCGGAAAAATTCGTGAATTCATTTCGCGATAAGCTAAAATACAAACAGTTATACCTCAATGCTGCCTCTGCTAATGGCTCACAACTCACCTGGATGACTCTGGGCCAATGAGAAACACCCGACCAAAGCTTTATAAAATCACAGGCTGCTACGCCGGCACGTCTCACAAGACGGCAGCCAATGAGTGGGTGACATTTGACCGAGTGTACGTAGAACTATGGAGTTCATCCTAGAGGTCAATGAACCCGCGAATTTTTCCTGTCCCTACACATAACTTAAACCTCAGCTGTAAATTATTCTGCGCTTACATTTGCAATAAGGCCCCTTAAATCGACATTTTTAAAATTTTTCTTAAGCTACCGAGCTGTTTGCTGAAAACACAGATTGCAGCAGCAGTGCTGCTAAAGCGCCGTTAATGAGCTGACGCAGAACCACCAACAGTCTGTAAAACTTTGACTTAAAAATCTGACGGATGTGCCGGCCACTCACTCAAAATTTTAGTCACAAATGAAAGAAAACTATATGCATCAATTTCTCACGTCTTTTTCTCAGTGGGTTATGAGCTCATGTCAACTTCATTCCTTACAATATTCCTCCTCCTCCCCTCGCTCCCCGGAGCATCAATATTCACTATTATGAGTTATTGGAAGAGTATTAAGCAACCGTATACCAGTGAGGCTGTCTATATTGTCGACGTACACATTTCAAATAAGCGTGTCTTCGCATATGTTACTAGCAAGCGCATACATTTCACTCCTATACAATGATTAGATGCAAACATTATTATATATTATTATCACATTATCCTACACCATACATTATTAGACAATGAGGTTTCAACCACGTATTTTTATCACATTTAGAAGACTGAGCGTGTCGAACGTTTAATATACACAAAATTAATTTTTATACAAATATGTTATTAAAAGAATTAGAAAACTTAGGTTAAAACACGGGAAGCGTACATTTCACAGGAATGAGGGCCACACCCGAACAGTTCCGAAGTTCTCCGAGGTTCGCTGAGTGCTCGTAAATAAAAGAGTATTATGCAATTTTTATATTTTACGAACAAATAATATTTAAAATAATGCTAAAATAACATTAACCAACATTTGATTGTAGTTATAACCTAACCCAAACCACACACCCGGAAAAAAAATTACACTGAACGAACCTAACATAACCCATAATTTTACTTCGGTAAACTTCGGAACTGTTCGGGTTGCAGTTGTAGCTTTCATCCCTGTGTACTGAAGGATACCCTTAAAACACCGTAGATAATAATAAAAAGTAAGAACATGATATTAGAAAAAAAAATCGTTAGTTCTGCTAACGAAAACTGTTTGTTTATCTTGTACAACGATTAAAATCACTCGCCTCCGTCAAAGGCGATGGACGTAGATCGGCGTGGTTACAACCCGGATTTCCTGGAAGCGGAAAACTTGGCGGACGTTGCAACTTCTTTTATCTCGCCCGTTTATTTCATCACTGCTCAATTCTCATCTCATCACTAGGGACCGGAAAAATTCGCGTATTCAATGACCTCTAGGATAGACTCCATGATCCTCTATGTACTTGTGCAGATTACACCTGCTGATTGGCTACTAACTCGTGACACGTGTTAACTGGGAAGCTTGTGATTCGATACTTCTATTGTCGAACGTATTCCATTGGTCCAGAGTCCTTCAGATAAACTGTTGCCCAATCACTGAAGCAGCAAGGAAGGCAAATGTAATTGGATTCTAGCCTATTGCGAAATGAACCCGCGAATTTTTCAGGTCTCTACTCATCACTAGAGCCACGGAATTTTCGCACATTAATTTATTCGCAAGCTAGAATGCAAACCTCCACACTGTCGCACTGTGTTCGTGATTGGACCGAAGTTATCTGGACACGCCCCTCTACGACCGTGAGCCAACGATGTTCAACTAGGAGAGAAGTAAGCGAATCAGGTAGTGCCAAATAACAAGGATCAAAATGTTCTCGCTAAGAAATCAACCAATGGGAAATTAAACATTGGTCGAGCACACCTATAACTTTGACTTCTATCCTGAGGCCAGAGGATTCCGCGAAATTTCCGGGACTCTACTCATCACCTCTCATAGTAAGGAATGTTTCGAATGCCGACGGGACGCTAACACATGTATACCATTTATTCATTCATTAATTAATTTATTCATTAATTGATTCGCTCGCTCGGCGGAGACGGGAGCCGCTCACCTCCGAGTGCTGCGCGTGGATGGCCTGGTATCTCTCGTCGCCCGTGTACGTGGTGAGGCCGACCGTGAGCAGGTGGAAGTCTTTCCTCCTGATCCACGACACCTGGAACAACATCGCAGTTCTTTAGTGCAAGCCATTTTTATTTATTTGTGGATGCTCGTATGATATCTTCGGCAGTAGAAACTAAAAAAAAAAAAAAAAAATTGCTATGTCTGTAAAGTCAGTTTACGGACGATAGTTTAACGTGACAACGTCATAACCAAACATTGATGAAATTATTTCACACATTTATGAATAAAATTGAATCATTTTTATTTTAATAATAAAAGAATAAATACTTGAAATTGTAATAGTAATCAGATTTTTCAAATGCAAGAACAATTATCTTTTTATTGCCGAAATTGTTGTTGTAATATGCAATGAAAACCACATTAACTTTCCACTTTACTTTTTAAACAGTCGAGTGCAAAAGAGATAGATGCGGCGCCAGCGTACAATGTGCGTAACGGGACACAGCGTAACGGAACAATGTGCGTAACGGGACACTTTTTCTTGCGTGCAGCCGGCGTTCATCGATTTATTAGACGTTGTCACGTCAAAAAAAAATCCTTTTCGTCACATCCTACAGGCGTAGGTAGATTTCTCGTGGAAATATTACATTTTGTCCAATTTTGAAATTATATTATTGGAACAATTAAAAAAAATGTTAACCCAAATAAGGTTATTAATTTTTTTCTGATTATTAATTTATAATAACATCGGTAATTCACATAACGAAAAACATTACGTGTCAGTACATAGATATTTACTCGGAGGTATGTCTGTAGGAAAATGTAGTTTGTATATAATAAACCAAAACTAATAAATATTATGACGATATAAATGGTATGTGTAACAAAAAAATAAATTATTTTGTACTTTATAATAATTTTTTTTATTATATATAATTAATAAACGTCTTTACGATACTAATGCTCTGAGACAATGCTACCTCACTCATACAGTAAGAACACCCAATTAAAGGAAAAATAATATAGTTATAATTTATTCAATGCAATTTAAATTTTACCAGAACAAATTTTTTAATAACAATATATTTAACTTCAAAATTATAAATTAAAATAGTAAAGCATAAAATACAATAGAAAACCACCTACTCTCGCAGCTGGAAACCAGATAATAACATGATCTCTCAGGTGCACGGCCAATTAGATGACTGCTCACCTGTAGCTATATGTACCATACAGGTATATGTATATATACACACCACCATTTCTCCTAGTGTCCTTTATCAGCCGGTTTTCGCCTGAGGATGGGAAAGATATAAGTTCCTGAATTTTCGCAACTGTTGTCTTAGTAAGCATATTGTGTTCGTGTGCGCTGTCATCGTCGAGGTGTCAAGATTGTATGTTTTTTTTCACATCGCTGGGTTTGCCTATGCGTTTCTGTGTTGTTTTTCTGTTCACTATCAACGCTGGGTTCTTCTGTTTGTCGATGTGTTCTACAAGGTATTTTTTTGTTGTTTATTACTTTTTTATTATTACTGTCTTGTCTTTTGTTACCTCACTGTATCCGTCTGTAGTGTAACAATTTTTTAATTTTTTTTTTTACTAATTCCTTCAACGATATTTTCTGTTCCGTCTACTTATTTCATTCTTTGACATCGCGTGTTTTGGCTTGTTTTTGTAGTGTTAAATGTTTAATTTTTTCTGTTTTTTTAAAGGTTTCTTTTTGACATCAGAAATGCGGTATGTTCAAATAAACAGCTTAAATTAATCATTCTCTTTGCAAGTAGATTTCAAAGAACGTAATTTAAAAAATTTTGAACATAATCATTCTGTAGATATGCAGCCTCCTGGGATACCTAGGTCCCAGTAGCCTACACTTCCACGCTGAAAAACACACAAATACAATGCCAATATGGTTTAGACAGCCAAAGTCGGGTGTTCTGAACATTATAGCTGAGTGAGGAATGATCTTAAACAAGAGAACAAGCATAAGTATAGTAACTATACGTTATTATTATTTATTTTCCAAACAAGGTAACAAATTTCAATATTCAGACAAACCTCTTAATGCAAATACTTGATTAAACATGAAAACAGAATAATAACGTACAATGAATAGCATGACTTTATCGAAATACAAAGATTAATGCCGCAGCACGCTGAACAAATGCATATATATGGATATACAATTTTTACTTGACATATTGCCCCGCAACGCGTAATATGCAAAAACAGTTAAACATTAAAAAGAAGTTTTAGTGAAATTTTACAGCAATTGAGAGACCCATGGGTCAATAGGGCAAGCAACGCACGTAAAAAGGCATGAGTCACAAACACGGAAACGTCCGCAATCATGAAATCTAACGGAGCGAACGCACGAACAAGCGACTTCGTAGTCGCAAGAACAAGCAAAATTTATTTCATAGCCCAGACGGGCGAGATTCAACACAAAACAGAAAGCATTACAGAAGGAACTGATCACTACAAAATTTAATTACGGACGGAATCGTAACACAAAAAAAAACGGGAGAGAAGGCACTTGAGATACACACTTACCAGACATGGCTTTGCAACGCTGGACGATGAAGCACCGCGCCCATCACGCACTAATATCAATTAATTACAGGTAGCAAAACACAGGAATTTAACTAGAAAGAAGGTGAACGAAGAATTTATAAACAACGTTAAAGAGCGGCTACCCTGCGCTACATAGACCAAACTAACACCGCAGCCGTTGTAAAACCAAGTGGGTTCGTGATCTCGTGCGATTAATGACGGCAAACCTATCACATCGCAGACAAAGTATTCAGCAGGAGCTGAATCGCAAAATCCTAATGCTGCGACGGACTGAGGAAGAAGAAGAAGACTCGTCCGACGGCGGACCAACACTATAAGGCCTTCTGCCTACGCCACTGCGCAAGCGCTCCGGCAAGGTAGGGGAAGAAAAGGCACATCACAAGAAGGAGGGGAGGAAATAGGAAGGGGACCTATGACTGACGGGAGGTCGGCAAACGCGCGCACGTTTGAAACCGTAGCAGCAGCTGCTGCAGATATTTGAAACCCTGTTAAAACTAACAAAATATGTATTATTTTTTAAGTAGAATAAATCAATTTTTTATAATATTCACTACTTTACCATCCACGGCTTCGATTAAGCGAATATTGTAACATTAAAGAAAAAATGGGTTAAATCCTTTATAAAACCAATATATACAAGAAAATATCAGGTCTATTCAGGACGATTTAATTTTGAAAAGTGGTTACTTATATGAAACTGCTTATATAAAAAGTATAAACTCGTGCCATTTACCCACGTTTTCATTAACTAGCTTTGTAGTCGCAAAGTTTGTTTGTATTGTTCTGTAAAAAAATTTCAATTTATTTTAAACTAACTTCCCGATGAGCTAAAGACTTGAAAATCTAAACATAGATCAGTACTGGATGACAATACAGACACAAGACTAAATATCAGAAAATAATTATTTCCATAAAAATATTTATCTACCACGTTTTAAAGCGCGCTAAATGTTTTAAAACCTTTCACCTAGCCCATATAGATTTATAACCCAGTACTGATTCCGAACCCCATAAAAATAGTAATGAATATTTGTGATAGTGAATTTTAATACATGTGAAAATACTACGAAAAATAATAAGCGCATGTAATAATAATAATGTAGGAAGTAGCTGTCGTTGAGAAAACTCGCACAACAGTTT
The DNA here is from genome assembly GCF_032445375.1 of Bacillus rossius redtenbacheri. Classification (NCBI taxonomy): domain Eukaryota; kingdom Metazoa; phylum Arthropoda; class Insecta; order Phasmatodea; family Bacillidae; genus Bacillus; species Bacillus rossius. The sequence goes on from NW_026962010.1 coordinate 14,479,469, forward strand.
GTAACATTAGCAGTGCAATATAATTGTTAGTGAATTAAGTTAATTATTAATGCTTCAATGATCTGTTTCATGCGACCCAAGACTTTCGTTTAAAATCTTACAATTATTTTCATGGACACTAAAAACTCACATCACAAATTTTCATGACAATATGTTTTGTGTTAGGAATCTGTATGGGGTTGTAAATCTGTATGGGGCTAGGATAAATTATTTTATAGTTTTTAGTGCATTTATAAACGTAGTTTTTAAATTATTTATTTAAATATTTTTTATTCAATTTATGTGTTATAAAATACACATTAACCTAAATAAAATCAAACTATTATCCTTTCTACTTCATAAGTAAGCAAATTTCGAAGTAAAAAAGCTTATACAAGCAACCATTCCTTTTTAATGAAGATTAAACGAAAATCTACATTTAGAGTGCCAAAACTGGCTACAATAATACTCACTTAAAACTAACATTACAATTTTTACCTTTTATTTTATACTATTAAAATTTGTGTAATACTCGTATTATAAGCTTGAGCTTAGTTACAAGTTAGCTGTCAAAAGTGTTATTTTTTGTAAGAGGATATTCATAGAGACCTTAATAGAGGAAGGTTCATTATATTTTCTTTTCCCTTTGAATTTTTCTCACTGGGATAGTATTGAAAATATATTTTCAAATAATTATATATGTATATAAAATTTCACATTGTTTGCTTTCGAGTATTCGGTGATAGCTTTTAACCCTAAAAGAGCCAACTGATTATGTTATGGCTTAATTTGGATGTACATTTAAAAACTCAGTAGCTAACATTTAAATATTTATTATTTTGAATGCATTTAAACTATTTTTTGTGGTATTCTGATATAGGGTTATTTTAACGGTCAGTTCTAACATATTGTAAAAAATTTCCAGTGAACCAACTTATACTAATTGAAATTGCTATTCATGCAAGCTTTACTAAATTCTTTCATTGCTTAAATTTGCTTACGCGGTAATGGCTGTGTTCTGAGTTAATGCATCGACAGAAGCCTTAAACAATGAAAATGTATATATACAGACATATATAGCATATTTCTTGCCCTTGGGTTTTTCATATCAAAAGCACATTTGCAAATTTGCCTAAGCAGTACAAGAGCAATTTGTGTAGTGTTAAAAATATTGACACGCTAACCTACCTCCTCAGAATGAAAGCAGAAGACCTCAGCCACATCAGACGTATTGGAACCCTGTAATCTCATATGTTTTTTTGTTACTTTAAATTTCTTGAACAAAATTTACCGTTTGGTTTAACTTGGATGAAATAAAATAAAAATATACATTTTTTTTAGAAAAAAGAAGAGAGAGGTAGGAAGTGAAAATGTTAGTGTAAAAGGTTTTCTACTTCGTTTACTCGTTCACAAGAGACAAGAAGTTTATAAATTCAGAGCTAAGGTAGATTTTTATAAAATATATAAAAACTTCCAACATTTATTAATGAAATAATATTAATTAAAAGCTGGACACTTAAAGTTAACCTATTTTTAACAGATTTGTATTTTAAAATAGCATGTTTCTACATCTCAATAGAGAGACTACATTGAGTCTTTGGACTATCAAAAATACCAGATGTATATAAAAGAATTTCCCAGTTTCAATGGTATCATATATTACAACAGTTTAATTACGACCAACCCAACGGTCAAGGACATAGACGATCAATCACTCTCGTACAAAGAGATTCAAATGAGAGGGTCTCAATCCTGTTGCCAAATAAACTCTTCAGGTTCACCCTGTAATAAATGGGGAAAATCCCTTATTTCAACATATCCAGAAAATCCACCCTTGTTACGGTAGCTTCAGCGAAACAAAATAATCTGTACACTTGAGGTCGGGACACAGTACAGAAAACGTTTAATCTTGGGGAATCTCTTTGGTGTCCTATTTATTCATGGGATGTTATGAACAGCAGAAACGAACATTATGGCTACTTCTATGAAAAGTTGACTCATCGCTGAACACCATACGATCAAGGAAGTCATCTTTCGCACAAACACTGGAAGTGAAAATTAAAAATGTATACTATATTCATCTGGCTTTAAAAGCTTGTTGCAAATGTAACCTGTATAGACGAATGTATAAACATGGTCTTAAAAGCTTCCACATGATCTTTTTTGGCAACTGAAGTTCAAGACGTGCTTTCCCAACAGATTTCTTAAGACTATGCCGGAAAAATGCTCTGACACTGTCAATATCCTGGACAGACACTTTGGGTCGTCCCGTGCTTCTCCCTTTACAAATACCGCCGGTCGTTTCGAATTGTATATACCATCGGCGGATGTTTTTGCCACATGGGGGATCGTAATTAAACTTTAATCGAAACACACAAGTTGAACAGATATTACAGATTCACTCTTAACACAATGCAGAACACAAAATGCTTTATGCTTAGGAGTCGCCATACTCTTTAATTGTGACCTTGAACCAACACTCTACAATAATAAAAATTATACTTTTAAAATTTATATATGAAACCTTATGTTATGGACAAATTCTATATCTCGTGCAAGGACATATCCAGCTCAAAAAAAGAAAATTTGGGGAGGGGGCGTTATCTAAATCCAAACGAAAGGGGTACATTTTCTGGTATTAAACTTTTTCATGGGGTAGGAGGATTCACAACAATAAACAATGAACAAAAATTATGTTTTAAAATAAAGTTTGCAGGATAAGAGGTCAGAAAACTGCTCTCAACAAGGCAATCCGAGTTCAATTACCGGCGCAAGTGGGAAACGTGGCGGACGTTTCCACTGTTTTGAGTTTTCTCATGGTACTCCTGTTTCCCTACTCGTTCATTAAGTAGCTGCTATATACCCCATATCATCTCACCCCACGCATTCTTCTGGCTCGCCGTAACGACAGATCTATCCCTCGGGTATGGCAGCCGGTTCCTTAGGCTGGTTTCCCCAGACACGAAAATAAGGGTTCAGGTGTTGAACATGCTACACCTCTACCCTAATACCATTCTAAGCACACAAAACCTCTCCCAAATCTTAGATATGGCATGGCCAGTTCCTTAATTTTAGGAAACGGATTTTGGTGTCCAATCCGTGACCTATCTGTTGCCCAAACTTTCACGCATGCAAAGAGCTCAATTTCTTTTTGTCCTGATGGTGGACCCGCGTCTGTGCTCCATTAACCATTTATATATATCGTGCGTGAACATCAAAAAATGTACCAAGCATTTTGGAGTGCCAAATACAACTTTATTATAAAAATAAAATCGCAACTTAAAAAGCACATGAGAAAATTCTGTTATGATGTTGCTATCTCTGATATTATTGTATACAACTGCATCGAGGAATGTGAAACTTCTGCTAGAATGTGTTGGTACCAGTTTATAGTCTCACGCAGAGCAACGTTTATTAAAAAGAATGCCGATATGTTACCTTACTAAGAATTTTTGAATTGTTAAGGAATAAAGCGGGAAATCTTTCCTCAAAACGGGAACTTTTCCCTCGAAATCGGGAAATTTCTAGGAATTTTGAGTCATTTTGAAGAATTTTGAAGTTCAAGGTCATTCAAGATGGCCGCCGTGACGTCACAATCAAAGATGATGGACCCCGGCACCTCAAACCACCGGTCCCAGTATGCCCATTTACATACTACTCAAACAAGTCTTTAAAATATTTTTTGCCTTTATAATAAAATATATTTTATACCATATTTAAAAAAAGTGCAGTTATTTGTAAATATAGTAAATTATATTGTAATTATGCAAGTACAAATTTCCTCTAACTGAGCAGCAGTATTTTACAAATGGATGTATGTTAATAAAGTCATGGCTTTTGTATTTAAGCCACATTATTTTTAAATTTATAACAAAAAAAATTGTTACTATATGTGTTATATTATAATTTAAAACGTTTTTTTTTTATAAAAAATACACTTGATTTTGACCTTCAGAAATGACATAGGTATATATAAAATAAAGAAATTAATTATTTTAAAAAGGTTATAGTCTTAAAGAACATATTTTTAATCGTTACCATCGAATTGGAAGCTAGCTCATTATTTTACATGTTGTACTTCACATAAAAGATTTCTATTTTCTCCTGAGTTATTTATTCAAAGTTATTTCTTTTTTCTTTACTTAATTTGCAACTTTATTTAGCAGCTCCTTTTTTCCCTAGACTGTCGAGTAAAAATATGACACGGCATTTGGCAAGAGTGGTCGTAGGAGAGGAACAATGGCGTTTTTTTTTTTCTCTCCGTGTCTGCGAGTGACAAAAATGTTATTTGCTGCCGAGGAGCAAAAAAAGTTAAAGCGTTTTCACTTCACTACGTCACAATGTTCCACTGCTTGTGTCATATGATTTTCAACTGGACATAGATCTAAAATTGTAAAAAAAAAAATAGTATCTATAGGTATAACTAACTTTACATATGAAAATGAAGTAAAAACGTAAATTTTATTTAATATTTTTTTTTTTGTAATTTAAATAAATTATTAAAATCAATCATTTGGGAAACATAAAATGTTCATATTTTGTCGAAATTGAGTTAGACTTACAAAATTGTTAGTCAAGGCAACGCATATCCAATATGTATAAAACACTACACTCCAATACGTAAACAGAGTGATATGAGATATTCAAACATTCGTTCAATTGAGAAACACCACATTTACTGCAAATGTGTTTTTTCTCAAATGACTTATCATTTGTAGCTGGTGGCAGCACTATTCTAACCTATAGTAAAACAGCTGTAAATGTGTTCAGTTTCCTTTTTGTTCTTTTCACGGTTTGTTTCTGAGTAAAAATTAGTTAAGATGAAAGTGATATTAGTAATTCTACAAGTGTAAAACGTATAAAAGGGCAGAAGCAATTTGCATAATAATGTGAAAGAATAAAATTTTCACGAGTGCAGAATGAATAATACGAAAATTGGAAAGGAAATACAGATAAACCAAAAGAACATGAATTCGATTACAGGTAAGATAACCTATGATTATAATGTAGCGTAATTTGTTCGCAGTTGGTGCCATTAAAAAGAAAGCTTACATTGTTGAAATTTTTTTAGATTATTATAAACACTATGCTTACTTAATGAACCTACCTGTCAACAGTTGTTAGTAACCTATATTTAAACACTTAAAAAATATTTTTGAGAAAATTTTGTTTAATCTTAGACTAAACATATAAAATCTCTACGACTATTTTTTTCACTTTAAACATAACCTTTTAATATTTTGACGGCTGTAATTTATTTTCATCTAACGTTGTTTGTCTGTTTTAGGTGCAGATGAAAATATATTCCGGAGGAAATTACAGAGGATAAATCAACTGAAACATATGCCAAGTTTATTGATTTGAATACCAACAATTAACAAGATTCTTATCTTCAGTCATTGTTTGAGTGCAAGCGGAAAGAAAGAAAAAAGGCGTAAATCGGACAACGGTGAAACGTAAACTAAAGTCGCATTCTTTTAATATTCTCTGTCTACTCTATTGTAAAAGTAAAGGTATGCAAACTGGCGTTTCTTTCTATCTATGGCATATCCTCTGACCGAGTCAAAAACTAACTAAGCTATTGTCACAAGGCAAGTGACCAAGTGACTTACGAAGGAAAATTCATCCGGGAAACACTAAACCATATAGCCTCTTTTCCCCAGAAAGAAGCCCATTACATCAGTAGGTCTTACAAATACTTAAACTTAAACCTGAACGTAAGAATTATGTGGCAACTTGTCAAAGAAAAACATCTATATCTGGGTTTTGACTGAAAATTATTTGAAAATCTTCAATGAGCATTTTGATTTCAATTTTGGGAGGCCAAAAATCGATTCTTGCTGCAAATGTGAGTAATTATCTGTCAAAATAAAAAGTTCCTCTTCAAATGAAGCAGCTAAAAGAGTTTATGTTTCTGAGCTCCTTGTCCATAAAAGGAAAGGAAGGAAGTTTATTTAAGGCATTTGAAAGATCAGAATTTTAACAGATTATATAAAAAAATAGCCGATATCTGTATGGACTTTACGCAAAACCTTCAGCATTCCGAAATACCAGTCCAATAAATCTTCTATATGCGACAGTTGCCGTGAATGTTTTTATCTTATATTAAAAGCAATAAAGCCAAATGGTATGTTCATCAATAGCGTTTGGCTAAGAAAGGGTACAATAAAATTTGCACATTTTTAGCTGATTATATAGATGAAGTTCCTGATGCTAGTGTTAGGCATCTTTATGTATTTTTCTGATGGTGCAGCAGGAATTGTAGAAAGATAAAAAACGAAGTATTTTAAATCATAGTGGCCTCAGTTTTATAAAAATAATGTAATATTAACTTAAACTCAAGCTATGGACATTTCTAGAGAAAACAAAATAAAATTCAACATTTCCGATTTTATGGAGCAAAAAGCTTTATTGATATACTTAACGAGCATACCTTTGACTTGAAATAACAGGGAGCCTATTCACCAGACATCCAGCAACTTGCCTGCCCAAAATAATGTGTTCCTATAAACATTAACCCAAATTAATAATCTCAAGAAACTCAAAAAAAAAATTCTCGTAGCCATTGTTGATAAATTTTATTCAAAAATGTATGAATGGCCAACTATTGATAGAAATAAAAGTGAACTAATGTCATAAACAATGTCTAGACAATATATATTTTTTGTTCATAAAATAAAAAAAAATTAGTTTTAATTCATAATAACATAATAACCGTTTTTCATGCCTGATGCATCTACATTATGTCGGTTATTTAAGTAATAACACATCTCAAACTACTTTGAACATTTTTTTAACCCATCAAAATTAAAAAAAATACTTATTATTTACCAAACCTCTGTACATACGTATAAAATATTATAATATTGATATAATGCGAAATAATGTCACAGCGAAGTTTTTTTTTAGTTTTTTGAAAGTTTACTTTTGTGGATATATGATGTTTCTCAAGTGACTGATTCAATTTAGTTAAATGTACGAGAAATTTAATGTCAAACATAAATTTCATTATAACCAAAACATTGTAATAAAATATTTAATATTATCATTTACAAACAATGTGTACGATAAAATTTCATATAATACTTATGGGCTTCTGAAGAGTTTATTTTTTAGTTAGGTAGATGACTCAAAAGGGTCCCGGGGTTTTTAAGGTGGCCCGCAGACAATTTGTCATGTTTGCACTGCCACTGCTAGCAATGTGAGAATAACGTGTTGGATGGTAGAGGAACAACGGATTAAGTATCTTGGTTGAACGGTCGCAATGTTGTGAGCCATCATTAGAGCTGTGTTGTTCAGGCAGGCCACGCTTGTTATTTTCAACGTGAGATTGAAACTTAAATGAAACTAATTATTAGTAAGACATGGATTCATGTTATATATTTTCTGTAATATATTTTAATGGGTTTTTTGTTACGTTAATATATAATATATATAATAAATAAATATATATATATATATATATATATATATATACACACCTCAATACTGTTCAAATAGTTCGCGTTTTATGGATTTGTAAGTTGGCCATAGATGACCACCTTGGAAACCATTATTGATTTTTTTTAATTATTGGAATAATTTTATTTCTGAGAGCTGTACGGGATAAATATGAATTATATTAATATTAAGCAAAGTAGTTAAGCTCGGGGTCTTTATAAGTGAGTATATATTTACGATTTATTAATGTGTGGAGAACTGGGTTCGTAATTGATAGCCCAATAAAGATTTATTACAGTTTTATTGATTACTAATATTTACACTAAACGCAAATCACTGACACTTAAAAATGTTTATCAAGTAACTCAATCAAAGTTTCCAAGTTCCGGAGTTCGTACTGTTCACCGTCGTGGGACTCTTCCTGGGTCTCACGCGATACCTGTCTCTGAACTACGACGCCAAACTCCGTCACCAAACTACGTCGCCCAGTCAAACTCCGCGTCGCGCCACCCTCAGGGGGGTCTCTCACCCTCTTCGCCGCTGTCGCACTTCCCTTCGCTCGGGATCCGCTCGGAATTAAGTACCCAGGGGTGTCCTTCTCGAAAATATGAGATGGGCTGATGACGAGTCACGTCATCCCGGGCCGACCCGACGCCCGAACAGTCGAGAAGGGCGTCGTTGGTATCCTCAAGGCCGCTCAGCGATAGGTACCGGTGCCGAGACAGGGCTTCGCGCTTCAAGCGTAGGCAGGAGGGGGGTAGCGACGACCCTTGTAATCGGTCCAGGAACGCGTGGCATGTCTTACGTCAGTGGAGGCCACGTGACACGCGCCTGACGCCAGCCAGCTCCGATCCCGGCATCGCGGTCTGGTCTCTCGTTTTCGTTACAGGGGACATTAATGTTAATAAATAATTATTTCAATACTAACTTACAACATTTGAGAAATATTCAATTATTTTTATGTCAAAATTCGGTGCCAGTATCCCATTATGTAGTACATACTTTGGTTTTCATATTTTAGTTTATCTTGGAAATAAATTGGAAAAATCGTGGATTTAATATTAACTAGCGAAGACTATGAACAATTTTTTTAAAAGAAAAAAACTTGTCGGTAAATGCGCTCCCATCACACGTCATGCCCAGGAGAACTCGAAAAAATCATCTCTTGTCAGGAAGTCGTCCGATAATTATACGTAGGAAACAATTTTGTTCTATTGACCAGGAGCTGGCACTATGCAAGCGGATCCTCAGATTATTATATGTAGAATTGCTACTCACTCCAAAAGTAACAAAAAGAATTGTGTTACATTTTTTGTCAGCTTAGTGGGATAAAACATAAATTCAATCCCAACTCATAATCAACTGAGAAATAATGGTTTAGGCTGTTTATACAAAGGCACCTATCAGTATCCATAAGGAAGTCACAGATGTCGATTTATAACTAAAATTTAAAGGAAAAAAGACTTCACTAAGCACATATGTTTTAGTGGAAAAAAAGGGACTTCATGTTTACATAATGTAGCTAATCGTGAAATCTGCGTATTATAGTAGCCTGTGTAAATGCATTTCATACTGTGCCTCCTGTCATCCTGTAGAAAGAAAAACAGTTTTAAACCAAATGGTCAAAAAATGTACCCCAAGGAAATCATAATGACTCCAAAAGGCTCGATGGATTCCCCAACTACTTCCAAGAGGTCAAAACAATTTTAACAATACAATACTCCCAGACCTGTTCTCCTCATTATTTTGTAGTACCATTATCACTCCTTGATACAAGCATAGAATTTGCTGCAGAAACACATGGGGTAACCTTACGTTATTCGCCGAGCATCACAAAACATGAAGCGCCCAATACAACTTCACCGATGAAAAATTGGAGTGTTTCAAGTTAAATGTGCCTCGAAAAAGTCAAATCGATGGTTGTTCCAATCGAGTGGAAGAGAGATAGATGCGGCGCAAGCGTACAATTATCGTAACGGTACACGGCGTAACGTGACAATGTGAGTAACGGGACAATGAGTCATACTTTTTCGTGCGTGCAGCCGGCGTTCATCGATTTATTAGACGTTGTCACGTAAAAAAAAAAAAACTGCGAGAAGATTCGTGGTAATGTCACCTGTCCCAAACTGGCAGAGACGTGAGTGTGTGAGCCAACGACGGCAGACTGGACGCAACCCAACCCCTCGTCGCCAGGAGCGTTTAGCGAGGGGTCAGGATCCTCCGCGGACTGCCGGAGGGGGGGGGGAGGGGTCTCGTCACCGAGGCTTCAGCGCGGGTCGATGGAGGTCAGCTCGACCGCGCTTGAGAGAGACATGGGGTCAGAGTGAGACAGATGTCCCTTGGTGACCGCGCAAACAAGCAGGACACCAGCATCATCGCCCTCTCTCTCAATCCCCTCTCTTCCCCTCTCCCTCCCCTCCCCACTCTCGACGGAATAGTGATTCGTCAACCCTGCAATAAACGGGGTCAACCCCAAAAGGAAATTTTGCTGTTGGTGATGGGGGAGTTTTTAACGTTGGTCCGCAACCGGACGTCCGCTGTTCGCAGCACGCAGCTCAGTCCCCGCTGAGTTCCTTCCAACACATTTCCCCTTTTTGTAATCCTGCGGCGACGAGGCCCCTGAATTATTTGTTCCCGCTCGTTACGTGACGTCACTGCGCAAAGAAGCGTTGTTGTGACATCCAAGCTTGATGGGCTGTATCTTTCCCGCAATGAAACAACACAATTACTTCATTTCATTTCTTTATTTAGGTATAGTTATGAAATTGTTTTCTTAGTCAAAATAATGAGTTCATAGAAAGTTCAGTTAATTTTAAGAAGTTATATAATCCAAAATCATATCGAAAATTAAAATAAACATTTTCAGCTGCACATCAAACCCGGAAATTAAAATTTGAAGAGCAACGTGTTTAATTTGTGCTGACTAATTTTAGTAAAAGGTGTTATCATAAAATGATAAATATTTATGACATTACAGTTTTTATTTATTAATATATATAATATATATACTTATTGATATCATTGTTAAGAATTTTAAATGCCGTATCATATACATAAATAAACTAATGAGGATATAAAATACGCATGTGTGTAAGGCAGATAGTGATTTGATACTTGTTTTTAATATCCATAGAAAAGTAAATATTTGAAACATACATTTATAAAATTAAAAAAAAATGAAACAAATGTGTAAACAAATGTGCGACAGAAATAACATTTTGAAAATTTTATTTGCAATTTTATAAGAAATTTTATTTAGCAAATAAAATTTTTTGCACAATAATAAAACATAATTATTTGAACACAATATTTTTTTCACAGGCTCCACAAATTCTGTAATATTTTTTTCTACTCTTTAACTTTCATAGAATTTTTGTAGGTTAGGATCGCCTGAGACTGTTGGTGACATCGGTTCATGGAGGAAATAACTCGTACATCGCCGACGTAGCCTACTTAAAGAACTGAAGGAATCTGGCTGCATACAATAATCACTTGTTAGACTTGCACGTGTGTAATATTAAAAATAAATTAATAATTTATATTTAAAAAAATTATGTTTAATTTTTTTTTCATCTGATTTATAAATAATATTGAGTTCTCGTAATACGGCTGCCTTTTTTTATTGTACTTTCAGATATGCTTCCTTTTAAGTGTTCCCTTTTAGTTGATTGTCCTTCCATTTTATTGAATGTTCTACCAATTGTGCTTCCTTTTCGTTGATTGTGCTTCCGATTGTGCTTCCTGTTCGTTGATAGAGCTTCCAATTGTACTTCCTTATCGTTGATTAAGATTCCTCATCGTCGAATGTGCTTCCGATTGTGCTTCATTTTCGTTTATTGTACTTCATTTTCTTAGATTGTGCTTCCTATTAGTTTTTTGTGCTTCCAGTTGTGCTTCCTTTCTGTCGATTGAGCTTTCAATTGCGCTTCCTTTCGATGATTGCGCTTCCTCTTTGTCGAATGTTGTTCCGATTGTGCTTCCTTTTCATTGATTGTGCTTCCAATTGAGCTTCCTTTTCGTTTCTTCTGCTTCTTTTTCGTTGATTGTGCCTCCAATTGTTCTTCCTTTTCGTTTCTTCTGCTTCCTCTTTGTCAAGTGTGCTTCCAATTGAGCTTCATTTTTGTTGATTGTGGATTTTTCAAATCTGATTTCAGGTCATGATTGGTCTCATGGTTGGGAGATATAGAGTCTAAACGCCTGTCATGAAACATTGTTTGTTAGAAAATTATTTTCGAGTATCATCGTAAAATACCCTTTGAAACGTATTCTTAGTATCGAAAAATTAGACTTCCATGGTAGGTAGGGCGTCAACATATTTAATTCGTCGGACAGATATCGTGTATAAAGATAATTTTCGTAGATAGAATGATAAATAAACTACACGAAAGATAATGGGAAACAGAATTAAATATTTAATTTTGGCTTTAATTACAATTATCACTGGCCGAGAGTCAAACTATAATATATTGTTTATAATATTATAATTTATTGTTTTTAATGAATTTTGGAATTTCGTCTTAATTTTTAAGTCAATAAATAAAATTTTTCAATATGTCATCATCGGCTTACTGGATGCTGGTAGTAGATGATATTAAGCTTCTTTTGGAACTTTCCAACATATTTAATGAAATTATTATCTTTTATATAAAATTCATTTTTTTGCATCTATCAATTATCAAACAAAGTCTAGGAATCCATCGAATCAATCATTATATTAATAAGTGATTTTTTTCAATGAATTGTGAAGTTTTTCCCGAATTTTTAGCTAAATAATTACGTTTTTCCGATATGGCGTCAAAATTCCAAGATGGCAAGTCCCACGGTAATAACAATTGATTACTACTTACACTCTAATGAGTAAAAATTTAACTAACAAGATGACAGCCTCCATCAGATAAAAACAATATGGCAGACGTGAGGTCATACTAGCTGTCGATATATATAAATTGCCATTAGTTTTGGGAGGTCAGTCTTACGATGACTTTCGTCTAGGAAGGATACGTCACCATTTTTAATTTAATTACCTCGCCTGGTTTGAACTGAGAACTTAATGACACAAGTGTGTGTTTTAAATAACATTTTATTAAAATTTGGACAATTTTTTTTTATGTTTTCAAAACTTTTCTGATAATAATTAGAGTAAGATGGGGCAAAGCTCCACACTTAAGGTTTTCTGACCGTCCAAATAGCAGGAGGATGTTTTTCTCTTCATGTCTGAAATACACACACATTAATGCAATTCAGTGATATTCACAACAGTAGAAAAACAAGTGAATTATTTCATAAGTTACAAGTATCGATAGATGGGGCAAATACCCGCACCTTTCAACATCTTAAATCACAGTGATCAACACTTATTATCTACAGGAAAACATTATATTTATTATAATATGATTATTGTAAAATATCACCACATTGGAAGTTGTAAACAGTAAATTACAAAATCACACAAAGAGTCCAAAAATCTAAATAGACAAAATAATTCATAAATTTGAAAATATTGCCTAAATATATATAAAACAATTTCAAATTTCAAAATTTCAAAATAAAATTCTAGCGTTCTTAAAATATATATTTAAATAAAAAATTATAAATATTCTAGCTCTACAAATTTGAAATTAAATATACCAATGAAAAGTTAAGAAACCCAATGGCAATAGACTAACGATAGAAGACATAGTAGAACGTATATAACTTCAACTTACACAATGTATGCAAAATATCATTTTTTCTCATTTATGCCTTGGCATAAAATAAAATAAAAAATTGAACAGATGCAGTAACGGCATTGACATAGTGACGGGGCAAATACAACATTTATCTAGTAGTTTACAGACAGGTTCAATTCTGGAGCTTCATTGACACAAATCACACACAAAGTTTAGTGTGTCCTCATATGCACTACAGTTTTCGTGCCACCATGCCTCACATGAAGTACACTGGATCCAGTCCTCGTTAGGTGGGTCTTCATACAATGCCTCACAGCCTGGGCACTGTATTTTGTCTGACTGAATGGCTGATTTTACTTGTTTAACACCTCCTTTCTGCACTCCAAATCGTTGTTTCCTTCGCTCGTCTTTATCAGCAATTTTTTTCTCCTTTTCTTTCAGCTCTTCAAGCATTTTATTTTTGTATGGCGAACTGGATATTATTTCAGAATGTTTGCTTCTCTTATTCCGTTTTGTTTGCTCAGACCTCTTTGGCATTGGAAGGATTTCTTTTGGTGAAACTGGAGTTCTAGCTCTAGCGCCTGAGCAACCTGGCTTGTTTATGTCTAAGACTATTGATGGTTCACATGTGTAGGGAGGAGTCACAGGATTAGGATCGTCCACATTAGGAACTGACCTACAAATATCTTGAGTTTTTTGACACGTTGACTGTTCTGAGTCAACTTCTTTGTCCACTTGAGAAGATTCTGCTCTGTTATCTCTACGTTCTTCACTACAACGTTCACTATTTTGTGCGAAATCAGACACTAGAAGGAAGAAAGTCTTCGCCCGTGAATACATCAGAATTGATAGGCCAGATCCCACATGCTCTAAAAGCATTTCCTGCTTTCTCTAATGTTGCACACCTTTCATAAGCTTTACCTAACAATTCACAAAACTGGTAGGGAGTTATGTTTCTTCCAGGATGTGTCACTAACCATTTGTTGCATTCATGAGCATAGAAAGCTTTCAGTGGTCCGAAAAAGCTTCTGTCAAGTGGTTGCATTTTGTGGCTACTGTGGGGTGGAAGTGTCAGAAAATGTATGCTATGGTCACGGCAGAAGTTAATTGCTTCTAGCGACAAATGTGACGAATGATTATCCAGCAAAAGCAATACAGGATGATCAATGTCAGCTCGCACCTTTTCCTGAAAGTGACGAAGCCATTGCATAAAGAGGCTACAATTTACATAACCCGAGTCAGAACACATTGCAATTGTTTCTGGAGGAGCTCCATCTAGAAGTTCATTTCTCATTCGCTTGCGTGCAAATATTTTTGCAGGTGGGAAAAAAATACCACTGGCACTCATAGAACACACAACTGTGATATTTTCGCCCCTCTCACCAGATGATACTTTACCAACAAGCTTCTTCCCTTTGCTTCTAATCACTTTTGGTACCTTGTTTGGAACCGTTGAAAGACCACTTTCATCCATATTAAAAATTGCGCTCGGTGGGAATTTGTACTTGTTGTACAACACAGACAAATTGTCATAGAACACCTTGACTTGGCTCTTGTTGAATCCCATAATTCGGCCGAGACTCGTCTTCTGTGGTGTTCTGAGTGCCAAATTATGTGTTTCAATAAACCTATAGGCCCAATCTTTTCCCGCCATTTGCGTCGCTTTGTCAAAAGGGTGGGCGATTCCATTTGATTCCGCGTAGTCAAAGCCGAGTTTACGCAATGTCTGCAACGTGAGGCCATAAAATCGCGAATCCAAGTCTCTACAGTGGGTTGCTAATTCGGCTTCTTGGTCAACTGTAAAAACTGGTTTATACCGGCCTAGAGATGTAACACCAGTCCCAACTTTTAGACGCTTGCGCAATGTAGACTCGTCGATACATAACTCAGCAGCAACTTTTCTTTTGGAATAGCCTTCTGCAGCTTGTGCTCTGCAACTGCTAGCATTTCCGGAGTGCAAGCCTTGGCTTTTGTTTTTCTTGTGTAGTTTCTGAAATAAAAAATAGAATGCATTTTAGAGTCTAATTTACGATTATTTGTTCTCAGATGATGGAATTCAAATACATGTTATTTATCATTCAGTAAAGGAAGGCATGTGGAGTGTCTTCAGATTATTTTTAAAACTTTGTGAATATTTAATCAATTATTTCCTATTAATGAGAGGGCTAGTATACCAGCGAATTCCGCTTTCCTTTTTAATGCCTCTGTACAAAGTAAAATAAAAGTTTTATACATTAACTTATTTTTAGTTTTATACATTTATTGATTGTTATATCCCCTATTATGTTCCAAAGCAGTCGTGTAATAACTGAGCGCAGTTTATTCAATATTAAAACACGATAAGATAGGAATTTATAGTTAGTAAAGTTAAATATGTGGATATTGCAATTAAAAGGAAGGGAATACAATGCCAAATTATTTTCCTCCAAATGCCTAAACCCACAGACAAATATTGAACATTAGAGAGGCTGATTAATTAATTAATTAATTAAAACATTATTTTAAACAATTTAATTTATGTATTTTAGACATACACGGGCGAGGGGCAAAGATCCGCATGAAACACGTAGTGCGGATCTTTACCCCGTCATTAGTTGCGGATGCTTGCCCCAGAGCGCAGTCTGGCCTGTGCGCGACTCCTGCTGCTACCTGTGTTTGACAATCTCTACTACTACCAATGCACAGTAACCATAAAGAAGCACACTTTCTTACTGTGGTTTTATAAATCCTTCCCGATCGTTATTCCCAGTGAAATACATTATTTTGTATTGCTGCAAAATTACATCAGATTATAGTAAATTAGTTTTTACCTCATTATGTTCGCTAGGTGTTATACACTGGCACGACACACATGGCAATAAACGACCACAATGGCGACACTTTTCTTGACTATGTCAATGTTGCCAACAGTTTTCATTTATACGAAATATTCCAAGATAGGACCTTTGCCCCACGCGGATTTTTGCCCCATCTTACTCTACTGCCGTCGTAACAATGTTTTTAAATTAATATTTGTTTTAAATTTCGATTAATGAACGTTTTATAATATTTTTTTAATTTTTCCCGATTATATAGCATAAAAAATATGGATTTTTATGATGGTAGCCGTAACGATGGTTGCAACAGTTACGTAATAGTTAAAAATGGTGGGTGTGAGGTAAGAAATGTTTATTATTCTTTTGAAATTGTAAATAAGAATTTTTTTTACAGTTTTTATCAATAAATTCCATGTTTACTCTCGCCAGGAATCGAAACAAGGACCAAAATCGATTTAGTAACTAAGCATTTGAGGTATGCAATACTTTTGATATATTTTTGAATATTTTCGGAATGTTTCGATCATAAATGAAAGTATTTGTATTTTACCGTCAAGGTCAATGTCGCGACCTCGGTGGCTTAGAGTTAAGGTGGCTTACTCTTAGGATTTTTAAGCTGTTTTTAGGAATTTTGTTTTTTTTTTCAAAGGCAAAAGTCTTTTGAATTTTTACGAATTTATAAATTTTCAATTTTTGAGGAATAAAAAGGGAAATGTTCCCTCAAAACGGGAACTTTTCTATAAAAATAAGGAAATGTCTAGAAGTTTTGGCCAATTTCGAGTCATTTCTGAGGAATTTTTTGAAAATTTGACACCAAAAATGGTCTCTGTAACGTCACAATCCAAGATGGCGTTATTATTCCTTAATCTTCTTCCGAAAGCCTGGGCCAGTATTCCCATTTGTATACTGCTCATTTGGTAGTACTTAATAAATTAGATACTCTATTGGACTGATTTATTACCGTTTTAGTTAACTCATAATGTGTTACATATAATTTTTATATTTTTTTCACTTTTTTAATGCTAAAAAAGATGTTGGTATTTCTCCAGCTACAGAGAAGGGAACCTTATTCTCGTGAGAATGAATTTAGAATTACTTAAGGATTTGTTTTAGCATACCAAGCTTTAATGTGTCCCGGACACTATTTTAAAATAAGAACTGAAATAAATAATGATTTTGTCCATATACAAGTTGTACTAACGTCAACTGCCATGAAATCGCATTACAAGATTGCGGACGGTCATTGTCCCATTCTCATTCCTCACTCCGACTCCAGTTCCATATCGGCAATTATAAAATTCTATAAAACTTTCCGAAATGTTGGACTCGATACTTCTGCCGACGCTTCGTAAAATCACTTTATTATCTTCTACAAAAAAATATTGTTTTCTAATGGCGTCATATTAAGGATGCTTCTATTTAATATTTGCTATATTTTTTACCAAATAATAAAATGCTCTAGGTGGTCGAACAGGTTATGGCGCACTTTCAAGTGCGTAAGTTTGCTCAATTAATGATGAGAGGTTCTAAATGAGATTCCTAGCAGAAGCAGAATCTTTTCACTCTCTATCCCTTTATAGGGAAAGTTAATTTTTAAATAAAAGTCGTATGTTATTTGACACACGTTTGTATACTTGTAGTTAGGACATGATATTTTAAAAGTTTATTGAATAAACAACATGTGAGAAAAACTTAAGTACTCGTCAATTATGTGTAACAAGTAAAAAATATGTTCTCATGTTGCAAATAATTTTATAATACGTTTCTGATTCTCAGATAGAATACATAAAAATAACGCCGATTGTGATAATATTAAGAAAAAAAATTATTTTATAAAAAATCAGTCAAAATATTTGCCGTGTTAAAAACATATCTACACTTATGTTTAACAAGAAGGTATTATTAATTTCTCAGGGCAACAGAACAACAGGAATACCGATTGCGTCATATATAAATTCCCCAACTCAGAACATGTTAAATTTCACCCTTGACCAAGATCATCATTGCCTGCGTTTTTTAAGTTATAGATACTTATATAACGCGTTGGGGGTGAAAATTAAGTATGCACTAGAAATGCAATGAAATAACCGCGCAGTACACAACATAAAATTGACAGTTTGAAAGTCCAATGCGCATGCAAGCCAAAACTGTTATAGCCACGAGCCGAAGTCGACAAGATGGCGGACCCACGAGGGACAACTTTCCCCGTGCATGTTGCGCCAACCTTAGCGAGGAAAATTGTGTTGGGACGAACATGGTGCCAAAGACATTTAACATTTTAGTGGGGTTATATTCAACATGCTTCTCCAAAGACTTAGGAAGGTGGCGCTATCTTTCAGGTATTTTTCGTTAAAAGTTGCATTCCAATTTATCCCGGTTTTTGACATGATTTTCGACGGGTAATTTTACTAAAATACTACCCATCTTGGTATAATTCGTTAAAACATGTAATACTATAAAGTTTCCTCACACTTTTAATGTTATATTTCTATGGCATTACTAAAATATTTACTTGAAACATTTAAAACATAATGTAACACTAAGTTGAAGTTTGACATTTGTTTTTACTTAAACGAATGAAATCATTCTGTAAATACTTCCTACAAACAAACTTTGACGTTACTGAGCTGATTAAATAATATTATTATATAATATTATAATAGATATATATGGTTATAAAAAATAAAAAAAAATAATCACCATAGCAAGATTTGGACCCCTTCCTCAAAGGTTAACAGGCGCGCGTTCTACCACTAAGCTATCGGGACAATTTGTGTTTAGTGCCATTTAAAATGTTTTTTTAAATTTTATGATTACTTTTTACTATGAATATTTTACTTTACCAAATATATTCCATGTTAGTTTCATTATCATAAAGTTTCTTTTGGGACACCAGTAAGTTTGGTATGAGCCCTTTTACGTAAATCTTTATATATATACTAGCAGACCCGACAGACGTTGTCCTGTACACACGTCGTTAATTCGAAAATTTCAAACATTCTTCAATAAGCTGTAACAATCTGGACTGTTTTGATGAAAATTATTATTCAAGAGTTATTTTAATATCTAACTTCATTACATGTACACTTACACAAATTCGACCGATCGGTAGCATGTGAGTATATACCGTGTGTGTAAGTATGCATATACTCTATGAGTGAAGTGAAATGTAGGAGCTGTGTTAACTAAAAAGATGCATCTATTACCACACTCCACGGATGAAATTTGTAGACTGGATAATAGCAGCCACTGTCTATGATTATTGACACAGATATTTCTAGGTGTCACCGAAAATTTTAAGTGAATGAAATGACTGATTACAGGTTGTGATATTATCCGTGGAGTGTGGCAATAACAGCATCGTAAATACAAACTTTAACTTGTTTTAAGTAAAGGTAAACAATCATATAATGAAACTATTTTATAACATTTATTTATTAATTTACAAAAACTTAATTTATCTTAATGTTATTGGATTTACAATATTTTTAGTTAATCCTTGAGGTGTATTAACAAACAAATTCGATGGTTTTCCAACTCTGGAACACGCAACATATAATTGACCGTGAGAAAATCACGGATTTTCTCAATCTAAGCCACAAATTGTCATGGTTTGGCCTTGTGACTTATTTATAGTCATAGCATATGCCAAGCGGATTGAAAATTGTAAACGTTTGAATGGTATAAGCGAATCTGAAGGAATCATTGATAACCGTGGTAGAAGTACAACCTCACCTTGAAATTTTCCACTCAAAATAGTAGCTTCAAGAATGTTGCCCATGATTTTTTTTATAACTAATCGCGTCCCATTACATAATTTCGGAGCATTAAAATTTCGAAGCAAAATTATAGGTGAACCAACCTTCAGTCGCAAATTATGTGGTGGCATTCCAGGTAAATCTAATGAATTTAAAAATTCTACAGGATAGTTAACAACTTCATCAGGATCAACAACAGTGTCGATCGATTTAAATGTAGTT
Organism: Bacillus rossius redtenbacheri; assembly: GCF_032445375.1. Classification (NCBI taxonomy): domain Eukaryota; kingdom Metazoa; phylum Arthropoda; class Insecta; order Phasmatodea; family Bacillidae; genus Bacillus; species Bacillus rossius. The sequence continues at coordinate 14,499,353 of NW_026962010.1, forward strand.
TCATTACCAGGCAGTAATTGCTGTATTTTGAAATGGATGGCATCAACATCTAAATTTTTCGCAGCTAAAATTGCTCGCTCTCGTAGCCATCCATGATTAGTACAATTATTTCTCAAATCTGGAAAGATACTGTTTATTAACTCATCTTTGGTAGCCACCATGTTGCAAAAATTCTCTGGAAGTCGAATGAATATATTGTGTATCTTCATACAATTCAATTTTACCATTGCCAATATCCAACAATTGTTCAGAGAATCTTGACGCTAATGGATCATTTTGAAGTTGAACGCGCACATTAATAGTAAGGCATAATTTTCTGACACTTCGCCATAGATAAGATTCTTTTAAACATGCGTTTATTTGGTCTGCATATGTCGCGCGTGGAATGACTGGTTATGTTTGTCTGAAATCACCAGACAGCAACAATAGAGCACCACCGAAAAGCCTAGTATTATCCTTGATATCTTTCAGGGACCTGTCGAGAGCTTCAAGCGAATGCTTGTGGGCCATGGTACATTCATCCCAGATAATAATTTTGCATTTTCTCAAAACTTGAGCCATGCCTGAATGCTTCTTTATGTTACACATTGCTTCGGGATTTGTGTGAACATTCAAAGGTAATTTAAGCGCTGAATGCGCCGTCCGTCCACCATCAAGTAACGTTGCTGCGATTCCTGATGAAGCAATAGCCAATGCAATGTTATTTTGTGATCAGATGCGCGCAAGTATCAATGAAATGAGGAATGTTTTACCAGTACCACCTGGTGCATCCAAAAAAAAGAATCCACCTTGTTGCGCTGCAATTGATACATTAATTTGATCATATACATTTCGTTGCTCAGCAGTGAGCAATTGTTCATTATTGGCAACAAAAGTAGCCAAAAAAGTTCTATCGAAGTGGTGTTCCCGTTGAACATCGCTGTTGATGGTATCTACTGCTGGGCGGTTCGGCGCTGGCATGCCGAAATGGATGAGCGGCATATTCGAAATAAGAATACAAATATGCTCAATAATTATTAATGACTCATTATATATTTCTGCGGAGAATTCGATATTTTGATTTTGATTAGTAATTCTATTCCGATGTAAAATATCCTCACTCATTAAGTCTTTATATTTGTCCCACAAAGCAGATGCTTCAGACGGAAAACACATTGTCAATATTATTGAAAATAATTGACGAATTTGTTGTGGAGATGAGCTCAGTGCTGCATCTGCAAGTGTGAGATCCCAATGGTTATCATCCTCCAATAAATGTAACTCACGACACGCATCAAAGAAAGTGTCGTAAAAAAGTACCATTGACTTTTCGCAAATATCGGAAAGATGTTGGTCCAGGAACGTTAACCAATAACAAACGCAAAAAAAAAAAAAAAAACATTCGCGTTGCTTAGGATGAACTGTATATATTCGACCTAAAGTATTTGTCATAAATATGTCGGTGAATCCTGGGACTGGAATGCCTCGTTTCCGTGGTTCCCAATTTTTTGATTGTTTATTCCACGTAAAAAATTTAGGAACATCAGTATACATTAATGTCCTTGCGTATTGACCAACAACATCTTGTCGGCAACAAAGGTTGAAAAATTCAGTAAGAGTTGTTTTTGGAGCCGTTAAAGCTTGTTGTAGTGCAGTCTGTTCTGTAAAGTAAACACGCTGTCCGTTTTCAAGATGCACAGCCAAATGTATAACAGCAGGATCCCTTTCATGTATAGGAAACGTAAAAATGCGCCACATAGCTTCGTTACTGCTTATGTATCGACCCATTTGATAACGTGTAATTTCGCCATTGTCATTTACATTTTGAACAGCGAATACAGCTTTATCACTGCCCTTGTGAACATACTTACAAATGTATTTTATAGATTTCACTGAACTGCATAGTTCAACGTTTATGTGCGCTTTATAGGTTTTGCACAGCAGTGGTGAATATGGAACTACCCAGCGATTATCAATATCTACTGTCACACCATTTGACAGATGCAATTCATATGATTGACCACCATTGTCTACGTCTCTACGCCGGTAAGATGGATAACCGTCAATATTGGTGATAGTATCAGATTGCCATGGTTTTGGAAAACGTTTCGTACATTTTCCATCGTCCATACATGGTGACATCATGTTTAGAGTACCACATGGACCATGGATCATATTAGTAGTTACAATGTCAAACAATTCTTGATCAACATTCGGATCTGGAATTTCGGCTGAAATAATTTTGTCGATTTCTTCTGGGCGTACTTTATCCACCAACCAAATCAAAATATGCGCATGAGGTAAACCTCGTTTTTGCCATTCAACAAAGTAAAGCCAACAATGTGTTTCACCAAATACCGAGTGATGTGTAATCAAATTCATCAAAGATTTTAATTTTTGTTTAAAAACACGTGCAGTGATATCATGACGATGCATCGTTGTTTGACGTGGCAACAACAAACTTTGAATTTCATCCCAGTTAGGATTACACGTAAATGTGATAAAAAGATCTGGTCGGCCATATGCACGTACGTAAGTCATGGCATCTTGAATATACTCTTGCATATGACGCGGACTACCAATGTATGATGATAGGAGAATATATGCGCTACCGATGTTGTTGATGTCATTAGATGCATCTACGTTACCAATAACGGCGTCACGCAAATGAATGTACTCCTCAGCATGAAGTTTTGTTTGATTAAATTTTATATATCGTAATCTCTCACTTTCGATTTTTACATACATATCGACAATATACTGATGAAATAGCTGTCTGCATCGGAGAATGGTATTGTCTTCATTAGCACGAATCATCAATCGATATGCGTAGAAGTTCATAGCACTAACTTTCATGATCAGTTCTTCACCTGCAAATAAATATATATATGAGAGATACAGAAATCATTTGAAAAAAAAAATCTGTAAGATAGTCTATAAGTTGTACCTGTAGTTGGATTCCTTTGTTTAATATTTAAATGGTATCCATCTTCTCCTTCCCAAAATATCAACGGATACTGCAATGCATCGTAAGAACGATGATTGTCTTGAATTATTTGCATCGTATTATCTCTGCGTTGAATGCAAATGTCCCAACGTTCACATGGGTCACCAGCCATAACAACTGCAACTTCATTAATAGTTGGAACATTATATGTGCCTGCGTGCTCTCCGTAGGGCACTTTGTCTGCTTTAATAATAATGGCGTAGTTGTCGTTTTGTAGTCTGCTAGAAAAAGTCTTGAACAATTGCAACAACTGGTTATGGTTTTACAAAAACGTTTCCAAAATGTCCACAATTTCTCGTTCCTCCATCTGCTCTATATAGTTGTAAGCGCAGCGTGTGGGTGATTGTTGCTCCTCATTGCCCATAAAATAAATTTGTAAAAATTTTGGATCGGCATCAGGCATTGGGAGCAATGAACCAATTTGGTGGTACACTTGACCTTGAATTTTGAATGTAGATTTGAAATTACGACCATCTTCATTATGAACAATTTTTGTTGCTCCAAATGATGTCATTTGGAAGCATGAATTGAATTTACGAATTTTTCGCAAAAACAATTTCGATTGAGATGTGGTGCCAGCTAAAAGTGTTTTTAAAGGTTCCGGCGGTGGATTTAGCGATGGCAGTGAAATTTTTCCATATGCGCAACATAAACCAGCTGATTCACCTTTGTACTTGAAAGCATGACAATGTTGACACTTTTAATCCATACTACCAATCGAGATTAATGCATGTGACGAATAGTTGATTTCAGGATCATTTTCAAACGCAAGGCGATTGAGTGATGCTCTTGTCAATGCTCGATCATTTTGCATCCGGCGTTGGTTACGATCTCTATGTGCATCCGTCGCTTGTTGACGTGCCTCTCGTTGTCTTACTGCATTAGCACGAAGACGTCGAGTGCGTTGTATTGAATTTTCATTCGCACGTGTAGATGCAACTTGATCTCTCAGATTTGCATTATCCGCCGAGTGTTCTTCATCTGTTCTATTTATTCGACGATCATGGACCAATTGCGCGTTCGGAGTACGTCGACCAATATTTCTGGCTCTTCCTCGAAGACGTGGCATTTTTCTGAAAAAAAAAAAAAAAAATACTGTAAAATAATACGCAACTAATGTGAGTTTTTTTTATTGAGAATGAAATTTTAATTAATTAAGAAAAAAGATTTATTGTAACAAATTTTAGATAAAAAACGTGTAATTTTATTTTTTTGCTTGATAACTTTTAAAATGATTAATTTTTTCCAAAGTAAATAATTTTTAATAGAATTTTTTTCAAATTTTTTTATAGTTTTATTTTAAATAGTTTTTTTATTTACAAAATGAATAATTTTTATTAAAAATGATTGAAAAAATTCGTTATGGAATCAATAAACTACACAAATAATTTTATATTAGGGTCGTTGTTAACAAATTTATACGAAATAAACTCAGGTAATCCACAAAGAATATGAGTTATTTATTGAAAGTAAAATTTTTAATTATCACTGAAAACGATTTAAATTATGTAATTTTTAATAGAATTTTTTTCTAATTTTTTAATAATTAATTTTATTTAAAACACGAATAAAAAAACAATTTAAAAAATTTATTATGAAATTAATGAGCTACACAAATAAATTTTTAAGTTAGTTAGGTTGTTATAAAACTCACGTTATAAAAATCTAATTTTTATTAAAAACAATTGAAAAAATATGTTACGAAGTCAATAAACTACACAAATAATTTTTAGGTTAGGTTGGTTGTTAACAAATTTATACGAAATAAACTCAAGTAATCCACAACGAATATGAGATATTTATTGAAAATAAAATTTTTAATCATCACCGAAATGATTTAAAGTATGTAATTTTTAATAGAATTTTTTTCTAATTTTTTAATAATTATTTTTATTTAAAACATGAATAATAAAAACAATTTAAAAAATTTATTATGAAATTAATGAGCTACACAAATAAATTTTTAGGTTAGGTTGGTTGTTAAAAAACTCACGTTATAAAATTCTAATATTTATTAAAAACAATTGAAAAATATGTTATGAAGTCAATAAGCTACCAAATAATTATTAGGTTATGTTGGTTGTTATAAAACTCACGTTATAAAATTCTAATTTTTATTAAAAACAATAGAAAAATATGTTATGAAGTCAATAAGCTACCAAATAATTTTAAGGTTAGGTTGGTTGTTATAAAACTCACGTGTAAATTTGATAAAAAATTTATACAAAATATATACTTACTTCGATTCCACCCTAAATTCGCAAAAAGTATCGTTTTTTAGGAACACTTCAAAACTCTTCAAACATCAATTTATATTCACAGTTAATATTTTAATTATCACACGACTTAAACGAACACAATAATAACACAAAATTTCAAATATTTTTCTCAATTTGATCGCAGCACCAACTGTCGGGACAAACTGAAATTAAAATAGAATAATATTTAATATTTGATGCTGCGATGGTAGATCAGTCTACCGGATAAAATGTAAAACATTCCAAAATTAACAACTAAGTACTTATAAATGAAAAATTAGTTAAATAAACATTTTCTAATTTTTATTAAAAACAATTGAAAAATATGTTATAAAGTCAATAATTTTGAAAATAAATAATTTTTTCAAAGTATGTAATTTTTAATAGAATTTTTTTCTAATTTTTTTAATAATTATTTTTATTTAAAACATGAATAATAAAAACTATTTAAAAAATTTATTATGAAATTAATGAGCTACACAAATAAATTTTTAGGTTAGGTTGGTTGTTATAAAACTCACTTTATATTTATACAAAATTTATACAAAATATATACTTACTTCGATTCCACCCTAAATTCGCAAAAAGTATCGTTTTTTAGGAACACTTCAAAACTCTTCAAACATCAATTTATATTCATAGTTAATATTTTAATTAGTACAAGACTTAAACGAACACAATAATAACACAAAATTTCAAATATTTTTCTCAATTTGATCGCAACACCAACTGTCGGGACAAACTGAAATTAAAATAGAATAATATTTAATATTTGATGCTGCGATGGTAGCGCAGTCTACCGGATAAAATGTAAAACATTCCAAAATTAACAACTAAGTACTTATAAATGAAAAATTAGTTAAATAAACATTTTCTAATTGTTATTGTAAACAATTGAAAAATGGTTGGTTGTTATAAAACTCTCGTTATAAAATTCTAATTTTTATTAAAAACAATTGAAAAATATGTTATGAAATCAATAAGCTACCAAATAATTTTTAGGTTAGGTTGGTTGTTATAAAACTCACGTGTAAATTTGATAAAAAATTATTATTTTTTGCTTGATAACTTTTAAAATTAAAGTAAATAATTTTTAATAAAATGTTTTTTCAAATTTTTTTATAGTTTTATTTTAAATAGTTTTTTTTATTTAAAAAATGAATAATTTTTATTAAAAATGATTGAAAAAATTCGCTATGGAATCAATAAACTACGCAAATAATTTTATAGAGAAATGACACACACTCACTATTTGTGTGGCTATGAAACATGATTTTTTTCTGCAATTTAAATTGTAATATACAAAAAGGGTATTGAAAATTGAAACAAATATGGCGACACTATAAACTGTCAGGATCTTTATTTTTTTTCTTACTCTCTACTTAGTTCCTTACAATATGACAACTTAATGGCTTCTAATAATGCGTTGCAATTTTTGCTTATAACGCATGTTTTTTGGTTTTTCTTAACTCAGAATCGAGATAAAATATCCAATTGTAAATCTAAACCATCCTCGAATCCCCGTGAACTCACACACAAAATTTCATCAAAATCGGTCCAGCCGTCTAGGATGAGTTCAGTGACATACACACGCACACAAGAAATATATTTATATATATATTTCTTGTGTGCGTGTGTATGTCACTGAACTCCTCCTAGACGGCTGGACCGATTTTGATGAAATTTTGTGTGTGAGTTCACGGGGATTCGAGGATGGTTTAGATTCACAATTGGATATTTTATCTCGATTCTGAGTTAAGAAAAACTAAAAAAAAAACACGCTTTGAAAGCAAAAATTGCAACGCATTATTAGAAGCCATTAAGTTTTGCTATTGTAAGGAACTAAGTAGAGAGTAAGAAAAAAATAAAGATCCTGACAGTTTATAGCGTCGCCATATTTGTTTCAATTTTCAATACCCTTTTTGTATATTACAATTTAAATTGCAGAAAAAAAATCATGTTTCATAGCCACACAAATAGTGAGGATGGTTTAGATTCACAATTGGATATTTTATCTCGATTCTGAGTAATAAAAACTAAAAAAAACACGCTTTAAAAGCAAAAATTGCAACGCATTATTAGAAGCCATTAAGTTTTGCTATTGTAAGGAACTAAGTAGAGAGTAAGAAAAAAATAAAGATCCTGACAGTTTATAGTGTCGCCATATTTGTTTCAATTTTCAATACACTTTTTGTATATTACAATTTAAATTGCAGAAAAAAATCATGTTTCATAGCCACACAAATAGTGAGTGTGTGTCATTTCTCTATGTCCACGAGGTCTCGCCGCGTCAATTTTCTCCTTGGAGCGAACCCGTCCGCTTAATTAAATAAACAGCTTTTATCGTTGAATGATTTCATGATTTATTTAATGAAAATATGCTCTCATAAAAAAATTAATTAGATAGACATTCAATAGGTGTCTTTCTCTCACTCTCTCTCTCTCTGAAATATATGTAGCTTGCTCGCGGGTCAGTAATGCAGACAATCTTTACATTCTAGCTCGAGACGGAAAAAACAGTAAATGTGGTTTACAAAGACATTTTATGAAGTGTCTTCCCGTCATTACATTTGAAAGTAGAAACATATTTACTCAAAATTTAGGTAGTAACATATTTTTATTGCAAAGACTGAAATAGAGGTGAGAAAAATTATCATTTGTGAACATAAGAAAACTACTACAACTGTATCAACTTTTATGTTATGATGTTTAAATTTCTAAATGGTGCAAGATAATATAAAATTCCATGCGGAAAAAGTCGTGGGCAGCAGATACGTATAGTTATAGGTGTGGGGCTATGCATGCTGATTTTTCATATACTGCATGGATGCGAACATGTAAGAATAATCTATCTATCTTACTATAATAAAACAGTACTTTTTCTGTCTGTCTGTCTGTACGCGATTTTGATGAAATTTTGTGTGTGAGTTCACGGGGATTCGAGGATGGTTTAGATTCACAATTGGATATTTTATCTCGATTCTGAGTTAAGAAAAACTAAAAATACACGCTTTAAAAGCAAAAAAACTAAGCATTGTTGATAATTAAAAGAGAGATGCTTAGTATACGTTTAAAAAATTACAAAAAAAAAAATTGATTGAGGCATTGCAACGCATGCCGGGCATTATCTAGTATATATAAAGATTTCTTGTGTGCGTGTGTATGTCACTGAACTCCTCCTAGACGGCTGGACCGATTTTGATGAAATTTTGTGTGTGAGTTCACGGGGATTCGAGGATGGTTTAGATTCACAATTGGATATTTTATCTCGATTCTGAGTTAAGAAAAACTAAATAAACACGCTTTGAAAGCAAAAATTGCAACGCATTATTAGAAGCCATTATGTTTTGCTATTGTAAGGAACTAAGTAGAGAGTAAGAAAAAAATAAAGATCCTGACAGTTTATAGTGTCGCCATATTTGTTTCAATTTTCAATACCCTTTTTGTATATTACAATTTAAATTGCAGAAAAAAATCATGTTTCATAGCCACACAAATAGTGAGGATGGTTTAGATTCACAATTGGATATTTTATCTCGATTCTGAGTTAATAAAAACTAAAAAAAACACGCTTTAAAAGCAAAAATTGCAACGCATTATCAGAAGCCATTAAGTTTTGCTATTGTAAGGAACTAAGTAGAGAGTAAGAAAAAAATAAAGATCCTGACAGTTTATAGTGTCGCCATATTTGTTTCAATTTTCAATACCCTTTTTGTATATTACAATTTAAATTGCAGAAAAAAATCATGTTTCATAGCCACACAAATAGTGAGTGTGTGTCATTTCTCTATGTCCACGACGTCTCGCCGCATCAATTTTCTCCTTGGAGCGAACCCGTCCGCTTAATTAAATAAACAGCTTTTATCGTTGAATGATTTCATGATTTATTTAATGAAAATATGCTCTCATAAAAAAATTTAATTAGATAGACATTCAATAGGTGTCTTTCTCTCACTCTCTCTCTCTCTCTCTGAAATGTATGTAGCTTGCTCGCGGGTCAGTAATGCAGACAATCTTTACATTCTAGCTCAAGACGGAAAAAACAGTAAATGTGGTTTACAAAGACATTTTATGAAGTGTCTTCCCGTCATTACATTTGAAAGTAGAAACATATTTACTCAAAATTTAGGTAGTAACATATTTTTATTGCAAAGACTAAAATAGAGGTGAGAAAAATTATCATTTTTGAACATAATAAAACTACTACAACTGTATCAACTGTTATGTTATAATGTTTAAATTTCTAAATGGTGCAAGATAATACAAAATTCCATGCGGAAAAAGTCGTGGGCAGCAGAAACATATAGTTATAGGTGTGGAGCTATGCATGCTGATTTTTCATATACTGCATGGATGCGAACATGTAAGAAAAATCTATCTGTCTTACTATAATAAAACAGTACTTTTACTGTCTGTCTGTTTGTACGCGATTTTGATGAAATTTTGTGGGTGAGTTCACGGGGATTCGAGGATGGTTTAGATTCACAATTGGATATTTGATCTCGATTCTGAGTTAAGAAAAACTAAAAAAAACACGCTTTAAAAGCAAAAAAAAACTAAGCATTGTTGATAATTAGCCTCCATGGCAACGGGATTTTGCATTGTTGTTGCCTTCTGCGTAACCATGGGAAAGGTTTTTGGTAACGGCAGTGGCGTGCCCAAGAGGAGGGCATAATGAGAAGATACAAAATGTCCAGCGTAGAAATACTTACCGCCATATCCATATCTCAGAAAAAGTACATTTGGGCAGGACAATGTCTGTCGGGTCCGCTAGAAAGATATATAGAGAGATAGAGATATAAATAGAAAGATAGAGAGAGTTATAGAGATATACATAGAGAGATAGAGAATTAGAGGGATAAAGAGAGATGCTTAGTATACGTTTAAAAAATTACAGAAAAAATTGATTGAGGCATTGCAACGCATGCCGGGCATTATCTAGTGTCTATATACAAGTTTACTACACGTATATCTGCCATCTTTGTCCCACATTTCCGTTCATTTAATTCCGTTTCGTTTTGATGAAATTAGTGCTACCAAATGCTATGTACCGAGAGCTTAAATGTTAGCACATGAAAAAATTGTATATTGTTTTTAATTTTAAACACACAGGAAATCATTTTCTTCCACCGGTGATTGACTCCTGTCAAAATGTTTAAATCCGAAACTCCAAAACCTGAAGATATTTCTCTTTTTCTCTCTTTCTCAGATGTATATAAATTCTCCGATCTAAGTATACCATTCGTAGATTCATAAAGAATATCGTCAAAGGGACTCAGTACACACTTGAAGATTTCACTTACATATTTTCACTCACATATTTTCACTCTCCCACTAGCCCTATTATGAAGAACATAATTTTGCACCGTTACATATAAAAGGTTCAGCGCAAGTGTGAATATTTGGAATAAGAGGGCATTTTCCTTCTGCACCGTTCAAACATGTTTTAGGGAGGATATTGTGTGTTACTGAACGGATACAGAATAAGGCAGGAGATGATAACAGTGGCATGGAAATTGGAGTTTGCTTAGAACTCCACACTGTTCAAAGAAGGTATTTTGGAATGCATGTGTCCTTGGATCAAAATTAGTTACTCAGAAATGAATTTTCCCCTTTTTAAAATTATTTCAATTTTTTTTAATGCAAAGATGAAAGAACTTTGTCTTTAAAACCACATAAAGCATTAAATAATTTACAAATATATTTTAAAATTGAGGTCTACTAGCTTACGTGTAAAGTTTTGAATGTTTCTTAAACGCATAATGTTGCTACAAACAAATTTCAATATATATAAATTGTAATTGGTAATCGTTTCATTTAAACTTTTGGAGGCTGAATGAGCCTTTTTTCTTACTACAATTTTAAGAGTTTATTTCTTATAACTGTATAAGGTATAGATTTTTTATGGAGAAATACAAATAATTTTTTTTCATGAATTTATTAAAATTTTAGTACTTAAAGTAGTTTTTTAATGTGTTGTGAAAAAAAACTACTAACGCTTTACTATGTTATGCATTAACCTTTAACTTTGTTTACCATCCCTGAAATCTTATATATTCTAAACATATGTATGAACTTTGGGAAAAACAAACCAACTCCCAACTACTCCATCATCCAGAGACGTGGCACTTAAACTTTTTCTTTCAAGCATCAATTCTGGCCTTAGACATCATTCGAGGGTAAATATCCTTGCTGAATAAAGAAGAAGACCATAAGCCACGAAATTTTTTTAGTATTTTTTTAATGTTTTTTTTTAATATTTATTTTATTTTATATTTCTGATATACTGATCTTGATTTACGAGAATGTGCGTTAGTTTTCTCCGTGTGTTCCTGGTTATTCCTGCCAGTACTTGGATGGTTTTCTTTGTCTGCTCCTGATTATTTGTGTCAATATTTCGTTGGTTTTCTCTGTGTGCTCCTGAATATTCAAAGCAAGATTTCTGATGGTTTTCTCCATCTGCTTATTATTCCTGACGTTACTTCTCCTGGTATACTCCGAGTGTTTCTGATTATTCCTGGCGATATTTTTGATGGTAATCTCAAGTTTTTATGGCTTTTCCTGAGAAAATAATCCCTGCGTGTATTTTTTTTTGTAATAAAACCAGTAACTTTATTCTGAGTTTCGTTTAATTATCGAATTTCTGTTACCAAATCAGGTCTTGCAGTTTTTCATCACGTGGAATTCAAACAAAAAACAGATTTATAACCAGATAATTACTTTACTTACAGCTGAGAAACACTATCAGGTTGACTTAAAAAATGAACTATTACTCAATCTATTACAAATGCCTTGAAAGATTTTATAAACACGGCCATGCAAATGACCTTCTCTTTGATGTCTAGCAAAGCCCTCCTTCTCTTGCGATCGTGAGTAAGCATTCCGCATTCACACATGAAAGAGCGACTGTTTGTACAATATTTAAAGAAAAAATAATCTATACTCATTCTAATACAATGCTTTGAAAGAGATGAGAAATGATGTCATGCAAGACAAATTTCCTTCTCCTTGGTGTCTAGCGAAGCCATCATTCTCTTGCGATCGTGGTTGAGCATTCGCATCCCAAATAAAAATAAATTATATTTACCTCAACACAATACGTGACGAAATCGGTTGTCAGAATATGTACTACTTGCGACAAGTTTCTTCAATAAGATAAATTAACTCTCGCTGCTGAATGGAGCTTTGGAGCATTGGAGCAGTTAGAGCGATTGCAGCAATGACGCATTGAAGGATTCGATAATTGGAGCAATTCGAGCTTGGGAGCTTTGGAGCATTTAATTGGATTATTGGAGCATTTTGATCTTTGGAGCGATTGGAGCTTTGGAGCATTAGAGTACTTGGAGCTTTGGAGCATTTGAGCAATTTTATTATTTGTGCATTGGGGTAATTGGAGCTTTGGAGCATCGGAGCACTTGGAGCAATTGGAGTATTGGAGCGGTTGACGCATTGAAGCATTTGGAGTATTCGAGCAGCTGTATCATTTGAGCAATTTGAGCTTTGGATTTTTGAAGCACTTGAAAAACTGGAGCATTTAGGGCACTGAAGCGTTTGTGCATTGGAGCAGTGGATTAATTGGAGCATTGTTGCAATTCGTGCTATGGAACCAAAGACTGTTGGAGTCAAAGCTAGTTGGAGACATTGTATTTTACTGCATCTTGTGACTGATCGTATCGCACTAATGAGATCGTTTCCCTCTGATGATACCGATGAGATAGTATCACTGTGATGAGTTACTATCCCTGCGATGCCATCGTATCCCTCTTATGTGATCGTATCCCTGTGATTATATAATATCCCTGTGATGAGATAGTATTACTATGATGAGATCGCTTGAACCCATTAATTTTCTCTACTTCCAAAAATAATATTTTTTTAGCTTTTAAAAAATGTATAATTTTGAGTGATTTTATTTTAATCACCTAAATTGGTTCAAGTTAAAACTTCTAACAATCTGAGGAAATTAAAGGGAAATTATTGAAATCGTTACTTTTGTGTGTAGTTCTACTCTTAACCACGTGACCGTCGTTCACACTTATAAACTTGTAAATAACAGGAATGCAACTGACGTTACCTTATGTAAATTAAAAGAATATTTGTCAGTATAAATTGTGAAATATATTTTATTTTTTGGAATTCCTTAGTATAGTAAATTTACCGTTACAAACAATTAGTAGTTTTACAATGACGTATGTAAACCTACAATCACAGTTTTCTGACAGCAAAAAACCAACACTGTACGTGTAATTTCTTTTACAATTTCAAACCCCGAAGTTCAACCGTTAGTTAATGTAATAAAATATAAAATTTCGTATATTTAACCTAACCCCGTACCACACTTTGGTTTTATAGATATTTTTGTGTAAAATTAAACCAATTGTATAAGTTTTTTTTAAATAACATTATAAAAATACAAAAATACTTTAACTGTACATAGGAAATTAAAAAAAATATTTAACAGTGTAACCTAAACAATCATTTTCATGGTTAAAAATTTGGTTTTTCTTAGTGTTCAAGCTTGATTGAGATTAAGTAATTAAGATTTAGCAAAAAGAATTAGTCAAAATATTTAATCTATTCAAATGAACTTAGGTTAAAACCAAACTCTAAATAATAAAAAAATTAAGTCGCTGTCTGTTTTTCCGCTTTCCACTGCAAAACCACGCAACGGTTTTCGATACGGTTTTCACTTATGGAAAGAGCATTAAACGAGGAAGGTTTTTATATATAATTTGTAGATATTTTGTGCAAACCGTCTGAACTATGACGGTATTTTATCAACACTGTAGCACCTCATCCTGTATCAACGAACGATTAGTAAAGAAAATACGATTTCTTAATTTGTTTATTTATTTACTCTCTAAATAGTATAAAAACATCGCTGCATATTTATTGTCCTGTTGTACATATTGCGAATATAAACAATTTTTAGTAGGTAGTTAATTTAAAGCTTTATTTTACTTTTGTGCATTTATTTACGTAATGAATTTCTTGAATGTCATGTTATTGATTTACGAGGGTTAATGTTGAATATTTGTGGATTAAAGTTAATATTTTTTTGATGTTTTCAAATAAAACGTTATTTCTTCTAATTTTATATTTATTATTTTTTCCAATGTAATTATGCCACGAAGAAGACATTCAAATAAAGGTCGTAGTGCCAGAGATGCAAACAAAAAAACGTTAAAGTCTTAATGATGAAAACGAAGAAGAAAAGGAAATCAGTTTGTTTAATAGAAGAGAAAGTAATTCTGTGAGAAAAAATTGAAACACATCTGTTGAAAGTGAGTTACGTCTCAGTCTTAACCGAGATCGTCAGAGCCAGAGATTCCTCCATAGAACGTGAAGTTCGTCTTGGTCGTGACATAGATATCTCTAGATCTCACGGGGCAATTAATTTGTAGACAAATAAATCGAATTCTACAATGAATTTTGAATCTCATCTAAAATATATATCTATAATTAGTATTTAAAGGTCGCTATTCACATCTGTCTGTTTGTTCGCTTACTTCTTTAATACACAGTGGAAGTTGATGCTGTTTTAACAATTATTTAGATAACTTCTTCCGGAAGGTTTATGTGTATAATAAATGTATAATATGTTTTTAAAAAAGTAGAGAAATCTCGGTGTTTTGTAATCAAGTTGTGTAAAGATGTTTGATGCTCAATAAAAAATTAAATTTTTACAAATGAAACTAGGAGTTACGGGATCTCGAAATTCAGGAAACTTTTCGGAATTATTATAGTTTTTTTTCCTTTGGGTGGTAAAATTCTTTCTTGAAATATTTGGGACATTGAAGGTTATATATTTGAAAGATTTTTGTTTCACTACATTCACCGACAGTAGTGTATAATAGGGCATACTGGCCCAGGCTGGAGATGCCAGTGCTGGGATTCAGTCTGTGGATTGTGACGTCACAGCTGCCATCTTGGATTACGTAAACCTTCAAATTTGACCTTAACTTTGAACTTTACCTTCAAAATTTGCAAAAAAAAAAGACCCCAAATTTGCTAAAATTTGTCCCAAATTTACCAAAAATCAGCCAAAATGTCCAGTTGAAAAAAAAATCTCAATTTTTTTTTATTAAGAAGGGGAAAATTCCCGTATTTAGGAAAAGTTTCCCATTTTAGTCCTCAAAAATGTGAACGGCTACATAATTGCTAATAGCGGTTAAATTCCTCAGTGACAAGCCGCTCTAAGCCACCGAGATCATGACCTCGACAATAAGGATGACAGGACCATCATTTTGAATTATGACGTGACTGTTGCAATTATTGTTACGCCTGCCATCTTGTAACTCAGTATTTTTGATGCTAGAAAATCGGGAAGATATTTAACCCTTAATTGCATGATTTTAAATTTTGCTACCAAAAAATTATATTTCCAGTCTTTATGATGTCTATAATACAGAAAAAATAATAGAAAAATTCTAGTTGACGTATTTTTTATGTTAAATGAATAAAATACATTGTTGCATATCTGCTACATCATGTGGCAGCACAACTATCCCTTACATATATTTTATTTACAGAAACTTGTTCCAGATCTACAAGATCTGACAAATAATATTAAAAAAACATACATAATTAAAATATTTTACATAAATGGCAATGTTAATGGGTAGGCCTATGTTGTATTTTTGTTCTTCTTCACTTGACAAAATAACATTTATGAAATATAACTTTTGTTGGTTCTTGAATCCACAGCACCTAAACATAATTTTCTGAACATAAGAAAATGCAAAAAAAAAAAAAATATATTAAAACATTAAGATTATTTCAATTATATTATTACATAAAATAACAATTACTTACATACATATTATTAACAAAAAGATCTCATCCAGTTCCACAAAATCTGCTAAAAATGTTAGATGCATAACAATTATATTTTGTAAAAAGACCAATATTTACATAACACTTTTCTACTTTATGTGTTAGAAGACTATTTACAACAATATTCTACGCCCAAACATGTTTATTTTACATGATACTTCATTTTACGAAACTGTTTTCGAATTTATAAAATAATTTAATTAATAAAAATTATTAAACAATATTTAAAAAACACCGCAGCTCATATCGTTACGGTTGCCATCTTTGATCCTAGAAATGTCGCATGTTTCGTTACGCCCGCCACCTTGGATTCTACATCGTTGCACTTTTCGTTACGCCCGCCATCTTGGTAGTGTATGACGTCATCGTTTCATATTTAGTTACCGCAATCTTGGAATCTTGATGGTGGCAATTTTCGTTACGACCACATCTTGGAAATCCATAATATTTATCTTAGAAAATCGAAAAAAAAAAAAAAACATTTTAACAAATAAAAAAATTAATAAATACAATTTTAATAAAATATAACTCAAAAGCACCGTTGCAATATTAGTTACGGTCGCCATTTTGTAAATCCGTAATATTCATGATAGAAATTCTGAAATAAAAACAACAAATAAATACAAACATTTATTAAACAAATCATAATAACATATAATTTAAAAACTCACTAATATCATGCATTCATCTGTTCGAACTACACCTGTTATATGATTGATTATGTAACGACATCGATGCTCGATAGTTGTTGACGAATCACCAGCCTTCAAAGTCTTCATCGAGGGCGAAACCTTGTTCATCGTGTTATTCTCTGCAGCCAGCACTGCAGTTATCAAAGTCACTTCTGCTTGTGGAACCATGCCATGTCTCCCCTATTGTTATTTATGTCGACTTTGCACATTCCCTCGGGATCTGCGTCGTCGCTGAAGACATCGATGTCGATGGTACACCTTCCATCAAGGTTTTCGTGGTTGTCATCGACGATGCCAACGGGTTCTGCGCTGCCGTTGTCGTAGGCTGCCGTCAGGGTTCCTGTAGACTATGATACAACTTCCATCGAGTTCGACGTTAAATATGGTAAAGATGCAATCGAGTTCAAAAGAACAGGTAATTACGTGACTTATGCGCCAGATGAGACAAACTAGTTTATCCTTACACCGCCATAGCCTGTATCAAACTGAGAGTCGCGTCGTCCAGTCCTCGTTTATACATACTCAAGACCGCTGGAATAATATGGGAGTCAAAACACGAACCATTTACATTAATATGCAAGTCAAAATAACATTTAAAGAGGAAGAAATTTTAACAATAAGGACATGCAATTGTATGAAATTTCAAATTGGTAGGGGATCTCATCACATGATTAAGATATCATCGCAGGAATACTATCTCATTACAGGGATACGATTTCACCGCAGGGATATTGTTTGTTGCAGAATACGATTTCGCCAAAGTGATACGATTTCGTCGTAGGGTTATGATCTCGTTGTTGGGATAAGATCTCATCAGTAGGATGCGTTAATACAGGCTCAACTTAGCACATTTAACGAAAAGGACGTACATTTTCACGAACATTTAACTTAGTAAGATTTACATTAAGATGCAATGCCTTCAAAAGTTTTTGATTGCATAAGTCATTTTGCTCCAATATTCATTGGCTCCAAAAGTGGTTGTTTCCAACTGTCTTTGGCGCCAGCAGTCTTAGGCCTAACTGCTACAATGTAACTTGGCTACAAGACGACTTTGCTACGAGACTACAAGACTACATGTTACAAGTCTACAAAGCTACAAGGCTCCAAGGATATGAGTCTACGAGGTTACAAGTCTACGAGGCTATGAGACTGCATGCCTCAAACTGTCTATGACTCCATTCACCTGCGAGAGTTAATTTATCTCATGCAAAAGAACTTGTTGCAAGTAGTCCCAATTCTTGCCAACAAATATCGCCACGTGTTGTGTTGTGGTATATAATATTTTTTTTTTTATGTGGGATGCGGGATACTCACTTATGATCGCAAGAGAAGAAGGGCTTCGTGGGCTTCACTAGGTATCAATAAGTAAGTTCGTCCCGAATTTCAGTGTTTCTCAGCTGTTTCAAGGTATGTTATTGGATTTGAATAATGATTTTTTGTTTGTATTCCACCTGATAAAAGTATTGTAAGTGCTGATTTATTGACAAAACTTCACTAATTAAATGTAACTCTGAATAAAGATACATTTCTTATTAAGTAAAAAAAAAAATCATGCGAAGATTGTTTCCTCAGAAATAACCAGAAGCACTCGGAGAACATCAGCAGAAGTCTAATTAGGAATAAAAAGTAGCACACAGAGAAAACCAGCAAATTATTGACATGAGGATTTAGGAACACAAAGAGAAAAATAACAATATATTGGCAGAAATTTTCAGGATCACACGGAGAAAACTAACGCACTTTTTATATTTATACGATGTTCGGCAGAAATTAGTCTCTTCTATTCTCCATGATCGTTCTTTGCAATGCTTTCTGCGATCTCTTCCAGAAACCGCTCGCTCTTTAAGTGTTTTATAATTATATTATTTAAAAAAAAAATTCCTGTTTGCTATTTATTCTTCTGGTTTTGCCCTCAGGAGGGTGCTAAAATTTGTTAAATTATGTTTTGTAATGCATGCTTTCTTTTGCTGCATACTAAAATTTCAACCTTGATCGGTTTACAGAAGTAAATATAACCTCAAAAACTTAGTCGATGATAATTCTGGTCTAGAGGGAAATGTCACAGTTCGGCGTTTACACATTTACGAGGGTTGTCTGAAATGTTTCCTACCTCAACATGAAGATGGCAGCACTCGTCAACGAAAATTGGGGAATGTGTTTAGTCATGTTTTGGAATATACTGTTTGAAATTTCAGCCATTTTGGACTAGCAGTTATTTTTTAACCATCGTTTCCGTGAGTCGATGCGCATATTTTTGTGAAAATGAAAAAAATGCGTATAGAAGTGTCATTAAATATTTGTTTTTGAAAGGCAATACGCCTACGCTAATTGAAGACGAGATAGACGGTGTGCACGGTGACTCTGCGCCTTCATTTACCACAGGGATATTTCGGGCAGCTGATTTCAAACATGGCCACACCAGCTCGGGTGACGATGAACGTCCGTGACACCAAAAACCGCGAAGGGAGAATCAGCTCCAAAAAATGCAAAGACTGTTCCTTTGGCCGGAAAAAAACAGAGATACAGTTTTCAAGGCTAGTTATGGAACTGTATTGAAAAATTATTTTGAAAAAATAACATAACTACAAATAATTACTTGACAAGCTGAAGGCAGAAATTGCAGAAAAAGGTCACATTTGCAGAAACAAAAAAAATGGTTTCACCAGAACAATGCACCAGCTCACACCTCAGCGGTTGCTATGGTAAAAATATACGAACTGCGGCTTGAACTGCTTTATCACCCTCCTAACTCACCAGATATAAACCCAAATGACATTTTTTTTTGTTCCCTAGGCTAAAAGTTGCACTCAGAGGACAGACATTTTGGTCGAATGAGGAGGCCATCACTTTCATAAACAACTATTATGCAGAGACTCACGCAAACAATTGTTAAAAAAACTGCTTGTCCAAAATGGCTGAAATTTCAGTCAGTATATTCCAAAATATACCTAAACTCATTTCCTAATTTTCGTTGACGTGTGTTGCCATCTTCATGTTGAGGTTGGAAACTTTTCAGACAACCCTCGTACATGCCACGCGTTCGGTATCTCGGTTTTTCGGCTAGCCCCGAGACATCAATTGTACTATCTTGTCAAACTAAACTCTAGATGGGTTTTAAATAATGGGTTAAATTAATTACCTTTTTTAATTAATAATTTTCTCATATTAATAATTCTCGGTATTATTTTAAAGATTTCTAAGTGAAATTTCGTGTTCAATTTTCATGCCGTAAGTTTATTTGCAAACTGATAATACATTAATTTGTTTGTTACTAAGGTTAGATGTTTACATATTACTGACGAGTACTGAAAGACTTGCTCAAATTAGTTTTTATAACGTTTTTCGATCTTTTTTTTTACTTTATTTACGTGTACCAGGCATGTTAACTCAAAGTTTTTTAATCATGCTATAGAAGTATAATTTTTAACGCGTGTAAATGAGTACAATACATTTTTTAAAATAAATAAAGTTCACTTTGATTGTTTTCAATTATTGTAAAAAAAAAACAACGTATAAAGTTTGAGAGGTGTGTAAATGCGATTTTTTTTTAATTTTCTGCAATACATTATTTTTTTAAGTTTTGAAATTCAATTTTATATTATATGTTGCATATTGAAGCCAAGTTAAAAAGCACAGGAAGTTAGCTTCGCGTTATTTTAAAATAAAAAATGCCAGGTAGTTATAACGTGGAAGAGAGAAACATTGTTAATATTACCATTTTTCAGTTCAATTTATTCATCAATTTAACATTTAATGCACTCATAAATTAAAAAAAAAATCCAACCTTTTTTGCACGACTCTCGCTTTATATTTTCCTCCGGGAAACTTTAATTTTTCCACCGTGGCCAGGCATTGTTTTTCCTGTCGACAGGAACCGGGCTAATAACGTGGTTTCCCTGGAAACTTCAGGGGGAAAAAAATATCTACGTGCGCCGACAACAGATGAAACCAGTAATCGCTCCGGATGGCTGCGTAACGCTGCTTGCTACTCTCTCACCCTTCAGACCTCTGGAGCTGACCCCGTTCCAAACTCATGGGATGGTAGGCGGGGTCACGCAAGGTCACAGGGGAGGCGACAGCCGCCGAAATAAAACAACAACCCCCGTAGTCCCATACAGATAAAGTTGGCGTTCCGTGTTATTTACCGCTCCGCGCAAACCGTTGAAAACTCTCCCTACACTTGTGCGCCGGTTAAACGGGTCGGAAATATCATGGCACACACTCCCCCGCCTCAGCTGAGCGTTTTTTATTAGTTTTCCTGCATTTTTTTTTCTTCTCCTCATCTCCCTTCGCAAACCCAGTGCTTGCAAGTTCGTTCTCTTGAACAAACAAAGAAGAGGAGAAATAGAAAAATAAAAAAAACGCAGCGTTAGAAAGGACGGCCAAAGGCGGGGTGCGTTGAAGATTTACCGGCAAACACTACATCAAGAGAGGGGGAAAAAGTGACGTTCACAAAAAAATAATAACATACAAAAAAGGAAAAGTTGAATTTGCAAAGCAAGGCACGCGAACAGAACAGTTGCCGGTGAAAAAGAGCCCACGTATCATTTGACTGTCTAGAGTCGCTCGGGCCTGGAGGCGCGCGACGCCAGCTGCTGGGGATTTATCAGCAAGGGGGGTGGAGGGGGGGTCAATAACCGTGTCAAAAACAACGAGAGAGAGAGATAGAGAGAGAGTGAGAGAGAGAGCGGTGCGGGGTCGGAACGGTATTTATTACTGGTGTGGTGCTGCAGGGAGCTGTTTACTGAAAGAATGGAGTTCCGCCGCAGTGTGCGTTGCATAAAGGACTTTTAATATCCCCTCGAATATCATTACGGATTTAAATCATGATTTTGGACATACGCCATTTTTTTTTTTTAGTTTGCACTGCCTGTCATAGATTTAACTACAAGAACGGACAAAGAAAGTTGAATACACAAACGAACTAAAAACCAGATGAAATCAGATATTGTCAAATTTTAAATGTTTAGACAACAGAGATTTCGTTAAAGGAATTAACCTCAATCACAGCCAAAAAAAAAATCACATGTGCTGACACCGACGAGGCAGTTGCTGTAAAAAAAACAGTTGATACAGACAAACAACCACTTTGAACAATACAACGACAGATAACACAGCAATAGCTTACTAATAGACAGTTGGGTTCCTCTGTTAATGTATGGTACAATGTTGTTTGTCTGTGATTACTCCGTTTTTTGTAACTGCCTCGTAACTGTGTTCGTCAGTGCTGAGATGTTATTCTGTTAAAATCCTTCCATAGAATTGTCTGTGCTATCTATTCATTTAACATTTGACATCGGTTAATTTTAAATTGCTTTTCTGTGTATTGGGTATTCATTTTTCTTTGGCCGTTCTACTGGTTTTCTCTGACATAAACAGTACAAAAGATCAACTGTGAATGTCCAAAATAATGATTTTAATAAATTCCTTCATTTCAAGAAACATATTAAGAAAATCATTACTGAATATTTAAGGGACCTATTCTTTTTGTCTCTCTATTTGTTACAATGGAATAAACTATTTTGCCTTACATCTTAAAAAAATATAATAGGCCTATATACACTTGTGTGACCTTTTTATTTTTTATTACCCAAAATAATATTATAATTATTGTTGGTTATAAACGATAAAAGTGACTATCAATTAAATAAAAATTTATTTAAAACTAAAATTAATAATCAAACATATATTTATGTGTCTAGGTTTTATAAAATCATTATTAATTATATATTATATTTTATGTTTGTGTTGAGAAAAAAATATGTATGAAATAAAATCCAGTTGTTGTAGTAAAAAGTTTTAAAACAACTTTTATTTTTATACGTTTGCATGAATTTCAGATTTTTGTTGACACAGAAATCGAAACTTTTGCCTGAAATTTGTTTATAAAGAGTAGGTATGTTTTTTTTTATTTAATCATAAACACTTTTAAATTAAATGAGGAAAATTATTATTATTATATCTTTAACTTAAATATATAAATTAGTAACTTGGACTTCATTAATCCAAAAAATTATATATTTTTGTACCTAATTATTACATTAAAGAAATTTTGGAAAAAGGTTTTTTAATAAATATTTAGGAACTTTATTAGGAGCTTTCAATTTTAATATTTTTATATCTAATAACAGGTTTATTACTTAGTTATAACTTAGTTAAAAAGGTCTTGCAAACATTTTCGTCTTCATTATCTATTCAATTACATAACAAGATTTTACCTGATGTATTTGGTCGCTGAAAATTAGCAATTTAAAAACGCAAAAGAAAATGAGAATCATAAACCAAAGAGCAAATCATTGTTTAATATTTTATGTAGTTTTATCGTTTTGGCTATGTTTTGTTTTGGTTTAAGGAGGCCTTGTATGTATGAATATATATTTTGGCGAAATGTGGTTCGCCACATTTGGTTTTTGGTTTGGCGCGGAGTTGATTGTGAGGTTATAGCAGTAGGTTGGCCAAAAGTGCTTTTCCGCAGCCGAAGTTGCACACGGAGTTCGGTGGATGGCCGTGTGATAGCAGCACGTCCCGGCGCCTGTCGTATCAATTATTGTAGTTTGTCGCCGGGCCGATAGGTGCGCGCGGTTTGGCAACCGGGGAGGAGGCTGGGCAACCGGGTGACGGTGGGTTGTAGTGGTGAGGTAGTCGCGAGGTAACTCAGACGGTTTGCTTGTTCAGACAACACCGAGACACAGTGTGCCGCTAACTGTATTGTCATCACAGCTATTGCGGGCCTCCTGGTCCGCCCGCCAGAGCGGAGCATCGAACCAAGGGCCGGCGAGGGGTCCCAGGCCGCCGAATGCCGCCCACTGCCTCTTGTTGTGAAGTGTAGTTTGTGTGTGGATGTCTGTGAGAAATATGATACCGAGTTACTTCTAAACATGGGCGACTCCAGGAAGATCTCTCGGGCAGGGCTCTCACACACAGGAGGATGCAGTTAATAATCACGACATTGCCCTTGGGATATTCACAATATATATGATCTTAAATATTGAAATTTAGTACTTTCGTACAAATTTTGATTGAAAGAAGAGTTTAGCACATTAACGAAAGTATTTAAGTTAACATTAATATTCCCTACAAAGAAATAAGAAGTAAAATTTGGACTCGGAAGGGCCTATCGCCCCCTGCGCCTTTCCTCTGGAGCCGCGCTTGCTTCTAATATATTGTTAAAATTTGTTTTATTGGCGGGATCACGGTAGGGACTCGAACCCACGTGTTGCTGAGGGCAATGCGATGAATAAAGAAGTGGGAGGAAATAAATGAGTGAGCCATGGAAAATTTGGGTTGAGTCCCAGTGTGAGCTGCTTCATTCGTACTGCCTGCCCTGTGCTCTAATTTCACAGAGATTTGTGGACTGATTACGCAGAGAGTGTGCATAAGCCTTGGAAGATAGTGTACATTTGCCGTTACGTGACGAGGGGTGTGTTGTTGGTGAGACACGTGAAATTTCTGAGCTGAGAGTTTTTGGGTATTTCGAGTGTCATCGAGTGAGGCACGGGTGAATGACGTCTCCGCTGTCGGCGTTTGGTTTTCCGCCACTGGCGTGGTCATGCAAGAAATCATGTTGCTTCCTATGCGTTGTTGTGGAATAGGTAGCTGTGGCAAGCAAAAGGGCAATTTATTGTTCTTAGGGAAAGTACAGGAAAACCCATGCTGCATCGATTCAAGCTGCGGGCATTACGTTGTGTTCGTGTGCGTGGCATCCGGATGAAGGTGTGCCATTACGTAGACACCTGTAATATTCGCGGATTCAGTTCACGATAGGATAGAGTCCAAATACTTTTTACATTATTTTGCTTCAGTGATTGGGCCACAGTTTACCTGAATGACTCTGGGCCAATGAAAAATCTTTAACAGAAGAATTAGCGAATCACGATCATTCCAGTCAACAGGTGTTACGAGTCGGTAACCAATCAGCAGATGTAATTTGCACGAGTGCATAGAGGATCATGGTGTCTATCCTTTAGGGATTATAAATCGCGAATTTTACAGGTCTCTAGCCATCAGGCATGAAGAATGCTGGCGTGATGTCAGCGCGCGGCTGGGGCGGTACGAGTCCAGCTGGATCAGTGTCTGCTGTAGGCGCCTGGCTGCTTGAAGGAGCGTCTTCTGATCCGCGAGGCGTCCCAAGGCAAGGAGGTCCTGACACAGTACATTCCTGTTTCATCCCAAGCAAGTGTTCAAAATATTTCTGTTATCATATATCTAAAAATCCTCTGCCGCTGCGGTGTTGTAACACTAAATGGCTGCCGTTGAGCGTCGTTGGTTTCAAAGTCACAGCAATTAAAACTATAAACTGTTTTATGTATCCTTTTAATAAAAGATGAATGTAAGAGTGCGAAAATAATTATTTTAAGGTCGCTTGAGATTTTTTTATTTAACATTGAGCGTTTCTGTAGGCAGTTATGTTTTTTTTTTTTTTTTCGTTTGGACTGGGGGATAAGAGAATTGTTTTTAATCGGACATAGACAGCTAAATTCCACTTAATTTTAACGCCAAGTGTGCAAAATTGCATTAAAAAATACTATAATCTATTTTAATTGATGAGAAAGGGGCCGGGGGGGGGGGGGGGGGTTTCTGAAACATAATTTGGTTCGTTAGAAAGTAATGGTTATTTTTAAATCAGAAAACAGTAAATTTTCTCTTTTTTTTAATAATTGTGCTTAATTTTATTTATATATATTTATATATGTAAGGGATGAAATAAGGGATAGAATGGGTTTCCCAAATCTTAGGTAGAAAGTGACCTTACACATTTTCCAATATTATTAGTTTAAATACAATTATTTTTTAATATGAATGTCATGTATGCAAATTTTCATCAAGAAGAATTAGTTTCTGCCCTAAAGTTTGGGAAGGGGTATGGGGGTAATTTTACAACATTTTTTTTTACTAAATCAGTAGATGACATCAATTTGACCCGTAATTAAAACGCAAAGTGTGCTAAATTTCATTTAAATGTACAAAAATTCTATTTTACGGGTGAAAAATAAAGGGATGGATGTGCATTTTTAAAATTTAATGTAGAAAGTGACCCGCCTCATTTGAGAAATAAATACACACAGTAATTGTACTATTATTTTGACTTCAAAGCGAACAAAATTTCATCGAGTAATGTTGAAATTCTGTTTCAAGGTGATGAAACGGGTGATGTTATCTGTAGTACCGGATTGCTGTGTAAGTTCCCCGAACTCTCTTGTTCCCAGATGCACTAACTCACGCCTGAGATTGTATCTATTATTACATAATTACGCTCCAGATCTATCCCAAGGGACAAAAATTACCCTATGTCACTTCCCGGGCCAAAAAATATCTCTATACAAAAATAATGTCTATCCGTTTGCTCCGTTGCTGATTGAAAGAAAGACAAGCCAACAAACCAATAAACACAATTTTGGCATTACAAATATCATTTATGATTTGACACAAACTCTAGGATACAGACGCTTAGGTTTTCAAGAACACGTATTTGGTTTAACTTTCTATAACAAGGGTCTTAATTGTGCCACTGCATTTTTGATCTTGTTTGAAACAAAAGTCAATTTAATTTTTCGACAAACGTTAAAAAAATATACAAAAATTGTTTCCCATTAAAAAAAAATAATGACTTTATCACATTTTCCGTAGAATTATGCTTTAGCCTAACTAAACTGTGTTTACATCTCATCATTTGAGAATTTTTTTTCTTTAGTGAGTTTGTAAAATGTTATGAAATTTCTTGTTTTTAAGGGATTAGAAACTGTGACAAGTTATTGTTACATAATATTTTATTGTTTGGATAGGTTTTTTTCTTCCCAATTTGGATTTTTACAAATGTTATTTAACTATGCAAAAAGTTAAACTAATCAGAAATTTCCTAGAGTAGTTTCCGTAAAAAATGGGAAAACTAAATCACTATGGCGATCAATTCAGATCCTTCCAATTGCGAACCCAAAGTATTAATGTTGCACCCCCTCGCTCTATATGTTTATGTAGGATTCTTAAATCCTCCTTGATGGTACAGCAAACATAAATTATTCCACATCTTAAACAATTAGATGATATCTTGTAATTACCTGCAAATGTACCTTTGCACCTTTGCTTTAAACCTATCACTTCTTTAGATCTACTGATAATTTTTCATGAACTATTACGTTTGTGAATTTTTTTATCTTTGTGTGTTATCCAAAAATCACCAGGGTATTTCGATCCCTTGTCTGAAAGAACACAGTCAGGTTTGCAAGATGAATAATAAAGTGGACATGTTTACGTTACAGATTCGACACGGTTTTCAAGGACACGAAACTACGTAAAACTAAATTATTAATATTATAAACGTTACTTTTAGCCCAAATACAACTAAAAGACGCATTCCACTAAATTTTAACACTTCGTAACCCAAAATGTTCCATCATTCCTGACAAAAAGGCAATGAATGTTTAATACTTGGTGTTCCAAAACCCACAATGGGAGACTTAGCATTCATATGTGATACATTTCTAGGATCACGACATTCATGCGAAAAAAAATCGTATAGCCGATTAGAATGCAGTTAAGTCCTTGCAATTGGCATTATTCTACAAAAGAAGCCATTGCCTTATTTGACCAGACCATACAGGACGCCTTTGCTATCGCACTGAATTACCATGATTGGGGTTCTAACAGTAGACATGTACCTGAAAGAAACCCACACAATCATGACACACACAATGCTACACTAATTTAACTCCCAGCTAGTTTTAAAATTTTTGCGTGAAAAAATCATAACCCTATACATTTCCTATGAATTGTACTTTTTCCTTAAAAAAACAGGAGAAATATATCATTAGAAAATTCCTGTTTGCCTACAATTTTTAAAGTCAGTTTTATCTTATGGAATTAACTAGAAAAATATTTCGCATTGCACGAATGAGAAAAAATTAGTTTTAAATATGTTCTGTCTTACACCAGGTTGAAGCTATCACTGTAACAAATTGTTTTGGAAACACCGTTGCCAACAATATTACTTGCAAAACTGCAAGGTGAAGCTTTGCACCATTTGCAATTTTACAAAACTTGGTTTTGCAGTGTTACAATTGATATCGTTGGGAACTAAGTTTCCAATAATAACCATTGAAAAATTATAAAAAAGATTTTTACAGTTTAACACTCAAAATTGCGTAGGAAGTAATATAAAGGACGTTTATTAAAGAATGTGTTATTTTCAATGGTTTATTATAACAGTTTAATTTAGAATATCTACAACAAACCATACATCAAAATGAAGCTAAACTAACGTAGTTTTTCTTACAAATTTCAAGATGCGTGCCTTTAGTTGTACGGCACACATCCCCAGGCACGAGCATTACGAAAAGTATATTAATCGCTGAACACCTCACGACAAAGAAAGTCATCTTCCTGCTCAAACATATGAAATGCATCATAGTCATGCGGCTTTAAAGCATGTAGTAAATGTAACCGATATGGACGCGTGTGTAAAAGTGTTCTTAAAACATTCCACACGGTCGTCTTTGGCCACTGAAGTACAAGACTTGCTTCCCGAACATATTTCTTATGACTACGCGTGTAGAATGCTCTGACTCGGTAAACATCCTGTACATACACATTTGGTCATTCCGCGTATCTTCCTTTACAAGCACATCCGGACGTTTATAATTGCCTATACCATCGGCGGATGTTATTGACACATTTCAAGGGGGGGGGGGGGGGGGAGAAGGGAGGGAGAAAATCACAATTAAACTTTAAACAAAACGCACGTTGAAATGAAATCACAAATTCACTCTTAGAAAATTGCAGAACAACAAAAAAAAAACGCTTTGCGCCCAGGAGTCGCCATTTTGCGTAGGTGGTGCTACGAGCGAGAAAACCACGAAGCATGTGCATACGCTTATTTTAAACTGTTTTTGAGTTGCTCTTAAATTGTGACCATGAACCAACACTCTGCAACACTTACATTTGATACATTTATGACTGGAATATACTCTTATGGCCACATTGTTTTCGAATGCCTTGTTGAATGTAAGGTTGCATGCGGGATGCCTTCTTTTGACAGACGAGAGAGCCAAACGCCCGATCGTGCATCTTCGGTTTTTTTTTTGTTCATTGTAAATAAATATGGCGGTGTTGATAAAAGGAAAGACCATAAAATAGGCAACGGTCTTTATTTGTACGCCACCATATTTTTCGTTTGCCGTGTGTCCGTGAATGTTCATTTTGGACAACTCATGATAACTAATAGTCAATTAGGTTAGGTTAGCTACATTATAAATACTTTAAAAATTTTGGACGGTTTATTTGGTTAGGATAGCTACATTAAAGATACTGTGAAATCATGTAAACGGTTTCCTAGCGCTGGATAGCTACATATTGTTACGATCGCGCTTGGCTTCAGTGCTTGGCGTCGCCGCGCTCGTTCGGCCTGTCTGCGCCCCCTTCCACCTGCATCCTTTCCCTGGTATCTCGTGTCATACTATCTCGCGACATCCTGACTGTCGCGGCGCGCACCTGCCTCAGATCGAGTTACTTAAGGGAGGCCGCACTGCGGAATAAAATGACTCAGACGCCTTTATCGGCGTTCTTAGAGCAGCCACCGCGTCCTTCGAGGACTCACGACGCGTTTCTGGGCATTTCGACGGCGAAGGTCGCGAGATATCTCGGAGACATGCCCGATTGTTCTGGATGGGAACCCAAGGGCTATTTAAGGAGGTTGGGCCGACCTCTGAGTCAGTCAGAGTCAGTAAGGAGTTCAGTGGGGAGTTCTCCCGCGGCGGAGTTTCCGGGCGATAGTGCCGCAGGTGCGGCAGAGTGGCGAAGTCCTTGGACGAAGGTTCCAGGGCAGGGAGTGAGTAAGTTCAGTGGAGTCGGGAGTTTTCCCGCGGCGGAGTTTCCGGGCGATAGAGTCGCGGGCGCGGCGGAGCCGAGTGAAGTTCCGAGTGAGGCGTCGTGTGGGATTTCGGCGAAGGGTGTGACAGTGGCGGCGGAGTGCGGCGACGGAGTCCCGCGGCGGAGACCCACGAGGGGTGCTGCGGCGAGAGTTGCGCCGGAAGTGCGGCCCAGCGAGGTGTGTGAAACGAGTGACTGGGGAATTGGCATTTCTTTAAGTGTAGTTAATTATCTGCCAATTTAGAAGATTATTTGTAAGTGACAAGTAGTAGTAATAAATAAAACTGTGTGTGAAATAAAATCTATTAATTGGTCTATCCTTTACGAACCCCTCGTGGTAAATCGTAACATTTTGGTGTCAGAAGTGGGATAGCCCTAATTAACAGATTTTGGATTTTGTTACATTATTAGAATAATAGTTAAGGATAGAATTTAGTTTACGAGAATAGTTAGTGTTTAGAACTTTAGTGAATTTGAAATTTTCTACAGTTAGTTTGAGTATACTGTAGTCAGTGTTAGTTTTGAATGTAATAGAGTTATTGTTAGTTAAATTAGAAGGTTCGGCTAGGTCATTTAAAATTAAGAACAGTATTAGAAAAAAAATTATTTAGGCTTGTAGTATATGTGGACAAGAAAGATGGCTGCCGATGAGCTTAAGAATGTCCTGGCATTCTTGGCCGAACTGAAGAGTGGCCAGGAAGAAATGAAGAATGAAATGAAGAGTAACAGGGAAGAAATGAAGAATGAAATAAAGAGTAACAGGGATGAAATAAAGAATGGCCAGGAGAAAATGGAGAATAGGCTGGACGAGATGAAGAGTAGCCAGGAAAAAATGGAGAATAGGCTGGACGAGATGAAGAAGGGTCAGGAAGAAATGTTAGCCAGTATGAAGAATGGTCAGGAAGAAATGTTAGCTAGTATGAAGAATTTTAAGGAAGAAATGGTATCTAGTACAAAGAACTTTAAGGAAGAAATGGTAACCAGTATAAAGAAATTTATGGAAGAAATGAAGAGTGGAAGGAAGGAGAGTAAGAACCACCATGAAGAAAAGAAGAGCGGGTCAAATAATAGCCTAGAGGAAATGAAGAAGGGTCAGGAAGAACTGAAGCATGGCCAAGAAGAAATGAGGAATGAAATGAAGACCGAAGTGAAGATAAGCATAGAAGGGAAGAACAGCCAAAAGAAAAACAGCGAAGAGAAGAACGGCGAACAGAAGACCGGTCAGGAGAAGCACAGCGAAGAGAAGAACAGAGAAATGAAGACCAGCCAAGAGGATACCAGCCAAGAGGAGACCAGCCAAGAAGAGACCAGCCAAGAAGAGACCAGCCAAGAAGAGAACAGTGAAGAGAATAACAGTGAAGAGAAGAACCACAAAGAGAAGACTAGCGAAGAGAAGACTAGCGAAGTGAAGACCAGCGAAGAGGAGACCTGCCGAGAGGAGACCAGTCAAGAGAACAGTGAAGAGAACAGCGAAGAGAACAGCGAAGAACACTGCGAAGAGGACATTAGCCAAGGAGAGGAGAACAGCCAGGACATGAAGATGAAAAAAGAGCTGAAGAAAAGCATAGAAGTAGTGAAGATGAGTTACAAAGTAAAGAATATTGAACAAGAAGAAATGAAGATAAACCAAAGAGAGAGGGCAAAATTCACAAAAGAGCTGAAGAAAAGCCGAGAAGAGATGTACATGAGTCAAGAAGAGATAGAGAAGTGCAAAGAAGAAACGAAGGAAGACCAAGAAGAAACACAGGAAGACCAAGAAGAGGTGAAGAAGGACCAAGAACAGGGGAATAAAGACCGAGAAGAGAAAATGAGAACACAAAGAGTGAAGAAGATGGTGCAAGGAGTAACTGAAAGCAGTCCAGACGATATTCATAAGAACAAAGAGGGAATGAGGAACCAAGAAGAGACGAAGAAGAGCTGGGAAGAAATGCTTTGTGAACAAGTAGCTACGAGAGAACAAACAGAGAGAAAAAGGGAAGAAACAAGCGAACCATTGGGAGGCAACGAGCAATGCTCTCAAGAGAATCGGGTTCGTCCAAGGCAACGGTCGGCCCGTCTCGGGCAGCTGACTGAACGACATTGGTCATCAGCAACGCAGAAGTGTCACTGGGTGACGAGAGAAGCAACATCTACTGCGAGAGAGGGTTACCTGGTGAGACTGTACAGCCCGCGATGGAGAAAAGGCAGGAGGCCTAAACTTCGAGTAGCATGGGGACCTCCAGGAGGAGATGCATTACCTGTTCGGGACGAACAGGTTTAAGGAGGGGGCAATGTTACGATCGCGCTTGGCTTCAGTGCTTGGCGTCGCCGCGCTCGTTCGGCCTGTCTGCGCCCCCTTCCACCTGCATCCTTTCCCTGGTATCTCGTGCCATACTATCTCGCGACATCCTGACTGTCGCGGCGCGCACCTGCCTCAGATCGAGTTACTTAAGGGAGGCCGCACTGCGGAATAAAATGACTCAGACGCCTTTATCGGCGTTCTTAGAGCAGCCACCGCGTCCTTCGAGGACTCACGACGCGTTTCTGGGCATTTCGACGGCGAAGGTCGCGAGATATCTCGGAGACATGCCCGATTGTTCTGGATGGGAACCCAAGGGCTATTTAAGGAGGTTGGGCCGACCTCTGAGAAAGTCAGAGTCAGTAAGGAGTTCAGTGGGGAGTTCTCCCGCGGCGGAGTTTCCGGGCGATAGTGCCGCAGGTGCGGCAGAGTGGCGAAGTCCTTGGACGAAGGTTCCAGGGCAGGGAGTGAGTAAGTTCAGTGGAGTCGGGAGTTTTCCCGCGGCGGAGTTTCCGGGCGATAGAGTCGCGGGCGCGGCGGAGCCGAGTGAAGTTCCGAGTGAGGCGTCGTGTGGGATCTCGGCGGAGGGTGTGACGGCGGCGGCGGAGTGCGGCGACGGAGTCCCGCGGCGGAGACCCACGAGGGGTGCTGCGGCGAGAGTTGCGCCGGAAGTGCGGCCCAGCGAGGTGTGTGAAACGAGTGACTGGGGAATTGGCATTTCTTTAAGTGTAGTTAATTATCTGCCAATTTAGAAGATTATTTGTAAGTGACAAGTAGTAGTAATAAATAAAACTGTGTGTGAAATAAAATCTATTAATTGGGCTATCCTTTACGAACCCCTCGTGGTAAATCGTAACAATATTAAAAAGTTATTTGCTAAGCAACCATAAAATGATTTTACAGTATTCTTAATGTAGCTATATTCACCTAATATAAACAACCATCCACAATGTTTTAAAGTATTTATAACGTAGCTAACCTTTCCTAATCTAAAAAAAAAATTAATGCCACACCGGTTTATACAATGAGATAGAACGGCGTATGACGTATGAGTAGAGACCGGACAAATTCGCGGATTCAATTCGTGATAGGCTGAAATTCAAACATGCGTATAATTCAGCTTGTTCTGCTATTGGCTCGCAGTTTAACTGGAGCTCTCTGGGCCGATGAGAGACTATCGACCAAAGAAGCGTCGAATCACAAGCTACCCAGTGGAGACGCCTCACAATTAAGTACCCAATGAACACGCGTGTTTACTTGAGAAGTGCAGAGGATAATGGAGGCTATCCTAGAGGTCATTGAATCCGCGAATTTTTCCGGTCCCTACGTATGAGTAAGCTACAGTCCAAATAAATACACCTGTTGTGGTACGGAAAAAAAGCGAGCATGAACTTCGGGGAACTTCGGGTGTGGCTCTCTCGTCTGTGAAAGGAAGGCTGCCCTTTGCATGCAGGTGGCAAGGGATCGCAGGCGGCGACTCACCATGCCCTCGCCGATGTTGTTGACGACGCAGGGCAGCGTGGCCGTGCTGCCCGTCTGCGCCGTCACCACGGAGGAGTTGTCCGTGGCGAAGCGCGCCGGCGGCGGCGGGAACGTGGCCGCCAGGTCGTTCCACTCGGCCGCCCCCGCCGGCGGCGGCGTGTCGGAGGCGTGGCGCGGCCGCCGCTCCGCCCCCGGCGCGGCGCTCCAGCCGGACTCTGCAACAGGCGCGCGCGTGCTGCACGTCCGCTTCTCCGGGACGCAGCGCACGGAAAACTACTTTCTGCTCCTTTACAAAATATTCTTTAGGAGTAGTTTATAATACTTCAAGAAAGATATTGTAACATTGTACAACACATTCCTATGTTATTTTTTTTGTGTATTTTACTCGGTATTTCTTACGAAATTTATAGCTTAATTTTATATTTTTAATGTTTCATTCAAGCACTTTTTTTTTCAAGCCACGGAGAAGTAATTGAATTTTCATTTATTCAATTTTTTTTTTTTTTTGCATATTAATGGACGCAGTAAATTCACTAAAACTATTCGGAGACGGTTTACAAAAATTCTTTAACTATCAGAGGTTCCGGGACAACACAAAACATAAATGTCGGGATGGAAATCCGATTCCAATATTACTGTGAAAACTATTTTGTAGTGTTAGAGTTGTTTTGATGTTAAAATTTACAAATAATCTGTTATTTTACAGGAATATGTAAAATGTTAATGTAATGTTTATGTCCCTGTTGCAAAGTTGCTAGCTAGCTTTTGATATGTGTTTAATAGTGATGATGATTGGGTGAGCATGCCAGAAGGGGGTTGAAATCATCAGCTATCACCATAGGGAGATAGCAATAGCAACTGATATCGGTGGACATTACCCTGCGGTGGTTGGTTATTGCTTCCCATACTTTGGAACCAAGGATGTACCTAAATTTTCTTAATATGAAAAAATCAATATTCCTGATACAGTTCGAACATGAAAAGTTTTTTTCACATGAGTGAAAACACGAATCACTTAGGGAGCGTTCAAGTATTACGTAACGAATTTGGGGGGGAGGGGGGTCTTGCAAAACGTTACGATGCGTTACAGGGGAGGGAAAGGGGGTTTGACCTACGCGTTACGTAACATTTTTTTTTTTAACACTTCAGAACGGTCGCGTAGAGACAGATTCTTTCACGCATTTTTTAAAACTTTTTTTTTCTCAAAATTTCAAATGTCATGATAGCTAAAAATTTTTTTTTTACCTTCACAAAATTGCTTCTGCTTGCTTTACAGGATTAGTGAATACTGTTGTTTTTTTTTAACTCCAAACGTAAAGCAATATATATATATATATTTATCAACAGCTGTGATTGTTTTTCTCGTCACTCCAGTAGTAGTTAAAACAAAAAATACCGCTATTCGGATGGCTTCGTTATACTTCGGTTGTCAACGTAGACTCCAATCGCCATATTAGAAATTATATATAGGTATTGATATTCAAAATACAGTGTTTTCTATGTGTGAGATTTTCTCTCATCACAACAGTAATGTTGTGGTACGAAAGGCGATTGGTCTGAAAGGTTAATAAAAAAAACTAGTGAATTAAAATCTCCCAAGTTGGCAACACTTTTCGTTTATTTTTTATGGAGGATTCCCGATTGAATTGTTCGTATTTTGTCCTCCCAAGATGGCAACCCTTTTCGTTTATGTGCTCCAAGCACTCGACCGACTGTATGAAAATTTACAACTACGATGTTTCGGCGGAATATAGAAACACTGAAGATAGCTTGCAGGATCCAGCAGACCCTAATATGGCGTGGTATAGCGCTCACGTCCGTGAATCGCAATATTTCTTGCAAGTTATTAAATGCGCGGATGAATCCTGCTGTTCCCGCTTGAGGAGTGCATTAAAATCTGTCTTTCCAGAAACTTTCCTGCCGCCACCCTGCCCAATCCTTCAAACCGCAAACAAGTTCGTGGTACCTAGTCAGATAGATAGATGATCATGCTAGTTTTCGCCACTTCTTGTGAGGTTGTCTGTTGATCTGTCGCCTCCTCTAGAAGGGTTTAAGCAGATGCCTTACGATTTATTTTGCCCATCAGTACAATCCGACCTAAAGAACCGAGTATGTTCAACCTGTGGTTTTTTTTTTACATCCCACAAGAGTGTGCAAATGCACAATCGTTACATGCATGGCAAGACTGCCCAAGACCTTCGTGAAAGTCGAGTACGGCCACAGCGACTTGTTGCAAGAAGGGCAAATGAGCTTCTCTGCATTGTGCGTCGCTGTGAAACATCGTCTGAGGATGCCGATTGGCTCGACGAAGACGAAGTTGATGCAAGCGGGTTAACAATTCCGGAACCCTCTTCGTCTGCTCTCCGGATGCCAGTAATGAAAGAATCTGAGTGGCTGGCAAACCCATGGACAGAGGAGCAGTAAAAACTCCAATTTAATTGTTTTTTTTTTTACAATCTACTTAATTTAATTATGGCTAATTTTATTTTAAATGTTTTTCGTTTTCGTTCGATCGTATTCTTAAATACGATTATCTTTTGACAAATATATTTTATTGCAGTTAGTTTTATGTTTGTAATTGCATTGCCAAAGGTAAAAATAATTATTAGAAATAAAATTTGTTATTTAATTTTAATAGCTTTATTAGTAAACATTAAAATAGGAGAATGCATGAGAATAACAATGGCGGATAAAGCAAAAAGTGTGTAAGGACAGAGCCAAGTCAGGAAAACGACGTAATTAAATGTATGATTGCTAAATGTATGATTGAGTAGTAAAAATTTATTAGGACAAAAAATACATTAAAAAGCTCTTGCTTTTAAAAACAAGACATTTCAAATGTTAATAAATAACATTAACGTGATTAAAACAATAACAAAGGTATTTTAGTGACTTATTCCGGTACGTTACGCCACATAATTGTGACTTTTAGGTAAAAATAGTCACTTGGGGATACGTAACGTTTTACTAGGGGGGAGGGGGTACAGAAAAACGTTACGGCACGTTACATGGGGGGAGGGGGTGTCAAAAATATCAAAAAATTGCGTTACGTAATACTTGAACGCTCCCTAAGCCAAATTGTAGAACCTTTAATATCGCAAGTACATATGTTGTTTGTCAAATTACTTCTTTGAATGTAAATATTTAAATATAAACCAGCATTTATGTTGTCACACCATTTGTAAACCAACGCACAAGAAAGTTTTTAAATTATTTATCAAATATAAATTTTTTGTTTGTCTCATGCTCAGAGTAGAAGATTCTGTCTATCAATTTTCAGATGCCCTTGCGCTTTCGGTGGAAGGAAGGAAATAAATCATAGTCACAGATATGAAAGAAAAAAGGTTTTCATGAAATGATTCAGTTAGCCACTATTTAGCCTGCTGTACTTTTATAACTGGCCTAACATAATAGAATATCGCATATGATCCTAACATATTAAAAGAATAATAGCATCGCCTATCCATTGCGAAAGGAAAAATCTAAATAAATAAAGGAAATATTCACCTTGACCCTTCAAGTTTCCGGTACACTGTACAGATAGTTAAATGAAGCTGTGAAATGGAACAGTGATTAAGTGTGTGGATGAGCAAGATAAATTAAACAATAAACTACATCAGTGAAGTTATTAATCGTTACGTTTTCCACAGCATTGAAAATTAAGTTTCAAAATTACATAAAATCAAGTTTCAGTAGAATTGGTAAGAGGCTAAATGTGTACGCATAGCACAAACGTGGCCGCAAAAATGTTTAGCTAGCCTTAACTTTTATGCATGTGTGTACATAAGTAACTTATGGTTTTAGCTAAATGTTTTGTATTTGATATTTTTCAATTATTTACTTAAGACGTAATTTCATAAATACAAGAGCGTATTATTCGAATATAACAATTCGATTTAGAAGAATTTATTAGACTATAAAATAATTTCTAAAATATTTTACGTTTTAAATATAATGTTAGAACAACACATTTTAAAAAAAAACATTTAAATAACGAAAGGGTGTCCTATTATTAATTTCAGTTAGATATCGTCAAAAAATTCATGAAGATATATATTACACTTATAACAAATTTATTTCATATTATGAATGCAATAAGTAATTTTTTAACGACGTTGTTTAAACGAACTATATATAAGTAATACTAACGATATGAGTTTAGTATATTCTTAACACTTTTCATTCATTTAATTGAGTTCATTTTAAGTACAAAATATACCCTGGAAATTTAAGCCGTCGTATGAGGTTAGTAAACTCTTTATACACTTTTCATTCATTTAATTGACTTTATTTGAAGTACAAAATGTACCCTGGAAATTTAAGCCTTCCTAATATATGGGCAAGAAAATCAGGTTCACACCAGAAGCATTTTCCTTTGAAAATTAAAATCAGTTTCTAATATTAGATTTCAAGACTATATGTAACAGAAAACATAGAAGAAATTTACGTTCACACAAATTTCTCTAATAAATAGCATTACAAAATCCATCCCATAAAATTGAGTCACTCAAAATGTTTTAAAAAATTGCATTAGAAAACAAACAGTAAACGTAACTTTTTATTAAAAGTCTTAAATTCCTAGACATTTGACACAAAATAGTGTTAATATCATATATTTTTTTGTTATCGTCGAACTTTTATTAACATTGCTGAAGGAACGGACAAGTGTTTGTATTAAAAACTTGTTGAGGATCTGCTCAGCAGAATTCCAGCCAAATTTATATAGATCCTCCATACTTTTTAAAAGTGATGGACATTTTTAAAGGAAGCTTTAAGACGATGAAGAAGCTTCAACATCAATGATTTCGAATTCTAAAGTAATCCAGGTGAAGAAGCTTACTTCTACGATGATGGTGAAAGTGACTTTGAGGCTGACTACAAGACAGAATAATTTAGAGATTTATAAATATCAATAATAAATATTCCAGGAAGTTTATGGCAGCAGAGTGGATTGATTACACGTCATAGGAATATCCTAACATATTGATCGATCGTTTGAGACTTCTACTGACATCGATTAGTAGAGGAAACGTCTCGCACATCAATGTAATAGTTATCATACTCAAAGAACTGGTGGAGGCTGTCTACAGACAATAAAGTCTTATTTTACCTGAAAGTGTATAAAATTAAGAAAAAATATATTATATTGTGGATTTCAAAAGTGATTTTTTTTTATTTCTAGAAATCTGAGTTTCAACTATGACTGAGTTCCCTTAATAAATCTTCCTGTTTTGATTGTGCTTCCATATGTGCTTGTTTTTTTTTTAAATTTTGCTTCCAAATGGGATTATTTCTTTTAAAATGTAATTCCTCTTTTTCGAACTCGCTTTAGATTGAACTTTTTTATTTTTCTGCCATTTCTTTGATTGTGCTTCCAATTTAGTTTTTTTGTGTGGATTGTGCTTCCAATAGTGCTTAATTTCGTTAATTTTGCTTCCTTTTTGTTAATTGTGCTTTCAATTGTGCTTCTTTTTTTTAAAGTGCTTCCAATTTTGCTCCCTTTAGTAGATTATGCATCATATTGTGTTTCCTTTTCGTTGATTGCGCTTCTAAATGTGCTTTGCTCTCGCTGATTGTGCTTACTTTTCATTATTTATGGATCGTTAAGTCTTTACTCAGGACATGATAGGTCTCGTGGTTCGGAGATACCTGGTCTAAACGGCTGACATTGGACATGGCCTGGTTAAAATATTTAATATTGTAGATATATACCTCTTGGTTGGGAATCAATTGGCCTATGCGCATGACTTTGTATATTACCTTTATAAAATTTTCGCTGAGTATAGAAAAAAAATGGGTCTCGTGTTTGCGATTCATTTGACCTGTATAAAAATTGTTGTTTCTTATTACTCGTGGCTATGTATTTTTGGAGCGTATGGTCTGGATTTGACTCGGGTATATGCACTACATAAATTTCAAAGCGAAAATGATACTTTTTTAGGTTAGTGTTCTACTCTCGTTCTATTTTTTTGTAATTTGAATCCATTATGCCAAGTACTTTTCATGTCTTGGATTATGATTTCAACCATGTTTTTACGTATTGCCGTGTTGTTCCGTGCATCTCTTCTGCTAGCTTACAAATCTTATGCTTGGGGTTAAGGTTCATTTCCAGGTGGTGGTAGACATGCCTCGTCTGGGATGCATCTTGTCTCTAGCTTTGAGAGTTTTTTAGAACTTTGCGGTAAACGAGCTTGAATTCAGATACTTTTACTAGTCGTAGACTACGTGATTGGAAGTAATTTTCTACGGAAGGCAAAAATATAGTACAACGTTGGCGGATAGGTATCTAACACATGGTCCTTACCACACGGGTGATTAGCATTTAGTGTGTGTGTGTGTGTGTGTTCTAGCTCCTTTCTCTTCTGTCCTGTGGTTTAATTTTATATTGATTTTTTAAGGTATTGTATCCTGGATATTAGATTGCTCAATATAAAATTAATTAATTAAATTAACTCTCTACTGCCTGGTATCAAACTGCGCATAGATAACTTTCGAGTCATTAAGTAATTTAATTTATGATATTTTTGATGCATTTTGGAATTTTAACATAATTTCAGGGTAAATATATGGAATTTACTTGATGGCGGCCATTATGTCATCATCGGCTTTCTGGAGACTTAGAAATGAAAAACTTAAGCAACTTTTAGGATTTTGAACATGATAAATTAAATATGTGATATTTATCTAGAATAAACCATTTTTTTATAAATAAAGGATCTAAGAAAAAAACACTGTAATACTCTAGTGGGTAAAAATTAAACTAATATTTTTGCAGCGCCCTCAAAAAAGACGAAAAAAAAAAACATTTTTATCCAAGATGGCGGCCCCCAGCAAAAGAATACAAGATGGAAGTCATGAGGTAATATCTGTCTTGATATTTTTGTTGGAAGGTCAGTCCACCGGTGGCTTTTGTGAAGAAGGATCCATCGCCATTTTTAATGGATTGACCTTACTTTTTTTATAAATTCTATTATGAAAATTGATTGTATTATTTTTTATGAAATTAACAATTTTCTTTAATTTTATAGTTTATAAAATGTGGATTTTCAATATGGTTGACCAATTTCGGATTCGCGGATGTTTTTCATATTAATAGATATTTAATTATTTAATTTTTTATAAATTTTTACAATTTTCCTGATTTTCTAGCTTAATATTTACGGAATTTCAAAATGAAAGCCGCAAAAGTGCAAAAGTGATGTCATCATCCTAGATGGCGGCCGTGAAGTCACAATCAAATATGGCGATCGACAATCAACAATTCTGACCTTGGACTCTGAGCTCGTATCGACATTCCTATACAATATTTGACGTTTTGTTTTAATTTTTACTAATGCCATACTGATTTTTAGTAACAATTTTCAACACGTTCATTTGTTTTACTATTGTATTATAACCACGAATTTTAAAGCATTTATTTGCAGAAATATGTGACACTTCATACTATAATTTTGAAAATATATGACCTTT
The DNA here is from genome assembly GCF_032445375.1 of Bacillus rossius redtenbacheri. Taxonomy (NCBI): domain Eukaryota; kingdom Metazoa; phylum Arthropoda; class Insecta; order Phasmatodea; family Bacillidae; genus Bacillus; species Bacillus rossius. The sequence continues at coordinate 14,540,216 of NW_026962010.1, forward strand.
AGTCCAAACATTAAACAAACCTTTAATTATTTTCTTAGGCTTAATAACGGCTGTTAATTATATCTAACTTCTGTATGTGGTTACATAATGTACCAACTACGTTTTACATATTGTCTGTATTATGGTAGCTCAAGCATCAAACAATTTGATGACTACGTCCCTTGGCGCAATTTACGCCTATTACATTTTATTGATAAGCCGACAATTCGGATTACATTGCACTCGTTATTAACGCACTTACATCCAGTGACATAAATTAATTATCCATTTTGCCATCACAGTTAATAAGTACGTCTGTAGGAATAATTGTATGCAGTGAGGTTGTTAAACATTTCACCCCTGAAATTGAGTGATTTGAGTCCGGAAAACCACTGGTGTTTGTTTTAGCTGCGTGTTTCTACAGCCGACAAGCAAGAATATATTTGCCAAATGTAGCCAACCAAATATTCTTATTACTGGCTAATACTGTGTAGAAAATATTTCATAGATCTGAAAACGTAACTTATGCAAACATAAACAAAATATAAAATTTAAAACTAATGCATCTAAAAATTTATAATTCATTCCAACATTTTTATGACATTTATAATGGATCACTTAAACGAAATACTTACCGGACAAGTAAAAAAAATATCTTAAGGGCATATTTAGTAGTTTGGCCTTAGAACAATCAAAGATTATTAATCATTAATTAAAGTTTAACATTTCAACAAACTCTGTTTCACAAAATATTGTAATAAAATGCACTGGAAGAGAGCGAAAGAGGAACAAAAATAATATGACCAAATATATATATATACATATAAATGTTTTTCAAGTACAATGTAATAATGTGTTAAAGAATTTTACATACAGAAATTTACATAAATTTTTAAAATAATTCATGCAACGGGGAATTATGATTTAATGCAGTGTTTTTGGGCATATGCCATTTCATTTTTGCACTCTTTGTCATGGAAAAATTCCGAAAATAAAAAATAATTATATTATAATAAAAATATTTCCAAAAAACCAGGCTGAAATGATCAAACTAAACAAGTATTATGGACAACTCAACAACGACAGCATGGACAAAAAATGTTCAACCTCCAAATATCAGACAGCACAAGAATCCTGTTGAAGGAACTTGGCCATGGAACCAATAATATAACAACACAGACGAACACAGTGGGCTAACAACGATGAGACAGATTAAATGCAGGTAAACAACCAACCTGGACAACGCAGCAAACATACAAACAAAACGATGAAGATGAACAAGTACTATGGACAACACAACGACGATAGCGCTGACGAACACGGAAGGTTTCCAATGACAACAGTTGCGACGTTTCGGGAACTGATATCTGTCCCCGTCATCAGGCACAAACAGACTGATATTGGACACTAGATTACTATGATTTTCTATACATAATATAGTTCCCCCCCTCCCTTATATGACCGAGATCTTGACCTTTAACCTTGACGACCTTTAACCTTTACCTTAGACATAGACCATATGACCTTGACCATGACCTTTTACCTTGGTCTCAGTCGCATCTTGAAGATTGCCAACTTCAAATCAAACGTCCCACTCCCCGAAAAAGGCAATTTTCGTTACGGCCGCCTTCATAGATGTGTGTGACGTCATCATTGCACTTTCCATTTTGGCCGTCATCTTGAATTCGAAAGTCACGGTCGCCATCAATTATATAACATCACAACCACTTTTTTTTATAGATTCTGACATAATGTATGCTAGAGACTGGCATATGGGATGACGTCACTTCCGCCATCTTGGTGGTTTATTTTCTGGACACCGATATATATGTTTCTGTTGTTTGTTCCTAGAGAGCGCCAGCATCGCTCTCTCTCTCGTTCTCATAAGGTGGACTTTCCTGTACCTTACAATTTTGTTGTGGTCCTTATCAACATATTAAATTAATATTTTTATACAAAATACATTTGAACAGCGGTGTTTCGACCATGAGAGCTCGGACCTCTGAGTTGGAAAACTCATGGCCATCGATACATTTACCAGACAGAAAATTAAATAAGGTAGGCCTATATAAAAAATAACACACATATTTAGGCTTAATTTTTTTTTAATTGTAAGGAATAAGAGAATCGCTGTCGTGACTTCCATATTGAAAATCCGTAATTATTAAGCTCGATGTTCAGGAAAATGTAATAATCATAAAAAAAACAACATATAATTTACTCATTCGAGCGATAACAGCAAGACGTTGTAGTGGTCAAAATTCGGCCTGAAGTGGACATTCATAAACACTAGCATAAGTTTATAAATTAGGCGCTGAAAAATCAAATTAGTTCCAAAGAAACTGTTATGTGGTCAATTTTTTACTGAAATAATGTATCTCGAACATAAACTGATATTAAAATATTTTAATTCATACCTGTGAAAGTTTCACAGTCATTGTGGAAGACATATTGCGACCACCCAAACAAGTACATTTAGGATTTAAAAAAAACATTGTGCATAACCTTTTTACTTATATCTGAACCAATAAATTTACTGTTTGAAGGTACCGTAGGATGAATATTAAAGTATAGTTAGTAGTTAAGTACCGTGGCTACACACTGACTTACGGTACGAAGAAGATTACACTATCAAAACATCACGCAGTCTGGTTACAAAAATACTTTACCAAATTACCAGCCGATACTGGCGCACAGAACCTGCCACCCGACGTCATCCAACGATTTTTCTCACAGTTACCGAATTTTCCGTCTCTCTCCCTCATTTCTTTCGTACGCAACAGGCCAATTCATTGGAATATTTTTTATACAACGAATCATGGCGAAAACCATATACAGTTAAAAATTACATTAATATCCCAATTATGAACAAAGCAAAACAAAATCATACTTAAAAATATGTTAAATCACAAAAAAACTTAAATTTACCAAAAAAAACCTAGATCATTATTTATTACAAAGTAAGTAAATCGTCAGAACAACTTGAAAAGCATTAGATAATCTTTATTACGATTTTAAAATATTTGTAAACCACAGGGATACTTCTTAAAATAAATAAAATACATTATTTAAATAATATCATTGTTTTTAAATTATAAACATTGTATTAATATTAGAAAACTTAACAAACATTAAACAAATGAGTATGGCAGGGTCTTGAAATGTTACCAATGATTATGACTCTAATAACCACACATCATAAAACCAAATAAACTTAAGTATTGTTTTGGATGGTATTAGGTTCAAGGCTGCACAAAATTGTCTGGTTCAGGATCTAGGACCCTTTTACACATTTACACATTTTATTAAAATATCGACGAATATGTATTTCGTTTATTGATAGTCATGACTTTAAAATTAAAGATTTTAATAAGAATTTATTAGAGATGGAAGGGGGTGTTCATGGATAAAATTAAACAACTTTAGGTTAATCTAGTTATTACTCAATAGTTAATCATCTTTGGGTCGTAAAATCACGATATAAATTTACATAAATGCCCATCAAATGCAATACAGACAAATTGGTTTCATTGAAACTGGTAGCTATAAAACCGCAAATACGCAAAAAAAAAAAAATTGATGAACCTTCAATAACTGCCTCCAATTAAAGAACTGATACCTTCAAACGTGCATAGACGCAAAAAAACATTAACATATATGTTGGCATTCCTCACAGATTGATCAACCCCAACTAGATTAAAAGCGTGACAACTGGTATGTAAATAAAATGTATGATTTTTATTTTTTGAAAAAAAAAATGGCCGTAAAGTTTTAATATGATTTTAATTATGTTAATATAATTTCTATGAGATAATTGCAAAAAAATAAGGTTATTATAAATGAATAAGTCCTACATTTCACAGGATATGATTTTAAAATTCATTTATGCTAAATTTGCTTTGTTTTACTATTTGGAGGGTGAAGCTTGACTTCAAAACAAAATATAGTAATTTTTTCTTTGCAACGAGATTATTGCTCAACTAAAGCTAAGGTTGTTATAGCCTACAATATAATAGCATTAAACAAAAAGTGTAATGGATTTATATAAATAAAATTTGTGCCATATTTTAGTGCAAACATTATTTATCTGTTTGTCGTTTGACTGTCATAGCGTCTAGCCCTTAAATGAAATTACTTACAGAAAATATCCATAAAACATGTATTTGACTGAAACACAACTTAACTTGGGTTTCTTAAAAAAAATTCTATACTTGCCATGAATTAAGGAAGTAGTATATAAATGGGCATAATACTGCTGCAGCTGGAGCACAGCTTATGGTGGGGTCAATGACCGAACGCTCTGACATTACGGCAGCCATCTTGGATGACCATGACATAGACTTTTGACCTTGACCTTTATCCCGGCCTATGTAAACACAAATGTTTACAGAGGTCTTAACATTAAGTCGCAACACATTACTTAAACCTGGCGGCGTAAAATGTGATGTTTCACCACTTTTACTGAAAAAAAGTGCTAAATACATTTTTAACGTTAAAATTTTGTTTGTGTCAAAATAAATATGTTAAGAAATAAAATAACAGTTTGTTTACAAGTCACATCATTAAAAAAATTCTTATTTTTTAGCTCTGAATGTAAAAAAAAATTGTGATGGTACAGACGAAAGGTGATGCAACGACAAATCTCTGGTCACGAGACCGTAAGGAACTGGGGTGAAATCTCGGTCCATTCATTCCCAACTTCGGTTTTCCAGGATCAATAACATGAATTCACTCCAGTCTATCGCTGGGATGATTCTTTACAATGTGCTGAGGTTCACACCTTTCCGTCAATTCTTTGACTTCCAAAGTATGTTTAACTTTCTGAATGCTACGTAGCAATTTTTAACTTTCACAGCAAACGCCTTTGAAAATTAATTCAGTGTTGTATCACGACACTGAAAACTAGCATGTTTTTTTTTACAAAGTTATATCACTTGATTTGTTTTATCAAAAACTCTGTACATAAGACGAGTCGAAAATTTTTCTGATGTTTGTTGGAATAAGCGTATCACGATTATGCTGAATGGAAACGGAAATGACGGATGTTTCCATGTAAACAAATATTTTAACACGGGGATACAAATACTTAAAAAATAAAATTTTATTCGATACAATGTTCTCTTATATTATATTTTGGTAGAAAATTGATATTAGTTACACTTTAAAACATCTCAGAGATTTAATTTTTCAATAGACAATAATTATTGTGTTTTAATACTACAATTGCTTGAGTGTAAAAAACATAATTTGTGTAGAATAAGGGAGTGTGATTTTTTACCAAAGGTTTTTTAAAATTTTGTATTTTACTATTTTTTATTGGACTTAATGTTTTATTGATTTTAGAAATATTTATACCTTACTTTTGATTTATATAATAATTTATACAGACTGAATGTCATTTAGTAAAAAGTAAAAATTATAAATTTTTGACGAACTGAAAATTAAAAACATAACCCAAAAAATAATCAACACATGGATGTAATTTTTTTACTGCTTCAATGCATGATTGAGTAAATCCATCATTTATGTTACATTTACCTTTAGGTATCATCTAAATATAGATTAAAAATTTTATAATTAAGGTTATATTTAAAAAATGATTAAAGTTTAACATCCACAGGTTGTAAAATAAATCAAAGGTAGTATAATTAATCGGATGGTTTAAAAAAGTTTGTAAGTACTACTTATTACAGGCACAATAAATTCTGTAAACTTAAAAATTCTTTAATACAATTTTTTATTTCTTGCTTTATTTGTTCTTTCTGATGTAACTGCTACAAAACCTTCGCTTTAAAAATAAGTAAGCTGCACAAAATAGAGTCATCAGGGATAACATTGAACTCTAAAAAGTTTGCAAATACCAAAATTAGTAGTCATGGGGTCATGCGAGACGAAGTTGTCTTCATTAGAGCGCAAGAAAATTAAATTCTTAATGTAAGTTTTGGATTAGCTAAGTGCAGCTGAACTGCAGTTTTAATTACTTGTATCATCCCTGCATAATATCTCCCTGGTAGATTGGTATGAAACTTGTACGTGGGCTTGCAGTGTAATGCCATTGTCTGACCAAAATTGTTCAGAGTGTAAAACGAAATGTCCAAATTCCAGGAAAATTAAAGTTGGAAACCACTACGAATTCAGAATCGCTTGGCATGACGTTATGACACTCACGGAGGTTTAAATACAAATGAATATCAAACGTTCAAGCTAAATATATGGCTAAGGTATTTACAAAAATATTAATTGGATATTTTACAAAGAACTTATAATGTTTCTATTCCATTTCTTTTACAGCATACATTAGTTTGCAACCAAGTTTCTGTCTACTCGAATTTCACTTATTATACAAATAATATAAAAAATTAAAGATCATAGTTTGTATTTTTTTAAATCGATTTATTTATATTGAATATAATTAACTTTAAAACACAGAACATAAATATGTAAAAAAAATATTTTATTTATTTAAGAATATTCCGGCATAAATATGCGTAACTATAAGCATTATTTCTAGAAACTATTTAAAATATATAATTTTATTTAATATTTTTAAATGAGGGTTCTTATGATTAGAAGAATAATTTTTTATTAATTGAAATATTATATTTAAAGTTCTTTAACGTATTTTAAATCATAAGTTACATTGCTTCTTATTAATATTGTAACAAATTATTTAATTAGTAGGTAAATAAATGTAATGGAAAACATTAAAATTAATTTTAATAACTACAAAATTATTGTGTTTGTTATACAGATAGTGACTTAATATTTCTTTATAATATGAAACTTTTTTATGAATGTTTTCTTAGTAACTTAAACCAAGTATCAATCAATTTTTATATCGATAGAGATACTGAATAGTAACCCATTTCGCGCGAGAGAAAATGAGAAGCCTTTAATACAAAAATGATTATTAGGAAATAAAACAAAATTATCAAAGGAATAGAAAAATATGAATTTCTGATTGTGCAGAGATATATAAATAACCTAAATATATTTTTACATAATTTAATGTTTATATACATCATTTATACATACAATTTTAGTCTCCGTTTCATGGTTCTTACTTTCTGAAAATTTTTGTCTACAACTTTTTCATAACTAAACTTTATGAGTTTTATACGATTAAATATATATTTCATGTTACTACATCAATTAAACATCAAAAATCATTATTAAAAGTTTAATAATAATTTTTTAGTAACGAAATTAATGTTCTTTGAAAAAAAATCTTACTTTTTACAGCAAAATTTCTTTACGGACAATATTTCTAGTAAAAATAATTTTTACCGTCATAATCTCTGTTGCTTGCCACGTGTCGAAAGCTGATATCAAAACGTCCACCGTTACCATTTTTGGACGGAAACGATTCTGATTGGCTGATTCTGTAATACAATTATATATATATACATATATATATATAACCAGACTTATATACAATATTTGATGGGAACCGAAGACATCTACCTTATCATACCTACATGGTTGTGCTAGTAATGTTTTCGGGGTTTTCTAAGCTCTTCAAAATGGTTTGAACCACATTAATGGAAGTGAATGTGAATATTACACAGTGAAAACTACGATGTTATAAAAATATTTTTTAGTGGTTTTTGAAATAGGATTATTGTGACAAACTAGATGACATATTACTAATCACATGTAACAAATCATCATATTTTTGTACTATAAAGGTATTGTTTGTTTACGTTAAAGAAAAATAATTACAATTTTGCATTTATATGGGATAGTTTTTGCAAGTATTTTGCAAATCCGCGTATAACAGATAGAAATAATGATAAATTATTGTGTCAGACATTTTAAAAGATGGCATCTATTTTAGAGCACCGCAGCGATTAATACGCTCTGCCCCTCATAATGAATGGTTCGCTCGGTTATAAATGTTGCGTGATTGTTATAACTCGCGATGAGAATGACGCGTCGCGACAGCTGATTAGTCACCAGGTTTTCACGGCCGCTGCAGATGCCAATTTATCAGAGGCGCGCGTTTAGGCGTGTCAATAATATGCGAAAGCTTAGTTATGGGTTCATCGAACAAATTGTCCGATAAAAAAAATACTTCACGCACTGGGAATTTTGGCACATATCTGTGAAACACGGGAAGTGTATGGAATAACGTTACAATGTGCACTTAAAATATTTAAAAAAAATCAAAAACTAACAAAAAATTTATAGAAATTCATAGGGAAAATTTTAAAATTGTTTCATTGTTAATTTTTATTGGGTTGTATTTAACAGTTTTTGAGAAAATTCCAGTTACTTGCAATAGTTTTAAAAGTTTTTTAGAGTTAAAAAACTGGAGGTAAAACAATCCACTTAAACTAAAACATCTGTGTTTGTTCTGTACAATGGCCAATTAATTATAATTATCTCGTTGCGCGCAGACCCGCGAATGTGGAACTACACAAACAATTCTGTGCCAGTAATGCAGAAGAGGTTAGATAATATTGCATCAGTTTAAGTAAAGATATAGGAGGAAAAAAATAAGTATTTGGGATGAAGGGTGACACGGAACATGAAAGTAATTCTAGACCCTATGTGCAAAAAATTAATTTTCTAGATGTATACACATTGTACAACTAACACACAGAAAATGTTTCATCGACAAAATGAAAATATATTTAAACAGTTAAAATATTTTTATCTAACGTAATACCAATAAAACAACTGAAATGCCAAACTGATATTCATATTTGGCTTTTTATTTAGTTTTGCTTTGTCTACACTGTGAATAATATATTTCTTGAGAGCAGAAAACTTATAAAGTATCTAAGTAACGTCGAAGATGTGCTATCTTGGAAACTGTTTTAGCAAAATTGAAATCACGCAGTATCAGTTACAGTTTTCAACTTTTGAATTAACATAAAAATATATTACTTTCATGCCGCAAGAATAAATGTATATTAAAACAGTTAAAACAAATAACTTTATTCAAAGAAATTGCAACAAACAAAAACTTTACACCAAAAGAAAACATGAAAAAAAAATGAATTTTAAGGAGAATTTGCGGAGAGCAAGCCTGTAAGAAAACTGAGCAGGTAAAAAATGTTTGTCAGTATCAAGAAAAATTTAAATTTGTGCAAGTCTTTCAGCACTTGCCAGTGGTGTGAAACATGTTTTCACGGTAACGAGCTAATTTGTGTGTTCTCATGTTGCAAATAGGTACACATATAAAACGAAACTCGTACACAAAATTTCATGTAGAATTCTTAAAAATAATGCCGAGCGTGATAAATATACGCAAACTGTGTTTTCAACTACATTTATGGACGCAAATCAGACGTAGTTTCCGCACCCGCCGCTAGAAGTGGCAGTCAGAGCAGCTACGTCGATTATAAAATGATTAGATTTGCAGAGCAAAATTTTAAATTATATAACCTAACAACTCCAATAAGTGCGCAAAAGACTAGAAAAAATACTAAACCTCTGCTTTGGAATTTTGTGAAAAGGAATTTTTATCAAAATACTACTAAAAATGTTAATATACACTGAACAGTTAAAACTATGGAGTTTTTCTTATTATTTGTGAGCTTTGTTCGCGCCGTCCGTTACAGATGGCAGCACCGATGTTATTACACATTTTGGTTACTTGACTGCAGACACATTCATGAAATTACTCTCACCAAATGCCGTATACCGATAGCTAAGATGTAAAGAATCAACTTTTTTTTTTAATGTTGACACGGCTATTTAAAAACATTATCATAAACAAGAATCATATATATGGGAATAGTTTCAAACTTTATTGGATTGGTTCTTAAATATATATTTTTATTTTGTCAGGTCAAGAACAGAAGGAGAATAAACAGAAAAAAATATTACATTCCTAAATAATAAATTTACTTTTTTATAACAAAAAATATCAAAAGGTATAGTTTTCCAAATACTAAATGTCGTTACCTTAATTGTGTCTTTTATTTTCTAAGCAATATCAAAGAATAAAAAGAACCGAGTGGTAAAAGCATTAACATATTATTCATTGGCTAGTGGTAATAGCCTGAATGGAATTCTTGACCACTAGGATTCAAAACATGCTCTGGTTATACTGACTTACATTTTACATTTTATTTTAAAAAATCAATTCAGGCAAATGCTTTAATCGTATTATACAGTAAATGTCGACGGATTCTTGTTTCAATGTCCCTGGTCAGTATTTCTCTCTGTTATTGTCTTTAACAAAATTGCTGTCAACTATAGAATTGGCCTTAATAATATGTATATAATTAATGACACCAGCAAATCAAAGAAAGTTAGGCATTTAAAATCTTAAAATAAAATTTTACCTAGGTACGTCTGCTTACAGAAATATTGTTAACATATGCTATGTTCGTTATTTTCCAAGTACCTGGGATTTTTGCACATGATTTGAAACATCTTATACAATTTTAATGCTTCTTACCAATGAGTAAATTTTAAACTTAAAGGCAGTTTCAGATAAATAAATTCTCGATTACTTACTTTTTTACTATTCATTGATTAAACCGAAACGTAAGCTAAAATGTTTTTTTTTTATGTTTCAATGACTCAATTTAACATTATATGATTTATTTTTTAAAATTATTTTTCAATTAAATTTATTTTTTGTTCTTCGTTTGAATATGAATGGTTAAAATTCATCATATGTAAGTTGTAACTGGAAACATATATCCGTGAAAGACGAAACGCAAACAAATCTACACTGCCACTCAGAAATCTTCTATGACCAAAAACAAACTGGCCTTAAAGAAAAACAAAATCTGTGGTTCTTAAGAAAATAATTTGAATTTGTATTAGAAACTATGAAATTGAATGCTAAAATATTTAAGCTGTAATCTTTCATTTCCTTGTGATTTTAATTATCATTAATGCAAAATAAATTTGCAGTTTATCCTATAAACAGCCATAAATGTTCTGTAACAGTTATTTTATGCCAATAGACAAACTTACTTTCGAGAAAATAGCTGGAAAATATTTTAAAACAATTAATAAAAACATTAGTGTTAAATTATTTTTATAATAGTGTGAGTAGTATGTAAATGTTCCTCCTGAAACAGGATTCAGGATGTGGAGCCTGCGGAGCCGACCGCCATCTTGGATTGTGACGTCACGGCGGCCATCTTGGACTCAAAAATTCCTCAAAATTCCTCAAAATTGACTCAAAATGACTCAAAATTTTCTCGTTTTAAGAAAAAACTTCCCGTTTTCAAAGAAAAATTCCCGTTTCGAGGGAAAATTTCCCATTTTATTCCTTAAAAATCCCAGCGGCTGAAAATTCCTAAAAATGGCTTAAGCATCCTTAACTCAAGCCAACGTTAAGCCTTTTATAGGATTATGATGTCACCGTTGCAGTTTACGTTACGCCCGCCATCTTTAACTTTTTTATTTATTATCCGATTTTAGTGAATTTTTTTTAAAAAATATAAAAAAAATTCAATTAATAAAATTTTAATAAATTTTTTATAAAAAATATACTTTTACAGCACGGAGTTCGGAGTCCTCGATTCGACCCCGACGAGGGCTAAAAAAATTTAAAATGGCGGCCGATCCTTCCTCACAGTGGCTGCAGGCAGACTGACTCCCACCACTTTTTTTCAAAACATACATATCGTCACCTAGTATGACGTCATGTTCGCCATCTTGTCTTCGTTGCTGGAGACCACCATCTTGTTTTCGTCGGCGAGAGTGCGCTGACGCCATGTTAGTTTAGTTATTATCCGCCAGAATGCAGTAATCATTTATTATTGCTGTGACACCCGCCATCTTGTCATTTGGCCGCCATCTTGAAAATCTGTAATTATTTAGCTATAAATTCGGGAAAAATTCCAAAATTCATTAAATAAATCACTCATCATTGTACAGACTGATTCGATCAGTTTCAGTCCTTGGTTCGATACCCGATCGATACAATAATGTTTAATTTTATGTAAAAAATAATAATTTCAATAAACCATGTTCAAAATTCTTAAAGAGACTTTAAATCCTCTACTACTATCATCGTATAAGCCATCAACACCACCATCTTGGAAAATTAGTAATTATATTGCAAGAGATTCGGGAAAAAGTTTAGAAATCATTAAATAAATTTCAAATCAATGTACCGATTAATTAGATCGACTTAGGTCCTTGGTACGATTCTGGACGATGAAAAAAAAATTAAATATAACAATTAAACATAATAGTAACAGGTTGGAGGAATTAAACACCACAAGTTATTATACAAACATAATATTTATTACATAATTTCTATTCTACTACAGGATCACTTACGAAAGCCAGCAACTTTATAATCAATCATTTAGTTCCGCATCGGTGTGAAATGACTAATTCTTAGCTCCAATTGGTTTATACTAGACAGAGTCCAACAGGAACCTTTACTGACATAGTTCTCCTCCTCTTGACAGAGTTTCTGGTTACCGTTTTTACCAGTTTGCTTCACATCGTCAGAACTGTAAATTACTGCAGCCGATGTCTTGAATGCACACTTCTTCACTTTGTCATCTAATGGATATGGCTTTCCATATAAACAGTCCAACCACAAGTTATACTTCAAAGGTCCGTTTGTTGCTATGTCATCAGTAAACTGATTGATTATGTCCTGTATGATATCATCAAGAAAAGTTCAAATGTCCTTCGACTCACCGAACGTATTTAGATAATAATAGTCTTTCTACGTTCCACGAAATGCAGACTGCGCCAAGTAGAAACCATTATCGTTTACTTGTAATGCACCGAACACAGTCTTAGGTTTATTTTCATGTTCAGACGTCATAGCGATCGGTTTCTGCACATCTGTTTTTTTGCTTGTACGCTCACAAGTCTCCAATCTAAAGCGAGGAGTCGAAATGGCAGAAGGTAGTTCAGCAGTAGGAGCACAGACTCCACCTTTACATTTTATCGCATGATGTCGCAAACTGTCAATTCGAGTAAACCAACTAAGGCACTCATCACATCGAAACTTCATACAAGAAGTATTCTTCGTGCATTTGCTCCACTCATGTCTTCGTGCATCATGGGAAAATGCGAACGACGTATCACAGTAGCTGCAAGGATACCGTTGTGATGAAGACGAACCTTTCAGACCTGATCCAGATGTCGATGTTACTACGATTTTACCATCTCCAGGCATACTCTTATGAACATCAATGCATCGTTGTTGCACCGAAACCTTTAATTTCTGCCGCACAGCAGGACCTTTGCATGCCTTCATGTGCGTTTTCATATTATCTTTTCTAGCAAACTGCTTACGACATTTCTCACAAACAAAAATTTTACGATAAAGGTTCTTGGCACATTCTCTCTTCTCATGCCGTCGAGCATTGCTGCTGTTTGAGAAAATCTTGTCACAGTAACAGCACCGATGTTCGTTAGTTGTTGTCGATTCGGCATCCATTGAAGACTCCATCGAGGGCGAAACGAAGTTCGTCGAGTTTTCCTGCACAGCCAGCACTACCGGCATTAAAGTCTCTTCTGCTGGTGTTATCACATCTGATGAAGTCTCCTCCAGTGTTGTCAGAGGCGTTGCCAACGGGATCTGCTCCATCATCTTCGTCGCTGGCGTCATGGTGCCCATAGTCGATGGTACATCCTCCATCGAATTCGACGTTAAAGTCGGTAAAGATGCCATCGAAGTCTCAAGAACAGGCAATTACACGTCTTATACACCAGAAGAAACAAACTAGATGATCCGTACACCGTCGACGTCAGTAACAAACTGAGCGTCCTGCTGTCTAGGACTCGTTTATATACATTAACCGGTTTGAATAATACGCTAGTCAAATCAAGATCAATTTACTAAAATACTAGAGTCAAAACAACATTTAAAAAAATAGGAGCACCATCAACAAAAAAAAAGCACATTTGGAAGCACCGACTACGAAAAGGCAGCACATTTGACAGCACCGACAACGAAAAGGCAGCACATTTGGAAGCACCGACAACGAAAATACAGCAACACCATCGAATAAGGCTGCACATTTTGGAAGCACCATCGAATAAGGAAGCACATTTGGAAGCACCGACTACGAAAAGGCAGCACATTTGGAAGTGCCGACAGCATATTTATAAGCACCATCATCGAAAAGACAACACATTTGGAAGCACCGACAACGAAAAGACAGCACATTTGGAAGCACCGACAACGAAAAGGCAGCACATTTGGAAGCACCGACAACGAAAAGGTAGCACCACCATCGAATAAGGAAGCACATTTTGGAAGTACCATCGAATAAGGAAGCACATATGGAAGCTCCATCAACAAAAAAGGCAAAAAGGAAGCACAAGTTGCGAGATCTAAGTCTTAATTAGAAATCAGAATACAAGAAATAAAAACATTAAATGTTATAATTTTAATTATTTATTTTATTTCTGCAGATCACTCACTCTTCCTTAGGCTAGTAGATTCATCGTTGTCCTCTAGCTTGTACGCAGGCTTGGCGCTACAAGTTCTGCCATGTCTTTTTAGGCTCTCTCTCCGCGTAAACGACTTGCTACATCGAACACAACTTATCATATTGCGCAGTGGATTTTTAACACAGTCATTCTTCTTGTGTTGTCTTTCATTCTTTCTTAAGTTAAACTCTTTACTGCAAAAGCTTACACCTATGTTCTTTCGATACAGCGTCAGATCCCAAATCGGAATTCATATTAGTTACTGAGACTAATGCCAGATACCAATTGAATGTTTTAAAATATATATCCAATACTTAAATAGAAATTTTTTCATATTTCATAAGCGGGAATTAATACATCTCATGCAAAAGTACTTTATGCATGTAGTTCTGCTTTTCAACAACAGATGTCGCCACATGTTGCTTGCAGGTAAATAATATTTAGTTCTTTTATGCGGGATGCGGGATGCTCACCAACGATCGCAAAAGAAGGATGGCTTCGCTAGAGTCCAAGGAAAAGGAAGTATGTCTTGCATGTTGGTGCTCTACAGATGTCTCATGGCGTAATATAAATTTCACTGAGTAATGATATTTATTAACTCCACCTGATAAAAATATTGCAAGTTTTGATTTAGTAGCAGAAATTATCGAATTAAATGTAACTCCAAATAAAATGACATGTCTCATTAGACCAAAAAAAAATCCATGCAGAGAGCGGTTTCTCAGAATTATCAGAAACACTTGAAGAAACCACAGGAATGATTGCAAGAACACGGGGAAAACAATCAAAATATTGACAAGAATAATCAGGAGCACACAGAGAAAACCATCATAATATTGGCAAGAATAATCAGGAGCACACGAAGAAAACCATCATAATATAGGCAAGAATAATCAGGAGCACACGGAGAAATCATCATAATATTGACCAGATTAATCAGAAGTACTCGGAGAAAACCACCACATGTTTTCTTTGATATCATAAAATTTAAGGAAAAAATATTTAAAAATAAAAAAAAATTAAAAAAATATATATAAAAAATAAAAATAATAAAAAAAATTAATAAAAAAATGGAAAAAAAATGCATAAACAGTTTCTGCTAGCTTGTAAACTTATCATTGTTGAGCAAAGATAGAGTTCTTGTACAAGCAAGAAATTTATGCATTTTTATTATTTTTTTTTTATTTTATTTTATTTTTTTATATTTTATATTTTTTTTTTATTTTTAAATATTTTTTCCTGTAATTTTATGATATCAAAG
Source organism: Bacillus rossius redtenbacheri (assembly GCF_032445375.1). Classification (NCBI taxonomy): domain Eukaryota; kingdom Metazoa; phylum Arthropoda; class Insecta; order Phasmatodea; family Bacillidae; genus Bacillus; species Bacillus rossius. The sequence continues at coordinate 14,555,838 of NW_026962010.1, forward strand.
AAAACATGTGGTGGTTTTCTCCGAGTACTTCTGATTAATCTGGTCAATATTATGATGGTTTTTTCCGTGTTCTCCTGATTATTCTTGCCAATATTATGATGGTTTTCTCCGTGTGCTCCTGATTATTCTTGCCAATATTATGATGGTTTTCTCCGTGTGCTCCTGATTATTCTTGCCAATATTATGATGGTTTTCTCCGTGTGCTCCTGATTATTCTTGTCAATATTTTGATGGTTTTTCCCGTGTTCTTGCAATCATTCCTGTGGTTTCTTCAAGTGTTTCTGATAATTCTGAGAAACCGCTCTCTGCATGGATTTTTTTTTTTTGGTCTAATGAGACATGTCATTTTATTTGGAGTTACATTTAATTCGATAATTTCTGCTACTAAATCAAAACTTGCAATATTTTTATCAGGTGGAGGTAACAAATATCATTACTCAGTGAAATTTATATTACGCCATGAGACATCTGTGGAGCACCAACATGCAAGACGAACTTACTTTTCCTTGGAGTCTAGCGAAGCAATCCTTCTTTTGCGATCGTTGGTGAGCATCCCGCATCCCGCATAAAAGAACTAAATATTATTTACCTGCAAGCAACATGTGGCGACATCTGTTGTTGAAAAGCAGAACTACATGCATAAAGTACTTTTGCATTAGATATATTAATTCTCGCTGATGAAATATGAAAAAATTTCTATTTAAGTATTGGATATAATTTAAAACATTCAATTGGTATCTGGCATTAGTCTCAGTAACTAATATGAATTCCGATTTGGGATCTGACGCTGTATCGAAAGAACATAGGTGTAAGCTTTTGCAGTAAAGAGTTTATCTTGAGAAAGAATAAAAGACAACACGAGAAGAATGACTGTGTTAAAAATCCACTGCGCAATATGATAAGTTGTGTTCGATGTAGCAAGTCGTTTACGCGGAGAGAGAGCCTAAAAAGACATGGCAGATATTGTAGCGCCAAGCCTGCGTACAAGCACGAGGACAACGATGAATCTACTAGCCTAAGGAAGAGTGATCTGCAGAAATAAAATAAATAATTTTAATTATAAACATTTACTGTTTTTATTTCTTGTATTCTGATTTCTAATTAAGACTTAGATCTCGCAACTTGTGCTTCCTTTTTGCCTTTTTTGTTGATGGAGCTTCCATATGTGCTTCCTTATTCGATGGTTCTTCCAAAATGTGCTTCCTTATTCGATGGTGTTGCTGCATTTTCGTTGTCGGTGCTTCCAAATGTGCTGCCTTTTCGTTGTCGGTGCTGTCAAATGTGCTGCCTTTTCGTAGTCGGTGCTTCCAAATGTGCTTTTTTTTTGTTGATGGTGCTCCTTTTTTTTTAAATGTTGTTTTGACTCTAGTATTTTAGTAAATTGATCTTGATTTGACTAGCGTATTATTCAAACCGGTTAATGTATATAAACGAGTCCTAGACAGCAGGACGCTCAGCTTGTTACTGACGTCGACGGTGTACGGATCATCTAGTTTGTTTCTTCTTGTGTATAAGTCGTGTAATTGCCTGTTCTTGAGACTTCGATGGCATCTTTACCGACTTTAACGTCGAATTCGATGGAGGATGTACCATCGACTATGGGAACCATGACGCCAGCGACGAAGATGATGGAGCAGATCCCGTTGGCAACGCCTCTGACAACACTGGAGGAGACTTCATCAGATGTGATAACACCAGCAGAAGAGACTTTAATGCCGGTAGTGCTGGCTGTGCAGGAAAACTCGACGAACTTCGTTTCGCCCTCGATGGAGACTTCAATGGATGCCGAATCGACAACAACTAACGAACATCGGTGCTGTTACTGTGACAAGATTTTCTCAAACAGCAGCAATGCTCGACGGCATGAGAAGAGAGAATGTGCCAAGAACCTTTATCGTAAAATTTTTGTTTGTGAGAAATGTCGTAAGCAGTTTGCTAGAAAAGATAATATGAAAACGCACATGAAGGCATGCAAAGGTCCTGCTGTGCGGCAGAAATTAAAGGTTTCGGTGCAACAACGATGCATTGATGTTCATAAGAGTATGCCTGGAGATGGTAAAATCGTAGTAACATCGACATCTGGATCAGGTCTGAAAGGTTCGTCTTCATCACCACGGTATCTTTGCAGCTACTGTGATACGTCGTTCGCATTTTACCATGATGCACGAAGACATGAGTGGAGCAAATGCACGAAGAATACTTCTTGTATGAAGTTTCGATGTGATGAGTGCCTTAGTTGGTTTACTCGAATTGACAGTTTGCGACATCATGCGATAAAATGTAAAGGTGGAGTCTGTGCTCCTACTGCTGAACTACCTTCTGCCATTTCGACTCCTCGCTTTAGATTGGAGACTTGTGAGCGTACAAGCAAAAAAACAGATGTGCAGAAACCGATCGCTATGACGTCTGAACATGAAAATAAACCTAAGACTGTGTTCGGTGCATTACAAGTAAACGATAATGGCTTCTACTTGGCGCAGTCTGCATTTCGTGGAACGTTGAAAGACTATTATTATTTTCTAAATACGTTCGGTGAGTCGAAGGACATTTGTACTTTTCTTGATGATATCAGACAGGACATAATCAATCAGCTTACTGATGACATAGCAACAAACGGACCTTTGAAGTATAACTTGTGGTTGGACTGTTTATATGGAAAGTCATATCCGTTAGATGACAAAGTGAAGAAGTGTGCATTCAAGACATCGGCTGCAGTAATTTACAGTTCTGACGATGTGAAGCAAACTGTTAAAAACGGTATCCAGAAACTCTGTCAAGAAGAGGAGAACTATGTCAGTAAAGGTTCTGGTTGGAATCTGTCTAGTATAAACCGATTGGAGCTAAGAATTAGTCATTTCACACCGATGCGGAACTAAATGATTGATTATAAAGTTGCTGGCTTTCGTAAGTGATCCTGTAGTAGAATAGAAATTATGTAATAAATATTATGTTTGTAAAATAACTTGTGGTGTTTAATTCCTCGAACCTGTTACTATTATGTTAAATTGTTATATTTAATTTTTTTTATCGTCCAGAATCGTATCAAGGACCTAAGTCGATCTAATTAATCGGTACATTGATTGGATATTTATTTAATGATTTCTGAACTTTTTCCCGAATCTCTAGCAATATAATTACGAATTTTCCAAGATGGTGGTGTTGATGGCTTATACGATGGTAGTAGTAGAGTATTTAAAGTCTCTTTAAGAATTTTGAACATGGTTTATTGAAATTATTATTTTTTACATAAAATTAAACATTATTGTATCGATCGGGTATCGAACCAAGGACTGAAACTGATCGAATCAATCTGTACAATGATGAGTGATTTATTTAATGAATTTTGGAATTTTTCCCGAATTTATAGCTAAATAATTACGGATTTTCAAGATGGCGGCCTAATGACAAGATGGCGGGTGTCACAGCAATAATAAATGATTACTGCACTCTGGCGGATAATAACTAAACTAACATGGCGTCAGCGCACTCTCGCCGACGAAAACAAGATGGTGGTCTCCAGCAACGAAGACAAGATGGCGGACATGACGTCATACTAGGTGACGATATATATGTTTGGAAAAAAAGTGGTGGGAGTCAGTCTGCCTGCAGCCACTGTGAGGAAGGATCGGCCGCCATTTTAAATTTTTTTAGCCCTCTTCGGGGTCGAATCGAGGACTCCGAACTCCGTGTCGTAAAAGTATATTTTTTATAAAAAATTTATTAAAATTTTATTAATTGAATTTTTTTTATAATTTTTAAAAAAATTTCATTAAAATCGGATAGTAAATAAAAAAGTTAATGATGGCGGGCGTAACGGAAACTGCAACGGTGACGTCATAATCCTATAAATGGCTTAACGTTGGCTTGATTTAAGGATGCTTAAGCCAGTTTTAGGAATTTTCAGCCGCTGGAATTTTTAAGGAATAAAATGGGAAATTTTTTCTTAAAACGGGAAATTTTGAGTCATTTTGAGTCAATTTTGAGGAATTCTGAGGAATTTTTGAGTCCAAGATGGCCGCCGTGACGTCACAATCCAAGATGGCGGTCGGCTCCGCAGGCCCCACATCCTGAATCCTGTTTCAGGAGGAACATTTACATACTACTAGTGTGACATAAGTTTATAAACCTCTCATATACGCTAATCCAACTACAGTTGTAAAATTTTTTTTTTTTTTATATTTTCATGGTTTGCGAATGTACAGAGTCAAAAGAAATTATTACTATAACATATAATTCTTTGAGGAAATAATTCCTCACAGACTGATCAACCTCAGCTAGATTAAGAACGTGACACCTGGTATGGAAATACATTTTTTTGATATGAATTTTTTAGAAAAAATTGCCGTAAAGTTTTTGTTAAAATTAATTTATATAAAGAAAATTTCAATGAGATATTTGAAAAATAATTAAATGTTTTAATTAATTAATTAGTCTTATATTTCACAGTATATGCTTTAAAATTAATGCTTAATAGTATCTACAATTATACTAAAATTACCGCTATAAATATCTCTAGCCGATTTTAGAATAATAAATTGGATATAAATATAAATTATTTTGTTTTACTAATTGGAGAGTGAAGCTTGACATAAAAACAAAAAAGAGTACATTCTTTATTCAACGCGAATATTGCTCAAATAACCTAATATTGTTATTGCCTACAATAGAATAGCATAAACAAAAGATATAATAGGTTTCATACCAACAAAATTGGTGCCATTTTTGAGTGTAAACATAATTTTTCTGTTTTTCTTTAGAATTTGATACATTCTAGCTCTTAAATGAAATTAATAAAAAAATATTTTATAACATGTATTTGACTCAACACACAAATTAACTCGTGTTTATTTTAATTTATTTGCGTAACTCATTGCATGTAAAGAAAATTTTAGAAATATGATTGAAAATAATTTGTTAGAAATTGTAATTCCCAAAATAGTTACTTTAGAATTTCCTAAAAAAAAAAAATAATATTTAAATTTTTGTAAAAATTATTTCCAAGTTCATTCGTTTGCAAACTAAACAAAACTGAAATATAATATGTTGTGTGGAATTCGACTCACAATATAAGGTTCTTTCTGCAATAAAATCATACTTTATTATAACAGTTAAGGGAGAATCTCAGTTATTAATAAACCCAAACGAAATGTGACGACGATCAAAACTTCACGATTGATTATTTTAAAAACATTTTAAACTCTATAATAAATGAGCCACTAGTGGTAGCAATGTTAGACTCCATCCGCGAGATAGTAATGCTACTATGCGAATGCGTGAACTGAATTAAAGCTATTCCGCAGCCACGTGTTACAAACGCAATGTTACTTAGTCTAGTAATTGAAGATGGCCAATCAATTCCTCAAATTCTGAAATATCATAAAATACCGAGAATTCAAAGGATCAGATATGCTAGGAAAATATTGGAACTAAAATATTCGAGGAAATTAAGTAAATTAAAATATTCAACACTGATAACAACTGACGTTAAGTAGGTCATTATTTTTCTTTATACCTATCATATTACAGTTCCCCAAAATATTATACTTTTTACATGTAATTATATTTAAAAAATGTAGCTAATAGACTATTGAACCATTTGATTAGCACACCAAAATTTTAAACTATTGAATGAACGGCTTCGATGAAAGGAAAAAAAAAAAACTTGAAAAATTACTAAACCGCAGCTGGTCCGCGGATGAAACAACAATTTAAAAATAAAAAAAAACATTATTATATTTTTAATGATATTTATTTTCATTTATTTTTGATCCAAGACATCAAGTTTCGTGTTCAAGGGTTATATCAAGGTACTCTCTGGAATCTCAAAACGAGATACGCGAAAATATATGGAATGCGAACCCTCACTAAAAATGATGTTCTAAATTGATGTGGAGCATGAACACTAAAATGAGATGCGTGACAGAAGAAAAGGTTACTACTGATGTGGTGTCACCCGTCTGTCGCCAACAGTGTTCTCGCGGGCGGCTTGGCTCGCGATCTCGCGTGTGCGGAGCCGTGTTGGATGTCTGCAGGGGCGGTATAACCACAGGTACAAGCAGCGCTGGCCGTGGGGAACGGAATGCGCGAAACTACCCCGTTACCTACTTATTCTACGCCTTCGGAGAGTCGTATAACGCCCTTGCGGCGCGGCTTGGTATAAGGCGCGACACCGACGCATTTCCTGTTACATCTACCCCCTCCACTCCCCTCCCCCCACCAACACAAAACCTGCCTTCCGCTTCCGGGCGACCTGGCGTTGTTTATCAGGACCGGTGGAAGGGCTTGCTTTCTTTTCCCTCCACTTTTTTTTCCTCTTGCGTCAGCGGGCGTACTCTATTTCGCGTAAATGATTTCTCCCTTTCTTCCTGTTTTCAGCGACCTCGCCTCGGGAAGGGGAGGGGGAGAGATTTCCACTCTAGGTGCCCATTCCGTCTACCCTCCTTCTTTTTATTTTAGTTCTACCCCTCTTCCCTGGGGCGCCCGTCAGTTCCCCTCCCTCCTGGGGGTCGAGGCGCATGTAAGCTAGCCTTCCCAAGGCTGTATACCATCTCTCCGAACCCCGGGTCGTTGAGATGGTATTTCCCCTTGCCATCCCCACCCCCCTCTCCCTTTCTAGATTCTTCTGCGGAGGCGGCCGATGTAATGCCGCCTTAAGAGTGGGAGCGGGTGGGGGAAGTTGCGCGGATTACTTTCGCCTGCGCTGCGCCCGGGCAATAAGTCGCGGAGAACTACTTTCGTGGCTCCCCCTCCCCCTTAAACCCGTTCACCAACCACCTGCTCAGTACCAAAGCGCCGCGGGTTTGAAGAAAGGAGCGTGGGAAACTGGGTGTATGTTTAGAACGTGGGCAGTTCACCGCATACACACTCGTGTAATTAACGCTGCGTTTCGGGCGAGGGGAGGCATGGGAAATACGCGGTAAACCTCTTTCCTAGGCCTCTTCCTCTAAAGTACGTGTTCTGGCCCCGAAAAGCAATCTGCGAGCTAGGTTTTACGCTTTTTGAAATGGACATCATTGAATCTACGAGCATAAAGTTGTAGTAGTACTTCATTCCGCCCGGCCTTTGTCTCTGTCAGCCATGAAAGTGAATTCACAACCATCATATAGCGTATGCACATAGCTTTTTTAACATTGTTCACCCAAGCAAGTGTGCGATAATTTTACAAAAAATTCAGGTATAACTATAAAACACAAAAAAAATGTAGATTAAATGTATAAATAATTTGATAAATATTTTTTCTTTTAAAAATGTTTGCACGGTATTTTTTGTAAAAACTCATAAGTTGTGGTTCATAAGAATATTTTTTTTAAATATTATAACTTAATATCCCTTAAATTATTATTACCGTGGCCCCTATACGTAGGTATAAAACAATATTAACATGGAAATCATAAGTTCCAACATATATGGATCACAAATATGTAAAAGGTTATTGAATTATTCTTGCAGTAAGGAAAACTCATAATAAGATTATATTAATGAACTCACGTATTTTTTGGCTTACACTAGATGTAGAAAAAAAATGGAAAAATGGACAACAAAGACGAATTAATAATAAACATGATGATAATAAGCCAAAACCAGATTTTTCAAACGTAAAATTCCTTTACTACGGAGAATATCCGTGAAAGAATTAAGTCAGAAAAAAATATATAATTGAGGCACAGGCCAATGCAGTGGGCTGACATTGATACAATAGTTGCAACAGGAACAGAAAATACAGGTAAACATAATTCTTGGTCAACACAGCGACAAACAGATGAAACCAACGATGATACCGAATACATATTCTGCACAACAAAACTACGACAGTACAATCGAACATATAAGTCTTCCTTCGACAAAAATGTTTGAATGTTGCAGCCTTCTATGTAAGTGTATGTCGAAATAGTTATTAAATGTATTTTATGTTCTATATAGCCTATGATGTTTTTACATCAATTTTAATTTTTTATGCAAAAATATCTTGCACAGATCTGGTTTTCCGTTTGCAGAGCAAAGTTTTTTGCTGCAGCCATAAATTAGTCGATACTTGGGGAAAAAAGTTAAAATAAATATAATAATTACTGAGTATTTTTGCAATACTTACAAAAAATAAGGAATAATTTGTGTGCTGAAATCTTTCCTGATATGTTTTGTTGAATTCTACAGTAATATTATTTTTTATAATGTTCTCTTTATGATTTCGCCAAAACATTACAATACAGCGAGAAATTAATTCCTTGAGTTTTGGTGAAATCCTACCCTACCTAAGCCAAGCTAAGCCTAGTTTTTCTAGGTTTCAAGCTTCACGAAACATTGCCTGATGGGCTATTATGATACCGAGAATTAAAATTGGAAAATGAAACGCTGATATTATAAAGTTACAACATATTTTCGTGGCTTGAACCATTCCGAGTTAAGTATGTCTGTGACCTATTTATAAATAATCAAACCTTTTATCATTAATAACAGGTTGGTGAACTCAAGCATTAAGGAGTATTAAATTCTAGCTATATTTGGTGACGGAAAAAAAATCTGTAAATAATCATCTTTATAATTGTAAATTAATTAAAAATAAACCCCAATTTTATACTGATTATAAATTAAGACGAAAATTCAATGTTAATTACTCACTTTTTAAACGGTATTATTTTTCACAAAATAAATTAGTTCGTAATAAGTCTTGTATTATATTATGTTCTGCAATACCAGAGCAGACTTAATTGGATTAATCAATGCCTGAAAATTATTTTTAAAAATAAAAAAAATACATTTGGCAAATTTATAATTCATGTGCTCGTTAAACATTAAGGTAAACGTTGTTATCTCCTGCAGCGACTCGAAAAGAGTTGCCAAGTGAGATAGAGTGGGTTTTTTTCTTGCGAAGAAACTTTTACAGTTTTGTGTACAAAACGCTTTTATTGGTTATAATATGGCACACAACAAACATGCAAACTTGGAACTGATTCGCCACCGTTAGCTGAAACAGTTTACCTGCAAATGGCTGACGATCTCTGTGAACATAAATTACAACACTTTTAATCTGATGCAATAATCTCGAAATAACAAATATTAATACTGACATTTAGCGATTATCTTAGCTATGGCAACAAAATGTAATGTTTGGTATACAATATTTACTGTTACTTCCTGAATTCCAAACTCAACCAACATAGACCAACGCCGTGAGTTTGTGTCCGCCCTCAATTTTCATTATATTTAACTTTGAAGTCAAATCCTAGTGGCGCTTTCGCCTACACACTATTTGTATTTGAGGCGCGGCCAACTCGTAATCTTTCTATTTCTGGTTATCTGGCGTGTCAGTCCTGTCTCTATCAATTCCTTAGTCTATTTACATAGTCAATTCCGGGTACTTCTGTCAGCGCTACCTATAGACCCCTCTTTGCCGTATGCGGACGATGTAGATGTTGACTTCCACTTTTGTAGCGCCGACTCGCTCCTTCTCCACTCGCTGAGCGAGTGTCCCTAAACAAAAGTCTACTTCCTGCAATATTTTCCTTCAGGGGGTATTTGCCCACCCCTGAGGACTTCAAATTTGACTAGCAGCTTTTCACAAAATTATTCGCCGAGCGAGTTTCTACTCGCTCCTGGCGATTAATGGTGGCGAGTCGTGGCGTCTGAGGCTAAGTCCGTTTATTCATATTACGTCGTCTGCGGCTAAGTCCCGGTCAGGTGTGAAAAGTTAAAGTTCCACTTACTGCTTGTTGAAATTCGGCTAAGTCCCACCTCGTCTGCTGATGGAGGTGATAGACTCCGGAGTTCACGGCTCGGCCGCCACAGGCAAAGTCCGGTTGGTGTCTGTCTCTCGTGACGGAGCAGCGGTTCCCTTCTGCCCCTAGTGCAGATTCTTCTAAGTTGGCAGCCTCGTGTTGTCGTGACGTTCCTGGCGTCGTGGGCGATTGCAGCAGCGTGACGATCTGTGGTCTTCTTCGGAGCGATGTTAAGCCGAAGCCTCTGGCTGACAGCCAGGCACCTTCTACTTGCTATGCTAGCTAACACACCCGTATTTATACCAGGCGAACCCAGCATGACATCATCAAGTGCCAATCAGCACAGACTTGAAGTGACATCATCTATAGCCAATCAGCGCTCCGTGCGGTGTTGCTAAGGGCCTCGTTGCCTGAGAATCTCGGGTTTCCTGGGGCCTAGGAGTTATGCAACCCCTTAGACCCCCATGTATTGCAGTTGTCCTGCCTTTTGGGGAATTCTCGTTAGGTAGGATTTTCCTACCATAACAACGTAATACTTTATTCATAGAGCTCAAATGCGTGCCAGCTAGTCTAAGATAGTTCCATTTATATAATTTTGTTTGATGTTCCTTACCAAGAAAATAATTTGAAACGCTGTAAGACATTGTTTCATTAAGATAGTTTCATTGGTCGTTTCTGAATAAAGGTAAGAGTTAAGAGTAGCAGCTATTATGTCGTACACTTTAGTAGAGACCAATAAACTGCAGAGAGAATCAATAATGTTTTGTTTCTGTTACTAAATATTTTTGTGGTCTTACACTAACAACACTGTGATAGTTTGTGACATTTTTTGCTAATATCAAGTGTATTTATAGTTCTAAAGGTGGACAATAAGTCCTTAAATAATTATAAAAAAATTTAAAAAAAATTTAAACTGTGTGTTAAATTATAGAACAAGCTGTTGTTACTAATAAAATTTGGTTGTTAATTTAAAATAACTGCTGTGATGTATTTTAATTTTCTTTAGTAATTCTTATAAGTGAATAAGATAGTTGAGTGAATGCAAGTATGGTAGGATATTAGTGAACACAACATTCTGTGACATAAAATCTTATGTTAATTCTTGTCATAAAAAGCCAGAAAATGTTATCTTGAAAGTCTTAGACTCTTATGTAGGAAGATATAAATGCTAAAAATTAATAAATGAAAATATTTTGCAGTATGCACGGATAAAATATTTCTTGAGGCATTTCATACCTACTTGCCTAGACACACGTATCATAAAGGACGTTGTTTACGGTAAAAAATGCTGTTATAAAGACATAACGTTTTACGCTACATATCATATGGAAACATAAGAAAATATTTAGTTGTGCTGTGCTTCACTAGCTTACATAGTTATATTATTGTTTACTAAATATGTTTATAGTTTACTTTAATATATCTAAAATCATATTTAATATAACCATTATATTCTATACAAACAAAATGTCGAGAAACTAAAAAATAATATTTTAAAATATTCTTACATTTTTTGTATTAAAAAAAATGTTTTCAAAATCTTTAATAGGTTTTAGATAAAATACAGACAGTTTGTTGTCCTGGCTACACTGGATTTTAATATGTACTTACAAATATAAATGTTTTGAAACGTACTATTATTGGATTTTCATTTTTTTTCGCCATTTTGGTTTTATACCTTCCACATTCGCACATTTGGGGATACTCATTTTTATTTATAATACAAGTTTATGTTTTTGTAATTTTTAACGGTAGAGTTTTGGGAAATTGAGCACACAAATGGTAGTATCATTATAACAATTGTCGTTGCTTACATCTTAACTATTGTTTTGAATCGCTTTTGAGTTATGCTGTTTTATTTTAACTGAAGTTTTCATTTTTTCTCAAACCCGTAGCGATCGAATTTTATTAATTAATTGTAATAAACACTTTTCGCCACTCAATCCTTTTGATTTTGTTAATCCATTTCTAACTTATCTAACCTTGATTTGCTTTGACGTTATGAATAAAAAAAATATTTATTATTTCAAACCCATAGATTAAATGTAATCTTAAAAATTCTATTCGTTTCTTTTGTACTAATGTTTGTTTCATAGCTCCCGCTTTTGTAGATAAATATATATGAAGTTATATTAATAAAAAATTAATCTAACACCTTTTGCACACATAAGGTGAAGAAATTAGAAAGAAAAATGTTTTTAATGAATTTATTTCTATGTCACTTATTCATATATTAATTATTTGAATTGAGCTCGATTTACTTCAAAATAATGATACTTTTTATTTTGAATAACCATATAGAACATGGTTGTTTGTATAATTTTGAAAGCAAACTTCCATAATGATATACAGCCTAGTTAGCCCATAAAATAACTAAACAAATATATATAGTTTATCGATATTAGCTTATTAATTTTTATTTTAAAACAAGTGGATTAACTAATAAACATTTATACAATCAAGTAGACCAAAAATGTTTGGTGATAATTGGATTTAAATTATATAAACTTTAAATAACTGTTTTCAATATTTTTTTTTACAAATGGATTCAATGTATGGGTTTTTGCCTTGGACGATTTTAGTGTAAAATTTATATGTATATTTATAGACAATGTTATGTGTGGTGTTATACTAGGCTATGCAACTTAAAAACATATTAAGTACTTTATAGTCAGAAATAAAACTAGTAATTATTGATTGCTAAGTTTAAGTACAGATTTATATTACTAAAACATTTAAAGCTTTAAATTTAACTATATAAATATTAATGTAAATGTTCTTTCGTTCTGAATCATAAATCTCCGTAAATTGGTCATTGGTTGTTTTGAAATTTTGAAACAAATTTTGCGTTCGAATACGTGCATATTTTTTTAGGCTATACCCATATGACACCTGTGACTTGTAAAAATAAAATATTAATATAAATATCGGTTAAATTAAATAAATATATATGAACATTTTGGTTTTCGTTTTCTATTTTGTAAAGATGCATGTATCAATATATAGACATAAAGAGATAATGAGTGGTTTAGAGAGGTATAGAGAGATAGAGAGGGATATATACCGATGTAAAGAGAGATTGAGAGAAATAGAATTCAGGATATATATATAGGGAAATAGAGAGAGCTGTAGATGGATATTAATTGAGATGCACATAGATACACAGATACATGGAGAGATATAGATAGAAATAGTTTGATTTGAAAATGTATGGTTATATATATAGAGGGATTTTCTTTATAGTGAGAAATATTGTGAGTTTTATAGAGGGGCATACATCCAGAGTAGAGAGGGATCGAGAGATAGAGAGAGCTGTTTTTTATGTGTGAATCTAAATTAAAAAAATTACAAAAAAATTGATAGAGACATAGCAACACATGTCAGGTATTAGCTAGTATGTCATAAAATAATAATTTAGTGATTATCCAATGAAAGCCTGTTTTTTTTTAAGTAAAGAAGAGGAAAGAGATATTGGTGTGTATATTAGGGTGGAGATGTTGACAGAGCCTGGCGCGATCGCCCAGCGACGTGGCTGAGCCCTGGGAACGTGGGACGTGCCGAGATGCACGGATGGCCAGATATCTCCCCAGGCACTCGTGGGAGGGTATGATGGAGGAGGAGAAGAGGATGCAATATTCCCATATCGTGTCAACCCCGCCCAGCGCAGCCTAGATGACCAGCGACTTCCCCTACTCCCTGCCGGCAAGGGCCACTTTCTGTCCCCACCATCCCCGGGCATCATGAAGCCTCTGCTTATCAAGGCTTGAAGCGCCCTCGCGCGAACCCACACACGCGCGCGTGTGTCAACGCGCGCCAATCACCTAGTTCCCTCGGTGCAGCCCAGCGGAGCGTGCTCCCGTCGGGAGGGTTAGCGGCGGGAGGGGGGACGGGTCGCGACGCCGCTGGAGGGGGTAGTCGGGAGGCTGGGCCAATTCGGGGAAGTGGCGACGCGTGACTCCGGAGGGGACCCCACGCCGGCCGCGGCTGTGTGTGATCCTCGAAGGCCATGCCGAGCTCTCGGTCCTGCGGCATCAAAGCCGTTCAGTTGATGGGCTCCTTATCCCAGCCTGATTAACACGTGCCGCGCTGGTGGGAGGGACGCGGTGTAGCGTGCTGACCGCGACCGTCGCGCTGCGTCGACACTGCTACTTGCATCGCGAGGATCTGGACGTGGCTGCTTGGGTATTGGAGGAGGATTACTGGCAATTGTACACAGTGAAATCCTTGCAATAAAACTAAAATTATTATGTTTTCATTACATTAAATAATGTTACTATAGAACAACTAACTGAAGTACCTGGCGTTGCCCGGGCTAAACACATTTTAACATTATGAAAATCACAACCGAGTTTCAAGTCTGTAGGGCATACATTTGAAAAACGTGAAATTTAGATTTTGAAGTCCCTTTGATTGCACAATATTGGTGCATTAGTTCTACGCATCAGCAAAACTGGGACGCAATTCTTCAGCCGCATTTTGTGGGAAGGCAACCCTAGGGAAGATGTGACGGACGCACCAAACAATAGCGCGTTACAAATTCAAGGCAATGCCATCTATTGACGAAGTTATAAACTGAAGTGTTTTTAACCCCTTTAGTTTGCTAGCAGCTGCGAGCTTCACTAAGCGTTTGGGTTTCGCCAAGTATAAGGATATAAAGAGTCCAGACCTTACTATATGACCATGTGGCGGACAAAGAGAAATGACACAACTCACTGTGTGTCTATGGCCTACTTCCTATGATTTTCTAATATAAAACGGAATTTACTCCTTTTCAACTCCCTTAGTGGTGGAATTACATAATAATATGCAGTCTATGACACTCTCTAGCCCATAAACTATCTACATGCATAAATATATGTCGATCTGTTTCTCCTTGTTGCGTGAAAGAAGGAAAAACAGACAAACACACTTGCTCATTTATGTTATCAGTAAGGATTTAACACGTTTTAAAATATTTTTTACTTTATTTGTTTTAACATTTATTTGATTAAAAATGTGAAAATAATAACATTCATTTATATCTTCAATAGTGTGAATAAATAGCATGATCTAAGTTAAGTTTATTTATTTTAAATTAATCTAAACTTTTTTTAAAATGTAGAATGTACCTACTACATAAAATAAAACTTTCCGAATACCAATTAGTAATTGTAAGATGTTGTCTTTCAAAATTCTTAATACTTTTTTTAAAAAAAAATCGTAAAACTTTAACCTATTAAACATATACATATATTCTCAGTCATTAAGGTTAACGGGTTACTCATATCAAGGCTATCAGAAAATGAAACACAAAATTCGTAGAGCGTTAAGGAGTTAATCGGGGATGACCTGTTTTAGGAACTACAGGTCTCCCGCAGTGCGAGTTAAGACTGTACAATATATAAAATGAAATTGTATATGCTACTTAAATGAGATTTAAAAATAACTTTATGACATAGCACTCTTAATTCATTATTCTGGTATATCCTACTAATATTATAAACGCGAAAGTTTGTAAGTATGGATGGATGGATGTTTGTTACTCTTTCACGTAAAAACTACTGAATGGATTTGAATGAAATTTGGCCTACAGCTAGCTTATAACCTTGATTAACACATATACCCCATATTAATATGAAATTAAATTCATAAGGGAGTGAAAAAGTGATAATTTCATTTTATAACAGAAAAAATTATAGGTCATAGACATACAAATAGTGAGTGATTGTCATTTCTCTATGTCTGACACACAATCATACGCATAGTAAGGTCAGGCAAATTAATATTTTTCTTCTTGGTGAGACCAGTCCGCTAAGTGGAGCTCGCAGTGGCTTGCAAAATAAAGGCGCTAATAACAGTTTTGTTCTTAACTTCGTCAATAGATAGGGTTGCCTTGAATTTTAAACGCACCATCGTTTGATGCGTTTGTCATATCTTTAATTTTCGTTTGTTTGTGCCGTATGCGTTCCTATATCATTTATCCGATTGCGATGAAATTTTGGTGATTTGTTATGCGCATGCCCATGAAGGTTACTGAGATGGTATAACTATTTTTCGATAATTGGAGCACGAATAGTGTCAAAAAATGTGTTTATTTCATTTTATATAGCGGCACTTCGTCTGTTTTTGTTGTATAAGTGCGCACGCGTGACACAATTTATTTAAATATAAACAAGAGACAGAGTTAGAGTGATATATATATATATATATATATATATATATATATATATATATAGTGACAGGGGCGCAACAACTAAATTTCGAAAGGGGGGGCAATATACCATTTTATAAAGAATCATCGATCCCCCCTATTGAAGCGGGGGGTCTGGGGTCCTCCCCCGGGAAAATTTATTTTTCAAGGTGGAAAATGGTGCTATTTAAGCAGTTTTATTATCTAAAAATTGATTACACAGCCCTTTCTTTGCCACCGTTTGCCCCCACTTCAAGGTTTCAGAAGGGGGGGGGAGCAAAATACCCTTGCCCCCCCCCCCCTCCTGTTCTTGCGCGACTGTATAGTGAGATAGAGACCGAGAGATAAGTTGAGATAGAGCGAGGTATAGAGAATGAAATGGGTTATATAAAGAGATATACCTATAGATGTATAGAGATATATAGAGACATATATATAGAAGATATAATGATAGTGGGAAGTATTTATGTAGATATAAAGAGATAAATAGAGATAGAGAGATACATAAATGTATATAGATGTAGAAAGATATATATATATATATATATATATATTTAGAGAGATGGATAGATGATTGGTACATGTACAACTACTTCAAACATATTACAAAACAAAACTGAATGCAATGCAGGCCAAGCATTAGCTAGATAATGGAATCTTTTCAATTTTAGTAATCTCTTATATTTCAGGTTTTTTCTATATTGTTTTATAAAGTCTATATTACATACAGACCAGGTTAATAACTATAAACTGACAGAACAACGTCTGTCGAGATCTGAACGAGATATAAATTACTTCTCATACTTAACATTTAAATTAAGAAGACCATTCCTAACTACATCTGATTTCGAAAAAGGTCCCCTTCACCCTGTGTTCAGCCCGGGCAACGCCGGGTACTGCAGCTAGTACGACATAAATGTTCTCTGCGCGGTCAAGGCTGGGGAGAGCTCAAGGAAAGAAGGCGGAAGTGATGTCACATATTTAGTCGAAGACTACATAGATAAGGTTTGTGAGTTCAGAAGTGGTTTAAAATGCTGTACACTCTTAGGATACGCTAGCACATTATGTTGTTGGCGTTATTTAAATACTTGAAGGTATGCACATGGGAGAAAGTGGAAACCAATATACAAGTTAACCTTGTTTTGTATGTATATTATTTTCTTTTATACGAATAAGTGCCCACCTTATGTATATTTTTTGAAAATTTACAATTTATATACTGTAGAGTGGAGTTAAAATTATTAATGACTATTTGTTTTATGAAAATTATTAGATCTTCGTTTTTTTTTTTTTGTGAAACGTTATACAGAACATTATTTGTAACGCACGACCTAAAAAATATTTTTTACATCAATTTAAAAAATTTATTTAACAAATAAATCTTTCCTCATACTGAGGGAATTATTTCTCGTCGTAAAGAACGTATACGCATATGAATTTTCAAGGTTTGAATCATGAAACACTTTATTAGTGACAGTCACAGAAGGTTCACATTGAATGTGTGACCTTTTACCGCTGTTTGTTGTGACATGCGAATGAGGGTTGTTTGTTGGGACATACGAATGAGGGTTGGTTGTTGGGACATGCGAATGAGGGTTGGTTGTTGTGACATGCGAATGAGGGTTGGTTGTTGGGACATGCGAATGTGGGTTGTTTGATGTGACATGCGAATGAGGGTTGTTTGTTGGGACATACGAATGAGGGTTGGTTGTTGGGACATGCGAATGAGGGTTGGTTGTTGGGACATGCGAATGAGGGTTGGTTGTTGGGACATGCGAATGAGGGTTGGTTGTTGTGACATGCGAATGAGGGTTGTTTGATGTGACATGCGAATGAGGGTTGTTTGTTGGGACATACGAATGAGGGTTGGTTGTTGGGACATGCGAATGAGGGTTGGCTGTTGGTACATGCGAATGAGGGTTGTTTGTTGGGACATACGAATGAGGGTTGGTTGTTGGGACATGCGAATGAGGGTTGGTTGTTGTGACATGCGAATGAGGGTTGGTTGTTGGGACATGCGAATGAGGGTTGTTTGATGTGACATGCGAATGAGGGTTGTTTGTTGGGACATACGAATGAGGGTTGGTTGTTGGGACATGCGAATGAGGGTTGGTTGTTGGGACATGCGAATGAGGGTTGGTTGTTGTGACATGCGAATGAGGGTTGGTTGTTGGGACATGCGAATGAGGGTTGTTTGATGTGACATGCGAATGAGGGTTGGTTGTTGTGACATGCGAATGAGAGTTGGTTGTTGGGACATGCGAATGAGGGTTGGTTGTTGGGACATGCGAATGAGGGTTGGTTGTTGGGACCCCAAAAGGGCTGCACATAATTACAACCCGCGGCGGGGGATGCATCCCCCAAGGTGTGCTGCGGTCCGTGCGAGGGTGTCGACTGCCCGCAGAGCTACACGTCAATAAGGGGGTGGGGGGAGGAGGGATTAGAGGAGCAACTTTGAAGTGCCTCCACCGCCTTAATTAGAAGGCGGCGGAGCGTGTGTCATTGCGTCCCGTGAGCACGGCGTGGCCCTGGCCAAGGCGCTAGTATGCCACTTGTGCCGTGCTCCGCGATGGGGACGTTACGATACGTGCACGTACCGTTATTTCGTTTGAACGTAAGTTATCCGTGAAACAGGCTTTTTGATGATAAAACATCCTAGCTCTCTGCATGCGGCCTTTATTAGGTGTAATTTCGATTTGATTTGATGAACAGACGTGTGTCAAAAAGATTGAGGACTCACTTGAAGCAACATAAACCAGTGTATAATTACTTTCGTAAATATAAGAAGACGTACAGAACGTAATTGGTATGCCAAATGTAACTTAATTAAAGATAGGAAAACGTCCCTGAAATATATTATGTAAACTAATAAAGTCATAGTAGAATGTAATTAGAAATTTTAAAAAACCTAATAAAACTTGCAAACATACTCATTGTGATGCATTATTATCCTTATAAATTACCAAGAGACTTAGTAGACAGACATAGAGCGCACGCTTTGTTTATCTCAAGAGGCGTGGTTCAAATCTCAAATCTAATAATGTTTTTTTTAATATATTTTATTATAATAATTTTGAGTTAGATCAATAAGTTTAAGGTTTCATACTAGGAACGATGTACAGACTGATTTAAATTGTTTAAACAAATAAATATACAAACATGTGCTTAGTCTTATAATATGTGTTTAAAAATGTTTCAAGTTAATATAGTTACAAAGTGGATAGCAGAGCCGCGACGCATGCCACATACCTGAGCGGGCCCTCTAGCTGTAGTAGGGCCGGGGCATCTCATTGGCCACTGACGTCATGTACTCATTAGCGTGGCTCGACCTCTCCACCTTCACCCCTTCCTCCGCGCCCTCTTTCCTAAGTGCTGTTATCTATCGCTGAGCGGCCTTGGGAATTCCGCGGGCCACCGCGCGACGTGGCATGAATAGACGCCACCTTTATGGACTTTTCTGGTCTCGGGTCGGCCCGGAATGACGCGACTCGTCACAGCCGCTCTCGTCGGTTCGAGAAGGGTGGAATAGGTACTAAAGCAGTGACGATGGCATTTTCCGGAGTTCCTTGGCAGGTACTGGCGAGTTACAGGAGTTCGGAGAGTTCCGCGAGTGAAGGGAAGTGCAACATCGGCGAAGAGGGTGAAAGACCCCCTCGAGAGTGGCGCAAGGTGGAGCGACGGGATCGAGAGAGTGCGACTGAGTGGCGCGAGACAGCAAAGAGACGCAACCCCAACTAAACAACTGCATAATATACAGTGCAGCCTTGCATTTTATACACGTAGATGCCAAACTTAGTATTAATGGCAACACTCGCCTTTCAGTAATACCATAGTTGTATTTCGCTGGAAACTGAATGGCTAAAGGTTTAATTATTATGTACACCATCTATGCCGAAATCAACACGGACTGAGGGAATGTGCGTATCACACACTTGATCACGCCGGAAAAGTGGCCAGTTAATTACAGATACAGTAATTATATTGCCATTAATAAAACCCCTCAAAAACCCGACCTCGGAAACACTATAAAAAACAAGAATTTATTTTAAAATTTTTTTAAATTACAGGTCATTACGCCTCTACCCATCCGATGGGGAGAAAGTGAAACCTCGGCCACATTTTCAATAATAATACGACCATGGAAACACTGTAATTAAAAAAGAATATACCTACTTTTGAAATTCTCGATATTTTTAAGAGCCTTTCGTTTACACCCCCCCCCCCCCCAACCCAACATTTTACACCATAACCCGACATTTAGGATAAGAAACACTCAAAATTGAAAAAGGATAATAGTTTTGAAATTTTAAAAATTTTAAACATTCAACCCACTCCTCCCCTTGGGGCAAAGTTAACCCCGGGACAAATTCCCACTATGCCACGACCTCATGGATACACAAAAAGCATGGTTATTACCCATAGTTCGAATTCAGGTTATTTATAACCTTCTGAACCACCCCCCCCCCCCCCCCCACACACACACAACCCCTTATATTTAGGGTCTTAAGTTAGTTATCAAAATATTGTATTGTCAGAGGTTCTTTATTTGTATGCAAAATTTCAACACATTCAGACGTCGGAAAGTGGGTAAAAATTCAATGGAAATATTTTATTACATAGTCCATTCATACATACAGATAAAACTAATAAAAGCAAGGTAAAAAGTGGAAAAAATATTTTTATTATTATTTTAACACGCTCAATTAATGTTAAAAAAATTAGTACCATTTACCACAGTGCGGTAAGATTATTGAAAGTTATATGTTATGGTTTGTTTTGCTAATGTATTTTATAGTGCAAGCTAGTCTGTAATGGACGTTACATACTAGCTACACTATAGATTTTATCACCCCTTGAAGCAGAATATTATTACATTGATGAAATTTCGCCATTGAATTGTACGGTACCGCTTTATTCGTCTTCGTGGCTACGTGCTTTTGCATTGTTGATGCTTTCTGCGTATCCATGGTAATTGCTTTTGCAACGGCATGTGTTCTGCCTGCAGACTGCCATGGAGAAGCAAGTTTATATATATAGAGTTTTTCTCATGTATGTTATTTATCTTGGGTTATATTTTGATATATTCCTATTTACTTACTTAGACAAATAATATTTTAAGTGAGGAAAAAGTTCCCCTGTAAAAATGCATTAAATATTTAAGTTTAGTTTCAATAAACAATTAAAGGCATTTTCACAGATACTTTAAAACTTTATTTTGTTTTATATAATGTAAAATAGTACAAATAGTTAATTTGTTAAATTGAGTACTTACTATTATGATAAATACGAAAAACTTAATACTATAACAAAAGTTTCTATTTTAAATGCCGAGAACATTATCAATAAACTAGCATTCCTAATTGTTTTCGTGATAATTTACTTAAAATTGCTATTATAATTAATTTTACTATGAGAAGACTGCGCTGAAAATTGTTCATAGCTAGTTCTTCAATTGTGTGCTCAAGAGTGCAACGATTAACGACGCCAGAACTAATAAATACTGCGAACATCATTGAAGGTGACGTTGTGTATGGTCTTACGCCTCCCATTCACCCACTTCACCAAAACACATTCTTTTTTTACGGTATTATTAGTGTCGGATATATATTAGCCACACTAGATCTCTCCTGTGTGACAGCGCTTACAGTTCATATAACAAACATGTGCACTTGTTTCTGACTAAACCACGCATTTTCCTGCTTGCAGCTAAATAAAGCCACTTCCAGTTGGTATTCATTCAGTGAAATAATTATAATGCACGTAGTTTTAGTTGAAAATAAAAAATTCTGCTCGTTGACTTTTAAGTTGTATAAAACCAGTTAAATTAGCACACAGACATTGATTTGGTCAGGACAATATAAAAATTAAAAAAAATCAGTAACATTTCAATTAAACTGAGCCATCTGTTACGATGATTTTTAAAGAAAAAAATTCATAAACATGCATTTTTAAATTTTGGTGAACAAAAATTAAATTTTTTATGAAAGATTTGTTTAGGTAAAATACAATATTATTTATATTACGTTATTCAAATCTGCACATTTTTAACGCTTATTATCCATTTATTATTTCGCTAATACATTGGTTTTAGTTTGTTCTCAAAACATTTTTTTTTGGCATAGTAAAACCCAAGAAAAATATTTTTTTTTTTTGTGATTTACCAATTTTGATAATAAATAAATACTTTATAAAGACAGCTTCTGATAGCTTGAGAACTTCTCATTTGTTTAGCAGAGATAGAATTCTAGCACAATAAAAAAATATATTTTTTAAAAAATATTTTTATAATTTTTTTGTAATTTTTTTTGTATTTGTTTGTTTTTCTTAGATCTTCATTTAGGAAAAAGTGCATATGTTTTCTCCGTGTGATCCTGATTATTCATATACATATTTTGTGTGTTTTCTCTATGAGCTCCTGATTATTCCTGGAAAATATTTTGTTGGTTTCTCCAAGTTATTCTGGTCATTCATGGCGAAAATTCTGTTGATTTTCTCCGAGTGCTTCTGGTTATTCTTGGCAAGACTTCTAGTGATGTTCTCCGAGTGCTTCTGGTTATTTATGAGAAATCGATCGCTGTATGAATTTTTTTTTACTTAATGAGAACTGCAATTTTATTTAATTTACATTTAAATAGTGAATATCTGTTAGTAAATCAGCACTTACAATAATTTTATCAAGTTGAATTCAAACAAAAAAAAACAAACTTTAGTAAGTCGAATAATATGCTTTAAGATGGCTAAAAACCACTATCATAAATACTTAATTCCTTCTCCTTAGTGTCTAACGAAGCTCTTCTCTTTTGATCGTGAGTCAGCATCCGGCAACCCACACGAAAGAGTGACTGACTGTACAACACAGCATATAGCACCAACTGTTGCAAGAAGCGGGACTACTTGCAACAAGTTATTTGCATGGAACAAAAAATAACTCTCGCTGCTTAATGTTGCTATTGTAGCCAGTTTCCGTCTTGTTGACTCATAGCCTTGTAGCTTCGTAGCCGCGTAGCCTTGTAAACTCGTAGCTATGTAGCCTCATAGCCCTGAAGTCTCGTAGTATTTTACTACGTAGCCTCGCAGCCTCGTAACTTCGTAGCCTCGTAGTCTCGTAGGTATTTGGAGCCTCGTATAAGCGTAGTCTCATTGTCTTGTCTCATAGACCTATAGTCTTGTAGCCTCGTAGAGTTGTAGCCTCGTAGTCTGGTAGTCATGTAGCTTCGTAGCAAAGTCGCCTTTTAGCCAAATGTTGCTGGCGCAGTTAGGCCTAATCCAGGTGGAGCCAAAATCTTTTGGAGTCAATAGCTGTTGGGGGCAATTTCTTGTGGAGATAAATATTATTAAAGCCAATGACAGTTAAAAGAAAAGACTATTGAAACCAAAGACTGTTTGAGGCATTGTATCCTACAGCATCTTGCAGTCAGATCGCTTCCCTGTGACGAGATGGTATCACTGTAACCAGATCGTATCTCTGTTTCGTATCCGTGCTTTGAGGTAGTAACCCTTTGAGTGGAATTTTCCTCGAAAATTTGCGTCATTTTCGTTCAATTTCATTTTTTTTTTTAAATTTGCTTTCTTTTTTAATGTGCTTCCTTTTTTGAGTGTACTACCTTTTTGCATAATATTAAATTATTTACCGTGTTTCCATTTTGACGAATGATTATCGACAAGTCTGTACTCAGTACATGATTAGATTCGTGGTTCAGAGATGATTGTCTTAATGCATTCATAGAAAATGAGCTGTTTAAAATGTTCCCCAAGTAAAGATGAAAATATATCTATTGATTCTGAGACTCTTGGATTATGCGCGCGACATTTTACATGATCTGTCTAAAATGTTCGTTGAGGATCGAAAAAAAAAAAACTTCTTCGCTACTGACTGGATGTTTCTGACCACCTACTGGATATGCCTGACTACCAACTGGAGGTGATCTTGCCACCTACTGGACATGCGTTTTTGGCCACTAAATTGACCAACCTAGCCACCGGCTGGACTTACCTTGCCACAAAATTGAAGTGTAAGCCTGACCGACCAACTTATGTGTCTGTCCCACCTAACTTATGTGCCTAGCCACACGCTGGATGTGTCTAGCCAACAACTAGATGTGTGTGGCCACCAACTGATCGGTTTAACTTGACCAAAAAATGACAATGCCTAACCACCAACTGGACATGTCTAGCCAACAAACTGAATGTGCCTGTCTGTTAAAAACACGCATGACCACTGAATAGACATGCTTTTCCACCGACTGGACGAACCTTTCCACCAACTTGATATGTGTCTAGCCAACAGGACTTGCCTCGTCACTGACTGTACATGCCCAGCTGATGACTGGAAATGTAGGCCACAAACTGAAAGTATCTGTCCTCTCATTACATGCATGTCTACTTAATACATGCCTAGATATCAACTGGGTGCGCCTTGCCACCTACTGGACATATTTTCCTGGCCACTGAATAGATATGTCTGGCCATCGGCTGGGCGTACCTTGCCAAAAACTGGTCGTGTTAGCCTGACCAATAGACTGATGTGTGTCAAACCTATCTGACGATCCTAGTAAACCAACTGGATGTACGTGGCCACTTATTACACGTGCCTGGTTAATTGACTCTCATGTAGAGCTGCCCTGTAAACATATGTTAAGGCATGAAAAGTACTTGTTTGGTCTTCTAAGAAGATTGCATAAATCGTTAAATACACTTAACTTGCCTTTTTTAGAAATTACATAACAATTTTTAATTTGTTAAATTCAAATAAATAATTTAAACTGAATTTATATATTGTTTGCATTGAGCAAGATTCAAACCGAAGCCAGGAATCAGTCGAATCAATTATTATTTTAGTAAGCAAAGTTTTTGATTTTTTTTTTTGGAAATTTTTCCAATTTCTATCTAAATCCCTTTAATATTATCAATGTGAAAGTTTGGATGGATGGGTGTTTGTTACTCAATCACGCCAGAACGGCTGAACGGATCTGGATTAAATTTGGCCTACAGTGAGATCATAACATGGATTAACACATAGACCACATATTAATATGAAATTCCATCCCTAAGGGAGTGAAAAAGTGATAATGTCATTTTATAACAGAAAAAATCATAGGTCATAGACATACGAATAGTGAGTGCCATTTCTCTGTCTGCCACACGATCATACACATAATAATGTCTGGCAAATTAATATTTTTCTCCTTGGTGAGACCAGCCCGCTTAGTGGAGCTCGCAGAGGCTAGAAAAATAAAGGCGCTACTAACAGTTTTGTTCTTAACTCCCTCAATAAATAGAGTTGCCTTTCAATTTAAAACGCACCATCGTTTGATGCGTTTGTCATGTCTTTAATTTTCGTTTGTTTGTGCCGTATGCGTTCCTTTAACATTCATCCGATTGCGATGAAATTTTGTTGAGTGGTTATGCGCATGCCCGTGAAGGTTTGTGAGACGGTATAACTATTTTGCAATAGTTAGAGCACGAATCGTTTCAAAAAATGTGTTTGTATCATATTATATAGCGGCACTTCGTCTGTTTTTGTTGTATAAGTGCACACGCATGACACAATTTATTTAAATATTAAAGAGAGACAGAGATAGAGTAATATATCTATAGTGAGATAGAGAGATAAGCTGAGATAGAGAGAGGTATAGAGAATGCAATGGCTTAGATAAAGAGATATATAGATGTATAGAGCTATATATAGATTTATATATTGAAGATATAGAGATAGTGGGAGGTATATATGTATATATAAAGAAAGAAATAGAGATAGAGAGATACATATACATATATATAGGTGTAGATAATGATAAATATATTTAGAGAGATGGATAGATGATTTGTATATGTGTATGTGTAACTACTTCAAACATATTACAAAACAAAACTGAATGAGGCATTCCAATGCATGGTGAGCATTAGCTAGATAATGGAATCTTTTCAATGTTAGTAATCTGTTATTTTTAAGCTTTTTTCTGTAGTGCTTTATAGAGTCTAGATTACATACAGACCACCAATTTTTAGACATATACAGGTAAATAACTATACACTGGCAGAACAACGTCTGTCGGGATCTGAAAGTGATATAAATTATTTTGCACACTTGGCATTCAAATTAAGAAGACAATAACAAACTACATCTGATTTCGAAAAAGGTCCCCTTCACCCTGTGTTCAGCCCGGGCAACGCCGGGTACTGCAGCTAGTAATTACATACTTACAAAAATTGTGAATTCCAAAAGGGTGGATCTGTTTTCGTCAAAAATGGCTGCCGAGGTCCGGATCATAGTTAATGAGAAGCGAACACCCCCGAACATGGTCGATTCGTTAAGATTGGTAGGCCCAACATAGTAATCCCGCAAGCCGTATTCCCATAAGAATAATATTTTCTTCGTAGCGGCAAAATTATACTATTCTTGTAGTACGTTTCTTTGCTGACCCACTAATGCCAAACAAATGAAAACTTAATTTACTTGGTAAGAAGTTCATGGTAAATTTGCTTAAATGTTTTAAATCCAAACCTATTTAAAATTTTGCTTCCTGCGATAGGGAAATACAATTTCATTTATAACCTAGTTGCACAATATTTATATTTAAGATAGGAGAGTGAAAATTATTTTTAAGCAGGAAAAATTTAATCGTTTTAACCTAGACAATAGGTTATAAAATATGAAAAATAATTTTTTTTTTAATTTTGAACATCTTGGAGTTATGATAAAAGTATTGCTTATAGTAAAAAATAACTCAGATAAAAATGTAAACTTTTATAGTATTAAAACACATAGTCAAAAAAAGATTTGGATTTCAGTCCTACACAAAGTCTTTTCTCTCAAAAATATAACCCACTCAAAACACAAATTTAAATTAACTCATTCCAATTACGAGTTTGCTCGTCTTGGCGGGCGTGACAATAAACTCGTAAAACTCTTGTATTTTTCTCGAATATTTTGATAGCTTTTGCACAAGGCGTTATAAAATCCTTGGTTTTATTAAAGCGCAAAAAGTTTCATTTTTCTCTCTTGGTTCTAATAAAAGAGATTCAAACACTTTCCATTTCAAGGAAGTATATGAATCTTCTAAAACAGAAGCAAGTCGGAATATCCTTGTTTTTAACTCAATAATATAATTTTTTGGGGCGATGACCACATGTGTTATCTTTCTCCCTGAACCATAGCTTGTTTGACTTTGGTTTACTGGTAAGACGACAACTACAATAATATTATAAACAAATTTTTTCTGAAATATTTTCTTGAATTTGTCATAGAACGAAATAACTAATTATCCGCTCAACAGTTACCACCATTCCAAAAATGTTATCTACTCTTAAACAAACATTTTAAATTTACAATATAATAGGCTGCTAAAATTACATTTTAAACTAATATTTTACTAGCTATTGTCAAGGATAACTAGTGACTAAAAGCATAAAATTTAATTTTTTAAAATAAGATCTAGTTGTTTATACATAACTTTGATTTCAAGAGTTATGAATCATTTAAAAATGCACAGCTTGTTATCTATAGTTTTTAAAATATAAATATCTTTAAATACTATAAGTAAGCAAGATTATAATATTTTTTTCATGTGTAAGAATTATTGAAGTGAAAGCCTTTCATCGATCACCAATTATTACGAATAAGTAAAATAGTTTTAAAAATATATGTAAGTTTTAATGTGCAAACAAAAAAATAATTTTCATGTAAATTTTTTTTTATTTATCTCTTCGCCAGAAAAGTACCAATTTATATGTATCCAGAAGAAAATATCAATAATTATTTTTTTTACTAATTTTGAATTTTTAATGTGATTCATTTAATGTTATTTGAACACTTAATATTTCTTGTTTTCAGAAATGCCCAAATCTACAAAGAACATTACCATATTTTTTTAATTAAAACATATGATAACAACTTAAAAGTAACAAGAAATTTTAATAAGGATATACAATTTTTAGATAAAACATTAAGATATATTAGAGAATTTTTTATAAATTTTTTAATTATTTTTTACTTTTAAAACGGCGTTGTTTGGTTCGTCTACTTGTTTCTATTCTTAATAAATAAACTAATATTTTTAATTAATTAAACAAATAAAGTAAATATTAAACATTTTTAAACGAAATACAAAACGCAATGACAAAAAATGCATGCAATTAGTGCAAATAATGTTGCCATATTTTCCCCAGGTGAATTAGAGTATAAATGTGTTAATGGTAAATACGTATTATATAGCATAAATTTGTGTTTATCTCGATCTATAAGTATACCTTTTGATTCTGTGTAGGTAGACGGATATGCAGAAAGACAGAACAATGATCTTTTTTACGAGACTAGCTGCCTGACCCGGCTTCGCACGGTTGTATTAATGGGGGAAAAAATTAGACCAAATTTCTTATTTACAGTTATAATAAATGAAATAAAATGAAAATTAATTAATTTTGACAAAAACTTAATACAATGCTTTGTAATGTACCGAAGAAAAAACGAATAGCACTGATGGTTTCCCGACTCTCGAGCACGCCTCGTTGTCATGGAGACGAAGTACCCACTGTTTCCCGGGATTAAACACCAATCAACATTGATAATCAGTTTATTATTAATTATAAATTATTAAGACCATTAATCGAAATAAAAACAATCCTATCTCTCAAATTGGAAAAAATTACACATAAATGCTAATTTTCATCGAAATCGGTTGACTTGGTGAAGAGTTCACTGGAAACAAACATCAGGACACTGGATTTATATATATTAAGAAGATGGTATTCATGTTTGCATTTAATGTACAAAAACTCCCCATGAATGCAAAAGTTTAATAAAATTTCAGACGTTATTTGTTTTAGACATTTATTCTTGTTATATTTCTGAAGTAGAAATTTTTTAATGTAAAAGTTCATGGTTAAAAGGGAAATAAGGAACCAGATTAATTTTTAAATTTAAATGGGAAAGTTTATTAATATGCATTTTATTGAAAAACGTCCGACTTACGAAGATGCTCATTAAAATATATATTTAATATAAACACTTGCATTTTTAATAAACTTTCTGTAAATTCAATACTTTCATTTTAAAACATAGAATAAAACCGGTGGTTTTGCTAGAGAGGAATTAGAATATTTTGCTACAGTTATGAAAAGTGGCGGTGACTCAGACCCAAAATACATCTTGCTAGCAGTGTCACTTTATATGAATCCACTACTTTTATTCTTTCATGATATCGATCATGACCATTTATTTATAATTTTTACACTTTTTATTGTAGTTACAAATACATATTTAAAATTTTTTTTACTTTCAAAACATTGATATTTTTAAATAAATGGATGTGAAAATATCTGTTCTTTTTGGTTTGTGTTACAAACTTCACGACACTTTTAAACTTTCCTGTTGGAACAGCTCCTGAAAGACCTGCACTGCGTTGCTTCGTTGTTATCTCTATGTTAAAAATAAATAAATAAATACAAAACTCGTGGCGCATACAGATAAAGCACGTCGAGAAACAACTGAAACTTTCCGCCCACACTCCGCTGCTGTTTATTGCTCCCCTATCGCGTTCCCATCTTCCCCGTGGTTCCCGGGAAAACTGAGTTGGCAGGAATGAAACTCTGGCCGGCCCAGTGAATGGATGGAATTGGGGTGGTTGTGGGGGAAAAAGTGCATACACCGTACCTTAGGTTACAGATAAAGTACCCCACTATATAAAAGCTAAATTAAAATATATATTTACTTTTTTTATTAGCTCTTATTCCTTTTTTTAATGACACAACTACGTGACAAAGTCAAAGGAAATGGCAAGGGTTCGAATCTCTCCTTGCCACAAAAAGTTTGAGACCCTCATCGTTGCTCTTTGCACCAATCACGTGGGAGACATTGTTAGTGCAGCAACTCGTGCGAAGGAAAATATTGCAGTGTGGTGGTTTGTGTCGCTGCTGGGCGCTCGCCGTGGGGGTGGCTCTGTGCAGTGGATACATGTGATACTGTCGGAAAGGAACACTTTCATTGTGATCGGTTAGTACTTGTTTTTGTCAGCTGTCTTCTCAAATTTGTCTCTTTGATAATAGAGAAAAATTAAATAAATATAAGGCGAATTATTTGTATGTATTGCAATACAAAGAAAAAAAATTTCTTTTAAGGAATCAAGCCTTGAAAACTGAAAATAAATTATTTTTAATTCTAGTGTTTTCAGTTCGTTCATTATATCTAATAGAAATTTTTTTTTTTACTTGTAAATATCGTTTAATTTGTATATTTTCAAAAAAAAATTGTATTACTGTATGAAATACGTGTTTTAAATTAAACATATATCCGGTATTATTAATGTTTCCTGAGACCTACAAATACTTTCCTCCGTTTTGCATCAAGGCTTATAATCTAGACCAATACCTTCATTTCCGGCAATAATTGTGTAATTGAAATTTTTTTAAAATCAAGTCTATGCCTGTTTCATGAAATTGTGCAAAAATAAGAACTGCAAGAAAATTTATTACTCAGCCAATTTTTTACTATTCGTATTTATATAATATTTAAAATAAAACATTTATTTAGGAAAGAATAAGCAATAAAGACTTTTGAATATAGTATGCTCTATTATTAATATCAAAGCATGTTATTAATTCTCCTGTACTAAAAATATTACAAACTTTCATGTAAGTCCATGAGCTACTTAAAACGAAATAATAAACTTGACATCTAAAATCTCTATTAAATCGACGCACATAGATTAGATCTAGTGAATATATAAGCTACTTGTTGTTATTTGAAAAAGGAAATTTATCTAATGCTTGTTTTTGTACTTTATTTCAGCATTCCGATAGAAAATCTGAGAAGCCAAAGCCTTGTCGTGCTAGAGTGCGAGGATGCATGGTTTAGTCCATGAGGGGAAGGCGTGCGAAATTGGTAAAGGATGCCACGTCACCCACATGAAGTCGTTAAGGGGCGTGCACACCCGTTCCAGGTCACTATTGTATTTTTACGTTAAACTTGTAGACTTTCTGAGTGGTCGAAATCAACAAATTTAATGAATTTAATAAATAAAAAATATATAAATATATACATAGAGACAGCAAAAGTTTTGCATAATTAGCTTTTAAAGATGCATCTTTAACTATTTTGCAGTATGGATAAGGATAACTAAATGGACTAAATAAATGAGATTTTTTGGGTTTAAGTGTAATGATGGTGGGTGCTGCATGGCATGGCTTAGTATTCTTTCAGAAGAAAAAAAATGATATTATTTTATTTAGCCCTTCAAAGCTGTACAAATTCTCACGATTTTAAAAGGCCAGGAAAACTTAAATAAATATTTTTTTCTGAAAGGAATTAAATCATATCACAGTAGTATATAATAGTATTTCCTAGATCTGGGTTCTGGGTGTGGATTGAGATTGTCGGTCCGCCATCTTGGATTTGTGACGTCACGACGGCCAAAATTCCTCAAAATTCCTCAAAAATGACTCAAAATGACTCAAAAATTCCCGTTTTAAGAAAAAATTTCCCGTTTTCGAGGGAAAAATTCCCGTTTCGAGGGAAAATTTCCCTTTTTATTCCTTAAAAATCCCAGCGGCTAGAAGTGTCCTGATAGAGGCTTAAGCATCCTTAACTCAAGCCTCAGTTAAGCCTCTATCAGGATGTGACCTTGACCTTTGACCTTGACCCTGTCGGCCATCTTGGATCCACCATCTTGGATGACGTCATTTCGTTTTCTCGAACATTTCGACATTGTGCTATCCGCCATTTTGAATTATGACGTCACCGTTGCAATTTCCGTTACGGCCGCCATCTTTAAATTTATTATCCGATTTTAATGAAAAAATTTAAAAATTATAAAAAAATTAAATAATACAATTTTTAATAAAATATTTAAAAAACAAACATTTACGACACGGAGCTAGGAGTCCTCGGTTCAAACCCGACGAGTGCAAAAAAAATAAAAATGGCGACCGATCCTTCCCCCGCGGTGGCTGCAGGCATACTGACTCCCTCCACTTTTTTTTTCAAAGCATATATATATATCGTCAGGTAGTATGACGTCATGTCCGCCATATTGTCCTCGTCTGCTGGAAGCCATCATCAGTGTATCGTCGGCGAGAGTGCGCTGACGTCATGTTAGTTTAATTCTTATCCGCTAGAGTGCAGTAATCATTTATTATTGCTGTGACACCCGACATCTTGTCATTTGGCCGCCATCTTGAAAATCCATATTTATTTAGCTAGAAATTCGGGAAAAATTCCAAAATTTAATAAATAAATTGACAATAAATATACGGATCGATTAGATCGACTAAGGTCCTTGGTACGATCTAGGACGATGCAAAATAATTAAATATAACATCAATTTAACATAATAGTAACAGGTTCGAGGAATTAAACGCCACAAGTTCTTTTACAAACATAATATTTATTACATAATTTCTATTCTACTACAGGATTATTTGCGAAAGCCAGCAATCTTATAATCATTTAGTTCCGCAGCGGTGTGTAATGACTAATTCTTAGCTCCAATCGGTTTATACTAGACAGAGTCCAGCCAGAACCTTTACAGACATAGTCCACCTCTTCTTGACAGAGTTTCTGGATACCGTTTTTAACAGTTTGCTTCACATCGTTAGAACTGTAAATTACTGCAGCCGATGTCTTGAATGCACACTTCTTCACTTTGTCATCGAACGGATATGGCTTTCCATATATACAGTCCAACCACAAGTTATATTTCAAAGGTCCGTTTGTTGCTACATCATCAGTAAGCTGATTGATTATGTCCTCTCTGATATCATCAAGAAAATTACAAATGTCTTTCGACTCACCTAACGTATTTAAATAATAGTAGTCCTTCAATGTTCCACGAAATGCAGACAGCGCCAAGTAGAAGCCATTATCGTTCACTTGTAATGCGCCGAACACAGTCTTAGGTTTATTTTCCTGTTCAGACGTCATACCAATCGGTTGCTGCACATCGGTTTTCTTGCTTGTACGCTCACGAGCCTTCAACCTAAACCGAGGAGTCGAAATTTCTGCAGGTAGTTCAGCAGTAGGGACACGGACTTCACCTTTACAGTTTTTCGCATGTCGTCGCAAATTATCAATTCTAGTAAACCATTCATGACACTCATCACATCGAAACTTCATGCGAGATGGATTATTCGTGCATTTGCTCCGCTCATGTCTTCATGCATCATGAGCAAATGCGAACGACGTATCACAGAAGCTGCAAGGATACCGTGGTGATGAAGACGAACCTTTCAGACCCGATCCAGATACTGACATTGCCGCAGTTGCACCATCTCCAGGCATACTCTTATGAACATCAATGCATCGTTGTTGCGCCGAAACCTTTACTTTCTGCCGAACAGCAGGACCTTTGCATGCCATCATGTGCGTTTTCATATTATCTTTTCTGGCAAAACTGCTTATGTCATTTCTCACAAACAAACATTTTACGATATAGGTTCTTGGCACATTCTCTATTCTCATGTCGTCGAGCATTGCTGTTGTTTGAGAAAATCTTGTCGCAGTAACAGCACCGATGTTCGTTAGTTGTTGTCGATTTGGCATCCATTGAAGTCTCCATTGATGGCGAACTGGCGTTCGCCGAGTTTCCCTGTGCAGCCAGCACTAGCGGCATTAAAGTATCTTCTGCTGGCGGTACCACGTCTGTTGAAGTCTCCTCCAGTGTTGACATCGACGTTGCCAACGGGATCTGCTCCACCATCGACGACGCTGACGTCAAGGTTCCCGCAGTCGATGGTACAACCTCCATCGAGTTCGTCGTTAAAGTCGGTAAAGATGCCATCGAGTTCGCAAGAACAGGTAATTACGCGACTTATGCACCAGAAGAAACAAACTAGGCGATCCTTACAACACCGACGTCAGTAACAAACCGAGCGTCCTGCTGTCTAGGACTCGCTTATATACATGCACCGTATGGAATAATACGATAGTCAAATCAAGATCAATTTACTAAAATACTAGAGTCAAAACAACATTAAAAAATAGAAGCACCATCAACACAAAAAGGAAGCACATTTGGAAGCACCTTCAAAAAAGGAAAAACAAAAGGAAGCACCGACAACGAAAAGGAAGCACCATCAACGAAAAGGAAGCACATTTGGAAGCACCGACAAAGAAACGGCAGCACCGCCAACGAAATGGAAGCACATTTGGAAGCACCGACAACGAAAAGGCAGCACCGGCATCGAAAAGGAAGCACATTTGGAAGCACCGACAACGAAAAGACAGCACCGGCATCGAAAAGGCAGCACATTAAGAAGCACAGACAACGAAAAGGCAGCACCGGCATCGAAAAGGAAACACATTTGGAAGCACCGACAACGAAAAGGCAGCACATTTGGAAGCACCGACAAAGAAAAGTCAGCACCGCCAACGAAAAGGAAGCACATTCGGAAGCACAGACAAAGAAAAGGCAGCACCGGCATCGAAAAGGAAGCACATTTGGTAGCACCGACAACGAAAAGGCAGCACCGGCATCGAAAAGGAAGCACATTTGGAAGCACCGACAACGAAAAGGCAGCAACGACAACGAAAAGGAAGCACATTTGGAAGCACCGACAACGAAAAGGCAGCACATTTGGAAGCACCGACAACGAAAAGGCAGCACATTTGGAAGTACCGACAACGAAAAGGCAGCACATTTGGAAGCACCGACAACGTAAAGGCAGCACATTTGGAAGCACCGACAACGTAAAGGCAGCACATTTGGAAGCACCGACTACGTAAAGGCAGCACATTTGGAAGCACCGACAACGAAAAGGCAGCACATTTCGAAGCACCGACAACGAAAAGGCAGCACATTTGGAAGCACCGACAACGAAAAGGCAGCACATTTGGAAGCACCGTCAACGTAAAGGCAACACATTTGGAAGCACCGACAACGAAAAGGCAGCACATTTGGAAGCACCGACAACGAAACGGCAGCACATTTGGAAGCACCGACAACGAAAAGGCAGCACATTTGGAAGCACCGCCAACGAAAAGGCAGCACATTTTGGATGCATCATCGAATAAGGAAGCACATTTGGAAGCTCCATCAACTAAAAAAGGCAAAAAGGAAGCACAAGTTACGAGATCTAAGTCTTAGTAAGAAATCATAATACAAGAAATAAAACATTACATTCTTATAATTTAAATTATATATTTTATTGCTTTACATTATACAAATGCAAGTAAAACAAGTCATTATTGTATGTAGCCAGCATTCTTCAGTTCCTTGAGTATGAAGGATATTTCTTTGATGCACGAATAGTTTCCTGCACAAAGCGAACCATGTAGAAGTCTTAGCCGGTCAACCAATATGTTTAGATCTTTCCATGATGTGTAATCATTCTCTTCTACAACCATCTTCTTTGCACCTTCATAATAAATATTATGATCTCTGGTGTCTTCCGTTTTACCACCAACCGCATGGTAACTTTCATGTTTGAGACGGTGATTATCACAAGCTTGATCAGATTTATTTAATATATCACGTCGTTTCCATCGTTTCGGTCTCAGGACACCGCCACAATCTTCGATCTTGGCAGCTTCAGGTGCTTCATCATAGTCTATGTCTTTGTCAACAGCCTCAGAGTAACTGTAACAATCACCGTAGAAGGAATCGTCTTCACCCAATTTACCGTAATAATTCGATGTTGATGATATTGAAGTGTCTTCATCGTCTTCATGCTTCCTTTTTAGGAGTCCATCATTTTTACAAAGTAGGAAAGATCTACTTGAATTCGGCTGGAATATATTCTCACTTTTCACGTTAAGGATTCTTCCATTGTCTTCATTCTTCCGTAAATCATCAACCTTCTTCAATTTAAGTTCTTTGTCGAGATCGGAAGAACCAAGAAAATTATTGTCGTAATGCAGATCACTCTTCCTTAGGCTAGTAGATTCATCGTTGTCCTCTAGCTTGTACGCAGGCTTGGCGCTACAAGTTCTGCCATGTCTTTTTAGGCTCTCTCTCCGCGTAAACGACTTGCTACATCGAACACAACTTATCATATTGCGCAGGGGATTTTTAACACAGTCATTCTTCTCGTGTTGTCTTTTATTCTTTCTCAAGATAAACTCTTTACTGCAAAACTTACACCTATGTTCTTTCGATACAGCGTCAGATCCCAAATCGGAATTCATATTAGTTACTGAGACTAATACCAGATACCAATTGAGTGTTTTAAATTAGATTCAATACTTAAATAGAAATTTTTTCATATTTCATCAGCGAGAATTAATATATCTCATGCAAAAGTACTTTATGCATGTAGTTCTGCTTTTCAACAACAGATGTCGCCACATGTTGCTTGCAGGTAAATAATATTTAGTTCTTTTATGCGGGATGCTCACTAACGATCGCAAAAGAAGGATTGCTTCGCTAGACTCCAAGGAAAAGGAAGTTCGTCTTGCATGTTGGTGTTCCACAGATGTCTCATGGCGTAATATTAATTTGACTGAGTAATGATATTTGTTAATTCCACCTGATAAAAATATTGCAAGTTTTGATTTAGTAGCAGAAATTATCGAATTAAATGTAACTCCAAATAAAATTACAATGTCTCATTAGACCAAAAAAAATCCATGCAGAGAGCGGTTTCTCAGAATAATCAGAAGCACTCGGAAAAAACCATAAGATGTCTTGTCAGGTATAATCTGGAGCACACGGAGAAAACCACCATAATATTGTCAATATTTTGGTGTTTTTCTCCGTGTGCTTCCGATTATTCTTGACAATATTATGGTGGTTTTCTCCGTGTGCTCCAGATTATACCTGACTAGACATCTTATGGTTTTCTCCGAGTGCTTCTGATTATTCTGAGAAACCGCTCTCTGCATGGATTTTTTTTTGGTCTAATGAGACATGTCATTTTATTTGGAGTTACATTTAATTCGATAATTTCTGCTACTAAATCAAAACTTGCAATATTTTTATCAGGTGGAATTAACAAATATCATTACTCAGTCAAATTAATATTACGCCATGAGACATCTGTGGAGCACCAACATGCAAGACGAACTTCCTTTTCCTTGGAGTCTAGCGAAGCCATCCTTCTTTTGCGATCGTTAGTGAGCATCCCGCATCCCGCATAAAAGAACTAAATATTATTTACCTGCAAGCAACATGTGGCGACATCTGTTGTTGAAAAGCAGAACTACATGCATAAAGTACTTTTGCATGAGATATATTAATTCTCGCTGATGAAATATGAAAAAATTTCTATTTAAGTATTGAATCTAATTTAAAACACTCAATTGGTATCTGGTATTAGTCTCAGTAACTAATATGAATTCCGATTTGGGATCTGACGCTGTATCGAAAGAACATAGGTGTAAGTTTTGCAGTAAAGAGTTTATCTTGAGAAAGAATAAAAGACAACACGAGAAGAATGACTGTGTTAAAAATCCCCTGCGCAATATGATAAGTTGTGTTCGATGTAGCAAGTCGTTTACGCAGTGAGAGAGCCTAAAAAGACATGGCAGAACTTGTAGCGCCAAGCCTGCGTACAAGCTAGAGGACAACGATGAATCTACTAGCCTAAGGAAGAGTGATCTGCATTACGACAATATTTTTCTTGGTTCTTCCGATCTCGACAAAGAACTTAAATTGAAGAAGGTTGATGATTTACGGAAGAATGAAGACAATGGAAGAATCCTTAACGTGAAAAGTAAGAATATATTCCAGCCGAATTCAAGTAGATCTTTCCTACTTTGTAAAAATGATGGACTCCTAAAAAGGAAGCATGAAGACGATGAAGACACTTCAACATCATCAACATCGAATTATTACGGTAAATTGGGTGAAGACGATTCCTTCTACGGTGATTGTTACAGTGACTCTGAGGCTGTTGACAAAGACATAGACTATGATGAAGCACCTAAAGCTGCCAAGATCGAAGAATGTGGCGGTGTCCTGAGACCGAAACGATGGAAACGACGTGATATATTAAATAAATCTGATCAAGCTTGTGATGATCACCGTCTCAAACATGAAAGTAACCATGCGGTTGGTGGTAAAATGGAAGACACCAGAGATCATAATATTTATTATAAAGGTGCAAGGAAGATGGTTGTAGAAGAGAATGATTACACATCATGGAAAGATCCAAACATATTGGTTGAACGGCTAAGACTTCTACATGGTTCGCTTTGTGCAGGAAACTATTCGTGCATCAAAGAAATATCCTTCATACTCAAGGAACTGAGGAATGCTGGCTACATACAATAATGACTAGTTTTACTTGCATTTGTATAATGTAAAGCAATAAAATAAATAATTTAAATTATAAGAATGTAATGTTTTATTTCTTGTATTATGATTTCTTACTAAGACTTAGATCTCGTAACTTGTGCTTCCTTTTTGCCTTTTTTAGTTGATGGAGCTTCCAAATGTGCTTCCTTATTCGATGATGCATCCAAAATGTGCTGCCTTTTCGTTGGCGGTGCTTCCAAATGTGCTGCCTTTTCGTTGTCGGTGCTTCCAAATGTGCTGCCTTTTCGTTGTCGGTGCTTCCAAATGTACTGTTTTTTCGTTGTCGGTGCTTCCAAATGTGCTGCCTTTTCGTTGTCGGTGCTACCAAATGTGCTGCCTTTTCGTTGTCGGTGCTTCCAAATGTGCTGCCTTTTCGTTGTCGGTGCTTCCAAATGTGCTGCCTTTACGTTGTCGGTGCTTCCAAATGTGCTGCCTTTACGTTGTCGGTGCTTCCAAATGTGCTGCCTTTACGTTGTCGGTGCTTCCAAATGTGCTGCCTTTTCGTTGTCGGTACTTCCAAATGTGCTGCCTTTTCGTTGTCGGTGCTTCCAAATGTGCTGCCTTTTCGCTGTCGGTGCTTCCAAATGTGCTTCCTTTTCGTTGTCGTTGCTGCCTTTTCGTTGTCGGTGCTTCCAAATGTGCTTCCTTTTCGATGCCGGTGCTGCCTTTTCGTTGTCGGTGCTTCCAAATGTGCTTCCTTTTTGATGCCTGTGCTGCCTTTTCTTTGTCGGTGCTTCCGAATGTGCTTCCTTTTCGTTGGCGGTGCTGCCTTTTCTTTGTCGGTGCTTCCAAATGTGCTACCTTTTCGTTGTCGGTGCTTCCAAATGTGTTTCCTTTTCGATGCCGGTGCTGCCTTTTCGTTGTCTGTGCTTCTAAATGTGCTGCCTTTTCGATGCCGGTGCTGTCTTTTCGTTGTCGGTGCTTCCAAATGTGCTTCCTTTTCGATTCCGGTGCTGCCTTGTCGTTGTCGGTGCTTCCAAATGTGCTTCCTTTTCGTTGGCGGTGCTGCCGTTTCTTTGTCGGTGCTTCCAAATGTGCTTCCTTTTCGTTGATGGTGCTTCCTTTTCGTTGTCGGTGCTTCCTTTTGTTTTTCCTTTTTTGAAGGTGCTTCCAAATGTGCTTCCTTTTTTTGTTGATAGTGCTTCTATTTTTTAATGTTGTTTTGACTCTAGTATTTTAGTAAATTGATCTTGATTTGACTATCGTATTATTCCATACGGTGCATGTATATAAGCGAGTCCTAGACAGCAGGACGCTCGGTTTGTTACTGACGTCGGTGTTGTAAGGATCGCCTAGTTTGTTTCTTCTGGTGCATAAGTCGCGTAATTACCTGTTCTTGCGAACTCGATGGCATCTTTACCGACTTTAACGACGAACTCGATGGAGGTTGTACCATCGACTGCGGGAACCTTGACGTCAGCGTCGACGATGGTGGAGCAGATCCCGTTGGCAACGTCGATGTCAACACTGGAGGAGACTTCAACAGACGTGGTACCGCCAGCAGAAGAGACTTTAATGCCGCTAGTGCTGGCTGCACAGGGAAACTCGGCGAACGCTGGTTCGCCATCAATGGAGACTTCAATGGATGCCGAATCGACAACAACTAACGAACATCGGTGCTGTTACTGCGACAAGATTTTCTCAAACAACAGCAATGCTCGACGACATGAGAATAGAGAATGTGCCAAGAACCTATATCGTAAAATGTTTGTTTGTGAGAAATGTCATAAGCAGTTTTGCCAGAAAAGATAATATGAAAACGCACATGAAGGCATGCAAAGGTCCTGCTGTTCGGCAGAAAGTAAAGGTTTCGGCGCAACAACGATGCATTGATGTTCATAAGAGTATGCCTGGAGATGGTGCAACTGCGGCAATGTCAGTATCTGGATCGGGTCTGAAAGGTTCGTCTTCATCACCACGGTATCCTTGCAGCTTCTGTGATACGTCGTTCGCATTTGCTCATGATGCATGAAGACATGAGCGGAGCAAATGCACGAATAATCCATCTCGCATGAAGTTTCGATGTGATGAGTGTCATGAATGGTTTACTAGAATTGATAATTTGCGACGACATGCGAAAAACTGTAAAGGTGAAGTCCGTGTCCCTACTGCTGAACTACCTGCAGAAATATCGACTCCTCGGTTTAGGTTGAAGGCTCGTGAGCGTACAAGCAAGAAAACCGATGTGCAGCAACCGATTGGTATGACGTCTGAACAGGAAAATAAACCTAAGACTGTGTTCGGCGCATTACAAGTGAACGATAATGGCTTCTACTTGGCGCAGTCTGCATTTCGTGGAACATTGAAGGACTACTATTATTTAAATACGTTAGGTGAGTCGAAAGACATTTGTAATTTTCTTGATGATATCAGAGAGGACATAATCAATCAGCTTACTGATGATGTAGCAACAAACGGACCTTTGAAATATAACTTGTGGTTGGACTGTATATATGGAAAGCCATATCCGTTCGATGACAAAGTGAAGAAGTGTGCATTCAAGACATCGGCTGCAGTAATTTACAGTTCTAACGATGTGAAGCAAACTGTTAAAAACGGTATCCAGAAACTCTGTCAAGAAGAGGTGGACTATGTCTGTAAAGGTTCTGGCTGGACTCTGTCTAGTATAAACCGATTGGAGCTAAGAATTAGTCATTTCACACCGCTGCGGAACTAAATGATTATAAGATTGCTGGCTTTCGCAAATAATCCTGTAGTAGAATAGAAATTATGTAATAAATATTATGTTTGTAAAAGAACTTGTGGCGTTTAATTCCTCGAACCTGTTACTATTATGTTAAATTGATGTTATATTTAATTTTTTTGCATCGTCCTAGATCGTACCAAGGACCTTAGTCGATCTAATCGATCCGTATATTTATTGTCAATTTATTTAATGAATTTTGGAATTTTTCCCGAATTTTTAGCTAAATAAATATGGATTTTCAAGATGGCGGCCAAATGACAAGATGTCGGGTGTCACAGCAATAATAAATGATTACTGCACTCTAGCGGATAAGAATTAAAATAACATGACGTCAGCGCACTCTCGCCGACGATACACTGATGATGGCTTCCAGCAGACGAGGACAATATGGCGGACATGACGTCATACTACCTGACGATATATATATATGCTTTGAAAAAAAAAGTGGAGGGAGTCAGTATGCCTGCAGCCACCGCGGGGGAAGGATCGGTCGCCATTTTTATTTTTTTTGCACTCGTCGGGTTTGAACCGAGGACTCCGAGCTCCGTGTCGTAAATGTTTGTTTTTTAAATATTTTATTAAAAATTTTATTATTTAATTTTTTTATAATTTTTAAATTTTTTTATTAAAATCGGATAATAAATTTAAAGATGGCGGCCGTAACGGAAATTGCAACGGTGACGTCATAATTCAAAATGGCGGATAACACAATGTCGAAATGTTCGAGAAAACGAAATGACGTCATCCAAGATGGTGGATCCAAGATGGCCGACAGGGTCAAGGTCAAAGGTCTAGGTCACATCCTGATAGAGGCTTAACTGAGGCTTGAGTTAAGGATGCTTAAGCCTCTATCAGGACATTTCTAGCCGCTGGGATTTTTAAGGAATAAAAAGGGAAATTTTCCCTCGAAACGGGAATTTTTCCCTCGAAAACGGGAAATTTTTTCTTAAAACGGGAATTTTTATGTCATTTTGAGTCATTATTGTGGAATTTTGAGGAATTTTTGCCGTCGTGACGTCACAAATCCAAGATGGCGGACCGACAATCTCAATCCACACCCAGAACCCAGATCTAGGAAATACTATTATATACTACTTATCACATAGCAGCCATTAGAACTGACTTTCAACCTGACCATTTCCAGGTTTTAATTCCGTTTCATTCTCCATTCTCTTATTCTTTTCTCTTATCCATACTGCACAAAAACCTTTAAATTCAAATTGCAAGCTATTTATGCAAAAAAGTATGCGAGATATATAAATATATAATTTTGTGAAAGTTCAGCGAATCAAAAAGTCGGTAAATTTAAACGTTTGGAAAGTAAATATAAACTAACTAGCTGTACCCTGCCACGTTTCGCTGTGGCACATTGTGATTGAATATTTTTTTTGTTTTTCCACTGTATGCGTAGATATAAAGACTATCTGGTTTTCCGACTTGGGAACACGCAACATACAGTTGTCCATGTAAAAAGCAATCCGCATCTAAATCTAAACCACACAATTCTAAAGATTGACCTTGAGCTTCATTGATTGTGATTGCAAATGCCAATCGAATTGGGAATTGCAATCTTTTAAATTGAAATGGTGTATCGGTCGGGATCATGGGTATTCGAGGAATGAGGACATATTCACCTTTGAAAGGCCCCGTTAAAATCGTTGCTTCCACTACGTTATTAATTAATCTCTTAACTGAAAGTCGCGTGCCGTTGCAGAGTTTTGGCTGATTAATATTCCGCAAGAGGGTAATTGGCACGCATATTTTCAATTTAAGTATGTGTGGTGGTATCCCTGGCTGATCAAGTGATTTTAAAAATTCCGTAGAACATATTAATTAAATTTAAATTTTAAATAAAAGGTATAGGGTCTAAGGAAATCAAAAAATGTATAGCCTAGAACCATCTACATGCAATCCCACATCAAGTGGTGATAGACCCATACAAAACATAACCTCTACTTACGATTGATGCAATTGTTGTTATTGGCGATAGAACATATTAATTAAATTAAAAATTTAAAAAAATGTATAGGGTCTAAGGAGTTCAAAAAATGAATAGCCTAGAACCATCTACATGCAATCCCACATCAAGTGGTGATAGACCCATACAAAACATAACCTCTACTTACGATTTGGATAACGGCGCAGCTCAATCGAGACACGATCACACTAAAGTACCTCATTCATATTGTATATATAGTCCCATACCGGTAAGCTTAGTCATTTTTTAATTATTGCACCTCACAATAAAATCATTCTCATTGTATATTGCCATTTCCCGCTCGCTTCACTTGACATAGTTTTTTCCATTGCTAAGAGAAATCCTTTGGCATGGAGAAACGTTTCCATAACAGAAAATTTGTGTTTTTTGTTTTTATTGGTGAGAAAACACATTAATAAAATGGCGCAGTTACTTTTTCGCGGTTGCGGGTATGTTGCTGACGTGAAAAGTAGATAAAAACAATCCTTGATGCGGGTTGTATTTAATGGTAAAATTTCAGCTCGATCGGTGCAGAACTTTTTGAGTTTTTGAAGCGTACACAAACCAACATAACATTTTTATAGATATAGATTATAATAGCAATATATAAGATATAAGCTATAAGATAAGAATTATTTAATTTTCAAATGTATTGTACGAAATGTATTTTTTAATTTTAACGTATTTTTATCAATAGAGTCGAAAGAATATACTTTCAAATTAAATAAAGTTTTTTATTCTTTCTTGAAATATATATATATACATATTTGTGTAAATTATAGTCGTCAAGGCACAATGGTCGAGTAGCCAGTCCGCCCCGTGCTCGCGTGGTGAGCGGACGTGTGCGACGCGACGTGTCTCGTGCGCTGTTACTCTCCTGGTTTAGTGCGAGAGCGAGTTAAGTGTCGTGCGGCTTACACGTAACGTATTCTAAAGGCTTCTTACTGACTTTCGCAGGACCATCATGGCGACTTGCCAACCGACCCCACGAGTGAATACCCTTCGCGTGAAGTGTCAAACCAAACCGCTCGCGTTGGACTTACTCCGATGGCTCGACGAGACCCTTGGGCTGCAGGATGACGAAGTGATTGCTGTACAGGTCGACGGACGCCAACGGTGCATCTTTGTGAAGTTGACATCACTACTACACTGCGAGAGGATCATCCGAGAGACCGGCGGAACGTCTCAGATACACGCAGCGAGCGGTGAGTCACTACAAGTAGACATAGAACTGGCGCTAGACAACCTGAAAACCGTCAGGGTCGTAAACATTCCCGTGGAAGTACCAAATGAACGGATTGTTTACTCGCTCACTCCGTACGGAAAGATACACACGTGCGTGGACGAAATGTGGGGGGTGTATCGCAAGTTCAAAGCCAAGACAGGGGTACGAATAGTGAAAATGGAACTCAATCAAAATATTCCCTCACAGCTGGTAGTCGATGGGCATCACGGGTTCGTAGTGTATGACGGACAACTCCAGACCTGCAGTCACTGCTCGCAGGCGGGACACCACCGCGCGGCCTGCCCCACTCTTCCGCGCGAGCGGTCGGGCGCGCCGCGCACGTGGGCGCAGACACTGCAGAGTGGCGCGCAGAGCAGTCGCTCGACAGAACCGCACGAAGTGCGGGACCGGCCCACCACCTCTGGGGCGAGCTTACATCCGCCGGCACAAACTCTGACGTCAGAAGACAGGGAGGAGAGGCCTTATGAGGCGGTCCCACTCAAAACTCTGCTGTCCACCATTACCGCATCACCTCTTGCTCC
The DNA here is from genome assembly GCF_032445375.1 of Bacillus rossius redtenbacheri. NCBI lineage: Eukaryota > Metazoa > Arthropoda > Insecta > Phasmatodea > Bacillidae > Bacillus > Bacillus rossius. The sequence continues at coordinate 14,600,398 of NW_026962010.1, forward strand.
GACTCAACAGGACATGCCCGCCCCGGATATACGACTCGATACGCCCATTGACATGGAGGATGACGGAATGTCCGAATGCTCACAGGAGGCGCACTCCACCAACCCCCGCTCAGGCAAAAAGTCCGGTGGGCGTGAACGGCCCCCGAGCGGGCGCAAGGACAAAAAGGCCCGTCATGCGAGTCGCAGTCCAAGTCGCGACACCGCCCTACCGGACAGCCCGCGTTCACAACGTAAATATTCACTCCGCATTGCCCAGCATGCGATCGAGCAAATCAAGGGGGGCGCGATCAGCATAACGGAACAGAGTGGGGGAGGGAATGACGTAGCTAGTAGCAAAGACGTAGCGGATGACTAGAGTTTTAACAATTGCCACTGTCAACATTTGTGCAATTGAAGCTCCTTTCAAATTTCATGCTTTACACAGCATTGTACGTGCGCACGCTATCGACGTACTACTTTTACAAGAGTGTGCGCTAGAGCGGCTACCATATTTTGACCAATATAATGTGTACCCCAACATCGGCCCTCAAGGGAGAGGAACCATTGTTGTCACAAAGAACCATCTTGAACTCACGCACATCAGAGCGCACGCATCTGGGAGAATAATCTCTGGCACACTCATAGCGCTCAATCCCTCCAGCGCTACTGGCAGGAGCATTATCGGACAATGTGTGAATGTCTATGCCCCCTCTGGCTCTCAGCGTCGAACAGAATGCCAGGAATTTTTTCGCCAGGAAATCCTTCCATTTATAAGGAATGATGGCACGGGTCTTATTCTAGGTGGAGATTTCAATTGTATAATTACACCCAGTGATCACGTTGGTGGACACTACCCCATTAACACGGCACTGCATGAGCTCGTTACTGCCATTGATGTGGAGGACATGGTCGACATTCTTCAAGTACCCACACCACATTACACCTTTCATGCCTATTCATCTAGTTCGCGCCTAGACAGGTTTTATATGTCCCGCACGCATCGACACAACGCGCGATCATATGATGTGGTGCCAGTGGCTGTCACAGATCATTACATGGTCGTTTGTACTGTGGCTGCTCCGGAGGTTTCACCCACACCTGGGCGTAACTACTGGAGACTACAAACACGCTTGTTGGGTCAAACTGAAGTGGACAATGATTTTCATCGGCGCTGGTCTCATTGGTTGCGATGTAAACAGAGGTACGCGGACACAGCGGATTGGTGGGATGGCTGCGTCAAACCAGGTCTGGCCAAATTATTTAAGCACCATGGCGGGCGTTGTAGACGGGAGCAGGACTCCCTTCTCTATTTGCACGAGAGGGCCCTGCGGGAATTAAGTACGCATCCAACCGCAGTTACCAATCCGAGGGATCAAGCCCGTCGCCTTAAGGAACGGATCATCGCCATACACCGAGCGAACATGGAAAGTCGCATTGTATTCAATAACACCAAGAGTGCGCTACAGCAAGAAAGGCTTAGCATTCACTCCCTCATGCGAGATCGGAAGAGGCGTACACGAAGGCACATCAGCTCGGTTGTGGACGCGAATGGCACGGTCGTAAGGGATTCCACAACCATCCTCGCAGCATTTACAAGTAGTTACGAGGAACTCTATGCGGACCACGACATTGACTATGATGAAGGGACGTCATTCCTCGATGTGTATGACAGCAGCCTTGACGACATAGCACAGCACCATCTGGAGGCCGACCCAACTGACGAAGAGATCACACACATCGTTCGGAGGGCCCCAAAAACCAAATCCCCTGGTGTGGACGGTATCCCCTACGAATTCTACCAGCACTATTGGCCAACGATTCGAGAGGAATTTTGCGAAATGGCGCGCACGGTCATTCGACGAGGGCGTCTGTGCAGCACGCAAACAGAGGGAATCATTGTGCTCATACCCAAGGTACCACAGCCACGTGAAGTAGCCCACTATAGGCCTATCACGCTTCTGTGTGCTGACTACAAAATCATCGCACGGGTGTATGCCAATCGTATTAAATCAGCGCTGTCTGATGTCATCGGGCCGGACCAACATTGTATTGTGCAGGGGACGTCCATCACACATGGCACTTCTGCGCTCCGCGATGTGCAGCTCCTGGCGCGCACAACGCCGGGCGCTGTCGCCCTCCTGAACATTGATCTTGAGAAGGCCTTTGACCGGGTGCAATGGAGCTTCCTCGACAGGGTGCTCGAGCACCTTTGCTTCCCTCCGACAGTTTCGAGCTGTCCTACGCACGTTCCGTGAGAACCTAACCTCGAAGATGTCCATCAATGGTTGTTTTGGTGACAAATTTCCGATTCGCTCCTCTGTCCGACAAGGGTGCCCGCTCTCGATGGTACTTTTCGTCCTTTATATTGAGCCCCTTATAAGGAAATTTAACTCTACTCTCTCAGGACTGAGTATTCAAGGGAATCCTTTAACGTGCATTGGGTATGCAGATGATGTTACGGTCATTGTGCGTAGTGACCATGAACTCACGGCCGCTCATGCTATTCTTGAGGCCTTCCACAAGGCAACGCATGCAAAATGCAACTTCGCGAAAACCAAAGTGTTGAATCTGAAAGCAGCGCCAGATGTGATTGTGCCACAGCATTCATTCGTGTCTACGGATGCGATCAGGACACTTGGAATACTTTTCACGGGTGACATCGGTCATACCATTCAAGAGAACTGGGACGGAGTGGTGCGGAATGTTCGTGGTAGCCTGCTTGAGTCACACCTTAGAAACCTCAACATCATCCAACGTGTATATATCGTTAACATGTACTCCCTTTCACAACTCTGGTACATGGCACAGGTGTTCCCCATGCCAGCTGCGATTGCAGCTCAAATCAGGCAATACATTGGATGGTTTATCTGGAAAGGATTCCTCTTCAAGGTCAGCCGCGATCAGCTGACGATGCCTGTCAGTAAAGGTGGTCTCGGACTCATTGAGCATGAGCAAAAAGCACGAGCCTTGTTCCAGAAATGCGTCATACAACGTGTCTTACAGGGTGGTCGCTCCTCGGCTTTGTACACAGCCGCATGGGGCGCCAGGGAGCGCCTACCCCGACACTACAAGTCCACCGCCGATCACCTTCGCACGACGATTTCCGAACTTCCCGAAGGTACGCATGTCTCCACAAGACAACTGTATGGTTTCCAGCGACGAGCAACACCCTCTGTGCCGAATATTCAGAATAAGATCCTTTCTTTGCGTTGGCTGAACATATGGAAAAACGTTTCTGATCCTGAATTACCTACTCATCTCCGTGCCGAAGCTTTCACATTTGTAAACGACCTGACACCCACCCTTTATCGCAAGAAACGCATTGCGTTATCCCAGGATGACCACTGCGAACTCTGTGGCTACCGTGACACCGCCCTCCATCGCATATGTGCTTGCTCATTCTCGCGCCCCTTATGGGAGTGGTGTAAAACCAAACTTTCCAGACTGCTCTGCCTACCTCCACGGGACGTGTGCGCGGACCGCATGTGCTACCTCGACATCACGGCCTTCCCTACCGTGAAGAGGCGGGCGGCTGTGTGGCTGATGGCGAATTTGATAGCTTTTGTGCTCAAAACTCAAGTGCCATACTTCTTGCGGGACTTCATATCCCAGCTACGACGTGACAGATGGTCTATGGTAAAAAACAATACGTTAAGAAGGAGGTTTGGACATTACCTTTTCATGTTTTGAAATTTGTACAGATGGTGTGGGACTGTGTTAATCCGCAGGGGCGAGGTATCAGTATCGTGTAACCCATTTGTGCTGACTGTAATCTGATGTGAGCTGTAATGTTATGTACATGCACATGATATCACAATAAACTAATAAACTAAAAAAAAAAAAAAAAAAAAAAAAAAAAGTAGCCTGATGTGCTTGAACTTCGACAATATGGTACAGCATCGTCGAGCATGGTCACAACTAAGTTGGGTGACCATGATATTTAGTTAAAGAAACTTTCTTTTCCGACTTTTCCGGTGGATTTTCCCAAACTTTTATTTCATATAAACACTCTTCTGTTAAGATGCAATGTTCTGTAAAAATTTCAATCCAAACCATCGTATACTTTCCGAGTTTTGCGGCCAAATACATACGGAAGCTAAATTTTTATATATATAGATAACCTGGAACGAGACATGCACCCTTTTTTTTTTTGGCCGGGGGTGAGGATGGACCTACGACCGTCTGTTTCGCATCGCTCGGCAGGTAATCTCGTTAATATCGCAGGGGGAGGTCCCTCGTCCAGAGCGGATTTTCACACAACCTCTCTCCCACCCTCCTTCACGTCCTCGGACGCTATCGACTAGACCTTCTATCGCTTCGCTTCCTTCCTCCTTGAAACCCCCTTCTTTTTGCTTGCAAGGTGGCCATTGAGGACAGAAAGCATGCCCCCCCCCCTCCCGCAAAGTAATATTGGTTAACGGCCGATGACCTATTTGTATTCAACCACGCATAAACTTTTCAAATATAAAAAAGTGGGGTATAATCCCTGAGGCATAGGTGGCCGGCACGAAGGCTGGATCAAACAAACCCAGCCATCGCGGCGAGTACTAGGACAGAGGTTAAGGGCTAACACCAAACTTGGCCCTGAACACGCAAACGTAATTTTCACACATGCATGCACAAACATGGCCTCAAATAAAAAAACGCACTCTGAAAACAGTTTTCGTGCAAGTCAGAAACGATATACCAATATACACACACACAAATTTTTAGTTACTAAGATGTCTTATTTCGTGGTTATTGATATATTTGTTTAAAAATAAATATTATTAATTTAAGGAAATAAATATTTTGTTATTTTACAGACGAGTAAATGTAAGTGTTTATGTGTAAGAGTCTTAAGAATTAAGAATATAATATAATTTATGTATATTTTTGTAATGGGATATTTGATAGTATAGGAATAGTAAAATATTGTATTGAATATCATTTTTTCCCTATATATATTAATAAGACTATGATTAACAAGATTAAGACTCTTTAAAACGTCAAGTACGAATGTTCTGAAAGTCGGAAAAATTATTTATTGAATTTTTTACTAGTTTAACAAACTTATTTACCAACTTATTTTCAGTTTTTACAAGTTAGTTGTTGCACAAATATGCCAAAACAAAGCTATAGATTTCAATTATTTTTTTGGTTGAAACTAATAGAAGTAACAAATTTGGGAATTATTGTGCAATTATTTTTTTTTCTAGACTATTCAGATAGTTCTCACGAGGAACGATAAAGTAACAGAATAAAAAATTTGCACGTACGTTATTAATTGCGAGCATCTATTAAATGTGGTTTTAATGTTTTATAGACACAAAATAAAATGTTTTGGTTATTTCATAACCACGATGTTGATTACAAATGCAAAATATAATTTCACAAATTCACACAAGAATACAAATAAATGAGAAATCCAAACAATTCGAATAAGCAAAAATTTATATTCATTTAAGCTTCTATTTTAAATACTTGAACGTTTAGTATATACGGTGTCCATTTATTATATTGGTAATCTCTCACGCGAAATTTAAACGAATATTAATATACCATCCATGATTTGGCGTTAAATTACAACGTTTCATATAAGTTAAATGATATATACTGAAAGGCAAACTAACAAAATGGAAACAATTATTCCTTTATATTCAAACCAAAATATTTTTTGTTTGCATTCATCTGTGGCAACAAATCTGTTTTAATATTATTTGTTTGTTAAAATTCTTCATTTTTAAATTATTTGGTTAACAATTCTTTAGCTATTCACAGAAGTTCATAAAAGTGTCAACAACAACAATTCATGCATGTCCACATAATAGGGAATTTCAAAATAGTCCAAAATTCCACCTATGATTACAATAACGACGCAGATGTAATCAAAACACTCTCTTGGACATATGCAATTGCATTTTTGTACTGATTGTCATGGAAAATATTTAAGAAATAAAAATGAAAACTTAAATCCACAGAGAACAAGCATAAATCTGCTATTTAAAACGAATTATCTTAAAGATGTAAACAAACAGGTATTGTGGATAACCAACGACGACAGCACAAACGAACACATTTAAACTAAAATATAAGACAGCACAAGAAACTTGTGGAAGGAATTAAGTGATTAAAAAAATATATACAATATCATCACAGAAGAACGCCATTTCAACATAGCAGGAAACACAGACGGACAAAAAAAAAACCTGGGCAAATATATGAACACAACGATGTACCTAAACAAGTGTCATGGACAACACAACGACGACAACACACACTAACAGTGTAAAAATGCAATGGCGTATGGCCAAGCAATTGTTTTGAAATAGAAATTCATTTTTGAATGAATCATTTAGAGACCTCACTAAGATAAAATACATCCCCGCGACGTAAGCGAACGTGGTTTCCCATCATGCAACACGCTTGTGTGCAAAGTCCGGCGACCAGTGTTTGCAAAAGCTCGCCAACCCCTGTGTGGATTATTCAGCTCTGATGGCTTCCCGATCATAGCAGCGCAGGAACATCATAGATTAATCGAGTGGCGAGCTTATTGGCTTACCAACGTTGAAACGTTGCAGCTAATCCTAAACAAGCACCGGCCGTGGTTTACACACGCCGGGCGTGACGTATTGCGCTTTGCTGAGTAAATTTCCCCGAAACTAACACCGCCTGAAAGGCTTGTTGGGGCGCAGCTGCAGCGGGGCTTGCAGACTTTAATACCGTTACCGCGATCGGGCCTTGTAAGGGCCTAGAGCATGGTAGCACGAGTTTAAGTCTTAGAGCGGCATTCCAAGACATTCAAGTAAGGTAGCGAATCAGCTTTACCTTGTTGGGAAGCAACCGTAACCTAAATCGCAGACCGTATTGCATCCCGAACGTGTCTTAACCCAAACCCTGTTAGGTAAAGGAAAAAGCTACTTTTTTAAAATAAAATGTGCCCTACATGTGGCTGGCAACTAATTTCAATGCATTATAGAGGAAGTTTGGAAACCATCGATACATTTGTTACGTCAAAACGCCTACAGATAGCAGCACTATAGCGCGAATTAAATGGTGTAATTTTAATTTTCCCGAATACTTTTAAAAATGCGATTATTTTTGTTTATGACCATTGAAGTGTAGAAAATGTATTCTGAGATAGTTTCGCTCTTAAAATGTTTCATTTGGCACATCAACAAGCTTGTTAAGTCCCCCGTTGATCACAATAACTACAATATACGACTTAATGGCACCAGATGTGGTTCAGCATTCTAGAAGAAATCAACGAAAAAGTGTGTCTGCGCATGCGTGGAATTTTGGCAATAGAACGGCAACGGATAGTAAACCAAAAAAGTTTGCCTTAAAATAACGGCTTGGCCTTGTTCTATTGTGCACTAAGAATATGGCTTGGGTACAGGTGTAGAATATTTAATCCCTAAACCCTTTATTTTGTGTTTTTTTAGTACTGGCCTTATTTTGACTTTCTTAAAATAAAAATTGTTTACATTTTGTGAAATAACATATTCATTGACTGTAAAATACGCACAATCTATTCAATTTAAATTTATGTTTCATATCTACTTTTGCTCTTTACATAATATTTAAAGCAAAATTAATTCAACTGTGTTAGTACAATACATATTTCATTTCAAAATATATACCTAGTTCGTAAGCTTTAACGGCTATTGCCAGTAGAATGTAACTCATCACCTACGTTCGGTGCACATTGTAGTGAGTTTACTGCTAGTACCCTAAAGATGGCCACTGAAATGTGCACCGAAACTTATTTTCGAGTAACATACAAACACGGATCAAGCCGAGAAGTTTAGAATCTTATATACAATTAACAACTTTTTTTATTTTTGAATCACTAAGACCCTAAAAAATAAGTATTTAAAGGATAAAAGCTCTTTCTTGTGTGCAAAATTTTTATTATGTTTTTTTCATTATAGACCAAAAAATTTTAACATTACAGTCTAACCATGCACTCAGAGATAAAGTTAAATATTGTAGGAAAAACATTCCTTTAAAATGCAAAAGTTATTGATGAACTTTATAGTGAATTTAGTGAGACTTTTTTGTAAATTGTTTTATCTTATTTAACCTCATCGTTAGAGAATTCGAAAAATCGCGATAAGCAAAATGTTAAGCTGCGTATAATATTGGATTACGGGTATATTTAGAGGATTTTGGCCACTAAAAAAACACCTACCAAAGACGTATCACACCAAAAACTTTATAGGAGAGACTTCCCTCAAATCACAAGCCCATGTTCAGAAGTCATTTACCTGAGTATTTAATGGGCTGTGTGTTTGATCCAAAAGGTCACTGAAACCCTGAATTTCCACAGTCTTCAATCACCTGACGTATCATCGACACTAACACAACATGTCTAACAAGATGTTATTTTTTGAAAATACATTTTAGAAAGCTACATATTAATTAATTGTTAACCGATAACTGATGGATTGACTGTTAAAAGTTACATTAGTAAATTATAAATTCTTTCAAATTTAGTTTTGTTTCCTTCCTTAATTGTTATAAACATAAGTAGTACATATGTAGAGATGTCACTTAATCCTTAAGTAGTTAGTTATTAAAAAGGGTAGACAGTTCTGAAGGGCATGGCATATATCGTGAAAGATTAAACTCCCACTTTACTTTCCTTCTCCGTAATAAGGAAATTTATCCGCAAGGACTCAGCTTCGTCGGAACGCATAAAAAAAGTACACGAATGTCACCGTATCTGGAGGCTTAACTGTTATCCGGGTTGCGGACCGCGCAGAGAACGGGCTGTCTCCTGGGGACGATGTTTCATCGTGACGCGGGGACTCGCGTGAAACAAACCGTGTTTCATGATAATTCTCCGCCACTCTGGTCTGGAACATAACCCCTCTTACGCCTCTTAATAGATAACAGACGCGCCTTCTCTGGCACTTGCGGACCCCAACCCCGCAATGAATAATTTACCAGCAATTTCGCGACACACAAGTTCAGCCGCTGAGGTGTCAAGAGTATGGAGTGGGAGTTTAGGAAAGGTGTGGAGAATAGGGATAGGAGGAGACAATCCCTGAACGGGCTGGAGATGAAGGTTTGTGGAGTTAGAATCTACTGTAAAATTGACCTACTTTGCACATGTTTCGGTAGTTTTTTGGTGGTTACTTTTTTTTAACAGACAAATTTAATTATATTTTATCACCAACAGTACAAATGTGACTTTGTTTATAAAATTCATATCAATATAGAACCTCACTACCTCAACAACTTTATAAATATAAATTTTAAAATGTGTCAATGTTTCCCCGAGTTTGAGGTTTCTTTGACAAGGCATTAAAATGAAACTTATGTTAAAGATCTAAAGCATAAAGGTTACTTTGGCATCATTTTGATAAAAAAAAATTGAATTAAATAGGAAATTGAATTGAAAACGAGTTTTGACCACCAATTCATCATTTTTATTAAATAAATATTTAACACAATAATGCCAAAACTTAGGGTACAAATAAAGCCGCAATATTAATCTTGTAATTAATTTGGGAATCAAAATTAAATTAATCATTATTACAATAAACTTTAGCATGAAACTTATCCAATTTTAAAAACTATATAAAAAGCTTAAAATAATTATTAATCTGTATCCTTGCACACCATGCATTCATAGGCTAGATAAGTTGAGCCTTTGTTACACATGCCACAAATCCAATTTTTTGCAAGTGATCAGCAAATTAGTATGCAGCCTGGGGCTATAATTGGAAGTCACACTTACAAATGTAACAGAGGTTGTTGTCCTTCTTGCCTTTCTTCTTGTCCTTCTTCTTACAAAACAAAACTCTTAGGGGAACATCTTCATCGGAAGAAGTCTGGTCTGTCGCAGGCGGCACAGAATAAGTTGAGGGGATTGATGCGAAGGTCAGGTCAGCCTCGATAGCTGAGACAGTTTCAACAACTGAGACATAGTTTTCGATTTCTGAAGCATCATCGATTGTTGAGACATTTTGGCTTCTTACAGATATCTGTGTGCCTGGTTTACGAACGACTTTCTTTTTTCTTCTAGGTCGAATTATTTCAGAGTTGTAGCCCTTTGTCTCTTTTAAAAACTCTAGCAGACTGCTGTCAAGGACACGTCCAGGATCTTCTGAGCGATCTGCTGGGAGAGTTTTCAAAACGGCTTCCGGATCAAAAGGTCAAATATCTGTAGTTTTGAAGGAGCTATGTAGATTTTTCTTTATATAAGGAGCGTGTGAGCATGGCGCAATTGCGTCAAGAACAATCAGAAGATACTCGAGCATAACGCAATGAAGTAAGAAGATTAGAACAACGACAATCGCACCATTTCACAGTCAATAGACGCAGAACAAATGACCAAGAACGCCAACAGGTACTTCGAGCATTTACATCTGATTCATTCCTGCGTCTAGAATTCCAGAATGAGCCCGATATTGAATATTATGCTCATTCAAAAGTGGTAATTGGTGCTATGGACAAGGAATGACCGCATTGTAATGCTCTGAAATTCAAAAATGAGCCAGCCGGTATGTGTTACGCGTCAGTAAAGGTACAACTACCTGAAATTGAATCACCACCTGAACCATTGAACGGTTTACTTAACGGCACGGATCCAGATTCTAACGTGTTCCTGAAGTCAATTCGAACATTCAATTCATGTTTTAAAATGACATCGTTTGGAGCAACAGAAATAGTTTGAAATACTAATGCAAATGGTCATCAATACAATTTTACATTCAAAATAAGAGGCCAAGTTTATCATAAAATGGGCTCATTGCTGCCAATGCCAAACGAAACACATACATTTTTAAAGATCTACTTTATGGGTGGTGAGGATTCGGAAAGCGCACTTGCCAATCGCGTGAATGCACGTTGTGACTACAATTACCTCGATTCATTTTTTGCCAGACGCATCGTCAGTGAGCTTGAGACTATTGAATGAGAACAACGAATTGTTGAAAATATTCAAATCACACATGCACAAATTTCAAAGCGATAATCACGCTATTGTACATTCGTAGATTCAATGCACCTGTTGTTGACGACGTTGCTGGAATCATGGTTGGCGATCGTACAGGTGCAAGAGAAATTGTGATTCGTAGAAGAAATAATAATCTTCAGTTCATTGCTGATACACACCGTTCATATGACGCTCTTCAATATCCGCTAATTCTCTGGAAGGGACAATATGTATATTACATAAATATTAAACAACGAAATCCCGTATCAGGTACTTTATTCATTATTAATTTGATCATTACTAATTTAACTAAACAATTAAATTATGAAATGTAATTAATTTAAATTAATATTTATGAATATATTATTACAGGATCCGAAACATACAAGAACGTTAGCTGCAAGTATTATTATGCGTATCGATTGATGATTAGACACGGCCTGAACAACGTCATTCTACGATGTCGTGAGCTTTGTCAACAATTCATGGTCGACATGCACGCGAATATAAAGGGTGAACGACTACGATACTTACGATATAATCAACTCAAGCTGCGTGCGGAAGAGTACATTCACTTGCGAGACGCAATTGTCAACAACGCCGACGCCGCAGAAATTGTTAACTCTGTCGTTCTACCATCATCGTACGTAGGTAGTCCACGTCATATGCAAGAATATATACAGGATGCTCTGACTTTCGAGGGCGTATAAGGACGACCGTGTTTATTTATCACGTTCACATTTAATCTAAAATGGCCAGAGATTACATCTTTGCTATTACCTAGCCAAAATGCAATACATCGTCATGACACTACAGCACGTGTGTTCTGACAAAAGTTGAAGTCGTTAATGAGTTTCATTACTTTATTACATGTATTCGGTCCCACACGTTGCTGGCTGTATTCGGTTTAGTGGCAAAAGCGAGGATTACCTCATGCACACATTTTGGTTTGGTTAATCGACAAAATCCGTCCTGAAGAAATCGATAGTATAATTTTTGCTGAAATTCCAGATCCGTCTACTGACCAATTACTGCTTGATATTGCTACAGCAAACATGATTCATGGCCCATGCGGTACTATTAATCGGTCATCACCTTGCATGTTAGATGGGAAATGTACTAAAAATTTCCCTAAATATTTTACTAACGATACGATTACAAATGTCAACGGATATCCAATATATCGTCAAAGAAATCCCGATAATGGCGGACGATCATTTATTAAAAACATTAGCAACACAGACATTGAAAATCGTTGGGTGGTGCCATATTCGCCTCTGATGAGCAAGACATACAATGCTCATATTAATGTTGAGTTCTGCAGTTCTGTGAAGAGCATCAAATACATTTGCAAGTATGTCCATAAAGGCAGTGATATGGCTGTGTTTAGAGTGGAAAATACCAACGTGAATGCTCCTCCAGTGAACAAAAACTATGAAATAACGCTCTACCAAATTGGTCGGTACATCAGCTCCAATGAAGCTGCTTGGCGTATCTTTGGTTTTCCTATTCATGAACGAGATCCAGCAGTTGTTCAGTTAGCCGTTCATCTTGAAAATGGTCAGCGTGTATTTTTCACGACCGAGACAGCGTTTGATCGTGCTATAACTCCACAAAAAACTACACTCACTGAATCTTTTGAATTGTGTAATCGTGAGGATGATTTTGGTGCCTTTGCACGAACATTACTCTATTCACAAGTACAATGCTATTTCACATGGGCTCAAACATAAAATGGATGCCCCGCAAGCAGTGCTCACCAGTTGATGCATGTCTCAATTTATTTAAATCAAACACCTTTGGGAGAGTATTTACAGTCAATCCAAGGCATACTGAGTGCTTTTATCTTTGACTGTTGTTGATTAATGTTACTGGCCCATTGTCATTTCTAGATATACGTAAAGTTAATGGGCAACAGTATCCAACGTATAAAGATGCATGCCTTGCACTCGGCTTTCTGGAAGACGACAACTAGTGGGAATGTATGCTTTTTGAAGCAGGATTAAACTGTACAGCAATACAAATTCGTCTACTATTCGCTATAGTGTTGACTACATGTTTCCCAACCCGAGAAGATATATTGTGGGAACATCACAAAGATATAATGACTGATGATATATTGCATCAACATCGTACACGGTGCAACGATCAAACGATAACATTCAGCGACAATATATACAATGAAGCATTGATTGCTATTGAGGATCTTTGCATTATCATTGCCAACTTACCACTCAGTCATTTCGATATGAATTCGCCAAATCGAACTGCATCTGATTTAATGAACACTGAAATGAATCGTGAACTGCAGTACAACACTGTATAAATGGCGGTGATTGTTACTCACAATGTCCCACTAATGAATGAGGAACAAATAACCATTTACGACTGCATTATGCTCGCAGTTTCAGCAGGACAAGGTGGGTTCTTCTTTTTGGATGCACCAGGTAGAACTGGCAAAACATTCCTTATTTAGATAATTCTCGCCGAAATACGAACAAATAATGGCATCGCATTGGCCGTTACATCATCGGGAATTGCGGCAACTTTATTGGATGGAGGCAAAACAGCTCATTCAGTATTTGAGCTGCCACTAAATATTCAAAATAAGCCTGACGCAGTTTGCAACATTAAAAAAAACAATCGTCCATGGCTACAGTGCTGAAACAGTGTAAAATTATTATCTGGGATGAATATACTATGGCACACAAACGTTCACTTGAGGCGTTGAACAAGACATTCGAAGATATTAAAAACAACGACAAACTATTTGGCGGCACTCTGTTAATCCTTTCAGGTGATTTCAGACAATTACTTCCCGTCATTCCACTTTCAACATACGCTGATGAGATCAACGCTTGCTTAAAATCATCACCATTGTGGCGTAATGTTGAAAAACTACAGCTGAAAGTAAATATGCGCGTTGAAATGCTTCAAGATCCATGCTGAAACATTCTCAAAACAACTCTTAGATATCGGCGATGAAAAAGATACTATAGATGAAACAAGATGTGTAAAATTACCGACCGATTTCTGCACAATTATTGATTCGCAAGATGCTCTAATTGAACAAATTTTTCCTGACGTACACACACAGTACATAAATCATGAGTGGCTTGCAGAAAGAGCAATTTTAGCGGCAAAAAATTTGGACGTTGACGATTTAAATCTAAAGATACAACAGTTGTGGCCAGGTAACTTGGTATCATACAAATCTTTTGATACAGTTTGCGATACCAATGAAGCTGTAAATTTTCCAACAGAGTTTTTGAACTCACTGGATTTGCCAGGCATGTCACCGCATAATTTACATTTGAAGATTGGATCCCCGATTATTTTACTTCGTAATTTGAACCCACCATGGCTGTGCAACAGTACACGATTAGTCATTAAATAAAATAATAAAAAAAGTTATCGAAGCCAGCATTTTGAATAGCAAGTTCCGAGGTGAAAATATATTAATACCACGAATCTCTATTATAAGGTCACTGATGGTAATATGGCCATGTTAAGCTTTGTTTAATTTTATTTTATCTAGTTTTCGGGAAATCCCCATAAGTGTTTGATGGACATAATATCTACAGTTTTTCTTGTCAAAAACCATTAACAAAACATTTTTTAATACATGTCATTATAAAATAACTGAAAAATAATAAATACATGTATTTGGGCCATATTAAAAGCATGTGATGTTAATATGGCCAATGATTTATAGGAAGCTAAAAATAAGGTTTATTAGCACAAATCATAAATGAATTGTATTTCTGATGAATATTAAATAATATTTACTTATACATACATAAGAATAAACAGCAAATATATTTTTTAAAACATATAAAATACAGTTTTATTATTTTTTGATAATGAAAGTCAGATTGTAGATAAAATATTAAATTAACAAGGAACATATTGGTCTCTTTCAAAATATTCACACTATAATAAACATTTCGGGCAAATAAAAAACTCTTTGTGATCTTTGGTGAGGCCAACACATTCTTCATGGACATATATTTCACAAACTCCGCACAGTCTCATATCCTTCACTTCATCATTGCAACAAATTGCACAGTACCAACTCTCAGACTTCTTTGAAGCAGTCATCTGGCGAACAGACTTTGTATTATATTTTTTGCTGTTTCCACTGTTCTTGCTGCTATCTAACTTTACATCCTTGTTATCTTCAAATAAAGATTTATTCAGTACAACACCCCTGTTGTTTATAGCAGGTTTCATAACCCGTGTGGTTTTCCGTTTTTTCTTTGGTGTAGGTAGCATTTCTCCAATGGAACCACGCCTGGACAGATTTGCAGTACTTTCGGGAATATGCAAACTATCAGAGTAATCTGAAGAACTTAAAGGTTGTGCCAAGTCTCCTGTGATATCTGAATCAGATGATGAACTGGTGCTGTGTCTAGAACCAAGCTGGCTAACATTTGTCTGTAGACCAGACGGACCTGCCAATGAATGGTCGTCATTGGCATTATGTTGTTCCTGCAACGCATAAGCGGTTACAGTTTCGTCTGCCATTTTTGTGTTAGGTGGCGGAAGCTCAGTAGCTATGCTGGGTGCAAAGGCCTCTTCTGGAATCACGAACGGATTGAAGGGGAAAATGCCAGTAGCCTTAAATCCACTTTTCATGTTTGCTTGTGTCATTAACTTTTCCCATGTTGGTGTAAAAACATCAGCAAAGTTCAATTTGGAAATGTCTTGCTGTTCTTTGTGCATATTAAAATAAAGGAGTGTGTGCTGATCCCAAAAAATCTCAAAACTTTGGAAACAACCTTTGTCTAAAGGCTGTAACTCATGAGTCGTGTTTGACGGAAGACAGTACAAAATAATTTCATTCTGTTCTGCAACTTCACATATGCTGTAGTCTAAATGTGACTTAGCCCCATCAAAAATCAGAAGACAAGGCCCACTTGGCTTGAACCTAGAGAAGTGATTCAGGAAGGACACAAAAGATTCGGTTGTCATGCTACCTTTTCGAGTCATTATTGTTGTTGAACCTGTAGGTAAATTTTTTTCCCAAGCTGGATTTTTTCTTAATCCAGGGAATAGGATCATTGGGGGAATGACATTTCCAGTAGCATTTCCACAGGCTACAACAGTAACACTCTCGCCACGTTCCTTTGCAACAATATGGACGCGCTTTGACCCCTTTTTCGCCAAAACCTCTGGATCTTTGTGCAGTTGTAACCTACAACCCTTCTCATCCATGTTGAATATTTTTTCAGGGAAGTTTAAAAACTTGTTCTCAGCAAGGACATTCTGCAATTTTTCAAAATGGTCTCCAACTATGAATTTGTTAAGCTTTTGAGCTCGGGCAGGATTTAGCCTTTGAGCTTTTCGTTTGCTAATTTCAGGATTTCTGGCCAAAAAGCCATTCAACCAGTAGCGACCTGCAGTTTCTTTAGTGAACCGGTGAGTTATCCCATTTTCACGGCAGTATTTAAAAACATTTAACTTGAGCATCTTTGATGTGAGTGGATAACCAACATCTGCTAGACGAATTATTCTCCTGCTAAGTTCCCTCTCTTCCTCAGTTTTGAGTGTTGCCTTACAACCCAATTTTTATTTAACATCTTGGTTATTGGAAAGATAACGGCGAAGGGTTCGCCTAGGCACGACATACCTTTTACTTGCTGCATTAACAGATAGGTTGCCAAGTCTTACAGCATCTACTGCCTTGCTGAGTCCATCTTGTGTCCAACTACCCCGCTTCTTTTGTGGATTGAAGGGATTCATTTCTGAAACAAAAAACAAATAATTAACATTAGTTACAATTTAATTATAAGTTATTATTTTTGGCGCTATAATTAATGTATCGTGATATTTTTTATGTAATTTAATTAATTTTTATATAGAATTATTGAAAATATAATATCCAGTGTGCTCTTTCAATAAATATTTTCCTGCAAAACAAGTTTCATGATATTTTCACTTCATTACATTTTTACATATTATTCTTAAAAATATATTTTCCATTGTGCACTTTAATAAATATTTTCCGGCAAAAATGCACCAGACAAAAACAATTTAAATATACCCAGTGATGGCATCTGAGGAGTTTTTTTTAAGTTGTCATTTTAGGTAGGTATCCTGTGTGAGGTACACATTTTTCTGTAATTTTTATTACTTGTCTCTGTAAAGGTATATATTAATTACAGTAATAAATAAACTCGTAATAAATAATAAAATCACATACACTAATAACAATTTACCTACGAGGGGACATACAGTATGTATAAACCATTTCATTCACAAAAGGTTGCTAATATGGCCAACTGCAGCTAATATGGCCACATGGTTGGCCATATCAACAACCTGGGTGACATTTCAAAAAGTCGATTATAGTTTTTAAATGGTTGAAGGTAATAAATCTTTTTAAAATACATTTAAATAAGCATAGAAATCTACGCACTGAGACATCAAATTTCTGACAATATCTAGTAGTACACTATTAAAACAAAATATAAACTTACCGGAGTAAAATAAGAAGAGTTCTCTGCTCGCAGCAAAAACCCATGAAAATGGCGCCTCCCTGGTGGTGTGCGTGCTGCCCGGACCCGGCAAATCTGTGAGCTCTCGACAATGGTGTTCCGAAGAACATGCCAGCACATTCTATCGGTATCCGCACGAACTACGTCAATGGCAGCCAAATGGCCATATTACCAACATGGCCATATTACCATCAGGGACCTTACCTACAGATGTGCCCATTCAATTTAAACGTATTCAGTTTCCAATGAGATTGGCATTTGCAATGACTATCAAAAAGTCCCAAGGCCAAATTATGTCTATTTGTGGC
Source organism: Bacillus rossius redtenbacheri (assembly GCF_032445375.1). Lineage (NCBI taxonomy): Eukaryota > Metazoa > Arthropoda > Insecta > Phasmatodea > Bacillidae > Bacillus > Bacillus rossius. The sequence continues at coordinate 14,618,112 of NW_026962010.1, forward strand.
TTGGATTTGAGCACACCATGTTTTTCTCACGGACAATAAATTATACGTGGCATGCTCTCGAGTGGGTAAACCATCCAGTTTGTTTGTCTTAGCAAATATAGGCTAACAAAAAATATTTTTCATGCTATAGCATTAAGAGATTGATATTGACTGTAACTGTTACAATCGTAATTAATTAATGATATATAATTTTAAATAATAAATTATATAAATTAGTTTTTGGTGTTTTGTTATTTTTATATTCCCTCATCGTTCACAGCGCTCCATGCCTCTTTCACCACATCCTCATATACCACATCCTTACAAACTTACAATAAGTTAGTTTTTTTTACACTAGAAATTCCCTAGAAATAATTTATATGGCAAAACAACGATTGACGGGTCAGCTAGTATTATATATTTTTTTTATCAAGTACTGAATAGTTGCAGATGTGCTGGGATTGTTCCACTGATGAATGCTCCATTGTTGTGTGTGTGTCAGCGAACCCTCGCTGAGCGATCTGTCGACACCCTGATGAGGCGGCCAGAGCGCTGCCGCACAGGGCGGTCACAGTGTCTTGTCCTTGCAAGCTAGAGGAGGGGGGGGGGGTGACCCAGTGCATGCGCCCGTCTCGCTCGGCCAATCCCCGCGAGAGCCGCGCAGAATCCCCTGGATTACTCTACATTCCAAATTAGCCCTGAGCGCATTTTGATGTCGCTACGGCGTGGAAATAAAAATAATCCTCCCCCCCCCTTCCTCTTCTCTACCTCCCGCAACACCACCCCGTCTCTCGCTCCCAGGAAGCTCCCGATTGGCCGGTCCGTGTCGCCGTGCCACGGTTGGCAACGCTCCTGTGTAATGTTGTCGGCCCTGCGTCGCCGGGGGGAATTCGAGTCCATTACACGGCGCTGCGAGCGCAGCTGCGATGTCGCCGGCCGGGTAAAAAAGGTGAGATGTGACAGTGGGACGAATTATACGGCACGTGAAATTACCTACGAGTAGGCCTATTATTATACGTTACCGGTGAATTATTACAATAACTTAAAAAAATAATGAAAGACTTGACATACAATTTACCGGAGCTCTGGTAGTGGATTTCAACAAAAGTCCATTTTTAATTAAAATAAATTAAAACATTAAAAAAATAATAGAATATTATGCAGTGCCTGCCTCAGGCGAAAAACTACAAGTAGATTTTAATTTTCAACAGTAGAAGCTACAAATAAAGTGTCTCTGTTAACCGAAAAATTGCTTTAAGTGTTAAAAAAATGCTTTAAATCCTTTTTTTTAATTTTTATTTTACCAGACCCACAACTAAATAAAATAGGAACCCAGTAGCTCTTCATTCTCATGTAGGCTTATAGCTTTAAGTGAAACATTTTCATTCAGTAGACTAGATGTTAGCACGTGATTCACTTTAGTTTTAATAGCTAGCTTCATAGGAAACATGCTGAATTATCTTTGAAATGTAGTCTGAAATAATTTTTGCACGAATTTTTAAAGAGTAATAAAATATTTTAAAGTAATAATTCGTTACGTAAAATTATTTTTCTAATAATTTGTATTGGTGTTTGACGGAATGGTTTACTCTGACACAAGCGAGAGCGAAGACTTCGAACTCAATATAAATTATTTGTAATTACATTTGGAAGTAAAATTTATTAATAAAAGTTTCAAATATTTTGTTAAATATATTTTAATTAAAATGTGCATAGATTTTAAATTAATATAAATTTATTATAAAAATTGTGTACTTAGCAATGTACGTTTTTTTCTTGCCTCACACAAATTCCTTCTAATACCTACACAAATATAGTTTAAACACGACTTTATATTTGTGAGACGTTAATCGTAAGTAGTAAGTTAATAAACGAAAAAAAAGAAATTCGTACGTGCATTAACCACTTCTTGTCATTGCTTATAGCAATGTTTTTCACTGTTAACAAACGAAGTTTGTATTAAAAGAATATAGTTTAGTTAAAACCACGAAAAAAATAATGAATTTTAACCATTTTTGTTGGGTTTTTCAGTGAGTAACATGTTTATGCACATTATATGACTTCAGTTTAAGTATGAAATACATGTAAAATTTGCTGTTAGTACTGAAATGGTCATATTTCAGTTCCAATAAGTTTCCCTTTCAGGGAATGGAAAATGCCTGTCAATAATATAAGTTTTAGACCATGAAATAAATTTTCATAAATATGCTTGAAAGTTTTTAAAAATTTAAGTTTTAAGACCATGATGACTAGTTGGAGAAAGAGTATTAAATACAAAGTATAAAGATAAAACTCTTATAACATTTCTGACAAGCTATCTAAAAATATGTAGTATAAACTTATTGGAAAATTGTAAGAAATAAAGCTCATTTCATACATTTATTTCGCCATAATTTACTGTATCAATGTAGATAAAACAATTGAAATAATTTAAATATTAGTTAAGAAAAAAATATTTCACCATCGTGTCGTGTAGCATTTAAATGGTTCCTCATTTTTATCACTTATAAGTAGATACCTGAAAAATTCGCGGATTCATTTCGTGTTATGTTAAAATTCAAATAATTATACCTTAGTGCTGCTTCTGTCATTGGTCCACTGTTAATCTGGAGGACTGAGGGCCAATTAGAGACCCTCACTCGTAGAAGTGTCGAATCACAGACCACCCAATCGAGACGACTCACAAGCCAGTAGCCAATGAACAGTTGGCAATTGCCCGAGTGTGCAGAGGATATTGAAGTCTATCCTGAAGGTCAATGACCACCCAATCGAGACGACTCACAAGCCAGTAGCCAATGAACAGTTGGCAATTGCCCGAGTGTGCAGAGGATATTGAAGTCTATCCTGAAGGTCAATGAACCCGCGAATTTTTCTGGTCTCTACTTATAAGCTAGGCTTTTTTTTAAAAAAAAAAAGTCCAAAAGTTGTAAACAAAAATCAAAATTTGATTTTAAGCATGTACATCAGTAAGTTTAATTCTTAATTCGTATTTATTTGGTAATTATTTCCCGATCTTTCGTCTTCAAAACATAATAACATTAATCTATTTTTGTTGAAGTTAACATCAATTTCAGAAAAAGGTAAAAAAAATTAATGGAAGTGAATCATGTTCACCAACATAAAAAATATAGTCATATTTCCAATCCCGCGAACGTTGTTTGAGCATGACCGTCCTTGTACAAGGAAAGGGCGGTGAATCATTTCAGGATCTTAGGAAGTCAAAGATTATGGTGGCTAAATGTTAATGGTGGTTATCGTAGAAATAAAGTTAGTAAAATAGTGTTTAGGATACATCTACTTCCACACATGTTCGTGCCATAAAAAATCAGATCACAAAAATGTATATCTCTAAATATAAAAACTGTAATTGAATAAATAACAAGAGTTAGTTCAAATATGTAAAAACCTTTAATTGTTCGATCTACAACAAGAATATCTAAAAGTATAGTAACTTCAAAGACTCATTAATATTTAAAAAGAAGGTACAAATTATTAATTAAATATTGAGTTTTGAAAAAAAAAAATTGAAAAAGTAATATTACATTTTACAATTTATTTTTGGTTAAACCCGATGCCTAATAAATTTTTCCATTGCAGTCTTTAACATAATGGCTTCAATAATTCCAACAAATACCTTGTATATGTACAATAACATTAATGTACACACAATAATGAATTGATATAAATGCACTTAATACTTTCTTTATTGTCACCAATAATGTGAACAAAAAATCAAGTAAATATTTAAATGATTAATTAATACATGACCACCCCATACTCCTCTGACGTGTGAATATGAAGCGAAAGGAACGAAAAGTGGTTTGGGGTGAGAGTTCCCTGCAGCGGGGTGCTGGGCAGAGAAGCCATTTGAAACAGTGCTTGCTTACTTCGCTGTAATTTCCTGCGGTATCAGACTACGGGAGCAATTTGAGAGCGTTGCTTATTAACGAGTTTCACGTTAACTGAAAAGTGGGGGCTCGCCCTTGGATTGCAAAGGAAGCGCGAGTGGGCGAACTGCAATCGGTGAATTTTTCATCCCGCGGGGCCCGCTATTTCCATTTTTAATCAGCGCGGCGCGCTCCTCGGCTCGGGTCGTGTTGGTTGTACTCGGTCGGAACAAAGCGGGCAGTCGGACTTCTCGCGCGAGGCGGCCGGCCTTGACGCCGAACAGTAATTGGATTCACGGTCTCGTCTGCAGCGCGGGCGAGTCCAGGCAGCGCACGGCTGAGGCCGGTTCACGACTTGACGCTATGCGGGGCGGCGTATTGAAGGTTCTCTCAAGGGGGGAGAGGGAGTTAGGATGAGGAAGAGGGAGAAGAGGGAGAAGAGGAAAAGAGTGTGTGGGTGTCTGAGGGGGAGTGGGGGAGAGAAAGGGAGAAGGGGGAGAGGGAGTGGGAGGGAGAGGAAGGAGGGAGAATGAGGAAAAGAGGGATAGAGCGCGGGAGTGGGTAGGCAAAGAATGGAACAGGAGGGTGTGGAAATGGAGGGGGGAAGGAGTGTGTTGGAGGAGGAGGGGAAAAGGATAGGGGAATGAGTTTGAATGACGGAAAAGGAGGGGGGGGGGAGGTTATTTCTCCCCTGCACCTCTTCAGGCGCAGTTCTTTTGCTCCTGAAGTATGAAACGTGTTTAAACAAGTAATTTTCCTTCCTCCCTTGGATGGAAAACCACACATTACCGTTGTCTAACCTGCGTGTTAAACACGGTTAAAAGAAAGCAAACGTTTGTTTTTCTGTTGGTTTTTGGGAAGAGTATACACGTAACACTGTACATTTTTAATGCCAAAATTGGCGTCATTTGGTAGGAAAAATTATAGCAAATAATAATGAGAAATGGTATCTAAGTGGGCAAAGTTTATTATGCATGTTCTCCCAGAAGTCACCATCAACAGTTCTGTGATAATTATAAACAAAGTATTTAAAAGCTGAAAACTGGAATTCAGTTGTCATCAAAGCCGATGGTAAACGGTATATTATAAACTTTAATTTAATAAAATAATTTTCAAAAAATCTTTCATACAGTCTTTCCAAAGATAGCTGTGTTATTGACTCTTGTCGAAGTAATCCACTGTACGTTTCACAGACATATTTAAGTAGCGATTTAAATGTTTATTTTTTTTAACCTTTAAGAGTAATGAGGAAATTATATTCACATTTAGTCATTTTATAAAAATACAAATATGGTCAACCTATTTTTGAAAGATGTGGTCAGTATTGTACCAGTTTTTTTTTTAAATTATTTTTTTTTGAGCAATCTATTCAAACTTCTTTTTTGGTTTTTAAAAATATTATGATCCCCAATTTAACTTATTATGCCTATATATTTTGGCCACATTAGTAGTGCAAATAATTTTTAATAAAAAATGAGTATTTTTACTTTATTTTCAATTCTTATCAATAGAACGGTTTTTCATGTTTGTGTAAAAAATAAGAAAAGGATTATTTGGAATTTTTTTATAGTGTCTAAAAATTTGATACAGGTTTATATTTTTTATATTGTTTTGACAAATTACTCCGAAACAAGAATACTTTAATGTTATTTTTATTTGTACCATTATTGAATGGTATTGCATAATTAATTCTGTAAAATAAAAATTAATTGCATAGTTCACGCTGGAAAATAAATATTCCTTTTTTTATTTAATATTGACAAACGGACTTAAGCTTCACTGTAGTTGTAATAAACTGGTATTTACAAAACAGGTTATAATAATTCTTCAAATTATACTAACATGTATCTAACTTATGAAGCATTATCACTTAATCTTTCTTACAATTAAAAAAAATTGTAAGTAAAGTTAAATAAATTATTTTTAATGAAATATCACATTTGTGTTTTGCTATTCCAGAGTAGTGAAGTAATATATTAATAATAAATTGCGTAAATAATTTAGCATTGAGTTGTACGTGCAATATTATTATCTTATGAATTAAAAACTACAAACTAGAGAGAATCTAAAATTCATAAGCAATAAAAATGTTATATTTAAAAAAAATTTAAAAAGTTGTTTTTTATTCTCCCAAATTATAAAAAATTAAAGGTTTCCAAGCAGGAGCCAGAGGCAGGTTCCTCAGATTGTTACTAGTAAGTCGGTGTGATGATCGTCTAGTTTGACTTGTCTGACATATAAGTCCAGTAACTAGCTATTATTGTGAACTCGGTGGCATCTTTACCAACATTTAGACGACAGTAGTATAGGAATGTATAAGCTGGGACAGGCTTCAGGCTGAGGTGCCGAGGTGCCGTCCGCCATCTTGGATTGTGACGTCATGGCGGCCATCTTGGATGGTTGTGACCTTGACCTTTGACCTTGACCTTGACCCCGGCGGCCATTTTGGATCCGCCATCTTAGATCCGCCATTTTGGATGACGTCATTGTGTTCTCGAAAATTCCGGCGATGTGTTTTCCGCCATATTGGATGATGACGTTACCGTTGCAATTTCCGTTACGGCCCGCCATCTTTAACTTTTTTATTTATTATCCGATTTCAACAAAATTTTTTTTAAAAATTCTAAAAGAAATCAAATGATAAAATTTTAATAAAATATTTTAAAAAAAACCTACATTAACGACACGGAGTTTGGAGTCCTCGGTTCGAACCCGACGAGTGCAAAAAAAAATTAAAAATGGCGACAGGCTCCTTCCTCAATGGTGGGTGCTAGCAGACTGACCCCCACCACTTTTTTCATAGCATATATATCATCCAGCAGTATGACGTCATATACGCCATCTTGAAATTTGGAAGCCATCTTGAAAATCTTTATTTATTATCCGATTTTAATGAAAAAAATTCCAAAATTCATCAAAAAATTAACGTATTTGAATTCTGTTTGATTATATCGATGTACGTCCTTGGTTCGATTCCCGGCGAGAGTAAACGCTCGATCCTTCCTCCATGAAAGCTACCTAGACTGATCTACCACCACCAGTACCAAGGTATATATCATCAACTGGTATGACATCATGTCCGCCATCTTGTCTTCATCCGCTGGAGACCACCATCTTGTTTTCGTCAGCTAGAGTGTGCCGATACCATGTAGTATAATTATCTGGTCACTAAACTTGTGTCCTCAACTGTTGACATTGAACATTGACCTTGAACTTTGACCTTGACCTTGAAATTTGACCTTGACCTTGAACGTTGACCTTGACCTTGAAATTTGACCTTGACCTTGAAATTTGACCTTGACCTTGAAATTTGACTTTGACCTTGAAATTTGACCTTGACCTTGAAATTTGACTTTGTCCCTGAAATTTGACTTTGTCCTTGTCGTCCATCATGGATCCGACATTTTATGTTCAGTACATGCTACCAGAGGATACCACCTGCTGGAGTACGCCATCTTGTGTGTGTACTTGTATTATAGAGTACATTTCCATCTGGATAATTTTATTCTAACCCGCTACAGTGCAGTAATCATTTATTACCGAGGTGCCCCCGCCATCATGAAATTCGACCGCCATCTTGAAATCATGTAATAATGTAGCTAGAAAAGCGGGAAAAAAAATCAAAAATTCATTAAATAAATCACTCATTAACTTACATATCGATTCGATCCGCTCCAGTCCTTGGTTCAATCCCTGGCCGATACAAAACATTTAATTTTATGAAAAAAAATAATAATTCCAATAAACCATGTTCAACATTCTTAAAGAGACTTTAAATCATCTACTACCATCATCCTATCAGACATCAAGACCATAATATTGGAAATTCGTAATTGTAATGCTAGAGATTCGGGAAAAAGTTCAAAACTCATTAAATAAATTTGTAATCTATATACTGATTGATTAGATCGACTAAGGTCCTTGACACGATCCTGGACGAAGCTAAAATAAATTTAATTAAAATACCAGAAAAGTGTAAGGTTCGAGGAATAAAACACCTAAAAGTCTTTTACAAACATAATATTTATTACACAATTTCTATCCTACTACAGAATCACTTGCGAAAGACAGCAATCTTATAAAAATTTAGCCCTGCATAGACGTACAACGACTACTTCTTAGCTCCAAATGGCTCCAAATGCTCCAAACGGCCTCCAAATGGCCCCAAAAGCTCCAACAGCCTCCAAATGCTTAACACAGTTCGAAATGGCTCCAAATGCTCCAAAAGGCCTCCAAATGCTTGACAGCTCCAAATGTTTCCAGCAGCTCCAAATGCTCCAAATGCTTGACAGCTCCAAATGCTTCAAAAGGCTCCAAATGCTCCAAATGCTCCAAACGGCCTCCAAATGGCTCCAACAGCTGCAACAGCCTCCAAATGCTTGACAGCTCCAAATGCTCCAAACGGCCTCCAAATGGCTCCAAAAGCTCCAACAGCCTCCAAATGCTTAACACAGTTCGAAATGGCTCCAAACGGCCTCCAAATGGCTCCAAAAGCTCCAACAGCCTCCAAATGCCTGACAGCTCCAAATGTTTCCAGCAGCTCCAAATGCTCCAAATGCTTGACAGCTCCAAATGCTTCAAAAGGCTCCAAATGCTCCAAATGCTCCAAACGGCCTCCAAATGGCTCCAACAGCTCCAACAGCCTCCAAATGCTTGACAGCTCCAAATGTTTCGAGCAGCTCTAAATGCTCCAAATGGCTCCAACAGCCTCCAAATGCATAACACAGCTCCAAATGGCTCCAAATGCTCCAAACGGCCTCCAAATGCTTGACAGCTCCAAATGTCTCCAGCAGCTCCAAATGCTCCAACAGCTCCAAAAAAAGGCTCCAAAAGCTCCAACAGCCTCCAAATGCTTAACACAGTTCCAAATGGCTCCAAATGCTCCAAACGGCCTCCAAATGCTTGACAGCTCCAAATGTTTCCAGCAGCTCCAAATGCTCCAATGCTTGACAGCTCCAAATGCTTCAAAAGGCTCCAAATGCTCCAAATGCTCCAAACGGCCTCCAAATGGCTCCAACAGCTCCAACAGCCTCCAAATGCTTGACAGCTCCAAATGTTTCCAGCAGCTCCAAATGCTCCAAATGGCTCCAACAGCTTTGTGCAGGAAACTATTCGAACATTAAAGAAATATCCTTCATACTCAAAGAACTGAGGGAAGCTGGCGACATACAATAATGGATTAAATTAAATGTATGTGTATAAACTTGAAGATAAATTAATATATTTTCTTTCCAGATGGAAGCTATCATTTATCGAAATCTGATTTCTAAATAAAACTTATAACTTAAAGGTGTAAAAAACGTTACCACTGCCAGTCAAAATGTATACTGATAAAGACATGTTAGTAATCATGCCAAGTTCGATAAAAGTAATAGGAATCAGTTGGAACCAATTGAAGATGGAGCTCTTGGAGCAATTGGAGCCTTTTGAAGCATTTGAAGTCTTTTGGAGCTGTTGGAGCCATTTAGAGCTGTGTTAAGCATTTGGAGGCTGTTGGAGCCATTTGGAGCATTTGGAGCTGCTGGAAACATTTGGAGCTGTCAAGCATTTGGAGGCTGTTGGAGCTGTTGGAGCCATTTGGAGGCCGTTTGGAGCATTTGGAGCATTTGGAGCCTTTTGAAGCATTTGGAGCTGTCAAGCATTGGAGCATTTGGAGCTGCTGGAAACATTTGGAGCTGTCAAGCATTTGGAGGCCGTTTGGAGCATTTGGAGCCATTTGGAACTGTGTTAAGCATTTGGAGGCTGTTGGAGCTTTTGGAGCCTTTTTTTGGAGCTGTTGGAGCATTTGGAGCTGCTGGAGACATTTGGAGCTGTCAAGCATTTGGAGCTGTCAAGCATTTGGAGGCCGTTTGGAGCATTTGGAGCCATTTGGAGCTGTGTTATGCATTTGGAGGCTGTTGGAGCCATTTGGAGCATTTGGAGCTGCTCGAAACATTTGGAGCTGTCAAGCATTTGGAGGCTGTTGGAGCTGTTGGAGCCATTTGGAGGCCGTTTGGAGCATTTGGAGCATTTGGAGCCTTTTGAAGCATTTGGAGCTGTCAAGCATTTGGAGCATTTGGAGCTGCTGGAAACATTTGGAGCTGTCAGGCATTTGGAGGCTGTTGGAGCTTTTGGAGCCATTTGGAGGCCGTTTGGAGCCATTTCGAACTGTGTTAAGCATTTGGAGGCTGTTGGAGCTTTTGGAGCCATTTGGAGGCCGTTTGGAGCATTTGGAGCTGTCAAGCATTTGGAGGCTGTTGCAGCTGTTGGAGCCATTTGGAGGCCGTTTGGAGCATTTGGAGCATTTGGAGCCTTTTGAAGCATTTGGAGCTGTCAAGCATTTGGAGCATTTGGAGCTGCTGGAAACATTTGGAGCTGTCAAGCATTTGGAGGCCTTTTGGAGCATTTGGAGCCATTTCGAACTGTGTTAAGCATTTGGAGGCTGTTGGAGCTTTTGGGGCCATTTGGAGGCCGTTTGGAGCATTTGGAGCCATTTGGAGCTAAGAAGTAGTCGTTGTACGTCTATGCAGGGCTAAATTTTTATAAGATTGCTGTCTTTCGCAAGTGATTCTGTAGTAGGATAGAAATTGTGTAATAAATATTATGTTTGTAAAAGACTTTTAGGTGTTTTATTCCTCGAACCTTACACTTTTCTGGTATTTTAATTAAATTTATTTTAGCTTCGTCCAGGATCGTGTCAAGGACCTTAGTCGATCTAATCAATCAGTATATAGATTACAAATTTATTTAATGAGTTTTGAACTTTTTCCCGAATCTCTAGCATTACAATTACGAATTTCCAATATTATGGTCTTGATGTCTGATAGGATGATGGTAGTAGATGATTTAAAGTCTCTTTAAGAATGTTGAACATGGTTTATTGGAATTATTATTTTTTTTCATAAAATTAAATGTTTTGTATCGGCCAGGGATTGAACCAAGAACTGGAGCGGATCGAATCGATATGTAAGTTAATGAGTGATTTATTTAATGAATTTTGGATTTTTTTTCCCGCTTTTCTAGCTACATGATTACATGATTTCAAGATGGCGGTCGAATTTCATGATGGCGGGGGCACCTCGGTAATAAATGATTACTGCACTGTAGCGGGTTAGAATAAAATTATCCAGATGGAAATGTACTCTATAATACAAGTACACACACAAGATGGCGTACTCCAGCAGGTGGTATCCTCTGGTAGCATTTACTGAACATAAAATGTCGGATCTATGATGGACGACAAGGACAAAGTCAAATTTCAGGGACAAAGTCAAATTTCAGGGACAAAGTCAAATTTCAAGGTCAAGGTCAAATTTCAAGGTCAATGTCAAATTTCAAGGTCAAGGTCAAATTTCAAGGTCAAGGTCAAATTTCAAGGTCAAGGTCAAATTTCAATGTCAAGGTCAAATTTCAAGGTCAAGGTCAAAGTTCAAGGTCAATGTTCAATGTCAACAGTTGAGGACACAAGTTTAGTGACCAGATAATTATACTACATGGTATCGGCACACTATAGCTGACGAAAACAAGATGGTGGTCTCCAGCGGATGAAGACAAGATGGCGGACATGATGTCATACCAGTTGATGATATATACCTTGGTACTGGTGGTGGTAGATCAGTCTAGGTAGCTTTCATGGAGGAAGGATCGAGCGTTTACTCTCGCCGGGAATCGAACCAAGGACGTACATCGATATAATCAAACAGAATTCAAATACGTTAATTTTTTGATGAATTTTGGAATTTTTTTCATTAAAATCGGATAATATATAAAGATTTTCAAGATGGCTTCCAAATTTCAAGATGGCGTATATGACGTCATACTGCTGGATGATATATATGCTATGAAAAAAGTGGTGGGGGTCAGTCTGCTAGCACCCACCATTGAGGAAGGAGCCTGTCGCCATTTTTAATTTTTTTTTGCACTCGTCGGGTTCGAACCGAGGACTCCAAACTCCGTGTCGTTAATGTAGGTTTTTTTTTAAATATTTTATTAAAATTTTATTATTTGATTTCTTTTAGAATTTTTAAAAAAAATTTCGTTGAAATCGGATAATAAATAAAAAAGTTAAAGATGGCGGGCCGTAACGGAAATTGCAACGGTAACGTCATCATCCAATATGGCGGAAAACACATCGCCGGAATTTTCGAGAACACAATGACGTCATCCAAAATGGCGGATCCAAGATGGCGGATCCAAAATGGCCGCCGGGGTCAAGGTCAAGGTCAAAGGTCAAGGTCACAACCATCCAAGATGGCCGCCATGACGTCACAATCCAAGATGGCGGACGGCACCTCGGCATCTCAGCCTGAAGCCTGTCCCAGCTAATACATTCCTATACTACTGACGACCTTGTTGGAAGGGGTGCCATCGGCATTGGGGAGCCTGATGCAATGACATCGACGACAGCGGACATCACAGTGGTAGCTGCGATAAATGAGACAACGGCAGGCGCTGTTCCATAGGATGAGGAAAGTTGAACTTCTGTAATGCCATTAGCTGAGAAGTGTTCGATTCCTCCAATAACATAAACCATGGTGAACTCATCGATGACTACCAGCGGAGGTACAACGATATTTTTCGAGTATCGATGTCACCACTGTGGAAAGGTGTTTTCTACTGTTGCCAATGCTCGCCCACGTGAGACGAAAGAATGTCTCAAATAATCCATCGAGTATGAGATTCAGCTGCGAGAATGTGGCAAGCAGTTTGCAAGAAACGATAATTTGAAAAGACACTTGAAGATGTGCAAACAAACTGCTTCTCCTACCAAGTGGCGGGGATTTTCTTTGTAGATGACTTCGGTGGTGCATTTTTGAATAAGGATACATCGACAAAATAAACCAATAGACATCCTTGAAACTGGCATGGAAAGAAATTCGAAATTGTTTGAGGGGCACGAAAAAATTTAAAGAGAGAATGTGCGCAAAAAAACCCATCGTGCTTTGTCATTTGCTCTAATAAATGCCATATGTGGTTCACAAGTATTTACAATTTGAGAAATCATACCTTTGTAAAAGTGTAAAGGCGAGGTTAATTAATCTATTGTGAACCAGATAGTGATATATTCAGCCCCGTAATTTAGGCTTGAATCTCATACTCGTAATAACTGTAACAGTAAAAGGGATCTGCACCAAGCAGCTTCACTTCGGTTCAAAGTGTGCGGCTACATACAACTGTTCTCGGTGCGTTTTAACCGAACAAAAATTGATTTTTCCTAGCAGAATCTGTATTTTATAGGATGTTGAAAAACTTTTATTGCCCGAACTGCTTTCTTAAGCAACAAAAATGTATTCCAAATTTTTTAACTAATGCCAAAAATGATATAGGGGAGGACGGGGCAAGTTGACGAGCGGGGCAAGATGACGAATGACTTAGTTCCACGTCATGTTACTAGATAGCACCACCTAACAGACACTACTAGCGCTCCACACTGGTGGGCACTAAATAATCGCACAATGAAGCCGCTGCCACCATTTAGTTGTTTGTTAGATGATGTTCGTACATTTGGTCTGACGTATTGTAATTTTCAAGAACTTCTAAGTAATATCTCATGGACAAACAGGTAAGATATTTGGTTATTCAATGCCACACATTATTACCTTAGACAATATACTTTTCTTAACCAATATATATTGTTAACCTTTTATTTTTTTTCCTAGCGAAAAAATCCAATACTAATAACATTGCTGATCGGGGCAAGTTGACTGGGGCAAGATGACGAATCGTCATCTTGCCCCAAGTGCTTTTTACAGTTGTGTCTTAATTGTTCATGCCCTACAGGCTTTCATTAAACCAAAATTCTAATTAAAAAGTATTTAGCCTACCTAATTGTATTTTTTTCTAGGAAATGCCTATTCATGGTGGAAGATTTTGAGAAGTTTTCACTGAAGAGCAGCTAGAAGATTTAAGGAACTACTCGACAGCAACGGATAACATGTTTTTTGGGATGACAAAGCAGCAATGTAGAAGACTTGTGTTTTACTTTGCAGAATATAGTGGAATTTCGCATCCGTTCAATGTGGAGACCAGGATGGCAGGTGAGGATTGGTTGGCTAGTTTTCTGAAAAAATGTAAGTTCAGTTTTCGGAGACCAGAGGAAACATCCATTGCCCGAGCAATGGGCTTTAACAAGCCAAATGTTGACAATTTTTTCTTAATTTTGAAAGAAGTGCGGGAAAAACATAGATTTCCAGCTTCTGCCATTTACAATGCAGATTAATCTGCACTTTCCACTGTACCTAATAGGCTACCAAAGGTTATTTCACCCACAGGAAGAGAGTTTCCAAGATCGTTTCGGCAGAGAGAGGAAGAAATCCAAGAAGCTCCAACTTTCGCCAGGCATGACTTCAGCTCAAATATCCGAAGTGCAGTGTCCTGTGTGTGATGAGATTTATGTCGACCCTCCATCAGAAGACTGGATCGAGTGTTGCAAATACCACACATGGTGGAACGAGGACTGCTCGAACTTTGAAGGAGGAACATTTGTTTGCGATTATTGTTTATAAAAACACCAACTCTGAATTAGTTATGTAAGTTAACTATTAATTGTAATTTTCAACAAACCAAGCCTTTAATAACATGCCATATATGTAAAAAAGCATGTAACAATGTTAAATTAGTTAGTTTACAGTAGTTTGCATTCTAAGAATAAATATGTTTAAACTTGTGTCAAAATAGTCATCTTACCCCGTAGTCAAAGTCATCTTGCCCCGGTAACGGGGCAAGATGACACATTTGCATTATATTTTTAAAACGGCAGAATTTTTAAGATAATATAGAAATATAGATTTTTCCACGTAGATACACCACGACAAAAGACTATTCTAATCGTGTATGGAAAGAAGGAAATCGTATTTACAAAATTAAAATTATAAAAAATGGCGAACTCTTAACATCGCCAACTTGCCCCGTCCTCCCCTATGTAGTTAACCAGCTTTATGATGTATTGCAGCATGATCACTCTTTGAAATCGAGCTTCTGGCTGGTATGTACTTATTGTAAACCTGAGTCGCTTCAAGACCGGACTTGAAAAAAGGGCATCTAACTCAATGAACACTACCCTTTTTTTTCCTGGGTAGCAAAGTGAAAGTGACTGTAAACTAGCGCAGTGAAAAAATTTGTCGGCAAGAGGAAGCATTTAAGGGGAAAATGTAGCGTATTGAAACTCAGATATGTTGATCGATTGCTACTGAGAACAAGCATACACTACTCATTGAATGAATAACATATTTTTGCTTGTATTTATGTATTTGTAGAAAAGTTTAATTTAAAAAATAAATTTTATTTGTAAAAATATTTTGTTTTATTTTTTGTAATCCCCATAAAAAATTTTCAATGAGTGATTATAATGTAATGTCTGGAGTTCAAACCAAAGCCTGGCTCGATAATGTATTAAGTAAATTTTTCGAAATACAAACAATGTGTGATCATGACGGCCATCTTAGTCTGTTAGAAATTGCAGCTGCAATATTAGTTGATTATTACCCCGCTAGAGTGCAGTTGTTAATGATCAGATCTTCAGCTGTCTAAGCATCGATCTTGACCGTTCAATTGGCTGCCATATAGAGAGTCTGTAATTATTTACATGAAAATTACAAAAATTAAAATAAAAACAGGTACTTTTTATGTAATGATTAATTAGATGGAATCTTGTCAATGCAAGGTAAGGTTATTTAGGCTCATGAGACCTTTATTTATAATATATTAAAAAAATCCCTCAATTTAATGTTTTACTCTAAGTTCTAAGTTTAAGGTGCAAGATACCAAACTAAACTTATTCAAACATTATAATTATTATTTACTATGTGACTTATACTTTACTTATTGAACACTTGCAAAAGCAAGCAATCTAATAATCATTTCGTTCTGCATTGTATTGAAATAAATAAATATCTGATCTTATCAATTTACAGAAGAAAACGACTAGCCACATTGTTTCCCCACATAGTCGTTTTATTTCCAACAGAGTTTGTTGATACTTTGTGAGACAGACTGTTTTACTTCTTTGAAATTGTAACTCGGAGTATTCTATGTCTTGCAAGCGCACTACTTCACTTGGTTCCAGAACGGATATTGTATGCTTTATACACAGTTAAACTACTAGTTTTCTTTTAAAGAAACGTGCGTTCTACTCCATTAATAAATTCATAATTTTCTGCTTGATATCATCTATAAAATCACAAATGTCTTTTGATTTGCTTAAGGTACTTAGATAATACTAGTCTTTCAACATTCCATTAATGGATTTTTCGCCATGTGAAACCCATTTTCATTTATAGCACAGTTTTAGTTTTAGATTTATCCAGGATGGGAACCATAGGGAAATGTGCAACTGTGATGTCCTTATTTCAATATTTTACAAGTAATATTTATTTTTTTACTAAAATTTTTTTTAAATTTAATTTGTTTTCCTATTTTCTAGAAAATAAATCACAGATTTTAAAAATGGAGGCCGCAACAGTAATTGCATCCGTTATGTCATAATTCAAGACAGTGGATGTCATGTAATCAAATTTTATTTAATTTTAAAATTGTAATTAAGTTTTTTAAATTCTTTATTAATAGAATACATGTTTTCTCTCGCCGGGAATCAAACCGAAATCCAAAATCGATTTAGTAACTAAACATTAAACTTTAGAATTTTTAAAATATATTTTTGAATATTTTGAAACATTTTTGGTCAAAAATTAAAGAATTTTTATTTTACCTTCTAGGTCAAGGTCATTCAAGATCAACGCCGTTAGGTCACAATACAAGATGGCCGCATGTGACTAGCCTAGAAGCCTGGCGCAGGATCGGTCAATAAATACTACTCAGTCCAGGCACGAGAAAGAAAAAAAAACTAATTTTCCTGCCTAAATGTTCACTCACTAATTTACATTTAATTAGGTTCGCTGTAAAACTGAATATACAAAATTTCCAAGGCTCTTTTAAGCGAAAAATATTAACTATAAAATCAGACACTTGACTGTGCAATTACTAATTTTGATGCGTCGGCAGGTCATTGCACCCACCGGATAGCATACATAAAGTATGGAAAAAAAGACGAATACTACGAATGTTTCAGTTATTTAAGACTTCCACCAAAACTACATGAGTACTTGTGTGGGACAACGCTGTGCTACAATTACGAAACCGAACAGTCGCCTATCCAAGTAAACTCAATTCAATTGTGCCTTCGCTTTTTAACTAAAATAATATAAAGCATTTCAAAACATGAAAATAAGTCAGATATGTCAATAACACTTAAATTGACAGGTCACAATTAGGAGCTGCGGGTGGTCCATTTCCCGCCTTTGTAGTTGGAAGGAGAATGGTGTATCGGACTCGCGTATTTTCAACCATATAATGACATACCAAATATCGACGAATATGACTGCGATATCCGCTTCCTGAAAAGTGATGTAAATGCTCGTGAAATACAGTTAGTTGCCTGTTGGGTCACATGAAATAAACGACATTCCAAATTACATCAAGGAGAGTTACCACAGGATGTAGAATTTAAACTTTGTGGAAATCAAAGTATTAATTTCTACGTATAAGAGGTACGCTGACAAAGGAAAATGGCACGCATTCGAGAACAATGGCAATATTCTGCAATAGTATTATTGTTCCTTTAGTAAGCGTAAAACGTATACCGTTGGTCTAATTGCTTGTAATTGATTTTACCGATACTTTATGTCTGACAGCTCGAAGACTTTTTATTGGCTAATTGAAATGTTATATTAGCTATCGACGAAGATGGCCTTGTTGTTCGTAAATGTCTGGCCTATACATCTGACATTGTTCATGCCCTAGTCTAGTGGTCTCTTGGTCTATACGCTTAGCATTGAACATGAACTGGTAGGACTGTATTATGCATCGAAAAAGAAAAGACTTGTTAGGCAGCGCGTCAACATAATTAATTCGTCGGGCAGGTACCTTGTCCAGAGTTGTTACTCGTAGAGAGAATGATTTATAAACTCCACGAAAGGTAATGGAAAATAGAATTTAAAACTTTTAAGCTTAAGTTACTGTTATCACTGGCATAGAACTAAACAAAGGAAGGAAATCTATTGCGGCAATAATTATTTTAATAAGAGATTTTTGATTAATACTAGAATTTTTTACAAATTTATAGCTCAATAAATACAAATTTCCAAGACGTTGGTCAAATTGGCTTATTTGATGTTGGTATATAAGGAACTTAAATCGCTTTTAGGATTTTGAACATTATTTATAAAATAAGTATATTTTGTCTACAATATTTTTTTTGCATTGATCAAGTATAGAAGCAAGAACTGGAAACCATATCTACTGATTAACTTTAAAAACTTATTTTAATTGTAAAATAATTCACTTAAAATATAATATATTTATAGTTACTTAATGCGGTTTAGTCTTATTTTCAAGACTTGAAATAGAATTATAAATATACTATAATATAATTAAAAAACGGTAAATTCTTTTTTTAGATACCTGACAAATGGGCTTACTTAAAAAAGGTTAAATATTTATTATCATAATATAATGCAAACAATTTATTGAGACATATAAATATGAATAAGTGCAGGCAAAAAATGTTCATATATTAGTTTAAATAAAAAGGTATAGTTTTTTAAACAATGATTTTTTAAAAAAACTCTAACATACAATAATAATTTATTTACTCAATGGTATTTTATATGATTTTGGTTGTATGTAATGAACACGTTTGACGAGTTGTACTGAAACTAGAATGTGCGATTTTATTTTGCCCATGGGAGAAAATAAGGATTGATTCATAAAAAACTTCAAATATTTATTTGGCTTCCGCCATGACCGTTGTGGTACTTCAAACAAAAATGAACAAATCACGACTGCATTCGGTTAAAACGCAAAAATAACGTTTGTAACAGGTAGATGGTCATTAAAGGAGTGGTTAATAGTGACCATAGCAGCCATCACGACAAAACCACGCATTATACGAACTCGTTGTTTTAATAAACTGGTTAATGTGCCCCGACAATCAAATGAAACATCCAATCAACTCGTTGCAATAATATTTTACTTTCTTCAACAGAAAAAAATTATTATTCCACTGGACAGATTAAATTGCATCAATTTTTACCTTCTTTGATTGCCGTTTATTTAATTGGTGGTCAAAATGTGCAAAATGGTATGGCTAAATGTAGGATCTAACAGTTTTCATTCTCCTCTTTGAAAAGGTTTTTTTTTGCTGCTACATCGAATTTTCCTTTTCCAATTTATTTTCATCCACTGTAAATAGCTCTTACTATATATTTTCAAAACATGTATGGATGGGTTTTTAACTTTTCACAATTTCATTAAGAAATATAACGCACTTGATATAATAATTTAAAAAAAATAATATAGTATTTATTTGTAAAATACGTTAAATTCTTTATAATTTGGCTTTGAGGTTAAAGAATTCTGTTATTAAACAAATATTTACTGTTTTGGAAGTGAACTTAATCATAGCATCACTGCTATAGTTTAATAGTTGTACGTATTAGATGTAAATACTGCGCATTATTTTAATCCTTTTCTTATAACGGAAATAATGTGCACTCTAGTGTCACAAACATTCATTTGTCTTTTCCCATCAAACGCTGTAAGTGAACAGTATCCTAAGCTGTTTAAAGGTATAATCAAGGGTTATTAAGTTTACAAATATTTCATTATTGATTTTTTTTATCGATTTATTGATTTCAGTGAATGGTAACTGCAAATTGATGAGTGATCGTGATTTTAAAATCCATAAGTATTTGTGTTTATAAAGTCTTCAAAACGGATGTCGGAGCTATTACATAACCACAATTAAGGAATAGGTGTAAAATTTGCTCGATATAAAACAAAAAAAAAACTTTACATTAAGTGTGACTTTAAAAACAAAATGTGATGTACGTTTTTGTTTGACAGCCATATTGATCAGTAGAGTTAAACCTCAGGCAATGTCGGTAAACAAGTAAAGTGGCGCTATAAACAATAAAACACTTTGTGTCATAAACGTGTCTATGTAACATTTTAACACATTGCCGCGACATCGTGACTTTTCCAATCACACATTTATAATATAGTGATGATATAAGAAGCACTTCTGTGGCATTAACTACCTATGCGTACGATTACCAAAGATGAGTAGCGATTTTAATGAGTTTACACTAGCAATGACTGGCATATTTTAATCACGCTAGAGTGTTTTAGCATAGCTACAAAAAGTTATATTGAAAAATATTAAAACATTTTAAATCCGTTAGCGACCATAAATATCGGAACATTTTAAGTCAAGCCACATTATTTACAAACTGAATATATAAGATTTGACGATAAAAGTCATACTTAAAAGACAATAACTGACAGCAATTTGAAAACATATCACTTTGAAAACCCCATTACAGTAAACACTACGGTAAACCTACTACCAAAAAAATTTAAAATAGAAGATGAAGTTTTGTAATGCGTCTTATATAGTGAACGAAAGAATAAATGCACAATAGTGTAGCTAAAGACAAGACATACGAAATAGTTGACTGATATAATTGACGATATTAATTTCCAAAGACACAAACAACAGCGTTTTGTAAGCAAGAATAATCCACTGTTTATATCAATAACATACTGTAAGTGTTTACACGTTATATATTTAAATCAACATCTGTCACCATATATTAAAAATTCTTGGCCCAAAAAATGTTATTAAAATGATTTAAAGAACCTTTATGAATTTAATATATACTCGTGCCAACCATTAAGAAAAATTAAAGTCAAAGACTATTTTGAATGGTAACCTGCATACAACCTAAAGTAGTTTGCAGGCACACTCGTTTTGACTATATGTAGCCTGCTTACCTAATAAATTGTAATTATGTGTGTAAACACTTTGAAAGTCGAGATTTTTATATATAGCCCTTCAATACTCATGCTAATTCTCTGCCTCCTTGTGGAACCGATTATGTTTACTAAAGAGTTCTCAGCCGGGAGAAACCCTATTTCAAGCATCCTCAGTTACCTGAACGTGGTGTATGGGCCGAATCTGCGGGCAACAGGACATGCAATTGAACCATGGTGGCCACTGGGTGCCAAAAGCCTGTCTCACTGTGAATGTACAAATGCTAGTGGGTAAAGGCGGGATCAGTTACACCGGGGTCTTAATCTATTGTAATCATCTTGGTATGAGGTACAAGTGGTCAAGAGAGTGACCGAGGCATACCGAGGTACTCCAGCGTTTTGACAACGGCACTAGTGGTAGCCGAAGTGAATGAGGAGTCCAGAGGGTATACCGAGGTGTATGGTCCCGTAAAGGCCAGTGCTCTTGTGGGGGCTTGCACTTGGGGTTATTACGTGTGAAATGTATGAACAAAGTTTTTCGTAGGCGGTGTAAGAGTGCGCCTAGTATTAGCGCCTGGTGGCAGGTTGCCCGCATGCCATTGCCCCCTGGTGGCGGGCCACCCGCCTACCACAAACATCGCCGTGCGGGATTGCCGTCACTTCCTGAAGTTGGCTGCCTGCATCGGACATGACGTTGTCGCCACGTGTCCAAGTGGCGACTACAGCATAAAGCATTCTGAAAAAAAAGTTGGTTACCAGGCTTGCGAGTATAAATAGCGGACCCCCAGCAAGTGAGTGAGGAGTGAGGACAAGGGATTCGACCAGCCAGCACGACAGAGAAGGGTTTAACATCGCCCCGACCGCCGACCGAATCGCTGCTACGCAACGAAATGCAGCCCGAAAAAAGTAGCAGAGAAACATCAGCTGGACTGAGCCACCCACGAGAGGTCAGACACCATATGTAAATTTGGGGAAAGTACTTGGCCCATCTTCAGCGAGGACGAGCGCAGAACAGAGAACGTGTATGCAAGTGTTTAAGAGGTAACGATTCTGGGAAGTGTGCAGTTGTAACAGCTGAGTCTACTAGGGGCCTGTGTAGTGCGAGTAGACTTTGGGAAACTGTTTTTCAAACAAGCCTACCCTAAAGCGACCAAATCTGAAAGCAAATTGTAAACCGTGAAAATTTTAAGACAGTCGTGTTTGGCGGGCGTAAAGTGCAGAATGCTATATTTAAGTACAATTTTGACAACCAGACTGACATAGAACCAGTCATGAAGAAACCGAGGTGCTTGCTGTTTAACTGTGTTCACTGTTGTATTTAACAAGAATTTACATGCACTACCACTAATCTGTACAGATACGTGACCTGCTCGTCGTCGAAGAGATCGTGGGACGAGTCGGCATCCCAGGCGCGGCTCAGGAGACCGGAGGCTGCAGCGACGAGAGCGAGCACGGCAGCGGGGACTCGCCGGGCGAGTGCGGGAAGCAACGAGTGTCCACTCTCTGAGCGGAGCTGTCCGCGTAGCTGTTTCACACCGAAACTGAAGGTGAGTGACAGCTTTTTTAAAAGCTTTGTTGCGAGCGAGTTTCAACTAGCGAAACACACGATTAAATATTCAAAGTTTTCACAGAGTACAAGTTATAAGTTTTTGTAATTCACAATTTCAAAATAAATTTGAATAGTTTTTATTAAATTGGGAAAACTTAAAATTATAAATTTGTAATTGATTTGTAACTAGGTTTTGTATGAGTTTTAAATATTAATTAAACTGTCACATTCTTGTTATTTGTAATATTTTATTACGACAGCAGATTTATTAAGAATTAATGCAATCGTAATTTAAGTTCAGACGAACTGGAACACATATTAGATGGCCTTGTTTAATTTTGCAGAAAATGTTGTACAAATTATTATTTAAGTTCAAGGCCTTTTTAATATTTGTGTAATCTTAAAAAAAACAAGCTGTATAGTTACGTGTTGTTAATGTTAGCAGATATTTTATGATACCAGTATGACTGTACTACAAGAACCAGTGTACGAACCAGAGAATATGGTCAATGTTTGTTTGTTTGTTTGTTGTAAATTAAATTAGAAAATAAAATTATATTTACGCAAAGAACTTCTCTCGCTTTTTTATTAAAAACTACCGTCTAGTGTTTTGTTCTATACTGTAGTTGCCACTTGGACACGTGGCGACGACGTCATGGCCGGCCAACTACTGAAAGTGGCGACAAGCCCTCACGGCGATGAAGGAAGTAGGCGGGTGGCCCACCACCAGGGTCAATGGCATGCGGGCAACCTGCCACCAGGGGGCTTAACATGCGGGCAACCTGCCACCAGGGGCAATGGCATGTGGGAAACCTGTCACCAGGGGCAATGTCATGCGGGCAACCTGCCACCAGGGGCAATGGCATGTGGGAAACCTGTCACCAGGGGCAATGTCATGCGGGCAACCTGCCACCAGGGGCAATGGCATGCGGGCAACCTGCCTCCAGGCGGCAAGCAGTGCGGCTATCCTGTCTCTAGGCGGCAATACTCGGCGCACGCCTAATTCGCTTATACAAAATTTTTTTGATACGTTTAAACCGTAATAGTGTCACTTCCCGTATTATGGTAGGCTGGCAGTATTTGGTTGCACTAATGCTGGGACAGGTTTCCTCCTTTAAGCTAGGCGATGTTGGCTCTGTGCCGCGATGAAATTGTGTATCGGTTTCCTTGAGAATCTTTGGGAGTTCATGTCGAACACCGCACGTGAATTACACGCTAGTCAGCTATTCTGGCTATGCCAAATCAGGAGCATGTACTAAAGTGGACTGGTATGAGGCGAAATGTTTGGAGAACTTGTCTCTCAAACGTAAGACACGTTCCCAGAATCACGTCTGTTTGAAGAGACGTAACTAGGAAGCCATTTTTGTGGAACTTCGAGTGTTAATTCGGGGATTCTGATGAAGATCATACGATACCTTTTCAGGTCGGTACTTGGCGGGTATTTATGATTGGGGCGGGCCTGTAGCGAGTATTGATGGACTGACAAAGTCTGGTGGTGACACCGGGGAGCGAATGCGAGGTTGGTGAGAGCCGTGAAGTGAAGAGGTTGAGTGACCCCTTGGTGAGCGATAGCGGTCGACTAGCAGCGGGCTTCTTGCGGGAATATTGTGGCATTGAGGTATGAAGCATCTGGGTATTGTATGTGAGACAGGCGAGTCAGTAATGCGAGGCAGTGTGTTTAGACAGAAGAGGCGCGATAAGATACTGCTCGTAGAGAGAACTGTCAAGTCGAGCTCTAGTGGGACTTAATGAAAAGATATTAATATATAAACAGAACGTTTAATTGATACAACCTAACTTAATTTTTAAGAATTAATATGTGAATAAAACTGTAGTTTATTAATTGAGCTTTCATTTTCGAACTTTTGTTTTCCCATCGTAATTTTCATTTGTATTATAATAACAGTTTTACAATTAAAGTTTTAGTAAAAAGATAAAAGGCTTTAAATATTTTAAAGAAAATGCACTATTTCCCGTTTTGTGCACTATGTACAAGGCGAGAGGAGGTGACGAACTGGAATAAATTAAGTATGTGGTGACAAGCCCTATGTTAACTACTGTATTTTACTATATTTCACGTTATAAGTTCTAACCCAACACCTTCAGCAGTAATGCACTGCGCCGCACGCATGTGAACTGCGCGTGTAGAAACAAAGAACACCAACTAATGTTTGCGTCCCACACCCGCGAAAACTACAGACGGTCAATGAGAGAGAACGCACACGCTTCACATGGAGGCGTTTGAACGCATCATCGTTACTACATTCATAAGGCGACTAACCTTAAAGTTAGTATAACATTAATTTATCATACGTCGTCACCCCTGAGTTAATATAATAATTAGTTGAACACAATTGAATGTATTTTTAAAAGATAACATAAATACGAAAATCATATAGCTAATGTTTAAAATTTTGAAATAATTATATGATATATGAAGAAAAGAGATAAATAAATTAAAAGCGGTGATGTGTTTCAACGTGGATTACATATTAACATATTTTAGGCAGAATAAAAATATTAACAGGGATGGAAACGAAAATAAAAGAGCAGTTTTCTTTCGTTCAGTTTTCAAACCTTAACATTAAATGTAGTGCCTGAAAAAAATAATGACTGTTAAGTCATTGGCGATTAGTACATAACTGTTTTTGAATTACTTCAAATGTAATAAAATATTCTATGAAAATGCAATATTTTATTTTATTTTTAAATCTTTAAATATATGATTTCTGCCATAACAGAGATTAAAAAAAAGCGCGTGTATCTCAGTACATGTGATAGAAGTGAAACTTATTTTAAAGTTAAAAACTCGACCCCCTATGTATAGAGTAAGGGGTAAAAAGGCAGAGAGAGAGAGAAAGAGAGAATAAGAAAGAAGACAATTTTCTTTTAATGATTATTTACAGTAAATACCGTTGAGATTCTCAAACCTTAAAGAAAAACTATGCGTGTAGCTGTTTCTTCAAATATTTCTGCCGTTTGGAACCGCCAAATCTTTGAACTAATTATGAAATTATTTACAGATAGCGCTATCTATGCGGAAAATGGAGGGACTGTCTCAACGGCGCTCTCTACGCTGCTGGTTGAACAAGGTGGAACGCGAGTGCTCCGGTAACAAACATAAAATTCAAGGTAGACACAGTTGAATTTATAGAATACCTATGTTAAATTTCTAAAACAAGCGCATGTTTACACTCTCTGCCTTATTGTTTCGTTCATCTATCTCTCTCGATCTTTTTTTATTCAGGAGGAGACGAAACATTGCACAAAGAGGAGAAGAAAAATGAGCCCTGCAACATGTATTTCATAGTGTTATCTTTATATCTCTTTGTCCAAGTACCTATTATGTGTCCTTTTAGCGTCAGGAACGTTTCACAACATTTTTGTACGAAAACGTTGCATTAAAATTCGGCCTTGAAATTTTCACCTTACTGCGCCAAAAGATGTTTTACTTTAATAATAAAAACATTTTACATTACTGTGCCATAAAACGTTATGGTTTATTTCTGTTTCTGTCGTTTTTTTAAAACTGTATACAAAGTAATAACGTTCTCTCTTCTTTCGCATTTTATGTCATCGAAAATGTTAAGTTGTGTCAGAAAAAAAGCATTAATAAATAGTATATGACATACGATTAAAGTTTCAAATATAAAAAAACGGAAGTATGGAAATTTTATCTTATTGACACCAAACGAGATGAGACAAGTTTAAAAATACCCTTAATAGAAATATCTGAAAACTTTAATGACGCTAAACCAATTTTAATCTAGTAAAAGTATGTATATATTTTCCCAAAAAGTGTTTCTAAAATAACATTTATGCCTCAGAATTCACAATAAATTAAAATTAACACATCTTTAGAAAAACAATATCAAGTGAAAGAAATTATCCAAATTTTTCAAAAATATATATCCCTTTAAGAATGAGATTTGAAATCGTGGGCAGCAAGAAACCTTTTATTTTTTGAAGAACTAAGCTGCGGATACTTTGATACTAAAAAATAAACGCGCCCTAAATAAATTTAAAAAGCCAAGAACCCAAAACATGTGGTTATACTTAAAAAATAATAATTTTTTAACTGTCTTACATAAAACATCACTGATAACATTAACATACATATAATAATGCAGTTTTATAATGAGTTTAAAGATTTTTGTAATATTCCTTAGAAAATGCTCTATAACAAAGACTAAAAGAACGAAATATCTACAAATGTATCAATTTTAAGTATAATCTTTAGCTTTAAACTACATAATATGTATAAATTATTTATAACATATCTTAATAACATTTATATAGGCTACTATTTTATTGTTACACTTTTATTTTCAAAACATATTTGTTGATTAAAATTTGCAGCAATATATGCATACAATATTTTTTAATAAAACTAGTTAACTGCATTGAAAAATAATATATTTAAAGTCACTTGACATAAATATAGTGAAATAACTATCCACGTCTTCAAACTTAATGCAATTTTTTTTGAAAAAGTTAAATATAACTCTCAGTGACGGGTATAACCAATAAAAACTAACGATATAAAGAGAATTCAAAGTTAAAAAGACACATCTAATGGACATAAATCTTACAAATTTACTATAATGTGAAATTGAACGCATAAGAGTCCAGAAAATTGTATTGTGAGATGCAATGAAAAAAAATAATACATGAGAAAATTTCTAATATAGGTAAGTATCATGAGAAATCCAGTGAAGGCATGCTACACGTGTATTCAATAATTTTGTGTTCTCCAAGCATTAAAAGTAAAAAAAAAAAATATTATTTAATTTTTCAACTTACAAAAATGATAATGTAACGATCTTTAGAGCAATTCGTAAATCCTTGGTTAAAAAACTATAATTTATTCTCCACGAAAATGTGAAAATTCGGGGTGAATGGTCTTTATAATCTACCATACAATGAGTAACATTTGAGATTGTACGAGATCATATTCATGTCATTGTTATAATATGTATAAAAATATATAAAATTTTATACTTTTGTTTTAAGAAACTAGATAATTTTGGTGATGAAATTGTAACATTCCGAGGAAAAATAATTTATAAATAAGTTTTATAATAGAGGAAATTATTCCTTATAAAATGAAATTGTTCTTTCCATTATTTTGTTGCATAAGTAATTATTATTTTTTTGGTTTAAAACTTCAATACGTATATATATCAACATAAAATTATAACTTTTAAAAATGTGATTTTATTTGTTGACAGGCATGTAGGAGGGAAAAGGTTCAATACTTCCATGAGATATGAGTGCGTGTTACGTTCAGAGCGCTGGCGTCTGCTCTTGTAAACGTCATGGGTCATGACGTCACGCATGTTGACGTTCATGAGTGCCGACGCGACTAGAAAGCCGAGCGTTGTTTTAAATAAACAACACTTCTGTGCGTCGTACGTTTTCAGGGGAACTGAGGTGTGTGGGGGGAAATTGTCTGCGCGAGCAATGGACCGTCATGCGTCATTGGGAGGAAAAAAAGGAAATATTGAAGGCATTTTATGGGTTCGCAAAGTAAGAGAGCGAGCAATATCCATTGGTAATAACAGTAAAGCTAAATGATAAACGATTCTGATATTTTCCGGTTCCACTTCTACACAAATAGGTCGGTGCCTATTGTTCAATGGCTGCTGCGACATCTTACCTTCCTATTTGAATGCATATTTTTGGGTAATTAGAATATTTATATGATTCTATTATTTTTTTGGCCCTTTGAGCGTATCTTAGTTACCTGTTATTCTCAAAATAAAACGAAAATAATAATATTCTTATTTTATGTACTCTAGTCTGTTTCCATCTCTCCAATGAATGACGCCAATTATTTGAGTATATTATATTGTGTCAATAGCTTAGGAAATTACATGTGGCACATTGAATTTATGAAAAATAAATGAAATGTATATGCTTATAAAAATTTTTGAACCCATGCTGCGTACACTAAAATGCGATTTGTTATAAATATTTGATCATTGTAGTGTGAAGGTAATGCCGGATCGTACAGTTCCTGCCGTAATTGTACACAGTTAACATTAAAGTGCAGCACTCGCTCTGGAGTATTTGTACAGTCGGCTTGCCGTGAAATTTGCCTTCGGGGAGTTCCTGAATAATCGTGTGTACGGTCTGGTATGTAGTTCTATATTCAGCTGGAAGTCGGTCAACACCATCATGCAGTTGCCGCTGCAATAGTTTCACTGGCTCGTCGTCGCGTAAAAGGGCCTTAATTACAATTAGGATAAATAATGGAGTTACCTTATCTTAAACGTCAATTAGTTCAAGCCCGCCAACACTTTGAGGAGAGTAAATATTTTTGCGGACAACGCGGAACATATATGATTTCCAGAGAAACCATCTGACATACGTGGTTAGACGCGCGTGTAGGCTATGTGGTAATTGAAAAAATTTCCATAAGTACTAAAGTTAGGATAGATGAAGGTATTAATAACGTGAATTCGGTGGAATGAATCTAGCTTCCTTGTATTATATTTTATTATGTGTTCTAGGCGTTGTGTTATTGTGTGTTTCCAGTTATCGTGGATTGTTAGGTTAATGCCGTTCTTGAAGGTGACCCCTAGTATTTTAATTTGCTCCACCGTGTGGAAAGTCTGAGGTCTATGACCATCACTTCCATCACAGTAAAAATGGAAAATCGCACTATTTTGATTATTGATTACCATTTTTTGAGACGGCCTGAAAATGTGCCATACAATCCAGAATAACTTGTATACCTCGTGTTGCACGCACCGCACATGTTACATCGTCCGCGTATGCTGTCGCTACTTCTGACCACGCATAGGGTGCGTGGTGTGTAGCTCTTCATGTAGCTTCCGGCAAATGGGCTCTAGTCCAATAGCAAACAAGATCATGGATAGCGGACATCCTTGCCGGACAGAATGGTTGATTTCATTAGAAACACTGCAAGACCTGTTAATTTGGACACCTGTTAACATCCAGTTAATTACAACTTCTCGAAAATCGACATGATGCTTAAATGATAACAGAAACTAGTGGCTTATTCTGTCAAAAGCTTTATCACAGTCTACATGCATAACGGCCGTGTTTGTTTTCCCAGTTATCGCGAGTACCTGCCCGTCCCTGAGCGCACTGAGGCTATGAATAATTGTGCGGCCAAGTATCGCACAGTTTTGATTGGGCCCAATTACACTAGCCATGACCCTCCGAAGACGTTTGGCAATTACACGCATGATGATCGTGTGGTCCGTCGCCAACAAAGATATAGGTATATAGTCGTTGTTTTAGTTGATAATCGCGTCTTTGGCACTAGCACAATAATACCTCTTTTTGTGAAGCACTTAGTTTTTCAATTTGAAGAATCCCAACGTGCAATGTCACAAAAGTCGTTAGCGATAACGTCCCAATATACCATCGACTGGATGTATCTGGCCAAAGATTACATGCCTGGCTACTGAATAGACATACCTGGTTAATAGACTGTCATGTATAACTTGCCTGAAAACACATGTCAAGGCATGCCAGGGACTCGCTTCGCCTTCTAAGCAGACTTTATAAATAGAGCAAAGCTATTAATTTTCTGGTTTACAATTGTAGAAATTTTGTACTAAATTTATTTTATCTTACTTTTGTTGCTTTATTTCTCAAACCTGTCAAGTTTATGGTAATTTTAATTAACTACAGACATTAGTGCAAGTAAGTAAATACAGTAGATTAAAGGAGAAGTGTTTAGTTTTGTTATTAGTAACACATGGTTCATTTCATTGCAACAAAAATAGCAATTACTGGGAATTTTTAAGCTTTAAGAGTCTTTTAAAATATATATATCGTTTTTATTTTAAAAATAAAACGGGCTGCTCAAAATGAAATAAGCATGTGTTTGCTAAAAACCAGAAAAAATATTTAACATTTTGATCCTTTTTAAATTTACTTAAAAAGGATTTATGTGAAAGTTATAAAATTTAACAATTTAATAAATTAATTTTCCTGCATATTATTTCTGTATAGACCGATTCAGTACGAATTGTCTTATTCGAACGAATTACTGACTGACAAAAAACACTGAGCAATATTTTAAAGTGTTCAGAAAATTTTGGTTTTGGTTTAACTGAAAACTTTTCTTAAGTGACTTACAAACACAAAACTATTATAATGTAGTACGGGGTCAATTTGATCATACTATATTGGTATTATGGCGTGTGAAAGAAAAATAATTATGAATAATCGAAAAAAGGATTAAAAAATTGCATTGAAACCTACGTTTTCTTGAATGTGAGACAACCCTTTTTAACTTTGGTCCACCTGAGTTTCACATCTGCTTTAAAGAACTTCTAGCTGCCCGTCGAATGCAGTTTCCCATTTCTACTCCCAAGCTACACGTTTACGTCCGTCGGCGAAAAGACTTTCCCTGTCCCGAAGCTGTCAGCAACACAATTCGCCGGACGAGTGCGATCGAAGAAAATGATGTTGTTGCGGGAGAGGCCAAGAAAATAAAGAGGCCGTTCAGAAGTTTAGAAAACAGTGTTAGAGCTAGTTATGGGAGACTGCCATCGTGGGGCAAAAGGATTGTATGAGAACTTTTTTTTTAGTTGGTAGAGCACGGATGATTGTGGGAAGAAGGAATTGAACAATTTAGCTTTTCTTGAACAAGAATTTATTCAATTTTTTTTATTTTTACCGATGAGTCAAGTAATTGTGCTGTTCAACTGGTCTTCGTAAGTTGTTTGTCCTAAACAATGTCCTTCATCTCACGCAAACCAAGTGAAAATATGTACACCAAGTACTTAAGAAAAATAATCGAAACTTGTTTATCAAAAATAGTTATTTTATTCTTCTGCAATATGAAAAAGTATATTATATTCTAGAAATATAATTTCATGAAAATGTTTTGAGCAAGCTGAACAGAATGACAGGTTATTTTATCAGTTATTTTTGCATTAAGAGATATATAGTGTTAATTACAACCTAGACGTTTTTATTTTTGTTTTCTATTATGACTTATATCAAAGAATTTTGATGACTTCTGGTAGGCAAGAACAATTAAAAATAATTTTTTTGAATCATGTAGTCATGACCTCGATTTCAACGAAACGAATAATAATAAGTACTTAATTCTTGCATTAAATTTGAAAAAAACTTCCAAAAGTTGTGGTAAATGAAAAAATCGGCATTTCTATTATAGTAAAAAATTCTTGTTTTGTAAACTGTAGGCTTATAAATGTTACAAATTTTAAAAATAAAGCCACTTCCTCTGTTCATAAGCCTGTTTATGCTTCTCAGTCCAACAGTCTCTATACCTATAATTCCCGTCATTTTATCTGTATTTGTGGGACACTAATCGAGAAATTGATACAATTCAAAATAAACCACGGGAACAAAGTAAATGCTGGACGTGATGTTGACAAATGTTTGCGTGTAGGATATTGTTATAAGCGCAAATAGAAAAGGAGTTTATTTAGGTCATCACCGTGGGCGTTAATGACTCTTCAAATAATTATTTTCCCGTTGATGTTCCGCCGTGTTCGCCCACGGCAGAAACTATCGAGCCACCCGAGCAAAATGCATATTTATTGATTTATATCGGCTGACAACAGGCCACGCGGGCATCATTATGTTAATGAGGACAACGCGTTCTCTGTTGTTCGCAGAGGGTCGCTTTAAGGGGATGGTGAGAGGCGCGGATTTCTGGGCGGAAAGGGGCTGTGAAAGGAGGCTGGAAGACTGCAAAGGTTGTTCGAATTTAAAAGCACCATTATTTACGGGAAGACATCCCCGTCTATTTGTCTGCAAAAAAAATTCAAGTAAGAAATATTTTCAGAAATACAGATATGATAGTTGAAAAGACTAAGGGGAGAATGATTATGCGGACAAAATGAGGGTAGCAGCAGAAACTAACTGAGAAAACGTCGTCCCTATTGTTGCAAGAAATTTCCACTTAATATACAAATAATATCAAATTCTAACGATCTCTGCATTGAATTTTATTTTCTTGACTTGCATTATGGTACGTGAAACTAATTTGTTGACGTGTTAACATCGTAGTTCTCGGTATACGGCATTTAATAGGAGTAATTTTGTGAAAATGGAACGGAATCCTATAAACGGAAATGTTCATAGAGATGGCAAAACCACGAGTAGAAACATAAACCCGTAAAAAGTCACTTTATAAAACATTAGGAGACACACTAAACATTTTGTAGTGACAAATAAAAATTTATTATAGTGAAACTACCCTGGAACTAAAATAGTTATAGTAAAAATGAGTCACAAAATTTAAAATACCTAATCAAACTGGTAGTACAATCATTATGAACAACATTCTGATTTCAGATATCCAGGAGGTTTAGTAGCATAACTGCAATGACATTCGGATTCAAGTTGTTTCCGCAAGTGCACCAGCGTGGAGTTTTGTGGCTCTTCTCCCAATCCCTGCAGTACACATTATCCGCGACAGTGCCGCCGGACATACAGGACTGCTTGCAACATCTCAAACAAGAGAGATTGGAACTAATTCAATACGGAACTCTCGAGCAAAGTTATGGACACCCTTATTTGGCTTTTGAGCATGGTTTGCTAGCGGTAGCTTGCTGTTGTGTACTTTATAGATAGAACCAATAACTGCATTGTCGTGATCCCAATGTATGTGTAATATAATGTATTCTGTTTGATAAATAAATATAAAAAAAGTACAGTACTGGATAAGCACGCGGTATAGTTTCTCTAGGTGTAACTTTTGATGTGGTTTAAAACCTCGCCACTGCAAAAACTTGTACTTATTTTTATATAACATATTACTGTTTTATACATATTTTACATTAAGCAAATATGTATTATTCATTTACTTTGTTTATTTTATTGCTGTAAAATTATTAAATATAAAACTCAGTCAAAGGAAAAAAGTATCACAGCGGTAGAGCGCGCACTTGATAACCTCAAGCGGAGTTCAAATTCTCGTCAGTGGACATGTTTCTACTTTGTTTTAATATATTTACTAATTTTATAAAGCTGAAGAATTTGTTTGTTTTAACGCGCTAATCTCAGGAACCACTGGTCTTTTTTTGAAAAATTCTTTGAGTGTTGGATAGTACATTTATCGAGGAAGGCTACAGGCTAAATTATATTATCAATAACATTAGGGATCCTTACTAAAAGTCCAATTTAGAATCAAATGCGTTGGAGGGGGTTAGATACAACATGCGGTACACGTACGAAGTGTGTGTTGACGATGCCGCAGGCGCTTAAAATTAACGACTATTTCATTGTTAGTGCAGTCCTCATCACCGTTGAAATTTTGCGGGTACTTTAAATATCAAAATTTGCCCTTTTTTTCAAGTATATATATATTTTAAAGATTTTAAACTTCACAGTAATGTTCCTTATGTTACGCAGGATGACATTTTCCGAAAATTAGATCCCATGGGTGGTTAAAACCAGGCAACAGTAGGTACTTTGTCTGCATGAGAGCAGGATTTTGCATTGTTCATGCCTTCTGCGTCTCCATGGCAACGGGCATCGCGCGGCAGTGGCGTACCCACAAGGAGGGGCATGTATAATGAGCGGTGCAAGAGTGATCTGCCTGTAAACTGCCGTAGCGAAGTACGGGTAAATCAGTTGTACGTTGCGTGCACGAGTCGGTAAACCATCGGTGCTATTCATTTTCTCTCCGGTACATTATGCAGCATTGTAATAAATTTTCACTGAATTTTTTTATTTACCATTACTGTAAATGGGAGATGTGGCTTAATTTTTTTCCATTAGTATAGCCGTGCGAAGCTGGGTCGGGCAGCTAGTGACAATATAATACTACAAAATTAATGTTTTGGTTCAGGTAATTTAGGTTAAGGTTTGTTCGTAGGAATTACTTATAGGTTGATATTAGTCCTTTATAAAATATAATAATATACAAACATGTATTTATTCTAATAATATGTGTTTAATGTATTTAAGGTTAATATTTTAGTAGTTTCATAGAAGTATAAAATCAAATGTGCGCGGAAACTTTAGAGTATTAACTGTTAAATGAATTTTAACAAGTTGGGCAGTATTTTTAAATACGTTTCTTGTCGAAGATGAGGTCCAATGACGATGTTAAGTAATTTGAGGTGTACAATCTTAGCTCTCGGTATACGGTATTTTTAGGAGTGAATTCGTAAATGGCACAGATGTTACACGGAAAATAAATGTGTATATATAGTGCTGATAACTGTGGGGAAAGGCGCAAACAAAAATTATCTAAGACAATGGGAGACTTTGTAGCATTAACTGTTTAATTAATTTTAACAAAATAAGCCCTATATCTATAAAATTCCTTGTCGAATATCAGGTCAAAAATGGCGTTTAGTATTTCTTCAACTCTTTATTGTTTTAATTGGAGACATTTCATTATTTAGTTCGAGATATCGCTCTGCAAAACGACTGATTCGATAGTGATGCTGCGGCATCGAAATCGAGCGACGGGTGTTATAACTACGTGTTATACGCGCTCGCCCACCATAGCTAACACAGAATGAGGAAAACCTCATAGTATTAACTGTCTTGTTAATGTTGACAAGATGGGCTGTATTTTAATAAACTTCCTTGTCGAAAATCAAGTCCAAAGCTGGGGTTTAGTTTTTTTAAAAGTTAATTTAACTTTTATCGGACACGTGTCATTATACAGTTTGGATTTTCGGTCTGCAAATTGAATGATTTGATAGGAGGTATAACTTATCCAGCAACAGATTATATTGGCAGATACGGAAACTACGTATGATTCTGGTCCATAAATCGAGTATACATTTGAATATATTTATCACGATTGAAATTATTTTAAAAAATTATACGTTCAATTTTGTGCCAAAGTTACTTATTGTAAGTTTATATGAACTATGAGAACACTTGAATATGTTCGTTACCGATGTTAGATGCTACACCTCTCTAATGAGTACTGAAAGACCCTCTCACATTTTAGGTCTATTTCAAAGAAAAAATACCTATTGTAGCCCTACCATGGTGCGAATTTCTGAAAAACTTTATTCAGATTTTCGTTTCATGGTACATAGACCCCAAAGCTATAGTCAACTTAAAAGTTTATGTATAATAATTTATATACCTATATATTTATATTTATATAAATTTATATCACAATTTTGTGGGCATGATACGTGTCGCAATTTTTTTCACAGATCACTTCCAAAATTATACATAAAATAAAGTGGAAAATCTTAGTCGAATTAGTTGATGGGCAATATCGGACCAAAAGGGGAAAAATGGGGAAGGTTTTATGTAAAACAGAAAAATCGCAGATTGTTTAAATCTTCTCCAAATTTGGTACAGTTTGTGATATAGGTAAAAGAGGAATAAACATGTTGGACTGGAAATCAGCGATGTATAGAAAAGTGAAGCCACCTGGTATTTTTAGCTTTCTTCTCTACAACACATTTTCTTAAAAAGAAATATTGAACGTAATATTGTCATTAAAGGTGAAGTAAAACTGTAAGGAGGGTAAATATTTGGCTGGTATTAATCCTGCAGTAATGAAGTAGGAGATTGTGTAAAACTAAATCCTCAAAAGCTTCGTGATGTTGAAAACTTCTCGAAAAAGTACTTTGGCGAGAGCTGATGCGGCAATAAACGTTTGCAGTACTGCAAAGAAATCGTTGTTAATATCGTTTAAACAGAGGAGACCATGAGTAGTAGAGAAGAAAATGTAGAAAAAGAAAATGTGTTCATTGAATATGATCTACCTATGTTAAGTGTGTAACACTTTTAGTGTACTTCTCAAATAATATTGTTAAGTATGTTATGTAAAAAACATAATGATATAATTAAAATATCAGACTAATAATGAGGGATATTGTTAGATAAATTTAATTTATTTGCAGGCAGGAACAATATTTATTATTAGTCCATTGAAATGTTACATGAGCTTTGCATTTTTTAGAGGACGCAATTTATTTTTGGGACATGTTTGGGGGGTCAATAAAAGCTTAACCTCAAGTTTTTGGGGTCGCCACCCTTGTCCTCCGGCCGCCATCTTGGATATAGGGGTGCAAACACCTTTTTCGCGATATCTCAGAAACTATGCATCCTACAAAACATTTGTAAAGACATTATTTGTAGCAAATTGCTCTGCTTACAAATATGTTTTTATAACTTTTTGCCCTAAATTTAAAATTAAAGAAGTTATAAGCAAAAAAGTAAGAAAATTCTATAAAAATTTTCTTTTTTGCTCTATAACATTTTTTATACATTTTACAAAACAATTACCTCTGACCAATCTTGTAGATCGTCTTTTGAGGAACATTTTTCTCTATATTTTTTTAAATTGCATTAATTTAAAACGCTGTTACGGCGCTCCAAAGTTGATCGGGTTCGTCAATGCTCATGATAATCCGGTCAAAACGAAATGTTTAACTTAGTTTGGTGATCTTTTTTTATTATAAATATATTCTTAATAAATTTTTGTTAAATCCCTACCTACAACTTTACTTATTCATTGCTAACTCTTTTCCCCGCCACCTATGAGACAGTCGGCGCGTTTTTTTAACTTTCCGCTAAGAAAATTGAAAATTTTCAAAAATCGGGAAGTTATTGGGTTTACCCAGTTTTTCGAAAATCGAGTTGTTATCAGATCTCGACGTTTTGAGGCCCTAGGAAGCTTCCCTGATTGTTTTCCCGCGTTTCCCTGTATGTAATCCTCTTATAACTTTTGAACGGCTTGACCAATTGGAATGAACTAAGTGGGGTTCCAAAGAATTCTACTAAATTTAGATTTCCTAAATATTTGAACCGATTCGAACCAGTATATTTTGAGAAATCTCAAAAATAAAAAAGTTGAAACACTGTTTTTTTGGAATAACTATTTAACTGCTTAACTAATTAGCTCTAAAGCTTAAAAAACTACGTCGATCGCTGCAAACCGGGTCAAAATCGGTTAATTCGTTTGTGAGTTATCGTCGTTAAAAGAATTCGATAAAACTGATTTTTTGGAATAACTTATAAACAGCTTTACCGATCGACTCAAAAAAAACTAATCAACTCTTAACCTTAAATAACAACGTCAATCGCCGCTAATCCGGTCTAAATTGGTTGATTCGTTCGAGAGATATCGTTGTCGAAAGAAAATCAAAAAAAGTGTTTTTTTGGAATTGCTTTTTTTGGAAAGTTGTACAGATTTAACAAAAATTAAAAAAAATATATTTACAATAAAAAAAAGATCATCAAACTAAGTTAAATATTTCGTTTTGACCAGATTCTCATGAGCATTGACGAACCCGATCAACTTCAGAGCGTTGTAACAGCGTTTTAAATGAATGAAGTTAAAACAATTTTTGAGAAAAATTTTCTCAAAAGACGATCTATAAGACTGGTCTGAGGTAATATTTTTTGTTAAATGTATGAAAAAAAGTTATAGAGCAAAAAAGAATATTTTTATAGAAATTTTCTTACTTTTTTGCTTATAACTTCTTTAATTTTAAATTTAGGGCAAAAAGTTATATTAACATATTTGTAGGAAAAGCAAGTTTCTACAAATAATGTCTTTACAAATTATGTGTAGGACGCATAGTTTCCGAGATATAGCGAAAAAGTGTTTGCACCCCTTTTTCCAAGATGGCGGCCGGGGGACAAGGGTGGCGACCCCACAAACTTGAGGTTAAGCTTCTATTGATCCCCCAAACATGTCCCAAAAATTAAATTGTGTCCTCTAAAAAATGCAATATTCGGTCCTTAAATTGTAACATTTCAATTAGCTTAGTTACCAATATGACGAGCTACAAAAAGTGCATTAAATTGTTTTCCATCAAAGGCAGGATTCTAACAACAATGTTTATATTTTAAATGTTCCAAAATATAACCTCTTCCATTTGTAATTATTAAAAAATAACCTGTATCCATCCTGTAGTTACACAAATGAAATTATAAAAAAATTAAAACAGTAATTTTTAAAATTTGTGTTTGTAACATTTATTAAATTCATGTATGTTATATATGTATTGTTGACCCAGAAAAGATGTTTGGTTATAAATTAAAGGCAAAACGTAGTTATTTTCGTCTATACATTTTTTTTTTCTTTTTCCCACAAATTACTTGTAATGGACAAGACAACTTTTGGAACAACAATTCTAAATTACGTTTAAAACAGATAAAAACAACTTGGTAGATAAAATATGACATATTTTTTAAGAGATGTGATTATCTGGAACTGCGAGAAACCCTTAGTTACTGTACGTCTATTTTTCGTTGAAATATCCGTAGATCACTGGAATTTCTTTCTGTGATAATGCATCGAAGAACAATCATACGAACTGCGAGCTGGTAGTACTATGTTAAACGCATTTGGTATTGTTATATAAGGCATTTATTTAAAACCATGAGTATAATCTTAAACGATGCTTTTATGTATTTATTTGACATTGAAAAATAATTCACAATATAATTTTCGTACAGAATTAAAAATTTTCTTTGAAAAAAAATTATTATTAACAATTTTAACTATTGGTAGTTGACAAAAAAACATGTTCTAATTAAAAAATTAAAAGTAACTACCAAGTGGGGAATGTCGAGGTATAGATCCATACACACCCACATGGTTAGTATCCACGATCTAAAAGTCCCACAACATTATGCATGTATTTATAGCAGTGTGTGGTAAATCCACATTTCTGTGTCTAAAGGCAAATAAAAATGGATGTAAGGAAAAACATATATCTATCTACAAAATAGCGGTTACGAAAGGTAAAATAAAAAAAAATTGTCGTAGCCAGCGGTGGTCACTGTGGCGTGATAAGTGAGTGTAGTACGAGAGAGGCGCAAAAGATAAACAGTGGTCGCTGTTGCGAATTTCCCCGTCGGGCAATACCGCCCCCACTCTGTCCTTCGGTCTCCGGGTATGCGGGCGTGGAGCGCAAACATCACATGCAAAACGAAGGTTACAACGGTCAGTTTAGTCTGTCCGATAAACTCTTGACTGCGCTCCGCCTCGTGTACTTCTGAGAGGTAAACAACCTCTGTAAACGTTAACGTCGAATAAACTGTGTCCATATAGAACAAATTTCTTTTAATTTGTTAAGTGGAGTTAATAATTTTAAAAATCACTATGCTGTATTAATTTAATTTTGTTAATTTTAAAAATTTAATGAAAGAAAAAAAATAAGTATAGGCATTATTAATAAGAATTTCCTCTGCCAGTCTTCAGGCTGTGTAGCCGTGCAGTAGACCGCCATCTTGGATTGTGACATCATGATGGCCATCTTAGAGTCCAATTTCCTCAGAATTTCTCACACAAGACTCACAAATTCACAAAACACTTATAAATTTCCCCATTTCGAAAAAAAATCCCCTTTTTGAAAAAATTTCCCATTTATTTTCTTTAAAATATCCGGAGGCTTAATTTTCCTCATAAAAGATTATTTTCCTCAGAGAGGTTTAATTTTCCTCACGGAGGCTTACCTTTTAACTGAGAAGCTTAAATTCCTGAAAATACCAAAAATTATGCGTAAAATAATACGTAAAAAAATTTAATTTTTTACCAAAAATTCGGTAAAAGTAACACAAATCATCAAAAAAAATCATTTACTTCCATAATTCAATTACTTTATCAATTTCTGTGTTCGGTTCGATTCCCGGCGATAGTAAACATTTTATTTATGTACAAAAAATAATTAATTACAATTTTATTAATATTTATAAAAGAGAATGCTTACATCACATTCGCCATCATGTTTTATATAAACTTACAGGTGTCTAATTATGACGTCACCTTTGCAATTATGATTTTAGGCCGCCATCGTTAAAATCCACAATTTTTAGTATAAAATTTAAAAATATATATATTTATATTATATATAATCAATTAATTTAATACAATTTTAATAAAAAGTAATAATGTTAGGCCTATGGAGTCCTCGGTTCAAACATGGTGAAACGAAAAAGAAATAAAAGTAGCTATGAATCCTTTCTCCGCGGAGGCTACCAGTAGACTGACATCCCACCACTACTACCAATGCAGATATTACACCAACCAGTAATACATCATGTTCACCATCTTGGATCCGCCATGTCGTTTTCGTCCTATAGAGTTTACACCCACTATATTATTTAAATTTTTTACCAGCTTGTGTGCGGTATTACCAAACAGTCAAATGTCGCGACGACTGCGCTCTTGTCGGCCATCTTGCCCACCATCTTAAAAACATATTATCAATAAAAATTGATTCATCAATTTACTGATTTATTCTATGGATTACTTTCCTTGGTTCAATCCTTGGTCAATGCAAAAATACTAATTTCCTTAAATATCACATCGATATACCTTTAAAATATACAATTCAAACCATCAAACAATAAAATTTTTACAAATGAATTTAATTATGTAAATTACATTCTACTTAAAGTACAAACAAGCAAATTAATCAATGTTTCGTCAGGGTAAAATAGTCTGCAGTTCTTAGTTAAATCGATACACATGGCTAAGTATCCATCTCCTACATTTTCCTCAATATTCTTAATCACAAAAGATTTTTTTTCAATTTCATCACTTATAGACTCTTCTGTATCATGCAATAGGTATAGAGCAGTACTAATCGTCTTGAAAATTCTTTGCAAGTCTGTTCATTAAATGGCTCAGGTTAGCCATAAGTACATTCCAGTCAAAAATTATAGCTACTTCCCAGAGTGATGATTTTCCAATGCTTCAAGTTGGTTAACTATAAATTTTTTGACATCAGAAAGAAAGGTACAAATATCTCTTGGCGTAAGGTAGCCGTTTAGGTAGTAAAAGTCTTTAAACATTCCATGGAATGCTGATTCTGCCAGGTATAATCCATTTTATTCAGTCTCAATGCACCGAGAACATTCGTAGGCTGTGCTGCATATTGGGTCGATGTCAAAGCATTCATGCTGCACATTTGTTCTACTGTTAAAGTTGTTGCGCATGCGAGTCTCAACATAACTTGCGGGCCAGAATGTAACACTATCTGGTACGTAGTACTTACCTTTCAGACAAGTCAACCGAGGTGATCCATACACCATTGTAGCCAGTAACGTTCTGACAGTATTTTCGTCCAGTCCTTGCTTAAATGCTCGCAGTAACTGTTAGGCCAATAATACGCGAGTCAAAACAAGAACCACTTTTCATTAATACACGAGTCAAAGCAACATTAAAAATATGAAGCACATTTATAAGCATATACAACAAAAAATGTACACTCAAAAAGTAAACAAATTTGGACGCACAAGTTACGAGAATTTTAAAACTTTTATTTAAAGTACATTTTAAAGCGTTTTATAAACGTTTTTGATAATTATCTGTGTAGAATTTATACATTGTGACAAAAAATAAAACGATTTTTAGCATAACTCATTGGAAAAATTTATTACACGTTCAATTGCACTGAGAATATAAAACGTCAAATTTTAAAGGACCACATTGTGAGGTTAAAAAGATTGTATAAAAGCATGGTTTCGACAAAGGGCCACTTTGTACAACACTGGTTGTAGGAGTTGTTGGCTCGCTAGTTAAGTTTTGTAACGGATGTAGCGATGTCTTGTAGGCGAGACTTGCTGAGTTGTCCGTATTTTGTCCGAGATTTACGTCGCTATTTCCGTTTCTTTTTATAAGATGCAAATTTATGTATTTATGGGCCCAGCCGCTAGCCGCAGATAAAAACCTCCCCCACTTCACTCTGAGGCGGCCCTATTCCACTCTTTTACGAAATGGATTCCTCTCTTCTGCTCTCCCCACGCCCCTGAACTTCTTGTTCCGTTTTGAATTCCCATCCCCACAGCAGGGAGCAAACTTCTATTTTTTCTTTTCCTTAAAAGAAAATGATAATCGTGTTTCGTCAATTGCAAGTCCCAATGCATGATATTCAGTTACAAATGGTTTAAACGAGCAATTTTCAACCCAAGATCTGAAAATTTGAATTTTTCCCCTCATGGTCACACTCAAATGGCTATTTATAGGCAGCGTGTGGGTAAAACAGTTAGTTTTTACTAGAACAATCTGTAGATATGATCTTTCATCATAAAAAAAAATTTCAACAAATAATTTTAAGTAGTTTTTAAGATACCTGTAAATATTTCATATAATGCATATCGTAGGCTTAAAGTAATAACTAAATAAAAAGTACTTTTTTATGAAATTGCTCCGTATATAATAAATATTTTGTATTTTATATTCATTTTAAGTTTATGTAAAATATGTTTTCACAAGAAATATTTATTTAAATGACTGTCCTCAATATCTCTTGCTTTTCGTGTGGTATCTGAACGTATTTTAAAATATATATTTTTAAAATTTAATAATAAATTTAATCAATTGTTTAGGCAAATATTTTAAAAATATACATTGTATAAAATCTTAAAAATACTATAAAATACTAAATTTTAATTATAAAATAAAGTTTAAATTATATTTATTTATTAGCTATTTTACCGAGATTAAAAATAGCTATCGTTGTTTTCGCTGAGACTGACATTATAAAAGTACTTTCGAAATGCTTGGTTGTTATAAAACGTACCATATCACATATTCCACTTAAAAAGTATAATCGTAACACAAAGCTCAACATGTTTGAGCACGCGTGTGATGTAATCTAACCACATCGCACCAAAACAAAGTTGTCTCAAAAAAGGAATAATAAAATTTTATCCAACTAAAGATACCAAATTACTTTCCGAAAACTGAATTATGGGAAATTATTTGTTGGGTCACCAGCAGTGCATCTTACAAATTTTTAAGTTTCTATTGTAACATAAACACTTACGTCTCAAATTTAAAGACGAACATAGAATTTTAACTTGAGAATTACTGGCTAGTCGTCATCAAATAATAATCTAGACCATATAACTTCATTTTTCGGATAACGATTTATACTAATTATCTTTAGTTATCATATTGCAAAAAGGGGCAAAAGTGGCTTTTCAAAAAATATCAATAAATTTGTTCCCAGAATTAATTAAGTTGTTACACATTAAACTATTTATCGTAAACACGTGCTTAAAAATATATATACAAATCTTTCAATTGGAAGTGTTAAGATCAAAAGGCATTAATGAAAATAGAAGTATTTCTCTTCCGAACATATAATACCTCTTGCGTAGCCTCGTCTGAAGGTGCCTCCCGGGCCTGTGGCTGGCAGACAGATCTGTGGAAGTGACAAGTTTTTGCTCAGGAGTGGTCCAACTTTCAAAACAAACAAGGTTCCGTTCAGGAGTTTTGATTGGACGTCGAGGGGAGAAAGCTCGAGGAGTGGTCGGTTCATTTCATCCGGACGGGCGGATCTAGTTTCTCCAGTGAGTTCCTCGGGAGGGAGTGGGGGAAGGGATCCGGAGGAGATCGACGCAATTCATTGGGCGGCGCGGGAAGAGACTGGAAGGACGTCACTGCAGGGAATGCCTATCAGAGCTCGTTAGCGACTCCAGGCCGCGACAACGGGAGGACTCGGCAATCCTACCTGGCCCGTCTGATCCGATTATCCCCCCATCCGAAGACAAAACAACCTTGTTAGATCCCGTCTTAAGCCCTACTCCCCTCCCCGCTTCCGATGCGATCGCATTCGCCATCCTCCTCACGATGTCGCTGCCGTTCGCGCGTGGGAGAAGGAGCGCGCTGCCTTCGACTCTTCCTCCGCTCGGGATTTTTCCCTTCTCGGGGCCTTGCTTGACTTTCCCGTAACTCAATAGCACCGAGCGAGTTCGGGCAGTCGTCGCACAGTCCAACGGAAACAACTTGACGCCTTATCGCCTGCTGCTCGTTCCGTCGTGGAGTCTCTTCGGCTTGCACGTCACGATCGAGAAAACAGCGCGTGCCTCGTCAAAGTGGCCTCTGGTTTCGTGTCCAGAACCCAGTCTCACCTCACCTCCCTCCCTCGCCAGCCCCAGCCGTGCCCGACGACTCCCCGGAGAAGTTTCCGCCAGGCTGACCTTCGGGTGGAGTTGAAGTTGCAGGCCTTGCTGCGGAGTTGGGGAGTGTCTGGCGACAGAGATAACCTCCATCTGGCGCGGCGCTGCGGGCGCGCCAACAATGTGAGACCTCTGGTTCCGTAGGCCAGGGGCGAGGTTCTCAGCCAGAAGGTCTTGGACGTAAAATGAACAATCAAAAATCCCAAAAAGAACAAATTTCTGGGCTTTTTCAGAATAGTGAATTTGGTGATTCCTTCCTTTCTGTAGATATAAAAGACCATTGGGCACGATATAAAATACCATTCGGCAAAATAAGTCCACATATATTTGTGAATGATTGCGTCCAATTATTTCAAACAGTGAATCATTTTAAAATAATTTTCTTTGTGTTCGTGTTATATTATCTTTCAAGGTTACTTCTATGATAACCCTCTCGTTTGGCTTAATTAAGAATGGCTGAAAACAAATAGTGAAATTTAATGAATAAATGAGGTTCAGATT
This sequence comes from Bacillus rossius redtenbacheri, assembly GCF_032445375.1. Classification (NCBI taxonomy): domain Eukaryota; kingdom Metazoa; phylum Arthropoda; class Insecta; order Phasmatodea; family Bacillidae; genus Bacillus; species Bacillus rossius. Next base: position 14,662,686 of record NW_026962010.1, read on the forward strand.
TTTTTTGACCTAGAGTTTATTGTGTGATAGGGTAGTGGATGATTTACCTAACAACAACGAAAATTATTTTACGAGAGTGTTGAAGCACTGAACATTTTATTTGCCAAAACATAATCTCGTCAAATCATTCAACAATTAAGTGAATAATAATTAAAAACCAAAATATAATAGTTTACATTTAAATATTACCAGGGGAATTAAGTATTAATTACTTTAAAATAAAATTCTGTGAGTGATAAGGAATATATAATGTTTAAATTGAAATTCCGGCTGAATGTCAAAGTCAGATCATCAACACACAATTTAAATACGGACACTTGCAGTTATGAGTTACGTTAAACCTGTAAATTACCTCGCCACGCCGGCAATCCGGTTACGAAAATTCCGTAACCCGCCCCTGGTTACGCTGGGGTCCTTGAAGCGGCTGAAGACTCGCGCCGACAGCACGAGTTGTCTCTGCTCCACTCGCGACGAGCTCCGTGTCTCGAGCAGCTCGCTGGGCGACTCCTGCTCGCTCGGCGCTGCTGGCCTGCTGGGTGTCTGGGTCGCCCTGTCCTGGGACCGCCGCGCTGTTGTCGAGGCTGATGGTCGTCCACTCGCTCCCCTGCTCCCTGCTGGCGCCTCGGGGACTGCGTAGTCCTCCGTTCTCCCTCGCCTGGGCTGCGCCTTCCTCCACACAGCGACTGGCGCTGTACCTCGTCTCTACGAGTTTCACAACTAGTCACTCGTTCGTCTGTCTTCAATGGCGTTACGTCCACATCGGTTCACGTCCAAGTCAGATAATGTCTGCTTGTCCCACATAAGACCCAACACCTTCATCACTGCCGACTGCACTCAGCCCAATCACCTGGTTGACACCCTTTGACGACAGCGACTATCACTCGCTCGTGAGGACACGAGAAAATGTACTTACGCAAGTCGTGTGATTACACTCATTAATGCACCGTTTGGCGACCATAACGAAAACAAGACTTATGCACACCTATGCTTTATCTTGGATTGGCGAGGGGCAGATTGGTGACTTCGGTAAGCGCGACAGGGACGGAGGTTGGTGTTTTTTTTCTTCCGGCGGCGTGGTGAGGTGTCTTCGATCGTGTGAACCGGACTGGCTTCTACCTCACTCAAAACCTGAGTCTTCATACCGGCAACGTTGGCCGAACCGTCTGGGCAGAATGTTAGCTGATGGGCGGAAGTTCCGGCCACGTGTACTTTCATTGAAACTCCGAGCCCCCGCTGAGTTTTTTCAGCATTTGTTTTTATTTTTTTATTTTAATGGCGCGCGGGTCACATACACTCCAGGGGTGCGGCATTCCTCGCGCTGTTCTTCAAGTAACGTCCCTGAACGAAAGGTAGCTCTGGGAGACGCTTCACCTCAAGAAAAACTGATGTTAGAGGAGCAGAAACGTTCTGTATTAGCGGGAAAAAGCGGTAAACTGAAGAATACCAAATGACTCGCGGCAACTTTCACCACTTTTCCCACTTGCCAAAAGTTGGTAATGAGTAGTATAGGAATGTATGTCCGGGCGCACGGGTTCTGGGTGTGGTGCCGGTGCCGGTGTCCGCCATCTTGGATTGTGACGTCACGGCGGCCATCTTGGATGGATGTGACCTTGACCTTTGACCTTGACCTTGACCCCGGCGGCCATTTTGGATCCGCCATCTTGGATCCGCCATTTTGGATGACGTCATTGTGTGTTCTCGAAAATTCCGGTGATGTGTTTTCCGCCATATTGGATGATGACGTCACCGTTGCATTTTCCGTTACGGCCGCCATCTTTAACTTTTATATTTATTATCCGATTTTAATGAATTTTTTTTTAAAAAATATAAAAAAATTAATTTAATAAAAGTTTAATAAAATATTAATAAAAATCATACATTATCGACACGGAGTTCGGAGTCCTCGGTTCGAACCCGACGAGTGCAAAAAAAAAATAAAAATGGCGACCGATCCTTCTCCTGTGGTGGGTGCTAGCAGACTGACCCCTACCACTTATGTCAAAGTATACATATCTTCACCTAGTATGACGTCATGTCCGCCATCTTGAAATTTGGACGCCATCTTGAAAATCTTTATTTATTATCCGATTTTAATGAAAAAAATTCCAAAATTCATAAAAAAATTAATGTATTTGAATTCTGTTTGATTATATCGATGTACGTCCTTGGTTCGATTCCCGACGAGAGTAAACGGTCGATCCTTCCTCCATGAAAGCTACCTAGACTGATCTACCACCACCAGTACCAAGGTATATATCATCAACTGGTATGACATCATGTCCGCCATCTTGTCTTCATACGCTGGAGACCACCATCTTGTTTTCATCTGCCAGAGTGTGCCGATACCATGTAGTATAATTATCTGGTCACCATACTTTTGTCCTCAACTGTTGACATTGATCATTGACCTTGACCTTGAACTTTGACCTTGACCTTGAAATTTGACCTTGGCATTGATATTTGACCTTGACCTTGAAATTTTACCTTGACCTTGAAATTTGACCTTGACTTTGAAATTTGACCTTGACCTTGAAATTTGACCTTGACCTTGAACTTTGACCTTGACCTTGAAATTTGACTTTGACCTTGAAATTTGACCTTGACTTTGAAATTTGACTTTGTCCTTGTCGACCATCATGGATACGACATTTTATGTTCAGTACATGCTACCAGGAGCGACCACATGCTGGAGTACACCATCTTGTGTGTGTACTTGTATTATAGAGTACATTTCCATCTGGTTAATTTTATTCTAACCCGCTACAGTGCAGTAATCATTTATTATGGAGGTGCCCCCCGCCATCTTGAAATTCGGCCGCCATCTTGAAATCATGTAATAATGTAGCTAGAAAAGCGGGAAAAAATCCAAAATTCATCAAAAAAATCACTCATTAACTTACATATTGATTCGATCCGCTCCAGTCCTTGGTTCGATACTCGAACGATGCAATAATGTTTAATTTTATGGAAAAAAATAATAACTTCAATAAACCATGTTCAACATTCTTAAAGAGACTTTAAATCCTCTACTACCATCATCCTATCAGCCATCAAGACCACCATATTGGAAATTCATAAAATTAATGCTAGAGATTCGGAAAAAGTTAAAAATTCATTAAATAAATTTGCAAACAATATACTGATTAATTAGGTCGTCTAAGGTCCTTTGCACGATCCTGGAAAAAGCTAAAATAAATTTAATTTGAATACCAGAAAAGCGTAAGGTTCGAGAAATAAAACACCACAAAGTCTTTTACAAACATAATATTTATTACACAATTTCTATCCTACTACAGGATCACTTGCGAAAGCCAGCAATCGTATAAACATTTAGCCCTGCATAGACGTGCAACGACTACTTCCTAGCTCCAAATGGCTCCAAATGCTCCAAATGGCTCCAACAGCTCCAAATGCTCCAACTACCTTTTCTTTCAACAGCTCCAATGATATTGGGCCACAATGCTACGAGTCTAAGAGACTACGAGGCTACAAGGCTACAAGTCTAAAAGGATCTAGCTGGTTCCGAGTTATACATGGCTGAGAGACTGCATGACTAAAAGACAGCATGGCTACGAAACTACATGTCTATGAAGCTACATGGATACAAGTCTACTCGGCTCCAACACGCAATGTACACACAGGAAAACGAAACGTACACACAGGAAACGGGACGTACACACAAAAACGAAATGTACAAACAGGAAAACGAAATGTACAAACAGGAAAAAGAAATGTACAAACAGGAAAACGAAATGTACAAACAGGAAAACGAAATGTACAAACAGGAAAACGAAATGTACAAACAGGAAAACGAAATGTACAAACAGGAAAACGAAATGTACAAACAGGAAAACGAAATGTACAAACAGGAAAACGAAATGTACAAACAGGAAAACGAAATGTACAAACAGGAAAACGAAATGTACACACAGGAAAACGAAATGTACAAACAGGAAAACGAAATGAACACACAGGAAAACGGAACGTACACACAGGAAATCGGAACGTACACACAGTACACACAGGAAACCGAATGATCACACATACAGTAGCGGAAACACAGACTTATTTGGAAATCAGGATACAAGAAATAAAACATACTTTTTTAAAATATAAATAATTCATTTTATTTTCCATTAGTACACACATGACAGTTAATCAAATGATTATTGTATGTAGCCAGCGTTCCGAAGTTCTTACAGTATGGACGATACATCCTCGATATGCGAGTAGTTCCCTCTACGAACAGATGCCACCATCAGTCTTAGCCGGTCAACCAATATGTTTGGATCTTTCCATGATGTGGAATCAATCTCTTCTGCCACCATCTTCATTGCTTGTTTATTAAAAATATTATTATCTCTGGGGTCCTCCGTTTTAACACCAACCTCAGGGTTACTTTCATCATCTAGCCAGCGATCATCACAAGCTTGATCAGATTTATTTATTATAACACGACGTTTCCATCGCTTCGGTCTCAGGACACCACCACATTCTTCGGTCTTGTCAGCTTTAGTTCAGTCTTCGATCACGTCGCCAGCTTCAGAGTCACTGTAGCAATCACCGTAGAAGGCATCGTCTTCACCCAGATTACCGTATAAGAACTCGTTATCGTCGATGTCGAAGTGTCTGCATCGCCTTCATGCTTCCTTTTTAGGAGTCCATTATTTTTACAAAGTATGGAGGATCTGCTAAATATAGGCTTGAGTGTATTTTCACTTTTCAAGGTGTTGATACTCCCATTAGTTTCAGTCTTCCCGAAACCATCAGCATCCTTCAATATTTGTTTCTCGTCACGATCGGCGTGCTACGGCTTCCATCTTTTCTATATTAATAATATTATTTGTCTTAAAATCTCCGCGTCCGTGTCACTATCACAGACGTAAAGTCATCAACACCGTAGCTACCAGTTATAATACCAGGAGCTGCATCAATATCACTCATTTTATGATATCGTCTCCACATTTCTGTTGTCAGAGATGTACCACAATCTATGATCTTGTGAGCTCCATTCTCATTTTCTGTAAAAGCTAGTGTGTACAGTTATATTATTTAATCCTTCAACCCATCATCCCAAACTCAATTAAATCATCTTAGTATATAGAAAAAATCATCAAAGTTCCTTTCATTTAATCATAGGAACCGCTTCATCCCTTTCACCTTTAGTAGGTATAGTTTCTTGAGCCCAAGAGTCTTTCATTATATACCATGCAGTGTTCTTCAAGAGATGTGGTATACCACCATTTCAACATACATATCCATACTATAATTAATTCGTTTACACAAAAAAAAACCTTCACGTTATTTTTACATGTTTTATTAAATTACCACTTTGACTAAAATAATTACCACACATAGTAATTTCTACAAAGGACACTTTGTCCAAGACATTTTAACCAGCATCTGTCTGAAAACAACCATGTCTCATCTATATCACAAAGTAAACGAGGGTTAGTGGAGATAGGTCAAACAAGTGCTAGTCACTCATAGGGTAAGAACCATGTGTTCGATACCTATCTCAGTCATTGTAGCATCTATGTATTTTTCTGACCTCATGTAGAAAATATGTTCCAATGCATACGAATTTAAACTTATTCACGTGCGACTAGTCAAAAGTACATAAATTCAAGCACGCCAACCGCAAAAATATTTCTCAAGGATAGAGGCAGAGACTTCTCGATCGAGACACGCCTACCATCACCTGCAAATGAACATTGACCCCTCGCGCGGGAATTGCAAGCTGGCAGAATGCTGCGACACTCATATGTTTTGCTCAAGACATACATACATCACGTCGCTAGCCTTCCAACTCATTACATGTAAAACTCCAGTGAAATCATAATCAAGCTCATGTAAAGTACTTGACGGAACCACTTCAAAGTATACATCACTGAACCAGAGCAGAAAATCAGCCTACGAATGTATATCCTGCTACCTACAAAAATAAATGTATAGCACATATACGAGAGGAGTCGATTCCTACATACCATACTCAATACTCTGATAATTATAAGCAGCAAAATATTTTAAATCAAGACCTTAGCCAGTATACTTTTTTTCTGTTATGATGTAAAAATTCATGTTAGTAGTCAGCAACGAAGGAGTGAGTAACTTGGACAAAGAACCGCTTACCAAGTATCCGGAATCTTACTGATACAGCCCATCCAGTGCACCAACAGAACCCCGAAGTGTGGTCAATTGATAAAAATTCTTCAATTTTTTAATATCACCTCCGTAGTGTACACCAATATATGACAGGTTACGATTAAAGACCATAAATTTCCCACAAGTCTGTTAGTTTTATTTCGGGAAGTAATAAATTATTTCTCAAAAAATAATAAATCAAGTTCTTAGTCAGATTTGCTCTAATGCTACGGTATGTCCTGTACCAGCACTTTACCAAAACATCTCCCATAAAAAATCTTAAGAATGCAGATTACATACACAGTCAAAAATAATTTTAGCAAAAACAAACAGTCTTCATCATTATTGGTAAAACAAAATAATACACACAAACAAGACAAAACGGACATTACAAACCCGACCTAAATTACGTGTCACATGTAGTTTATTACATTAAGATAAACAATGTAGGTTAGGGAAAAATAAAAAAAAAATTCTTTAATTCTATAATTTATTTAAAATTGTACATTTATACACAATAAAATCTGACATGGTATAAATATCGTATACATTTCTCAGTCCGTGCGACATTCATTTTTATTAAAATAAATTATTATAGTTCGTATTAAGAATGACAAAATACAAATAATTCATACAGATCACGATACATCAGTTCAGGAGTGTAACACCTTAGAGGGCCTGAAATTATGCTAGAGACCTTCCTTTACAAAATTTATAATGTTTTTTCAAGTAAAATTTTCGTGTAACCTGTATACCGCACTTCTCACACAGAAATTTTACACGATCAAGATTTCTTCTGCAGCCATGCTTTTCATGCATGCGTGTAATTCGTAGTCGTTCAAATCGTTTACCACAGTAGCAGCACTCATACAGATATTCATCGCAATTACCATCGCTTCCCCGATGTACAACTTGCAAATGAACTTTGCTTTTACAATGCCTAATCAAATTACTTTTGTTTGTGAAATGTACACCACACAGGTCACACGGAAATGTCACACGATTAGCGTTTCTTCTACAGACATGATTTTCATGTCTTCTTGCATGTTGTCGGTATTTAAAACTTTTGTCACAGTACGTACACAGATGTCTCGTCGTTAGACCTTGAGTCACCGACGGCTCGGAAAGTATCTTACTTTCAATGTGCACTGCTGTTGTAGGCGACGAAGTCCCGTATGTTGCATGAGCTGGAGATTTCCCAGTCGAGATTGACAGATCATCTGTACTGGATGCCAAAGAATCTGATGTATACACGACTGATGCAGAAGCTGGGAATTGCTCACAAAATGTTGTATTTACCAAATGCGATGTAGTTGCAGGTATCGGAGTCTCCTCTGCGTTCGATAATGCACACATTAAAGTCTCTTGGAGTGAAGAGACAGTAGATACAGCCATCATCGGGATCTCTGGAGATGGTAGCCTCGTTACCATCGGAATCTCTGGAGCTGCTCTCATCGTTGTCATCGAGATCTGCTTCGTCATCATCACCTCAGTCGTCAGGGACCCCGGTGAAGACACGAGACCCTCCGTCAAGATCTATGCAGTCGTTGACCCCGCCACCATTGGGATTTGTACCGATGTCGACGTTGCTACCATTGAGTTCGGATACACATCAATATTCATATACAAGACTTATATGCAGACAAGCCAAATCATCAGATCTGCACTGCACCACTACAAGAGGTGGACTGAGGGACCTGCTGTCTAAGTCTCGCTTAAATAACCATGTTCGCTTGTATAATACGCAAGTCAATACATCATCCATTGTTATTACTTAAAACAAAATTAGGAATTTCAAGGAATGTGAATTTAAATTATATATACAATCAACTAATCACACATCCTACATACACGGTTAATTTAGACTTAATAGAGGAGCAAGAGTCTGTAATCAATGGAACTTTCACAACCCAAACAAAATTTAAAGTAGGTACCCAAATTTAAATATTATGTAGAGCTACACATAACATCCAACTGACTCCAAATGACTACAACACATGACTAAAATAATTTATACGATACCAGACTAGGTCCAAAGTCAATTTTTTTTGTACCTCTCATCTATAGTTCAGAGGACCTTCAGTGTTGATATATCTACAGCCAAGATATGTCCAGCACCATACATCTTCAAAGCTTTCAAAGTCGATCCTTGTTAAGCCTTACGACAAAAGTCTCCGAAACAAGAGACCTACTCTACAAGTTTACTGGACATTTTAAGCTTGTCATAGCACACATCGATAAAAATCTTCGTAAATAACCTAAAATATTATCAGACCACTAGCATTCGATTTATGCACATACAGTAGGTCACCAACATATTCGTCAACACATGAACATTCTACATTAAGCTCCTCACTTACTTATATCAGTCTAATCGACTACACTCAGCAAACATAAACTAAAAGAAGTCAAATAACATCCTATTATTTATTTACATTCGAATATTTAACAGCATGCCGACTGCTAATTAAATAAGCCTGACAGTGAACATGTTAGCAAAGTTTACTTTTATATAGGACCAGGAATCCATTGAACCTTCAGAACCGAGCTACACGTACACAGTGCTGGATGCAAGGAATTCTACACTCATTTGTCATCACTGACACTCATATTACATCATAGGCACTTGAGTCAACACTCATTTTCCATCATTAACATTCACACAAACGCAAATTAACCACCATCGACACTCAATTCAACACTCACTTTCCATAATCTAAACTCAATTCGGCACTCATTTTCCATCATCGACACTCAATTCAACACTCACTTTCCATAATGTACACTCAATACGGCACTCATTTTCCATAGTCGACACTCAATTCAACACTCATTTTCCATCATAGACACTCAATTCGACACTCATTTTCCATCATCGTCACTCAATTCCTCACTCATTTTCCATCATCGATACTCAATTCGACACTCATTTTCCATCAACTACACTCAATTCGACACTCATTTTCCATCATAGACACTCAATTCGTCACTCATTTTCCATAATCGACACTCAATTTCCATAATCGACACTCAATTCGACACTCAATTTCCATCATCGACACTCAATTCAACACTCATTTTCCATCGATGACACTCAATTCAACACTCATTTTCCGTCATCGATACTTAATTCTACATACTCCTTCCTTCTTCGACACTCATTTTCCATCATCTACATACAGTAAAATGGAAACTTTCCACACACACACAGAGATATATATTAATATATTCATACTCAACTCAATTCTTTAAAGTAGCAAACACATGAACTTTATTAGGGCATGAATAACGACACATTTTAATAACAATTTTTAAAATTATATTTATATCAAAAAATACAAAAGTATAAAAATCCGTCAGTCAATAAACATTACTAACTTATTATATATACCCTGAAATTCTAAGTTCATCAAGAATAGCCCACGTTTCTTTGATAACTGATAAAATTTCGTCATCTTGCGAAACAAGTAAAAGTCGCAACCTGTTCACCAACACGTTCGGGTCTTTCCACGATATATAATCAATTTCACTTGATGACACCATCTTCTTCGATTGTTTGCTGAACATATTCTGAAAATCGTTGTAATAATGATTATGATAATTTGTATCATCATCATCGCTGCTGTCCACATCTTTATCAAACACACTGACATCTTCATCTTGCATATCCCGGTATTTCGAATTTTTTGACATTGGAGTACCGTCATTGGCATCAAGCTTACTTGCTAATTTTCCAAAAAAATATTCCAAAGTCCGTAGAAGTCTACTATAAGACGTCTTGTCACTTTTTCTGGAGATGTTACTTTCATTATCTTCTACCTTACTTATATCTCCAACACCATCTAAGATATATCCTTTCTCAAGACCTGGATAGATTTTAACACAATAGCTTTTAAGACTAGATCGATCAATTTCATTGTAAGACATACTGTCCCCGAGCATATCGTCTCCATCTATGTACTTTATCTCCTGAACAAGCTTGGCTTTACAAGTTTTATAGTATCTTTTTAAATTCTCTCTTCGTGTCATCCGCCTACCACAACTTAGTATTTGACGGAATGGACTTTTAACACAATCGTTCTTTTCATGTCTACGAGCATTATAGCTTTTATCAAAGTATTTGCTACAGTATGTACAATGTCCTTCAGATCGAGATCGATATTTGAGTATCGTACCTTCACTAGACTGTACGTACTCCATAATGGTTGAATAGCCACTAAAAGTATTATTTAGGTACTTCGTATTTTTATGTATGAACATTCATCAATTATTTACGAAAAAAGATTTTTTTTTCTCATTTTGACTAAAAAACTCATGTTCCACGTAGTTTTACTACCCACCTTCATATTTCCTAATATGTTATGTTGTAAAAGCAGCCAAAGTTGGTTGTAGGTTACGGAATGCTCACTCACGATCTGTTGAAAAAGGTGTGCTTCCCTAGATCTCAAGAGGAAGAACATTGACCTTATTTAAAAATTAGTGAATAATATCATGGCCTAGCAAGAATCACAAGATAATCTATTCACATATTAGCAACCATCATGTATCAGTTGTCTGTATATGCAGTCTCTGTTTTCTGTATAAGTAGTCAATGTTTTGTGTGGGATGCGGGATGCTCCCTAACGATCGCAACAGAAGGAGGGCTTCGCTAGAACTCAAGGGGAAGGGAAATCTTCGTGTGTGATAGCTTTTCCCATTTGTTTCAAGACATAGTAATCGTCTGATTAATGAACTTTGGTTTTTGTGTGATTTCCACCTGTTAAAATTATTTTTTAAGTGTTGATTTGATAATATGACTTCGGAAATTTATACGAAACTCTGAATAAAATTACCTGTCTTAGACACCAAGGACAATACAGTTTGTCTTTCATGTTAATGCTTCTCAGCTGTCTCAAAGCATATTATTTGTCTGAGTAAAGTTATTATTTTTTAAATCCACCTTGATAAAAATATTGTAAGTGCTGATTTATTGACAAAATTTCACTGATTAAATGTAACTCTGAATAGAAATGACATGACTCAGTAAGTAAAAAATTCTTCATGCAGAGATAGATCTCTTACAAATAATCTGAAGCACTCGGTGAAAACCATCAGATGACTAGTTAGGTATAATAAGAAACACTTGGAGAAAGCCATCAATATAATAACAAGAATAATCTGAAGCACTCGGAGAAATCCATCAGATGTCTAGTTAGGTATAATCAGAAGCACCCGGAGAAAACCATCATAATATTGTCAAGAATAATCAGGAACACACGGAGAAAACCACCATAATATTGACAAGAATAATCAGGAGCACACGGAGAAAACCACCATAATATTAACAATAATAATCGGAAGCACACGGAGAAAACCACCATAATATTGACAAGAATAATCGGAAGCACACGGAGAAAACCACCATAATATTGACAAGAATAATCGGAAGCACACAGAGAAAACCACCACAAGTTTTCTTTGATTTCATAAAAATACAGAAAAAAAAAAATTTAAAAATAAAAATAAATTAATAAAAATTTAAATGACAAAAAAAAATTTAAAAAAAAAAATAAAATTCTGCTAGCTTGTGAACTTCTCATTATTGAGCAAAGATATAGTTCTAGTACAAGCCAGAATTTTATTTATTTTTTTTTTAAATTTTTTTTTGTCATTTAAATTTTTATTAATTTTTTTTTTATTTTTAAATTTTTTTTTTTCTGTATTTTTATGAAATCAAAGAAAACTTGTGGTGGTTTTCTCTGTGTGCTTCCGATTATTCTTGTCAATATTATGGTGGTTTTCTCCGTGTGCTTCCGATTATTCTTGTCAATATTATGGTGGTTTTCTCCGTGTGCTTCCGATTATTATTGTTAATATTATGGTGGTTTTCTCCGTGTGCTCCTGATTATTCTTGTCAATATTATGGTGGTTTTCTCCGTGTGTTCCTGATTATTCTTGACAATATTATGATGGTTTTCTCCGGGTGCTTCTGATTATACCTAACTAGACATCTGATGGATTTCTCCGAGTGCTTCAGATTATTTGTGAGAGATCTATCTCTGCATGAAGAATTTTTTACTTACTGAGTCATGTCATTTCTATTCAGAGTTACATTTAATCAGTGAAATTCTGTCAATAAATCAGCACTTACAATATTTTTATCAAGGTGGATTTAAAAAATAATAACTTTACTCAGACAAATAATATGCTTTGAGACAGCTGAGAAGCATTAACATGAAAGACAAACTGTATTGTCCTTGGTGTCTAAGACAGGTAATTTTATTCAGAGTTTCGTATAAATTTCCGAAGTCATATTATCAAATCAACACTTAAAAAATAATTTTAACAGGTGGAAATCACACAAAAACCAAAGTTCATTAATCAGACGATTACTATGTCTTGAAACAAATGGGAAAAGCTATCACACACGAAGATTTCCCTTCCCCTTGAGTTCTAGCGAAGCCCTCCTTCTGTTGCGATCGTTAGGGAGCATCCCGCATCCCACACAAAACATTGACTACTTATACAGAAAACAGAGACTGCATATACAGACAACTGATACATGATGGTTGCTAATATGTGAATAGATTATCTTGTGATTCTTGCTAGGCCATGATATTATTCACTAATTTTTAAATAAGGTCAATGTTCTTCCTCTTGAGATCTAGGGAAGCACACCTTTTTCAACAGATCGTGAGTGAGCATTCCGTAACCTACAACCAACTTTGGCTGCTTTTACAACATAACATATTAGGAAATATGAAGGTGGGTAGTAAAACTACGTGGAACATGAGTTTTTTAGTCAAAATGAGAAAAAAAAAATCTTTTTTCGTAAATAATTGATGAATGTTCATACATAAAAATACGAAGTACCTAAATAATACTTTTAGTGGCTATTCAACCATTATGGAGTACGTACAGTCTAGTGAAGGTACGATACTCAAATATCGATCTCGATCTGAAGGACATTGTACATACTGTAGCAAATACTTTGATAAAAGCTATAATGCTCGTAGACATGAAAAGAACGATTGTGTTAAAAGTCCATTCCGTCAAATACTAAGTTGTGGTAGGCGGATGACACGAAGAGAGAATTTAAAAAGATACTATAAAACTTGTAAAGCCAAGCTTGTTCAGGAGATAAAGTACATAGATGGAGACGATATGCTCGGGGACAGTATGTCTTACAATGAAATTGATCGACCTAGTCTTAAAAGCTATTGTGTTAAAATCTATCCAGGTCTTGAGAAAGGATATATCTTAGATGGTGTTGGAGATATAAGTAAGGTAGAAGATAATGAAAGTAACATCTCCAGAAAAAGTGACAAGACGTCTTATAGTAGACTTCTACGGACTTTGGAATATTTTTTTGGAAAATTAGCAAGTAAGCTTGATGCCAATGACGGTACTCCAATGTCAAAAAATTCGAAATACCGGGATATGCAAGATGAAGATGTCAGTGTGTTTGATAAAGATGTGGACAGCAGCGATGATGATGATACAAATTATCATAATCATTATTACAACGATTTTCAGAATATGTTCAGCAAACAATCGAAGAAGATGGTGTCATCAAGTGAAATTGATTATATATCGTGGAAAGACCCGAACGTGTTGGTGAACAGGTTGCGACTTTTACTTGTTTCGCAAGATGACGAAATTTTATCAGTTATCAAAGAAACGTGGGCTATTCTTGATGAACTTAGAATTTCAGGGTATATATAATAAGTTAGTAATGTTTATTGACTGACGGATTTTTATACTTTTGTATTTTTTGATATAAATATAATTTTAAAAATTGTTATTAAAATGTGTCGTTATTCATGCCCTAATAAAGTTCATGTGTTTGCTACTTTAAAGAATTGAGTTGAGTATGAATATATTAATATATATCTCTGTGTGTGTGGAAAGTTTCCATTTTACTGTATGTAGATGATGGAAAATGAGTGTCGAAGAAGGAAGGAATATGTAGAATTAAGTATCGGTGACGGAAAATGAGTGTTGAATTGAGTGTCATCGATGGAAAATGAGTGTTGAATTGAGTGTCGATGATGGAAATTGAGTGTCGAATTGAGTGTCGATTATGGAAATTGAGTGTCGATTATGGAAAATGAGTGACGAATTGAGTGTCTATGATGGAAAATGAGTGTCGAATTGAGTGTAGTTGATGGAAAATGAGTGTCGAATTGAGTATCGATGATGGAAAATGAGTGAGGAATTGAGTGACGATGATGGAAAATGAGTGTCGAATTGAGTGTCTATGATGGAAAATGAGTGTTGAATTGAGTGTCGACTATGGAAAATGAGTGCCGTATTGAGTGTACATTATGGAAAGTGAGTGTTGAATTGAGTGTCGATGATGGAAAATGAGTGCCGAATTGAGTTTAGATTATGGAAAGTGAGTGTTGAATTGAGTGTCGATGGTGGTTAATTTGCGTTTGTGTGAATGTTAATGATGGAAAATGAGTGTTGACTCAAGTGCCTATGATGTAATATGAGTGTCAGTGATGACAAATGAGTGTAGAATTCCTTGCATCCAGCCCTGTGTATGTGTAGCTCGGTTCTGAAGGTTCAATGGATTCCTGGTCCTATATAAAAGTAAACTTTGCTAACATGTTCACTGTCAGGCTTATTTAATTAGCAGTCGGCATGCTGTTAAATATTCAAATGTAAATAAATAATAGGATGTTATTTGACTTCTTTTAGTTTATGTGTGCTGAGTGTAGTCGATTAGACTGATATAAGTAAGTGAGGAGCTTAATGTAGAATGTTCATGTGTTGACGAATATGTTGGTGACCTACTGTATGTGCATAAATCGAATGCTAGTGGTCTGATAATATTTTGGGTTATTTACGAAGATTTTTATCGATGTGTGCTATGACAAGCTTAAAATGTCCAGTAAACTTGTAGAGTAGGTCTCTTAATTCGGAGACTTTTGTCGTAAGGCTTAACAAGGATCGACTTTGAAAGCTTTGAAGATGTATGGTGCTGGACATGTCTTGGCTGTAGCTATATCAACACTGAAGGTCCTCTGAACTATAGATGAGAGGTACAAAAAAAATTGACTTTGGACCTAGTCTGGTATCGTATAAATTATTTTAGTCATGTGTTGTAGTCATTTGGAGTCAGTTGGATGTTATGTGTAGCTCTACATAATATTTAAATTTGGGTACCTACTTTAAATTTTGTTTGGGTTGTGAAAGTTCCATTGATTACAGACTCTTGCTCCTCTATTAAGTCTAAATTAACCGTGTATGTAGGATGTGTGATTAGTTGATTGTATATATAATTTAAATTCACATTCCTTGAAATTCCTAATTTTGTTTTAAGTAATAACAATGGATGATGTATTGACTTGCGTATTATACAAGCGAACATGGTTATTTAAGCGAGACTTAGACAGCAGGTCCCTCAGTCCACCTCTTGTAGTGGTGCAGTGCAGATCTGATGATTTGGCTTGTCTGCATATAAGTCTTGTATATGAATATTGATGTGTATCCGAACTCAATGGTAGCAACGTCGACATCGGTACAAATCCCAATGGTGGCGGGGTCAACGACTGCATAGATCTTGACGGAGGGTCTCGTGTCTTCACCGGGGTCCCTGACGACTGAGGTGATGATGACGAAGCAGATCTCGATGACAACGATGAGAGCAGCTCCAGAGATTCCGATGGTAACGAGGCTACCATCTCCAGAGATCCCGATGATGGCTGTATCTACTGTCTCTTCACTCCAAGAGACTTTAATGTGTGCATTATCGAACGCAGAGGAGACTCCGATACCTGCAACTACATCGCATTTGGTAAATACAACATTTTGTGAGCAATTCCCAGCTTCTGCATCAGTCGTGTATACATCAGATTCTTTGGCATCCAGTACAGATGATCTGTCAATCTCGACTGGGAAATCTCCAGCTCATGCAACATACGGGACTTCGTCGCCTACAACAGCAGTGCACATTGAAAGTAAGATACTTTCCGAGCCGTCGGTGACTCAAGGTCTAACGACGAGACATCTGTGTACGTACTGTGACAAAAGTTTTAAATACCGACAACATGCAAGAAGACATGAAAATCATGTCTGTAGAAGAAACGCTAATCGTGTGACATTTCCGTGTGACCTGTGTGGTGTACATTTCACAAACAAAAGTAATTTGATTAGGCATTGTAAAAGCAAAGTTCATTTGCAAGTTGTACATCGGGGAAGCGATGGTAATTGCGATGAATATCTGTATGAGTGCTGCTACTGTGGTAAAAGATTTGAACGACTACGAAGTACACGCATGCATGAAAAGCATGGCTGCAGAAGAAATCTTGATCGTGTAAAATTTCTGTGTGAGAAGTGCGGTATACAGGTTACACGAAAATTTTACTTGAAAAAACATTATAAATTTTGTAAAGGAAGGTCTCTAGCATAATTTCAGGCCCTCTAAGGTGTTACACTCCTGAACTGATGTATCGTGATCTGTATGAATTATTTGTATTTTGTCATTCTTAATACGAACTATAATAATTTATTTTAATAAAAATGAATGTCGCACGGACTGAGAAATGTATACGATATTTATACCATGTCAGATTTTATTGTGTATAAATGTACAATTTTAAATAAATTATAGAATTAAAGAATTTTTTTTTATTTTTCCCTAACCTACATTGTTTATCTTAATGTAATAAACTACATGTGACACGTAATTTAGGTCGGGTTTGTAATGTCCGTTTTGTCTTGTTTGTGTGTATTATTTTGTTTTACCAATAATGATGAAGACTGTTTGTTTTTGCTAAAATTATTTTTGACTGTGTATGTCATCTGCATTCTTAAGATTTTTTATGGGAGATGTTTTGGTAAAGTGCTGGTACAGGACATACCGTAGCATTAGAGCAAATCTGACTAAGAACTTGATTTATTATTTTTTGAGAAATAATTTATTACTTCCCGAAATAAAACTAACAGACTTGTGGGAAATTTATGGTCTTTAATCGTAACCTGTCATATATTGGTGTACACTACGGAGGTGATATTAAAAAATTGAAGAATTTTTATCAATTGACCACACTTCGGGGTATGTTGGTGCACTGGATGGGCTGTATCAGTAAGATTCCGGATACTTGGTAAGCGGTTCTTTGTCCAAGTTACTCACTCCTTCGTTGCTGACTACTAACATGAATTTTTACATCATAACAGAAAAAAAGTATACTGGCTAAGGTCTTGATTTAAAATATTTTGCTGCTTATAATTATCAGAGTATTGAGTATGGTATGTAGGAATCGACTCCTCTCGTATATGTGCTATACATTTATTTTTGTAGGTAGCAGGATATACATTCGTAGGCTGATTTTCTGCTCTGGTTCAGTGATGTATACTTTGAAGTGGTTCCGTCAAGTACTTTACATGAGCTTGATTATGATTTCACTGGAGTTTTACATGTAATGAGTTGGAAGGCTAGCGACGTGATGTATGTATGTCTTGAGCAAAACATATGAGTGTCGCAGCATTCTGCCAGCTTGCAATTCCCGCGCGAGGGGTCAATGTTCATTTGCAGGTGATGGTAGGCGTGTCTCGATCGAGAAGTCTCTGCCTCTATCCTTGAGAAATATTTTTGCGGTTGGCGTGCTTGAATTTATGTACTTTTGACTAGTCGCACGTGAATAAGTTTAAATTCGTATGCATTGGAACATATTTTCTACATGAGGTCAGAAAAATACATAGATGCTACAATGACTGAGATAGGTATCGAACACATGGTTCTTACCCTATGAGTGACTAGCACTTGTTTGACCTATCTCCACTAACCCTCGTTTACTTTGTGATATAGATGAGACATGGTTGTTTTCAGACAGATGCTGGTTAAAATGTCTTGGACAAAGTGTCCTTTGTAGAAATTACTATGTGTGGTAATTATTTTAGTCAAAGTGGTAATTTAATAAAACATGTAAAAATAACGTGAAGGTTTTTTTTTGTGTAAACGAATTAATTATAGTATGGATATGTATGTTGAAATGGTGGTATACCACATCTCTTGAAGAACACTGCATGGTATATAATGAAAGACTCTTGGGCTCAAGAAACTATACCTACTAAAGGTGAAAGGGATGAAGCGGTTCCTATGATTAAATGAAAGGAACTTTGATGATTTTTTCTATATACTAAGATGATTTAATTGAGTTTGGGATGATGGGTTGAAGGATTAAATAATATAACTGTACACACTAGCTTTTACAGAAAATGAGAATGGAGCTCACAAGATCATAGATTGTGGTACATCTCTGACAACAGAAATGTGGAGACGATATCATAAAATGAGTGATATTGATGCAGCTCCTGGTATTATAACTGGTAGCTACGGTGTTGATGACTTTACGTCTGTGATAGTGACACGGACGCGGAGATTTTAAGACAAATAATATTATTAATATAGAAAAGATGGAAGCCGTAGCACGCCGATCGTGACGAGAAACAAATATTGAAGGATGCTGATGGTTTCGGGAAGACTGAAACTAATGGGAGTATCAACACCTTGAAAAGTGAAAATACACTCAAGCCTATATTTAGCAGATCCTCCATACTTTGTAAAAATAATGGACTCCTAAAAAGGAAGCATGAAGGCGATGCAGACACTTCGACATCGACGATAACGAGTTCTTATACGGTAATCTGGGTGAAGACGATGCCTTCTACGGTGATTGCTACAGTGACTCTGAAGCTGGCGACGTGATCGAAGACTGAACTAAAGCTGACAAGACCGAAGAATGTGGTGGTGTCCTGAGACCGAAGCGATGGAAACGTCGTGTTATAATAAATAAATCTGATCAAGCTTGTGATGATCGCTGGCTAGATGATGAAAGTAACCCTGAGGTTGGTGTTAAAACGGAGGACCCCAGAGATAATAATATTTTTAATAAACAAGCAATGAAGATGGTGGCAGAAGAGATTGATTCCACATCATGGAAAGATCCAAACATATTGGTTGACCGGCTAAGACTGATGGTGGCATCTGTTCGTAGAGGGAACTACTCGCATATCGAGGATGTATCGTCCATACTGTAAGAACTTCGGAACGCTGGCTACATACAATAATCATTTGATTAACTGTCATGTGTGTACTAATGGAAAATAAAATGAATTATTTATATTTTAAAAAAGTATGTTTTATTTCTTGTATCCTGATTTCCAAATAAGTCTGTGTTTCCGCTACTGTATGTGTGATCATTCCGTTTCCTGTGTGTACTGTGTGTACGTTCCGATTTCCTGTGTGTACGTTCCGTTTTCCTGTGTGTTCATTTCGTTTTCCTGTTTGTACATTTCGTTTTCCTGTGTGTACATTTCGTTTTCCTGTTTGTACATTTCGTTTTCCTGTTTGTACATTTCGTTTTCCTGTTTGTACATTTCGTTTTCCTGTTTGTACATTTCGTTTTCCTGTTTGTACATTTCGTTTTCCTGTTTGTACATTTCGTTTTCCTGTTTGTACATTTCGTTTTCCTGTTTGTACATTTCGTTTTTGTGTGTACGTCCCGTTTCCTGTGTGTACGTTTCGTTTTTTTGTGATTGTACGTTCCGTTTTCTGTGTGTACTGTGTGTACGTTCCGATTTCTCGTGTGTACATTTCGTTTTCCTGTTTGTACTTTTCGTTTTCCTGTGTGTACTGTGTGTACATTGCGTGTTGGAGCCGAGTAGACTTGTATCCATGTAGCTTCATAGACATGTAGTTTCGTAGCCATGCTGTCTTTTAGTCATGCAGTCTCTCAGCCATGTATAACTCGGAACCAGCTAGATCCTTTTAGACTTGTAGCCTTGTAGCCTCGTAGTCTCTTAGACTCGTAGCATTGTGGCCCAATATCATTGTAGCTGTTGAAAGAAAAGGTAGTTGGAGCATTTGGAGCTGTTGGAGCCATTTGGAGCATTTGGAGCCATTTGGAGCTAGGAAGTAGTCGTTGCACGTCTATGCAGGGCTAAATGTTTATACGAATGCTGGCTTTCGCAAGTGATCCTGTAGTAGGATAGAAATTGTGTAATAAATATTATGTTTGTAAAAGACTTTGTGGTGTTTTATTTCTCGAACCTTACGCTTTTCTGGTATTCAAATTAAATTTATTTTAGCTTCTTCCAGGATCGTGCCAAGGACCTTAGACGACCTAATTAATCAGTATATTGTTTGCAAATTTATTTAATGAATTTTTAACTTTTTCCGAATCTCTAGCATTAATTTTATGAATTTCCAATATGGTGGTCTGGATGGCTGATAGGATGATGGTAGTAGAGGATTTAAAGTCTCTTTAAGAATGTTGAACATGGTTTATTGAAATTATTATTTTTTTCCATAAAATTAAACATTATTGCATCGTTCGAGTATCGAACCAAGGACTGGAGCGGATCGAATCAATATGTAAGTTAATGAGTGATTTTTTTGATGAATTTTGGATTTTTTCCCGCTTTTCTAGCTACATTATTACATGATTTCAAGATGGCGGCCGAATTTCAAGATGGCGGGGGGCACCTCCATAATAAATGATTACTGCACTGTAGCGGGTTAGAATAAAATTAACCAGATGGAAATGTACTCTATAATACAAGTACACGCACAAGATGGTGTACTCCAGCATGTGGTCGCTCCTGGTAGCATGTACTGAACATAAAATGTCGTATCCATGATGGTCGACAAGGACAAAGTCAAATTTCAAAGTCAAGGTCAAATTTCAAGGTCAAAGTCAAATTTCAAGGTCAAGGTCAAAGTTCAAGGTCAAGGTCATATTTCAAGGTCAAGGTCAAATTTTAAGGTCAAGGTCAATTTTCAAGGTCAAGGTCAAATTTCAAGGTCAAGGCCAATTTTCAAGGTCAAGGTCAAATTTCAAAGTCAAGGTCAAATTTCAAGGTCAAGGTTAAATTTCAAGGTCAAGGTCAAATTTCAATGTCAAGGTCAAATTTCAAGGTCAAGGTCAAAGTTCAAGGTCAAGATCAATGATCAATGTCAACAGTTGAGGACAAAAGTATGGTGACCAGATAATTATACTACATGGTATCGGCACACTCTGGCAGATGAAAACAAGATGGTGGTCTCCAGCGTATGAAGACAAGATGGCGGACATGTTGTCATACCAGTTGATGATATATACCTTGGTACTGGTGGTGGTAGATCAGTCTAGGTAGCTTTCATGGAGGAAGGATCGACCGTTTACTCTCGTCGGGAATCGAACCAAGGACGTACATCGATATAATCAAACAGAATTCAAATACATTAATTTTTTTATGAATTTTGGAATTTTTTCATTAAAATCGGATAATAAATAAAGATTTTCAAGATGGCGTCCAAATTTCAAGATGGCGGACATGACGTCATACTAGGTGAAGATATGTATACTTTGACATAAGTGGTGGGGGTCAGTCTGCTAGCACCCACCACAGGGGAAGGATCGGTCGCCATTTTTATTTTTTTTTGCACTCGTCGGGTTCGAACCGAGGACTCCGAACTCCGTGTCGATAATGTATGATTTTTATTAATATTTTATTAAACTTTTATTAAATTAATTTTTTTATATTTTTTAAAAAAAAATTCATTAAAATCGGATAATAAATATAAAAGTTAAAGATGGCGGCCGTAACGGAAAATGCAACGGTGACGTCATCATCCAATATGGCGGAAAACACATCACCGGAATTTTCGAGAACACACAATGACGTCATCCAAAATGGCGGATCCAAGATGGCGGATCCAAAATGGCCGCCGGGGTCAAGGTCAAGGTCAAAGGTCAAGGTCACATCCATCCAAGATGGCCACCGTGACGTCACAATCCAAGATGGCGGACACCGGCACCGGCACCACACCCAGAACCCGTGCGCCCGGACATACATTCCTATACTACTGTAATGAACTACAACATGATAGGTCACATTTTTTTTTTCAAAGCACCGAAAAGAATTGCTTGCCTTAAATTTTTTACCGTGATGTGAAATCCATTGAACTTAATTAAAATACAGCTTTTAAAATGTTTATATTCGCATTCCCAAAATATTGCTTATATTTAAAACATTTTATTGACTTAGAATGCCAAAAAAATAAGTTCTTAACAACAAAGAAGAAAGATAAAATAAGAATGTTGTTTGTATCTGAAAAAAAAAGATTTTTATGAATCAAAAAATCTCAACCGAATGTTATATAATACTTGTATGAACATAAAAGTAAAAAAAAAGTACATCCCAATTTTAAGATATGATAAGCAAGTAATGTGAGTTAAAATACCAGATCAATTTATACATGTATTTATGTATAAATAGCTTTTACCTTAATTGAATCAAAATCTTAACAACTGTCTCTAAAGTAAGTATGAAAATGTTAAGATCTGATAAAAAAAATGACTGTTATATTTATGTTCAGAAACGTTTACTTACTTGAATTAATAAAAAAATGAAGCTTTAAGTTTTCTGAAAATGTCATTTAAGCCTAATTATATTCGCAGCAGTTAAAGTGATGTGATGACTATAAAGAAAAATGAGTATATGTTGTGTAATGTATTCAAATTTTTAATTATTTTAACTGTTATGGATATTTAAGTTTCCAAACACTATTAACGAGAAAATTAAATCATTTTCAGTTCAAAATTTCATTTTGAAAACAGGTACTTAATTTAACATAGAAAACATAATGTAGACAGCAAAAAATATCATTGTCCAACAGCTGCGTATAGTCTGTCATTTACTTCTGACCTTTTGGTTTCGTTAATTAATGTTCTAATACGCTTATCTAGGAGTAACAATATTGTAATCGTATTATTGGTCATAAAAAGTAAAAAACTTAAATTATTTATTGTTACAATAATTAGAGTTTTATTATTTAATGACAAAATCTTTTTGGACAACTAAATTTCATATTTAATAAAATTTCATATTGTTTTGTTTTGTTCATTAATAAAAATATAAAAAAACTGTAAATAAAGCTATTAGACAATTAGAAAAGAGTATACCTGGTCTGTATATTAAATGACTTATAGGAGGTTAAGGAAACAGTTTTTAAGATATAAATTAAAAAACTTTATCAAGTTAGTTTCCACAAAATTAATAACTTCAAGAAACAAATATAAAACCTACAAAATGAGTAGAAAAGGGCAAAGAAAATTTAATTTTAGAGTTTCGTTAAATTTGATTGCTTCAATAATTAGGAATGTTTGTAAAAATAATTTATGTTAAGAAGAAGTTCCTTAAGTGAAGATTTAATTGGAGTACTGAATTAGCAAGAGGATAATTTACTTTTCCAATTTTTTTTTTTGTGCAGTGTCTTGTAGTGTACGCGGAACAGAGCTTATGAAATAATAATTCAGCCTGAAGTAATAAACGCTGTGATGTCAGGTAGGCCTATATCATTCCTTCTTTCCGTTTTCCAACGCCATCGTGAAGAAGGGGAGGGGGGGAAAAACCTGCTGGGCACGGTCTCTGAGACTCGTCTGGAGCAAGCAAATTTCCGTGACTTATGTCCTCCAAATTTCAGGTGGCTGAAGACCTGGCTTCAAGCAACGAAGGGATTTGCGAGGCGAAGGAGATGGAGATTGCGTGGTCGGGACCACCCTCAGTCATCGTAACTGCCTGGTCTACCAGATGAGGGTGGGGGAAATTTATCGTCATAATTGCTTTGCTTCCAGTTTCGAGTATAATTTTATATTCTTAACAACGCTGCGGTACAAGTCTTGATTTATGGTTCCTTGCACCCTCTACGCGTTCACTTTATCCTCTCTGTCTCTCTCCCTCTTTGTTGTTTTTTCTCACCTTCCGATTGGAAAATTTCTGTTTTAAAAATGCAGCAAGTGTTTTTTTTATTATATCATTAACTGGAGTTTACCAATTTTTTGCCCCATTTTATCGTCCCTTTTTTGATATAAGTACCTGTTTTCTCAATAAACTTTAAACCGCAATTGTAATTTCAGTTATTAGAAAGTAAGCTCAGTTCCAAACACTTGTATTTTCATTTGACACATCTCTAAATATATTTTTAAAAAAACTGAAGCATTACTTAAAGTTTAAACTTTATAACAACCAAAAATAAAACTTATTTAATGAACCACATGTACATCTCTTTAAGAATTTATTAACTGTTAAATTTTTACTATTTATCTTGAGTGAAAATAAATAATTAGTAATAAATTTTAAAAATATTAACCGAAGAAAAAGACTTAAAGTTATTATAAATATAGTGACGAATATTTTATGTAAAATGTAGTTTTACAAAAAAATGATCTTTTATTTTATAATTAAAAATTTGAACTCTCTAAGGATGGTTAAAATATTTTTAATTCATGGCCAAAGTTCCAAATTCCTATTTCTCTTGATTATACTACAGAAAATAAATTTACCAAAGATAATTGTTTTATTTTTGGTATTTGTTTCTGTTAAACCTATATATATATAAACATACATATATATGTATATATATTATATATATATTTCTTGTGTGCGTGTGTATGTCACTGAACTCCTCCTAGACGGCTGGACCGATTTTGATGAAATTTTTTGTGTGAGTTCACGGGGATTCGAGGATGGTTTAGATTCACAATTGGATATTTTATCTCAATTCTGAGTTAAGAAAAAACTAAAAAAAACAGGCTTTAAAAGCAAAAAAACTAAGCATTGTTGATAATTAGCCTCCATGGCAACGGGCTTTTGCATTGTTGTTGCCTTCTGCGTAAACATGGGAAAGGTTTATGGTAACGGCAGTGGCTTGCCCAAGAGGAGGGGTATGTATAATGAGAAGATACAAAATATCCAGCGTAGAAATACTTACCGCCATATGTACATTTGGGCAGGACAATGTCTGTCGGGTCCGCTTTTACACGTGAGTTTTATAACAACCAACCTAACTTAAAAATTTATTTGTGTAGCTCATTAATTTCATAATAATTTTTTTAAAAAGTTTTTATTATTCATGTTTTAAAAAAAATTACACGTTATTTTATCTAATTTATCAAATTTACACGTGAGTTTTATAACAACCAACCTAACCTTAAAATTTATTTGTGTAGCTCATTAATTTCATAATAAATTTTTTAAATTGTTTTTATTATTCATGTTTTTAAAAAAATATTAAAAAATTAGAAAAAAATTCTATTAAAAATTACATACTTTAAAAAAAAATATTCATTTTCAAAATTAAGAAGCAAGAAAATAAAAGTACACGTTTTTCATCTAAAATTTGTTACAATAAGTCGTTTTCGGTGATAATTAAAAATTTTATTTTCAATAAATACCTCATATTCGTTGTGGATTATTTAAGTATATTTCGTATAAATTTTTCATCAAATTTACACGTGTGTTTGTTAACAACCATCCTAATCTCAAACTTATTTGGTAGCTTATTGACCTCATAACATATTTTTCAATTGTTATTTTGTAAATAAAAATTATTATTTAAAAGAAAACTATCAAAAAATTAAAATTCATTTTAAAAGTTTTTTTTTGAATTTAGGGTGGAATCGAAGTAAGTATATTTTGTATAAATTTTTTATCAAATTTACACGTGAGTTTTATAAGAACCAACCTAACTTAAAAATTTATTTGTGTAGCTCATTAATATCATAATAAATGTTTAAAATTGTTTTATTATTCATGTTTTAAATAAAATTACACGTTTTTTATGTAATTTATCAAATTTACACGTGAGTTTTATAACAACCAACCTAACCTATAAATTTATTTGTGTAGCTCATTAATTTCATAATAAATTTTTTAAATTGTTTTCATCATTCATGTTTTAAAAAAATATATTAAAAAATTAGAAAAAATTTCTATTAAAAATTACATACTTTTAAAAAAAATATTCATTTTCAAAATTAAGAAGCAAGAAAATAAAAGTACACGTTTTTCATCTAAAATTTGTTACAATAAGTCGTTTTCGGTGATAATTAAAAATTTTATTTTCAATAAATACCTCATATTCGTTGTGGATTATTTAAGTATATTTCGTATAAATTTTTCATCAAATTTACACGTGTGTTTGTTAACAACCATCCTAATCTCAAACTTATTTGGTAGCTTATTCACTTCATAACATATTTTTCAATTGTTATTTTGTAAATAAAAATAATTATTTAAAAGAAAACTATCAAAAAATTAAAATTCATTTTAAAAGTTTTTTGTGAATTTAGGGTGGAATCGAAGTAAGTATATTTTGTATAAATTTTTTATCAAATTTACACGTGAGTTTTATAACAACCAACCTAACCTAAAAATTTACTTGTGTAGCTCATTAATTTCATAATAATTTTTTTAAATTGTTTTTATCATTCATGTTTTAAATAAAATTAAACGTTTTTTATCTAATTTATCAAATTTACACGTGAGTTTTATAACAACCAACGTAACCTAAAAATTTATTTGTGTAGCTCATTAATTTCATTATTAATTCCTTCAGATTCGCCTATACCATTCAAACGTTTACAATTTCCAATCCGCTTGGCATATGCTATGACTATAAATAAGTCAAAAGGCCAAACAATGACAATTTGTGGCTTAGATTTAGAAAATCCGTGTTTTTCTCACGGTCAATTATATGTTGCGTGTTCCAGAGTTATCGAATTTGTTTTTTTATACGCCTCAAGGATTAAGTAAAAATATTGTACATCCAATAACATTAAGATAAAATACGTTTTTGTAAATTAATAAATAAATGTTATAAAATGGTTTCAGTATAAGATTTTTTACCTTTACTTAAAACAAGGTAAAGTTTGTATTTAAGATGCTGTTATTGCCACACTCCACGGATAATATCCCAACCTGTAATCAGTCATTTCATTCACTTAAAATTTTCGGTGATGCCTAGAAATATCCGTGTCAATAATCATAGACAGTGGCTGCTATTATCCAATCTACAAATTTCATCCGTGGAGTGTGGTAATAGATGCATCTTTTTAGTTAACACAGCTTCTACATTTCACTTCACTCATACAGTATATGCATACTTACACACACAGTATATACTCACATGCTACCGATCGGTCGAATTTGTATAAATGTACATGTAATGACGTTAGATATTAAAATAACTCTTGAATAATAATTTTCATCAAAACAGTCCAGATTGTTACAGCTTATTGAAGAATGATTGAAATTTTCGAATTAACGACGTGTGTACAGGACAACGTCTGTTGGGTCTGCTAGCATGTCTCCAATTTTTACCACTATATTATGTCATTTGATTTGTTATTATTAGAACCCACTAAGAAAAATATTTAAGTTTTTTTAGCCATTGTTACTCTTATCACACAAAAGCCTTTCCTTTTAAAGACCATTCACCGTTTACTTTGCAGAAATTTTCATGTAGGCTCACGTTGTCAAAGATAGAACAAAACGGAGAAAGATTTATCGTCACATTGACAGTCTGAATGTTTTATCGTGGCTTCGCACACTAGAAAAGTCACAATCTGTGTCGCACTCATTTTCTTTCAAGAAATTAACTTATACGTTTGGTTTACAATATTACCTTAGCAGGGTCTTACTTATTTTCTACATAATCGTCAAAACAATCGAGATATTTGTTAAATCGTAAAACAAACTTCTCGATACCTTCTTCAAAGATGTTAGCCTCCAGTGAGAAGAAATACATGGTTAGCGCCTGGATCTCCTTCTCCCACACAACTCCTCTGTAAGGCGGATGGACTAATCACGCGGCGCATTCTGCCCCACTATTCACTCTCTGGCGATAAGCCTTAAAGCGGGAGCCAGTGCTCTGTGCGATTAGTCCACCCGCATTACAGCAGCGCTGTGAGGGAGAAGGCACTGGCTCTGTGTCTCTATTCACATGGCGGCTAACTTCTTCGAAGATTCCACCAATAAGTTTTTGTTAAGATAAATGTCAAATGCCTCTATCGTTTTGGTTATTATGTAGAAAATTAATTAAAACACCGTTGAACGATTAATAATAATCGTTTTATGTTATGTGTAAATTTGTCTTATTTATAGCCTATCGGAGGTTAAAAAAATGATTTTTGACGTGACAACGTCTAATAAATCGATGAACGCCAGCTGCACGCACGAAAAAGTGTCCCGTTACGCAAATTGTCCCGTTACGCTTATTCCTGTTACGCTGATTCTACGCTTGCGCCGCATCTATCTCTCTTCCACTCGATTGAAACAACCATCGATTTGACTTTTTCGAGGCACATTAAACTTGAAACACTCCCATTCGTTTCCTTCTTTTCCTATAATCGTCCTATCCTTAAAATAATAACACAGATTGGAAGAAGTTAAATAGCTAACATGTATAAAAGTTATAGTTAAAATAATCTCTTCGTGAAATAATAAACATAAGCCCTTTTCTCGCAGTTTTTTGTGCGGTCTGAATTTTACTATCAGGTGCAGACAGTTTAATACACTGCTATAAAATATAGTCACTTGACGAAATTTTCTAAATGAAATATGGAAAATAAATTTTTGTAGCTCCAAACAAATGGATCTACGTATAAACACCATCGGATTACGACTCATAAGTTAAGCATTCTGTTGTCTTAGGTAGATTTCGAAGTAAGACTACATATTATAGCCGTTACCATGATGCAACCTGCGGAAATTTTTTATAAAGTTTTTCGTTTCTTGGTAGATGAAAACTGCCGG
The DNA here is from genome assembly GCF_032445375.1 of Bacillus rossius redtenbacheri. NCBI lineage: Eukaryota > Metazoa > Arthropoda > Insecta > Phasmatodea > Bacillidae > Bacillus > Bacillus rossius. Next base: position 14,691,399 of record NW_026962010.1, read on the forward strand.
AGTTTTGTACAAATCACTTTCAAACTGATACATAAAATATAATAATGGAAAATCTCAGTCAAGTTGGTTAATGCGCAAAATCCTTACAAAGGGGTTATCAAACAATAAATCGCTATAAATCCCGTAATATGACAAATATAACATCGTTTTCAACGTTTTATAACTCAGAGAAGAAATACCAATACCTTTTGGCAGAAAATATATTTTGATACCTTCTGTTACAAATGCAATGGGTAGAACAAAAAAATTCATATCCCTTCAGTAGGCACAACATCGAATTCATTTAACTGTATGTAAATCAATAATTTTTATTTAAACTTTAGTCTGCTGCAAGTGGAAAAAACAACGGTAAAACCTTAAAATATTATCCACAACTATGTTATGAAAATTTTTTGTACTACCAATTATTACTACAAGGGATTGGAAAATGGGCTGAAAGAAAAAAATTCATTACTCCGTAAATATGCACACTACTAAATACATTTCAATGTTTGTACGCCTTATTAACAATATTTAAATATTAAGCCTGAAACCATTTTTCATACAACCAAATTTTGCTGCAAAGTGTAGAACAGATCATGAGAATTCTTAACTACCTTAGGCCTCTTTCACACTATACGGTTTTTTTTGCCGTCCGGGAACCGGACGGCAGCGAGGTACATTGAGGGGAATGGGAGCTTTCACACTACGAACCTCCGGCAGTTTCGCCGTCCGGCTGCCTGATGACTCGCCGGATTGCCACTACAATCGTCCGGTCGCCGGACGGCGAAATAGCTGCATAACTGCGTAGTAGTTTACTGCGCAGTATTGGAGCGTTCACACTTTCCGGCAGTTTGCCGTACAGTACATCCGGCGGTCTTCAGCCTATGAGAAGTGTTGTTGCATAGTTGCAAAGAAATGAGTGATCTTGACATCGACGTGGAAAAATTAATAATGTTTAGTTCACGAAAGGCCTGTTTTGTGGGATAAAACAATGGAGATTTACAAGGACAGAAACCTCACAAGAGAAGCATGGCGCCAAGTTTGTGTCGAGTTTGTTGGGGATTTCGACAGTAAAACACCTTCCGAAAAGAAGAGTATTGGTAAGTTAATTTCGCCATTAGTTAAATTTTAAAGAGAAGTTGGAAATTAGAAATAAGTACACATTCTTGAGATACGAAACGTATGTAGCCAACAATATGTTTTTAAAGGTTATTCAAATTTTAACAATTAAGTTTTCCCAACATTTTTACACATCATTTCTTAGCACTGTTGTAGGTAGCACATAATAATTATAGGCTGATGTTGGTTGCAGTAGATATATTTTGGTTCTTGTATTTTAATACAATTAATTTTAAAACTAAAATGGGCAAATAAAATCCCAACCATTTATGTTAAATGATAAATTTTAATTATTAATATAATGTATGCGAGGCTAAAGAATTGAATTGATACAGTTTGTTTTATTAAAAAAATATTTTTGTAACGTATTTAGACATACATGTAAATAAAACTCGTAAGTGCAGTACAGTACAGTACGAAAACATATCATGAGACGCATCATTGTGTCAGTTTATATATTTTTCATCTGCCACGATAGTGCACCAAAATCCGTTAGGAAGTAATCAGCCAGGACGTTTCGTAGCATATTTGACTTTATTCCTCCACGAATAGGCTGTCCACCAACTGAAAGATCTTCAAGTCCAACAATTGACGTTGTGTTTTCAAAGCTATATCCGTCTCTGTCGCGCACAATGTTATGAAGTACAACACAAGCTTTGACAATGTCTACCGCAAAATCAATGTTAACATTCAGTGGTCGATGGAAAATTCTCCATTTATTGGTCAGTATCCCGAAAGAACATTCCACATATCTTCTTGCTCTGCTGAGCCGATAATTGAATACCCTTTTTCTTACATCAAGATGAACGCCTCCAAAAGGACGGATGAGCTTTGTCGACAAAGGAAAAGCTTCATCTCCCAAAAAGAAGTAAGGTACTTTAGGCGATTCACTTCCATACAAAGGTCTTTCATCTGGCAGTAAAATCTGACCACTGTCTAAACCTTTCCACAAAGAAGATTGCTTGAAAATAGAAGGGTCACTTTCTGATCCGTAGGAACCAATGTCGACGTATGTAAATCGATAGTTTGCATCAGTAACAGCTAGTATTACTATAGAAAAGTAACCTTTATAATTGAAGTACATTGACCCACTATCTTCTGGCTTTATTACTCTGACATGCTTCCCGTCTACTGCGCCGATACAATGCGGAAAATTCGCTTTCTTCTCAAAATCATTTGCAATTGCTTCATATTTTTCCTTGCATAGTTTTGGAATGCATTGTTCATGAAGAATGGTCCAGATTGCAGAACAAACATTTCTGACAATTTTGCTTATTGTTGATACTCCCATTCTATACGAATAATGTAGGTCCATGAAAGTGCATCCACTGGCTAGGTACCTAGAATTATAATTAATTGTTAATAAAACATTACATTAAGAAACACAAAAAGACATCATACAAATGATCATGTCATATTTAAAAAACAAAATAACTCTAACAATGTAATTTCTCTTTCAGGGCAACAAATCATGAAGAAATGGAACAATATAAGAGACTCTTGGATGAAAACGAATAGAAAACTCAAAGGAGGCCAAAAATCTGGTTCAGGTGCTAACAAAATCAGAAAATACATATATCACGACGAATTGATGTTTTTGAAAAAAATATGTGAACATCGGCCGAGTGATTCTAGCTTTGAGGCAGAAGAACGCAATATTTCACAGAAGAATACTGACAACCTCCCAGATAACAGTACATCAGAGACATTTACTGAAGAACAGGGTTATGAAGAAGCAGACGCAGCAGTGGAACAGCAAATAAGACCCACTGAAAAGACAACCACGCAAAAGCGAAGTGATTCAGGGACTTCTGTAAATGTAGACACTTCCACGGCTCCAGGTAATAAGGGACGAAGAAAAAGGAAGCTCGACGAATTTGAAACACGAATGCTAAAGGCTGAGGAAGAAACCATCAGTCCCGAAGACCCTCATTTAAGCTTTTTTAAAGGACTTTTGCCATCAATGAAAATGTTAACAAATGAACAATTCATTGATTTCCAGATGGCAGTGTTACAGGCACTAAAGGCTGTTAGTTCCCAAAATGCTACTATGACTGTTCTTCCTCCTAGACAAGGCTTGGACATTCAAGGAGTGCCCATTCATCATAATTATACCCATGTGAGTCCACCTAATTTTCACCATTACCCTCACTCGTCCACTCAGTTTTCGCAACCTCAAGCACGCTTTGAACCTAGTGTTATACATACGATTCCTCAGCAGCATACGTCTAAAACAGTCTTTCCAGTACAGACCTCCCATTCTGTTGATTCAGCAACTCAAAATGAGTCCACTACACCTGAATGGCTACATGGTACATCTACATCGGCCACGAAGACACCTTCACCTGCTGATTCGACTTTAACATGTTTGTCAGAAATGCAAGATATTGATTTTTAGTGTTACTTCTACCTAATTATGCTATGTCATAATACAAACAGAATTTAAGCAGAAATATGCTTTGATACTTTTCAAACTATTATATTAATCTCAAAGTTTTTGAATTAGAATTAAAGCGTGTTAATTTTTTTATAATTGTTAATTTTTCTGTAATTATTAGATTATTATGGTTTTGTTTCGGACTAGATATTTCTCATTCATATTTACTGAACTTTTTTTAATTGCTTTAAATAATAATTTTTTCAGAAGTCCTGTTTATTGCTTAAAAATTGTAATTTTTATAGAAACATGTTTTAGGGTTTTCCATTATTTTATTACTTTGCAACAATACTCACCAGAGTGATACAGCTAGCATTTCTATGGGCTGAATACAGTTTCTTAGCTTCGTGTTTTGACGCTGCAAAAGAACTTTCAGAAGACCATGAAGTTCATCGAATGTTGTCACTGACATCCGAAAATAATTAAAAAATTTATCTTCATCTTGTCTCAGTTCTTGAAATATACAAAATGCTCCTTTTTCATCTCTTCTCACTAACAGAGGATGTATCCAAAACCGTCTATTTCGCTTTTTTTTACGTCTTTGGACCAAACTTAGCACAGCGCATAATTTCTGCCGTCTGTCCATGGCTGCAACAACCGATGAAATACCGGACGAATATTGTGTAGTGTGAAAGGGATGAAAAAATTTTCCTTGTCCGGCAGTATTGCCGTCCGGTTCCCGGACGGCAAAAAAAACCGTATAGTGTGAAAGAGGCCTTAGTAAGCACACTATCAATTTCGTTCAAATTGATTGGTAAATATACATTTTTTTTAAATCTTTGGTTTTAATCTAACTTTATAAGACAAACAATTTCTGCAAGGGAAACCAAACCGGAATAAATATTAAAATGTTCCTGATTTCCGTAATGTATTACGCTATTTAATCCGTTATTATTTGTTTTGAAACCTTAAAATATTATCTAAAGCTTTCGTTCGAAATAATATTTTACAGAAACAACTACTATGGCAAGGAGTGTAAAAAAAAAAAGCGAAAATATCTAATAACTACCTTAGTAAGTACACTATTTAATCCGTTATAATTTTTGTAAACATTCAAAATATTTTCTAAAACTTTGGTCGAAAACAATTTTTGACGGAACGAACATATCTGCTCAGGTGAAAAAACAGGGATTAAGGGACCAAAAAATTCATAACTCCCTCATTAGAAAACATATCAGTTCTATAACATGGAATCATAAAACCTTTAAAAATCATCTAATACTTTGGTCTGAAACAATATTTGCAAAGACGAAAAATTACTGCAAGGGGTTAAAAAAATACGGGGATGAAGTAAAAATAAATAAATAAAACTTCCTACCATGTACACAATAAAATTTGTTCTTGCTGGTTTTAAATCTTTTAATTAATAACTATAACGTTTTTATATTAAATTTTTATGTAACGAATCTTTACTGTAAGGGGTGGAAATAAATTTGTTTTAAAAAAAGAATGATTCCGTTTTTGTGTTATAATATAAAATCGGTAAATTATTAAATATTCTATACATAAACATTATACTTTTAGCTGAAATATTTTTTGGTGAGACTAACATTACCGTTAAAACAGGTTTGGAAAAAAATTAGAAATTTCTCTATCAACTAATTCGTTCTTATTTATTTTGATCATTTTAACCTTGGTTTAAAGCATTTTTACGACCACTTTGTCCACGTTGCTGCACTTATTTCCCCCTAATCTTTCCTAATTCTTGTTTTATTTATTGTTACCTGAATAAATCGTAATGTGGCTAGTGCTGTGTGTCGTCCCTGAGAGGTAGGCAACTGGCAGGGCCTCATCAAAAAAAAATGCTACAGAGAAAAAAAAAGCTTCGCTTACCGAAAAAAAAAAGTTGTTTGTCTCATATGACTTGTAAATGGATTTCTTGCACTCGATTATGGAAAGTTTGATAATTTTCTTCCTTATGCCTGTTACCAAGCCCGGGAACTGGGTGAGTTTACCTAAACCTCGAAGCAATAGAGTAGGCCCTATGTGCAAGCAAAAATTTATTCATTACTAAACACACAAAATAAAATTAAAACTCTTGCTTCACCATTTTTTTACTATTAATTTTTTTTCCATTTGCTTGCACACCAGCATAAGTCCAGAGCGATACTGTAACAAAGAGTGTACCATTAACGTATATGTTATAATAAAACAAATAATTAATAATTATATCCCTGCACTTTACTTTATTTCTGCGTACAAAAATTATTTGCTTCTTAGTATTTATCTAAGCAGTGACAGCTTACAATTTTCAAATATATCTACTCAGCAATTACCTGCTCCAAAATAAAAATACAGCGTCCAAAATAAATATTAAGAGCGGAATCCAGCCAGACCATTTATAAATGACCACAAATGATGCTATCAAATAAAACAACAATACTTATTTAAAAGTTCACCATTACCACATACTATTATGAATAATACACTGCCTAGTTATGGAATTTTTTAAAATAATATATTCACGTAACAGTTAATGTCAAAATATTGTTTATAAAAGCAAAAAAATAGATATGAACTATCACACACCTGCCTATGACTGTACCGCAATGTCTCATCAAAGTATTAAAAGATAATTAATTTACAATTTTAACGAGCCACGTTCCAAAACTCGTTAAAGTCACAAAACTGATGGGACAAAAGGGGTAACGCCACTCGTAATTAGCGGCTAGCAGTAACTATCAACACTTGCCTTGCGGTTGCGGTCCGCGACTCACCGAACGAGTTTCAGAGGCTCGCTCGGGACGCGAACGAGCTCCGCCCGATGCTTTTCGCTCCTCGGGGAACGTACGCAGCGAGTGGGTAGCGAGTTGACGTTACCTCCGCAAACTCGTCCTGTGTCTTGCGTCTGGTAAACATAACTGAATGGTTGTTAGTGTGGGAGCTGGTCGCATTGAGCCCCTTAAAAATCTATCGTAACACATGGTGTAATATCCATCAACCATATGCACATTGTTACTCCAGTGATGACAGAGTATACAGTATATGTGTTTCCTTTGGGCGCGTCACGATAAGTGTGCACTTTTGAATTTCGCCGAAAAAAATGCTGTCATTCGCATATTTTCCCTCTCATGCTAGGGCCTTATCGCCATACTAGTATTTTCAAAAAAACGTAACCGTATGTGTGATTATGTAAATTACGTAAACCAAACCGAGCGCTGTTGTCCCCGCCGTGAGAAGTCTCAAGTCTGAATCAGGATCAACACCACCAAAAGCCACACCGACCCCCCCCCCCCCCCCCCCCACAAAAAATAGCTCTACAAACAGACATCGCAATAGTCATCACAAGCCATCCACAAACTTTCCTGACTCCTCACGTAATTGCACATCACATTTTCACAAGTACACAAACGGCTCTCGTCCAGAGTTAAAAGTCCGTTCCGGACTTTGAAATTTTCCATCTATGGCTGAGGGACTATCACCTGAAAATATTCTATCACCAAGTCGCTTTCCTTGAAGAAATTCTAAGTCCAGTAGTTCCTGGCTGACAGACCAAGTATAACGTGGTGGCGATGACGGATAGCGTGACGTTCTTGATGGTCGGAGATTCGATGCCCTCACGAAGAGAGTGACTCCGGTGTTCTCCTCGGAGGCAGACTGCTCACTTGTCTCTAAGGTGACCCCCTTATATATAGTCATGATCTATAACCTCAAACAATCTGGAAAGTTTTCACAACTGGTCAGATGGCTGACTTCCTATAACGTCTCTTCCCGCCACTAGAGGTTTTTTTTATACAGCTGACACTTCCTTTACTTCCATATGTCGGGTGGCCTATACTTCATGCATTGACAGGAACGCCGGGAGTCTACCTCTACCTTGAAGTTGCCACGCCGCATGTCAGCGACACGGTGCCCGCTCAATTAAGATCAGTTAAGGGAATGCACTTCACCCAATAACATGCTTCTGGACGACTTTATCGAGTATATGCAGACCCCAGCGAGCTGTTGTTCCGACAGAAGCCCTCGGTGAGACTCACCGATTGAAGACCACCACACTCGCCTTCGCTCCAGATCGAAGCTATGTCCATCGCCTTGCTGACGCTTACGTTTTTAATGAACAGCACTCCTGGTATGTTATCATCACTATGAAGTGTGAAGATCGAATTCCGTGGGAACAAGTAGTGTGGGACTTAGAAACTGCCGCCGAACACTTGTGATAGAATATTTTTGGAGTAAAGTGTCTTGTGATGACAGACATTTTTGATTTGATCTCCGAGTGCAGTGATTTATAACCAACGAGTTAAGTAATGAGATTAGTATCCTGTGACAGCAGTACTAGTTATCGATTCTGTGGGGCTGGAGGTGCTAGAGTGGTAGCAACTTAACGTTTATGACTTTATATGGACTTGCAAATGAGACGTTTGACAATAACGAGTAACAAGTAAGATACATATCAAGCTTTACGTTACGTTTACGTATGAAAAGTTTTTATGCTTATTTAAAATCCTCTTCTTCTGTTGTGTACATTAATCAATTTCAGGATTCTGACTTTAAATTTACTTCGGCGTTCACAATTACTTACATAAGAAACGTAGTAGGATTTAGATTCTGGAGGTGGTGAAACGTAATTAGTCTCTGGAGGTGGTGGAACAGAGGTTTGGCAGATGTTACTTTGAAAATATTTGAATACTGTGGAACTTAGTGCTTGTGAAGTTCAAGAGACTGCGTGTCCTTCAGTTAAGTCCTATCCGGTGATTAATCAGTTAATAAGAGCTGTACAGGAGGCAGACTCGTAACCAGAAGTTACGAAGTAGTGACTACTAATATCTACTAGTGAGTCGAATTCTGAGGTGAGTTGGCTGTTCTGAATAATTGCACCAGTACTCGGGTACAGCGATACACATTAATTTTCTAATTTCTCCTTTGCTTGTGTATTAATTGACATTGTTAGCCAACATATACTTTAAAGATATTTTCTTAGCACTTAAAATTCTCATTTGATTCTAGAGACAGTGCTTTAATACATGTGTCATGTTTAAGCAGCCCTTTTAATTTTTTTTTTGTTATTCTGCTAGTTGTTATTTGCTAACGGTTTTCGTACAAACGTTTAGTGCAATTGAAGATAGTTTGGCATTCAATGTTTTAGTATGGGCTTTAACTTTACATTGGTAAGAAATATTATCATTGTAATACCCACTATATATGCATTTTTTATATGATGCAGTATTTTTCGTCATCACTAACCGAGGAACAAGATCATAGCAGAGTCTTTGGTTTATTTTAATGTTTCCTGTGTTCATTACATTTATTCCATAATAAATGCACTCTTATTTTCTACTCACTCCACTCTATTTTATCCACCAAATATACTTATCCACAACGTATTAGTGAAGATATGAAAAATAGCGTTCCAAGGTCAAAACAAATCATGACTACGTAAGTGGTGAAATGAAATTTGTTTTCAGATATTCAATGCTGGATGCATTTAGTTAAACATATTAAAACAATTTTCGCTGCATGGAATATGACAAAATGTGCTATCGATCGTTTTGGAATATTGTAGAACATGTAAGATGTAATATTCACTAAGTTCTTAAAAGACACCATAAGTCTATAGAAGTTTCCAGAACATTTACAGAATAAATGGGTACTTCTAAATTTACCTACGCCTGTAGGCGGTGAAAAAAAGGAATTGCTTTTATGAAGATATCCGTATGTTTGCGAAGACTCAAGTATATTTTTAAACCAGAGATTAACGCTAGTTTAAAAAGGAAAATTTACAAACAGCTTACGGGTGGTAGGGTTGCGGGTTATCGACCAGTTGCGCATGACCCCGCGTCAGAAATGTCAGTTATTCCTCGGCCCCGCTCACAACACGGGCCAGTGAGCTCCCGGAAAGGGTAGTGGGGGGGGGGGGGGTAGGGGGGACAGTATTCAACCCCCACCCCTATTTCATCGCTACCCCTTTCCCTTCACACCCCCGACGCCGGGCCATTCGGCATCGCGCCGGAATGAAAACACACCCTTGCGGCCGGCCGTTCGCCGCTGTGGGGGGTTGGTTTTGATTAATGTGCCGTCGCCGCCTCCATTCAGCGCGTGTTCGCCGCGACGTGTCGGGAAGCGCCGCCGAATATGCGTTGCGGGCGAGCATCTATCAGGGCGCCGGGGGATTTCAATTTTTTTTCAAACTTTCGGCCACCGACGCCCACACCCTGCTTTCGCCGACCACCCCTACCCCTCCTAACACTAACACAGGAACTCGTTGGTGCGGCAAAAATTCTGCATGGAAAATGTGATAAAACTGGCACGCAGGAATGAAATGGGTCGGCAGAGTGATTATGCCATATCCACGCCCTTCTCCCCTACTCATGGTCTCCAGCTTAAAGCCGCTTCCATGGCCGAGAGGACTTTAATATGGCACAACCATCCAGTCTTTCGCTGTTTAAACAAGATAAAAGGTTTTTTTATTGGTAACGTGTGCTATAGTTAGTTAAGTGCACATCGTGAGTTGTATATAAAAGTGTCTCCGGGCAAAGGTTCCCGGCGGAGGATTGAAAATGGGGTCAATGACCGATTGCCCTGATGTCACGGCGGCCATCTTGGATGATCTTGACCATCAAAATTCCTCAAAACTGACTTAAAATTCATTTTCAAAATTCTTAGATATTTCCCTATTTTGAGGGAAGAATTCCTGTTTTGAAGGAAAATGTTCGACATTTTTTCCTAAAAAATTCAAAATTCGGAATGCCTCAAAAGACTTTTGAGTTTGAAAGAATCGAAAATCCTAAAAACAACTGCTTAAGACTCCTAAAAGCAAGCCGCCCTAAGCAGCCGAGCTCTTGACTTTGACATTGATAGCAAACTTCTAATTTTTAATTTTGTATTACAAATTCTAAAAAAAAAAAAAAATTTAAAAAAAATATTAAAAATTGCTTAAGTAACTTCCGCCATCTTGGGTTAAAAAAATTGCTCTTTTCGTTAGCCCCATCATTTTAAAATCCGTAACTTAAGTATATTGCTATAAAATAGCAAAAAGTTAAAAATTCATAACAAATTTAATTAATAAATTTTAAATTAAAACTTACACCATATTCAATTAAGACGTTACCGTTGCACATCTTTGATTATGGAAACGTTGCACTTTACGTTAAGCCCACCATATTGAATGTGTATGCCGTCACCATTGCAATTTATTTACGGTCGCCTTCTTGGATTATAGAAACGTTGCAATTTTCGTTACGGCTACCGAATTGAAAATCCGCATTAATGAACCGGCTTTATTGGGGAAAATGTTAAAATTAATAAAAAACTTTAAAAAATTATTTAAAAACGCACTTACATGGAATTCTATTTTAAACTGGTGAGGAAAAAATATAAATGGCAACAGATCCTTCCTCCATGTAAGCCACCCGACAGCTGATTTCCCACTACTATTGGCCAAAGTATATATTATGCCAAAAAGTATGACATCATTACAGTTATCTTTTTTTCTCCTGCTGGAGGCCACCATCTTGGATCCGACATATTGTTTTCGTCTACTAGAGTGCGCTACCGTCATATTAGTTTAAATTTTGACCACAAGAAGGCAAGAATAATTTATAACCATGGCGCCCACCATCTTATCAGCTGGCTTAGCCACTAACTTGTAAATTTCTGATTATTTGGCTATAAATTCGGGAAAAAATTCCAAAAATCATCAAAATATCACTTATTAGATCGATATCCACCCTCAGTTAGAACCTTGTTCAATACGAGAAAGGTAATTTAATAAATATATGAAACAATTGACACGTTAAAAAAAATCAAACAATAAGTTACAAAAAAAAGTTATTGCAATAATTTATACTCCAATACAAGAACAAAAAACAAACTAAGTAATAAAGTTTCACGATTTATACAGTCTTCTCAGAAGGCGAAGTGAGTCCTTTACATTCCAAGAAATGTATTTTCAAGGCAGATAAACATGACAGTCGATCAAACAGGCACCTTCAATCAGTTGCAAGACACAACCAGTAGGTGTTGCCCAGGAACGTCAGATAGTTTGGACAAACACACCAGTCGCTTGTCAAGCTAACACGTCAAGTTGTTGGCAAGATATCCCAGTCGGTAGCCAGAAACGTTTATTCAGTAGCCAGGAACGCACGTCCAGTAGGTGGAAAGTTGACAGTTGGTAGCTAAGCGTCTCTACTCAGTAGGCAGGCACATAATCGGCGGCCAAATGCATCCACTTCGTAGCCATCATGTCCAGTTATCAACTAAGCATGTCCAATCAGTCACCAGGCACGACCAGTTGTTGGCTAGACACATGAGGTTGGTGGCAAGTTACTACCAGTCGATGGCCTGGAAAGTCTATTCAGTGGCCAGGATCGCACGTACAGTAGGTTTCCAGACCACATGCATTTGGTAGCCAGGCGCATCCAGCAGGTGGTAAGAAACGTTCAGTCAGTAGCTAAGAGTTATTTTTCTGTCGATACTCAGCGAACTCTTTAAACTGTTCATGAACGAAGTCATACGCATAGGCAAAGCGTCTCCGAACGAAGATATATTTTTTTTCGACGATACTCTGAAAACACTTTAAACAGTTCATGTACAAAATCATGGCCAAGCGTATCCGAAACAAGAGGTATTATTCGTTGATACGCGATCAACATTTATATCAGGTCATGAACAATGTAAGGCGTACGGACCAAATGTCTGCAAACCACGAGAGTAGTATGCAGATGTATGTCCGGCGCCAGGTGTAGAAGCAAGGATTGAAGTGCATTCCCGCCATATGGGATTGTGACGTTGACGACAGCTGTCGTATCTATCCTGGTCGCTTGGCAAGCTGTGGCCCATAGCCGTCTGGTCCGGGCACGAGTGTAAAAAAGTGCTTTTGAGCGGCGGCTGGTATGACGAATGACAGTGCAATCTGACCCGGACCGAGCACTGTCTCCCACGCATCTCGTGTGTCCCCTCCCCTGCTACCCGCTCGCCAGGCGCCGGCCGGTGCGTGGGAGTCACACGTCCAATCAGTCCAATTACCGAGACTCAGACCTAGTTTTTGAAGAGTTATGGGCCCGTCCGCTAGATAGTAGTTTTCATAATATATTGCTAACATAACTACATTAATTTATTACGAGAAGTAATGTTTAAGCTATTATCAGGGAAACAAACCAGTAAAAGTTCACTCTATTTAGGTAGCCACTAATTTTGTGGTGTGTAATACAATGAGTTTTTGCTCCTCCTACTCCTTTATTTATTACATGACCGTTTATTACAAAACAGCATTAGGTATTTTCGCATCGATTAAATTAGTTTTGAGCCATGGAAATAACTTAATATAACCTAAAAAAAAGTATTAACTAAAAAAACTTTGTATGAGAACCTCTATTCCGATCCTTTATTTGCTGGTAGTTATGGGCTGGCCCAACATATAGCGACACATGTCGCGTGAAACATGGTTTCAGTTTCCACTGTAAGAGTCGCACTTCTGTATTTCCCTCCTTGTTCTGTGGCTCGCCTCTCGTCTGCGACGGACGCGTCCGAGCGCTGCTCCGCGCTTCGCCGCTAGCGACTCGTGAGTGGTCCGCCGTTTAGCAGCCAGTGCCTTGACGACATAGACCTAACTAAAGCCCGCCGCACACGGTACAATATTCCTTACAATATTGTAAGCTAGGAGTCGTACTGGCTCTACTACTAGTTTCTTCACTGGAATTCAAACTGGATACTAGTAGCTGTACGAGCTGGGCTACTGGTTTTGCATAATAGACAGCGTCCTATTTTTTTTGCTTGGTGTGTTCCAATATTTAAGGAGTGGCCAATCAGAACTCACGAAAACAGCACGAGGGGTTGTTTACACTTTTAAGCGCGCATGTCGTGATAAACATGGATGGAAAGAAGTGGACTAGTGACCAAAATCTCGTTTTAATAAATGCATACAAAGAAAAGCCTTGTTTGTATGCAGTAAAAAATGTGAATTATCATAATAAAAATTTGTTGTGGAGAATATTCTCTTAACAAAACTAGTAAGGCAGCTAGAATCGTGTGCAGCAGAAACTTGTAGCGCGCCTAGTGTTTCAGCTAGTAGCCTACACAGTACAGAAACCAGTAAGCATTATAGTAAGCAAACTAGTAGAAAATATTGTACCGTGTGCGGTGGGCTTTAATGGCGTCTCGAGCGGCCGACAGCTCGAGGTTTTTTTTTTTTTTTTTTTTTTTTTAATTATGTGGCCTACAGCTTTTCGCCAACAGCCAAAGTGTCATTATATTCAGTGGGTATCTCAATTTCAAATCGTCATCAAATATCAGAATATATATGGTACACCCATGCCTTACCCGGGACTAAGCTCGAGGGTTCGCTGTTGTCCTGGCCCCCTGTTGCAAGCCGCAAGGTGAGAACCCATTCACTCCCTGAGTTTTAAGATGGCCGGCGCCCTCGTCACGACAGGGAATCACTCGCAGCAGGGGTCAGAGAGCCGGGTGTCGTCAACGGCATGGCGGTCATATTGTTTGACCTTTGACATTGACCTTCAATATTTGCAAAAATGGCCGAACATGAAACAAAATTACTCAAGATTTACCAGAAATGCACCAAAATCAGCAAAAAAATTCAATTTAATTTTTTTTAGAAAAAATCCACGCATAAATATCAGAGAAACAAACATGTCCTTATTTAGAGGGGAAAAAATCCTGTTTTGAGAGAAAATTTTCGGTTTTTAGTCCCAAAAAAAGAAAACGACTAGAAATGTTCATAAAGAGGCTTTAAGTCCTCACCTACAAGAATCCAATAATCTCTGATGACATTTAACCTAAACCAATTTCCCAGATTCTAGAATTTTAATTAGAGAATTTAAGATGGCGGCCAAAATTGCGGACACCATGGTTATAAATTATTCTTGTTTTCTAGGATCCATTGCGATTTATATTTTGTCCGCACCGTTTTAGAATAGAGGACTTCATGTTGTACGCGTGGTTTTAAAATTATTTATTGAAAGTAATTTTTTACAGTTTTAAATTTTTTTAGAAATAAAACCAGTCATAAATATGTATTTTCAAGATGGAGGCCGTAACGAAAATTGCAACGTTTCTATAATCCAATATGGCAACCGTAATAAAAAGTGAAATGGCGACATCGTAAACATCCAATATACCGGGCGTAACGTAAAGTACAACGTCTCAGAATCGAAAATGTGCAACGGTGACGTAATGAAAAGTGCAACTCTTTTTTTTTAGAATCCAAGACGGTGGTAGTGACAAAAGCAATTTTTAACATTATTTGAAAATGTTTCGGAATTTATGGTCTATAATTAAAGATATAAAGTTGGCGTTTAAGGTCAAGGTCATTGGCTCGGTGACTTAGGGCGGCTTGCTTTAAGGAGTCTAAAGCCGTTTTTTAGGAATTTTGGTTCTTTCAAAGGCAAAAATCTTTCGAGGCATTCCGAATTTAGATATATTTTTTTTAATTTTTGACGAAAAAATCGGAACATTTACTTACAAAACGTGATTTTTTTTTCTTACGAAATAGGGAAATTTCTATTAAATTTGAGGAATTTATGTCATTTTTGAGGAATTTTCTAGGGTAAGGTCATCCAAGATGGCCGCCATGACGTCATGGTGGTCGGTCATTGACCTTATTCTTAATCCTCCACCTGGAACCAGTCCCGGAGCTCCTTTTATATGCTTTTATCGTGTGTGATTTTAATAGCTTTTTTATTTCTTTTTTATAGTGTATGCCAAACCGTTTACTGTTTCTCCTGCAGGGCTTACCTATTCCATCTTTGTGTTTTATTTCACTGTGTGCTATTAAAAATCTTTACCACCGACAAGACATTTAAAGTCATTTGTTAAAATATCAATTTAAAGTTTTGTTGGACTTACTGTTTATTAACTGTCTATAAATATTAATGAAGGGAGTGGGTTAAACTATGTATTACAAACCATTTAATAAATGTCAATTTGATACCATTAAGTTTTGGGGGAAATTTATATTATAATCATTAATTTATTGTTGACTTCATTTCTATGATTATTTTATTTAATGCAAGAAATGACAGTAATTTTTTAATGTTTTAATTTTGTACCATAGTAAATTATCATATTTAAATAACTGTTGTTTTGTCCAATTAAAGAAAATTTTCAATATAAATTGCTAATTTGTGATGCTTTTGAGCTGTAGGCAAAAATAGAACATAAAACATTAAAGTGTAACACAATTAAATCCTTAAAGTAAAATTCTTGTTTTTATGTAAATATATTCTTACAAAGTTATTGTTTTATGATGATTTACTTATCTAATTTTAGATGTGTTTTTATTATAATTACAATGAAATAACCATGCAGTTTTCATAGAAATATAACATAGTTAAATAGCTGACATGTTTAGTAAATAAATTTATAGGCATAAAAGCCAACGGAAAGTTATAATTTTAATTTTATTTAATGGCTTATGGCTTATGATATATACGAATATATTCTTATTTCTCGTAGTCTATTTTTTAAAGAAAGGTTTATTCTTTAGCAGAAATAGGAAAAATGTCGACTACATATTTTCTTAATATTTTTAAGTAAAATTATAAGTTTCAAATTCGTTAAATATTTAATTAATAATAATTTTAGGCACAGTATTTCAAAATATTCTTTGCTTTGTGGTTCTGTAACTTGTGTTAGAGGCCAGATGAAACTATTTGGTTATTTATTACCGAAAAAATGCGTGTGGCCTACTTAATTGTACGGAATTATTTCAAGAAATAAATATATATATATATATGTATTTTGGTTCACAAATACTAAATGAGCATATTTAAACGAAAGGTAAGTGATTGCCTTGCTATATATCTCACTGGTTCATTGTTGGGGGTCTATGAGGAAATAATATGTTTGTTTCAACGGTATTAGTAGTTAAAATCTGCTTCAAACTAATGCAAGTGTGATTTCAAACCAGATTTTCTTACAAAAAGCATTTGGTGTCAATTAAGATACGTTTAATATTATTTCCTTTTTACCAGTTTTTAGCAACCCAAAGTTTATTGAAGAGTGTATAAAAATTAATAAAATAATTTTAAAGTGACAAGGTAAAGTAAAAAAAAAATATCCCTCAGTTTTTCAGACTTTCTCCAATGAACTATCCGTGCTTTTAATACCTGTTTTAAGAGTTTTAATAGTTTTTAATTACTACATTGTATGTATGCAATTCTAAGAACATCAAATTTCTGTAAAAAAAATTTATAAATAATCTTGATACTGAATATATTAAAACGAACATGAACTTAAATGAATGGTGATTTCATGCCCTAACGGAAACAAGCAAATTTAGGTAAAAAATTAAAAAAAGAAAAACCTTTTTTTTTTACTTTTGCTGGATTTTGAAAAACTTAAAATTATTAATTATTTTTCAGTTCCGCTAACTTTCTTACTGCTTTAACGTATACATTAGTTAGATAATACCACAAATTTGTTTGGTTCTGTATAAAATTGTTATATTTTTATTAATAGGAATAACATATTTGTATGTTTACTTATTGAATAGATAGTAACCCATTAATTTTTTGAAAGACCGATAAAATAATATAGGTTTATAGCATAATAATTTTGAACTTATTTTATATCAGATTGGAATTGTATTAATTATTTTGATATTGAAAATTATGAAAACATTTTTTTTTTTATTTCAAATATATTTGCCATTTAAGATAAATGTTTGTAAAACTTTAATAGAAGATTTAAATTACGTTTATTAATACGTTGCTTTCCTTTCCATCTTAATTTTTTTAAAGGTTTAAAATGTCAACATGAAGTTTTTGTGGCATCTTTTTAATTCGTGTATGCGTGTTAATAAAAAGAGAAAAAAGTCCAAATGTGTGTTAAAAAAAGATTTTTAAAATTAACTAAATTTACAAAAAAAAAAACATAATTATGTTGCAGTTCTCGCCCCAGATACATTATAAAGATAATAAATATTTTAGTGACCACATTTTATTGCTTAACATTTTTAGTAATGCAACCGTTTTGAAGTGATAGGATATGGTAACTTTAAAAATGACCAACTATATGTAAATAAATTTCCGAAACGTTCCTAATTTTTCATGATAATAACAACATTCCCATTAAATTTGTCTAAATTTTATGTAAGTTAATTATAATAATTTTAACAGAATTTTTTTGTGGCACTTGCGAGCAATAAAACATTTTAGTGCAATTAATAATTGTGTGCAATAATTCAATTTGTTATTTATTTTATTTAATCTTATACTATTGAATTCGTAATAAAACAAAGCTTTGTCTTCATACTGTGTCATCCTGCATATACTAAAATTGACAAAGGATCAAAACTTCCAATAGGCGGTGAAATTCACTGAAACAGTGTTGTTTATTTTCGGAGAGATTTCCAGTTCGTTTACCTCGAGAAGCGCGGTCGAAGTTCTTTTTTTTATTATTATTATTATTTGTGCTCTGTTGGCGGCGCCGGGGCTGAGCACAGAGAGGGCGTGGCGTGGAAGAGGGGTTGCTGTGTGCGAGCAGCGGTGAATAAGCGCGGTTTGGGGAAACGCGGGACGGGAGTTTGGAAAATAGCGAAAGATCGGTGGTAGGGGGTGGGGTAGGGAGCAACGAACCATTTAGCCGTAACCTGACGGCCCTTTATCCGCCAAATTTACGGCCCTGCGGGTCGAAGGAGTCCTAGGTGCCGGGAAGGGGGGGGGGGTGCTTTGCAGACTAGCCGGCGCGATGGGGTAGTTGGCCGCCATCCCATCCACGCGGCTGGAGGGGGGTCGGCGAACATGCCCTATCTCTCCCCTCAGGAAACATCCCCGGCTTACTCACCCCCTCCCTCTTGGGAGAGAACCTCATTGGTGAACCCAAGCCTAAACCAGCACATCTTATGTCGAAGCCCAACTTATTTTTCTTGAAAAAGAATTGAATAGAAGATATGTTAGGACACGCCTTGTTAAGAATTTTATCTGTATTGCGTACCGATGTGCCACTTTCAAACTCTTGAAGAGGTCCAGGAATCTGTTTGGTTCAACATCGATTACAAACAATGTCTCCCAAGAGCCTTAATGAACCATCCGCCGTAACCACGGAGCTGTTTGGGTTACATCCGCGTAGAACGAAAGAAGAAAATAAAAATAGAATTGTCGAACGCTGAGTCAGACAACTGCGAGATATGAGATATGAAGAAAGTGACATTCAAGCAATTACTTTCTTTTCGATCTTTCGTGTCGACCGGTATAGGTAGGCTGTAAAACTCCAGATTTTTTAGAACCTTCCACTCCCGCCCCCCCCCCCCTCAACTAAACGCTATTCCTTATAAGAGGCATCGTTTAGCTCATTAACTATATTGAATATTTTTGCGAGAGCAAACTCTGCATGCACCCCAGTAACCAAAGAAAAACAGATCCACAAAAGAAATGCAACCGTAGGATGAAAAAATTAATGACGTTGAAGCATTTGAAAAATAAGTAAAAATGAGAATGAAAAAACTATGGGCTTAAAAGTAATGAAACAAACGTGCTGTTTATTGGCATACATCTGTTGGACTGGCACTGCTTTCAGATAACAAGCCGCTTTGAACGATATATTTAACCAAGATAATATTACGGAACAGAATATTTCTTTAGGTTGCTGGAAAATATAAATTTTACAATAAGGTTAAAAATGGTATAAAATAAAATGGCTTCATTAGTATAAAAAAGGAGGTATGGGTGCAATATAATACTTATGAGACTACGAATTTGGTGGTGGTGGTTTGCAAATTGTAAGGATTTGGCCATGTTAGACTCAAAATTCCTCAAAAATGATTTAAAAGGACTCAAAATTCCTAGAAATGTTCATATTTAGAAGGAAAAATTTCCGTTTTGAAGAAAAATGTCCAGTTTTAGTCCTCATAAATACAAAACTTCAAAATTCGGAATTTCCAAAAAGACTTTTGCCTTTGAAAGAATCCAAATTCCTAAAAGTGGTTTAAGAGTCCTGAAAGAAAGCCGCCCGAAGCCGCTGAAACAATGACCTTGTCTGTAAACTTGAAGTTATTTAATTTAAGAACAAAAATTCGGGAAAAAAAAAACATTCTAAAATTCATCATAAATTTAGTTATTAAGTTAATTATTGATTCGATCGATTGATTTGCTTGGTTCGGTCCTTGTTCCATCCGAAAATCTAAAAGAGCCGCTAATTTTACGATCATAGGCATCGTGTGGCGGATACGCCTAAACATAGCCGAATTCTTACGTTTGGCAAGCCATAAAGCCGTAGTCCCATTAGAAATACATTGTGCCAGAAGCCCCGAATTTATACTACAAAACACGTTTAAAGATATTTCTTACACAATGATACATATAAAAAATTGAATCAGTTTTTCTACTAAAAATTACACAGTTTTTTTTATAAATAAGAGACTTTTGGTTATTAGAACACTAGGTCTTAATACCTGAAATAACATGTTAAAGAGCTTCAAAATCTTATTTTCCAGTTATGGTTTCATACAATGTTATGTCCTCAGCCAAATTATAATTATATTATTTTTTTAATTCTTGATTACAGTCATAATATCATTTATAAAAATATTAAAGATTATTAGAGATAAAACACTTCCTTGCGGAACACATACCTACATGTTAGTGGATTTGAAAATTTTACTGAAAAATTTATATTTGTTATAGAACCATTCTACATATTTATATATTGTTGAGTTAAATAAAAACTATTTTATTATTTTTTTTTGTACAGTAACTGATTCATAATGTTTATCTACGATGTCAAATGTGTGGCCAACTGTGTGTCTTTTTACATGCTTTATATTAGATTCACCTGTATGTTTGTTTGTCTGTCCGTCTGTAACTCTTTCGACTAACAGTGAGTGGCTCATCACTGTAAAATGTCCCACCAATTTCATTACGTTCGTTAGCCGAGCGGTCTAAGGCGCGCGACTTCTATGACGTCAGCATTCGGATGTTTTTTTTTTTTTTTTCGTTAAATTCTAAGATTATATCGATACATCTAACTGTAAATGATTCGGAGAGACTTTACCATTTCTTTGTGACGTTGCAACTCCAAATAGTTATCTCAGATGGTAATAGGTAGTGTCGGTAACTCATTTCCCTATGATAATTATACATAAATATAGTTTAAAAAACTAAAAAACATGCTTTTAAAGAATATCAAACTAAAAACTTAAAAATAAATATAGTTTAAAAACTAAAGAAACATGCTTTTAAAAATTATCAAACTAAAAAGTTAAAAATAATTTTAAAATTTAATTTATGACAATAGTATATAAGCAATACTAGTATAAATGAGAAAAAAGCATGGGGCGCTTAATATACAAAAAATATGGCACAAAGCGCCTCAATCATTTTTCTCATTTATACTAGTATTGCTTATATACTATTGTCATAAATTAAATTTTAAAATTATTTTTAACTTTTTATTTTGATAATCTTTAAAAGCATGTTTCTTTAGTTTTTTAAACTATATTTATTTTGAATGTGAGTTCAAATGTTTTCCATTTTTTATGGTTCTGTGATTAGTTTTTGTCCTAGATAAGGTATGTGTATCTAGGGTTTGTCCAAACGTGTGTCCTATTCGCTGACAGTGTGTCCAAATGTTTGTCCTTTGTGTCGAAATTGTGTCTAACGTTGTTTCTTTCGGTCGAAAGTCGGTCTAACTATGTGTCTTTTTCGTTGACGGGTATCAAATGTGTGTATTAGATGACGAGTGTGTGTACAAATGTTTAACCTAGATAACGAATGTGTGTTTAATGTTCTTCCTATTCGTTCAATATTGCACACACGTGGGTTCTAGATGATTTATGAGTTCGATGTGTTCTAGATGATAAATATGTGTTCGATGTGTGTCCTTTTCGTTAAATTTTTGTCCTTTTTCAATGTGGATCCAATGTGTGTCCTATTGAATAAATCTGTGTCCAAAAGGACGAATATGAGTTCTTTTTTTAAATGAGCAGACTAAAGTCTGAAGTTAGGACCGAATATTTAATGGAATTAAACCTCTTGGACATGAAGTAAGCATAACAAATGTTTCATGGTTCATTTTTCTATAGTAAGCATAAAACATTCTAAGTTGGTCTATGTGTTTGTAATTGTAAATAGCCATTACGTAGGTCTGACATTTCAGAGACTCTTATTTTATTTGCTTAAAATAGTTCCCATTGGTTTGAAAGAAATTCCAAGTATCGAAAAATGAGGTCCCGTGGTTTGGATTCGCTTAATCTATATGCCGGATATGACCTGTCCTGGTCTCGTGGTTCGGAGTGAACTGGACCTTACGTCTAACATTGGAAATTACTTGGTTGAAAGGAATACCCAGTATCGATAAAGAAGGTACTGTGGTTCGCAGATGCTCGTTCTATACACTCGACACTGTACATGATCTGACCTCGTGATTCGGTAATGATTGATCTGCATGCATGTAGCTGGTATTCTACTATTAAAAAAGTGCACCGAATACGGCTTCCATTGTAGCATAATTATATCAAGTGACACATTTATTAAGCTGTGCAGGAGGTCTGTGTGCTGTGAAGATGAATAATTAAATAAATAATTTAGAGCAAAAAAAAAACTTTTTTGGCGTTGATAAAATAGCCAATGACTGTAATATATCGAATTAAAGAATATAATAAAATTTGATATTTTGATAGTAGTATAGGAATGACGGTCCTGCGGCAGGCTTCAGGCTGTGGTGTGTGGTCTCGGTGTCCGCCATATTGGATTGTGACGTCACGGCGGCCATCTTAGATGACCCTGACCTTTGACCTTGACCTTGACCCCGGCGGCCATTTTGGATCCGCCATCTTGGATCCGCCATTTTGGATGACGTCATTTTGTTTTCTCGAACATTCCGACATTTTGTTTTCCGCCATATTGGATGATGACATCCCCGTTGCAATTTCCGTTACGGCCGCCATCTTTAAGTTTTTTATTTATTATCCGATTTTAATGAATTTTTTTTAAAAAATTATAAAAAAATTTAAATAATATAAATTTAATAAAATATTTATAAAAAACAAACATTAACAACACGGAGCTCGGAGTCCTCGGTTCGAACCCGACGGGTGCAATAAAATTAAAAATGGCGACCGATCCTTCCCCCCACGTTGGGTGCTGGCATACTGACACCCACCACTTATGTCAAAGTATACATATCTTCACCTAGTATGACGTCATGTCCACCATCTTGAAATTTGGACGCCATTTTGAAAATCTTTATTTATTATCCGATTTTAATGAAAAAAATTCCAAAATTCATCAAAAAATTAATGTATTTGAATTCTGTTTGATTATATCAATGTACGTCCTTGGTTCGATTCCCGACGAGATTAAACGGTCGATCCTTCCTCCATGAAAGCTACCTAGACTGATCTACCACCACCAGTACCAAGGTATATATCATCAACTGGTATGACATCATGTCCGCCATCTTGTCTTCATCTGCTGGAGACCACCATCTTGTTTTCGTCTGCTAGAGTGTGCCGATACCATGTAGTATATTATCTGGTCACCATACTTTTGTCCTCGACTGTTGACATTGATCATTGACCTTTGGCCTTTGACCTTGACCTTGAACTTTGACCTTGACCTTGAAATTTGACCTTGACCTTAAAATTTGACCTTGACCTTGAAATTTGACCTTGACCTTGAAATTTTACCTTGACCTTGAAATTTTACCTTGACCTTGAAATTTTACCTTGACCTTGAAATTTGACTTTGATCTTGAAATTTGACTTTGTCCTTGACCATCATGGATCCGACATTTTTTGTTCAGTACATGCTACCAGGAGCGACCACCTGCTGGAGTACACCATATTGTGCGTGTACTTGTATTATACAGTACATTTCCATCTGGATAATTTTATTCTAACCCGCTACAGTGCAGTAATCATTTATTACCGAGGTGCCCCCGCCATCTTGAAATTCTACCGCCATCTTGAAATCATGTAATAATGTAGCTAGAAAAGCGGGAAAAAAATATAAAATTAATTAATTAAATCACTCATTAACTTACATATCGATTCGATCCGCTCCAGTCCTTGGTTCGGTCCCTGAATGATGCAATAATGTTTAATTTTATGAAAAAAATAATAATTTCAATAAACCATGTTCAACATTCTTAAAGAGGTTTTAAATCCTCTACTACCATCATCCTATCAGACATCAAGACCACCATATTGAAAATTCGTAATTGTAATGCTAGAGATTCGGGAAAAATTTCAAAATTCATTAAATAAATTTGTAATCTATATACTGATTGATAAGATCGACTAAGGTCCTTGGCACGATCCCGGAAGAAGCTAAAATCAAATTTAATTTTAAAAAAGTACCAGAAAAGTGTAAGGTTCGAGAAATAAAACACCACAAAGTCTTTTACAAACTCAATATTTATTACACAACTTGCTGTACCCTGCCACGTTTCGCTGTGGCACATTGTGATTGAATATTTTTTTTGTTTTTCCACTGTATGCGTAGATATAAAGACTATCTGGTTTTCTGACTTGGGAACACGCAACATACAGTTGTCCATGTAAAAAGCAATCCGCATCTAAATCTAAACCACACAATTCTAAAGATTGACCTTGAGCTTCATTGATTGTGATTGCAAATGCCAATCGAATTGGGAATTGCAATCTTTTAAATTGAAATGGTGTATCGGTCGGGATCATGGGTATTCGAGGAATGAGGACATATTCACCTTTGAAAGGCCCCGTTAAAATCGTTGCTTCCACTACGTTATTAATTAATCTCTTAACTGAAAGTCGCGTGCCGTTGCAGAGTTTTGGCTGATTAATATTCCGCAAGAGGGTAATTGGCACACATATTTTCAATTTAAGTATGTGTGGTGGTATCCCTGGCTGAACAAGTGATTTTAAAAATTCCGTAGAACATATTAATTAAATTTAAAATCTAAATAAAAAGTATAGGGTCTAAGCAGTTCAAAAAATGAATAGCCTAGAACCATCTACATGCAATCCCACATCAAGTGGTGATAGACCCATACAAAACATTACCTCTACTTACGATTGATGCAATTGTTGTTATTGGCGATAGAACATATTAATTAAATTTAAAATTTAAATAAAAAGTATAGGGTCTAAGCAGTTCAAAAAATGAATAGCCTAGAACCATCTACATGCAATCCCACATCAAGTGGTGATAGACCCATACAAAACATAACCTCTACTTACGATTTGGATAACGGCGCAGCTCAATCGAGACACGATCACACTAAAGTACCTCATTCATATTGTATATATAGTCCCATACCGGTAAGCTTAGTCATTTTTTAATTATTGCACCTCACAATAAAATCATTCTCATTGTATATTGCCATTTCCCGCTCGCTTCACTTGACATAGTTTTTTCCATTGCTAAGAGAAATCCTTTGGCATGGAGAAACGTTTCCATAACAGAAATTTTGTGTTTTTTGTTTTTATTGGTGAGAAAACACATTAATAAAATGGCGCAGTTACTTTTTCGCGGTTGCGGGTATGTTGCTGACGTGAAAAGTAGATAAAAACAATCCTTGATGCGGGTTGTATTTAATGGTAAAATTTCAGCTCGATCGGTGCAGAACTTTTTGAGTTTTTGAAGCGTACACAAACCAACATAAAATTTTTATAGATATAGATTATAATAGCAATATATAAGATATAAGCTATAAGATAAGAATTATTTAATTTTCAAATGTATTGTACGAAATGTATTTTTTAATTTTAACGTATTTTTATCAATAGAGTCGAAAGAATATACTTTCAAATTAAATAAAGTTTTTTATTCTTTCTTGAAATATATATATATACATATTTGTGTAAATTATAGTCGTCAAGGCACAATGGTCGAGTAAAGTCCTCCCCGTGCTCGCGTGGTGCGCGGACGTGTGCGACGCGACGTGTCTCGTGCGCTGTTACTCTCCTGGTTTAGTGCAAGAGCGAGTTAAGTGTCGTGCGGCTTACACGTTACGTATTCTAAAGGCTTCTTACTGACTTTCGCAGGACCATCATGGCGCCTTGCCAACCGACCCCACGAGTGAATACCCTTCACGTGAAGTGTCAAACCAAACCGCTCGCGTTGGACTTACTCCGATGGCTCGACGAGACCCTTGGGCTGCAGGATGACGAAGTGATTGCTGTACAGGTCGACGGACGCCAACGGTGCGTCTTTGTGAAGTTGACATCATTACTACACTGCGAGAGGATCATCCGAGAGACCGGCGGAACGTCTCAGATACACGCAGCGAGCGGTGAGTCACTACAAGTAGACATAGAACTGGCGCTAGACAACCTGAAAACCGTCCGGGTCGTAAACATTCCCGTGGAAGTACCAAATGAACGGATTGTTTACTCGCTCACTCCGTACGGAAAGATACACACGTGCGTGGACGAAATGTGGGGGGTGTATCGCAAGTTCAAAGCCAAGACAGGGGTACGAATAGTGAAAATGGAACTCAATCAAAATATTCCCTCACAGCTGGTAGTCGATGGGCATCACGGGTTCGTAGTGTATGACGGACAACTCCAGACCTGCAGTCACTGCTCGCAGGCGGGACACCACCGCGCGGCCTGCCCCACTCTTCCGCGCGAGCGGTCGGGCGCGCCGCGCACGTGGGTGCAGACACTGCAGAGTGGCGCGCAGAGCAGTCGCTCGACAGAACCGCACGAAGTGCGGGACCGGCCCACCACCTCTGGGGCGAGCTTACATCCGCCGGCACAAACTCTGACGTCAGAAGACAGGGAGGAGAGGCCTTATGAGGCGGTCCCACTCACAACTCTGCTGTCCACCATTACCGCATCACCTCTTGCTCCGACTCAACAGGACATGCCCGCCCCGGATATACGACTCGATACGCCCATTGACGTGGAGGATGACGGAATATCCGCATGCTCACAGGAGGCGCTCCCCACCAACCCCCGCTCAGGCAAAAAGTCCGGTGGGCGTGAACGGCCCCCGAGCGGGCGCAAGGACAAAAAGGACCGTCATGCGAGTCGCAGTCCAAGTCGCGACACCGCCCTACCGGACAGCCCGCGTTCACAACGTGAATATTCACTCCGCATTGCCCAGCATGCGATCGAGCAAATCAAGGGGGGCGCGATCAGCATAACGGAACAGAGTGGGGGAGGGAATGACGTAGCTAGTAGCAAAGACGTAGCGGATGACTAGAGTTTTAACAATTGCCACTGTCAACATTTGTGCAATTGAAGCTCCTTTCAAATTTCATGCTTTACACAGCATTGTACGTGCGCGCGCTATCGACGTACTATTTTTACAAGAGTGTGCGCTAGAGCGGCTACCATATTTTGTCCAATATAATGTGTACCCCAACATCGGCCCTCAAGGGAGAGGAACCATTGTTGTCACAAAGAACCATCTTGAACTCACGCACATCAGAGCGCACGCATCTGGGAGAATAATCTCTGGCACACTCTTAGCGCTCAATCCCTCCAGCGCTACTGGCAGGAGCATCATCGGACAATGTGTGAATGTCTATGCCCCCTCTGGCTCTCAGCGTCGAACAGAACGCCAGGAATTTTTTCGCCAGGAAATCCTTCCATTTATAAGGAATGATGGCACGGGTCTTATTCTAGGTGGAGATTTCAATTGTATAATTACACCCAGTGATCACGTTGGTGGACACTACCCCATTAACACGGCACTGCATGAGCTCGTTACTGCCATTGATGTGGAGGACATGGTCGACATTCTTCAAGTACCCACACCACATTACCCCTTTCATGCCTATTCATCTAGTTCGCGCCTAGACAGGTTTTATATGTCCCGCACGCATCGACACAACGCGCGATCATATGATGTGGTGCCAGTGGCTGTCACAGATCATTACATGGTCGTTTGTACTGTGGCTGCTCCGGAGGTTTCACCCACACCTGGGCGTAACTACTGGAGACTACAAACACGCTTGTTGGGTCAAACTGAAGTGGACAATGATTTTCATCGGCGCTGGTCTCATTGGTTGCGATGTAAACAGAGGTACGCGGACACAGCGGATTGGTGGGATGGCTGCGTCAAACCAGGTCTGGCCAAATTATTTAAGCACCATGGCGGGCGTTGTAGACGGGAGCAGGACTCCCTTCTCTATTTGCACGAGAGGGCCCTGCGGGAATTAAGTACGCATCCAACCGCAGTTACCAATCCGAGGGATCAAGCCCGTCGCCTTAAGGAACGGATCATCGCCATACACCGAGCGAACATGGAAAGTCGCATTGTATTCAATAACACCAAGAGTGCGCTACAGCAAGAAAGGCTTAGCATTCACTCCCTCATGCGAGATCGGAAGAGGCGTACACGAAGGCACATCAGCTCGGTTGTGGACGCGAATGGCACGGTCGTAAGGGATTCCACAACCATCCTCGCAGCATTTACAAGTAGTTACAAGGAACTCTATGCGGACCACGACATTGACTATGATGAAGGGACGTCATTCCTCGATGTGTATGACAGCAGCCTTGACGACATAGCACAGCACCATCTGGAGGCCGACCCAACTGACGAAGAGATCACACACATCGTTCGGAGGGCCCCAAAAACCAAATCCCCTGGTGTGGACGGTATCCCCTACGAATTCTACCAGCACTATTGGCCAACGATTCGAGAGGAATTTTGCGAAATGGCGCGCACGGTCATTCGACGAGGGCGTCTGTGCAGCACGCAAACAGAGGGAATCATTGTGCTCATACCCAAGGTACCACAGCCACGTGAAGTAGCCCACTATAGGCCTATCACGCTTCTGTGTGCTGACTACAAAATCATCGCACGGGTGTATGCCAATCGTATTAAATCAGCGCTGTCTGATGTCATCGGGCCGGACCAACATTGTATTGTGCAGGGGACGTCCATCACACATGGCACTTCTGCGCTCCGCGATGTGCAGCTCCTGGCGCACACAACGCCGGGCGCTGTCGCCCTCCTGAACATTGATCTTGAGAAGGCTTTTGACCGGGTGCAATGGAGCTTCCTCGACAGGGTGCTCGAGCACCTTTGCTTCCCTCCGACAGTTCGAGCTGTCCTACGCACGTTCTGTGAGAACCTAACCTCGAAGATGTCCATCAATGGTTGTTTTGGTGACAAATTTCCGATTCGCTCCTCTGTCCGACAAGGGTGCCCGCTCTCGATGGTACTTTTCGTCCTTTATATTGAGCCCCTTATAAGGAAATTTAACTCTACTCTCTCAGGACTGAGTATTCAAGGGAATCCTTTAACGTGCATTGGGTATGCAGATGATGTTACGGTCATTGTGCGTAGTGACCATGAACTCACGGCCGCTCATGCTATTCTTGAGGCCTTCCACAAGGCAACGCATGCAAAATGCAACTTCGCGAAAACCAAAGTGTTGAATCTGAAAGCAGCGCCAGATGTGATTGTGCCACAGCATTCATTCGTGTCTACGGATGCGATCAGGACACTTGGAATACTTTTCACGGGTGACATCGGTCATACCATTCAAGAGAACTGGGACGGAGTGGTGCGGAAAGTTCGTGGTAGCCTGCTTGAGTCACACCTTAGAAACCTCAACATCATCCAACGTGTATATGTCGTTAACATGTACTCCCTTTCACAACTCTGGTACATGGCACAGGTGTTCCCCATGCCAGCTGCGATTGCAGCTCAAATCAGGCAATACATTGGATGGTTTATCTGGAAAGGATTCCTCTTCAAGGTCAGCCGCGATCAGCTGACGATGCCTGTCAGTAAAGGTGGTCTCGGACTCATTGAGCATGAGCAAAAAGCACGAGCCTTGTTCCAGAAATGCGTCATACAACGTGTCTTACAGGGTGGTCGCTCCTCGGCTTTGTACACAGCCGCATGGGGCGCCAGGGAGCGCCTACCCCGACACTACAAGTCCGCCGCCGATCACCTTCGCACGACGATTTCCGAACTTCCCGAAGGTACGCATGTCTCCACACGACAACTGTATGGTTTCCAGCGACGAGCAACACCCTCTGTGCCGAATATTCAGAATAAGATCCTTTCTTTGCGTTGGCTGAACATATGGAAAAACGTTTCTGATCCTGAATTACCTACTCATCTCCGTGCCGAAGCTTTCACATTTGTCAACGACCTGACACCCACCCTTTATCGCAAGAAACGCATTGCGTTATCCCAGGATGACCACTGCGAACTCTGTGGCTACCGTGACACCGCCCTCCATCGCATATGTGCTTGCTCATTCTCGCGCCCCTTGTGGGAGTGGTGTAAAACCAAACTTTCCAGACTGCTCTGCCTACCTCCACGGGACGTGTGCGCGGACCACATGTGCTACCTCGACATCACGGCCTTCCCTACCGTGAAGAGGCGGGCGGCTGTGTGGCTGATGGCGAATTTGATAGCTTTTGTGCTCAAAACTCAAGTGCCATACTTCTTGCGGGACTTCATATCCCAGCTACGATGTGACAGATGGTCTATGGTAAAAAACAATACGTTAAGAAGGAGGATTGGACATTACCTTTTCATGTTTTGAAATTTGTACAGATGGTGTGGGACTGTGTTAATCCGCAGGGGCGAGGTATCAGTATCGTGTAACCCATTTGTGCTGACTGTAATCTGATGTGAGCTGTAATGTTATGTACATGCACATGATATCACAATAAACTAATAAACTAAAAAAAAAAAAAAAAATAGCCTGATGTGCTTGAACTTCGACAATATGGTACAGCATCGTCGAGTGTGGTCACAACTAAGTTGGGTGACCATGATATTTAGTTATAGACACTTTTTTTTCCGACTTTTCCGGTGGATTTTCCCAAACTTTTATTTCATATAAACACTCTTCTGTTAAGATGCAATGTTCTGTAAAAATTTCAATCCAAACCATCGTATACTTTCCGAGTTTTGCGGCCAAATACATACAAAAGCTAAATTTTTATATATATAGATTTCTATCCTACTACAGGATCACTTGTGAAAGCCAGCAATCGTATAAACATTTAGCCCTGCATAGACGTGCAACGACTACTTCCTAGCTCCAACAGCTCCAAATGTTCCAACAACTCCAAATGCTCCAACAGCTCCAAATGCTCCAACAGCTCCAACAGCTCCAAATGCTCCAACTGCCTTTTCTATCAACAGCTCCAATGATATTGGGCTACAATGCTACGAGTCTAAGAGACTACGAGGCTACAAGGCTACGAGTCTAAAAGGCTCTAGCTGGTTCCCAGTTATACATGGCTGCGAGACTGCATGACTGAAAGACCGTATGGCTACGAAACTATATGTCAATGAAGCTACTCGGCTCCAACACGCAATGTACACACAGTACACACAAGAAACGGAACGTACATACAGTACAAACAGGAAACAAAATGTACACACAGGAAACGGAACGTACACACAGTACACACAGGAAACGTGACGTACACACAGGAAAACGGAATGTACACACAGTACACACAGGAAAACGGAACGTACACACAGTACACACAGGAAAACGGAACGTACACACAGGAAAAGGGACGTACACACAGGAAAACGAAATGTACACACAGGAAAACGAAATGTACAAACAGGAAAACGAAATGTACGAACAGGAAAACGAAATGTACAAACAGAAAAACGAAATGTACAAACAGGAAAACGAAATGTACACACAGGAAAACGAAATGTACACACAGGAAAACGAAATGTACACACAGGAAAACGAAATGTACAAACAGGAAAACGAAATGTACACACAGGAAAACGAAATGTACACACAGGAAAACGGAATGTACACACAGGAAATCGGAACGTACACACAGTACACACAGGAAACGGAATGATCACACATACAGTAGCGTAAACACAGGCTTATTTGGAAATCAGGATACAAGAAATATCATCATACTTTTTTAAAATATAAATAATTCATTTTTATTTTCATAAGTACACACATGTCAGTTAATCAAATGATTATTGTATGTAGCCAGCGTTCCGAAGTTATTTAAGTATGGTCGATACTTCCACGATATGCGAGTAGTTCCCTGTACGAACAGATGCCACCATCAGTCTTAGCCAATCAACCAATATGTTTGGATCTTTCCATGATGTGGAATCAATCTCTTCTG
The DNA here is from genome assembly GCF_032445375.1 of Bacillus rossius redtenbacheri. NCBI lineage: Eukaryota > Metazoa > Arthropoda > Insecta > Phasmatodea > Bacillidae > Bacillus > Bacillus rossius. The sequence continues at coordinate 14,722,916 of NW_026962010.1, forward strand.
CCACCATCTTCATTGCTTGTTTATTATAAATATTACGATCTCTGGTGTCTTCCGTTTTAACACCAACCTCAGGGTTACTTTCATCATCTAGCCAGCGATCATCACAAGCTTGATCAGATTTCTTATAACACGACGTTTCCATCGCTTCGGTCTCAGGACACCAACACATTCTTCGATCTTGTCAGCTTTAGGTTCTGCATCACAGTCTATGTCTTTGCAAACAGCCTCAGAGTCACTGTACCAATCACCGTAGAAGACAACGTCTTCACCCAGATTACTGCAAGAACTCGATATCGTTGATGTCGAAGGGTCTTCATCGCCTGTATGCTTCCTTTTCAGGAGTCCACCATTTATACAAAAGTATGGAGGATCTGCTAAATATAGGCTTGAATGTATTCTCACTTTTCACGGTGTTGATACCTTCATTAGTTTCAGTCTTCCCGATACCATCAACATCATTCAATATTTGTTTCTCGTCACGATCGGCATGCTACGGCTTCCATCTTTTCTATATTAATAATATTATTTGTCTTAAAATCTCCGCGTCTGTGTCACTATCACAGATGTAAATCATCATCATAGCTGTCATTAATATTATCATGAGCTGCATGAATATCACTCATTTTATGATATCGTTTCCACATTTCAGTTGTCAGTGATTAACTACAATCTATGATCTTGTGAGCTCCATTCTCATTTTCTTTAAAAGCCTAAGTGTCCAGTTTTATTATTTAATCTGTCAACCCATCATCACAAACTCAATTAAATCATCTTAGTATATAGAAGAAAAAAATCATCAAAGTTCCTTTCATTTAATCATAGGAACCGCATCATCCTTTCCACCTATAGTGTAGTTTCTTGAGCCCAAGAGTCTTTCATTATATATACCATGCAGTGTTCTTCAAGAGATGTGGTATACTAACAGTTCTACATACAAATCCATCCTATCAATAATTTGTTTACACATAAAAAAACCTTCACGCTATTTTTTCGTGTTTTACTAAATTATCTCTTCGTCTAAAATAATTACCACACATAGTAATTTCTACAAAGGACACTTTGTTCAAGACATTTTAACCATCATCTGTCTGAAAACAACCATGTCCCATCTATATCACAAAGTAAACGAGGGTAAGTGGAGATAGGTCAAACAAGTGCTAGTCACTCATAGGGTAAAAACCATGTGTTCGATACCTATCTCAGTGAATGTAGCATCTATGTATTTTTCTTACCTCATGTAGAAAAATATCTTACAATGCATACGAATTTAAACTTATTCATGCACGCCCAGGCAAAGAATTTAAATTCAAGCACGTCAACCGCAAAATAAAAATTCTCAAGGATAGAGACAGAGACTACACGATCGAGACACGCCTACCGTTACCCGCAAATGAACATTGACCCCTCGCGCGGGAGGTGCAAGCTAGCAGAATGCTGCGACAGTCATATGTTTGCTCGAGACATGCATACATCATGTCGCTAGCCTTCCAACCCATTTCACGTAAAACTCCAGTGAAATCGTAATCCAGCATACGTAAAGTACTTGCTGGAACCACTTCAAAATATACATCACTGAACCAGAGCAGAAAATTAGCTTACACATGTATAACTCGCTACTATCAAAAAAAAATTTGTAGCATATATACGAGAGGAGTCGAACCCTACATAACATACTGTGAAAGTCGATACTCCGATTATTATAAGCGGGAAAATATTTTAAATCAAGACCCCGGCCAGTATATATTATTTTTTTCGTGTTTTAAAAATTCATGTTAGTAATCAGCAACGAAGGAGTGAGTAACTTGGACGAAGAATCGTTTACCAAGTATCCGGAATCTTACTGATACAACCCATCCAGTGCACCAGCTTACTCCGAAATGTGCGCAATTGATTAACATTATTCAATTTTTTAATATCACGTCCGTAGTGTACACCAATATATGACAGGTTTCGATTTTAGACCATAAATTTTCCACAAGTCTGTTAGTTTTATTTCGGGGAGTAATAAATTATTTCTCAGAAAAAATAAATCAAGTTCCTATCAGATTTTCTCTAATGTTTCGGTATTACCTGTACCTGCACATTACCAAAACATCTCCCATAAAAAATCTTAAGAATGCAGATGGCATACTCAGACAAAAATAATTTTAACAAAAAAAAACAGTCTTCAGCATTATTGATAAAAAAATAATACACACAAACAAGACAAAACGCGCATTAAAAATTCGACCTGAATTTCGTGTCAAATTTAGTTTATTACATTAAGATAAACGATGTAGGTTAGGGAAAAATATATAAAAAATTCTTTAATTCTATAATTTATTTAAAATTGAACATTTATACACAATAAAATCTGACATGGTATATATATCGTATACATTTCTCAGTTCATGCGACATTCATTTTTATTAAAATAAATAATTATAGTTCGTTTTTAGAGTGACAAAATAAAAATAATTCATACAGATCTCGATACATCAGTTCAGGAGTATAACACATTAGAGGGCCAGAAATTATGCTAGAAACCCGTCTTTACAAAATTTATAATGTTTTTTCAAGTAAAATTTTCGTGTAACCTGTATTCCGTACTTCTCACACAGAAATTTTACACGGTCAAGATTTCTTCTGCAGCCATGCTTTTCATGGATGCGTGTACTTCGTAGTCGTTCAAATCGTTTACCACAGTAGCAGCACTGATACAGATATTCATCGCAATTAACATCGCTTCCCCGCTGTACAACCTGCAAATGAACTTTGCTTTCATAATGCCTAATCAAATTACTTTTGTTTGTGAAATGTTCACCACACGGGTCACAGGGAAATGTCACACGATCAGCGTTTCTTCTACAGACATGATTTTCATGTCTTCTTGCATGTTGACGGTATTTAAAACTTTTGTCACAGTACGTACACAGATGTCTTGTCGTTAGACCTTGAGTCACCGACGGCTCGGAAAGTATCTTACTTTCAATGCACACTGCTGATGTAGACGACGAAGTCCCGTATGTTGCATGAGCTGGAGATTTCCCAGTCGACATTGACAGATCATCTGTACTGGATGCCAAAGAATCTGATGTATACACGACTGTGCAGAAGCTGGGAATTGCTCACAAAATGTTGTATTTACCAAATGCGATGTAGTTGAAGGTATCGGAGTCTCCTCTGCGTTCGATAATGCACACATTGAAGTCTCTTGGAGTGAAGAGACAGTAAATACAGCCATCATCGGGATCTCTGGAGATGGTAGCCTCGTTACCATCGGAATCTCTGGAGCTGTCCTCATGGTTGTCATTGGGATCTGCTTCGTCATCATCGCCTCCGTCGTCAGGGACCCCGGTGAAGACGCGAGACCCTCCGTCAAGATCTCTACAGTCGTTGACCCCGCCACCATTGGGATTTGTACTGATGTCGTCGTTGCTACCATTGAGTTCGGATACACAACAATATTCATATATAAGACTTATATGCAGACGAGCCAATCCATCAGATATGCACTGCACCACTACAAGAGGTGGACTGAGGGACCTGCTGTCTAAGACACGCTTAAATAACCATGTTCGCTTGTATAATACGCAAGTCAATACATCATCCATTGTTATTACTTTAAAAAATTAGGAATTTCAAGGAATGAGAATTTAAATTATATATAATCAACTAATCACACATCCTACATACACGGTTAATTTAGACTTAATAGAGGAGCAAGAGTCTGTAATCAATGGTACTCTCACAACCCAAACAAAATTTAAAGTAGGTACCCAAATTTAAAATTATTATGTAGAGCTACACATAACATCCAACTGACTCCAAATGACTACAACACATGACTAAAATAATTTATACGATACCAGGCTAGGTCCGAAGTCATTTTTTTTGTACCTCTCATCTACAGTTCAGAGGACCTTCAGTGTTGATATAGCTACAGCCAAGACATGTACAGTACCATACATCTTCAAAGCCTTCAAAGTCGATCCTTGTTAAGCCTTACGACAAAAGTCTCCGAAACAAGAGACCTACTCTACAAGTTTACTAGACATTTTAAGCTTGTCATAGCACACATCGATAAAAATCTTCGTAAATAACCCAAAATATTATCAGATCACTAGCATTCGATTTATGCACATACAGTAGGTCACCAACATATTCGTCAACACATGACCATTCTACATTAAGCTCCTCACTTACTTATATCAGCCTACTCGACTACACTCAGCACACATAAACTAAAAGAAGTCAAATAACATCCTATTATTTATTTACAATCGAATATTTAACAGCATGCCGACTGCTAATTAAATAAGCCTGACAGTGAACATGTTAGCAAAGTTTACTTTTATATAGGACCAGGAATCCATTGAACCTTCAGAACCTAGCTACACATACACAGTGCTAGATGCAAGGAATTCTACACTCATTAGCCATCACTGACACTCATATCACATCATAGACACTTGAGTCAACACTCATTTTCCAACATTAACATGCACACAAATGCAAATTATCCATCATCGACACTCAATTCAACACTCACATTCCATAATCTAATCTCAATTCGGCACTCATTTTCCATCATCGACACTCAATTCAACACTCACTTTTTATCATCGACACTCAATTCAACACTCACTTTCCATCATCAGCACTCATTTTCCAACATCGACACGAAATTCATCACTCACTTTTCATCATCGACACTCAATTCAACACTCACTTTCCATCATCGGCACTCAGTTTCCATATTTGACACTCAATTCAACACTCATTTTCCATAGTCGACACTCAGTTTCCATCATCACTCATTTTTCATAATCGACACTCAATTCGACACTCATTTTCCTTAATCGACACCCAATTCAACAATCAATTTCCATCATCAACACTCAATTCACATCATCAACACTCAATTCGACACTCATTTTCCATCATCGACTCTCAATTCGACATTCGATTTCCATCATCGACACCCAATTCGACACTCAATTTCCATCAACGACACTCAATTCGACACTCATTTTCCATCGATGACACTCAATTCAACACTCATTTTCCGTCATCGATACTTAATTCTACATACTCTTTCCTTCTTCGACACTCATTTTCCATCATATTCATACAGTAAAATGGAAACTTTCCATTATCTACACACACACACACACACAGATACATATATAAATATATTCATACTCAACTCAATTCTTTAACACTAGAACTACCAAGAGGGTCATTTTGACCCCTTACGATATCTTTAAATGATGCCAAATCTATATATCTCATTCAAATTAACATACCTTTCGTGACTTTTCCTAAAATTATGTTGTTAACAATTTTTGAACATCGAGTTACTCAGGTTTTATGCGGAAACTATTTTATTACAATATTTTTGTCCAATAACGTAGCAAATACTTTCATTTTACCTAGAACAACCGACGGGGGTCAAACTGACCTCTGCAGAAAAGTATTCAGTTTGTGATTAATAAATGCCACAGCAATGCAACAGTGATGGTAATTGCGATGAATATCTGTATCAGTGCTGCTACTGTGGTAAACGATTTGAACTACTACGAAGTACACGCATCCATGAAAAGCATGGCTGCAGAATAAATCTTGACCGTGTAAAATTTCTGTGTGAGAAGTGCGGAATACAGGTTGCACGAAAATTTTACTTGAAAAAACATTATAAATTTTGTAAAGACGAGTTTCTAGCATAATTTCTGGCCCTCTAATGTGTTACACTCCTGAACTGATGTATCGAGATCTGTATGAATTATTTTTATTTTGTCACTCTAAAAACGAACTATAATTATTTATTTTAATAAAAATGAATGTCGCATGAACTGAGAAATGTATACGATATATATACCATGTCAGATTTTATTGTGTATAAATGTTCAATTTTAAATAAATTATAGAATTAAAGAATTTTTTATATATTTTTCCCTAACCTACATCGTTTATCTTAATGTAATAAACTAAATTTAACAAGAAATTTAGGTCGAATTTTTAATGCGCGTTTTGTCTTGTTTGTGTGTATTATTTTTTTATCAATAATGCTGAAGACTGTTTTTTTTTGTTAAAATTATTTTTGTCTGAGTATGCCGTCTGCATTCTTAAGATTTTTTATGGGAGATGTTTTGGTAATGTGCAGGTACAGGTAATACCGAAACATTAGAGAAAATCTGATAGGAACTTGATTTATTTTTTCTGAGAAATAATTTATTACTCCCCGAAATAAAACTAACAGACTTGTGGAAAATTTATGGTCTTAAATCGTAACCTGTCATATATTAGTGTACACTACGGACGTGATATTAAAAAATTGAATAATGTTAATCAATTGCGCACACTTCGGAGTAAGCTGGTGCACTGGATGGGTTGTATCAGTAAGATTCCGGATACTTGGTAAACGATTCTTCGTCCAAGTTACTCACTCCTTCGTTGCTGATTACTAACATGAATTTTTAAAACATGAAAAAAATAATATACACTGGCCGGGTCTTGATTTAAAATATTTTTCCTCTTATAATAATCGGAGTATCGACTTTCACAGTATGTTATGTAGGGTTCGACTCCTCTCGTATATGTGCTACAAATTTTTTTTTGTTGGTAGCGAGTTATACATGTGTAAGCTAATTTTCTGCTCTGGTTCAGTGATGTATACTTTGAAGTGGTTCCAGCAAGTACTTTACGTATGCTGGATTACAATTTCACTGGAGTTTTACGTGAAATGGGTTGGAAGGCTAGCGACGTGATGTATGCATGTCTCGAGCAAACATATGACTGTCGCAGCATTCTGCTAGCTTGCAACTCCCGCGCGAGGGGTCAATGTTTATTTGCGGGTAACGGTAGGCGTGTCTCGATTGTGTAGTCTCTGTCTCTATCCTTGAGAATTTTTATTTTGCGGTTGACGTGCTTGAATTTAAATTCTTTGCCTGGTCGTGCATGAATAAGTTTAAATTCGTATGCATTGTAAGATATTTTTCTACATGAGGTAAGAAAAATACATAGATGCTACATTCACTGAGATAGGTATCGAACACATGGTTCTTACCCTATAAGTGACTAGCACTTGTTTGACCTATCTCCACTAACCCTCGTTTACTTTGTGATATAGATGGGACATGGTTGTTTTCAGACAGATGATGGTTAAAATGTCTTGAACAAAGTGTCCTTTGTAGAAATTACTATGTGTGGTAATTATTTTAGACGAAGAGATAATTTATTAAAACACGAAAAAATAGCGTGAAGGTTTTTTTATGTGTAAACAAATTATTGATAGGATGGATTTGTATGTAGAACTGTTAGTATACCACATCTCTTGAAGAACACTGCATGGTATATATAATGAAAGACTCTTGGGCTCAAGAAACTACACTATAGGTGGAAAGGATGATGCGGTTCCTATGATTAAATGAAAGGAACTTTGATGATTTTTTTCTTCTATATACTAAGATGATTTAATTGAGTTTGTGATGATGGGTTGACAGATTAAATAATAAAACTGGACACTTAGGCTTTTAAAGAAAATGAGAATGTAGCTCACAAGATCATAGATTGTGGTTAATCACTGACAACTGAAATGTGGAAACGATATCATAAAATGAGTGATATTCATGCAGCTCATGATAATATTGATGACAGCTATGATGATGATTTACATCTGTGATAGTGACACGGACGCGGAGATTTTAAGACAAATAATATTATTAATATAGAAAAGATGGAAGCCGTAGCACGCCGATCGTGACGAGAAACAAATATTGAATGATGTTGATGGTATCGGGAAGACTGAAACTAATGAAGGTATCAACACCGTGAAAAGTGAGAATACATTCAAGCCTATATTTAGCAGATCCTCCATACTTTTGTATAAATGGTGGACTCCTGAAAAGGAAGCATACAGGCGATGAAGACCCTTCGACATCAACGATATCGAGTTCTTGCAGTAATCTGGGTGAAGACGTTGTCTTCTACGGTGATTGGTACAGTGACTCTGAGGCTGTTTGCAAAGACATAGACTGTGATGCAGAACCTAAAGCTGACAAGATCGAAGAATGTGTTGGTGTCCTAAGAACGAAGCGATGGAAACGTCGTGTTATAAGAAATCTGATCAAGCTTGTGATGATCGCTGGCTAGATGATGAAAGTAACCCTGAGGTTGGTGTTAAAACGGAAGACACCAGAGATCGTAATATTTATAATAAACAAGCAATGAAGATGGTGGCAGAAGAGATTGATTCCACATCATGGAAAGATCCAAACATATTGGTTGATTGGCTAAGACTGATGGTGGAATCTGTTCGTAGAGGGAACTACTCGCATATCGTGGAAGTATCGACTATACTTAAAGAACTTCGGAACGCTGGCTACATACAATAATCATTTAATTAACTGTCATGTGTGTACTAATGAAAATAAAAATGAATTATTTATATTTTAAAAAAGTATGATTTATTTCTTGTATCCTGATTTCCAAATAAGCCTGTGTTTCCGCTACCGTATGTGTGATCATTCCGTTTCCTGTGTGTACTGTGTGTACGTTCCGATTTCCTGTGTGTACATTCCGTTTTCCTGTGTGTACATTTCGTTTTCCTGTGTGTACATTTCGTTTTCCTGTTTGTACATTTCATTTTCCTGTTTGTACATTTCGTTTTCCTGTGTGTACATTTCGTTTTCCTGTGTGTACATTTCGTTTTCCTGTTTGTACATTTCGTTTTCCTGTTTGTACATTTCGTTTTCCTGTTTGTACATTTCGTTTTCCTGTTTGTACATTAAGTTTTCCTTTGTGTTCATTTTGTTTTCCTGTGTGTACATCCCGTTTCCTGTGTGTACGTTCCATTTTCCTGTGTGTACAGTTCCTTTTCCTGTGCGTACGTCCCGTTTCCTGTGTGTACGTTCCGTTTTCCTGTGTGTACTGTGTGTACGTTCCGTTTTCCTGTGTGTATTGTGTGTTCATTCCGTTTTCCTGTGTGTACATCATGTTTCCTGTTAGTACTGTGTGTACATTCCGTTTCCTGTGTGTACAATTTTTTTCTTGTTTGTACTGTATGTACGATCCGTTTCCTGTGTGTACTGTGTGTACATTGCGTGTTGGAGCCGAGTAGCTTCATTGACATATAGTTTCGTAGCCATACGGTCTTTCAGTCATGCAGTCTCGCAGCCATGTATAACTGGGAACCAGCTAGATCCTTTTAGACTCGTAGCCTTGTAGCCTCGTAGTCTCTTAGACTCGTAGCATTGTAGCCCAATATCATTGGAGCTGTTGATAGAAAAGGCAGTTGGAGCATTTGGAGCTGTTGGAGCTGTTGGAGCATTTGGAGCTGTTGGAGCATTTAGATTTGTTGTAGGAACATTTGGAGCTGTTGGAGCTAGGAAGTAGTCGTTGCACGTCTATGCAGGGCTAAATGTTTATACGATTGCTGGCTTTCGCAAGTGATCCTGTAGTAGGATAGAAATTGTGTAATAAATATTGAGTTTGTAAAAGACTTTGTGGTGTTTTATTTCTCGAACTTTACACTTTTCTGGTACTTTTTAAAATTAAAGTCGATTTTAGCTTATTCCAGGATCGTGCCAAGGACCTTAGTCGATCATATCAATCAGTATATAGATTACAAATTCATTTAATGAATTTTGAACTTTTCCCCGAATCTCTAGCATTACAATTACGAATTTTCAATATGGTGGTCTTGATGTCTGATAGGATGATGGTAGTAGAGGATTTAAAACCTCTTTAAGAATGTTGAACATGGTTTATTGAAATTATTATTTTTTTTATAAAATTAAACATTATTGCATCATTCAGGGACCGAACCAAGGACTGGAGCGGATCGTATCGATATGTAAGTTAATGAGTGATTTAATTAATGCATTTTGTATTTTTTTCCCGCTTTTCTAGCTACATTATTACATGATTTCAAGATGGCGGTAGAATTTCAAGATGGCGGGGTCACCTCGGTAATAAATGATTACTGCACTGTAGCGGGTTAGAATAAAATTATCCAGATGGAAATGTACTGTATAATACAAGTACACGCACAATATGGTGTACTCCAGCAGGTGGTCGCTCCTGGTAGCATGTACTGAACAAAAAATGTCGGATCCATGATGGTCAAGGACAAAGTCAAATTTCAAGATCAAAGTCAAATTTCAAGGTCAAGGTCAAATTTCAAGGTCAAGGTCAAATTTCAAGGTCAAGGTCTAATTTTAAGGTAAAATTTCAAGGTCAAGGTCAAATTTCAGGGTCAAGGTCAAATTTCAAGGTCAAGGTCCAATTTCAAGGTCAAGGTCAAATTTCAAGGTCAAGGTCTAAGTTCGAGGTCAAGGTCAAAGGCCAAGGTCAATGATCAATGTCAACAGTTGAGGACAAAAGTATGGTGACCAGATAATTATACTGCATGGTATCGGCACACTCTAGCAGGCGAAAACAAGATGGTGGTCTCCAGCAGATGAAGACAATATGGCGGACATGATGTCATACCAGTTGATGATATATACCTTGGTACTGGTGGTAGTAGATCAGTCTAGGTAGCTTTCATGGAGGAAGGATCGACCGTTTACTCTCGTCGGGAATCGAACCAAGGACGTACATCGATATAATCAAACAGAATTCAAATACATTAATTTTTTGATGAATTTTGGAATTTTTTTCATTAAAATCGGATAATAAATAAAGATTTTCAAAATGGCGTCCAAATTTCAAGATTGTGGGCATGACGTCATACTAGGTGAAGATATGTATACTTTGACATAAGTGGTGGGTGTCAGTATGCCAGCACCCAACGTGGGGGGAAGGATCGGTCGCCATTTTTAATTTTTTTGCACCCGTCGGGTTCGAACCGAGGACTCCGAGCTCCGTGTTGTTAATGTTTGTTTTTTATAAATATTTTATTAAATTTATATTATTTAAATTTTTTTATAATTTTTTAAAAAAAATCATTAGAATCGGATAATAAATAAAAAACTTAAAGATGGCGGCCGTAACGGAAATTGTAACGGGGATGTCATCATCCAATATGGCGGAAAACAAAATGTCGGAATGTTCGAGAAAACAAAATTACGTCATCCAAAATAGCGGATCCAAGATGGCGGATCCAAAATGTCCGCCGGGGTCAAGGTCAAGGTCAAAGGTCAAGGTCATCCAAGATGTCCGCCGTGACGTCACAATCCAATATGGCGGACACCGACACCACACACCACAGCCTGAAGCCTGCCGCAGGACCGTCATTCCTATACTACTTTTGATAATATAATGGAATTTTTTTTCGAATTTATATGTTAGTTTTAACATATTTTCAAGATGGGATACACTGTGTCAGCAGCGTAATATATATTTTTGTTCTAAGGGGAAGGTTGTGTCGCTGGCCTGGTAGCCACTTTGGAGGAATTACCATGTCGCCATTTTTTTGCCCACGACTGGTTCGAACCAAGGATTCCCCGACTTAAGTGTGTGTTTTTATTACATTTAATTTAAATTTTAATACATTTTTTATTAATATAAAATTTACTGATTTTCGGCGTTATGATTACGTATTTCTAAGATGGCGGATGTGACGCCATAACTTAAAATGATAGACGTGATGTCATAATTTTAAATAGCGAACCTGACTTTATAATTAAAAATCGTGGACGTTGAGTCATAATTCAAAATGGTGGACGTGTTGTCATAATTTCAAAATTGTGTAATTTCATTTCATAACGAATAGTGTAACGTTAAAGTGGTGGGGTACTCGATGATGAATTCACCTTAACGGAAATTACAACTTCCGGGTAGTAAGAAACTCGATTCAAAGATGGAGAAACGTTCCGAAAAAACAAGATGGTGGAATCCAATACAGTGGCTGAGGTCAATGTGAAGGACCAAGTTATGTCCAATGTCAAACTTAAATGTCATAGGTCAAGGTCATGTCAGATCAATGTTCAGGTGAAATGTCAAGGTCATCCAAGATGTCCGGCGTGATGTCAGATGGTAATCGATCATTGACCCTATCCACCATTACACTCCTACTCCAGTAGCAAGATAAACCAATATAATTTTACTACTAGCAACCGAAAAATATTTTTCATAAAACACACATCACAATATTTGGAGTGTAGAAGCGTTATTTGTTTTGAGATTTTATTGATGTGTAATAAAGAAACTATTATAAAGTTACTAATTATTTTCTTTGAATTATTTACAGGTAGTTTCTGTCACAACCATATAAATTTTATACAAACATAAATTTTGGAACTAAATTAGCGTGAAAGATTTTTTACCAAAAGGTTTGGTTTTGCTAGAAGTAAGTTACTGTTATCTGCATAGTAACGTTTATTTTGCTTGTGTTCATGCAAGAATAAACATGGGTTGAAGGAATACAAATCCAGACCCAATAAAGCAGATCAAAGAAACTCCCTTTTGTGTGCGCAACCAATATAACTTCTCTAATTTCGCAAAGCTCAATTACCCGTACTAGCTCGGGCAGTCACACAAGAGTAATAAACTAGTGGATCTTAAGCCCCAGTGTACTGTGTAGCGACTGTCGATGGATTAACTCGGATAACCTTGTATCCAGTTCATTAACTGTGTAATGTAGCCGGCTGGTGCCTCACATTCACATCTCGTGTAAGAGACCACGATAACACGAACAATGCACTGGCCAAATAAGTTTGTTTGGATCAAAGTTGTTCTCGTCACGTCTTTAAGGAATTTTTATGGTGAAACTCGATGTTTTATAAGTGCTGTAATTGAACTTCCAAATCAGAGATTCATACAGATAAACAAATTTCTGAACAAAGGATTTACTGGTCATCTATGTGCCAATTTTGTAAAAGAAAATGCCCTGGATTTTTTACGAAAATAATTGTAGTAAGTTATAAAATGATGAGTCAACTTAAAAAAAAATTCAATTGACTGTTAGTGATTTTCCATTTTTGGCATGTTAAAAATAACTTTTCCCATCAAATATGAGACAAATTTAAAGTGTCTATTTGAGTGTGCCTGTCTGTACGAAATTATAAACTCCAAAACTACTGTCTTGATAAAATAAACATTAAAAAAGTAGTGTTTAACCACAAAATTAATAAAATTGTTATAATTATTGTATCATAAATGATTTTACTGTGGTATTTATATTTAAATAGAAAATATACAAAAAAAGGATTATTAAATATGTTCTTTTCGAAGGAAAAAACCTATGACGTATCATTTGCAAATTATAAAATAAATTCCATGCAAAAAATACAATTACTGTTGTTTTTCTTTTATAAATAAAGCCCATACCATAAAATCAGATGTTTTATTGTAAAGAATCAGATAAGTTATTTTCAGATTTTTTAACACGTTTACTGCTGTCCAACTGTAATAAAGTAGGTTAATTATGAATTATGAAAAACATTATTTAAAATTAGTATTACCACTTAATTGTTTTCGCTTGCTACTAAATATTATAATACAAAAAATGTTTTTGAAAGAGAAACTTTAATGTTACTAAAATTGTGTTTACATATTAATAACTATTAGTTTTTGTAATTTATATTTAAACTAGCTGTACCCTGCCACGTTTCGCTGTGGCACATTGTGATTGAATATTTTTTTTTGTTTTTCCACTGTATGCGTAGATATAAAGACTATCTGGTTTTCTGACTTGGGAACACGCAACATACAGTTGTCCATGTAAAAAGCAATCCGCATCTAAATCTAAACCACACAATTCTAAAGATTGACCTTGAGCTTCATTGATTGTGATTGCAAATGCCAATCGAATTGGGAATTGCAATCTTTTAAATTGAAATGGTGTATCGGTCGGGATCATGGGTATTCGAGGAATGAGGACATATTCACCTTTGAAAGGCCCCGTTAAAATCGTTGCTTCCACTACGTTATTAATTAATCTCTTAAGCCTACTACACACGGGACTCTTTTGTGAGCAGAAAGGTGTACACTTTCTTGCTTACCTCGACTAGTAGCCAAATCGTGTCGTGTGAACACCCGACTCGCATGCGCGCGACTCGCATAATCTGAAGTGTATACTAGCTAGTATCGATTAGAGCAGGTACTATTTTTCGCTCTCTTTAGTGAGCGAGTCAAATGTAAATAAACAATACTATTGCGCGCGCGAATGTTTTTAATGTAAACAAACATTGTTATTGCTGGTATTTGGTATGGATTATTAAATAGTCTCTAAGCACATAAATATCATAAATAATAATACAAACAGTTGTGAGTGTGTGGAACTGGTAAGTGTTTGTAGTGAAATGTCGGACTGGACGAAAGAAGCAGTGGAATATTTAATTGAGACCTACAAAAAGCACGAAGTTCTGTATAATAGCAAACTTCCGGGATATCTGAATAAACACTCCAGAAAATATGCTTTAGAAAAAGTAGTTGTTGAAGTTAAGAAGGTGCGCCCTCAAACAACAGTGGACGATGTAAAAAAAAAATTTCTTTCATTGCGGACTCACTATGGTCATGAGCTTCAAAAATTACAGCAAAGTCAACGAAGTGGTGCTGCAGCTGACAGTGTTTACAGACCTACAGTATGGTGGTTTCCTCTGATGGGTTTCGTGAAAGACCACATCCAGGCCAGAAAAGGAGAGTCAACAATGCCTTCTTCGTTGCAATGCAGAGAGCCAGCATCAGCGAATGTATCTGGAACACTGCTGACTGTAGAGGTGGGTTTTTCTTCTCCTTCTCAATGTAGGACTGCATTGAGTCTCCCTTGTTCTGAGTTTGCCCGGTGATGAGACATTTATGGGTAATTGATTTAATATGAAATACCTGCACTGCATACAGGTACATGACTGCAATGAATTTGTGCTTATTTTGATTACAGAAGTTGTTTGAGTAAAATATTACATCTTTGTTTGTACATTCTTGCAAAATAATAGGAAACACAGTGTTTTAGATTTATTTTTATTGCAGAAACACATTCACAATCCTGTAAAATGTATGAGTAAATTAATTTGTGAATCATAAAGCCAAAGGCCACATCACTAATGTTAAATAATAACTTAACCAAATATATATTTACAAGCATGGAAATAAAGCCAAGCACCTACAGCCTAATACAGTACAATACCTTTATTAACTGATGAACCAGATATAAATTATACCAAGCATCAATGAACAATAAGTATTTATTAAAGGAATTTCTGGTTGCTTCAAGTGTATTTCCACTCATATACATATTTACAACAAAGTTTGGTTATGAAATTGTAGACCTGTATACCTGTATTCCAAAATTTATGATAATAAATGACATACACAGTCATGCTTTCAAGGCTAGCAAGCAAAAAAATTAAGTAATGCATTATTTGTTTAGGAACAGATGTGCCTTTTTTGTGTACTGCATTAATTTAGAAATTGAATTTATTGACACATTCCCACTGCCAAGGCACAGCGCCGATATTGTTGAAATAAGCACATAATTTGTTTCTTATTTCAATTGCACTATTTTGGCATCTATTGCCTATGTGTGCCCTAAGGCCTTTCACACTATACCCTTGTTTAAATGTTGAATTTTGAGTATCTTCAGTTTCTATGCCACTTAGGTAACTACTTGAATGTTCTTGTATTAAATAATTGTGAAGTGCACAAGCAGCGAGTGTTATAGTTTGAACCTTGTCAACTGACAGATTAATTTTTGTAAGGAGCACGCGAAACCTATTCGCCAGGATGCCAAAAGCGTTTTCCACCACTCTCCTGGCACGACTTAAGCGATAATTAAATACTTTGTGCTCTTTTGTCGCAGACCTTTGACTGTATGGCTTCATTATATGCGGATGTTAAGGAAATGCATCATCTGCAACTAATGTAAATGGCGATACAATATTTGTGTTAGGTAAATTCATTGGTGGTGGGAAGTTAAGAGAATTGTTCTTGACTAATGAACTTAATTCGCTATTATTATAAACACCACCATCACTAACACGGCCATTGCAACCAACATCGAGAAAGAGAAATCTATAATTTGCATCAACAACAGCCAAAAGTACAATACTATTAAAACCTTTGTAGTTATAAAAATATGATCCATAACATCTGGGGACTTGAAACTGAATATGCTTTCCATCCATAGCCCCTAGGCAGTTGGGGAAGTTCCATTGATCATAAAAGTCTCGAGAAACCTTTAACCATTCTTCTGTAGTGTTGGGAACCTGTAAAATAAATGTTTGTCATGTACCTTTTGTACACGCTCTTGTTACAGGATGAAGAAACACAGATTTTTTCACAATCATTGCCTGCCAGTGATCTCACCCACGAACAGTCTATTCCAGTAGATCACGAAGAAACAATTGATGTGTGCATGCAAGAGTTTCCAGATGAAGGGACAGTTACTGCCTATGATTTGTCGCCTGCCCCTTCCGGTTCATCTAGTATAAATTCTGGACCAAGTAGGAAAAGAAGGAAAGTGAATAGCGACATGGCACCACTTTTTGAAAAAGCAGATACAATTTTGAATACTGTGCAGTCCAGACTTGGCTCCCAGTCACGCTCAGAATCCGGCACGCAATTGTTTGTCAGATTTTTGGCTGAACAGCTTGAAAAGATTCACGATGAAGAGTTAAGGCTGGTAACACAACACAATTTGCAAACAGTTGTGATGGAAGCGCAACTACAAGATATGCGGAAACGCCGACCAACGAACAATATAACCTATCCCGAAAATTAAATAATTTTGTTAAGAAAAGTGTGCAAGATAAATGTAACATATTTGTTTGTATTTTAAATTGTATTTATTTTCATCCTGTTTTCCAAACTTTTGTTACCTATTTATGTTTACTTACCTTTAAATAATCGTCTTTTAAGGCATCATAAATAGCTCTACAGGTAGATGGAATGATTCCGCTCAATGTGGACGCAGGTATTCTGTATGCAAAGCTCAAACTTTGGTAAGTTTCGCCCGTTGCCAAAAACCTCAATGTAACAGACAACCTGAAAATATAATATACTTGCTGTAACTCATTCAAAATGCTTACAAGTGTTATGTTTTTCTCATATAAACATATACCTACCTTTTCTCAACAGAAATACTTTGCCTCATATTTGTGCTCTTTTTTTTAATGCGTGATTCAACTACCCTTTTTAATTTTTGAAATGATTGCTCATCCATACGGAGGTAGTTTTTGTATGATTCTGGATCTTCCATTTTTAACTCCTCGTTCACTAGCCTATGTACACAGCCAGCCCCTTCATCACGCCTCTGTATCCAAGGTCTTGTCCACCACCTACGCCTTCTCCATCTGCTACTTTTCAATGCACATGCTATTTGTATAGCACAAATAACACCTACAACACCAAGTACTGCTTCAATGTCAGAATTTTGCTCCATTGTTGAAACACTATTGTTTACAAACTTTCTTGTTCACCAAAGAGAGTTGTGTGTATGGTTCACACTAGCTAGTATACAAGTTAGAGGTCACTTTCTTGCACACCTTAGATGGTCACTTTCTTGTACAAGAAAGAGTCCCGTGTGTAGTAGGCTTTAACTGAAAGTCGCGTGCCGTTGCAGAGTTTTGGCTGATTAATATTCCGCAAGAGGGTAATTGGCACACATATTTTCAATTTAAGTATGTGTGGTGGTATCCCTGGCTGATCAAGTGATTTTAAAAATTCCGTAGAACATATTAATTAAATTTAAAATTTAAATAAAAGGTATAGGGTCTAAGGAGTTCAAAAAATGAATAGCCTAGAACCATCTACATGCAATCCCACATCAAGTAGTGATAGACCCATACAAAACATAACCTCTACTTACGATTTGGATAACGGCGCAGCTCAATCGAGACACGATCACACTAAAGTACCTCATTCATATTGTATATATAGTCCCATACCGGTAAGCTTAGTCATTTTTTAATTATTGCACCTCACAATAAAATCATTCTCATTGTATATTGCCATTTCCCGCTCGCTTCACTTGACATAGTTTTTTCCATTGCTAAGAGAAATCCTTTGGCATGGAGAAACGTTTCCATAACAGAAAATTTGTGTTTTTTGTTTTTATTGGTGAGAAAACACATTAATAAAATGGCGCAGTTACTTTTTCGCGGTTGCGGGTATGTTGCTGACGTGAAAAGTAGATAAAAACAATCCTTGATGCGGGTTGTATATAATGGTAAAATTTCAGCTCGATCGGTGCAGAACTTTTTGAGTTTTTGAAGCGTACACAAACCAACATAAAATTTTTATAGATATAGATTATAATAGCAATATATAAGATATAAGCTATAAGATAAGAATTATTTAATCTTCAAATGTATTGTACGAAATGTATTTTTTAATTTAAACGTATTTTTATCAATTGAGTCGAAAGAATATACTTTCAAATTAAATAAAGTTTTTTATTTTTTCTTGAAATATATATATACATATTTGTGTAAATTATAGTCGTCAAGGCACAATGGTCGAGTAGCCTGATGTGCTTGAACTTCGACAATATGGTACAGCATCGTCGAGTGTGGTCACAACTAAGTTGGGTGACCATGATATTTAGTTATAGAAACTTTTTTTTCCGACTTTTCCGGTGGATTTTCCCAAACTTTTATTTCATATAAACACTCTTCTGTTAAGATGCAATGTTCTGTAAAAATTTCAATCCAAACCATCGTATACTTTCCGAGTTTTGCGGCCAAATACATACGGAAGCTAAATTTTTATATATATAGATAGCCAGTGTGTTTTACACTCCGCACACAAAATAGTCGTGGTCCCAGCGTTAAAACTAAATTTTAAGTTATTAATTAATATACTTGGCTCGTAAAGATAATTTTATATAGTAATTTTCATTTAATTAACAGTAACTTTACAAATTTACACTTAATTTGTTAAACTACTAGAACAATTCTAACATGTTTGACAATCACTATTATAAGTGACGTCAAACCAAGCGAAAGCCCGAAGGGTGCATTGTATTAATATTTTTTTTGCTTAAATTTGTCATTCGCATGCACACTTGTATGGTTTACACAACGGGAAAGGAAAACTACGAGGCCATAGTGTCTAAAGGAAGCCAACCCACACAGAGAGGTGAAGAGAGTTCATAAAACCCTTCATCTCAGAAGAGACCATTTATTTAAAATCTGGTCAGTAGGGCTAAAGATTTTGTGAAGAAAATTACATAGGGGGGAAACGGTTCACCTAGTAACTGCCCATCAAACCAATGGCAACTAAAGATCCTCGAATAAAAAAGCAACGAATAAACTCCAAGAACAAAAGAACATCGAACCTCTTTACAGCAAAAACTTAATT
This sequence comes from Bacillus rossius redtenbacheri, assembly GCF_032445375.1. Classification (NCBI taxonomy): domain Eukaryota; kingdom Metazoa; phylum Arthropoda; class Insecta; order Phasmatodea; family Bacillidae; genus Bacillus; species Bacillus rossius. The sequence continues at coordinate 14,742,140 of NW_026962010.1, forward strand.
CCCTACATTATAGACATTTTGTACCAAGTGGCCAGTTTCTTCAGGAATCGTGATATGTTTACAATTTTCAAATCAAAAAATACATATTTAAATTTTATGGAGTGGTTACTGACATCAGTAAACGACAAGACTCCAGCTGAAAATCTTGCCGGAGTTTACAGAAATCCATGGTCATGTGGCAAAATGTTGATTGTACAAACTCGCAGGTGATTTACCAGGATTAGAGAACATAACATTGACTACAAACATGATATCCCACTATCAGCCATAGCAGAAGAGTGCATGGAAACCAGCAACAGCAGTGTATTAAACAAAATTAATACTATATCTTACACCCTATTTTACAAATAAATTTATATATATTTAAAAAAATGGAAATATTAAAATACCCATCAAACATAAATAAATGGTAAGTAATACTACAAATTTAGCAGAATCTGTGAAACTCTTTTTATAAAAAAATATCTGCATTCCTCAAAAGCTAGATTTCGTGTTAGTGGTCAGATAGCCAAGCCAACCGTAAGAGAAGAGGTCACTGATTGACTTGCAGCTCCAAACGCTCCCAGAAGCGCATCTCCAACTGGCCAGTCAACCAGAAGAAAATCAGTCTCTGATTGGCCCATAGCTACATGTAGTCAGGAAACACTAACATATCAGTTGTAAGTATTTAAAAGTAAGAAAACTACCCAAACTCTGAATAGTAGAATATTACCCAGACGACAGAGACTTTGGTAAACGTTTTACTTTTGACGTAGATAAAAATCCACGATAATTTAAATTAATGATTTGGCTTTATAATCTGTTGGTCCAGGGAACTAATAATAAATAATTTAATATTATTTCTGAATAACGCAGTGGCAATCCCCACAAAAAACACTTAAAATATTACATTATCAACTGATATAACGATATTCAAAATTGTTTAAAATGACTAATATTTAAAACAAAGTATGCTAAAAGAAAAAAGAAACTATTTAAAGTTATTGTATCACTAATTTTAATTACATTGAATTTTATACTTGCATAGAGATTAGTAGATATAATATTACTTAAAATTAGAAAAAAAGTGATTTTTCTTAATCTTATATAAGACCTAAAAAACTTTCTTAAATATTAATAGTTTAGGGCAATTTATTATTTTATTTTTATTTTACTTACCAAATTTATAGACATCATTGTCTACAAGAAGAACAAATATAACCTATAAACTTGAAATAAAAACATTTCATACACAGTTTTGAAAATTTAATAATTAATAATAAACCAAAATATTATCAGTAGTAATTAATAATGTGGCACAGTGCACAATATAATTAAAATCGATTTAGCAAAATTTAAACAAAAAATCTTTTGGAATACAAACAATTAAGAGGACGGTTGCTGTAAAATTTTATGTTAAATATTTATTCTTATATTTCTATTACAAGTTTAAAATGTATGTTAAATATTTCTTGAATAGATCCTATTGGAGATATTTACAAAATATAAAAAAAAATTTCGGAAATTAACAAATTGTTCAAGTTTACTTTGTGCGACATTACTATTTAAGTGATAAAATACTGTTATATTTTATCGAAATAACTTTTCAGCAGTTAAATTCCTTAAAACATTACATGCATGTAAAAAAAAAAGAAAATTAAAATGTTATTTTATTTTTTCAAAATTATTATGATGTACGTATTTTAAAACAAGGTTTTTTTATGATAAACAGTTATATAAATATCGCAATGGTACAGTACCAGAGATGAAATTATATTATGTTTTTATTTAGTAACTTGAACAACTAAGACAAGGCACTACTTTGGTCTTAAGCGCATGTAAAACTCGGTAGGAAAAATATTTTGAAACTTTTAAGGAAAAGCAATAAAATGGTACAACCTCAACTGTTTTATATCTGAAAAGAAATAATGAAGTTCCTTCTGTCACAATGGCCAACAAAGGAAAAAAGTAACAAAGGCTTTGTTCGTTTTTTTCCGCCACGTTTGTTAAAAAAAAAAAAAAAAAACTTTTTCAGGCTTAGCATTGACAACAGCGAATCTATAATTCCGTTTTGAAAGGGATGGAAGTGATTTTAATTCTTTAAAAGCAGTAGGCAGCTGTGTGTTGTATTAAAGTGCCTCTTGTGTTTTTTTTTATGTGTCAGGTTGCTGTTTAGCAAGATTTTACATGTTTCATATCAACACTGAATAAAACAACGGTGAAAGCAGCTTTAATTTCTATATTTTTTCCTCATTTCAAGGCACTGCCCATTTCCATTAAAATCAATTGAAAAAGTACTAATCGGTAAAATGAATGAAAAAAGACTTAAAAATCTCTCTCAATGATTTTCAGTATATTATTTATTCAAGGTGCCGAATAACTGAAATCAAAAGTGCGACGGTGTTTGGCAGCAAAGTGTGTTGTTTAGGTAAAGTTTTCAAGTTGCACACATACTTTTGAGGACCTCATGACAGTCATCATGTTCTACGTATTTGTATTCTGTTTTCTTATGTTAGAGTTTGCAAGTCGTGAGTCTTATCTTCCTTCACATATCATCCGCTAGAGTACCCTATAGTATGATTATTTGACACTAATATCCTTCAGAAACACACTACAAATAACATAATGGTATAATATTTTTTCTATAATTTAGCAGTTAAGTAATTTTTTATAATTTTTATTATTTAATTAATATTTTAATGTAACTTAAAAACAACAAACTGCAGATATGATAACTTTCATTATATGAAATTACAAGAAATACTATTATCAATAAATAAATTTTCAGTAAAAAAATTCTTAATTCGACTTCATAAGTGAATCATGGCTAAAGCAGGATCCAAAATATTACAGCGAAATGTACTGATTTATAGCAGCCCTAAAAAAACTATTCGCAATTTTTAGACAATTCTTTTTTTATAATATATTATATTTCTCTTTCTCATCTATCGCCTGCTCCCACTTATCCCACTTACAACTTCCACGAACAAGGTAATCTTAAAATTTTCATTTCGTTAAGCCAATGTGAAAACTTATCAGTGAACACGTGCTGTTTTAATCGTTACTGAAAGTTTCTTTGCAACAGAAGTTGTTACATTGCTACGTAGACAATCAAATGAGGTATTCTTAATATGCTTCAATATTCCCTGCAGTATTACTTTGCAGGGTGATGTTTGCTTACTTTGACGTTTGTCGAGTCGTCATGTTCCTCGTTCTCATTCAAATTCTATAGCTCTACATCTCTCAGGAACACACACGAAACCGTAAGTATTCGACGGTAAATGCTCGTTTACTTTCGAGTGGCGTGGACTTTACTCTTTTGACAAGCGATTCCTTGTCAGGAAGCATTTTGGGGGTTGCGAACCTACCTTCAGAGACGAAAGTCAAAGTCTCTCGTAATAACGTTCACGTGTGATGGAAATCGCTAGCACAAAAAAAATGGGGGAAGGAGGTAATTTAAATGTGGAAATGTGGGCAACCTCAAAGTACGAAGCTCTACAAAGAGAAAATACGGAACTTTAGAGTTCGTTCTCTTCTCGTTGGCCAGAACTCTCTCAATATTACAGCAGTTTGTAGAGGAGTAAAGTGCTTTCACTTTTCGATGTAATTCAAACGGAATTTTTGTGAAACCTGACTCTAAACCTACAGAAAAAAACGATATGTTCAAATGAAAGAGACAACGTTTTATGTAAAACGTTTAAAATTAAGGCAATCAAGTCATTTAAGTAATGTTTGGTTTTGACTATAAACTTAAAATAAATGTCTGCACATCAGGAATTAAAAAGTGCTGTTGAATTTAAATACATACACATAACTTAAACGTAAACTTGTATAGCCTAAGTTAACATATTTTTAAAATCATAATTGATTTCTATCACGAAATTCTAAATTGAGATTTTAAATCGTATGAAACAGATACTTATTAAATAAACAAAAATTATATTATTTTTTGTTTTAATTTTTGCCACCTAAAAAAGTTTTAAACTATTCTGTTATTATTAAATAATTGATTTAAGTTTCATTGAACAGAATTTTTTTTTATTGCCCTCTGATAGCATAATTTTAACTTAAAGATTTATTTTGCTGCTAAGCTTGACGGTTTCTTGAAATATGTGAAAAATAAGTTGAAATAACTATATATAAACATACACCATTAGTAGTGATGCTTACCAAAAATTTCTGACTACATAACTTTAAATTCATGCAAACACGCGATTCACATATTTCAAACACTATTCGACATATTTTAAACACGTATTAACACATTTCAAACACATATCCACATATTTCAAACACTATTCCACACATTTCAAACACTATTCCACACATTTAAAAGAAATTATTCACATATTTAAATACTAATCAGCACAATACACACATATGCAAAAAATAAGTTAGCTGGAAAATATTCAAATCTACAAAACTAACTTTCCACACAAAAATGTACATAAATATTCCATATTCAAAATTCACCCAACTTGACTAAGGTGCATTTGCTCAGAACCACTCACCAGTCCAGCAAGTCGGTAATGTAAGAGAAGGGTGGGGTAGAAATATAACAGTAACCTGACAGTCAAACATGAAAAATTTCTTAAGCAAGGGCCAAGTACAACTAATAATGACCTAGTCGATAAGAGATAAGTTGGTGGGACTCTTCAGAATCCTGACCCACTGCCCCAGAATTTCTGAGAGCATAAGCCTGTCGCCACAGCCCTTTTAATTTCCGATTTCGTGTTGCCAAGATGATCAGACATAACTCGCTGCCAAAGCCAAACTGCTTGGCAATACCTGACATGGAAAAACATAACGTTATGCAACGAAACAAATAATAAATAAATCGGAACTATTTAATAAATTATTTTTTAGTCGGAACACACACGCACACATATTATAACAGAAATTTTAGTTTAACTTAAGCTAGGATAGCAAAAAGAATGAGTAAATATTAAATCTTTTACAGAATTATCTACTTCATTCTTTTTAAAATCTTTTGCATTTCAATGCGTACAATAAAAAAACTTGAACATCCACAGTAGAAGCCGGAGTACGTAGGATTGTAGATTCAAATCTGTAGGATTGTTTATAGCAGACTTACCAGGATTTATTAATTTTTGGTATACTTTTCATGTGGTGGAATTTGGTTCTTCCGTGATTTGTAAACTCACTTCACTTGTAGGTACACCGTTTGTAGAAGTATTGTAGAACTGAAGAGACGAATGAAGAGGCAATTATTGAAAACAAAAAGTTTTTTTTTTAATATTACACACCCCATTTCACTAAACATGCTCTCACCAGCTCTATGCATATATTGAAATTTACCTTTGTATATTATAAATTGGACATTATTTGCGGAGATAGCAAAAGACTTAGCTCAACTTCCAAAACAAGGTCAGTCCAGTCAGAGGGACTCATTATAATCTTCTAACAATTTATTCAAACATTATTTCGTGCCAAATTCAGCCTCTACACAATGCTATTTCTACTTTTTTTAAATCCGAAATATCAATTCAGCTGAACATACAGTTGGACTTTCATTATCTAGGACATACATCTGGACACATAGGTGTACACAGTTTTGGCATCTAGGACACATATTAGACACACATTTGGACACACATTCAGGATTGTGGATAAGCATTATTTTTCAGTAGGTCACAAAAATTACAATTCTGAGTTATTACTGTTTATTCAAAACACAAATATAAAAATCTATAAAATCTTTTACTAACATATCAATATTTTTATTTTATGAACCCCGCTTCTTTCAGGTCTTCATGTATGACGGATATTTCATCCGTGTGAAAATAAGCCCCCGCAAATAAAGAATAAATCAAATGACCCAGCCTGTCAACCATTCCATTTGGATCGCCCTGCAATGTGTAATATGTCTCTTCTGCTTTTCCTTCCATCAAAACTTACCCTTCTGGTATACCTGTACTGCCAACATTCATCTCATTTATTACTGACCTCAAAGTGACTATCATCATAGCTATCAACATCCTCATGTGTCTAGTCCCCTAATGCAAACAATATCTCGGTCAATGTGGGATATGGCCTGTCCCAATCCCGGAAAAATGCCGACGGGAAAAATAGTTATTCTTAGCTGTATAATATCGGTCTTCATTATTTAAATGAATATGATTTTACGTATATAATATTTTATATATTATTATATAATCTGTATTCCTCATTTTTATCATATTTAAATTGTTCTTGACGTAAAAACATAAATATACACGAAACATTAAAAATATTTGCTTCCATGGAGCTTTTAAATACGAATACGCAAACAGATTCCTGTTTAGAAGAGTGAAATGTAAATGTATACACACATCTTTAAATATCTTACTCCTTGCAGCTTTTAAATACGAATACGCAAACATGTTACTGCTAAAAAGAGTGAAATGTAAATATCAATCCAGACACTTATCTATCTGCTTTCCTGCATATTTTAAGTACAGAAACGCAAACACGAACATGCTTAAAATACACATTAATAAATATTATTTTTGAGTTTGGAAGCTGAAAGATTTATGGCCCTGAATGGTGTGACTACTGTTTTGGGGTAAATAATTAAATCAGTTCCATTTGATGGAAGGAATTTATAAATTGGCCAAGAATTTCTTAAAACTATGATTACATCACTTTAATCATCGATTCCGCAATAATGAGACCGTTAATTGGATATATTATAACATGTCTCTCAGACTATACATATGAATATCAAAAAATTATGTTCACAACCACCGTCATTAACATAATGTTTAGGAATTTCGTGAATTTTTTGTTTATTTAAAAAAAAACAAGTAATGTTTGTACTGGTAGTAAATAGAAACTCGACCTTAAATGCACGAGGAAGAACGAAACTGACGTAATTTAGGAACCAACATAAGAAACAAAGATGGTGACATCTACCAGATTAAAACCAGATGGCGGTCTCCACTAAAGTTGCTGGTGATGCCAGCATAACGCACAGGAGTAGGGTGCTCGAAGATGACGTCGTAACTAAATGTGCAACTCTTCTGAGTGGGGGCTTGTTGATGATGTCATCGTAACGGAAATTGTAACGCACAGGAGTAGGGTGCTTGACGGTTATGCCATGGTGTTTTAATTAAAATTTTATTAAACATTTTTTAATTAAATTTTATATTATTTAAATTTTCTAACTTAGTTATTACAATTTTTTATAATTCCGGACATAATATAATAATTTGAAATGGCGGAATGTTTTTAAAACCAAATGGTGGAATGTCCTAGCAAACAAAATCGTAGACGGAATCCAACATGGATGCAGGGTTAAAGGTCATGGTCCAAGTTATCCAAGATGGCCACCGCTAATACCTGGATCCTCACCCGAGACCCGGTGCACCAGAACGAACGATCTACTACCATTGCTAGATTAAACTGATTGTCATTGAAAAACCTTAAGAATGGACATTAAATTTGAATACATAAACACACGGAGAGCAAGACAATATCAGCTGATGTCAAATGATGTATGCTTGGATAAAATAAATAACTTCGTTGAAATCATCGTCAGAACAATATCACAACACACTCTTAAACAGCGAGCTGACGACAAGAAATTTGTAACACAAAAAAAAAACGTTGGTCATGACAGCTACTCAAAAACGAGCCCAACGATTAAACTTTATAGATAATCTGGCTAACACAACACAGCGTCGCATCAAGGAGGCCAGTGAATAAAGTAAAAAATAATCTGGGCAACACAACAACAGAACGGATCAACATAGTAGGCTTTCCATGACAATGCAGTTGCAAACGTTTCGGAAACTGCCATCAGCTCCCGTCTTCAGGCAAAATTGGCTGAAATAGGCTTGTTGTCCGCGTTTTTATGTATTCATCATCGATGTACATTCTTTTTTTTTTTTGACAATCAGTAGACACCACCAATGTATATGTCGATGCAATTGAGTATTTAGAATCAATCTAAGTGCATCTTACACAAAATAAGAAAAAGTTTGTAAACTTTTTATTTTACACATACGAAATAATTTTTAAAGATGCTGGTTATTTTTCCTTTATCTATACCATAACTATGTAATTTTGCTGCAACAATATCTTAAAATATTGCGTATAACAAAAGGTTTTTGCGTGCGCTGATATCTGTTTAGCTAATAATGTTAAATTTTCGTCAAAAATAATTATTTTAATTACTAAGAAAACATATTTTTCCTTAGTCCTTGCACGCAACCATAAAATGGTATGTATTTATATATTTTTTTTTGGCTCAAATGTTTTAGAGTATTTGACAGAAGTGCGACTTCTTTTTTTCTGCTTGTCTAATTGAGACTCTATGGCTCCGGACAGAGGGTTAGCGGAGACTCTCGCCGACCGACGGGAGAGGAAGGAGGGCCTCGACGGCAATCAACACGGGTTGGGAGGCAGGCGTCCCCGCGGAATGAGGCGCTAGCCATCGGCGCGCTAGCCGCGGGTCTACTCTAGCGCGCGACACGGCGGGCTCGCTAGCGCGTGTTCGCCGGGCCGTGTGCCTCGCGTGGTCCCGGCGCTCGCTCGACGAGTGAAAAAAAAAAAAAAAAAAAAAACCCTCTCCGTCAACGAAACAAACGACGAACGCCTCGACGAAAGCTCTGCTGGCCTCGAACAAAAAAAAAGGAAGAAAAATTGTTACAGTGCCGTAATGAAGAAATCATAACATCGCGCAGAAATAAAAATTAATACAATTTCTCACACAAACCTTTTTTTTTGTAACCGGCTACCGAGCATAAAAATATATACAAAAAATCCGTATATTACTCGTCTATATTCATGGCTGCGTGATTTAAATTAACTTCTACGTGCACGGAGTGTGAATGGAATATTAATTGTGTCTTTTAAAATTAAAGTATAACGGATATTTTTTTTTGCTGCAAATATAAAATTGGTTGCGCAAAAGTGACTGGAGTGACATAACTACTTGCATTTGAACGAGTGTGCCATATTTTTTCAAATCAATGTCTCCAAGATTTTTTTTAATGCTATAAATGTGCTAAAATAATTTTCCGTTCAGTTTGAAAGCCGTGAAAGTGCAACTAAAAATTAATTAGTTGGTTCAATTTAAAACGTAACAAACCTCTTGAATTTTTTACTTCATTATCCGAAGTCGAACAGGAGAAGTTCGCAACATTATTCTGCTACCTAAATGTCCAGTTATCTAACATGTGTTAAGTACCTTCATACTTATAAGAAAGATACGTCACCTTAATGTCGAACGTAAAGATTAGCAAGGTAATCACTTGTTAGAATAATTCTCCGTAAATGTTATAGTTCAGTTTAAGAATGTGTATCAGCAAACGATTTAGGCGTACTTCCTATTAAGGAATTTGTTTTATAGTATTAAGTTTAGTTTAACTTTGACCTAAAAACAGATAATTTTTACCGGAAAATAAATTTTATATGTTAAGCCGAATTATTCCTCTACACCCTGCTAACTTTAAAGTAGTACAAATGCGTAAGCAAACAAACATATTTTTCTTAAAATCATAAATTCATATAAATTCGCAAATATTGGAGTATTTACATGAAGTTTTTGTTTTCCAAAATCCGACTGCTTGACGTTTTCTCCAAGAATCCCTTCCTTAATTTACTTCCTTTGTAATTTTTAAACGTGACTGATATTCGAGTAATTAAAGCAGTACATTGTAAGATTAAATAAAGAAATTAATTTCCCAGGTAGTTTTATACATTATTATGCACAAGTTAATAAAACTGGTGACGGATTCCATCATTTGTTTAGAAAATTCAAACAAAGTGTTTGTAAGTTAATTGCGCCAAACTTATAATTTCTTCATTCCAAAATTTTTAAATCAGTTACGTCTATAATCAGCAGTTATTCTACATTAATGAGTTTTTGTTATATAACTGAATCGGAAAAAAATAAATTAGCAAGCGCCCATTTGGTAAAACATCCTCAATCGAAATATTCGGTCATATTGCAGTAGTATATCAAAGGGGTTACTGACACAGGATGCAGGGTGCGGCTCCGGTGCCAACCGACCTCTGACCTTAAGGTGGCCATCTGTGATAGTGACGTCACCATTGTTTTTTATTTAGGATCGCCACCTTGGATTGTGACGTTACTGCGGCCATCTTGTATGACCTAGACCTTGGCCTCAATCTTAAATTCTAGACATTCCGCCATATTGAATTCTAGAAATTTCCAACCTTCTTTAATACTAGAATGTTGCACTTTTATTACGCCCGCCATATTAAAAATACTTATCTGTTATTATTATCTGGTTTAACTAGAAAAAAAATGTTAAAAAATAGGTTCTGCCATTTTTAAATTTGTCCACCATCTAAAAAATCTACCCAAACCAGCGGCAGACTGACGTACCACCACTTATTCCAAGGCAGAAATTACGTCAGCCAGTATAACGTCATGGCAGCCATCTTGTTTTCTTCTGCTGTCGGCTGCCATCTTGGATGCGACATATGGTTTTCATCTGCTAGAGAGTGCTGTTGCCATATAGGTTTAATTTTTATTCACTAAAGAGGAGGAATCATTTATTGCCAGAGTGCTCACCATATTGGAATCCGCTATCTTGTAAATATGACATTTTTAAGATAGAAATTTTGAAAAAATTCTTAAACTCATAAAACAAAACACTTGTTAAAATAATAGCCGAATCTGGTCAGCGATTTTATGTAAGACAGTACTGAGCTAATAAGATGTGTATATATATATATATAATAACTCTAAGGTCCAGGATACAATAAAAAAAACACCAGTCTCACATGAAACAGCAGAAAAGAGGAGTTAGCACACACCAAGTTCCAGTAACTCATATGGTAAGGACTATGTCATCGATACTTGCCTGCCATAGTTTGTATTTTTTTTCTTACCCTGCCTAGTAAAAATAAATGGTAAAATTTCAAGTTCAAGGTCGATGTAAAAAACTAATTTCAATATTAATACAATCGTTTTTAAATATTTTTTATGAATTTTAAAATTTATTCCCGAATTTCTAGCATAATAGTTATGGCTATTTTAGATTGTGGACAAATTAAAAAAATGGCGTAAATTCCTTTCATCAAAATATTTATAGTAAAAGTTTTTATACATTTTTATATTTTTCCTGTTAAAATCGGACACTAATTACAGATTTTCAATATAGTTTGCGTATAGCAAAGTGCAAAGGTGACTTCATACACATTCAAGATGGCGGCCGTAACGTCAAGTCCAACGTTCTAGAATCCAAGATGAATGAAAATTGCAGAATTAAAGGTGGAGGAAAGTTTTTGAATTCAAGATGGCGGCCGAGGTCAAGGTTGTGGTCAAAGTTCTAGGTCATTTAAGATGACCTTTGTGACGTCACAATCCAATATGGCAACCGTAACAAAAATTGAAATGGTGATATCATCCAAGATGGCCGCCGTGACGTCAGATGTCGGTCTGCATCCGCACCGCTCCCTGTGGCAGTTGCCTCTTTTGTATACGACTTATTACTGATTATTTTATTCTTTTACCTCCACGGAATTCAGAATTTATGCTTATTGATGTAATTATCAACAGTCCTGAAGATAAATTGCTTTATTTTGACCGATTATAGATTAATTTATTGTAACTAGCAAAGATATATCCTTTTGAAGTAAACTCTTTTAAGCACAGATTTTATTACAACTTCTGCTTATATATCCCAACCGCACGAACATGATCAGATTTACGCCTTGTTATTTCCCTTAAGGGCATCGTTGACGATTTTTGCCAATAATTTTTTTTTGTTATCAAAATCTGAGCGAAAATGATTTAAGTTATATAGATATCTAATAACACACCTGAAAAAACAAAGTACAGCCTATTTATAGCGATATTGTTGGCTGCAATGTAATTATTTCAAAAAATAATTTAAAAAAAAATTGTAATTGGTCCTTTTTCAAAAATTTTGTTCCTTTCAGTAATAACGGGTCTCTACGTTAAAATAAAATAAAATAATTTTATTTCCAACATATCTACAGTAATTTTACCACCAACTTGTCTAGTTAAATTAATGGTTTCTTTGATAGTTTCTTTTAAATTAAAATTTTTAATGTGTTACACGAAAATTAACTAGTAAAAATATTAATTTTTAAGACGTTTTGATGTATATACGTGGATAATTCTGTATTTTACTTAAGGAATAGTGTCATCTCTTATCTTTGGTCCAACAACAATTAAAATCAGAGCAAACTATGTGCTGAATAACATAAAGCAAAAGCTTCCTCCTATACTACAATGTGTGACCGTGTCTGGTCACAAGACGTTAAATTAAATTTCCACCACCAAACATTTAAGGACATGAAGAAGCTTACCTTCTATGTTGACGTGTAGGAATAAACTTACCTCTTGTGACGTCACGACTCATAGATAAGCTACGGCTGTGTGCGGCAGAAGACAGTGCACTTTCAACAAAATACCATAGACAAAATGGAGACTTCATTCCTACTTAACATCGAATTCAGTGTTACCAACTCCATATTTAGCAAGAACAAGAATAAATCCCGGAAATTGGTTGTTTATCGATTATGTGAACTGGTATGAAGATCTTTCTAGAACATTCGAAAATCATCTCTATTAATCCCGAGATTGAAGGGGCAATAGGAGGGAAGGGGGGGGTGAGAAATGGGTATATAAGCCCGGGTTTTTGATCAGTTAGGCATGGAGCAGCAGGACCATCACCAACATCATAATGAGGCATTAGAGAGAGAGAGAGAGATTGAGAGAAGGCAAGGTGTTTTGGAGAGCTAAGTATGGGTGTTGTAATTATTTGTTATGATATGGCCAGTAGAGTTTAAAGTTTTGATAATGATGAAAACAACTTTGAGTAGTAACCATTGGACTTGTGTTTTGTGCGAATATGATGCACCTGTTTAAGCTTAGTGTTGCTTTAGGTGTTCATAATGTGGATTGGCACTTGGTAAATTTTGTTGCATCTCCTGTGCATTTTGCTGTTGTTGGCGGCCATATTGCTTTCAATAATTAATTGATTTTTAGCTCTCCAAAGACCTTTTCCTTGCGAGTTGATTAATGTTTTGTTTATTTTTGGTTTAAAGTCATTAAGCATTTAAATGTACCTTGTAATAAATTTTGGCTCTTCTAGCCTAGAGTTTTGAAACCAAAGAAAAGTATCAAAGTCAGGAATATTTATTGTGTGTAAAAGTATAAAATATTTGTTATTTATGAGATCTAACTATTTTTGTATTATTTATGAGATATCTCTAGTCAATTATAAAACATTTGTGATATATTTATGAGATCTAACTATTTTTGTACTATTTGTGAGATATAAAGATTAACAATAAACTTTGAAAATATATTTGATGTGTTCGGTCAATGTGTTTGCCACCTTACATTTTTCAGCATAGGTTTTTGATGTTCACGTTGATTTTCTTTTTATAATTTTTTAATATGCAGGTTAGGCCCCATCTGGGCAAGTATTTACCTTGTGGGAAGTAACAGGGATTTTGTGCTTGCAGTGGGAGTTGGGACTCTGATGGGGCCCGGCCTCATTTCCTGCGCAACTCTGCTTACCTTTGCTCATTCTCTTTTGTAAGTGTGGCATAACATTGGGGAAGTTGGTGATATTGTTTACTCTTGTGTTTGGAAAAGTTGCTGGGTGTTTGCCACAATGTCTACAGGACCTCCTACTGCTTGGATCCAGTCCCTAAGCAAGGCTTCTCTGATCGCGTTACTCACAGATGCAGGGATATCCTGCCAAGAGAGCGACTCCATAGACAGTCTCCGAAGCGCGGCCCGCTCGTTAGTCAGAAAGGACGATGAGGCAGTTAGTGAACCGGGTGAGTCGATTCTGAAAAAGTTAAAATCTCTCCCCAGTAATGTGGTAGAAAGGGTTCCTCTGCTTAAAAGTCTTGGGTTGTCTTTGGTAGTAACATTTCTGGTAGAGATTCTGAAAGTAAGCAAACTTGGAATATGTAGTGATAAAGTAGTGTTTGCTGCGGCATTGCTAAAAGTTCCTGAGTTACTTCAGCCTATTTTCAGTGAAGCTATTCACAAGAACTGGGATTTTGCAAAATTAAGTCAGGAAGTTTTGAGGAATGTGGGATCTAGTGTGGCTATTCAGAAAATCCGAATGCAGATTCTGGATAGGAGTCAAAGTCCCCATGAATCTATGCGTTCATTTGTTTATGAAACAATGTGTCTGGTGAAAGTGTTAGGTTTTCCCTGTGAAGAAAGTTATTTAGTTGAATTGGTATTTCATAATCTGGCCCCAGCTTACAGTCGTTTCTTCGTTTTCTCTAAGAAACCAGCCACATTGTCTGAGTTGCTTATATTGGTCACCCAAGTAGAATTAACCGTTGCTGACAGTAGTTTGAGTATTGCTCCTAAACCTAAGGTCTCAACACTTCAGAAGTGTGAATTTTGCCATAGAACTAACCATATCACTGAGAACTGTTTTCGGCTTCAAAATTCTTAGCAGGTTAAAACCGAAAAAGGGAAAGTTTTTAATGTTAAGCAGACTAACATTTCTAAAGAGTCGAGCTCCCAGGCAGAGGTTCAGGCAGTGGATAATGTGAGACCCGAAAATGGGAATGGTTCAAATAGGATTGAGGAAAATAAGCAAATTAAATGTTTTTTGTGTGGTAAAGAAGGGCACATTCAGTATTATTGTCCGATTAAGAAAAAGCCGCAAGGTTTGAATTATGTATGTAGAATGTAATGTGATCTCTCTCTCTCTCGAGATCAAGTATTTTTATCTAAGAGTATCCTGTTGTTATATGTGAGAATGTAACCTAGTTAAGCTAAATATTGTTGTTGATCTATGTTAATATTATGATTCTTAAATTTGATGTGTTCAAAATCACCATGCTCCTTTTAAGAATTTATACGCTTACTAATGATGTGTTTTTGTATGAAATATTTGAAATATGTTGTCTAGTCAAGTTCTGATCTGTGATATAGTTTGTAGGTTGTAAGATGAGTTTGTTTTTAACATGAGAATTAGTGTCTTGGAGGTCTCTCTCTCTCTATCTGTTTTTTTTGGGAAGGGGTTGAATTACGTAGGTCTCTCCTTTTACTCCTCTTGCTCCCTCTGTTTCTGGGATTACCTCGACACCGAGTACACCGACTGCTGCATGAGAACTTCGAGAACTTCATTTTTCTTCAAGACCATCTACAGTTCAGCATCCAACAGCAGAAGCATGCCGCTTCCCCGCTACAACATCACCCACCAGTTCGTCTCAGTTACAACATCAGCTCTGATGGCAGCTTGCCCACCAGCAGGTACTTCGTCCGCTTCCTTGAATACTTCGGCTTCTAGATCTGTGGAAACTGACAGGTGAAGATCTGACTTGTGACTGGCCATCCCAAGACTTTTTATCACCTGGAAGAAGATGCCATCCTGCAGTGAAGTTTCAGGGGAGGAGGATGTGACAGTGTCTGGTCACAAGACGTTAAATTAAATTTCCACCACCAAACATTTAAGGACATGAAGAAGCTTACCTTCTATGTTGACGTGTAGGAATAAATTTACCTCTTGTGACGTCACGACTCATAGATAAGCTACGGCTGTGTGCGGCAGAAGACAGTGCACTTTCAACAAAATACCATAGACAAAGTGGAGACTTCATTCCCACACAACATCGAATTCAGTGTTACCAACTCCGGATTTAGCAAGAACAAGAATAAATCCCGGAAATTGGTTGTTTATCGATTATGTGAACTGGTATGAAGATCTTTCTAGAACATTCGAAAATCATCTCTATTAATCCCGAGATTGGTGGGGCAATAGGTGGAAAGGGATGGGGGGTGAGAAATGGGTATATAAGCCCGGGTTTTTGATCAGTTAGGCATGGAGCAGCAGGACCATCACCAACATCATAATGAGGCATTAGAGAGAGAGAGAGAGATTGAGAGAAGGCAAGGTGTTTTGGAGAGCTAAGTATGGGTGTTGTAATTATTTGTTATGATATGGCCAGTAGAGTTTAAAGTTTTGATAATGATGAAAACAACTTTGAGTGGTAACCATTGGACTTGTGTTTTGTGCGAATATGATGCACCTGTTTAAGCTTAGTGTTGCTTTAGGTGTTCATAATGTGGATTGGCACTTTGGTAAATTTTGTTGCACCTCCTGTGCATTTCGCTGTTGTTGGCAGCCATATTGCTTTCAATAATTAATTGACTTTTAGCTCTCCAAAAACCTTTTCCTTGCGAGTTGATTAATGTTTCGTTTATTTTTGGTTTAAAGTCATTAAGCATTTAAATGTACCTTGTAATAAATTTTGGCTCTTCTAGCCTAGAGTTTTGAAACCAAAGAAAAGTATCAAAGTCAGGAATATTAATTGTGTGTAAAAGTATAAAATATTTGTTATTTATGAGATCTAACTATTTTTGTATTATTTATGAGATATCTCTAGTCAATTATAAAACATTTGTGATATATTTATGAGATCTAACTATTTTTGTACTATTTGTGAGATATAAAGATTAACAATAAACTTTGAAAATATATTTGATGTGTTCGGTCAATGTGTTTGCCACCTTACATTTTCCAGCATAGGTTTTGATGTTCACGTTGATTTTTTTTTATAATTTTTTAATATGCAGGTTAGGCCCCATCTGGGCAATTATTTACCTTGTGGGAAGTCACAGGGATTTTGTGCTTGCAGTGGGAGTTGGGACTCTGATGGGGCCCGGCCTCAAATGTTAACGGATGGTTATCAGTAGCGTCAACAGACCACAATGCAATGCTCACTCACCAGCTCTGTGGAGCTCCCACGATTACAACAATGTTACGTTATTAATATTTTGTAGTTTTAATTCGTTGTATATGGGTACCCAGTGTGTGCAATTGATACAATTATTTCCAATGGGCAAGAGAAAAACGGTCTGACTGCAGTCGTATGCAAAATAAAGTGACTGTAATGCCAGATCCGAGATGGTGGCCATCCGCAGAAAAAAAATTTATGGTGGCCGTGATGTCATACAAGATGGCTACCGGGTCAAGGTCAAAAGACAACATAATTCAAGATGGCCGTCATGACATGTGTATTGCGTGTTCGTTGCTTGTTTATTGCGTGTCCAATGGGTATATTGTTTTTTTTTTGTTGCTTATTCATTGCGTGTTGTGTGTGTCATTTCTTTTGTCGATTGTTCTTTTATTTGTGCTTCCTTTTTGTTGATTGTGCTTCCGATTTAAATGTGATTCTTTTTTTTTTAATATGCATCGATAATTGTGCAGTCGAGCATTGATTGACCTTCTGCTTCGGAGATACCTGGACTAAACCCCTGGCATTGAACATGACCTGTTTAAAATGTTGGTCAAGTATCGACGAAATTTCTTTTTTTTTTGTTCGGAGGCACGCATGAGTTTTTACATGAACTGTTGTTTAATATTTTCAATGAGTAACTTCGAAAAAAAATTATGTTTGACCACCTACTGGATGCGCCTGGCTACCAACTGGATGTGGCTGGTCACCTACTGGACATGCGTTCCTTACCACTTAATAGACGTGTCTGGCTTACATCAGCCTGGTCACAGACTGGATGTGTCTAATCACTGACTGAAGGTGTCTAGCCAAAAACTGGGTGTGTCTGACATGTAGAAAAGACCTGATACCACATGTCAAGGCATGTCAAGTCTCTCTTAAATTTCTATGAAGACTGTATAAAACGAGAAACGCGTGTTATTTGCTTGTTTTTTTTGTACATGTAGATATTACATAATAATTTTATTTGCATTTTTTTTCGAAATTTTTTTTAATGGAATGTTTCATTGATCAGCTTTTTTTGCATCGTTATCGAACCGAGGTGATCGAATGAATATTGTATGTTTAACAAGTAATTTTTTTTCATGATTTTGGGATTATCCTCAAATTTCTAGCTTCATAAATACAGACTTACAAGATGGCGGTAAAGAGAACCGTCAAGAATTCGGACGTTCTGGCAGTAAATATTTACTGGCACTATAGCTGGTAAAAATAAAATCGATATGACAGAGATGCCCTCTAGCAGATAGCATGTGAATTACAGGACACTAGTGCTGATTGTATTAATTACTGAGAACGAAATGGCGTCTACACTCACAAGTAGGTAATCTGTGTTAATTAGCGCTCCTGGTAGCAAGCATTAAAAATAAATATGGTGGCAACATCCTCTGGAGGGTGATACTATTATTACTACAAATTAAATAATTTACAAGTCCGAATATGTGTGTTATTTAATTCTTAGTCTAGTATTTTTCTCAATGGTTGTGCGGTTAAAGGCATATGTTTTGAAACCCAGAGGCTAGAGCTGTGATGGCTCAAATCACAGAGCTTCCGATGTATTTTGAATAAGAATTTTAATTTTGTATAAGGACCACAATAACATTGGCAGGTAATGGAACATCTACCTTACATTTTCGAGACAGAGCGATGCTAGCGCTCTTTAGGAAAAAAACACAAAAAAAGATGACAGAATCCAATATGGTGGCCTCCAGGAAAACAATGTGGCGGACATGATGTATTGAATATAAAAAGTTTTTAGACTTCAGATCAAAGATGCTGGACATTTTATTCGAAATCAAGATGGCGGCCGTAATGAAAAATTAAAATGTTCGTGGATTGGGTCGCAAGATGATAAGATGGCGGAATAGGAAGATGTTGATTGAGGGAAAAGTTGAAGGCCAAATATCAAAGTCAATGGTCAAGGTCATAATTCAAATTAAAAGTTCAATGTACAAGTTCGAAGATCAAGGTAAAAGATAAGGTCAAAGTTCAATATTCAAGTTAGAAGGTCAAGGTCAAAGTTATTTGTTCAAGTTCAAAGGTCAAGGTCAAATAAAAGTTCATGGTCAAATAAAAAATCAAGGTCAAAGTTCAATGTTCAAGTTCTAAGGTCAAGGTCAAAGTTATGGTCAAGGTCAAAGTTCATGGTCATATAACATGGTCACCATGAATACACAATTCAAAATGGCGGCCGTAACGAAAAGTGGAACGGTGACATCATAATTCAAGATGGCCGCCGGTACATCATAGTAAGGTCTGTCATTGAACCCATTGTAATCCTTGAACCGGGACCAGGCGCAGGAGTCCCTTCAATATATTTATATTATGTTGAAAATTATTTAAATATAAATAATAAAAAATGTGAGGGGGAAACGTAAATAAAATATGATTAATATCATCTAGAACTTTCAAAAAGATGAATAAATAAACCTTTAGAAATGAAAACGTTAGTTCTTTTTCGTCGTTTATATTCGCTTCCAATTTAGGACTCCCCTGGAAGCATGACCTCCACATTGGTTTGTCAGGAACCGCCTCGTCTAGACTCCCGCTGTGAAGCGATGGAGGTCGTTTCTCTCGCCCTCCCACCCGGGGCCAGCCCACGACCGCCAACTTGACAGAAAATACGGCCTTGGCAACGCTGCGGGGGTTTCCCACGCGGGATGTGCCAATGGCATACTGCAGCGACAACCATCAATCGATTACCCCTTCCCACAACAACTCCCCACACACCAAACACACTCACACACACACTGCGCCTCCACACGACCTCCAAATCCTTCCTCTACCCATTCTCGTTGCCACATACTTCTATATGCCAACCAGCGTGAATTGTTTATTTCAACAGCGAAGGTGGAGATAAAAAATATATATATATACTGCAGTCGCAGTTGAATTGTTGCACCAGACCGTGACCTGCAAAAAGATACGGTCCAATGAACACTCGCTCGTTTCGGTGCTTGCTCGCGTAGCTGAGCCGATTCCCGTCATAAATATATTCCACGCTTCAGTGACGAACGCAAACGGAATTACCGTAGTGGAGACGCTTAAATTCCATTGAATTAAAATCAAAAAATAAAACAATGAAAGGGTGATTAGATCGCGGACAGATTTTTGGGTCGCCAGGCATCGAAACACAGACCGAGTCAGACTGGGAAAAAAGATTCTGCGAGGATTCCTATTGCCATCCGCATGTCGGAGATGAAAGGTCAATAACACACCCAGTCCAAATACCGAGGAGAAAATGTCTCATGTTTTACCAGCCATGAGTTATATCCACTGTCCACCAAATGACCCAACATGACAATGATGCATAAAAGAACACGAGTGAATAGGTCTTTCACTGAATAATTAATTTCCGATTTAGTTATGATCCTTATAACTGTTAAGTATGTCATAAAATAGATGCTAAACTTAAATAGTTTTTTTCTATGAATCAAAATACTAAAGGTTCCTCTAAATACATATTCAAAAACATCAGTATCAAAACTAAAAAGGTTTCGAATGAAATACTTTAAAATTTCTGCAGCGAGTATATTTTTAGGGTAATATTTACACTTCAGGTAACAGGATCTTAATGATTTTAAGGGATTCCCAACGAATTTGGTACTAAATCGGTTTTTATTTAGCCCTTTTTGTTCCTGTATCCGTGAAGAAGCAGTACTGTGGCACATGGAGATGTTCTAATTTTTTCTATAACTGCTTAAGTGACGGACTTTATCTGAAATATATAATTTGAAAATTTACATTAATAAAATCTCGAACACAATTTTTATTCTTTGGAGAGAAACAATTATAGTAACATACTTTAAAATAAAAATTTCAATTTCCTTCTCGAGTTTGACGATAAAAGTTACTGTTGTCAATTTTATTAATAAAACAGGGGCATTTTTAACACTATACAGACGTAATTTTTATTATTTATAGAAATCTCTATATCGTGTAATTGTGTTTGATTGGAATAGAATTATATCTATGGATTACAAGGGTCATCGCTACTCCCTTCCCCCCACCCAATTCCAGTTCAAACCCCTTCCTCGGTGCTGTTATCTATCGCCGAGCGGCCTTGGGAATTCCGCGGGGTGCCGCGCGGAGTGGCGAGAAAATACACGCCGCCCTTCTGAACTGTTCGGGCGTCAGGTCGGCCCACGATGACGCGACTCGTCACAGTCGCTCTCGTCGGTTTGAGAAGGGCGCTTTAAGTACTTAAGCAGTTACACTGGCCACCACGACGGACCTGTGAGTGCCGCGAGTGAGGCGCATCCCGCGACGAGTTCCGAGCGGATTCCGAGCAAAGGGAAGTGCAACATCGCCGAAGAGCGAAGTTTAATTGGAACATGAGAGTGCGGCGACTGAGTGTCGCGAGACTGAGAGTGTAAACATGCCCTCTGTAAGGGGCGAACCACTGTTAAGTCTAGCTCCAATGAGGAGTGCGAACTGCGGAACTTGAAATTGAGTGACTTTAGAATATACATTTTTAAGTGCCAGTGATTTGTTATCGGGCATTTTTTAGTACAATTATTTCATATAAATGTACATATTAGTAATCAATAAAACTGCAATATAACTTAATTGGACTCTTACGAACCCAGTTCTCCCCACACTATAAATCGCAAAAATATTTATATATGAGCAAAGTTAAGGGAGTGTAATGGTCAATAACCATTACATAAATCACAAAATATTTCTTATTTAAATAATGCCCAATTTAAAACACTGAGGTTACATTTTTAAAAACCCACTCAGTAATGCGTAGTGCCATTAATTGTAAATTTAACTTTTCTACCTGCTAGAGTAAGAGTAGGTATCTGATCAGACAAACAAATGGATATTTCAGATATGGTTTGCCGATCTGTTTACGTAACCTTTCAAAGTACGTAATATATATTTGTTGGTTGCTTTTTTTCTTTTTATTGCTGTTACGTCAGAAGTGAGCACATAAAACTCATAAATAAATCTATTTGACAAGCTTTTCTTGGTTAGATACCGCGCTTTTTTATATTTTACACAACAATTTTTTTAGTTACAAGAACACTCCTTAAACTTATTATTATTTACAAAAATTTCTTGTAATATTGTTTCAATTTATTTGACTATTTAAAATTACTTTCTTTCTTGGCTAAGGATTACTACCTGCGGGACAAGTACCACTAAATGTATTTTCATTTAGATATATATTTATCAAATTCTGCTTGTTACGTACCTTGTGAATTTGCATTTTAACATATCATTTTTAATTGATGCAGACCTTTGTCACTGGCAATAAATTTGTTCTTTCTTTCGCAAACCATTTTCTGTAACTTACATAAATTTTCCGGCTATTTCTTAAGCATTCCTTGTTTAAAATGTTCCAAATTGCACGTAAGAAATATATATCTATTGGTCTCGTGCTACTGAAGTTGGAGTGCGGTGCCATTGCTGGCCGCCATATTGTATTGTGTCAACACGGCCATTATATTGGGTTGTGACGTCACGGCAGCCATCTTTGATAACTGACTTTTAAACTTGACCTTTGCGCCGGCCGCTATCATAGATTATGACGTCACATCCGCATTTTTGTTTTCTATAACTTTCCACGATATTGGATCCCACCATTAAAATTTCAAGGACATTATGTCCTCTTGGTTTCAAGAATTTTCTGCCATTTTGGATTATGTCATTTGGATTATGACATTATCACGTCATACTGAAAATTTGTACCTTTTATCAAGAAATTCGAATACATTTTAAGTTTAAATATATAATTTAATAGCTCTTTTTATAAAACTTAAATAATACTACATTTACGTCATAGACCTTGGAGTCGTCTCAGTTCGATTCCCGACGAGGTCATTCAATTAAAAATGGCGCAGGTCCTTCTCTCTTGTTAGCTGTTTGCAGAATAACCCCCTCTAATGATTAGAGATATATTTCGCTAAGTATATGATGTCATGGCAGCCACATTGAATATGATATCGTGCATTTTATTTCCATTTGCTAAAATGAAACACTACCATATTGGTTTATGATTTACCCGCTAGTGTGAAATACATTTATCACCAGACCGTCAGCATTCTTATCATCAGCCATATTTTCCGTTCATCTGAGCTGCCATATTGAAAATCTGTAATTATTTAATTAATATTTGGGAAATTACAAATTAAATAAACTTTATTTAACAAAACTAATTATATATTGAATGATTCGTTACCCCCACAGTTACATAGATCCATAGTCGATGCAAAAAAATATTATTATTGCTAAAAACATTTATTGTTTGAATATTAGGAAATATCCTCCAATAGGCTTAAATTCCGCATATTTTTTTGTAATTGGTTTGAAGTAGGTACACATATGCAAAGTATCGCTCTGTTCCTTCTCTAAATATTAACCACTCTATGTGTCTCTTTGTATACATCTATACTTCTCTTTCTTTCTACATCTCTGGATATATAAAGCTCTCTATCTCTTTATCTATAATTCTTTCTCTGTATATCTATAAATCACTCTATATTCCTCTATTGCTCTCTTATTTAAACTTATACATATATCTTTATCGCTATATATGCAACTCTACATCTAGTAATTAAATTATTAAAATTATATGGTTTTACCTATATCTTTATATATATATTTCTTGTGTGCGTGTGTATGTCACTGAACTGCTCCTAGACAGCTGGACCGATTTTGATGAAATTTTGTGTGTGAGTTCACGGGGATTCGAGGATGGTTCAGATTCACAATTGGATATTTTATCTCGATTCTGAGTTAAGAAAAACTAAAAAAGAACACGCTTTAAAAGCAAAAATTGCAACGCATTATTAGAAGCCATTTAGTTTTGCTATTGTAAGGAACTAAGTAGAGAGTAAGAAAAAAATAAAGATCCTGACAGTTTATAGCGTCACCATATTAGTTTCAATTTTCAATACCCTTTTTGTATATTACAATTTAAATTGCAGAAAAAAAATCATGTTTCATAGCCACACAAATAGTGAGGATGGTTTAGATTCACAATTGGACATTTTATCTCGATTCTGAGTTAAGAAAAACTAAAAAAACACGCTTTAAAAGCAAAAATTGCAAAGCATTATTAGAAGCCATTAAGTTTTGCTATTGTAAGGAACTAAGTAGAGAGTAGTAAAAAAATAAAGATTCTGACAGTTTATAGTGTCACCATATTTGTTTCAATTTTCAATACCCTTTTTGTATATTACATTTTAAATTGCAGAAAAAAATCATGTTTCATAGCCACACAAATAGTGAGTGTGTGTCATTTCTCTATGTCAACGAGGTCTCGCCGCGTCAATTTTCTCCTTGGAGCGAACCCGTCCGCTTAATTAAATAAACAGCTTTTATCGTTGAATGATTTCATGATTTATTTAATGAAAATATGCTCTCATAAAAAAATTAGTTAGATAGACATTCAATAGGTGTCCTTATCTCACTCACTCACTCTCTCTCTCTCTCTCTCTCTCTCTCTCTCTCTCTCTGAAATGTATGTAGCTTGCTCGCGGGTCAGTAATGCAGACAATCTTTACATTCTAGCTCAAGACGGAAAAAACAGTAAATGTGGTTTACAAAGACATTTTATGAAGTGTCTTCCCGTCATTACATTTGAAAGTAGAAACTTATTTACTCAAAATTTAGGTAGTAACATATTTTTATTGCAAAGACTGAATAGACGTGAGAAAAATTATCATTTTTGAACATAAGAAAACTACTACAACTGTATCAACTATTATGTTATAATGTTTAAATTTATAAATGGTGAAAGATAATACAAAATTCCATGCGGAAAAAGTCGTGGGCAGCAGATACGTATAGTTATAGGTGTGGGGCTATGCGTGCTGATTTTTCATATACTGCATGGATGCGAACATGTAAGAATAATGTATCTATCTTACTATAATAAAACAGTACTTTTACTGTCTGTCTGTTTGTACGCGATTTTGATGAAATTTTGTGTGTGAGTTCACGGGGATTCGAGGATGGTTTAGATTCACAATTGGATATTTTATCTCGATTCTGAGTTAAGAAAAACTAAAAAAAACACGCTTTAAAAGCAAAAAAACTAAGCATTGTTGATAATTAGCCTCCATGGCAACAGGCTTTTGCATTGTTGTTGTCTTCTGCGTAACCATGGGAAATGTTTTTGGTAACGGCAGTGGCGTGCCCAAGAGGAGGGCATAATGAGAAGATACAAAATGTCCAGCGTAGAAATACTTACCGCCATATCCATATCTCACAAAAAGTACATTTGGGCAGGACAATGTCTGTCGGGTCCGTTAGAAAGATATATAGAGAGATAGAGATATAAATAGAAAGATAGAGAGAGTTATAGAGATATACATAGAGCGATAGAGAATTAGAGAGATAAAGAGAGATGCTTAGTATACGTTTAAAAAATTACAAAAAAAATTGATTGATGCATTGCAACGCATGCCGGGCATTATTTAGTGTAGATATAAAGAGATAAATAGCGATATAGAGATACATAGATATAAATATGTAAGTAGATAGAGATAAATATATTATGTTTAGAGAGATGGATAGATGATTTGCTTCAAACATATTACAAAAGAAAACTGATTGAGGCATTGCAATGCATGCCGAGCATTTGCTAGATAATGGAATCTTTTCAATATTAGTAATATATTAATTTTCAGCTTTTTTCTATAGTGCTTTATAGAGTCTAGATTACACACAGACCACCAATCTCTCTCTCTATATATATATACATACATATATATATATATATATATATATATATATATATACAGGTAAATAATTATAAACTGGCAGAACAACGTCTGTCGGGATCTGAAAGTGATATAAATTATTTTGCACACTTGACATTCAAATTAAGAAGACAATTACTAACTACATCTGATTTCGAAAAAGGTCCCCTTCACCCTGTGTTCAGCCCGGGCAACGCCGGGTACTGCAGCTAGTATTAATATATATTTTTAACCATCACAGGTTTATTATAGGTAGGCTATATAAAAACACGCGCGTATTCGAATACAAGTTTGCGCCAAAATTTCAATGCAATAGCAAAGAACTTTCGGAAATTTAAGAATTTTAACGAATAAATGTTTACATGTTAATTTATATGGAAAATTTTAAAAAAAGATAACGATTATTTAAAGTTTTGCATTTAATCTCCAGGTTCCAAACCTCAAAAAATTACAATAATTGTTTACTTTGTAAATTATATACTCTACTCAAGAACGATTGCAAAAGTTAATTTTCTATGAAGCTTTTAGTTCTACATTGGTTTAACTGACTGATTTTCCGCTCCAATCCATTTATCAAAGACAGCGACCTGCCAGATAGTATTTTTCTTCCGATAGAGTTTCTCGATAATGCGTATAACAGACTGCTTCACTTCGTCGGAATTCTAGAGGGCAGTATTCACCGTCTTGAAATTTCACTTCATCACTTGGTCCTAGAAAGGAATTTTGTTTACCGTAAGTGCAGTTCAACCACAAGTTATTTTTCAAAGTTCAATATGTGTCTAACTGATCTATGCACATATTGATAAGTTTTTTGGATGATATTGCCAAGTAGTTTTTCTTAATTAAGAGAAATGCATATTTTGCAACCCATTATCATTTACCTATAATGCACTTATCTCAGTCTTAAGTTAAAATTCATGTTCAGGCGGCATTGCAATCGGTTGGTGCACTTCATTATTTGTGCTTGTACGTATACGATTCTCCATCTTTAACTGAAGAGTGAATATGTTCACAAGTATTACCAAAGTAGGCCAACTACTTCATATTTTGGAGCTTTTCACATTTTTTTTTAAAATGTCATTACGTGTAAGCTATTGCTGGAAATCATCACGGCGAAACTAAATTAAAAAAGGATCCTTCAGACATGCGCTCCTATCGGGTCTTTATTTTTCTTCGGAAAATGTGAACCAAACTCAAACCAAATTAATCCAGGTTAGGTTAGTCCTGTTTGTAATTATTTCCTACAATTGTTTTCAAAGTTGGTGCATTTGATGCTCTTCGGGTAGTTTAGAAATGGCTATAAAGTAGTTCGTGCACTGGTGTAGGTAGGGAGACTTAAAATAACAAAAGGTAAAGTTAGTGCACTTGATGCATTACAGATAGTTTCGAAACAGCTACGATGCTTTGCTGTGAACTTTATCCAAACCAATCCAGGTTATGTTAGAATAATTTGTATTTAATTCTTATAATTCTTCTCAAAGTCAGTGCATTTGATTAACTTCGAGTAGTTTCGGAAGAGTTATGATGCATTTCGTGCGCTGGTATAGGCAGGGTGTCTTAAAAAAATAAAATTTAGCGCACATAATAAACTTCGAATGGTTTCAGAACAGTTTAAATGGAGATCCTGCTTAAGCTAAAGAACATAATTAGTTTTAAAATAATAACTATATATTAATTAATTAATTAATTAATTAATTAATTAATTAATTAATTAAAATGTTGTATATATATTTGCATAAGTCATGATATATGTCTTGATTAAGTTGCGTATTCAAATAAAAAAATAAATTTACTAAAGTTTTATTTACAAAACATTTAATGGGTTTATAGTATAGCGTATTATATTTGGTACAAATGAAAGGGCATAGGGTACAAGACATACACAGGTCATAAGGTTATGAATATATATATTAATTTAAAATCTTTTAATGTTCTCTTATGTGCGGCATGAATAAAAAAAGGTCTTAAGTTAAAGACATACCAATATCATTTAAATATAGTAATATCCATATTTTATTATAACGTTTCAAACAAATTAAAAAAAATAGTTACTATTTAGATTAAGGATAAAACCCAACCTGTGTCAGATAATAATGTTATATTAACATTTTATTTAAAATAATTTTAAAATCATTATATGATAGTATATTATATTTTATGGATAAAGAACCATAGTATAAATACATAATTATGTCATCATATATGAGTTATATTTACATTTTATTTCAACATGTTTTAATAAAAATGGATAAAATTGATAAAAGAATGAAAAGGGCATATTTTATTAACATAATTATAGAAAAACATTATATTTGATAACTTTTTATTAGGTATCATGTAAAAAGACGTAGTTAAAACTTAATGTTAAAGAATAATTTTTATTTCACTAATTTTTTTATTAATGCACTCATAAGAATATTCGGTTTGGTTAAGTACCATTGAGTGTGTTTCGTACTTTGATATTTATCCCCGATTTTGATCTAACTATAAATACACATATACATACATATAAACGAATGAATTACGCGGGTTCGCCATCTTTTTGAGGTTTCTGAGACTTCCGCGCAGACGCAGCACCGTTGTTAAGCATTTCCGTTAAATACTCACTAAATTACTTGTACCAAATGACACATACCGAGATATAAGATGTTTAATAATTAATAAATGTAATAAAGCTGAATATAATACATCCGTCACTTGTAGCAGCAGCCTTATCGCAATAAATGTCACCCGCAGTTACAATCTGGGCGTGGGTTGGCTTGCCTGCGAATGAGATGATTCGCGTACCCGTTCAGCAGATCGGTTCTATGGATTGCCTGAATGGGATCTGCCAGGGGCAGAATTTCTCTCTTAATCGCATGACAACTCGTTGGTGAATCGGTGGACTTCCCTTCTACGCCATAAGCGGTGGCGGCGATTGATCGAAAGGCCTCCAGCAAGATCTTCAGAGTACTCATTGTTGGCATAAGGTAGTGGAGGGTAAGTGTGCGCATTTAGTGGAATATTTGGCATAAATATTTATCAATACGCATTTGAAGAAAATTAATAATACAGGATGATAGAATAATTATTCGAGAATGTCCTGGAGAGCCCAAGTAATTGTTCAGCAGGAGATTCTCTTTCAATGAGCAAAATGGTAAAGGTCGGCATTTGCGCACACTTACCCTCTGTGGGAGGGTAAGTGTGCGCAGCATGTCGGGTAAGTGTGCGCATAATTCTTATCAGTTGTACATTGTATACTTTATATTTTTGTACCCACCGTATTCACTTTTACACATAAAATCGTACTGGACGAACATTTATACATAAATGTAACATATTATTTTCATAATTAAAACATTTAGAATTTCTTTTTATACAACCAATCAATCTGATACTACAATTCCCTACACATGGTACTCGCACCCAGTCAAAATATATTCATATTCTTTAAACAATAATCATAATAAAAAACTCCGCACCCTTCATAAGATGAGCAAAGTTCATGCCACCATTCACTTCACTCACAACAATGCACCCAGTCCTCATCACTGCATGATTCATCAAATCCAGGGCAGATGTAGTCTTGTGAAGGAGATTACTGATCGGACCCACTTCTCGTATTGAATGTTAGTTTGCGTTTGGCTGAAAGTTACTTCGATGTTTCACATTTATCGTCTTTGTTGTTTTTAAACATCTGAGTGTTTGACTTGATTAGCTTTCTTTCAGCTCTTGCTTTGGCATTTTTGATTTCTTTTCTTTTCTTTAAGTTTCTTTTTTTCTAAGAGCAAATTTGTGTAAGGTGTTGCAGTTCAAATCACAGATTTCTGCCCAATTCTTTTCCTTATGGTTTGCTTTTGAGCTTTGGGCAAGGGATAAATCGCTGTGACAGACAGTTGGTCCTGACTAATTACCAACAATTGGAATGATTTCTATTTGTGACACGTTTGTGTTTTCTTGCGTCTTTGTTTCTTCTCCTGTTATTTTATCCTCCAATTCTTCATTTGGTCTCCCCTCATTTCGTACATCCCCATCTTCAACTGGATCGATGAAATCTGATGAGTGGTCAATACCTTTCGCAACTGGCAACTCAATTTTCTCTTATATTTCCCCATATCAAGTGAAAACTGGAAAAAATAATAATATGAATTATAATATGTATTATGTACCTAATAGAAAAATACTAATACTAAACTAATTGAATGTATTTTTCGGGAACGAGAGGCAAAGTGTACGCAGGCGGGTAAGTGTGCGCATTAACAATATTAGCGCGCACACTTGCACGCCTGCAACACTAGTTCATAAAAGTCCCTCTAGATGGCATAAGAAGGAACCTTTTCACAAGTGAGCTACAGCAAACGTAAGCTACGCCTGCCAGTTTTTACGCGACAACTGCGAGAACACGATTGGATTATTTTCAAAGGCTTAAAACCCTTATATTAACATACCAAAATATTACATTACATACAGTGAAAACTAGTATATTACCTGTACAAATCGCAGAATTCGATTAGGAATCTTCGTTGTTCATTCTTCTTGCTTCTTTCCCAACTCGCTACAATACTAGCATGTCAATTGCTGCACCAGTGTTACCAATTACTAAAAAACGTCACTGCGCACACTTTCCCGCCTGCGCACACTTACCCTCCACTACCTTATATCTAGGTGTACCTTAATCTTCCTTCTTGCTGTGAAATAAGTACGTAAATAAACAAAACAATTATACTAAGTAATCACTTAGTATATTAAAATGAAAATTAATAGTGTTGTAACAATAAAGAATTGAATTAAAATACTTACATTTTTAATAAAGAAAATTTAGATTTTTCTATAGTTTTACTAGTGTAATATAAGACGCAGTTTAAAACAATGTGATGCATCATTAATATTCATTCCCACATACAAAACATATTTGCAACAAAAGGGAATTGATAATATCATGTAATATCTAAAATTTTATTTTTGTAGGAACAATCAAGATAGTTAATATTTTGTTAAAACTCTTATGTGCATTAGATTATTCTTTGATTTTATTTCGATGTATAAACATCCTAGCTCTCGGTAAACGGCATTGCATAGAAGTAATTATTGTCAATGGATCGGAAATCTCGAAAATATGGAGGATTCACTTGATTCATTCGTAAATAACAACTTTCGCGAACAACAGGGGGTGTATTTAGCATATTAGCGTGCCAAAAAACTTTAAAACAGTAAAAATCTTTTAATAATTTAAATTATAATTTATAGTCATAAAAGTAAATTACCTCATAAAGAACATAGGTATAAAAATTTTGAAAATTCTTAATTAACACTGAAATAAAGAAAGAGAGTAGCGTTCGTCATGTTGAAGTGAAATAACAAATTGTTTGCCTAAATAAATTCGACGCTAAATTGTATAAGAGAATTTCGTGAACAAATATTTACTATAGCATTTTTTATGTTGAATCAACTGTTATAGTTTGTTTGTTTGTAGGTAATATTTACACGATGATATCTGTCGTTTAAGGAAAAAAAAATTATAAATACAACAACTTAGTGTTATAATTTATGTTTCAGGTTTATTTTTTAACGTATATATTGGACTACAAATTAAGTTTGAAAAATTCTTAAAAGATAGTGCAGCGTTCGTAATGTTTTAGAGTCCCAAAACAACAATAAATATATTTGACGCCATGTTCTTCCTAACACAATTTCCCTGGCTGGTCTCAAATTACCGAAATAGTCGTTGTCCTCGTCTTGTTTTAATACGTGATATACCCTACCCATTGCGTGCTTTGACCTGCCAAAGTGTCTCAATAAACAATTGTACGTTCAAGGATCTTTGGCTTTGCTGGTAAATTTTCTAGTTCAAACACGCTACACAAATTAATTATTTTTAGTTTGCGAAGTAAATATATGTATATGTTTCCGGATATTATTGCAGAGAACATTGTATTTTTTCACGCTC
This sequence comes from Bacillus rossius redtenbacheri, assembly GCF_032445375.1. NCBI lineage: Eukaryota > Metazoa > Arthropoda > Insecta > Phasmatodea > Bacillidae > Bacillus > Bacillus rossius. Next base: position 14,773,484 of record NW_026962010.1, read on the forward strand.
ATCTTTTTTTTTTTTATTCTTCGACCTACTTTATGAGGACGTAAATATAATCAATCCTGCCTTGATTTTTACCCATGGCAATGGAATCCATGTTAGTATTGGGGTTACGTTTTTCTTCAACTGCTTTAGCTCGTTATTCCAATGGATGCCAAAGAAAATGTAGAAACCTGCCAGTTATCTTCTGATTGAAACTTATTGTATTACATTTCTTATTTTAATTTTATTGTTTTATTTATCGAACCTGTCACTTTAAAGTTAATTTTAATACATATTTTTACCTGAAATTAACATTTTTGCATAAAACCAGTTTTTAATTAGGGCGAGAATCAATTGAATCAAACATATTTTTAATAAATGATTATTTTCTATGAATTTTTTTTAATATTTCCCAAATTTCTGCATCTTTAATTACAGACTAACAAGTGGACAAATTCCATGACGGTATGGTGATTAATACTCCAGAGGATAAAAATTAATTTAATATGGCGGCAGGGCAGACGTGACACTAGCACTACTTTTACCGATGACTGGAAACAAGATGTCGGCAGCACCCACTAGCTGACGATGTGTGTGAACTAGCGCTCTCGGTAGCAAGTATTGAAAATTAAGATGGCGACAACGCCCTCTAGCAGGTTATGACATTATTCCATCAAATTAAAAAAAATACAAATCCGTATATGTGTATTATTTTTATATACTTTATTTAGTCCTCAATATGGTAAATGTCTCGATGGCCTGGCGGTCAAAGGTGTATGTTTTCCAATCCAAAGGTCCGAGCCATCAAGGTTCGACATTAAGTCTAGTATACATATATAAAAATATGTTATAATGTTTGTCCCAGTAGTCGAGAGGAAAGTCAGCCTACGTAGCGTAGTCAACAACACACAATGCTACGGTGCGGGGGCTCTGGGTTCGAATCCCGGGTAAGACATGGATATAATAAATGACTGTCAAAACTTGCCAGTGTGCTACCCATCTTAACAAAAAAGAGATCACTGCACTGTGTTGGGAATCAGAAGGCCGTAGGTTTGATCCACCCACCTCCGAAATGTTTTTAACTTATTGAAATATTTCTTAGGGACCATCATAAGGCCTAAAAAAGGGCGATTTTTCTGAATAATTAGCCAAAATAAAGAATAAAATTTAAAATATGAAAGTTGTGCGCGTCGCAGGCATAAATAGCACAACTAGTAAACCGTCAGGTAGGATTGCGAATGAAAAATATTAATTTTACCGAAGATGGTCGATTAACTCCTGATAATAGGCATAGATAGGCGAACACGCCCGAACATGGCCGATACCCTGCGATTAGCAAGCCACCCCCAGAAGCCACCACCAACCCGTAGTCTAATAAGAATAACATTGTACTTAAAAGTACATTTTAGTACTATTATCTTTAATAATATATGCTTATATAACCCTTTAGAAGAAATGAATTCAATCCCACATTACAACTTAAACTTAAACATAGTTTAATATGTATTATATTTTCATTATTAGCTTTCGTGCAAAGACGTATCGCCGCTTGTTAGTCATGGGGTGTTTTTAATTACGAATTTTATCTTTCCTTTATCGGTAGTGTATAAAGTTATTCAAAATTTTCTGATAATTAGTTTTATTTTGACATCTTGTTTGGAGTTTGTGAGAATATTTTATATAATTTTTCTACTCAAATGGTATATATTTAACAAAAACTGTGATAAACATAATCGGTGATTTGGGGAGGTTATAAAAAAAATAATGGCAGCCGGTACATGGTCACTTAAAACTTTGATTAGAGGAAATGCAAAATGACGTATGGATTATATCTTCTTAATTGATTTATTGATATAAACCTCAAGTCCTTCATTAAAATGGTTACTTTCATAGTATTGAATGATGTGCCTACAAAACTACGCCATATTTGGCCAAGCTTTATTATCGCTGCAAGTATTCAACAATTTATTTTAACTAAAAAATTCCAGTGTTAATTTTTGAATCAATTAAAAGGGAAAATTATAATTGGCCATTGAAATACCGAAACATTAATTCATTATAAATATTTATAGATTACGAGTACCAATTTCGAATATGTTTGAATAATGGCTAAGAAGAGCCACATTCAATAATAAGGTTTTGTTTATACCTGGTTACATTAAAATAACTAAAATCGACAGTATAATTTATAATTATATCCAAACATCTATCTTTCCTAGGTCATTTTTATCTAAATTAAGCACTTGTGACTGGGTCACAAGATACTCTCTCTGGCTGGTGCCGCGCCTGGAACTACTCGAATAGGCAATGTGGCGAGCAGACGGGATTTGCGGGAGGTCTGATTCCCTGATGGTGTGGGTGAAATGGCTTTACACCACTCCTTGAGGGGTAACTACTTTCTTGGGCAAATTGTCACCTGCTGGCGCGAAACTCGGCAGAAGAAGTCGAACTATACTTTCGGGCCCGTGCGCTGTGGCCATACATTGCAGGAGTAAAAGGGAGGAGGCGGTGGCAAGGGTAAGCTTCCTCCTCTTTGACCATTAGCGGCCGCAGGGAAGAGAAAAAGTATTCTTATGACGTAATTGGCTTGAATGCATTTTTTAAAATTTAAACTCACTTAAATACGGAAGTATAGATAAAGGTAATGACGTCCTAATAGGGTAATGAATAGTAGCTTATAGGATAGAGAGTGGTATAACTAGATCGCCATTTGGCGTAAATTTTTTCTGTTACAATTATATGGCAAGATCGAAAAATTGTGTGTAGTCAGTCATTGAGGCTCTGCATTCGTCAATGAAGCATTACACACGTTAAACTAAACCTTTTCTTCTCTATTATAAACTGAAATTCCAATTAATATGAGTTCAAAAAAACATAATTTACAGAGTAACAGGAAATTTGCCTAACGGCGGTTTGCCTAAACATGAATTCGTTACGGCGATTTGCCTAAAGTCATTTCGCCTAAAGGCTTTTTGCCTAACGGCGATTTGCCTGATGGCGTTTTGCCTAACGGTGATTTGCCTAACGGCGATTTGCCTAACGGCGATTTCCCTAACGGAGTTCTGCCTGACGGCGATTTGCCTAACGGCGTTTTGCCTAACCGCGTTTTGCCTAACGGCGTTTTGCCTAAAATGTTACTATGATGACAAAACCTCGTTTTTCCTAACGGCGAATTGCCTAACGGCATTTTGCTAATGGCGATTTGCCTAACAGCGTTTTGCCTAACCTAACCTAACCTAGACTAACCTAACCTAACCTAAGCTAACCTAAGCTAACATAACCTAAGCTAACCTAAACTAACCTAACCTAAGCTAACCTAAGCTAACCTAACCTAACCTTACCTAACCTAACGGCGTTTTGCCTATCAGCGGTTTGCCTAGCGGCGATTTGCCTAAAATTAGGCAAAACGCCTTTAGGCAAAACGACACATGCCCAATTTACACATAACTTGTAACTAAGCCGTAAAAGCATTAACACTTAAGCCGTTTAAACGCGAATTTATGTACAAAGATTTAACAATAAGATTACTCACAAAAATTAAAGATAGCAGCACCAGTGTATATTGCAGAGCCGTTAAAGAGCTGACGTAGGACTACACCCATTCTGTGATGTTTCTCTTTTAACGCGCGTCGGTGACCACGCACCGTAAGTATTTTGTTCCCCTGAGTTGAGTAGCGCGCTGTGACAAAGGAACCAAGAGAGCTTGAAAGCACCACTGCTGCTGCAAGAGGAGTAGATAATGTTGCAAAAGAAACGGCTCGACAAGTCTTTGTGGTTTGACGGGGGGTGTAGTTACGATAGAGGACACTGATGCGGGAGTATGATTCATCGGAGTCAGCCAGGGAAGGAAGAAATATTATAACTATTTGAAACCCTTAAATAACTCGTTAAGTAGCCTGGCGTTCAAAAGACTCATCTATATCAGCGTTGTTTAAACTTGACATTTAAATGTTTTCTATTGCATGACTTTTGAAGTCTTGATCGCATTATAAGTAATTTCAGCCCTGACATGGATCAAACCACCCCTTCAGTTATAAAGTATTAAAAAAATTAATTTTTAATTTTTTACTCTACATGAAATGAATAATTTATATAGAGACGAATAAATAGAGATTCTATGTTATTTAAAATTATTATTAAGTTCATTAATATATATTTACTAGTTTCGTTAGAACCCTATTAAATATAATTTATTCTGTTGTATATTGATATAAATATTTTACCATAGTCAGGTGATATTTTATCTCAAGGATACGTTTTGAAGTTTCCAGTCACATAAAGACTCTCAACAAAATACGTGGAATCGTTCTCAAATGCCGACACACTTAAGATAATTCACAACGATAATCGAAAAGTCGGGAGTCACGGAGAGAAAAAAAAAGAGTAAATGCGAGGAGACGTCGCAAGTAACACCGTAACTCATTTCTCCCCCCCCCCCCCTCACCAAACAACGACTGACACGGCGGGTGAAAAACGCGTGTTTTGTTTCGGGGTCTCGCTGACGAGACAGGGCTTCGCGGCTGATCAATGGGCCGCTGCCGGCACGGGCCGTCGTGGTCCATGACGGATGATCGAGTTCCGCGGCCGCGAGTTGCGGTCCAGATCAGAGCTTCCTTTCCCACCGGAAATTGTTTTCTTCACAAAGGCGAGACACGCTGCACGAATAACAACTGACCTCGTTTCTCATAAAAAATAACTTATCTCATTATATATGTTCCTTAATAATATTTACAAATGAAATATTCAAAATTATATTTTAATTAGAAAACCCTTGTTTTACGTTGAACCAAATGTGTTCTACAAAATCTTTTTTTTTTTTTGGCCTAGAGCACCACTGTGTAACTTATAATCATTGTACTCACAAATGCAGATATTTCTGTAAGTAAGAGCAAAATATAATTGTTTTTCCAACCCAGACATGTAAATGAGAAGCTTATGCATGGTCTCCAAAGACTTCAAGAATAATGATCTGAAACATAATACTACTATTGTTATTTGTTTATAATGGCAGTTTGGTATAAGAAATATAAAAATATTGCGCATCGCCCGTGTTTCTAATAAGAAATTTGTTTATGATAAACGACTTATTTTATAATATTATTTTAAGTCTAAAGAATTCTATTAAAATAGATTAACAATTTAAAATTTGAATATTTCCATATATTTGTAAAATAATTTTATCTCAATTTGGTTTTAGGCAAACAAATGTGTCCTAAATGGCAAGGGGTACTTAGTCCTAGTGAAGTCTCATCGTAATAATTCAAATGGTTTGCCATCTTGGAATATTAATGTAACCTGGTTCAATACAGGGCACCTCTCTTATATGTCTAAATTCCCTGTGAAAATAATTTGAGAGGAGAAGGGTGAAGTAAAAAATCATGAGTTGAAAGCAGTAGCAACTGTAATGGAATATCAGGTAAAAGGGAATAAAACGTTGTTTTTAAATGAAGAATTTTTTGCAAACATCAGTAATATTTTTATACAAATATAATGTTCTAAAACTCAACCGCAAACCGAAAACTGATCATATTCAAATAAATGTATATATATTGTGTATATAAAAAATAATATACTGGTTTTGGAACCACACGCATTACAAAAAATGATTTAAAGTCCCAATCTTGCAATAATTGATAATATATTGTGACAACAAATTAATATTTCACACACTTCTTACTTTTGTTATACAATCTATAGTAACCCTTGTATAGAAAACAAGTAAAAAAATTATTATTAATTCTTTAATTTTGGAAAAGCATCATTGCATGACTCTAACAGCAAAAAAATTAATTGCTTGAATATAAATTAATATTTAAAAAAATATAAACTATGGTCATGTTTAAAATTATTTATCTAAGCCAGATTTCGTAAAGCTATAATACAAACCGCATCTTGTTTTAAAATATTACCCCCTTTTTCTTGGATAACAATATTAAAATTAACAAAATAAATTTCTTACAATGATGGATAATTAAAAAATAAATATTTTCAAAGCTAAAAATAATTAAATATTTATGAAACAGACATTAAGGTTTTTCAACGTGAATATGAGAGTGACAAATATCGAAATTTGATTAAAATAACCTAATATTTTTTAAACTATTATATTACATCTGAGTAAATAAATAATTTAAAATTTCTTGTCATTTTTAACAAATAGTAAATTTAAAAATTCTAGTTTCAGTTTTGATAAAGAGCTCTAATTAATAGGCAAATAAACTTATTTCTGCTTCACGTTTTTTTTGAGACATTGTGTATATATATATATAGTTTATTCTTTTTAACATGTTGCTTATTTATTGCCTAAAATTTTGTTAATGTGTTGTAAAGGCATTGTCAGAAATTATTTTCAATTTTCAATATTTAGCACCCTTGTTAGCTAGTGCATTAGCATTTTATGTAATTACCATCTGAAAAAAGCGCTTCTGTTCACTGTAAATAGCAAATCAAGGAAACATCTTGTCATGGTGGACTCGTGAAAGGCATGGCCATTTCATGAAGATTTATTGCGTTCCTCAGTCACGCGATATCTGCCGCAGACGATCGGTGAGCTTAATAACGTGGGATCACGTCATTCTCTAACTTAATACACAAAGCGATTAAAGGCAGGGCAAAGAAGGAATTAGCCAGTGAATGTAACCTGAATTCTAGAAGACAAGATTTATTTTCTTCCGAAAGCGATGAGCTTTGTCAGATTCACGAAGCATCAAAGCCTGCAATATTAAACTGGCATGCTAGTTGCGTGTTACCTTCAAGATTCAGGTGAATTTATTTTTAATTCATATACTTTTGTTTTTATTGTTTTATTTTTTGTTGTATGTAGCTGGGAGTTCTGCTTTGAAAGCAATATGCAACATGTTTAAGGTTAAGTAAGGAATATTCTTCGGCTTTCACAATGGTCTCTAGCCAGCGGCCTACCGTGTGATTTCTTTCAGCTAGCGGAAATATTTATAGTGATAATTATTTTCCTGACAACCACAAAACAGTAATTGATGGAATTTGTCTAGGAAAGGCAGGTGGTATAACTTTATTTACTGGTACTTGTAATAAGGTGAAATTTTATAATTATCCTAAGCATAGCTTTAACCATAGGATATGAAGGTGTTAGTGTAAACTATGGCATAATCAAAGTTAATATGAAATATGTGCGTTATTAACTTTTTTAAATCGTCTAACTCATAAAATGTTAAAAAGTTAAGTGTTTTTTCATCAAGGAAAAGTATTTACTAGAACATTTTAAAACCGTAGTGTTAAAATCAATGTTTGGAATTAATTACATACTTTTCTTTAAAGGGTAACATTTTAAAATACTCTGAAATTGTGCAGGCGAAGACGGGGGTTTTAAAATTGTAATATAAATATTCTCTATGTGATACAGGTTAAAAGGGTAAAATTTAGGTAACCAAGAGAAAGATTGGCCTTTTATTGAAAAAAATATGACCACTGTTTAATATTCTTAAAATAGGCTCTACAGATGTTATTTTTTGGGCAGTTATAGATAGAGATTTTCTACAAAAAATTATTAAAAGTATAAAAAAATTAATAATGAACAATAAAGGCCTTTATTTAACAGTTATTGGAATTTATTTTCTCATTTAGTTTGTTTTGCTTAAATAATATATTAAAATCTTTATGTGGTGTCAAAAATATCATTCATGTTTAATAGCAATAGTGATGTTTAGTAATAGTAAAATAGATACAAAGTAAGAATAAAGTTATATTTGCGTTTTTTATTAACGATAAATTTCTGGAACAAAATTTTAAATCTCCGAGAAGATTTCAAAACAATATGCTCAGTTAAAGGCGAAATTAATGTACTTTCCTTTATCTGTTAAATTCAATTTTGATCAATTATATGCTAATAGGCAGCAGTTATTTTTAATTAAAATACAGTACACAAAATGTACGGTTCCGTTCACCCAAACACATCGGCTATTGAGGTATAATTTATTTGCATACAATACGCTTTCGTATAAAAAAACCTAAATTCTATGTGATATAAATAAACGAAAATCATTTACGTGTTGGAATTGCACACAAAACATTTATGACTAATTTAATAATATTTTATCCTGATATGTTTTAAAAAATATTCACTACCATTTTAAATTTTGCCTAATTTTTAAACAAACTCATATTTAGACCAATTATGGAAACGAACAAGTTTTAATTTTTAGGTAATACCACTTTTAAGAGACATTTTCTAGCATTTCATAGTTCTGAGTTTTGTGTTTCTGAATAATTATTTTTGTGAGTTTATGCGTTTTGAGAGATTATGAGTTCCGTGTTACTCACTTTTGGTAGTTTAAATTAATAAAATGGAATATTTCGAGATGGTTCTATCTTGCGATTTATGAAATTAGATAATGACCCCACACAATACTAAGCATTATTAGGTACTGAGACCGTAAATAAATCTTTATTTACAAAGTTAGTTAACATTTCAATATGTAGGTTTTTATTTAAGAAAATTTTATGCTTTTAAAAACAATCATTTACAATCTAGATACTATAATATATTTTTTTAAATTTCAAGTCATTGTTCAAATTCGCAAATTTCTATAGTGCACGTAAAAGTATCCTTATTGTCAATCACTTTGTCATTCATTTTCACAAACTGAACACATACGCAAGAACCTGTTTATATTATTAGAACTCTTAAAAAGTTGTGAAAATTAAATAATATATTGTTTCTTGATGAAAGCGTTCAGTTTGATTATAACTATATTTCAGTCTTCATTATTAGTTCGTAAGTCTTCTGATCAATAACGTCTGTAAGGTTTTCTGTCAGGTTTGTTTATGTGTACTTGTGATACAATTTTGATTAGTTTTCCGGCCAACATGTATTACTATTTTGAAATCTCATCAGTGTGAGAGCACTACTGCTTTCCGGAGGGTACAATATGGCGTAAACATAACAACAAAAAATACCAGTTTTAAAAAGAATCCTATAAATGCTGTAATTCTATAAAATGGAACCAGGTGGACAAAAGTCCAATGAAGTAATTCTCTGAGTCGTCGAGTCAAGGCCCAGGAGGGGCCACAATAGACGCCTCTGTCCGTGGACCGCTACCAACAAAGGGCCGGCGGTTGGACTGTTGAGGGTTTATGGTCCATCGCGCCACAAGACGAGCGGAGTGCATCTCGGTGATTGGAAGCGGCAAAAGCGGCGGTCGGGCACTGCGCCGGAGCGTGTGCCGTTTCGGCTACACTGGAGCGTTTGACTGTTAGGCTACACTGGAGCGTGTGACTGTTAAGATACACTGGAGCGTGAGCCTGTTTGTCTAGGCCAGAACGTGTGTCTGTTGGGCTACACTAGAGAGTGTGATTGTAAGGCTACACTGGAGCGTGTGCCTGTTTGTCTAGGCCAGAGCGTGTGTCTGTTGGGCTACACTGGAGCGTGTGACTATTAGGCTACACTGGAGCGTGTGCCTGTTTCTCTAGGCCAAAGCGTATGCCTGTTGGGCTACACTGGAGTGTGTGCCTGTTTGTCTAGGCCGGAGCGTATGCCTGTTGAGCGACACTGGACCGTGTGTCTGTTTGGCTACGCTGGAGCGTGTGCCCGTTGGGTTACACTGGAACGTGTGACTATTAGGCTACACTGGAGCGTGTGCCTGTTTGTCTACGCCGGAGCGTGTGCCTGTTTGTCTAGGCCAGAGCGTAAGCCTGGTGGGCTACACTGGAGTGTGTGCCTGTTTGTCTACAAAGGAGCGTATGCCTGTTGGGCTACACTGGAGCGTGTGTCTGTTTGGCTACGGTGGAGCGTGTATCTGTTGGGCTACACTGGAGAGTGTGACTGTTGGGCTACACTGGAGCATGTGCCTGTTGGGCTACACTGGAGCATGTGACTGTTAGGCTACACTGGAGTGTGTGCCTGTTTGGCTACGCTGCAGCGTGTGCCTTTTGGGCTACACTGGAGCGTGCAATTTTAAGGCTACACTGGAGCGTGTGCCTGTTTGGCTACACTGGAGCGTGTTTCTGTTTGGCTACACTGGAGCGTGTGACTGTTAGGCTACACTGGAGCGTGTGCCTGTTTCTCTAGGCCAAAGCGTATGCCTGTTGGGCTACACTGGAGTGTGTGCCTGTTTGTCTAGGCCGGAGCGTATGCCTGTTGAGCGACACTGGACCGTGTGTCTGTTTGGCTACGCTGGAGCGTGTGCCCATTGGGTTACACTGGAACGTGTGACTATTAGGCTACACTGGAGCGTGTGCCTGTTTGTCTACGCCGGAGCGTGTGCCTGTTTGTCTAGGCCAGAGCGTATGCCTAGTGGGCTACACTGGAGTGTGTGCCTGTTTGTCTAGAAAGGAGCGTATGCCTGTTGGGCTACACTGGAGCGTGTGTCTGTTTGGCTACGGTGGAGCGTGTATCTGTTTGGCTACACTGGAGAGTGTGACTGTTGGGCTACACTGGAGCATGTGCCTGTTGGGCTACACTGGAGCATGTGACTGTTAGGCTACACTGGAGTGTGTGCCTGTTTGGCTACGCTGCAGCGTGTGCCTATTGGGCTACACTGGAGCGTGCAATTTTAAGGCTACACTGGAGCGTGTGCCTGTTTGGCTACACTGGAGCGTGTTTCTGTTTGGCTACACTGGAGCGTGTGACTGTTAGGCTACACTGGAGCGTGTGCTGTTTGGCTAAGTTGGAGCGTGTGCCTGTTGGGTTACACTGGAAAGTGTGACTGTTAGGCTACACTGGAGCGTGTGCCTGTTTGTCTAGGCCAGAACATGTGCCTGTTTGGCTACACTGAAGCGTGTGCCTGTTTGTCTAGGCCGGAGCGTATGCCTGTTGGGCTAAACTGGCGTGTGTGCCTGTTTGTCTAGACAGGAGCGTATGCCTGTTGGGCTACACTGGAGCGTGTGTCTGTTTGGCTACGCTGTAGCGTGTGCTTGTTAGGCTACCCTGGAGCATGTAAATGTTGGGCTTCACTGGAGCATGTGCCTGTTGGGCTACACTGGAGCATGTGACTGTTAGGCTACACTGGAGCATGTGCCTGTTTGGCTATGCTGGAGAGTGTGCCTGTTGGGCTACACTGGAGCGTGTGCCTGTTTGGCTACGCTGGAGCATGTGCCTGTTGGGCTTCACTGGAACGTGTGACTGTTAGGCTACACGGGAGCGTGTGCCTGTTTGGCTAAGCTGGAGCATGTGCCTGTTGGGCTACACTGGAACGTGTGACTGTTGGGCTACACTGGAGCGTGTGCCTGTTTGTCTAGGCCGGAGCGTGTGCCTGTTTGTCTACACTGGAGCGTGTACCCGTTTGGGTATTCTGGAGTGTGTGCCTGTTGGGCTACACTGGATCGTGTGACTGTAAGGCTACACTGGAGCATGTGCCTGTTTGGCTACGCTGGAGCGTGTGCCTGTTGGGCTAAACAGGAGCGTGTGACTGTTTGTCTAGGCCGGAGCGTATGCCTGTTGGGCTACACTGGAGTGTGTGCCTGTTTGTCTAGACAGGAGCATGTACCCGTTTGGGTATTCTGGAGTGTGTGCCTCTTGGGCTATACTGGAGCGTGTGACTGTTAGGCTACACTGGAGTTTGTGACTGTTGGGCTACACTGGAGCATGTGCCTGTTGGGCTACACTGGAGCGTGTGACTGTAAGACTACACTGGAGCATATGCCTGTTTGGCTACGCTGGAGCGTGTGCCTGTTGGGCTACACTGGATTGTGTGACTGTTATGCTACACTGGAGCGTGTGCCTGTTTGTATAGGCCGGAGCGTATGCCTGTTGGGCTACACTGGAGTGTGTGCCTGTTTGTCTAGATAGGAGTGTATGCCTGTTGGGCTACACTGGAACGTGTGTCTGTTGGGCTATGCTGGAGCGTGTGTCTGTTGGGCTATGCTGGAGCGTGTGCCTGTTGGGCTACACTGGAGTGTGTGACTGTTGGGCTACACTGGAGCATGTGCCTGTTGGGCTACACTGGAGCGTGTGACTGTTAGACTACACTGGAGCATATGCCTGTTTGGCTACGCTGGAGCGTGTGCCTGTTGGGCTACACTGGATTGTGTGACTGTTATGCTACACTGGAGCGTGTGCCTGTTTGTATAGGCCGGAGCGTGTGCCTGTTTGGTTACACTGGAGCGTGTGACTGTGAGGCTACACTGGATTGTGTGACTGTTATGCTACACTGGAGCTTGTGCCTTTTTGTATAGGCCGGAGCGTATGCCTGTTGGGCTACACTGGAGTGTGTGCCTGTTTGTCTAGATAGGAGCGTATGCCTGTTGGGCTACACTGGAACGTGTGTCTGTTGGGCTATGCTGGAGCGTGTGTCTGTTGGGCTATGCTGGAGCGTGTGCCTGTTGGGCTACACTGGAGTGTGTGACTGTTGGGCTACACTGGAGCATGTGCCTGTTGGGCTACACTGGAGCGTGTGACTGTAAGACTACACTGGAGCATATGCCTGTTTGGCTACGCTGGAGCGTGTGCCTGTTGGGCTACACTGGATTGTGTGACTGTTATGCTACACTGGAGCGTGTGCCTGTTTGTATAGGCCGGAGCGTATGCCTGTTGGGCTACACTGGAGTGTGTGCCTGTTTGTCTAGATAGGAGTGTATGCCTGTTGGGCTACACTGGAACGTGTGTCTGTTGGGCTATGCTGGAGCGTGTGTCTGTTGGGCTATGCTGGAGCGTGTGCCTGTTGGGCTACACTGGAGTGTGTGACTGTTGGGCTACACTGGAGCATGTGCCTGTTGGGCTACACTGGAGCGTGTGACTGTTAGACTACACTGGAGCATATGCCTGTTTGGCTACGCTGGAGCGTGTGCCTGTTGGGCTACACTGGATTGTGTGACTGTTATGCTACACTGGAGCGTGTGCCTGTTTGTATAGGCCGGAGCGTGTGCCTGTTTGGTTACACTGGAGCGTGTGACTGTGAGGCTACACTGGATTGTGTGACTGTTATGCTACACTGGAGCGTGTGCCTTTTTGTATAGGCCGGAGCGTATGCCTGTTGGGCTACACTGGAGTGTGTGCCTGTTTGTCTAGATAGGAGCGTATGCCTGTTGGGCTACACTGGAACGTGTGTCTGTTGGGCTATGCTGGAGCGTGTGTCTGTTGGGCTATGCTGGAGCGTGTGCCTGTTGGGCTACACTGGAGTGTGTGACTGTTGGGCTACACTGGAGCATGTGCCTGTTGGGCTACACTGGAGCGTGTGACTGTTAGACTACACTGGAGCATATGCCTGTTTGGCTACGCTGGAGCGTGTGACTGTTAGGCTACACTGGAGCATATGCCTGTTTGTCTAGGCCAGAGCGTATGCCTGTTTGGCTACGCTGGTGCATGTGCCTGTTGGGCTACGATAGACAGATTTTAAATTTATTTTCTAAATAAAGAATTCTTAATATTTGGTCAAACCTTTTAAAGTATAAAACTAAAATGGCTTTAATTCTTTACTAATTATTATCATGTGGTTCTTGTCAAGGTTTAATTCTCATTTTTGAAACATTTATTATATTTTAAACGATATAAATCTGACCAAGTTAAAAAAATTGCTATAATAATAATGCATAGCGCTATGATGAGGGTCAACGGTCATATGCCTGAATTTTTTGAAATACTCAAACTCTAAACCACCATTTCAGTGCTTTTGTTTTGTGTGAAAACTGTGTCATTTAATACAAGTCTTTAGGTGTTGTGGGAGTGCAATGTGAACATTGATTAATGTTTAGATCATGACACTGTGAATAAACTAAGCTTAAAAAATCATAGTAATTCGGTTATAATATGTATTTTGTACTACGTAATGGAGCACTACAGTGCATTGACCAAGCTATTAAAAAAATGGCTAAGTGGAAAACGGAAATTCAATTGCCTAAGGTAAATTTGTCATTGGTTACCTCAGATTTGGTCACGTTTTCAAAAATCTGGCCTCACAAAATTAATGATACGGTACTTGGTGATACTCAGAGGTCTGCCTAAGAGACACCTGCGAGTAAAATGTCACATAATTTACCGAGACCTATTAAATCAATGGATACTTAGTGGTGGACGCATGGTGCTACCACCTCATCTCCTTTTTCTAGGGTCAGGGCCTGTCTGTGTCGCCCCAACAAGCTAGAGTAGGGCCAATGATGAACCACTCAGTTCAACCGGGCAGCCACGAGGATCTCTTGGGAACTAGTCCAAAAGAACTTACTCTTTGTTCTTACCTATAGTAAGCTTCTGTTACTCCTCAGCTTACTGTACGTATACTAGCTGAAGTACCCGGCGCTGCTCTGCCTAAACAAATAATATAAGGGACATCACTATACAGAGTTTCATGTCTGTAGGAAAAAAACACTTGAAAATCGAGAAATTTTGATTTTGAAGTACCATTCATTCCACAATCTCGGTGAATCAAAGCTAGGCATCAGTAAAACCAGGACACCAATCTTCAGCTTCATTAGGCAGTTAACCCATAGGCAAGACTTGACAGATGCACCAGTAGATAGCGTGTTACAAATTCAGGGAAACGCCACCTATTGACGAAGTTTTAAACTAAAACTGTTATAAGCGTCTTTAGTTCGCTAGCAGCCACGAAATTCACTAAGTGGATGGGTTTAGAAAGGAGAAGCATAGGAAGTTAGTTGGCAGATCTTACTATATTACCGTGTGGTGGACATAAAGAAATGTCACAATGTCACAAACTCACTTTTTGTGTGTCAATGACCTACCTCCTATGATTTTATATTATAAAACTGTATTTACCCCTCTGTCACTCCCTTAGGGATGGAATTTCATAATTATATGCAGTCTATGTCACTCTCCCACCCATTAACTATCTATATGCAAAAAATCATGTCGAACCATTTCTCCGTTGCTGCGTGAAAGGACAAATAGACAAACACACTTTCACATTTATTATTTATAATTATGTATAAATAGTGCTACTAAATTGTTGAAACTATTCATTTCTGAATGACTTTTTCAATAACGCTATTCATATTGCCTACCAATCATCCTATTTTACAAAGTAATTTTAAAAACTTCAATTAAAACTGCTGTAGTAAATCGATTATTGCAACGTATTATTCAGAAGTCTTTTTTTGGAGTTAAACTAACTGATTCGTTTTACGTAAAAAAAAATCGCGTTTAAACTAATCATTAAACCGATTGTGATTCGTGAGTTGGATCTAAACAATTCATTGAAATGATAGTCTTCACCCATCATCGCAAATCTCCATACTATTCCCAAGATACAACCATAGGACACAAGTCCATCATCAAGAGATTAATGATAGGGAGAAGCCCTCATTGAAGGCAAATAATTATCTTATGAAGCAACAGTCAGTTCAACTTCAAACTGAAAAAAAATTTAGACGCCCTGCTGGAGATCTAAATTCAATATTCTTCCACCAAGTGTAGGCCAAGGGACTTGTTTACGCGTGTTGGTCACAGTTAACCAGTTGAATAAGCTCGCACTGCTCAATGACTTATAAAGCACCAGTTTCTACAAGCAAAGATTATAGCCAGGTTCCACCGGTGAGGCACGGGAAAATGATACGGCTTTTCATCGCCTTAGGCTTAGATACACCTTTTAACCAGTTAGTTGCTTCAGGCTCAAAGCCCCACATCTGACTTCATCTGGAACCCGTGATATCCAACCCCTACTAGCTTCCATTCCAGTAACAGAATATTTCGACCTCACTGCTTTTACCCGTCATTGGTAATGGGATCATACTGGGCTTGCTCCAAGCATTGGCGATTACCACTGCAAATATTTATCCAACTCCAATTAGATCCTCTTCAGCCTGTAACAGTGAAGTGGTTAAAAACACACAAAAACGCAAGGTTGACAAAAAAAAGATTTACTTCAAAAGCTGACTATTTTTAAAACATACCATTTTACGCATACATGCATATTTTATTGTCAATTTAAATTTTATTTAAGTATTTTACATACCGTTTTTAAAATCGTGATTCATCAAACATATTCGTTTTATGTAACCACGAAAATCTTACAACATGAAGGACAAAAGAAAAGTGTATCTGAGAAATTTCTTTGAATGGTATTTTATTTTGTTTTCAATACACTTATTATAAGTTATTTATGATCCCGTTTGTAAATTTTGAGATGTCATAACTAATCAGTGTTAACCAGGTTCTTTGGACTATTTCAGTTCTTTGAAATTTTTCAGTTCCCTGAATTAATTTTTTAGCTAAGAAAGCCGCAAAAATTCAAAATTTTGCTTTGAAAATGTTTGAAAGTGATTTTTAAAAATATGTATCAAGATAACTATTCAGAATTTCATGGTAGAATACCTAATCGGTGAAACATTTTTATTTTATCCGGTTTAATTAGAACATCGATTTGCAAATTTAGTATACAGTAATTTAACGGTTGGAATATTAAAGTTACTTTTGTAGGCAATCAGTTTCTCACGGTACTGAATTCAAGCTTTAAATTTATTATTTTTTTATAATTCTGTCAATTATTTTCTGTGATATTTTTAACAGCCAATTTTAAAATAAGGTATTAAGCCTATTGCAATTAACGTGTAACCGATATGATGAGGGAATAAAAAATTACTTTTCTCAATGAGATGGTTATTTGAAAGACTGGAAAACATAAAGGATGTGTAATTGATATCTGTAATTAGAATTTAACATGAATTTTAAATTTTTCAGTCTTTGAAATACTAAACTACAGGTAATGAAAGAGGGAATCATTAGTGGTATGTTGTTCGAGTTAAAATAGCAGGTACGAACAAAAAATAAAGATGGTATTATTCCACTTTGAATTATATTTACTGAGAAAATTAAAAATTATACTTTTCTAAAATGTAAAAGTGGCAGTAGTATATAAATAGGGCTCCTGGCAATAGGTGATGCGTGTGGACCATCTTGATATCACAGCAGCCATCTTGAATGATAACGTCACCATTGCACTTTTCGTTACGGTCGCCATCTTGAATTCTGACGTTATCGAGGCCATATTATATTAAATGTACCTTGATACTGTCCTTTGACCTCAGTCATCATCTTGAATTAACCATCTTGGAACTGAGTAACCCAATCACCGAACACTGAAATTTTCGTTACGGCCTCCATATAAGATGTGTATGACGTCACAGTTGCACTTTTCGTTACGACCGTCATTTAGTAAGTGTATAAAGTCATCGCTGCACTTTTCGCTACGGCCGCCATCTTGAAATTCCGTAATTTTTAAGCTTTAGATTTGAAAATATCCTAAAATTTATAAAACAAAATTTTATTAACTAAATTTGAATTCAAAACACGATTTCACTATTTTAAGATTTGTTCAACATTTTTAAAATCTCTTTTTTTTAGTTACAAAATCGGGAAAAAAGTTTGAAGTAATAAAAAATTTACTATAAATGTTGGTGATAAAATGTATAAAAAAGGTAGTTCATTCAATCCCGGTGAGGTCATTCGATTAAAAATGGTGATGGATCATTCTTCCACAGAAGCCACTGGCAGACTGATGTCCCACTACTAATGCTATGGTATATATAAAGTTAGTCAGTGGCTTAAAATACCATATTTGCGAGGAGTATAAATGCGAGACAATTTACCTACAAAGCTTAAGACTCGTGATTGTGAAATTATTAATTTAAGTGCGTCGATAATAATTCGTGTCACGCAAAAGGTAGCACACATAGTCTGAAAAAAATGCTGACTACTTCGACAGTTTCGGTGATTGGAGACCTATGCCAGCAATATGACTAGACCTGCGTGGTACAACACCGTGCAACTGGACAGACGTCTAGCCAAACAAACTGTTGTAACTTGAGTCTTCATTCTATAACTACAAAAACATACAAGATAATCAATCATTTATGGAAATAAATCTGTCATGTTGATAACACTTACATTGACAGGTCAAACTTCGGAGCTGCGGGCTGTTCATTTTCCGCCTTAGGAGTTTGAATGATAATGGTTTATTGGACTCGCGGATTCTGTACGTATTATGACATACCGAATATCAACGAAGATAACTGCAATATCTGCTTCCTGAAAAGTGATGGGACCACTCAAGATACAGTAACTTGTTGGATCATACGAAATTAACGACATTGCTAATTACATCACGAAAAAGTAACCTTATGGTGTGAACTTTTAACTCGGTAGAAATCCAAACACCCAAGAAAGAATTAATACATGCAGTGGAAATGTTGACTTTACTCAACCTAGGACCATAGGTTCGATGCTCGGATCCGAACTAAAGAAATATAGGTCAGGAAAAACGTTCAAATCTACGCGCACATTAAACATATTGTCCGTAAATGTCATCAGAATAACCTGAAATTTGGCAAGTGGAACGTGTCTTATCTAAAAGACGTCGGTGCATTAACACCTGATATCGTATAGTTTATTCTCAATATTAGAGAAGTGCCATATAAATAAGGAAGACTATTTGGTCAATGTGGAAGACCAGGTCATTTTTGATGACAGCATTAAGAAAATGGAATTGCACGAGTACCAGCCTTTCCTATTATGGCCGTACGCATTACCTTCTGAAGTACGCATCTCTGTACAGCACCAAGATATCTGAAGTTAACTATCCAATCATTTCTACGTATAAGAGGTACGCTGATAAAGGCTGATAACATGCATCCGACATATATTACTATATCTTGCAAAAATATTCTTCGCCTAATCGAGCGCATTACACATATAAATCAATAGCATCCAGGTATACAGATGAGAGTTATAGGCATAGCATAACCTTTCACTCACGTCGAACAAACTGACTGCTGCATAGATGGCTTTCTGGGATCTGGAAGATGATTAGAAGTTTTTGCTGAAGGAAAATTTCAAGTTTGTGTTCCGCTATCCATGCTTCTTGGATTCGCTGAAGACTACTAGCATATAATTATTTATTTGAAACAAGAGATCATACTGCTTCTAGCCAACATTCTCATTAATGCCATTGTCACTGTTGCAGAAAACCCTCAAGATGTCTCGCTAACACTACAGTCTATCGAGTGGAGGCTGCCTCATGTCCAAGATAGCACGCTTTAACGTATCAAGATGATGAAGAATGTAGAAAATGGCAAGAAATTTAACGTACCTTTTCGATCCTAGAGCCTGAAAACGTATCCTGGCTTGACTTAAATCCGATTTGTCAACTGGATAGTTAAGTTCAGCTTCGCTACGGTAAAACCAAGATACATCATCGTCAGGATTCAGGCTGAAAGACAGCTTAATGCAGGAGTGAGCCGCTCCGTGGTAGATAACTGCCAAGTAAGTAAAGTAAAAATATTTTTAAACAGCTAAATCCAGCCATATGTCGACATAAACATGGACTTAAAAAATGGAAAGTTTCTTTTCAATTATCAAATGTATGCCAAGATCAGCAAGCGTACTATGGCCGCGGAAAGTCTGCGAAGCTAGACAGTTTCAATGACATGGCTCCATTTATTTACTACTAGTGGCCAAGCAACAAAATTAATTTGAACAAGTTTTATGGTTCGGTTTTGCTAATTATTATAATATTGGTAGAGATTAAGGAATATATTTGTACTTTTGGAGTAGTGTGATCTGTTGAAGGATACATTTATTGGAAAAAGGGCATTGTGCACCATTGTATTATGTTTACTTAACAACTGAAAATCAATTAAATACTTTATTTGAAAAACAGCCTTTTTGTGCACTTATTTACTTCAATTCTATGAAATTTTAAATTTGACATCCAGAATTTGTTTATAACGATTTCAAAATCATGTTTCCACTTTTTCTTCAAGGCTTTGTATAAATAATATTTCCTATAATCACACACCGTTCAAAAATCTCTTAAAGGACTGTCAACCTTGCCATGGTTGCATAGAAATATACATAGTTAAAGGTGGTGACATTCATAAATGTTCATTTTAATTTATCACACATTTATACAAACGGATTGAACCTGATGCCTATGGAATCATCAGCTCTTTACTAGGCTCAATTTTTGCCCTTGCCATGACGATAATTCTTCCCACCATCCCAAAAAGCTGCAAACATCCATGCTGCAACACCAACAGCAAGCCAAAAACTTAACAAAAAAACCAAAGGCTTCTTTGCAACTGCGCACACAGAAAAATATTCTTTACTCTTTTACAAAAGATTAATTAGGAAAACAGTGACTACAAATTATATTGTATTTTTGTATAACACATGGGCTATGGATATTTTTGCACATAAAAATTAAGATTTTCAAGATAATAGACTGTAGTTCTTACCAAAATTTGGGCATAATTTAATATATGAATTTATTTAAAATTCATTCAATTTTATTAAGCTATGGTAAATATTATTGACAGTAGTATGTAATAGTATGACCGGGGACAGGCGCCAGGCGCTGGAGCCATGTGTACGCCGCCATCTTGGATTTTGACGTCACGGCGGCCAAATTGGATGACGTTGACCTTTGACCTTGACTCCGGTGGCCATCTTGGATCCTAATCTTTAAAATGAGTGCCCTACTCACTAATAATGAAATTTTCGTAAAGGTTGCCATATTGATTTTTTCTGTTCCGCTGGAGGCTGCCATCTTGGAAACAGTCGACTTTGGTTTTGCTGTTTGTTCCTAGAGAGCGCTAGCATTGCTCTGTCACATCACATAAGGTCAATGTTCCATTACCTACCAGAGCTATTATGGTCCTTATCGGCATATTAAAATAAATTTTTTATCAAAATACATTGGAAGTGCTGTGATTCGAACCATCACAACACTGATCTCTAGGTTGGAAAACATACGCCTTTAACCGCACGGCCATCGAGATATTTACCAGACTGAGAATTAAATAAGGTATATTTATAAAAATAACATGCATATTCGGAGTTGCATTTTTTTTTAAATTTTAAGTGATAATATCACAACCTGTTCGAGACAGAACCGCCATCTTGTATTAAATCAAAACTGTTGCAATTCGCGATACGGCTGCCATCTTGAAAATCCGTAATTTTAATGCTAGTACTTCCGAAAAAAATTCCAAAAAATATTTAAAAAATAGCATACTAATAATGTTTAGTTAATTAATTGTTTTCGGTTCTCGTTTCGATTTCCGACGAGAGTAAACCAGTAATTTATTAAAATATTTAAAAAATTCTCAATAAAAAAAAATAAAAACGTCTTACACCACATCCGAAATTTTGAATTGTCACCAGTGTATCAATTATCATTACACACGCCATCTTGAAAATCTTTATTTATTATCCGATTTCAATGGAAAAAATTTTTAAAATTAATAAAATAAATAACTTATTAAAATACTGATTGATTAGATCGATTCCCGCCCTTAGTTCGAAACCGGTAAAAGCAAAAAATTAAAATCAACATATCCTTCCTCTACAGAAGCCACCTACAGACTGACCTCCCTCCACCAGTACCAAGGTATATATCGTCAGCTGGTATGGCGTCATTTACGCCATATTGTCTTCGTCTGCTGGATACCACCATCTTGTTTTCGTCTGCAAGAGTGTGCTGACAACATGTTAGTATAATATTTTGTTCACCATACCTTTGACCTCGATTGTTGACATTGATCTTTGGCCTTGACCTTGAACTGTGACCTTGAAATTAGACCTGGACCTTAAAATTTGACCTTGACCTTGACATTTGAACTTGACTCTGAAATTTTACTTCGACCTTGACGACCATCTGAGATCCACCATTTTGTGTTTAGTACTCGCTACCAGGAACGGTAGTTAATATATCACCTGCTAAGGTCATTACCACCATCTTGTTTTCATCTGCTGGAGGTCGCCATCTTGTGTGTGTACTCGTCTGATAGAGTGCATTACTATCATATTTGTTTAATCCTTACCCGCTAGAGTGTATTAATCATTTATTATTACCGAGGTGCCTGCCATCTTGAAATTTGGGCGTCATCTTAGAATTGTGGAATTATTCAGCTAAAAGTTCGGGAAAAATTCCAAAGTTCATTAAATATAATTTTAATTTATTAACTCATTGATTCGATTCGATTCCTGTCCTTGGTTAAATACTTGATGAATGTAATAACATACACTACTGACCATTCAACCATTTGATTTTTTTGTTTTTAAAATTTTTAGAATGTGCGCAGTTAATACTAAAAAGCGGTTCATTTAACGGTTTAATGATAACTAATGCATTAATGTCCGAGTAACAATCTGAACCCAGAATGTTTTTTTTCATGTTAATGTAACAATTTACAAATATCTGTTATTTTACATAAATATTTATGTTCCATTTACAAAACAAAAAAAAACTGTGTTTTGGAATGTTCACAGTGGAGCACCAGATAGTCCGAGACCCTACTCATCACACAGATCTAGATACATAAATGTGATTATTCGAAAGGATGATGACTGTTTGGACATGTAGTTATTTCGGTCTCTTTGACGTCAGAGTCTTTAGATACGTTGATGGGTGACAGCATGGGACTGGTAAAGTTTTTCACATTTCCAACTTGCGAAAAATTCTTGAATACGCCGGGAATGAAACACGGCTATCTTGGTGAGAGGCGAGTCACTACAGTATCATGAATCTTTTAAAGGAGAGGTTACTGTTCGTGACGGTTCGCGCCCGCCGCGAATCGAGAGTCACTCGTGAAGCTAGAAGCGTGCTCTTTGGCAGAGAAGCTGCACGTGTCCGTTCCGTATGCTATAACATCCCTAAGTTTACGAGGTAAATGATTGATCTGCACATTAATCCAAAAAGTTTTCACGGATTCTCTAGTTGACAAAGTAGACTTGGAGCACATGTACATCTGCTCCACACGTTGATGACTGAACTACAGTGCTCTTGACACAGTCTCTACTATCCTGTACCAATTTTTAACAAGGAGATGAAATTGTTACCTTCTAAAATTTATTTATTCGTCTTGTTTTCACAAGTGGTGCTAATCGGCTTGTGTTTAATTCATGAGAGGGCAATAATATCAATTACTTTTACAAACACCTATTTATATCAACTATTTTTATCGACCAATGTACATTAATAAATATCTTGTTAATATTTATTTGCAAGTCGAGTAAATTATTAAGTGAAATGAATTCACAACATAATTGTATGTATACAAGTGTACGGGAAATGCCCCATAAAATATGACACATTTTTGATTTTTTTCTAAAAAAAAAAATGTAGGATTAATATTTATAAATTCGTAGTTAATTATAGAATAACATAATATAGTAAGAATTTTTCTTGCGAGTTTATGATGTTATAAAATCAATTTTATATTCGATGTTAGTTTTGAAGTGTTGCCTGTCTCCGATGCAAAGGTGGGTCTCCTTGCGGCCTGTCTCCGATTCAAGGGTAGGTCCCTGCGGCCCGTCTCAGACGCGAGGGAGTATCCCTGCCGCAGGTGCCGCAGCAGCTGCGAGGCAAGAGTGGGTACCTGCCGCAGGTGCCGCAGCAGCTGCGAGGCAAGAGTGGGTACCTGCCGCAGGCGCCGCAGCAGCTGTCAGCGCAGGGGTGGGAGACGAGCCTCGAGGGTGGCAGTTGGAGGGCGCCGCGACACCCAGGCGCGCCTGCGGAATAGTGATCCGGCGACGCCTCCTCACGGGGGCGGGACACAAGCCTTGATTAGAGCCTGGTGGCGGGACGCATCCCAGTCTCGCCCCTCCCCCACTCCCTCGGGACAAGAGCGAGGTGTTGACGCTCAGCGCATACGAGAGTACACGGTCCTGCCTGGCAACATCCACCACGCACTCCGAGTTACAACACACCCGCCTTTTTCACGTGAAACGTCTTTAAAATAACACCGACACATACGGCTACCAGAACAGAAATTTTTGTACCGTAACAAGAAATGTCTATATAGTCTTGCCTTAATGATTCCCTAACTATTAGTCTTAGATACTTAAGTGGGGTTTCATTTTATTAACGTATAGTCAGCTCGCCGATCCGACCTTGATTTTAAGTCAGGGGGGGGGGGGGGGTTGGCGGGGAATAAAAACCGCTCGGATTGGTCACAACTGGCGCTCTCGCTCCTTTCTACTCAGTGGAGCTCACAACTCAGACGTCATACAGGATGGTTCGTGTGTTTGGGTGTTGAGTTTATTGAAATCGATTGATATAAGCCATAAATAAGGCATTTTAGACAGTATTTATTTCTACAAATTAATAAAAAGTAAATCTATAAAATTGTTTAAAATACAATATGTCAGCCTGAGCCCGTGCAAGAGCCTGCAGATAATATAAATCACGCCTGTTATTGAAAAAGGGAGGCTATGGGCCAGTGTCCGGGGCCGAGTGGGGATACTGCTCCTGGAGCGTCGCCAACCTGCCGCGGCAAGCTCAGTTGTTATGGTAGGAAAATCCCACCTAACGAGAATTCCCCAAAAGGCAGGACAACTGCAATACTCGGGAGTCTAAGGGGTTGCATAACTCCTAGGCCCCAGGAAACCCGAGATTCTCAGGCGACGAGGCTCTTAGCAACAGCGCACGGAGCGCTGATTGGCTATAGATGATGTCACTTCAAGTCTGTGCTGATTGGCACTTGATGATGTCAGGCTGGGTTCGCCTGGTATAAATACGGGTGTGTTAGCATGTCTTCACAAGATCTATTAGCTGCGCACATCCGTGGTTCCGTGCCTGCACCTCAAAGGTAGTATCAGAATAAAGCCAGGGGATGGATCTGTTTTACATGGTAGTGAAGCTGCCATGGGCCCCAATGGACCTGGAATATTTACGTTATTCAGACGTGGCACGGTTCTGGAAAACCCACAGCTACGCACAGAGGTTGAGGAACCCATCCCAACATGCTACGCCACCGCAGGCCTCCAGCCGCCGAATACTCCAGGTCACCATCAGTGCAAGCCCCCCCACTGTGGGCCTGGTAAATACCGACACGGCCCGTACCTTTCACATCACTGGGACCCCTCGGTCACCCAGATGCTTGTGATCCAGCCGAGGATTATCCGCCTCTGCTAGCTTTGCAGGCTAGTACCCGAGCATTAAAGTAGCTCACGACTGCCACTCGTCATCAGAGCGGGGACTCCTCTGAGTGTGCTCCAATCGATCGGAGCACCACTGCCACCACGAGTCCATCTCCATAATCTGATCCAGGGCCGTTTAAGAAAACCTCAGCGGGGATCTGTCTCTTTAAAGGATCAGTCCCATGGTACCCTTCACATTCAGGTATAGTGTGTTCCCGGCACCACCTACAGTCCCAGCGACCGCCACCCTCAACCGCATAGATATCCTCGGTTACTCACCTTGGACTCTCCCCCGCCACCGGGTTACAGCCTCGTAAGGCCCGGGTTGCGCCTGACCACGGCGACCCTCAGGACTCTCAGCGGCCCTTCGCTATTCCATGCACACCTTTTGGATCATCACTATGAACCAGGTGTCTTGTGACACCACCTAGGGTTTGGGGGTCCAAACCCCCCGATAGATTTTCGGCAGGTCAGGGCGCAGCCACCCATCCACAGCCTACCAGTCTACTAGAATTCCCATTTCGACACACCGAGGAAGTCAGAGGATCGGGCACTCCCGGCAGAGCCCTATTTGTATATCAACACTGGCGCCACGTGAAGGCTATGGGTTGCCGTAAGCAGGAGAGGCTATATATTCGCATCACACGCCCGTTTCGGTAACCTGGCGAGAGCATCACTCAGATACTAGAGCCGGCTACAGCTCCGACACGTCGTAGGTCAGCAATCATTCCCCGAAGGTACCCAGGCACCTTGGCCAGCGGGTGTGTTAGCAAGCAGCAAGCAGAATGTGCCTGGCTGCCAGCCAGAGGCTTCGGCTTATCACCGCTCCGAAGAAGACAACAGATCGTCACGCTGCCGCCATCGCCCACGACGCCCGGAATGTCTCGACAACACGAGGCTGCCAACTTAGAAGAATCTGCACTAGGGGCAGAAGGGAATCGCTGCTCCGTCACGAGAGACAGACACTAACTGGACTTTGCCTGTGGCGGCCGAGCCGTGAATTCCGGAGTCTATCACCTCCATTAGCAGACGAGTCGGGACTTAGCCGAATTTCAACAAGCAGTAAGTGGAACTTTAACTATTCACACGGGACCGGGACTTAGCCGCAGACGACGTAAATAAGAAGAAACTGACTTAGCCTCAGACGCCACGACTCGCCACCATTACTCGCCAGGAGCGAGTAACAACTCGCTCGACGAGTAATTTTTGAAAAGCTTCTAGTAAAATTTGAAGTCCTCAGGGGTGCGCAAAAAACCCCTGAAGGAAAATATTTCAGGGAGCAGACTTTTGTTTAGGGACACTCGCTCAGCGAGTGGAGAAGGAGCGAGTCGGCGCTACGAGAGTGGAAGTCAACATCTACATCGTCCGCATACGGCAAAGAGGGTTTTATAGGTAGCGTTGACAGATGTACCCAGAATTGACTTTGTAAATAGACTAAGGAATTGATAGAGACAGGACTGACACGCCAGATAACCAGAAATAGAAACATGACGAGTTTACCGCGCTTCAAATAGTGTGTAGGCGAAAGCGCCACTAGGATTTGACCTCAAAGTTAAATATAATTAAAATGGAGGGCGGACACAAACTCACGGCGTTGGTCTATGTCATAGTCAAGGTTATGTTTTGAATTATGTATCAGATAAAAATTTTGTATAATTGAGGAAAGTTAAGGATAGTTTGGAATTTAGGAAGTAACAGTTATTTCATTCAAAGAATATTGTATACCAAAAATTAGATGTTTTGTTGCCATAGCTAAGATAATCGCTAATTGTTAGGATTATTATTTGTTGTTATTTCGAGATTATTGCATCAAATTAAAAGTGTGGTTATTTATGTTCACAGAGATCGTCAGCCATTTGCAGGTAACCTGTTTCAGCTATTGAACCAAACGGTGACGAATCTGTTCCAAGTTTGCATGTTTGTTGTGTGCCATATTATAACCAATAAAAGCGTCTTGTACACAAAACTGTTTAAGTTTCTTCGCAAGAAAAAAAAACCACCCTATCTCCCTTGGCAACTCTTATTGAGTCACTGCAGGAGATAACACAGTGAAGGACGCCCGCTCAGCCAGCTGTTGTGCCTGCACCAGCGGACATACCGAGTCAAGACAGCACCGTTCAGTGTCTGTTTTGTATTGAACGTTTTAGTGCGCAGTCAATGTCTCGTTCTTATCCTTTACACTAAGAGTGACACACGTCAAACCAACGACCGTGTGTCCATACACGAAAGTGCAACTGCCTATGCAAAAACATCATGTTGCGTCAACTGTTTCAAGAATCGGGACTACTTGCAAAACGTTACTTGCATGAGATGAAATAACTCTAGCTGATGAATGGAGCTTTTGTAGCTAGTTGCACATTTGAGGTCATGTAGCTTCGTAGCCCTGTTGCCTCGTAGTCCTTTAGTCTTGTAGCATGTTGCCATTTAGCCTCGTAGTATCGAAACTTGTTAGCCTTAAAGTCTCGTAGCTAGTTATAGCTTCGTAGTACCGTAGTCTCATAGTCCTGTTGCCTCATAGTTTTGTAGTCCTGTAGCATCGGAATCTCGTCACTCGTAGTATTTTAATCTTGTAGCCTCGTAGTCAAGTCACCTGGTAACCTGTCACCATGTACCCTCGTAGCCTCATTGTCTCGTAGTCTTGTAGCTAGTTGGAGCCTCTTATACTTGTAGTCCTGTTGCCACGTAGTCCTGTTGCCTCGTAGCCATGTAGCCTCGTAGTCTAGTGGTCATGTAGACTCGTAGCTTCGTAGTGCCGTAGTCGCCTAGTCTCGTAGATAGTTGAAGTCTCGTAGATTCGTAGTCACTTAGATCTTTTGCCTCGTTTTCATATAGTCCAGTTGCATCGTAGCCTTGTAGTCCTGTAGCCTTGTAGTTTCGTACCCTCGTAGTCTTGTAGTCTGTAGCCAAATTTTGCTGGAGCAATTAGACCTACGACAGCTGGAGCAAATGTAATAAGGAGATAATGGCTTTTGGAACCAAGGATAGTTGGAGCCAAAGATTTGTTTAGGCATTGTATCCTGTCCCATCTTGCGATCAGATAATATCCCTGTGGTGATATCAAATCCCTGTGCCGTATACCTCCGATGAGAACGTATTCCTGCGATGAAAATGTATACTACTGACAGGGTAATATCCTATTGAGTTGAATCATCGGGTAAAAATACATTTTTTTCGTTAAATGTATGTAGTCAAGTCGGTAGTATCGTATCTTAATAATGAGATCCTATCCTACTGATGGGATCGCATCCGCATAACGAGATCGTATTCCTGTGGCGAGATTTTATCCTACCAAGTTCAATTTTCGTATATATGTGCATCCTTTCCTTAAATGTGCTTCAAAATGTGCTTCCTTATTGTCCAATGAGCTTCCCAATGTGCTTTCTTTTCTTGGATGTGCTATCGATTGTGCTTCCTTTTCTTGAATGTGCTTCCGATTGTGCTTCCTTATTTTAACTTTGCTTCCGATTGTGATTTATTTTCTTGCTTTTCTGCCTATTGTGATTCCTTTTCGCTAATTCTGCTTTCCAATATTCTTTATTTTTGTTTATTGTTCTTCCGACTATACTCCGTTTTTTGATAGACCTTCCGATTGTGCTTCCTTTTTTTAAATGTGCTTCCAAATGTGCTACCTTTTGGTCGTTTGTGTTTCAAAATGTAGTGGCTTTTCTCGAATGTATTTCCTTTTCTTGAGTGTTTTTCCGTAAGTGCTTCCTTTTCTTGATAGTGCTTCCGATAGTGCTTCCTATTTTTGATTCTACTTACGATTGGGCTCCCCATTGGGCATCCTTTTTATTGGGGATTCATTGTTTCAATTTTTGATTATCCTTCCAGATTTGAGTTCCTTTTTAATTGTGCTTCAGCATGTACTTTCTTTTTTTGAAAGTTCATCCTTTTTGACGAGTGTGCATCGACAAGTATTTTCTCAGTTCATGATTGGCCTAGTGGTTTGGAGTCATTTGGTCTATACGCCTGAACATTGAACTTGACCCATTTAAAATATGTTGGTAGCGTGTCGGTAAATATCACCTATTGGTTCGGAGACGCTTGGCGTATGCGCATGATTTTGTACATGATAAGTTAAAAATGTTCAGTGAGTATCGACGAAAATGATATCTTGGCTACTGTATGTGGCTGGCCACCTACTGGATATGCGTTCCTGACCACTGAATATATATGTATGGCCACCGGCTAGGCGTACCTTGCCAGCAACTGAACGTGAAAGCCTTTTCAACCGACTGGTTGTGCGTATCTGACAAACCTACTGATATGCTTGGTCACCAACTTGAAATAAATATCTTACATCAAGACGTGGCTGGTTCTCAGACTGAATGTGTAATAAATGATTCCTGCACTCAAGCTGTCTAAGTTAAAAAAACTAATATGTTGGTAGTGCATTCTAGCAGACGAAAAGAATATGTTGGATCCAAGATTGTGACCACCAGAAGGCGAAAACAAGATTAATGTCATGACGTCATACTGACTGACGTAATATTAACTTGGCATTGGTGGTGGGAGGTCATTCTGTCGGTGGATTCCGTGGAGGAAGAATCCATCGCCAGTTTTAGTCGAATGACCTCTTCTGGATCGAACCCAGTACTCTTCTATAAGTTTTACAATACAAATTTAATTAATTTTTTTAAATTTTTTTCCATTAAAACCTGATTAAAATTTACGAATTTTCAAGATGGCAATTTTAACGAAAAAGTGCAACGTTTCTAGAATCCAATTCGGTGGGTGTGACGTAAGCAGGATTTTTTTATTATGATTAAATTTGAATTGTAATTAAGAATTTTTTAAAATACTTTTATTAATAAACTGCATGTTTACTCTCGCCGTGAACCGAATGGAGGACCGGGATGGATTGCCAAATAAACTCTTAAGTAAATATTATCTTTTATATTTTAGGGAATTTTTCTGGTAAGAAGTTAAAGAATTTCAATGTTATGCTCAAGGTTAAGCTCATGACCTCGGAGGCTAAGAGCGGCTAGTTTTTAAGAATCTCAAGCAACTTTTAGGAATATTGGTTCATTGAAAAAAAAAAAATGTATTTTGAGGCACTCCGAACTTCGAATATTTTTATTTTTGTAAAAAAAAACCAACGAGAAACGGGAATTTTCCTTTGAATTGGGGAAATGTTTTATTTTGGGATTTTATTTTTTAATTTTTTGGTGGAATTCTTTCGTTGAAAACTTGAAAAGTTGGCGAATTTTAGCCTAATTTCAGTTTTTTTTTTGAAAATTTTTTGCAATGTTTTAAAGCTATGGTTAAGGTTAAGGTCATCCAAGATGGCCGCCGTGACTTCAGGGCATTGTCTTCATCCACCATCCACAACCAGGAACCATGCGCAGCAAATATATTTATATACTACTTGTTTTTGTTGCTAAATCTGCTGGAAATGCCAATGGTACAGCAAAAGTTGTATGGAATTATCTACCTTATCTGTTTAGAAGGATTTCTAGTATTATACTATAATTATAAAAACCAAATAATAATATTTTTTTGTATGAAGGAAAATAGGACATAGTTCTGTATGATTCTTTTAATTTTTTTGTCTTCCAACGTAGGTGACTATTAAAAAAATGTATTATCAGTATCATGTTTTTAAAATTTTTATAGTCATTGTTTGATGTTTTCATCAGAAGAACCTATTTTAACCATTTTCAAAGGAGTTCGCTGAGACATAAAGTTAGTGAAAGGTAAAGGTAATTTTTGGATAATATTCGAAAATATCTTTTGTCTTAGCAATCCCACCATTTTGACCTCTTTATTTTAGTAACAATGCTGTTTTGAAGACTATTATTTAATAAAACTTAATCACTTTTTATGTACTGTATCGTAACTCTTCTTGCATAAAATACCAAAATAAATAGAAAAGGTCGCAATAGAATAACCACTAAATTCTGACTGCTTGACTTATCTAAAGTTGAGGTAAGGTATTTTAACCCTTGGGTCAAGCATCTACAATACAAGTGCATCAATAATCATTTTGTTAGGCTAAAGCATTCTAGCGGACACAACAGTATTCAAACATAACTCAGAAAAACACAACTAAGACAGTCATAACTGAGAAGTCTTAAAAATATCTACATATCTTAAAGCTGTCATTAATTAAAACGATAATTATCTTTCAAACACAAAACTAAAACACTCATGGCTGAGAAACACACAAATTTAAACAATCACAAACTAGATCACCAGAACTAAGCCCTATAACCCGTTAAACTACATTACTTAGAACAAACATGAAAAAATAAAATTGTATTTATAAGTTGTGTTATTGTAAGATATGACAGCAACCTGGTGTAATTGATGGCAAAAAAAAAAATTGCACCAAGTTTATAGGTTTGGGAGAGAGCCGGCAGGCTACTATATATGCATGTTTACACTTTGGAAACGACCGGTTTAATGGGCCTTTCATTCAAACCAAATACTTGAAATTAATTTGCCATTCCCCAATTCATATGTTAACATTCTATTAGTTTTTTATTTTTTCTTCGGGAAGCTGTTGGATACTTACTTTACATATAAATAAACAAGACATTAGTTATATAATTATATTCCTAGCGTCGTGTTGTTCAATTTTTTTAGTGTATATATATGTTTATATTTATA
Organism: Bacillus rossius redtenbacheri; assembly: GCF_032445375.1. Classification (NCBI taxonomy): domain Eukaryota; kingdom Metazoa; phylum Arthropoda; class Insecta; order Phasmatodea; family Bacillidae; genus Bacillus; species Bacillus rossius. The sequence continues at coordinate 14,804,913 of NW_026962010.1, forward strand.
TTAATTTAACAAGTGACTTGCCCAGCCTTCGTATGAATGCGACCTACTAATGTGGCGTCGTTTAAATGAGATAAGTAAGGTCCTCAAAAGTATGTGGTGTTTTAAAAAATATAAATATATAGTTACTCTGATAATCCTTAGAAGATAGACATGTGCTAGTCCTGACTTTTCTGTTGGCCTTTTAAAGTCCTTCAATTCTATGGTATGTTAATTTTATTTATCAGTCTTGTATATGTATAAGTCAACGTAAACCATGTAAGAGCCCTAAAAGCGTCTGTATAGCTTGTATTACGAAATATTGAGATATCTCTACTATCACTAAATTTATAATGGAGATAATATTTATAAAATTTCGGAAGAAATTTTCTAAATGATTTTGAAAACCACATCAAAACCTATTGAGTAATTTTGAATAATAAGCGAACATACAGAGATAAATACCAACTATGTTTTAAAATATTCAAAGGTACAACTATTTGTTTTATTTTCTAATATTTTAATTGCTTACATCAAAAAACACAATTTAAATAAAATCTTTTTCAATGCTAAGTTTTGTGTAGGGTCAATGTTTTTACTGTTTTCAGAAAGTTTAATATAAAATTAATTATTGAAACTTTTTAATTGTTAATTTCTCACAAAACATTTTTCCTAACAATGACAAAGTATGACAAATACTAAATAATTTACTAGGTAATCTTTAAAACTGAAATAAATGACCTAGGTATTTTTTTTTTCATTATTTAATTTATTCTGTTTGAGACAGTTCTAATATTATAGTTTTTAAAAACTTTAGTTTTTTTTTGTTTGTAAAACCTTGGTAAACATTCTCATTTATTTTATTCGTAATATTTTCAATATGTTTAAAATCAAAATACCGATTAAAAATGTATTTCTTTATATGAAATAAAATGTTTTTACTATGGTAACTAATAAAATGTAACAAATTTGAATATTTTAGACTTCCTGAAGTGCTAAAATTTTAATATTTTTACGTGTCATTCAAAAGTTACCCATTAATATATTTTTTTAAAAGACTATCCACGAACATACTGAACGATTTAAGTATAATTTTAAAAATGTGTTTTTACACGGCAAAATTAAAACCAACTGGGAAGTTCATCTAGAAATATAAAGCTATTAAAAACAATTTGGCATTTAGAACGTTACATTCGCTGACGCAGTTCTCATTAAAACAGGTTTTATTGCTGCCGAATTCTTTTTGTGTAATCAGAGTATGTCTAATCAGAGGCCAGCTTTGGTCAGGGTTCTGTTTGAGTAGACCTGTAAGAGTGAGAAAACGAGAAAGAACTAATGGCTAGGTCACTGCATATGTTTCAAAGGCGTTTTTGCCTTTATAACTACCGCGCTCTTATCTCATGAAGCCACAAAGGAAAAACCACAGGTCTTAAAATAATTTTTGCTTGTTACAGCAGTATCTCTTTGTGAGTAAATTCTTTCATATTTAATTAGAACAATTTTTTTCCAATATGAATTCGTTACTTTTATAATTTATGTGCAATGGAGAACTACCCTTAATGGGGAAAAAAGTAGTTTAATTTAATTTAACAATTTATTTAAATGTTTGAATGTCAGTCAAAAAATTAATAGTCCATCATAGTTTCCGTAGGGCACACGTGGACAAAAATACATAAAAACCAAATTAAAGAAATATAAATTAAAACAATTTGTTTATATTAATTCCGTTAAGTCTTTAAACGTAAACGTGTACGTTTAACTTTTAATACCTTATAAAGTCAAAACATTTTATTAATTTATAAAAGAAAATATCCGTTCTATTTAAAAAAGTACCTCATAAAAAATGTTAACATAATTTAGACATTTCGAAACTATTTTTTTAAATCAGATTTTTAATCACTAGTTTTTTTAGTAAATTACAATGACTTCAAATAACAAAGATTATTTCACATCACATTGGTTTTTATATTGTTCCAGAACCATCCAAAAATATTAAAAGTATTTAATTTAAAATTATAATAAATTTTGCTTATAAGTGTATATTCATTCAATTTTTGTCAAGTTAAAGCTACGTTTTCCCCGAGAAAGCGACTAACATTTTTGCACGCTTTGCTTTAAAACTGTTAACTGATGTTCCTCATTTGCACGAAAACGAATTTTAATGCAAACTAGTAAGAAAAAAATGTGTAATTTCCACAAAATAGGTATATATTGTTAGTTAAAAACCAATAAATGTGTTTAATTTTTTTTAACTTAAAATATGAAACTATTTTCACGTAAAAATGGGAGAGTTTTTATTAAAGTATGACATAGAAAAATACTCAAAGTTTAAAAAAATATATATTTTTATTGAAATATTATTTAAAAAGTTATACATTTTACTAAATTTTCATACGATTAATTTTGGTAAATTGGTATTTAAATACAAAAATAAATTATTTTAGTAAACCATTCAAACAAGAACTAATATATTTTATTTATTTTTAAGATATCACTTTTTTTTTTGATAATTCATATGCACGGCACTTTAGTCTGACTGGTCTAGCACAATTAGTGAGGGAAATGAAATAATTTAAATATATAACATACCGCGGGGGTGGTTTAAGATATCCGTTTTAAATCAATAAATATATTTTCGTAAAAAAACTGGAAGATAAAGATATTCAAAGATATTGTAGTAAAAATATCACATTCGTTCTCATTGAAACAAATTACAGAATAGAATCTTACACTTTATAAATTAACGTGGAAGCCTAAATTTGAGTCTCGAGGCTCAGCAACAATCACCTCGTCCAAATTTTTTTAAAATCAAATTTATATAAATAAAATTGAGAAAACGGTATTAAAAATCGAAAATTGGTGTTTGAGTTGCTTCGCTGTAGAATCCAATACACCTGAGCTTGTAGTGCAATGAGGCGGCAAATAACTTAAACTCTGAACAGCTTCCAGACTTTTTACAAATATCAGTTTAAAAATACACACACGCATATATATATATTTAAATCTGTAACCTTTTCCTCCGGAACAAGATTCAGTGTTCAAATATCGGAACAAACGTAGAAAATGTCCTAGAAAAACGCTATCATACAACAATGAAGGTAAAGCTCAAATTTAAGGGGTATTAGACCCGACCATTTCGGAATTTTTTCCATATTTTTGTTATAGTTCTAATTGTGAAATATTAATCCAAATTGTTTTCATCACAAAGGATAAATCATACATCCCAGACCTTCCATACCATGTTGCAAAAACCTATTTACTAACAGGCTCTGGTGTGTAAATGCCGCGAGGAAACATCTTATTAGAGACCTGCAAAATTTGCGATTCATTTGGTGATAGGCTAGAATTCAAACACATATACCTCTCAGATAATTTTGTTATTGGCTTACTGTTCATCGGGACGAATCTCATCCAGTTATATACCCTCAACCGAAGAAGGATCGAATCACAGACAAACCAGCTGAGACGACTTACAAGTCGACAGCCAATGAACTTGCGTTATTTGCCCGATTGTACGGGGGTGTGTGCAGTCTATCCTGAAGGCCATCGAAACAGCGAATTTTGCAGGTCTCTACTAATTATTTAATGCGAACGGCTACAACTATCATGAGGATCACATTAGTTCGCATGTGTTTGGCTTCAACAAAGACAAGCACAATGCACATGTCAATGAAAGAAGGAACTTATCATGGAACATGTTTGATATTGCAAGGAGGCAAGGCCCTAATCCCCCTTCATGAGGGTCTGCGAAAGGCTCTCGGGACGAAAAGCGCAGTTGCCGTACTTCAAAGAGCCCACTCCGGCCGTGGAAACTGATGGCCGGGGGAGAACATTGTTCGCAAATGAAGTTTACGGTTCTTTACTCCTCTTCTTTGTTCGTCGCGCGCGTGCGGGCTAACATGGGCGGGAGGGAAGGATATACGGTTACTCCCGCGCGACCTCCGGCGACAGTCGTTCCAGCTGTCAGCGGCGGGCTCCGGCCTCGCTGCCGCCCTGAGCGAGGGGGTCGTTACTGGCGATTGGCCCGCTCCAAAGTTCGCGCCGTCCCAATTAGAGTGGACGCTCGAGATGTCCCGGATTTAGAGCGCCGGGCGTTTTTCACCGCGCGGCCCTCTTGCGAGAGCGCCATCTTGGCGGCCTCCGGGCGCGCCCGGGAAGCCTTCTTCTCACAGACGAGAGAGCCAAAACCCCAAGTTCCCCGAAGTTCGTTTTTTCCCGTATCTTTAATGTAGCTATCCTAACCAAACCATCCGTCCACAATGTTTAAAAGTATTTATAATGTAGCTAACCTAACCTAATTGACCGTTAGTATTATTTTATCAACACCACCATATTTATTTACAATGAACAAAAAAAAAAATCCCGAAGATGCACGATCGGGCGTTTGGCTCTCTCGTCTGTGAAAAGAAGGATTCCCGTGCGCGCCCAAGTCTCTACCCGGCCCTTGTTTCCGATACACGGATTCGAAATAGCAAAGAAAAACATAAGACATTTTTCCATTGCAATTTTACCAAACAAACAATTTTTCTATTTTGGCCACCATGAAATTATGCTCCCCAACAAATAACTTTCCTTCGATAACGACACTCTTGCGCCGTTGTAAGTTTTTCTTTGAGACAGTCTGTTCATGAATAACTTTAAAAAAAGAGAAGAACTATGTATTACTATTGTTACGAAATAGAAATCTTATAGCCGTACATTATACATATCACTTTATATTTACCTAGCGATAAGTTCGGCTTTGAGGAATTTGGTTTTCTTTGAATTCAATCACTAAGACAGATAGATTTAAAGGTGAAAGTGTTTTTTTTTATCTAGGTAAAAGTTTTTTTATTTTTTAGTGATTGTTTGGGATGGTGGCTTATGGTATTATAAATTTTAAAGAAAAAGTAATACAGTGGTATAATCTGTGAAAACGGGACTAAAAAAATTGCAGTTTTTTATCGAACGTAAGACAACAACAAAGAAATCCCGAACTGCGAGTAAATAATGTCTGTTTCCTATTTACACATGCAAACAATAATAAAATGACTTCCGAATTTCGTACGTAACAATTATTTAAGGTAGTTTATGCTAAAAACTCAAAACGAATAAATAACGCGTTTTAGACACCTTTTCACTCACAACGTCACAACTTTCACAACTGGTAATTTCTCTGTTTGCCGGTGCAAACACGACTTAAATCAGCTTTTGAAACAAGATGGCGGGCAAGAAAGTCTACGTGACAGCTACACGGAAAACGACTGCGTTTCATTCAGAAATGTTTGCTTTTATTATGTATGTTTGAAGCCACATTTTTTTCTTTTATTGTCATTCCGGTGAATCCCGGGTTAATGAAATTTATATCCCGATAATTTCAGAACAGGAAATGATCTGAAATCCTGGGATCAAAACCTTTAGTTCCGTGTCATTATTTTTGATGTGAAAACGTCTGTTTGCTCGTTACAGTGATAGTCGGTCGTACTTTCTTGTGTGACAAAGTACCGTCAGGTTTGAGTCGCTAATAACTACAGTACTAATAATGTGTCAACAAAGGTTGAACCCACGATGGAAAGAGCATGTACGTGTTTATCGCGCAGTATTTGCTTTACTGTAACGTTATCGTACCAGTGTTAGGCGCATGCGCGTGACCGTGACGAATTAGCTTTGTGTATTGCTGTTAATTTGTGAAGCGTGGAAAAGCTTTCAGCTTGGACATTGATTCGTGTGTCGTGAAGAGCTTGAAGGGCACTATTAGGACCTAAAGTGAAGCAAAAAAAAAATCTTTGTTTGGAATATAAGTAAGAATAGGTATTAAATTGGAAGTTGCAAGATAATTAAATAAGTTCTCATATTTAATCCTAAAAAATTATCGGAATTGTAGAAAACACTAGTCAGAGGAAAGCTCGCGTTGGTAGGAATCCAAAAGTCCTTAGAACTCCAGTGGCAATCGAATGCGAGAGCTAACGGCAGCTGAATGACGTCATGCTCGCGCAAGTCGGCGAGACGCCCGTAACGATCCCAGTCCCTGCAACACCCGGTAACACCCGGTAACACCCGGTAACACCCGGTAACACGCAGTAACACCCGGTAACACCCGGCAACACCCGGAAACACCCGGTAATACCCGGTAACATTCGGTAAACCCACGGTAACACCCGGTAACACCCGGTAACCCCACGGTAACACCCGGTAACACCCGGTAACACCCGGTAACACCCGGTAACACGCAGTAACACCTGGTAACACCCGGTAACATCCTGTAACACCCGGCCACAACCGGCAACACCCGGCAACACCCGGTAACACCCGGCAACACGCAGTAACACCCGGTAACACCCTGTAACACCCGGCAACACCCAGCAACACCCGGAAACACCCGGAAACACCCGGTAACACCCGGTAACACCCGGTAAAACCGACAGCGATTTGACTCGCTAGACACTTGAGTTCGTTGCAGTGTGAGGTGTAAGTGTGTTACATGAGCCACCACAGACCCTTGCTACATGCGTTAAACTTGTGGTTTATCTATAATGAAACCATTATTCTACCCAATGTAGCCATTGTATTAAAGATATTAATAATTAAATTAAGTACATTTTAATACGAAACACTTGTTATGATTTAATCCCGACGTTTCCACGGAAAAACCTACGGTGTGTTCCCGAATTCCCGAACTGCACCTTTCTCTGTTTTTTTTTTGTTTTGTTTTTGTTTATTCTTCCATAGTCTCTAATGTTGATATACAGACTGCAGTGGTGGATCCAGGATTCTGGTTTGGGAGGGGTTTGACCCAGCTGAGGCTAGGCTTTATCAGGGCAAACACTAAAACAATAGTGGACCCAGATGCTTTTGGAGGGGGCTTGAGCCCCTTAGCCCCCCTCTGGATCCGCTACTGACAGACTGCTTAGGCTACATATATTATCGAGCGTACTATTAAAATAACTGAATAAATGTTTTATCTCATATGCTTGGCGTACTAAACTGAAATTAAAAAATTTAATTATTTTACTTTCACCTGTACTGTTCCTCAAATAACTACCCGTTATCCTCTTTGATTAAAGCTTCGATTACAGTATTATAAAACTTCAGAGGGCTCATTTGAAGTTGCCAACAAGGCAGACAATTAAAATAACATGAAAGCCGCTTGACTGGACAAATTTACTGCTTCAAAAGATCCAATATTTGGAACCTACGTAATTTGGATCGTGATTGTGTTTTACCTTCAAATGTCATTTAGTTTTAAAAATATATTATCGTTATAAAGTTCTTTTGCGGAAAAATGTTTCAGGAAAAATATACAATTTGTTAAAACCTAATTTCACTTCATTTTTTAATTATTTTTTTCATTTTACACACGTATTTACGTATCTTCAATTATTAAAAACAGGTTATTTTATTTAAGAAAATAATACTCTCTTTCATAATTCTCTGTAAACAGGTATGAGTTAGTTACACTCATTGTTCAAGATAAGAGTATAAAGAAATAACATTGTTTGGGAACCAATTTATTGTGATGACCTTCCATGTAATAAGATATGAATGAAATAATAAGAAATACAATTTAAGTAGAGTGCAAAATTTCTCCAACATAAACTAATAAAATACCTTGACTTTCGAGGTTTAACGTCATCGAAGTGGTAATTTGTACTGACGTTTCGCTCTGCATTGCAGCAGGCATCTTCAAGTTTGAGAAACCCATTCTGATTATGCCTGCTGCAACGCAGAGCGAAAAGTCGATAAAATTTACAATTCAAATTGGCTTAGTTTTTTGAACCCAGATTGTTTCTAACAAATAAGACTAACGAAATGAAAGTTTTTTTTTTAATTTTTCATATCAATAACTGAATTAAACTATTTAAAAGTTTGAAATGGTATTGTTTAATGTTATTCTATGTGTAAATGTTCGAAATATGTGTGTTTTTCTGATTTTCTCTGAAAATAGTTATGTTTGAATAAGTTTGTTAATTTTTATATATTTAATTAAATCTTATTTTTTTTATTTCATAGGTGTTCCTTAGTTCCATTTATGTGACTGCAACTTTTTATTTTATCACAATTTGAACTCTTTCTTAAGAGCATTTGCGTTCGAATAAAAAAGTATACTTGATGTACACTAACAAACAAGAGCTACAAAAAGAATTTAATTATGGTGTCCGCTACAATGCAGACGTTTGTGAAATGCTCTCGCACTGCAGGTGTGCCGCCAGCTTCATTAATCAGCGGGTTTCTTGACAGCAATCAGGAGAGCTGCCTCGTGACAAAGGTCCTTCCAGGAGAGGACTCGTCCTTGGGTGCGCCGTCACCTCGTTAGTTTCCTGGGAGGCTCTAGTTGTTCATTTCCGTCCCCGGTCGTTTCCGCTCCTGCTGTTCAGGAAGCTCGGAATTGGCTCGGCATCCCAGCATCTGATAAAGTTTACGCCATCGTTCGGTTATTTCCTGCGCGCGCACCACAGACGCATGTTTACTCTTACGAGCCGATTTCGTCCAGCGAGGCAACTTCGGCATTAACCTGTACATATTCGCTTTCGTGAACATACCAAGGAACGTACCAAGTGTACTGTCTTGGCAAATTAATTTTGGCAGATATTAAGCTATCCATAAATAAATGTTTTTAACTTTAATTGTTACAAAAATACGTGTTAAACATGGGATTACTAATTAATAAATTAATATTTTTCAATTATGCTTGTTGAGATTCTTTATCTCGGTGGTAACGAACGAGATTATTATTCTCAGGTATTCACGAGTGAATCACGTCAGAGGCATTGTTACTGCTTTTGATAGGAGTAATTTCATGCATGGAACGGAAGTTTCATGGAACGGAGATGTGGAACAACGGTACGTCCATCTGTGGCGGTTGGTGTGAACCAAAGTTTATAAGTGAAAGGGAAATGTTTTAGTATGAACTGTTATTTTAATAAATTTTAACTAAATGGGCTGTATTTTAATAAAATTACTTCTCGAAAATCAAGTCCAAAGCCGGGGTCTAGTAAATTTTTAAGTCTTTCTCTTTTTTCGGAGCCGTTACATTAATATAGGTTAACATTTCGGTCTTTTAATCGAATGATTTGGTAGTTGACGTAGCTGCTCTGGCAACGAATTCTAGTGGCGGGTGTTGAAACTACGTGTGATTCGCGTCCAGAAATGTAATTTAAAACACAATTTACGTTTATCCATCACGCTCTGCATTATTTAAAAGAATTCTACATTACATTTCGAATTACAATTGTATTTTAAATATGAGAACTCATGATTTTGCTTGTTAATGAGGTCACATGTTTCACATCTCTGGCGAGTAACGAAAGACAATATCAAGTTTTTTTATAAAATTAATATTTCTTCCTGATAAGATTTTTATTTTTCACATAAGGAACATACAATACCAAATTAAATGTTTGAATAACATTGTTTCAGGACTGTTATAGAAAGCCAGAACAAGCCAAGTCGAGCGTTTTAATAAAGCATTATGCATTGTGATCGCAGCTTCGAATAGATGAATGCAATAAGATAAAAACTGAGCACTGACGGAATAAATAATTAGAATTGCACGGGAGCACAAAAAAAGGCACCGACCACGGTAACGTCTACCACATTTCACCCCTGCAGCATGCCCCGGATCTTCGGCGCCGTCCAAGGAACCCACGAAATGTTTTTTTTTGTAGATTGAACCGAAAAAATAATGTACAATTTCAGATGTTTATAAATTCCTACATTTACAAGAAAACAACTATAACACTACGAAAAAGTGTTCGCAGTAAGACTGGGTTCATATTCTTTCCCGGGAATTTATGCTGTGTGTTGTTCCAGTAACTCTAATATTTAAAGTTATTTGTAAACCGTTCCCTGAATAGCTTTCCAGTGTTAACTGCGCACATTAATAATCATCATAAAAACAAAAAAATAATTACTTGATTATCCCTTCCGTGGTTTCAAAACATTGAGTGTGACATCAATTAAAATATAAAATAATGCAAAATTTTTTGTTAGAAATACTTACTCTTATCTTTTTGTACAAAGCTTCAATATATTTCATGTAGCATTATTAATATAAGCTATTTCTTGGCGACTGGTTTCCTAAGTTTTGTAAATGTAGAAATGTTGTTTTTGTCTAGTCTCATTCAGAGAGAGAGCTATGGTGTGCAAGTCTACAGGATCATGGATAAGATGCAGTTTCACGTTGTTAATATGTATTCCTGTGTGTTTGTAGTGGGTCGTAGCTAACTAATGTTTAACTAAGAGGTCAGCTAGCTGCAGAGATAATAACGCACTAGCTGAATTGTGCGTGGATTCTTTCGAGTAGTGATAAACAGACATGTATAAAAACTGTTATTGAAGCTTATATCCTGTATGCTTTGCATCCCCCTATATTTTTCCCCGTAGTCGTTTGTCCACAAAAAAATTAATTTAAAAATTTGTAACAAATTTTTAAAGCATTATTGTCAACATTGCGCAAATGTATATTTTTTGCTTCTTTATAAAGCGTCATTTTATAGCTAACGATTATATAAAGACACACTTAAAAAAGATTTTTTTAAAAGAATTTATTTAGCAGCTCCTACAATTTTTTTTAAGTACACTTATAAATATTTAAGTATGATAAACGTTTTGTTAGATACAATTTTAATCCCAATTTTTTTTTTAAATTAGCAAAATTAACCTGTAATATTCAATTTAACAGGAATTCAATGTTACCATTTTGAAATAAAATTAATAACTATTTAAAGAACCCTAATGGTTTGAAATATAAGAAATTTTGCTACTGCGTTTGAATTCATGTTTCAAGCAGCCGTTCAAGGGTAAGGAATTTTGGTATTTGGCACTCTTCACGCTAAAAGAAGTTGGCTTTAAGGATTTTCCTTCTAGCATTCTTGAGAACTTTTGAGGGCTTAATAAGTATGAATAGAATCTCAACTCGTCTGAAGACTCATAATATACGGTTTAATATTTTACTGAGTAGAAATAAACAGAGAAAAATATCCATATTTATACCACCAGAAATATATAAATACAGAGTTAAGACAAATACTATATTTTAAATGTTATGCCAGGTATTACAACAAAAAATTTTAATAAAAAAATAAAAAATGTCTGCCCTGTAAGTGGTCAAGCATTTCAAAAGTCATGGTTGGAAAATAACCCGCTTTATCTTAATAAAAGTGAAGAGTCGCTCTCAATGTGTGGATACTATTTTAACAATTATTTGTTATTAAATTAAAGAAGGCTGCGACAGTCACCTGCAAGACAAAAGTAAAGTTAGTAATAAAATTTTAATAGCAAAAATGATACTTATTACACGAAAATTTACATATAATGGTAAAGATAATATTTAAAAAAAACAGTACATTAATATTTGCTTTCTTCCATACATTTAGCATATGAGGAAATACATGATTTTACACGTGACAATGTGTTATGAAATATTTGGAATGAATAATCACCACACTTTATAGGTATGATATAAAGTAAGAGTGGTTGGCATCTCAAACGCAACGCACCTGGTAGGCACTGGTTTTATTACGAAATTAAAAGCCAAGAAAATCAGCTAGGAAATAATGCGGTGAAAGCGTGTACATTTCTTAATCTTATATTTGACCTTGAAGCCTAGGATACATTTCATAAGTCTCGGGACATGTTTAAAGCTAGCTTATAAGAGGAACAATTTTTCCTATCGCACTAAGATTTTTTTTTGAGGTTATCAATGTTGGTAAAAAGAATAGTATTAAAATCGTATACAAACGAGTGTGGTTATAAATATCTGAAAGAAAAATTAAATACAAATATTAACAAACAGACCCGACTAGACGTGATCGTTCGAAAGGATACACTTATTTATACATTTTGATGATGCCTTCGTCAAGTTTCTGTCAATAGGAGAATAATTTATGCTAGGAAGATAAGAAAAATTCCTTTAATTATTTTACATTCGATCAGACGAAAATTTCAGTAAGTCACTCCTTAAGCATGAAGAATTTTTTGCTTGGATCTTATGGATACATTTTGAAACTGTTGTTACACAGCTGTATTTTCCTCTGATGTGTTAATTGTATCTTTAAAAGCTGAAATACTTTCTTCAAATCCTCATGTTAAATATTTACTTAAGATATTTTGGTTACGTATAAACTCATTGTTTAAATGGTTTGCAAAAATTGTTAGCCTAAATACACTTAGTACTGTGTACCTACCAATTTAATGACAGTTAAAATAATATATATACTAGCTGCAGTACCCGGCGTTGCCCGGGCTGAACACAGGGTGAGGGGGGACCTTTTTCGTAATCAGATGTAGTAAGTAATTGTCTTCTTAATTTGAATGAAAAGTGCGCAAAATAATTTATATCAATTTCAGATCCCGACAGACTTTGTTCTGCCAGTGTATAGTTATTTACCTGTATATATCTAAACGTTGGTGGTCTGTATGTGATATAGAATATATTAACCACTATAGAAAAAAGCTGAAAAATAAGAGATTACTAATATTGAAAAGATTCCATCATCTAGCTAATGCTCAGCATGCATTGTAATGCCTCATTCAGTTTTGTTTTGTAATATGTTTGAAGTAGTTAGCCTACACATACACAAATCATCTATCCATCTCTCTAAATATATATATTTATCTCTATCTACATCTATACATCTATGTATCTCTCTATCTCTATTTATCTCTCGAAAGAGAACAGATATTCAAATTTCTGAAATTTTCGAAATTTTGGGGTTTGGTCCCTAGAGGAGGGGGTATGTTAAGGACTCTGAATGGCTCGGAAACACTCAAAATCTAAAGAGAATAGATTTTTGAAATTTATGAAACTTCGAAATTTTGGGGCTTTGACTCCTTGTGGGGGGAGGTTAGTTTGAGGACTCCGAATGGCTAGGAAACACTACAAATCGCAAAAAAAGTATATATTAAAAAAAAAGAGAAATGTTTCGAAATTTTGGGTTTTTTTGCATTTGCTCCCCCCCCCCCCCAACCTTTTTGATGAAGAAGAATTTAAATTTTCCACCATGCCCCGGACACTTTAGTTCACAATGACTTAATTTTAATACAATTTCCCCAGATTTTTCGAAATTTTGAGGCTTTCACTTTTGTGAAAAAGGGGGGGGGGGGGTTGAGGTTCAGGACATCGAATGGTTCGGAACACTCCATCTCGAAAGAATAGATATTAGAAATTCCTGAAATTTTCGAAATTTTGGGGCTTTGTCCCCAGATGGGGAGGGGTGATTTTGAGGACCCTGAATGGATAGGAAACACTAAAAATCGAAAGAGAATGATTTTTGAAATTTTCTAAATTTTGGGGCTTTGACCCCTGAGGGGGGGGGGGGTATTTTGAGGACCCCGAATGGCTCGTAAACACTCCAAATTGAAAGAGAATAGATTTTCTAAATTTTGGGAAATTTTTGAATTATTGGGTCTTTGACCCCTTGTGGAGGGAGTGTAGTTTGAGGACCCCGAATGGCTCGGAAACACTCCGAATAGTAAAAAATATATACTTAAATTTAAGAAATTATGGAAATTTTTCGAAATTTTGTGGTTTAGTATCCCCCCCCCCCCCTTCCACAAATTTTATGGGAAGTCGACTTTGGGTAATGGTTCCACCATGCCCCGGACACTTTAGTACGTAATGACTTAATTTTAATACAATTTCCTCTAATTTTACAAAATTTTGGGGCTTTCACTTTTGAGGGAGGGGGTGGGGTGTGTAGGTTCAGGACCTCGAATGTTTCGGATCACTCCATCTCGAAAGAATAGATATTTGAAATTCCTGAAATTTTGAAATTTTGGGGCTTTGTCCCCAGAAGGGGGCGGTGGGTTCGACCACCCTGAATGGCTCGAATTCACTTAAAATTGAAAGAGAAAGATTTTTAAAAATGTTTAAACTTACGAAATTTCGGGGCTTTGACCTCCGAAGGGGGGGAAGGTTATATTGAGGACCCCGAATGGCTCGGAAACACTCCAAATCGAAAGAGATATAAAGGAATATAAGAATGTAGGAATTTACTGTACTCCTATCTACCATAATAACAATATTGACAAATAGAAAAACTTATTACCTACCTATGAATAATTTTCTAAATAAATTAATAAATAACTCTATGATAACGAATTTACGTACATACATAATATTAAACTTCAAACTTTACACACCAAAAAAAACTGTGAAGGCCATATTCCACTTATCCAAAGGATTATAGATATTAATAAAGATTTCACTCCCTTTACACACCACAAATCTTTCAATTAAGTAAAAAAAAACATAGTCCAAAATGAAACAAAAAGTATAAATAACGACCAACTTGACAAAAAAAAATTGTACTTCTCGAATGACATTGAAAACATACACGTGAAATTTAAAAGAATTATGGGTGCCCTAGGTAGGAAGAAAATATATATAGAAGAAATTAAATAAAAAAAACATATAAATAAATTTACCTTGCGATCAACCAAACAAAATGTAAAAATAGAATATTACGTAAATTTAGAGGTATTTACATAGCAAACAAACACTCGCTTTTATAATATTAGTTAGGATGTGAAAACTATAAAACGATTAATAAAAAAACTAACAGTGACATTTACTGGTGTATTGAGGTACTACGATGCAGAGCTTAAATTTTGCTTACTCACTACTCAATTCCTTACAACAGCAAAACGTAACGTAATGGCTTGAAAGCTATTGCTCGGCAGACATAGAGAAATGAGACTAACAGTTTGTATATCTAGGACACACATTACATAAAATTAAGATATATTTTTTTAACCCGTTTAAAGATTATTTTTTTAGACAATAGAGTAACGATTAATAAAAAAACTAACAGTGACATCTACTGGTGTATTGAGATACTACGATGCACAGATTTAATTTTTCTTACTCTCTACTCAATTCCTTACAATAGCAAAACGTTAAAGCTGGTTTTACACTATGCAATTCACTTCTCACACAGCTCCTTGCATGCAAGCTCTCGTGCAATTATTGCATGCAATCTCTCATTTACACAGCGCAAATTCCCCATGCAATAAACATGCGATCTGTTTTGTTCCCGCCACATTTCTGTACAAATGGATAATCAAAGGAACAAGGCAATTTGTGCACTGACAATGATGTAAATGTTATCTGATGAAGCACGATCGCAGATTTCTAAACTTGTTTTTTACATCTTCTGTGGTCGTGTTTACACGTAATTCCGACACAGACGTGGCCACAGCTTGTATTGCTTTCTCACGCAAATGTTTGTTATGGTAATTTGGCGATTTTGTGTTGTACAGAACTGGATATTTTTGATATTCATCCAAGAGCCGCAAAACACACTCGGGTGTCCATTCCATATTTGTAAAGTGCTTGCTTTTGTTTATGTTTACAACTACGCGCGTAAATTTACTACAGAGAACGACCAATCACAGTGCTTGTTCTGCGCAACTTGCATCAAAATATAGAGCATGATCTATTCTCAGATATTGCGCCGTAGCTTGCATCGCGTGTGAAATTCTGAGAATTTTTTATGTGAGCTGCAATGCAATATTAGCAGATTGCATGGAAATTGCGTGCATATTGATTCGTGTAAATCCAGCTTAAGTAATGGCTTGAAAGCTATTGCTCGGGAGACATAGAGGAATGACACTAACAATTTGTATATCTATGACACCCATTAAATAAAATTAAGTTATATTTTTTTAACCCGTTTAAAGATTATTTTTTTAGACAAAAGATAGCCTATGTCCATCCCCAGGATATAATCTATCTCCTTGCCAAATTTCATTACGATCCGTTCAGCCGTTCAGCCGGGAAAAGGTAACAAACAGACAGACAGACAGACAGACAGAGTTACTTTCGCATTTATAATATTAGTATTGATATTTATTCAAAGAGAAAAAGACTTCAATACATTGTGGAACAGCGATTTTTTTTAATTGGCTGATTACTTCCTTTTTAAATTTTAGCCTTTCACTAAATACCAACTTTTAGAAAAGTAGAAAAAAAATTAATAATTGTATTGTATTTTTTTCCTTTAAATCCTTATCGACGAGTTCATATAATAGTCAACAACTATTGATATTAGATTGTTAAGCCATTTTATATCATTTTTATTCATCTGTTGATATACTTTCTACCATCAAAGGATTTTATGCCGCTGAAATCTTTTATACCTCTCGTAAACAAGCGTCGTAGTGTTAAAATATTCACACGCACACTTAGCTTATAAAAGTTTATTGCACCCCATAAAGTCGGCTAATGGTATTTCACGCTTTATTTTATTTCCTTCTCGACTTGAGACTGTAAGAGTCAGAAATTAATGGATGAAATCACGTCTTGCTTTTAAGAAGGTCAACAAATGATACTGTGGCTACATTGCTTTATTATTCCAAAAAATAGCAAGTAAAATAAAATTTTTGAATTCTTCTTTCGTAACAGTGATTGGCTTAATGAAAAAATATATTTCGAATAAAGATTAACTGGATACAACCAATGAACACAAAAAAAATACTTCAGACTATTAGATAGCGTTGGTTTCCGACTTCAAGACAAGTCATGTTTTTTGGGAAAAACTTTTATTTTTCACTTACCTTTTTCATCAGCATTTTGAAATTTATTTACAAAACGAGTTTTAAATATTAATTGTCTCTTATCACAAAGTATTGACACTTATGGAAAAATAAGCGTTCAATTGATTGGAAAATATATTAGCAAATTGCTACAATTGCTTGCAATATCAAATCAAAGAAAAATAATTTCGATTTGTCCCTTAAGCACATATCTTATTCCTTAGTTAAGCCCGTGCACGACAATCTAGATAAGGTGGCATGTTTTGGAAAATACTATTTAATTTATTTCTGGTCAATAACAAGGTCATTAGAGGCGGAAGTACACCATAAATTGATTAAAATCTGTGCAAGGAATGGCTTATGAAAAGATGAAAACATCGGAATGCATTTATCTGATAGAGTAATATTCTCGAAAACATAAAAAGAAATATATATATATTTTATCCTTCTCTCTTTACATTATAGAAGATATATTTTTTTATTTTACTTCATTCTAATTTGTTGACCAACAATAATTTAAAACTTCAAATACTATGCTTTGACATTTTTTATGAGAAAAATATGAAATTTTCTATGCGACATTTTTTTAAGCGCCAATTTTATTAATGTCCATCTATTATTCTATTTTTGGTTCATACAAGTGTTTCGAATACTTTTTTCCATGCTCTGTAATGGACTGTTGTACTAATTTTTTTACATAAATTAAACCACATTAAATAATTTAAAGTTTATAGCAATTTTAAAAACTACATTTACAGTAAATAGTGTACAGTCTTAAATTTTCTCTCTTTACTTTTTTATTGAATGTTAGTAGGTCATAAAGATAATTTTTAGTGAAAATTTTTTTATTTTAGATTTCCTTGAATTAAAAATCTTATCGGGTGATCAGATTCAGCGAAATTGTAGATATTTAAATGAAGAACATTTAAAAAAATTATTTTAAAAATTCAGACTTCATTCAGTGGTTCGTATTAAATATAAAGTTGCTAATTGTGTTTTATATTTTCATAATTAGTGCTTACGCAGAACATAATAATGTAATATAATACATTATAAAATAACAACATTTCATATTAATCTAACAAATACTTTAAAAAAACGTATTTCAAGTTCAAAGTTTTTTGTATCACAATAAGTTGCACAAATGTTTTAACATCTTAGTGCCGTGTCTCGTCAAAAGACGACCACAAGGTCATGCAGTATTCCACCAACCGCGAGAGAATGAATGTTATAAAGCTAAATAATAAAATCGGTAGATGCTTGTCTAACTACCAGACATTATGAAATAACTAACATAATTTAATCCTTTCAAAATTGCCACGTAGAATTATTTCATCGCTCTTTTTGGTTTTCAAATAAAATAAAAGCGGCTGTATGTTTATATCCCTAACTGCACGTAAAAACTCTATTGCGTCTACATTGATTATCCATTGACTATATAAGTTTATTGTAAGCAATCCACTTTTTCATTCTTTATGTTCGTAATACACCTATTGTTTACCACAATTCCATTTGTGAAATTACGTTTGCATTCAAACAGATTTCCATTGATGCTATCTCTTAATGAGAACGTCCGTCATTTAATTTGAAAAGTTCAACATAATGAACTATTTGAACTAGTTGTATGACATTGCGTAAATATAATATAGCCATGAACACATAAATATTTTTAGTTACATTTAATTTACCAATAGATAACCGGAAAAGGTTTACATCCGAAATTCACTTTAAAGAAGCAAACCACAAATTAAGGGATTTTGTCTCATTTATCAGTAAATAAAGAATAATAATAATTTTTCACAAATTATTGTATGTTAGTCATTAATTAAACTTTGCTAATTATGGTTTGTTATGTATTGAAGTAATATAAATGAAGATAAAATTTGGACTATGATTGAAAAAAAAAATATTACTTATAAATTTACGATATTACAAAATCAAAGAAGCTATTAAAAAATCTATGATGAAGAAATTTCTCCTAAATATAATTGGCAATTTCTAAATATTGTTAGGCAAATGTAAGTTAAATGAATTTTTTATAGGTTATTTTTATTTTAAGAATAGTTCTAAATTTATTGCTTTTCAGAATAAATATATAATTTTGTTCTAGAAGTAAGTAATAGATTAAAATTTGAAGTTTTTATATGTAAAATTGGATTCATAATGAGGTAGATTCTGCATACAGGAATCTACAACATTTTTAAATGGAACTGTTTATATATTGTTATTTACAGCTTTATTGTTTCAAGTTTTTCGAAAATGACTTTGTTAATAATATTGGTGTCTGGTATCTATTCTAATAATATTAATTTATGAGACACACAACCGATTCAGAATGAGATAAAACATTGAATGTTAGAGTTCATGCCGTGAAAATTCTATGTTTTATAAATATGAGTGTATGATGCCCACAAAATTATATTTATAATCGTAAATTTATGTTTTTTTCAACGACATATACTTTTCCTCCTAAAAACGATTAGTTTAGTTTATTTGAAGCCATTAGAATTTTTTTCAATACTAATCGCCACACAATAACACTGAAGAACTAAATAAAAAATTGGCAAAATATGTAGTTATTTTACTGCCCTTTTTCTCTTAATACTAAATTACTCCGCTCAAATAAACTGCATAAAATTATCCTTTACTACAAACGTAAACAGTTTGTCCGTCAATGAAAATCTTGCTGTAATTGATAGTGGGTAAACACAAAGCTACTAATAAAATGCTAACACAATTTTATAGATAGAAAATATGTAAGAGAGACTTTTAGTACTCGCCTGTGATGTGGAACCATCTATCCTCGGTAACGAGAAGATGCGATTGTTCTTATGTTACAAATAAACTTAACACACAAAATTCAGACACCACATTTAACGTATAATTGTTTAAAATAATGTCGAGCGTTATAAATATACGTAACCATTTTAGGCATAAACGAAAAAAAATCCCCTTTTAAAAGGTTTACTCAAAATCTGTTTAATAAAATGCACTATTTGATTTATCAAGGGTAGCCGAATAACAAGTGTACCAAACACGTCGCATGTAAATGCCTCAATGCTTAAAATGTGACATTTTCCTCTAGACGGGATATCATGGCCTGCGTTTTTGAAGTTATATATTTCTTTAGACGTATTGAGAGTTAAATTTTAATATGCACTAGAAATGCAATGAAATAAGCACGCATTACACAAATAAAATTAAACATGTTAAAAGTCCAAAGCATATACATGCAGAATCCACTATAGCCAAAGGCCAAAGTCCTAAAGAGGGTGGACACAAGTGTGGTAACATGCACCCGTATATATTAGCTTTCGCGAATATTGGGATGTACTTAGCCCATTTTTCTGCCAAAGTAAATTCTATAGAACTGAAACTATCCTAAAATATAGCTCTTTTGTAACCTATAATAGAAATAAAATAATCGCTCTTTTACAAATACCTATAATTTATTAGTCAGGAAAATTTGAAAAAACACGGCGTAAAATATATATAAATATATATATTGAGATCATAACGCTTTTTTTCAAAGAAAGTATTTTTGTAAGTACTAGCGGGGTATAATACATATAAGATACAATTAACGTGTAACATTCTAAAATACAAATTACAACCCTAAGTATTATGATGTATATTCGTTTTTGCTTAAACAACAAAAGTCATTCTTAAGTCAGAAGTCAGTCATACTTCCTCCGATGAAACCTTAACCACACTAAGCATAATTACTATTTAAGAATTAACACTTAAAACTTTCGCCTTAAAATTATTTTACTCAACATGGCGTCGGATATATGAAGGGTAACTATTTCTTGTGTCTCTTCAGTAAGGAGAACTCTGCACTATCTTGATGTTTCAGTTTTAACTAAGGATTGTCAAAATTGTAATGCGTTTAATTGTCAATATTTTTAAGATTAAAAATTATATTATGAAGTATTAAAGAATAGTTCTACTACTATAAAGTTTAGTTTGGCACTCGAATAAACTAATTACACACGGATGAATATCGTAGAACGGCCATCATTTTGAGATTTCTGAGACTTCCGCAGTTTGTAGAACCGTGGTTAGTGACACAATTTCGTTCTATCATTTCAAATGGCCCTAGAGCTTAGAGGTTTACACAAAAATAAAATTAATATTAATTTAATGCATGACCTGTTAGCGGCAAACAACGCCACACATGATCATCATAATATTTATAACTGACAGACATTTCTGCACATGAAGGCAGTAAATTATTTCATGTATCAGTCGTAAATCGGTCTCTATTTCCCTACAAGTTTTTGACCGGGAGATTTCAGATTTTTAGTAGAATTGAAAGAGAAACTTAGTAAAATACTGTACATGTTTTATGTCTTATAAAACCTCACGTATGGTTTTATTTATTTCTAAATTTACAAGTATGTTACAAACAATAATCAATACCCTCCAGTTGGCTAAGTATGTAGCACACATTATTTTCGTAATTTATTAAACTAATATGGATACAAATAGTGCCTTAAAAAGGTATTTATATACTAAACTTAAATTTAAAAATTTTGCTCAAACAAAAATTTATATTTAAGCAACTAAGAATATTAAGTATTTTTGCTATGCTGAAGTAAACCGATGGTTTACATAATGTAGCCTGTTACCCCGTGCCGGGGCGAGCAGCCCACGTCCGTCCCTACCAGGACTGCCAGTTACAATCATTCTGTATGAACCCAGCTGACTTTGACTTTACCATGGCTAGTCTAAGTCCGTACTTGAAAGACGCAGGGATGGGGAGGGGGGAGTCCACACCAAAGCTTGCCTACCATCCCAAACCAACTTCTTCTTCCACCAATAACAAATTAAAGTTTTACTTACAATAATTCTCGCCGTGTAGCAGAAATTTACCAAAACTGTAGCGTCTTCGGGTACCCGGTGTATAGACTCGGCGTAGGTGACACATGTAGCACAGTTAAAAGGCAGCGGTCTTCGCACTTCGGGGCGAGGTGCATTAACACTCGCGACTCACGAGAAGTTTAAGATCGCTTACGGTAATTACGTTGCCATTCCTTCTAAATTATAAAAAGAACTAAACCAGCTGATGCAGGCCGCGGCAACGATGGCTCCGCGTAGCACTCTCTAGGGTAAACAGTTCACAACGACCGTGTGGGTCGCGTCCCTACTCCCGTGCACAGAGCTACACCGACACCACATATCCACAGCTGTTCCATCGTCGGTCAACGCCCGCAAGCCACTGTCGTCGCCAGAGTCCAAAACGTCTCTCCCCCGCATACGTCACACTCCCGTGACGTCATCTACCTCCCTCCACTAATTACCCTCTTTCATATATGGACAACTCCATACAACAGAGTTAAATGGCCGCACAGAAAACCAAAGGCTTTGATTAATTTTAACTGCGACTTTTTAAGACGTAAATAAAAATAAAAATGACAGCATTAACTAACAAAAATTAAGTTAACATAAGAATTAAACATAATTAAACATTAAACACAATAACACAATAACATGAGACAACAGAAGTGTCTCAATAAGCAATGTGTATAAGCATATGCCTCTATTTTATGGAGAGTGAAATCTGTGCATTACTTGAGACACATTCCTGTTGGTGTAAACTCAACTTCCAAAAAAATATATTCTTCAAAATAAATGTATTAAGTAACTGAAAAAAGCCAATAGGAAAATTGATATTAAACGGTATTTTCATTACGTACAATAGTTTGTGAAAAGAATGCGAAGAATTTATAAACATTAAAGATTATCCAAGTTGACTGGGATTGTAATCTAGTTTTGTTCACCAGGTGAAGTTCACTGGTTTAATCTCAAAGCCCAGCGAATAACCTATCAATTAATATCGAATCGGACACAAAAAGTTTTTGTAGCTCGTTATTAAAAGTTAAGGTCACGTTGGTGTTATCTATTGGAAATATCTCAAATTCTCCAATGAATCGATGAAATAACTAAAGTTAAATGTCCAGTTAAAATGTTACATTTAATGGTAACTCACATGAAGATTGGCCCCCGGGGAATTGAAGCTTGATCCGAAACCACTCGGCTCACGAAATGACCCGTGTGAACGGCTGACTCGAATCACCCACATTCTCAACATGAACGAGAAGTCATCGACGAATAGTGTCGCCAATCGCCAGGGGCACGTGAGCCAGTGGTACCAACCCAGAGGCGCGCAAAGACCAATGCGGACCCCAGGGTACAAGCTCCCGAAACGTTTCTGCCCCTGACCAACTCTTCTTCCTGTACCATCCTTCTTGTCCTGTTCCGAACCTGCCTGCTTATTGCTTTCAATATTTCACCCCCGTATGGATGAGCCCAGCGTTTTCCCTTTATCTGTGCAGGTTTTACCTGACCACAACTCAACTAGATATAGTCTCGAGTTTAATGTACGGGAGATAGTCATGGCATCAATCGCTGTCTATGGCTAACCAATCCCCGAAACAAAGCATGCTACCTTTTGTGCATGGCTGAAACCCAGCACGATTATGCGTATAAGCGTATGTCTGGGACGCACCTAGAGCCTTCCCTTACCCAAACCTCTCCCAAACAAATAGGCTATTAGTTTTTGTTAGGTTAAGAAAAAATTGGTTGTCTGTAAAGTGAAATTATGGACGATAGTTTAACGTGACAACGTCATAAAAAACATTTATGAAATTATTGCATAATTTTATGAATAAAATTGAATCATTTTTATTGATTTATCACTATTTTGTTTGGATACAAAGAAGAAGTGAAATGAAATATACAATTTAATTGATAAATTTACTTTTATTTGCACTCATTAAATCAAATATGTTTATTACTTTAACGAATAGATTATTTAAACTGTAACTTTTATACATGTTAGCTATTTAACTTCTTCCAATCTGGGTTATTCTGTTATGGATAGGACGATGATAGGAAAAGTAGGAAACGAATTAGAGTGTTTCAAGTTTAATGTGCCTCGAAAAAGTCAAATCGATGGTTGTTCCAATCAAGTGGAAGAGAGATAGATGCGGTGCAAGCGTAAAATGAGCGGAAAGGGACACAGGGTAACGGGACACTTTTTCGTGCGTGCAGCCGGCGTTCATCGATTTATTAGAAGTTGTCATGTCAAAAACGATCCTCGTTGGAATGATTGTGCCAAAGGAGGTGGAAATAGGGTTCATCCTAGATAGATGCGGGCTAGACAGACGGGAAGATTGGCGCTCGCTCTCTCTCTCTCTCTCTCTCTCTGTCCTCGTCTCTGCAGCCAGTATTCACTTGGGCGCGGCAGTCGCCACCCGCCCAGACTAACGGCTCCTGTGGGAGCGGGCCAAGCTCCACCACTCCCCCCCTCCTCTAAACCCTGGGACAACCACCCGCGGGCACTCCCCCCCGCAAAGTTTCAGCGAAGCAACTCCTATTCGGAGGCCATCCTTTTAACTTGAAGGATGCGCGCGGCGCATGCTTAGTTTCGCCCGCTGCGGAGCTCCGGAACGTATTGCTCGGAGTCGACCTCTGAACCTCACGCATCACCGCACTCTGAACAATTATCACATGCAAAACATTCAAGGGGCTTGGCATCTGTTCAAATAATTCTTGAACAAAATAACTGTCGGTCCTTTTACTAGCCAAAAAAGTTGTAACTCCGTGCACCCAAAATGTATTGAAATATATGTTTAACATCTACCGGGTTTTTTTAAACGGCTATTAAGGCATCGTGCTCGTGGTTACCGATGCGTTAGGAATAGCACGTACACTGTGCAATTTTTTTCATTGAAGATAATTGTGAATATGTACATTAACATGAAAACATTTGTATCACTGCAAAATGGTGTTCGCAGTTATACTGGATGTCAGATTCTTTCCCGGGAATTTGCGCTACAGTTATTTGTAAACGTTTTAACAAACAGCTTTCCAGTACAATTGCGCACATTAATAATAATAAAAAACCAAATAAAATCAATTACAGTATATTCGAATATTTTTTCGTTGTTCAAAATAAATAATGCTTGAAAAAAAATTAATCAAATTATAAAATTCTGCCCCAAATTTAGTATTATCACGAAAAACTTATTCCATAAATAAAAAAATAGCAATAGCCATGTATTGTACAAAGAAACAATATATTTCTTGTAGTAATAAGTAGTATATAATAGGGCATCCGAGATCTGGCTTCTGGCTGTGGAGCCGAGAGCCGGCTACGCCATATTGGATTGTGACGTCACGGCGGCCATCTTGGAGGAGTGTAACGGGACATAGCGTAACGGGACAAGTTTGACCTTGACCTTTGACCCTCAAAATTCGCCAAAATTGGGCAAAAATTGCCCAAAATTCCTCAAAAATCGCCAAAATTTACATTTTTTTGAAAAAAATTTCCGCCAAAAAATCTCAAATAATTCCACAGTTCAAAAATTAGGATTTCGAAAATCCTCAAAAGTCGCTTTGCCCTAGAAAAAACGAAAACTCCTAAAAGCGGCTTAAAACTCCTAAGAGCTAGCCGCTTATAAGCCGCCGACCTTGAAAATAAGAATGTCATGGCAGCCATATTGGATGATGATGTCACCGTTGCAAATTTTGTTACGGCCGCCATCTTTAACTTTTTTATTTATTATCCGATTTTAATGAAAAAAAAATTAAAAATTATAAAAAATCCATTTAATAAAAATTTAATAAATTATTTATAAAAAACATACTTTTTAGACACGGAGTTCGGAGTCCTCGGTTCAAACCCGACGAGTGCAAAAAAAATTAAAAATGGCTACCGATCGTTCCCTCGTGGAGCTGGCATACTGACCCCACCACTTATGTCATAGTATACATATCTTCACCTAGTATGACGTCATGTCCGCCATCTTGTCTTCGATGCTGGAAGCCATCATCATTGTATCGTCGGCTAGAGTGCGCTGACGCCATGTTAGTTTAACTCTCACCCGCTAGAGTGCAGTAATCATTTATTACTAAGGTGCCCGCCATCTTGAAATTTGGCAGCCATCTTGAAAATCCGTAATTATTTAGCTAGAAATTTGGGAAAAGTTCCAAAATTTATTAAATAAATTTGCAATCAATATACTGATTGACCCGGTCAGTTCCTATCCTTGGTTCGACCGCTGGCCGATACAAAAAAATTAAATATAACATCAATTTAACTTAATAGTAACAGGTTCGAGGAATTAAACACCGCAAGTTCTTTTACAAACAGAATATTTATTACATAATTTCTATTCTACTACAGGATCACTTACGAAAGCTAGCAAATTTATAATCAATCATTTAGTTCCGCATCGGTGTGAAATGACTTATTCTTAGCTCCAATCGGTTTATACTAGACAGAGTCCAACCAGATCCTTTACTGACATAGTTCTCCTCTTCTTGACAGAGTCTCTGGATACCGTGTTTAACAGTTTGCTTCACATCGTTAGAACTGTAAATTACTGTAGCCGATGTCTTGAATGCACACTTTTTCACTTTGTCATCTAACGGATATGGCTTTCCATATAGACAGTCCAACCACAAGTTATATTTTAATGGTCCGTTTGTTGCTACGTCATCAGTAAGCTGATTGATTATGTCCTGTCTGATATCATCAAGAAAAGTACAAATATCCTTCGACTCACCGAACGTATTTAGATAATAGTAGTCTTTCAACGTTCCACGAAATGCAGTCTGCGCCAAGTAGAAGCCATTATCGTTCACTTGTAATGCTCCGAACACAGTCTTAGGTTTAGGTCCATGTTCAGTCGTCATAGCAATCGGTTGCTGCGCATCTGTTTTTTTTGATTGTACGCTCACGAGCCTTCAATCTAAAGCGAGGAGTCGAAATGTCTGCAGGTAGTTCAGCAGTAGGCACACGGACTTCACCTTTACATATTTTCGCATGTCGTCGCAAACTATCAATTCGAGTAAACCATTCATGACAATCACCACATCGAAACTTTATACGAGAAGGATTCTTTTTGCATTTGCTCCGCTCATGTCTTCGTGCATCATGGGAAAATGTGAACGACACATCACAGTAGCTGCAAGGATACCGTGCCGATGTAGACGAACCTTTCAGACCCGATCCAGATAGGGACGTTGCAACAGTAGTACCATTTCCAGGCATACTCTTATGAACATCGACGCATCGCTGTTGCACCGAAACCTTTACTTTCTGCCGCACAGCAGGACCTTTACATGTCTTCATGTGCGTTTTCATATTATCTTTTCTGGCAAACTGCTTATGACATTTCTCACAAACAAACATTTTACGATAAAGGTTCTTGGCACATTCTCTCTTCTCATGCCGTCGATCATTGCTGCTGTTTGAGAAAATCTTGTCACAGTAACAGCACCGATGTTCGTTAGTTGTTGTCGATTCCGCATCCATTGAAGTCTCCATCGAGGGCGAAACGAAGTTCGTCGAGTTTTCCTGCACAGCCAGCACTACCGGGATTAAAGTCTCTTCTGCTGGTGGTATCGCGTCTGTTGAAATCTCCTCCAGTGTTGTCGACGTGGTTGTCAACGGAATCTGCTCCTTCTCCGTCGTAGCTGTCGTAAAGGTTCCCGTAGACGATGGTACAACCTCCATCGAGTTCGACGTTAAAGTCGGTAAAGATGCCATCGAGTTCGCAAGAACAGGTAATTACGTGATTAATCCACCAGAAGAAATAAACTAGGTGATCCTTACACCGCCGACGTCAGTAACAAACTGAGCGCCCTGCTGTCTAGGACTCGCTTATATACATGCACCGTATGGAATAATACGCTAGTCAAATCAAGAAACATCTACAATAATACTAGAGTCAAAACACATTAAAAATAGAAGGACCATCAACAAAAAGGAAGCACATTCTGGAAGCACAATAAAAAAAAGGCAGCACATTTGGAAGCACCGACAACGAAAAGGCAGCACATTTGGAAGCACCGACATCTAAAAGACAGCACCGCCATCGAAAAGGCAGCACATTTGGAAGCACCGACAACGAAAAGGCAGCACATTTGGAAGCACCGACATCTAAAAGACAGCACCGCCATCGAAAAGGCAGCACATTTTGGAAGCACCGACAACGAAAAGGCAGCACCGTCATCGTAAAGGCACGGACCGCAAGTCCGGGTCATGTCAATATCAGACATATAGACCATGAACACAGTACACACAGGAAACGGATCGTACACACAGTACACACAGGAAACGAAACGTACACATAGTACACACAGGAAACGGAACGTACACACAGTACACACAGGAAACGGATCGTACACACAGTACACACAGGAAACGGAACGTACACACAGTACACACAGAAAACGGAACGTACACACAGTACACACAGAAAACGGAACGTACACACAGTACACACAGAAAACGGAACGTACACACAGTACACACAGAAAACGGAATGTACACACAGTACACACAGGAAACTGAACGTACACACAGTACACACAGAAAACGGAACGTACACATAGGACACACAGGAAACGGAACGTACACACAGTACACACAGAAAACGGAACGTACACACAGTACACACAGGAAACGGAACGTACACACAGTACACACAGGAAACGGAACGTACACACAGTACACACAGGAAACGTAATGATCACACATACAGTAGCGGAAACACACACAGGCTTAGTTGGAAATCAGAATACAAGAAATAAAAACATTAAATTTTTACTTTTAATATTTTATTACTTCTCAACATTACACAAATACAAGTAAAAGAAGCCATTATTGTATGTAGACAGCTTTCCTCAGTTCTTTGAGTATGAAGGATATTTCTTTGATGCACGGATAGTTTCCTGCACAAAGCGAGCCATGTAGAAGTCTTAGCCGGTCAACCAATATGTTTGGATCTTTCCATGATGTATAATCAATCTCTTCTACCACCATCTTACTTGCTTGTTTATTATAAATACTTTTAATATCACAATCGTCCCACTGATCATAATAAGCATTATCAGATTTATTTATTATAACACGACGTTTCCATCGTTTCGGTCTCAGGACATCGCCACATTCTTCGATCTTGTCAGCTCTAGGTGCTTCATCACAGTCTATGCCTTTGTCAACAGCCTCAGAGTCACTGTAACAATCACTGTAGAAGACATCCTCTTCACCCAGATTACCGTATGAATTCGCTATCGATGATGTCGAAGTGTCTTCATCGTCTTCATGCTTCCTTTTTAGGAGTCCATCATTTTTACAAAGAATGGAGGATCTACTGAATATAGGCTTGAATGTATTCTCACTTTTCACGGTGTTGATACTTCCATTAGTTTCAGTCTTCCTGAAGCCATTAGCATCCTTCAATTTATGTTCTTCCTCACGATCGGGTGAGCTAATACCATCACGCTCAGGACAAGGAAAATTATTGTCATAATGCAGATCACTCTTCTTTAGTCTAGTGGATCCATCGGTGTCCTCTATGCCGTAAGTAGTCTTGACTTTACATGTTCTACCATGTCTTTTTAAGCTGTCAATTCGTGTTAACAACCTGCTACAACGATTACAGCTTAACATGTTGCGTAGTGGGTTTCTAGCACAATCATTCTTCTCATGACGTCTAGCATTCCTTCTCATGACAAAATCCTTGCCACAGTATCTACAGCGGCTTCCTTCCGATTCAGCTATAGATAACAAACCATGATCCATGGTAGCTTCTGTGACTAATGTTAGATACAAACTGTCAGTTTTCTCTAATTGGAACCATTTCTTAAATAGAGTTTTTGAAATATTTCATCAGCGAGAGTTAAGTTATCTAATGCAAAGCAAATTGATGCAAGTAGTTCTGGCTGTCGTCAACAGATGGCGCCACGTGTTGCTTGCAGGTAAATAATTGTATATTTCATTAATGTGGGATGCGGAACGCTCACTATCGATCGCGAAGGGAGGTTGGCTTCGATAGTATCCAAGGAGAAAAATGTTCGTCCTTCCTGCTAGTGCTTCTCAGATTTCTCACGGTCCGCCATCTTGGATTACGACGTCACGGCGACCATCTTGGATGGGTGTGACCTTGACCTTTGACCGAAACTGCAGGAATGATCGCAAGCACACGGATTAACCATAAAAATATTGATAATTATAATCAGGAGCACACGGAGAAAACCATCATAAAATTGGCAAGAATAATCAGGAGCACACGGAGAAAACCGCCACAAGATTTCTTTGATATCATTTAAATACAAAAAAAAAACGAAAAAAATTAAAACATTCTGGCTTGTACTAGAACTCTATCTTCGTTCAACAATGAGAAGTTCACAAGCTAGCAAAAAGTTAGAATTTTTTTTTCGTTTTTTTTTGTATTTAAATGATATCAAAGAAATCTTGTGGCGGTTTTCTCCGTGTGCTCCTGATTATTCTTGCCAATTTTATGATGGTTTTCTCCGTGTGCTCCTGATTATAATTATCAATATTTTTATGGTTAATCCGTGTGCTTGCGATCATTCCTGCAGTTTCGGTCAAAGGTCAAGGTCACACCCATCCAAGATGGTCGCCGTGACGTCGTAATCCAAGATGGCGGACCGTGAGAAATCTGAGAAGCACTAGCAGGAAGGACGAACATTTTTCTCCTTGGATACTATCGAAGCCAACCTCCCTTCGCGATCGATAGTGAGCGTTCCGCATCCCACATTAATGAAATATACAATTATTTACCTGCAAGCAACACGTGGCGCCATCTGTTGACGACAGCCAGAACTACTTGCATCAATTTGCTTTGCATTAGATAACTTAACTCTCGCTGATGAAATATTTCAAAAACTCTATTTAAGAAATGGTTCCAATTAGAGAAAACTGACAGTTTGTATCTAACATTAGTCACAGAAGCTACCATGGATCATGGTTTGTTATCTATAGCTGAATCGGAAGGAAGCCGCTGTAGATACTGTGGCAAGGATTTTGTCATGAGAAGGAATGCTAGACGTCATGAGAAGAATGATTGTGCTAGAAACCCACTACGCAACATGTTAAGCTGTAATCGTTGTAGCAGGTTGTTAACACGAATTGACAGCTTAAAAAGACATGGTAGAACATGTAAAGTCAAGACTACTTACGGCATAGAGGACACCGATGGATCCACTAGACTAAAGAAAAGTGATCTGCATTATGACAATAATTTTCCTTGTCCTGAGCGTGATGGTATTAGCTCACCCGATCGTGAGGAAGAACATAAATTGAAGGATGCTAATGGCTTCAGGAAGACTGAAACTAATGGAAGTATCAACACCGTGAAAAGTGAGAATACATTCAAGCCTATATTCAGTAGATCCTCCATTCTTTGTAAAAATGATGGACTCCTAAAAAGGAAGCATGAAGACGATGAAGACACTTCGACATCATCGATAGCGAATTCATACGGTAATCTGGGTGAAGAGGATGTCTTCTACAGTGATTGTTACAGTGACTCTGAGGCTGTTGACAAAGGCATAGACTGTGATGAAGCACCTAGAGCTGACAAGATCGAAGAATGTGGCGATGTCCTGAGACCGAAACGATGGAAACGTCGTGTTATAATAAATAAATCTGATAATGCTTATTATGATCAGTGGGACGATTGTGATATTAAAAGTATTTATAATAAACAAGCAAGTAAGATGGTGGTAGAAGAGATTGATTATACATCATGGAAAGATCCAAACATATTGGTTGACCGGCTAAGACTTCTACATGGCTCGCTTTGTGCAGGAAACTATCCGTGCATCAAAGAAATATCCTTCATACTCAAAGAACTGAGGAAAGCTGTCTACATACAATAATGGCTTCTTTTACTTGTATTTGTGTAATGTTGAGAAGTAATAAAATATTAAAAGTAAAAATTTAATGTTTTTATTTCTTGTATTCTGATTTCCAACTAAGCCTGTGTGTGTTTCCGCTACTGTATGTGTGATCATTACGTTTCCTGTGTGTACTGTGTGTACGTTCCGTTTCCTGTGTGTACTGTGTGTACGTTCCGTTTCCTGTGTGTACTGTGTGTACGTTCCGTTTTCTGTGTGTACTGTGTGTACGTTCCGTTTCCTGTGTGTCCTATGTGTACGTTCCGTTTTCTGTGTGTACTGTGTGTACGTTCAGTTTCCTGTGTGTACTGTGTGTACATTCCGTTTTCTGTGTGTACTGTGTGTACGTTCCGTTTTCTGTGTGTACTGTGTGTACGTTCCGTTTTCTGTGTGTACTGTGTGTACGTTCCGTTTTCTGTGTGTACTGTGTGTACGTTCCGTTTCCTGTGTGTACTGTGTGTACGATCCGTTTCCTGTGTGTACTGTGTGTACGTTCCGTTTCCTGTGTGTACTATGTGTACGTTTCGTTTCCTGTGTGTACTGTGTGTACGATCCGTTTCCTGTGTGTACTGTGTTCATGGTCTATATGTCTGATATTGACATGACCCGGACTTGCGGTCCGTGCCTTTACGATGACGGTGCTGCCTTTTCGTTGTCGGTGCTTCCAAAATGTGCTGCCTTTTCGATGGCGGTGCTGTCTTTTAGATGTCGGTGCTTCCAAATGTGCTGCCTTTTCGTTGTCGGTGCTTCCAAATGTGCTGCCTTTTCGATGGCGGTGCTGTCTTTTAGATGTCGGTGCTTCCAAATGTGCTGCCTTTTCGTTGTCGGTGCTTCCAAATGTGCTGCCTTTTTTTATTGTGCTTCCAGAATGTGCTTCCTTTTTGTTGATGGTCCTTCTATTTTTAATGTTGTTTTGACTCTAGTATTATTGTAGATGTTTCTTGATTTGACTAGCGTATTATTCCATACGGTGCATGTATATAAGCGAGTCCTAGACAGCAGGGCGCTCAGTTTGTTACTGACGTCGGCGGTGTAAGGATCACCTAGTTTATTTCTTCTGGTGGATTAATCACGTAATTACCTGTTCTTGCGAACTCGATGGCATCTTTACCGACTTTAACGTCGAACTCGATGGAGGTTGTACCATCGTCTACGGGAACCTTTACGACAGCTACGACGGAGAAGGAGCAGATTCCGTTGACAACCACGTCGACAACACTGGAGGAGATTTCAACAGACGCGATACCACCAGCAGAAGAGACTTTAATCCCGGTAGTGCTGGCTGTGCAGGAAAACTCGACGAACTTCGTTTCGCCCTCGATGGAGACTTCAATGGATGCGGAATCGACAACAACTAACGAACATCGGTACTGTTACTGTGACAAGATTTTCTCAAACAGCAGCAATGCTCGACGGCATGAGAAGAGAGAATGTGCCAAGAACCTATATCGTAAAATGTTTGTTTGTGAGAAATGTCATAAGCAGTTTGCCAGAAAAGATAATATGAAAACGCACATGAAGACATGTAAAGGTCCTGCTGTGCGGCAGAAAGTAAAGGTTTCGGTGCAACAGCGATGCGTCGATGTTCATAAGAGTATGCCTGGAAATGGTACTACTGTTGCAACGTCCCTATCTGGATCGGGTCTGAAAGGTTCGTCTACATCGGCACGGTATCCTTGCAGCTACTGTGATATGTCGTACATTTTCCCATGATGCACGAAGACATGAGCGGAGCAAATGCAAAAATAATCCTTCTCGTATAAAGTTTCGATGTGATGATTGTCATGAATGGTTTACTCGAATTGATAGTTTGCGACGACATGCGAAAATATGTAAAGGTGAAGTCCGTGTGCCTACTGCTGAACTACCTGCAGACATTTCGACTCCTCGCTTTAGATTGAAGGCTCGTGAGCGTACAATCAAAAAAAACAGATGCGCAGCAACCGATTGCTATGACGACTGAACATGGACCTAAACCTAAGACTGTGTTCGGAGCATTACAAGTGAACGATAATGGCTTCTACTTGGCGCAGACTGCATTTCGTGGAACGTTGAAAGACTACTATTATCTAAATACGTTCGGTGAGTCGAAGGATATTTGTACTTTTCTTGATGATATCAGACAGGACATAATCAATCAGCTTACTGATGACGTAGCAACAAACGGACCATTAAAATATAACTTGTGGTTGGACTGTCTATATGGAAAGCCATATCCGTTAGATGACAAAGTGAAAAAGTGTGCATTCAAGACATCGGCTACAGTAATTTACAGTTCTAACGATGTGAAGCAAACTGTTAAACACGGTATCCAGAAACTCTGTCAAGAAGAGGAGAACTATGTCAGTAAAGGATCTGGTTGGACTCTGTCTAGTATAAATCGATTGGAGCTAAGAATAAGTCATTTCACACCGATGCGGAACTAAATGATTGATTATAAATTTGCTAGCTTTCGTAAGTGATCCTGTAGTAGAATAGAAATTATGTAATAAATATTCTGTTTGTAAAAGAACTTGCGGTGTTTAATTCCTCGAACCTGTTACTATTAAGTTAAATTGATGTTATATTTAATTTTTTTGTATCGGCCAGGGGTCGAACCAAGGATAGGAACTGACCGGGTCAATCAGTATATTGATTGCAAATTTATTTAATAAATTTTGGAACTTTTCCCGAATTTCTAGCTAAATAATTGCGGATTTTCAAGATGGCTGCCAAATTTCAAGATGGCGGGCACCTTAGTAATAAATGATTACTGCACTCTAGCGGGTGAGAGTTAAACTAACATGGCGTCAGCGCACTCTAGCCGACGATACAATGATGATGGCTTCCAGCATCGAAGACAAGATGGCGGACATGACGTCATACTAGGTGAAGATATGTATACTATGACATAAGTGGTGGGGTCAGTATGCCAGCTCCACGAGGGAACGATCGGTAGCCATTTTTAATTTTTTTTGCACTCGTCGGGTTTGAACCGAGGACTCCGAACTCCGTGTCTAAAAAGTATGTTTTTTATAAATAATTTATTAAATTTTTATTAAATGGATTTTTTATAATTTTTAAATTTTTTTTCATTAAAATCGGATAATAAATAAAAAAGTTAAAGATGGCGGCCGTAACAAAATTTGCAACGGTGACATCATCATCCAATATGGCTGCCATGACATCCTTATTTTCAAGGTCGGCGGCTTATAAGCGGCTAGCTCTTAGGAGTTTTAAGCCGCTTTTAGGAGTTTTCGTTTTTTCTAGGGCAAAGCGACTTTTGAGGATTTTCGAAATCCTAATTTTTGAACTGTGGAATTATTTGAGATTTTTTGGCGGAAATATTTTTCAAAAAAATGTAAATTTTGACGATTTTTGAGGAATTTTGGGCAATTTTTGCCCAATTTTGGCGAATTTTGAGGGTCAAAGGTCAAGGTCAAACTTGTCCCGTTACGCTATGTCCCGTTACACTCCTCCAAGATGGCCGCCGTGACGTCACAATCCAATATGGCGGAGCCGGCTCTCGGCTCCACAGCCAGAAGCCAGATCTCGGATGCCCTATTATATACTACTGTAATACTATTTATATCTTGGAAACTGGTTTCTAAAGAAATCTTTTATAACAATACAGTAAATGTATGTCTGTGGATGAGATACACGGTTGGCCTTGTCTGCTTAGCTGCGAAACTCATATTTAAAGTAGGCCCGAGTGTTCTGCCTTCCTTACCCTAATCTTTCCTTAATACGTGTGTGTACACAGTGGCTTAGAGGTCACATCACTAGCTCCTTAATATAGGAATTGTAATTCCTAGTGAGGTAAAACCCGCTTTTTGCACGTGGGAAAATTGTCTGACTTGTAGCTGCATCCTACCGCTGCTTATTTCAAACAGCTCTCCCCTCCATCGTCTCTATCGGCCTTGATACCAACACCGCTTAGATTTTCATTTATTATTCCCATGCAGCGTTCATACATTCACATCCCGTTAAACGCGTAAAAAACACTCGTTTACTAGGTCAATCTGTACATAATTTAAGCGACTGGTAATCATCTCTAAACTCGCCATTTGCCAATCATAATTGCTAGTAAATTTGTTTAATCAATTGCGTTTTGCGATATTATTACGTATTTATCACAGTTTATCGCCTCTTCTATCATATATTATGTGCCGGAATCACAACAGCGGGTCGGACGCATCGTGATATACACGATGCGACAGCATAATATCGTGTTACTGTGAACGTGCGTATTTTACTCATGAGAAAATACCACAGAAACTACATATAAAAGTTTTCCGGCCATTAAATATTCCAAACACAAACGATAGCAATCTATGACTACGAGATTTTAATTTCGGTTACAATATGTAAATATTGTTTTTATTTCTAACCAGAATGCCTGTCATGCAAGTGAAATTTATCGCCCTGACGTCACAAATGCTTTGAGTGTGATTGGCTAAGAAATTATTTTATTTGCGTAGAGTACATCGCGCTACGCAAAACACGCAATTATGATTCCAGCATGCCATTAGTATATCATTAACAAAAAGTACTGTCGCTCTAACTTAGAAATTGAGAAAAGTCTTGTTTCTTGTATTTTCTAATATAAGGCTCTAGTTGTTCGATAGTAGCACGCGGTAAAAAGAACATAATTGACAAAGTTTGTGCCCCAATCATTACTCCGCGCTTTAGGGATAGTGAGGACTTGGATGATGATAAGTTGTTTGTTTGTGGCTTCACTTGTTCTCCTCAAAACTTCATCTGATCGCTGCTTTGCTTAAGTGTTTTGTCTTTTTTCACGTTTACAGATGAAAAGCAGCAACGTGTAGCAACTCAGGCGCCTGAATTCACGAACATTCCTCACATTGTCTATGTGTTTTGCAACTTCTGTAGAGGGGATAAGTTATGGATGAAGAAAGAATTCAAGATTAAACTATTCATATACAAAACACATACGAGCTCTTAATAGTACTAATTTTATTTTAAAAAGTTTTTTTCTTCTGTAGTTTATATACCATCAAAAAATGTAATGTCCAATTTGACCATTTAACAATATGTATCTGAGTGTTTTCGTTTTTTTTAATGAATACATATTTTAGAGAAACATATGAATAGGTTTTTTAAAAAGTGTAACATCTTAGCTTTCGGTATACGGCATTTAGCAGGAGTAATTTCGTAAATGAAAGGGAATTCGAATGAACGGAAGTGTTGCCATCTGTGTAAGTTTTCGAAATTTGTAAAAGATGGCGGATCCATGTGATTCACATGTACATATTTTTTTCGTGAACATCGCAGAATTTACACCAAGCATAG
Source organism: Bacillus rossius redtenbacheri (assembly GCF_032445375.1). Taxonomy (NCBI): domain Eukaryota; kingdom Metazoa; phylum Arthropoda; class Insecta; order Phasmatodea; family Bacillidae; genus Bacillus; species Bacillus rossius. Next base: position 14,841,417 of record NW_026962010.1, read on the forward strand.
GTTTTAAAAATTAAAATTTTATAATACTACAAATATCCTGTAATACTTTAAGTTATAAAAAGTAATAACAGTCATACAAATATAGTCATAAAATTAAATAATTACAAATAGAAAAATACCTATTTCAATTTTGACAATCCTTAGTTATCATTGAAATGTAGAGATGGCGCAGCATTCGTCATACTGTAGAGACACAAGAAAATGGTGGCCTACATATATTCGACGCTAAGTTCAATAAAATAATTTTGTAATGAAATTTTTGTAGCTAAATCTTAAATGTTGAATCAGCTCAACAAGATTACGTTATATTTGTAGGAAGTGTTTACAGACATAGTTCAGTCTTTTGAACAAAACAACAAATAAACAAACATATATTTATTAATATAATATATTTTTTTAATGTATTAGATTCAAAGTTTGTTTATAAGAATCCTACTTTATATTTCGTGTCCGAGTTTCATATTATATGTGTACGTATATTAAACATGAGAACACATGCATTTTCTCGTTACCAAGATTCTTTGTTACACATCTTTGGCGAGTAATGAAAGATTAGTTCACAATTTTTGTACAGAAATTTTTATCATGTTTATTGTTTTTCGTTAAATATTGTAACAAGGCATAACATTATTATTTTAAATAAATGCATTCTTTTTGTTTGATTTTAGTTTGAAAATACAATAAGTGACTCCGAAGTGTGTAGTTTTTGTTATTGACGTTCACTTTTTGTTCCTGCCCCTTTTATGCCTTTATGACTTTTATGCGTATGTAAAAGATGCAGAACCCAGAGATAGAAGATGTAAATCCTCTAGTTGAAAGATTTGTGGATTTTGAATTGGGCACTACTTCTCATGTACAGAAAGGTATTATACTTTTTGTTTTTGAAAATTTGTAGACAGACAGCTCAGATGAAAAATGTTTATATTTCAATTGCATTTATCCAATCTTCCGTTTGTCCTTAGATTGTATATTTTTAACAATCTGTTTTAATTGATTTTTTTATTTGCTTGGCTCTACTCTGTGGTCCTGGAAAGCCTGGAACGCCAATGTGTCCTGTTTACTTGTAAGAGGTTGATTCCAATTATTTGTTCTAAATTCGAACATAAATAACATAACTTGTTTTTAAATGACGCATGACGTAAACAAATGACGTTTATATTTTTCATTCTTATCCAAAAGTTAATCTAACGTGTTACAAAAACGTTGCCTTGCTTATTCCGCATGAAAAAAATAATTTCATATTGTTTATATGCATCTAAAGGAATACAAAAAATTGGAAATATTTTACATAGACACCTTAATAAATCACCAATTTGAAACTACAAAGAAGAATTTTGAAGAAAAATTTTGGAAATAATTTTTTCTTAGGTAGACGAAAAAATTAATTAGGATTTAAAGTCGCTCGAAAGATAGTTCTTAAGAGACTGAATCACTTAACGAAATAGATCAGGAATATTGCGTCAAGAAAAACAGAAATTGGTGTGAATATACCACTCGTCTCCTTGCGAATGTGAAAATAATGTTTAACGTACCGTTACTTTACTATCAGTGCTGTTTGTTGGTGTATCAGTGTGATCTAGAGAACGTTTTGTAAAATGTTCCACGAAATGTGATACGTTATGTCAAAAATAGTTTTAAACGAAATTGTGCTAGACGTGAGAGTGAAAAACTGCTGGATAGTTTTCAGTTAAATTTAGCATCTTTTGCAGGATATTAAAGTGTGTAGAGTAATTTGTTGAAATTTATTTTTATGTGATTTTCGTAGAACTGGTCATGGCTGGTATACCTAAAATGGCTTATTTGTAAAAATTACATTTTACTTTTAAGAAGCCTACTTAATAAAATTTTCAACAGATAAAAGGCTATTAATATCAATCTAAATACAAATAAAAGTCAATCTACTTTGTTCCCGCTTTCACGTAAAATAAAATTACAGTTATTTATTTTCCTGACACAGACAAATGTCACAGCTTTAAAAAAGGAAGCAACGGAAACCTAAAGAAAACAAAATGTATGTTTCACTGCCTCTTTATAAGAAAATTAATTTTAAGTTATTGCATGAAATATAACAGAACAATAATTTGTTTGGAACTCAATGTGACTGCTCTATCGGGAGCATTATTGTATTTGGTTTTAAAATTCACTTATATATTTATTTTAAATCAGATTAAAATAAAGTACATTGATGTTTTTTTTTGTCTTTCGACCAACATTAAAATCAAAATTTTTTTCAGGATAAATTTTATAATTTTAAATCAGAGTTTATGTGAAATAATAATAGTTCACATTGAAGCAACCTAATACAAAAATTACCATTAGTTAAGTATCAAATTTTAGTCCAAGCAATCAAAGCTATTATAAAAACATACTAATTGTATAAATAATTTTTTTCTTTATATAATCAGTTATGTTTTTGATACACAAAATGTGTTTGGTATGTGGCAATCAAACCCTGAATCAAAAGAGAGGTTTCAAGCTCGAAAAGAAGTAGGACAAAGAAGTAAATCAATTAAACTTACAATGTTATTTCCTTATTTAGTTAGTCACACAATAATTATTTAAAATATATTATTAATCCTATTTTATGTTCGCATGGAACACATTGAGTTATATTTCATAAATGAATGCTAATTTGCAATCTTACGTGAGTAAAATATGTATGTTACAAATTTTTTGAATACACATAAAGTTTATAATTGCACTTTTATACCAAAATCAATTCAATACGATACAACCACTAAAACACCTTATCATTAATAGAATCTTTCAAAACTGTTTCTCTTCTAAGTATTTAAATCTTTACGGGACGAATGCTTATTTAAAGCATAATTTAAAACGTTATTGACACTGAACTATATTACAACATATTCAAACCTTTATAAAAACTATTTAAAAGACGTGGTGAAAGCTTTAAATGTGAGATTAATTTTAACATTCAAAGAAGCCTGTTAATATCTCAAGCGACGACAGAAAATCTTACGAATAAACCACTACTGCATATGTGTTTCTTGATTCTGCTTCCAAATGGCATTGTCTGATACAAATAAATAAAATTACAATAAAAATTTTGTATTATATAGTCGTCCTTAACTCTTGGGTACCAGCTAATAAGACAGAAAACTGGCCACACTACTCTCACGGAATACCTGCGCATCAAGACGTAAAACTATCACATCCGTCAACTACTTGAGCCACGCCCTCTACAAAAAAAAGGCTGAACTAGGATTTTTGGCGAAACACAAATTCTACAAACAGAACTCAGCGGGCTGATTGTCAACACACAGTCAGCGATACGAGACACGGTAACCATCGAAGGTTGTGGAGATTCTCGCAGGGAAAATCTGCGTCATTACGAACACAACAACCATTAATAATGTTCTGAATGTATATACAGTAACCTTTGAGTATGAACATACATTTCGGATGGTATTTATCGCGCACTAGCTACGTTAGATACCACTCGTGTATCACATGGTGGTGCGAAACTAATAAGGGGTTAGCGATGTAATTTTAAAAAAAAAAGTATTAAAAAATGTGATAATTGACGTAGTGGCACGAATTTCATTTTGTCATAGCTGGGTGTGTTAAGGAGTCAAACCTATTTGAAATGATGTTTAACGTAAATAATATTTGATGTTAGGAACTGTAAATACAATATTTTTATCGCGTTATTTATATTTTCTATGTTAATAAACTGGTATTGCAACATTGACGTCACTTATAGATTTTACTCTATATTTAAATGAAATCATTAATTAATTAATAATTAATAGTTTAACTCCTCGAAATAACAATAAAATTAAGAAAGTTTATTTAACTTACTAGTGAAACAAAATTGTCATAGATTTCACTGAAAAAATTGTTTATTTAACTTAGACGTTAGTTATTCAATGTTCGCGGGCCCTTTGACATCGCTGATTTATACCGTTGCTCACAAGTATCGTGCATCATAAAGAAACACACACCCCATGTTGGTCCATAAGTGCCGAATGCGGTAATTGTTCTGATTGAGATGGAGAATACTGCTAGTCTCCGCGAATGTTCGTAATTAGTCCTTGGACGTCAAACTTGCCAGGTGGCATACCCAATTAAGTTTTCAGATCCTTCATGTCGTAGATTGGTCACTCAGATGAAATCGTGTACATATGTGTAGTACCGCGCAGTTAATCAATGACTAGCTACACTCAAAACAATGTATTATCTACGTTATTGTAGGTGGTACGCATGTCTTAGTGTTCTTTAATTATTTTTAATGCTATCCATAAGTTTTTTTTAACCAAGAACGGTAAACCAAAAACCTTGATTTTGTCTAAGATCGAAGAAGCTAACTTAGAAACGCGAAGACCCTTGACCGGGGGTGCAAAAAGCGCAGCAACACTTTTCGGGTCCAAAAACTGTGTGTGTTCTTTAATTATTTTTAATGCTATCCATAAGTTTTTTTTTAACCAAGAACGGTAAACCAAAAACCTTGATTTTGTCTAAGATCAAAGAAGCTAACTTAGAAACGCGAAGACCCTTGACCGGGGGTGCAAAAAGCGCAGCAACACATTTCGGGTCCAAAAACTGTACATATTATATGCCAAAAGTTTACGTGATTAGAGTAAATTTTAACGCAATCTTCATACATCTAGAGAAATTCACAATTGATTCATAAAACACAACGTAGACTACATTTAAAATGTTTAGTTAGTACTTGTATACGTATAAAAATTCACAAATAAGTAACATCACTACCGAATTTTAAGTCTGTAGGACATATACTTGAAAAACAGGAAACTTTTATTTTTAAAACCCATTTATTGCACAATCTCGGTGCATTAAGGCTACGCATCAGCAAAATCAGTCACTCTAGAGCTTCATTTTGTGGGAAAACAGGTAACTTCTAGGCAAGACGTGATGGAAGCACTAAATGGTAGCAAAGATAGTCAAGGCAACGCCATATATTGACGAAGTGCTAAACTTAACTGTTATTAACGCCTTTAGTTTGCTAGCAGCGGCGAGCTTCATTAAGCGGATGGGTTTCGTCAATGAGAAAGATATAAATTTGCCATAATTTACTATATGACCGTGTGAGGGACATATAGAAATGACACAATCTTACTGTTTGTTTGTATATGGCCTACCCCTGTTTTTTTATTATTATTCTGCATTTATCACTTTTTCACTTCCTTAGGGATGGAATTTTATAATTATATTTAGTCTAGGATATTCCAAGGCCATAATCTATCTATATGCATATGCAAAAAAAATATGTAGATCCATTGCTCAGTTTCTGCATGAAAGAAAGAAAAAACAGAGAAACACACTTTCGTATTTATAATATTAAAGAAATATTTTTAAAACTGGTGCATTTCCAAATTTGTCAGTTTTACTGGTAGATCGTGTGCCAGCAATAGGCGCGTGCACAATGGATAAGCCTCGATCAACACCGCTTCAGCAGGTGCCGTCAGTGGACTGCTTTGCTAACGCGTCATTCTCATGTTGCGACAGTCACGATGTCGAATCTATCTTTCCAGCAGCACTCAAATTCGTGAACACCGAGATGTTACTTAAGTGGTTAAGAGTCCATCTTAGCGCTGGCAGGACGCGCGAGGACTAGAGAAACGCTGGGGCTCTAAGGGCGATACTTTATCACGCATCTGAAGGCTCTTCGCCTCTACGCGTTATGCATCTGAACTGTAGTTTAGTCTTTGCGTCGGTTACACACATAAAGTGGTCACTTCATCAGTTTAAGTTAGACTAATGATGTTTAAGTCCCTTTTAAAGTAATTATAACACTCACACATAAGGGTACGTCAGTTTTTCAACTTGAAATACCTTATTAAACAACAAGTTGAAACCATTTCTTCTATAAACTATGTTATAAATTGTTATAGAAAATTATAATGGTTAATAAAGCTATTCGTAAACAGACCAAGTTCACCGATTTGGAACGGTTTATAAAAAGCGCGTTAACATCCTGAACTTTGAACATTGTTGCGTGATATAGCCAGCTGGCCCTCTCAATCCTCTATGCATAATCAGCCGTGTAACGGACAAAACTTACGACGGCCGTGATCGACATTTTGTGTCAGGGACAGGTGCAGCGTAGTCACAAACACGCAGTGCATGAGTGGCATGCAGCAGAAGCTAATTGGATCGACCACACGCACGGCATGCAGTTTGCGGGTAGAGGTATTAGCGAGCACTTGCGGGCTTGCCTCTTCTCGCGGATCGCGGAGTACCGTTGCCGTGCCCCTGCACAAATCCTGCCGGCAACCCCACGCTACAGGCACGCTAAGCGGGTTGTCTACCCACTTCCAAGCAGCACTCAGGGCACAAGGGCCATTGTCATCCTCGTAATCAAATTAAACTCACATTCGCATTCGTCACTGCCATTAAATAGTAACCGATTAATCAAATTGTTATGAGTTTCAAAATTATATAATTGTTAACCGTATTAATGGATACGTTTCGTATATGAACCAGCTATAAAAGCCAGTACGAGTTTACAAGCGCCATATACGCATAGCTTTTAAAGTAACATATGTAGAAATTCCAAACAATTATTTATTCTTTATAATAATAGAAAAACAACTATGCCAAATAAGTGATTTTAAATAACTATTTATCATCTTGTTAGAACAATAAATAAACACTTGTCCCACAAATATTATTTATATTATTGTTATAGATTCACAGAAAATATTTATAAAAAAATTATAATCAATACCCTGTATAAAACTTTAAAAAATATGGGTTTTCGTTATATATGAGGCATATAGGTAAAGTCTTTAGGGTCATAAATTTAAACTTATTTCCTAGTAAGCATTTTAACGTTTTAGGTCGTTTCTTGAATTAAATCCAATTATAATATTCATTGTCTATTTTTTTTTATTTTTCCTGAACAACACATTTTTACCATTTTTAATATGACGAAATTGTATATATATATTTTTTTTGTTTTTTAAGCAATGTTATAATTTTTTTAATAAAAGAATTTGTTCATTTACTGCCAAAATTTTCACTAACATTTTTTAATACTTAAATCATCTTCTAGAAAGAGTGTTTGAGGTGGTAAAGACACACTAACAACAAATACGATAGTTGCTAATTGTAAGTGTTTCACCACATCAATTTTACTCAAAGGTGTCGCAATGTCTAAGCGCAAGGGCCAAGGATCGAAAGAATTAAATTTTAATTTTAATTTATTTATTCTTTCAAATAATATTCACACCTTAAAAAGGATAAGAGATTGATATACTCTTAATAACCGTTACGCTGTCTTCAACGTTACAGAAACTTTACCAGATTTATAGATATTAAGCATTTGGATCTGTATTATCTGTTTAGTTCTCCCAATAAGACTGCTACGTTCTTAATACGCATCTCACTTAAAATACTAAAAAGTCCTTTCTTCATCATTTTCATATTGACCTAATTTTTATCATTTACAGAACTCTCCGGAATGTTAATTATATTTACTTTACCTAATTTTACCCATGCCATATTCTCACAATATAATAACACCTTAAACTTTCAGTTGAATGTTTAATTTAAGATAAAGTGTAAGTTATTTTTTTATGTAAAAAATTAATAATAACAACAATAATTCTATAGTTATTTTAACATAATACCTTCACTCGTCTGTTTTCAGCAAACTTTAATATACTATGAGTACGTAATTTACTATTCCTAGCAAAACTTAAGTGTTAGCCTCGATTTATAACTGTACATAGTATCAGTGATAACTATCGGTAAAGATTAAGAATAGCAAGTATTAAAATTGTTCCTTTCACAAAATGTATTCCTCTGTAAGTTAAAACGTTATTGTTTAAACCAAAATCAAAGACATACATGATCAGAAAAAGTCATATTAAATAAACTAAACTAAAGACTTCTTGTATTTCAAATTATGTTTGAAGTTACACGGTAAATTTTTGTTTTATTCCGAATTTTACATATGTAATTATAATAATACTGAAATTTTATATACAACTAATGATATACAAATAACATTTGTTTTGAAGCACCAACATATTGAAGAAAATCACTATTTTTTAAAAGTTTAAATTTTTTTAAATGTCAATTGATTACAAAAATAACAAAATTTTTCTGTAACGTCAGAGCTGTCTTTATCGTGAGATTATTAAAAGTGGATTTTCGAAAACCATTTTTGTTTTTAAAAGGAAATTTAATTATGTTCGTAATTATTTCAGTATTGTTACGTGGCATAGGGCCAGGTCATTTTACATTAAATAAGAATGTATAAATGTTGTTATTTTTAATAAAAACGGAATATAAACATTATTAATAACAACCATAATATATTAACTACAGCAATGATAAAGTCACACGATTTACTGAGAATTTAAACTTTTTGAATGCTTCGATACGTCGTAAATCTCACACGGCCCTACATATTAAAATATATTACGCATTTATAAATTTGACTTTTAGAATCTATTGAAATTTCGCGTGATTAAACCTAACTTTAAGCAATAAATGCTTATATTAAACTATATATTTTATTTAGACTTACTTGCTTTGCCATTAAATAGCAATAGTTAAATTAAGTGATTATAATTTTCAGAAAATATATGATATTTTTAGCTTTTTTTCATTGACATGAGGAGATAAAAGTTCTTTGGGAGCAGCATGGACGACGTTTACAGGAAGGCGTAGCTAGAAACACTCTTTAATCTCGAGGATCACTATTTGAAAGAAAAAGAAGGGTGAACGACACTAGTGAAGGATTTCTCTGGGAACGGTAAAGTTAATTTACAGCGGAATGAATTTCGGAAATGGAAATCCATTTATTTAATTTCAAGAAGGAATTTTGTAGGAAATAAAATATTTAAAAACTTTTGTTATTTACTCTTCCTATGGCTCAGCAGGAAAATATTTAATTATATCTTTGCATATTTTAAATTATGGGTTCATTAGTAGGCCTAAATATTATCACCACTAACAATGGTTTAATATTTTCTACGCCATTTATTATTACATCCAAACGTTCAGATAATTAGTGTTTTTTTCTATAAAACGATTAATTTTTCATTTAAAAATTATAATCTTATATTTTAATAACAAAACATTTTAAGGAAACGTGCAATGTTTTTAACTCAATTTTACTCAGAAAATTCCACGTTGTTTAAAAATCAATTAAAGTTTCACAATGTTTCTTAATTCTTTATATTAGATTACTGAAAATATTTGTTTAGAAAATCTGCAAAATTTTAGTTTTGTAATGTTATCTATTTTTTACAGTAAAAATAAGGGGGAAAATATTAAAGTAATTTTTTTTATGATTTACAATTGTAAAAGAGGTCACGGAATTAGACCAAAAATCGTTAACTGACAGGCAGTACAACGACAGTAATTGCGACAAAAGTCATTTAACCGAAATAAATTTCACTGACAATCGTTTCTCCAACTTTTCTGTAAAATAACTTTTGTTCAGCTACCCCCGTAAAATGCCTTGTCGAGTAACAGTTTTGAAAAATTCGTTTTCATATATGAAATGTGTATTCTGTTAAAAAATTGTAGATTGTTTCCATTGACTGCATTTTGTCTTCTTTATAATGCAAATAGTGCCTGCTACTTTTAGTGGCTCGCGTAAGAAGGGACCCATAGACACGGTGTACAGAGCTTCAGAAAACCCCACGCCATTTGAAAACAGATCAAAATAACCAAGTGGTGTTTGTTTAGGAAAAGCCTTTAAGAATGTCCTGAGGGTGGATGAGTGGTTCTGATACTGCTTTGGGTTTTTAGATCAGTGAAAATAGCTAAAAAGGCATGGTTTCAGAATTATTTTTTGGCGATAAACTCTCAGTGGAGAATTTTTAATCATACAAAGGACATTAATTACAACTTTATTTACATTTATACGCCATATAATGTTGGGTTACCGCTTAAATCTCATAGTTGCCTTCTGAACGACGAGAAGAATGCGCGCCAGTATACAGCCTTGAGCTTAGAGGAGACACCAAGCTTAAAGCACCCCCGCGGCACTTATAATCCCTCCAATCTGACAAATATGCACCCCTGTCTATGCGAGCCCCTTAAAAACCATAATATGTAGCCTACATAGAAAAATAGTTTACGTTAAATTAATTTTTCATTTCACACAAACATGCCTACCTTCCGCAGTTTCTGGGAGTCTCTTTTTTGCAATTCATTAGTATTTTTGTAACTCTTCACTCTATATTTAGTACACAAAATATGTAGGCACAAAAAAATGTCCTGTAACGGCACTGTTTTTACGAGACCTACATTCTTTATGTAATGTACGTGGCTTCATAATTAATACTAAAAAAAAAAATTAACGAATAATGTTTAAGCTGAAAAAAAATAAAAGTTTTATCATATTTATCGATAGTATATTTTTATAAATTATAAGAGAAAAGTATGATTGTTGCAAACAACCACTTTATAACTCAGGACCTCTCTAATAAATGCCAATTTTCTAGCACAAGTTTTAACACGCTATTTAACTGCATTCTCAGACATATATTTGGTCCTATACATAATTTTTTAAAGAGATAAATGAATGTTTATGTCAGTGTATTTTTGGTACAAAATATTAATTGGTTAATAACCAAAACAAATTTATTAAATATCTCTCTTTTTCAAGATAACTTGTAGTTTATCATTACAATTCTGTAAAAAATTCAAAAAGTCCAAGCCGATGAATTTACTTTTGAAAAGCTGAATTATGTAGTCGGAAACCGAAAAATAACAGCTTATTATAGCAATTGGAAAAATTAATATGCTGCAAACCTGTACACAATGTGAAGACTTTTGTTGTTGCTGAAAACCCGGGTTCCAATAATAAATGACGCTATTTGTTCGAAGTGTTGAAGGTTTGGTGTGAAAACAATAATTTAAGTAGAAAATTAATTGGTTTTAATAAGTTTTCAGTGCTATATTTAAAACAAGTGGGATTTTATACTCTAAACATATTATAAACTTTAGTTTTTTCACATTGCTATTTAAGTAATTTTATAATAGTTAACCAGATGTGCAATATATTTAGAACGGAGATAAATTTTAATTTATTATTAAAAAAACTTGTGGATTTATAAATAAGTATATTACAAGTAAGTTTGAAAAGGAAAATTAATTTTTATTAGTTTAAGAAAAAATATATTTTTTTGTTCGTAGGCAAAGCAAATTGAGTAAAATACTCTGTTGTGGCTTATTTTTAGTTCACCAAACGTAGGTATTTTTTATTTTAAACACCTGTAAACAAAAGTTTGAAAATTTTTGGCTCAATAAGTCATTAAAAAATTCATAAGGTTTAAAATGTGTTCCTAAATATTGGGGATCGTCGGCCGTGAGCATCGCAGTAAGATAGAACCCTTCTGCCGTTTCCCCAGCGAGGTCGCCTGTTCGGCCGAGACGCGAGAGCAGAAAACAACCATCCAGGCGACGCCACTCACCGTTGGCGGAGACGGCGGCCGCCGCCGGCGCCACCACCACCAGCATCAGCGCCGCGACGCCGGCCAGAACCACGTCCCCGGCGACGACCCCGCTGGTCATGTCACTGCCCTCTTCCGCTCACCACTGCCTCAGGAGGACATCGCAACACACTCTCTATCTCTCTCTATCTCTCCGCACGCACACGCAGAGGGTCAGAGTTCGCAGTGTCTTCAGCGCCGAGAAGAATCCGGGGACGCATCACTAGTTCGCACGTCGATGTAAGGAAAGGGGGCTGAAGACTCTTAGGATAACATGTCAGCGAGATGCACACAAATCAGGGATTCACCGTCAACCTTGGTGGCAGCGGAAGACAAAGGTCCTCAGGGGGTGACACAGACGACGGTTTAAAGAGGACATGGCTGGACGCACACTCGAAGAACACAGAGGAAGAACCACGTTGTCCGGCGGCTCGGGGGGATGCGCACACGCGAGGGGTTGGCGAACACTGCGCTCACCAGGAGAGTCTTCGAGGACCCCTGGGGTCCTGGGGGCGGGCGCGCGCGCTGCGGCGGCGGCGGCCGGGCATGCTCGTGGGGCCACGAGGGGCGGCGGACTGGCGGCGCTCGGGAGTGGCCGCGCCGACCGGCGCCGGTGGCGGGAGCTGCGCGCGCCGGACCCGCGGCCGCGCCTGCGCCGGGACGCCGGGCGTCGCCGCTGGTCTCCCGCGTCACTCTTGGGACTACATCCCATCACTCTGGTGGAAGTTTAAGTCAATTCACGCACTTTTAATAGAACAATATAACTCAAAATAATTTGAAACTACGAAATATTCTTAGAAATCACGCCGTATTTCGTCTTTTTAGTTATAAGATTCGTATTAATCAAAGGCGAATACACACTCGGGAAAATTAAGATTTTTCTCACTGTAAAGTTAACAAATTTTTTGGATATTTAAATACACTAATAATATTCTTTTGGATGTACTTCCAAATCAAGTGTATTCATTGTCTGCAAATTCACGAAGATAGCCGTAAATTTACGATAACCCATGATAATTTGTAGCCAGCGGCTTTCGTCAATTGATGGTGACAATATTTAACACTGCATTCAACTTGATTTAACAATAAAAATTGTTACAAATTATCTATGACTTTTGTTAACTGACGGATGTTTTCGTGAAATTGCTTACACTGAATCAACTACAATTAAAATACTTTCGTGGGAATCATCTTAGTAAGAGAGTAATAAGTGAGTAATAAGAGAGTTATAAGTGAGCTAACTAAGTGCAAAGTTAAAATGCACTTCTTTAGTCCACGTGCGTTTTCACGTTGTTTCCAGACCCCAGAAGTCCGAATCCAACTATCGAAAACTACAAAAAAAAAATTTTTTTGTTAAAGTGTCTTAATTTATTGTAATTTCTAGCACTTGAACAACAATAACATTTTTGAGAATTAAGTAACAGCAAGTAGTCCGAGGCTGCTTAAAGGGGTGATTCCTATGCAGCGTCTGGCGCAAAGCACGGCTACAAAGGAATGTCATGGAACTGTTACCCATTATGCACGCGGCAGCCACTAGGGCAGTATAGCCACGCGGCCAGTCCGCTGGGAGAGCAATGTACACGCAGCCGCACTCCTGCGTGACTGAATAACAGGTTGGGCAACACGAACACAACTGTTAAAAAACTGAACAATTTTCTTGAATCTACGATGTTTCTTCACGGCTATAAGAACCTAAGTGTACAGAAATGCTTGTAAATTAAAAGCGAATTTTGGTATGGATAAGGTTCTGAAAAGTATAATGTGATCTAAATTTTTTTCATGTGTGTATTTTTTAAGCTTTAATGAAACTTTTATTAATAATAATGTTACGAACGCGAGAGACCAGACCGCGATGTCATGTTCGGAGCTGGCTGGCGGCCCTGCACGACCTCGTGCAGTCCACTGACGTAAGGCATGCCACACGCGCGCCTGGCCGGATTACAAGGGTCGTCGCTACCACTCTCTCCCCCACCATTCCCCGCGCGATGTCATGCCTCGGCACCGTTATCTATCGCTGAGCAGCCTTGGGAATTCTGCGGCCCCGTGGCGTGAGTGAGGGACGCTATTCTCGCGACTGTTCGGGCGTCGGGTCGACCCGGGAGGACGCGACTCGTCACAGCTGCTCTCGTCGGTTCGAGAAGGGCGCCACAGACTACTTAAGCAGCGACGCCGGCCTCCGCGACAGTTTTTGGTGACGAAGTTCCGAGGCGGTGAGTGCCGTGTGAGTGCCTCATGGCGAGAGTTCGGCGACGGAGTTCCGCGAGGGGTGTGGATTGTGGAATTTGACAGACACTTAGTGACTTGAGAATAAACATTTGTAAGTGTGAGTAATTGGTGATCAGGTATTTAAATTAATATTTTTTATTAGTGATAGAACTATTATTGATCAATAAAACATAAAAAATTATTTAATTGGGCTATCCCTTACAAACCCAGTTCTCTCCCTACATCAATTTATATCGAAACAATAGTAAATAATACGCTAAGCTAATATAGCCTACACCGATAAAAATATAAGGGAAATTATTTTTTGGGAGAACAGATTGTTTCAAAATTTGTATTTTATTCCCTTCAAAGAATAATTGAATATTTTAATTGTATTAAATGACAAAAAATATTTTTAAAACCTTTAAAAAGTCAAACTTTTACAAAGAATTGATTTGCTTTGAGTTGTTATCATCCTTTTTTTTCTTAGTATTTTTTTGACTGAATTCATTTATAATTTTGAATAAATTGTTCCAATAAATGTATTTTTTTTGAGAACAGGAAACCAGCTTTTAAAGCAGATAAAGAAAATAAAAAGTATTTAAAATAATTAAAAATATATTTATTATTACAATAAAAAACTTATATCGTTATATTTATACTTTATATATTAATAATTAAAATTTTGATTAGCTTAGAATATTCATACGTACCTTGCCAAGGAGTTGTTTCATCATCCGCACGCCTTTTGAAGTATTCTGTTGATGAATCTCTCACAGAAAATGCATCTTCATGCTCACATCCGCCATTTCTTGCCAGTGATCCTAGTTTTTCAGTGGGCAGTGGTTCATTTCTTTTTTCATAAGAAAGCTCGTTTGCTTTCTCTAAAAATGTAAATCTAAGTTAACTGAATAAACAGAATGCAACAATAAGCAAAATACTAGTAGTTTTTGCCTCAATACTTACTGGAAAGTAAAAAAAAGTAATTGACTAAGAAGAACCAAGAAAATGTACAAAAATAATGAAATTGAGAAAGTTGGTAATTTAGTTTTAAAAAGTGTTTACTTTTCTGTCAGTACTTGCAAGTAAATGACTTGGTGTTTGGATGTAATAGGAATGCCTCGTAGCGATGTCACTTTTTAACAAGAGTCAATTAATCAGATGTTCAGTACAACCTTCCACAGTCCTTATTTACGAATTCAGTGTTTTTTCAGCATTCCTTAAAATACATAGTTGCAGTAAAATTTCCTCATCTTCTACTTCTTCCAACATTAAGTAAAGCAGCCAACTGCGTTCACTCATCCATTCTGCACCGTGACCAAACGGCCACTGACGCTTAGAGGAAGTGTCATCTGCGCGTCAGCCATGCTGCGTCAGACGCACTATGTCTGAAGCGTGCGTCAGGAACTGCATTGGAAAATAAACTTTGAACAGAACCTATGCTGATATTCGCCTGACTTCCACTTTTACGAGTTTTTTCCTTGCGACCATCACCATGTCATACCTATTGCAACGTAAATTCAAAGCTTTAGTGTGCAGAGGCTATAACCAATTTATAATTAATCTATCAACTGAAACTTTGTAACAAAGTTTGAAATTTAAAAAAAAAAAAAAAAATGTTTAAAACATGGGCAGGAAAAGTTTTTAAATGTTATTCGTAACAATTTGCTCTTGACTTGATGTAAGTTTTTGGACATACGCCATTGCTAAGAACTTTTTCTGTTGAAGAAAAACTAATAAATAAAATAAAAAAATAAAAATAAAAATACTCAAAAAAATATACAAAAAACACACCAAATTAAGCAAACAATTGCTGTTGTCAACAAGGATATGAACACCACAAAATATTCCGAAACAGGAATATGGTCAGCAAACAAAGAAAAATCATTTGTGGGGATTTTTTCGTTCTCTTAGTACATTTTTCTTTGTTTTTTCTTTGTTTGCTGACCATATTCCTGTTTCGGAATATTTTGTGGTGTTCATATCCTTGTTGACAACAGAAATTGTTTGCTTAATTTTGTGTGTTTTTTGTATATTTTTTTGAGTATTTTTATTTTTATTTTTATTTATTTATTTTATTTATTAGTTTTTCTTCAACAGAAAAAGTTCTTAGCAATGGCGTATGTCCAAAAACTTACATCAAGACATGCACTCCCATTGCACAAATCTTTTAAAGATAAAAATTTGCTCTTGGCACGAAAATTCAAACGTTTTGATATCAAAAAATAATTTTTAATTAAATTTAATAATGATTTCTTTCATATCCATAAACCTATATTTGACATTTCAAACAGTATCGTTGTTTAGAACAAAAATCACCATTTTTTAACTCATGTGGCTGAATATAAAAAAAGCGTGTGTAACTCAGTATACGTGATAGGAGTTAAAATTCTTTGACAATTTAAACCTCGCATTGTAAGTAAATTGTAAAGGGTAAAACGGCAGACATAGAGAGAAAGAGAGAAAG
Organism: Bacillus rossius redtenbacheri; assembly: GCF_032445375.1. Classification (NCBI taxonomy): domain Eukaryota; kingdom Metazoa; phylum Arthropoda; class Insecta; order Phasmatodea; family Bacillidae; genus Bacillus; species Bacillus rossius. The sequence continues at coordinate 14,857,530 of NW_026962010.1, forward strand.
CAAACCATTTTATAAATAAAAATTAACTAACAAAATGATTGCTCAGTTCAAAATAACTGAAATAGATTAACAAAAAAAAATATTTACTTACATATCAAAAACAATCTCATACAACACTGTTTCGCAATGCTGATTCACAAGAGTAATTAAAATAATACGTACTTCAAAAACACCACTTTCTTGATAATATGGCCCGTGGCGTGGTGCAAAACAATCAGCTCAAACCGTGTTGTGATGTCCTCTGCTTAAACACTCCCTTACTAAATGCCAGCAAGTCTGGGTGGCATCAGGCGCAGGTGGGTCCCTACCGCCGCGACCCGCCTATCCCTGCAGCATGGCGGGGTTCAACCTGAGTCGCACGCCGCCACGTGGAGCCCGCCCAAGACATCGCGGCCCAACTAGTTCTCTGCACCGTCCGCAAACAATTCTCTGTCCTTTTCGCGCGAGCAAAAGCGCGACCTTCAACCGTCTCGGGGATTTTGGGCAGCGAGGTTTGGGACCCTCCCCCACCCTGGCTTGAAAGGTACACTGCTGTCGACTGGAAGAAGGGAGATGAAGATGGAGCATCACCAGGCTGCCTGGTACCCCGTGCGCCCGCAGTTCGAGCCGGTCTACTGGCTCGTCTGCCCACCGTAGAGAGCACTTGTTCCCTCGGCCATCGCACCAGGCCTTAGCTGCCGGCGAGTCAGTGGGTTTACCCGCTTGTGGAGCTTGCTTTGCCGCTTTCTGCAACTGTGAATATTGCTAGAACCGAGGCTGTTCCGCTGGCCTAGCCGCGGCTCCAGCGCTAGGGGAAGGGAATATTTACAGCAGCCCATTTATTTTTTACAGGAGGCTGCCTGGGCAGCTGGGCTGGGCTGACGAGTGAAGTCGCCCGCCCCTGGGGGCGCATGCGCCCCTGGCAAATACAACCCAGGTGCCCCAATAAATTAATGCGGGCCGCAAGGCCCAAGAGCCCAACCCCTGCATGGTCGAATCTTTCTGCCCCGCCCAACTCTTCTTACCTAGACTTTTTACCCTATTGTCCAGTAGTTTTCTTTCTTGCTTTAATGTACGAATAATTGATCCCAGCATGACCAGGCCCAGGTTTTTCCCTGTGTCTATGCAGGTTTTACATGTCACTTCTGTTAGCTTTTAGGCTAGGCAGCCAAAGGGGCGCCAAGCGCAGCCAAAACTGGCAAAAAAAACACAATAACCACACGATGCACACGCCCTTGTTCTGCTTGGTTAAAACCCCGCATGGAAGAGTGTATAGACTTCAGCCTGAGACACACTTAGGTCTTCCCCTAACTTGGACGCACCCCACACACGTAGATTATTCTAGGCTAGGAAAAAAACGTTTCACTAGTCGGACCATTTCCTTATCTACTTGATTTTCTTAGATACATCTTTTGACTCAAACCCCACCGCGTAAAATTAGGGACTTCAAAAATGTTTTAAAATGTATTTAACAAAATATCTCCCCGATGAAGCCGAAATTAGCATTAAAAATAGCGACAACCTAGATTCCGCGATAACAGAACTGTCTGAAAATCCAGGATGGAATCAGCCAGTCTATCGCAGAAAAGGAGTTAAGGTTAGTACACGAAGAACTGCCAGCATACATACATGATTTGATATCGCAAAAGAATAAACTACTCCGTGAATACACATGACGATGCACACTAAACACAAAAATCCGAATAAACGACTTACAGTAGGTTATCTCGGATGAAATACCATTATGGAGAAGCAGCCAATGGGAAGCAAACATCGCACGACTAAACACTCAGGCCGGCAGTGCTTGTAGTATGACGAGGCGATTTTATAATAAATCTGAAAAAAAATTCCGCCCCTCCAAACTAATAATGGATTAGTCTTTCAACCCCGCGTGCGAAAAGTAGCAAGCTTTCGCTGATGTCTTGGAAACAGCCTTTCAGCCAAACATGCTGCCTTGTGACAGGCAATTCACACCGCAAATATACCGCGTACGTCGTGTAAAACTGCGACAACCCACAGTCTCCGAGCCCTTGCTAACACAAGCCCAGGAAGTCAAGCGAGCTATAAAAAAATGAAGCCGCGCAAAGCCCCTGGGAACGACAGTATAAAGGCTGTTGTTCTTAAACAGCTCCTACACGTGGCCCTGGAATTTCAAGCTGAATGCATAAACGCAATGCTCAGTCTAAATAGTTTCCCCTCCCAGTGGAAGGAAGCTTAAGTTAAAGTCTTCCACAAGCCGGGCAAGGAAAAAAACACTGCCCCAGAACTACAGGCCGATAAGCCTACTAAGTACTTTGTCGAAGGTCGCTGAATGCATAATGCTACACCTACTCAGTCGCTACATACGTGACTGCAACTTACTACTGAATAAACGATTCGGCTTTCGCAGTACTCATTCAACTGTACACTAATTAGTGTGCCTAGCTGAAGAAATCACAGGTGCATTTAATGTCCAAGACTATGTCGTTGCCAGATTCCTAGATTTAGAGAAAGCTTTTGACAGATAATTCTATGCGGGGCTGATCTACAAACTCTACCAAACAGTGTTCCCGGACTGTTACATAAAATAAGTGGCATCCTACCTAGCAGACAGAATTTTCAAAGTGTCATCTGAAGAGGCCATGTCTGAGCAGGCGTGCCACAGGGCAGCATCATAGACCCTGTTCTCTTCAACATGTATGTAAGCAACATGCCGCGCCCCGCACATCGCTTAGTGAAGTTAGGCTGCTAAGCAGACGACATAGTACTTTATAGCAGATCCCACAACCTTTAACTAGCCACCAACAGACTGCAGGCAACACTGACTGCCTTTGAACAGTGGTGCATGACCTGGAGAGTTAATTTAAACACAAATAAGTCAGAAGCTATTGTGGTTACACGCAAAAATCTTCCGACTGTCGATAAAAGGTCACAAATACGTTTGATTAACGAACTCATCTCGCACAAAGAAATACTTAGGCATCTCTATTGAGAGAAAACTGACATATTGACACCAAGCGAGGCCAGACTCAGGGTAGAAAAAGCACACTATACTTTGTAATGAGTAGGCGATGTGGAAGTACAGTTAAAAATATCTTACTACTCTACAAATTGTTCATATGTCCAATAATAACTCACGTAGCTCCTGTCTCGGCAACTGTAGCCAAGACATATTTATTGAAACTGCAGTGAATTCAGAATAAATTTATTGTAATCGCTACAGACGCCCCAAAGTACTACCCAGTAGAAGCATTGCATCGCGAAACCGATTCAGAAAAGTGGCAAGACTTCTATATTCTAAAAACACAAGCATTTTACTACAAACGTGTACATAGCTTAAATAAACATGTTTCCTCTCTAGGGAATTACGGCCCAGACGTGGAACTGAGGTACAAACTCCTGAAATCCCTTCTGGCTCACCACCCGCCGTAGTGCCGCGTGATTGGCTGAGCAGTCTGCCAGCCAATCACGCCACTTTAACAAAGTTAGTTGCGCTCAGTCGGTCGACGGCCCCGGACGTGCTCTCACGCAGGAGTCCGTGCCAGTTCGCAAACGAATTGTTACGGACTGGCGGGAATAAATCTGCCCTATGCTTTAGCACAGGAAACGGCAGTGTGCGTCCAATTGTATTACAACTGTACCTACTACAAAAAACCAGCGCACTACACACATGTTTGCTGGCAGTTAGTTTAGTTTTAAATTAATTTAATTTAATTTCATGGTTACTCTCACACCACCTTCCCCCCTCTTCTCCTACCACCATTTTCACAGCACACACAATACCGTAGCCGACGAATTCGTAGAAGTTGAGGCTAGGGACTCGCGATAGAGGACTGGATAATTTCTTTAACTGACCTCGGTCAACCTGCAGCTCTTTCCACTCCTGTGTGTAGCCTGACGCACCAATTCGCGACAAACATATTAATTAAATACCTTGTAGCTCACAATTATTAATCTAACAAAACTAAATTTTTTTTAAAAATTTTCTATTTTATGTTTATTTATATAAATTAATTTATAGACGTATTTTAATACCTTTTCCCTCCTAACTCAATAAAGGCTGTCGGGCAGCCCAGCAGGAAACGACATTAAGTCACCCCCAAAAAAACCAGCGCCCCCCAAAACCCAATTCAGTCATAAAACCTAAGCACCCGATCCCCGCAAGGTAGACTTTCTACTCTGTCCACCTCTTCTTCCTGAATCATCCCTCTGTTTCCCGTAACCAACCTGCTTGTATTTAAAGAATGAAATGTTGCATCCTGCATGTAGGTGCCCAGGGTTTTCCCTGTGTCTATGCAGGTTTTACCTGTGCCCAACTTATCTAGTTTTTAGTCTAGAATTAAGAAGTGATGGGAGTTAGTCATGGAGCCAATTGCTGTCATGGCTGGCCAATCCTCTCCTAACACATGATGAATGTTACCCTTAATGCATGGATTAAACCTAGAATGATAAGAGCGTATAGGCTTTCCTTGACCCAGGCTCCTCCCTCACTATTAGTTTTAAATTTAGGTTATGAAAAATTTAAAAAAAAAGGTTTCACCTCAGTTAGATGTCGTCTCTCGGGGATACGCATCCCTTCTGCGGGTTGTTGCCGGGGAGTTCCCTGTGATAGTTTGGGTTACCGAAGGCTGGCATTGCGGGGTGATATGAGGGCTAACTGAGGGAGACTTAGCATTGCCATCTTCTACCGACCGCGTCCCATTGGGTGACAGATACGGAATCCCAGCCCGAGATTTGCAATCTCGCTGGAGTGACTGCGAATAAGCAATAGCAGTCCGCGGACCACTGGCCGGCCTGGTGGAGTCGTTATCACGGCTATCGCGGTGAAAGGCAGCCTGGACGAAGATCGCCACGCAGCTGGGAGCAGTTCTGTCGGCGAAGGCACCGCAGGGGAGCTGGATGTTCCCTGGATGCGAAGTGTAGACGAACTGCGGGCTGGAATTGGCGCAGCTGTGGACTGCCGCGCGCGCAACGGAACTGAACAGCATCGGAACTCCGAAGGAAGACAGCGGTGGACTTGGCTGGGGCCACTGTGAAGTCAGTGGAAACCCTGGGCGGCGTGACCCACAACAACTGAGACTGGAAATTTGGAGGACAAGAGGCTCTGAAACGAGTCACCTCACTGGTCCGGCAGACCACCCTGGTTTGGAAAGTAATTGGCTGTCGACTGGAAGAAGGGAGATGAAGATGGAGCATTGCCAGGCTGCCTGGCACCCCGTGCGCCCGCAGTTCGAGCCGGTCCACTGGCTCGTCTGCCCACCTTAGAGAGCACTTGTGCCCTCCGCCATCGCGCCAGGCCTAGCTGCCGGCGAGTCAGTGGGTTTACCCGCTTGCAGGGCTTGCTCCGCCGTCTTCTGCCGCTGTGAATATTGCTAGAACCGAGGCTGTCCCGCTGGCCTAGCCGCGGCTCCGGCGCTAGGGGAAGGGAAAATATTTACAGCTGCCGTTACTGTGGTGTGTCATTCACTACACCAGCAAACGCTCGCAGGCTATAAAGAGCCGGGTGCCCAAATAATGTACTGCAATGATCACCGTTTCGATGCATTAAATGTAATAAATTATTTAATGGAAAAGATAGCTTACATCGGCATTACGAAACCTGAATTGAGTCAGTTAAGCATAAGCAAGAACCTGTTTGCAAATTCTGTGGTATAACATTTATGCTAGCCCAGCTTACTTTACATCGTGAAAACTGAAACTGCCTACTAAACATGTCATTATGTTCGTAACAGAGTGAAAAGTGTGGTACGTTATACAGATACCCTGATTCTTTGGCGGTTTATTTGAAGTACTGTGAATGTAGAAACTGATGTTTTACTTTTAGTAAACTAGAAATTATGTAATAAATTTTATATTTGTACATTTGTTGTTTTATTTCTCCAATCTGTAATTTTTCCTTTATTTTAAATTAAATAATCTTTAATTACATCGGTCAAGGATCGTACCAAGCACTGTATGTGATTCAATCGATCAGTAAATTAACAAGATATATTTTTGATGAATTCAAATATTGTTTTATTTCCAAATTTCTACGTTAATTGTTACAGAATTTCACGTTGGCGGCCAATTAACAAGATGGCGGACTTCAGTGTAATGAATTATTCATGCACTCTAGCGTACAAAAATTAAACTAATATAGTGGCAACGCTTTCTGGCTGACTTTGTAAAGATTAGCGCTCCTGGTATAGATTACTGAAAACAATAAGGCGGCCTCCGGCGGGTGAAAATATGATGGCCGTCATGACTTCATATTGACTGACGTAATACCTACCTTGGAATAAGTAGTGGGAGGTCAGTGTGTCGGTGGCTTCCGTCAAGGAATTGTTCGACGCCATATTTAATCGAATGATCTCGTTGGTTTCAAACCAAGGACTCCAAGATGCATGTTCATTTTTTATCAAAAATTAATAAAATTAATTTTTTTATTAATTTTGACATATTTTCCTATATATTCGGGGAATAATGACGGATTTTCAATATGGTGTCAGTAACCAAAATTGTAATGTTATAAAATCCAAGATGGCGAAAAGTGCAACGTTGATGTAATACCTGTCCTAGATGGTGGTCATAACGAAAAGCACAACATTCTAGAATGCAATATGGTGGCAAACATAAACGGAGGTATGGTTTTATTAAAATATTATTAATTTAATTGTTTATAATTTTAAAATGTGTTCTGTTAAAATCGGAGAATATTTACAGTTTTTCAATATGTGGGCTGTAAAAATATTTCAACGATGGCATTCGAGGTTTCAGTCAAGGTAAAATCTTCCCTCCAGAGGCTTATTGGAGGCTTGCCCATGGGATTTTTTAAGCCTCTTTAGGCACATTTCAAAAATTTTTTAACTTTACTTGGAACAAAAAACGGAAACTTACTCTCAAAAAGAGAATTTTTTCCTCTAAATAGAGAAAAGGTTCCAATTTTGAGCCATATTGTTGAAATATTTGAGGAATTTTTATGAAATATAATGCCGAAAATGGCCACCGTGACGTAGATGTCAAAGGACATTGAGTCGCTCCACGCTCCACCTCCATGTGCCTGGACCGGCTATATTATACTACTAACATATAACCTAATGGTATAACGAGAAGGAATCTACCATCTCCCAAATACTCACTGACCTAGTGTGAACATTGATCAAGATTAAGATTTAGTTGCCCTCTTGTTTAAGATATATCATTAACAGACGGTTCACGCCGATGAGAAACTTCGAAATTTCCAGAACTTTGTAAATTATATTGGTCCTTAATTATTTGTTGCATTATTTTATTATTTATGACCACAAAAATACCTTATTATTTCTTCTTAAAAAAGTAAAATTTTCTTACTGAAGAAATTTTGTGGGCACGCTTATTTAAGTGACATTTAGAACTCTGTATGTTTGATACAACTTTTATTAAGAACGAAATTGGTAAACTTTATTGGGGATCTATGGTCGTGGTTAGCAGAACACAAAGTACACCTTAAGGAATCATATATGAACAGCTTTCTTCCTGTTCGTAGAAAAAAAATGTCTGTCTTTACAGGAAATTAAATACTACCAATGAAATGGCCCGTTCAGACCGAACTGTTTCGCAAGCATTGCATGTTAATGAGTGCGAGCACAGCTACCGAACGGCCAGGGTTAACTAGAGGCGTGTTACGTGGAAGAAACATGTCGCAGATGGTGTTTTGTCTGGCCGGTTTCCTTATCAGCAGGGCGGAGGTAATGTATTCAATAACAACGCAGCGGAACACCGTGCGTGCGAAGTGAACACACATGTCGGAGAGGAGGCGGGAGGCTGCACTCTCTCATAGGTCACGGAGATACGAGTAAAACGCGGGTTTAGTGCGAGGAAGAAGGGAGAATTGAGGATATGTGAGAAAGAACGGAGGGGGGATGTTGCGGAACGCCTGGCATTGTTGAGGAAATAAAAAATGCCCCCATTACCGCTTCGTCCGGCATACAAATTGCGTACATGGCGCCGAAGTCTGCATTTGCATGGCTGAGGCAAGGCTAGCTCTGTAGCCCTGGCGCGATCATGAGAAAAACTTTAGAGCGCATGCATTATGTTCGCAGCGCATCTTCACTTTCCACGTTAAATCTAGCGCAAAACCGTCCTTGCAGGCGAACTCAGCGGGTCGATATTTAATTAATTTCTGAAATAGCACACCGTAGTAGGATTTTATTTTGTGCGCTGAAATACTCTTTTTTCGCTCCTTTTAGTGATACGAGACGATTAGGTTGGCCAAAGGTCGTTTTATAAATAACAATAAAAATTAATGTATCACTATTATAATGCTTAAGAAGTAGGTTTAATGATTCACAGCCTAGAAGTATGATGGAAATTCTTGCGTAGCAATTATTTTATCTTGAATGTATGCACTCTGAATAAATTTACTACAGTTAAAAAAATTACATCATTTGGTTTTTCTAATGCGATTGCTTAAGAAAAATATAGGTCAAATTTTGTGTCGAACAATTTAATAGTGTCAGGTTAAACTTTTTTTTTTTCAATTTATTAATTTGTACTAAATTTCTCTACAAAAGTATTATTTAATGTTTGAGAGATTTTATCAGACTAAAGCCATGGCATCAAAATTAAAAATTTTTTTTAACTGCTTGCATGAAATATTCAATTATATATTTTTTTGCCAGTAAGCACTATGTGGGGTGGTTATAAATAGGTTGGATGGATTAAACATCCTACCGAAGCGAAGGACGGAAATAATTTACCATGTATTACTCAGCAAGAAATTATAACAATATTGCAAATCTATTCCACATTTCTAATAATATGTGACTAAAGCAATCATGCAAACGTACACATTTCAGTAAATAAGCGATTCTGTTGTATATATTGTCTTCCAATAAAGTAATGACTTTTAACATGATTTACATTTTTGACATTAAAATTTTGGATTTTCAATTCATCTGTGCACACCATTTCTAAATATTTACTACTGTCTATCCTTTGTAAAATAAAACAACTCCTTGTATCATAGTGTTATGTGTTTTGCCTCATGTATCACAATTAATATAAAGCTTCAGTAATCTTCTTGTTTTAATTTTTAAAAAAAGGCTAACCCGAAAGTAACTCTAAAAACTATAATGTAATTGTAATTAATTTTTCGTTTCATAAAAATATTTCAATTTACATATCTATAGTTATATCCTAATTATTCCAGATAAAGTCACATCACAACTGATGGAATTATGAAAAATATTTGTTGAGATTTAATAACATAAAATATTTTTCCAAATATTTTTGAGAAAGAGTTGAGAAACTAAGAATGAACAACAAGCATTATGAATTTAAATATAACAATATTTTTTTTTTCTATTTATTTAGTTTACACGTTTGGAACTAACCACACACTTTTCTGGCAATGGTAAAATAAAATTAATAATCTGAAATTAGTACGAGTAAAGCCGCAGGTTAATAGATTGTCTTCAAAGTAAAAAGGATTTAATTTGAATTGGTTTTAAAAACAAGTATACAGTTTGACTCCGAGCTTGTTAAAATTTTTTACACTTGGACTTCGATACTAAATGAAGATCGCTGCCTACATGAGATTTCGAAATACTACACTTACTCCCATTTCTCAACACTTATAGCAGAATTTTGGTACTTCTTAAAGAAATGTTTCACACTTGGCGTCCAAAAAAATATGAACATAACTGTCTACTCGTACATTTTAATGTTAAAATAATCTACCGCGTTTCCCTTCAATTTTCATTCATTTTTAAGTGGCACGGCTCATTTCATGATTGATGGCTTAGTTCTCCAGTTGTGTTATTTATTTTTGGTATGAGGAAGATTTAAGTGTATTTTTACTTTGCAAAAACTGTGGCTAATCGATCTTAGTTTAAAGTAATAGAAGAATCAATGTCCAATTAAGGATTCCAAAAAATATTCCCTCATCCCTTTAAATAAAGCCTCTGTTCTGTGTGTAATGCCTGCGCACATTAGAAAACTTCAACAAAATCGGTAATGTCATAAAATATAAATCTATGAAAGAAAAATAATAAAAAAAAATTATTACATTCAAGTGTCATGACCATTCATGTTTTCACCGGTGTTTAGTCTCTGTCAATTGCCAAGGCATATGCTCCTCGCATGCACCATGAATACCTCAAACACGGTTGTAAACACAATTACAATTTCCAATCGTAGGTGCCTGCAGGCTGCTTGCATATGCAGCTCGCAGTACTTCGATGTAGGCGGGTTGATTCTAATGGATCTATGCAGAGGTCCGCCCGCACTTGGGTGAAAGACTGCCGGTGGGAGGGATGCACACAGGATAATCGGATAATGCAGATAGTTGAGATGATATTACTGGACACGTCGGTCATCGTATATAGGTGTGGATTCCAACAAAATTTAATAAGAGAGCCATGGTATTGGGCGAATAACGTTTTTTAGTGTATTTTTATTACAAATATACATACCAAGTCTTTACAACATGGTCACATAAATATCAATACATTTTTTGACCTATTGCGATTTTTATGTTGCTGAATAAATTGCTTCATATTTAATAAATTATTGTAAAAAAAAGTATTTTTACGGCTATCATTGAGGTTTTAAAAATACGAGGTGGCAAATTACTTCTAACATTTAATTTTGAAATAGAAATTATTAATTTTTATGGCTTCTGTTGTTTATGTCGCCATAACATATTCAACAGAAAATTATTCAACAAGCACCGCATACTTTTCTAAAATTTGGTGAAGAAATTAACAGCAAGTTCTTTGTTTAAAATATAAACACATATTAAAATGCCTTCTGTTATGATATTAAAAAGGGAAAAAAACAACGCACATTCAATAGGAAATAAAAAAAATAACTTTATTTGTTTGAATAAATATTTTACAATTTTCAAGCCGTGAATTCAGTGTCTTGAAAGAAAAAGATTTCTAAATACAGCATTATCATCCTGAAATTTTTAAATTAATATCTAAGAGCAAATATGTTTTGATACTATTTTACTCAGGTTCCAAAACCTAAGCTTCAAAACCAATATCGTTGATATGCATACAATCGTTTAAATGGCCACAGTTGTAAAAAAAATATTTAAAAAATCTGTGTAAATATAACACTGTTACAATTTAAGATTGAACTGTAAATGAAAATCTTTAGACATATGAGAAGTATGTAAATGACGGACCTGGGACAGGCGCCAGGCGCTGGTGCCGGTGCCGGTGTACGCCATCTTGGATTGTGACGTCACGGCGGCCATCTTGGATGGTTGTGACCTTGACCTTTGACCTTGACCTTGAATTTGATCCTCAAAAATCGCCAAAATCCGCCAAAATTAGGCCAAATTTGCCCAAAATTCCTCAAAAATCGCCAAAATTTCCATTTCTGTGGAAAAAAGTTCCGCCAAAAAATCTCAAAAAATTCCACAAATTAAAAATTTCTCATTTCGAGGGAAAAATTTCCCGTTTCGAGGGAAAAATTCCCGTTTTTAGTCCTTAAAAATCCCAGCGGCTGAAAATTCCTAAAACTGGCTTAAGCATCCTTAACTCAAGCCTCAGTTAAGCCATTTCTAGGAATAAGGATACCATGGCCGCCATCTTGAATTATGACGTCATCGTTGCAATTTCCGTTACGGCCGCCATCTTTAAATTTATTATCCGATTTTAATGAAAAAAAATTTAAAATTCATAAAACAAATTAAATAATAAAATTTTTAATAAAATATTTAAAAAACAAACATTTACGACACGGAGCTCGGAGTCCTCGGTTCGAACCCGACGAGTGCAAAAAAAATAAAAATGGCGACCGATCCTTCCCCCGAGGTGGCTGCAGGCATACTGACTCCCACCACTTTTTATCATCATCTAGTATGACGTCATGGCCGCCATCTTGTCTTCGATGCTGGAAGCCATCATCATTGTATCGTCGGCTAGAGTGCGCCGATGACATGTTAGTTTAATTCGTATCCGCAAGAGTGCAGTAATCATTTATTACTGTGACATCCGCCATCTTGTCATTTGGCCGCCATCTTGAAAATCCGTAATTATTTAGCTAGAAATTCGGGAAAAGTTCCAAAATTCATTAAATAAATCACTCATTAATTTACATATTGATTCGATCGATTCCCGTCCTCGGTTCGATACCCGATCGTTGCAATAATGTTTAATCTTATGTAAAAAAAATAATTTAAATAAACCATGTTCAACATTCTTAAAGAGACTTTAAATCCTCTACTACCACCATCCTATCAGACATCAAGACCACCATATTGGAAATGTGTAATTTTAATGCTAGAGATCCGGGAAAAAGTTCAGAAATCATTAAATAAATTTCCGATCAATATACTGATTAATTAGATCGACTAAGATCCTTGGTACGATCTAGGATGATGCAAAAAAATTAAATATATCATCAATTTAACATAATAGTAACAGGTTCGAGGAATTAAACACCGCAAGTTCTTTTACAAACATAATATTTATTACATAATTTCTATTCTACTACAGGATCACTTACGAAAGCCAACAATTATATAATCATTTAGTTCCGCAGCGGTGTGAAATGACTAATTCTTAGCTCCAATCGGTTTATACTAGACAGAGTCCAGCCAGAACCTTTACAGACATAGTCCACCTCTTCTTGACAGAGTTTCTGAATACCGTTTTTAACAGTTTGCTTCACATCGTTAGAACTGTAAATTACTGCAGCAGATGTCTTGAATGCACACTTCTTCACTTCGTCATCGAACGGATATGGCTTTCCATATATACAGTCCAACCACAAGTTATATTTCAAAGGTCCGTTTGTTGCTACATCATCAGTAAGCTGATTGATTATCTTCTGTCTGATATCGTCAAGAAAATTACAAATGTCCTTCGACTCACCGAACGTATTTAGATAATAGTAGTCTTTCAACGTTCCACGAAATGCAGACTGCACCAAGTAGAAGCCATTATCGTTCACTTGTAATGCTACGAACACAGTCTTAGGTTTAGTTCCATGTTCAGACGTCATAACAATCGGTTGCTGGGCATCTGTTTTTTTGGTTGTACGCTTTCGTGTCTCCAATCTAAAGCGAGGAGTCGAAATGTCGGCAGGTAGTTCAGCAGTAGGAGCACAGACTCCACCTTTACATTTTTTCGCATGATGTCGCAAACTGTCAATTCGAGTAAACCATTTAAGGCACTCATCACATCGAAACTTCATGCGAGAAGGATTCTTCGCGCATTTGCTCCGCTCATGTCTTCGTGCATCATGGTAAAATGCGAACGACGTATCACAGTAGCTGCAAGGATACCGTGGTGATGAAGACGATCCTTTCAGACCCGATCCAGATACAGGCGTTGCTACAGTAGTACCATTTCCAGGCATTCTCTTATGCACATCGATGCATCGTTGTTGCGCCGAAACCTTTACTTTCTGCCGCACAGCAGGACCTTTGCATGCCTTCATGTGCGTTTTCATATTATCTTTTCTGGCAAACTGCTTATGACATTTCTCACAAACAAACATTTTACGATATAGGTTCTTGGCACATTCGCTCCTCTCGTGTCGCCGAGCATTGCTGTTGTTTGAGAAAATCTTGTCACAGTAACAGCACCGATGTTCGCTAGTTGTCAAATCAGCATCCATTGAAGTCTCCATCGAGGTCGTATCGTCGATCGTCGTGGTTTCCTGCACATCCAGCTCAGTAGTCATTAAGCTATCTTCTGCTGGTGGTATCACATCTGTTGAAATCTCCTCCAATGTTGACATCGTCGTCGTTGCCAACGGGATCTGCTCCACCATTGTCGTCGCTGTCGTCAAGGTTCCCGTAGACGATGATACAACATCCATCGAGTTTGGCGTTAAAGTAGGTAAATATGCCATCGAGTTCTCAAGAACAGGTAATTACGCGACTTATTCACCAGATGAAATAATCTAGGTGATCCTTACACCGTCGACGACAGTAACAAACTGAGCGACCTGCTGTCTAGGACTCGCTTATATACATGCACCGGATGGAATAATACGCAAGTCAAATCAAGAACCACTTACTATAATACCAGAGTCAAAACAACATTAAAAATAGAAGGACCATCAACGAAAAGGCAGCACATTTGGAAGCACCGACAACGAAAAGGCAGCACCGACAACGAAAAGGCAGCACATTTGGAAGCACCGACAACGAAAAGGCAGCACCGACAACGAAAAGGCAGCACCGACAACGAAAAGGCAGCACATTTGGAAGCACCGACAACGAAAAGGCAGCACATTTGGAAGCACCGACAACGAAAAGGCAGCACCGACAACGAAAAGGCAGCACATTTGGAAGCACCGACAACGAAAAGGCAGCAGCGACAACGAAAAGGCAGCACATTTGGAAGCACCGACAACGAAAAGGCAGCACCGACAACGAAAAGGCAGCACATTTGGAAGCACCAACAACGAAAAGGCAGCACCGACAACGAAAAGGCAGCACATTTGGAAGCACCGACAAAGAAAAGGCAGCACCGCCAACGAAAAGGAAGCACATTTGGACGCACCGACAAAGAAAAGGCAGCACCGCCAACGAAAAGGAAGCACATTTGGAAGCACCGACAACGAAAAGGCAGCACCGCCAAAAGAAAAGACAGCACATTTGGAAGCACCGACAACGAAAAGGAAGCACCATCAACGAAAAGGCCGCACCGCCAACGAAAAGGAAGCACATTTGGAAGCACCGACAAAGAAAAGGCAGCACCGCCAACGAAAAGGAAGCACATTTGGAAGCACCGACAACGAAAAGGCAGCACCATCGACGAAAAGGAAGCACATTAATTTGTCATTGACTGCAATATTCATTGGTTCCAATATTCATTGGCTCCAATATTCATTGGCTCCAATATTCAATGGCTCCAATATTCATTGACTCCAATATTCATTGGCTCCATCAGTCATTGACACCTACAGTCTTTTGGTTCCAAAAGTCTTTTGGCCCCAAATATATTAGGCTAGAATTTTTCGAGTCTAAGAGACTATGAGACCACATGGCTACGAGTCTAAAATGATCTAGCTGGTTACGAGTTCTACATGGCTTGCGAGGCTACAGAGCTACGAAGTTTCTAGTACACAGGTTTACATGACTGCGAGGATACAGGACTACAAGTCTGCAAGAGTACTTGACTACGAAGGTACTCGTCTACATGACTCCAGTTACCGCATCTGTCTTCGACAGAATTTTCTCTTTTGCTCCAACTGCTCCATCAGCATTATGTTATAAGATTACAAGGCCTCTTGCTTACGTAGCTTCAAGTCTACGAGCCTCCAATGCATCATGACTACGAGACTACGAGCCATGAGGTTACGAGTCTATGCGATTGCGAGTCTTCTAGGTTACGTGATCGCGAGGCTATAGGACTACGAAGCTTCCAGAACGCATGGTTACAAGACTGCGAGGCTACAATTCTACGAGGTCCCAAGACATCCTGGCTACGCGACTACGAGCCATGAGGTTACGAGACTACGTGACTACGAATCTTCAAGTTTACGAGACTGCGAGGCTACAGAGCTACGAAGCCTCTAGAAAACGAGTTTACGTGACTGCGTGGATACAGGAATACAAGTTTGCATGAGTTCTTGACTACGAAGCTACTCGTCTACAAGGCTCCAATTGACACATCTGTCTTCGATGGAATTTTCTCTTTTGCTACATCTACGCCATCAGCATTATGTTATAAGATTACAAAGCTACTTGCTTACGTAGCTTCAAGTCTACGAGGCTCCAATACATCATGACTAAGAGACTACGAGCCATGAGGTTACGAGACTATGCGATTGCAAGTCTTCAAGGTTACGTCATCGCGAGGCTATAGGACTACGAAGCTTCCAGAACGCATGGTTACAAGAATACATGACTAATTGGCCGCATGGCTACGAAACTTTATGTCTCTAACTGACTACAATAGCATTATTCAGTGGTGAGAGTTAATTTATTTCATGCAAAGTTACTTGCTGCAAGCAGTTCCGCTTTTCAACATCAGATGACGTCACGTTTTGCTTGCAGGTAAAATAATATTTATTTATTTTATGCGGGATGCGGGTTGTTCACTATCGATCGCATAAGAAGAATGGCATCGATAGTCTTCAAGGAGAAGGAAGTTCGTCCTTCCTGCTAGTGCTTCTCAGATTTCTCACGGTCCGCCATATTGGATTGCGACGTCACGACTGCCATCTTAGATGGGTGTGACTTTGACCTTTGACCGAAACCGCAGGAATGATCGCAAGCACTCGGATTAATCATCAAAATATTGATAAGAATAATCAGGAGCACACGGAGAAAACCATCATAATATTGGCAAGAATAATCAGGAGCACACAGAGAAAAACGACACACGTTTTCTTTGATATCATAAAATTACAGAAAAAAATATTTAAAAATAAAAATAAATTAATAAAAAATTTAAAATAAAAACAAAAAATACATAAAATTCTGGCTTGTACTAGAACTCTATCTTTGCTCAACAATGATAAGTTTACAAGCTAGCAGAATCTGTTTATGTATTTTTTGTTTTTATTTTAAATTTTTTATTAATTTATTTTTTTTTTAAATATTTTTTTCTGTAATTTTATGATATCAAAGAAAACGTGTGTCGTTTTTCTCTGTGTGCTCCTGATTATTCTTAACAATATTATGATGGTTTTTTCCGTGTGCTCCTGATTATTCTTATCAATATTTTGATGATTAATCCGAGTGCTTGCGATCATTCCTGCGGTTTCGGTCAAAGGTCAAAGTCACACCCATCTAAGATGGCAGCCGTGACGTCGCAATCCAATATGGCGGACCGTGAGAAATCTGAGAAGCACTAGCAGGAAGGACGAACTTCCTTCTCCTTGAAGACTATCGATGCCATTCTTCTTATGCGATCGATAGTGAACAATTCGCATCCCGCATAAAATAAATAAATATTATTTTACCTGCAAGCAAAACGTGACGTCATCTGATGTTGAAAAGCGGAACTGCTTGCAGCAAGTACCTTTGCATGAAATAAATTAACTCTCACCACTGAATAATGCTATTGTAGTCAGTTAGAGACATAAAGTTTCGTAGCCATGCGGCCAATTAGTCATGTATTCTCGTAACCATGCGTTCTGGAAGCTTCGTAGTCCTATAGCCTCGCGATGACGTAACCTTGAAGACTTGCAATCGCATAGTCTCGTAACCTCATGGCTCGTAGTCTCTTAGTCATGATGTATTGGAGCCTCGTAGACTTGAAGCTACGTAAGCAAGTAGCTTTGTAATCTTATAACATAATGCTGATGGCGTAGATGTAGCAAAAGAGAAAATTCCATCGAAGACAGATGTGTCAATTGGAGCCTTGTAGACGAGTAGCTTCGTAGTCAAGAACTCATGCAAACTTGTATTCCTGTATCCACGCAGTCACGTAAACTCGTTTTCTAGAGGCTTCGTAGCTCTGTAGCCTCGCAGTCTCGTAAACTTGAAGATTCGTAGTCACGTAGTCTCGTAACCTCATGGCTCGTAGTCGCGTAGCCAGGATGTCTTGGGACCTCGTAGAATTGTAGCCTCGCAGTCTCGTAACCATGCGTTCTGGAAGCTTCGTAGTCCTATAGCCTCGCGATCACGTAACCTAGAAGACTCGCAATCGCATAGACTCGTAACCTCATGGCTCGTAGTCTCGTAGTCATGATGCATTGGAGGCTCGTAGACTTGAAGCTACGTAAGCAAGAGGCCTTGTAATCTTATAACATAATGCTGATGGGGCATTTGGAGCAAAAGAGAAAATTCTGTCGAAGACAGATGCGGTAACTGGAGTCATGTAGACGAGTACCTTCGTAGTCAAGTACTCTTGCAGACTTGTAGTCCTGTATCCTCGCAGTCATGTAAACCTGTGTACTAGAAACTTCGTAGCTCTGTAGCCTCGCAAGCCATGTATAACTCGTAACCAGCTAGATCATTTTAGACTCGTAGCCATGTGGTCTCATAGTCTCTTAGACTCGAAGAATTCTAGCCTAATATATTTGGGTCCAAAAGACTTTTGGAACCAAAAGACTGTAGTTGTCAATGACTGATGGAGCCAATGAATATTGGAGTCAATGAATATTGGAGCCATTGAATATTGGAGCCAATGAATATTGGAGCCAATGAATATTGGAACCAATGAATATTGCAGTCAATGACAAATTAATGTGCTTCCTTTTCGTCGATGGTGCTGCCTTTTCGTTGTCGGTGCTTCCAAATGTGCTTCCTTTTCGTTGGCGGTGCTGCCTTTTCTTTGTCGGTGCTTCCAAATGTGCTTCCTTTTCGTGGGCGGTGCTGCCTTTTCTTTGCCGGTGCTTCCAAATGTGCTTCCTTTTCGTTGGCGGTGCGGCCTTTTCGTTGATGGTGCTTCCTTTTCGTTGTCGGTGCTTCCAAATGTGCTGTCTTTTCTTTTGGCGGTGCTGCCTTTTCGTTGTCTGTGCTTCCAAATGTGCTTCCTTTTCGTTGGCGGTGCTGCCTTTTCTTTGTCGGTGCTTCCAAATGTGCTTCCTTTTCGTTGGCGGTGCTGCCTTTTCTTTGTCGGTGCTTCCAAATGTGCTGCCTTTTCGTTGTCGGTGCTGCCTTTTCGTTGTCGGTGCTTCCAAATGTGCTGCCTTTTCGTTGTCGGTGCTGCCTTTTCGTTGTCGGTGCTTCCAAATGTGCTGCCTTTTCGTTGTCGCTGCTGCCTTTTCGTTGTCGGTGCTTCCAAATGTGCTGCCTTTTCGTTGTCGGTGCTGCCTTTTCGTTGTCGGTGCTTCCAAATGTGCTGCCTTTTCGTTGTCGGTGCTGCCTTTTCGTTGTCGGTGCTTCCAAATGTGCTGCCTTTTCGTTGTCGGTGCTGCCTTTTCGTTGTCGGTGCTTCCAAATGTGCTGCCTTTTCGTTGTCGGTGCTGCCTTTTCGTTGTCGGTGCTTCCAAATGTGCTGCCTTTTCGTTGATGGTCCTTCTATTTTTAATGTTGTTTTGACTCTGGTATTATAGTAAGTGGTTCTTGATTTGACTTGCGTATTATTCCATCCGGTGCATGTATATAAGCGAGTCCTAGACAGCAGGTCGCTCAGTTTGTTACTGTCGTCGACGGTGTAAGGATCACCTAGATTATTTCATCTGGTGAATAAGTCGCGTAATTACCTGTTCTTGAGAACTCGATGGCATATTTACCTACTTTAACGCCGAACTCGATGGACGTTGTATCATCGTCTACGGGAACCTTGACGACAGCGACGACAATGGTGGAGCAGATCCCGTTGGCAACGACGACGATGTCAACATTGGAGGAGATTTCAACAGATGTGATACCACCAGCAGAAGATAGCTTAATGACTACTGAGCTGGATGTGCAGGAAACCACGACGATCGACGATACGACCTCGATGGAGACTTCAATGGATGCTGATTTGACAACTAGCGAACATCGGTGCTGTTACTGTGACAAGATTTTCTCAAACAACAGCAATGCTCGGCGACACGAGAGGAGCGAATGTGCCAAGAACCTATATCGTAAAATGTTTGTTTGTGAGAAATGTCATAAGCAGTTTGCCAGAAAAGATAATATGAAAACGCACATGAAGGCATGCAAAGGTCCTGCTGTGCGACAGAAAGTAAAGGTTTCGGCGCAACAACGATGCATCGATGTGCATAAGAGAATGCCTGGAAATGGTACTACTGTTGCAACGCCTGTATCTGGATCGGGTCTGAAAGGATCGTCTTCATCACCACGGTATCCTTGCAGCTACTGTGATACGTCGTTCGCATTTTACCATGATGCACGAAGACATGAGCGGAGCAAATGCGCGAAGAATCCTTCTCGCATGAAGTTTCGATGTGATGAGTGCCTTAAATGGTTTACTCGAATTGACAGTTTGCGACATCATGCGAAAAAATGTAAAGGTGGAGTCTGTGCTCCTACTGCTGAACTACCTGCCGACATTTCGACTCCTCGCTTTAGATTGGAGACACGAAAGCGTACAACCAAAAAAACAGATGCCCAGCAACCGATTGTTATGACGTCTGAACATGGAACTAAACCTAAGACTGTGTTCGTAGCATTACAAGTGAACGATAATGGCTTCTACTTGGCGCAGTCTGCATTTCGTGGAACGTTGAAAGACTACTATTATCTAAATACGTTCGGTGAGTCGAAGGACATTTGTAATTTTCTTGACGATATCAGACAGAAGATAATCAATCAGCTTACTGATGATGTAGCAACAAACGGACCTTTGAAATATAACTTGTGGTTGGACTGTATATATGGAAAGCCATATCCGCTCGATGACGAAGTGAAGAAGTGTGCATTCAAGACATCTGCTGCAGTAATTTACAGTTCTAACGATGTGAAGCAAACTGTTAAAAACGGTATTCAGAAACTCTGTCAAGAAGAGGGGGACTATGTCTGTAAAGGTTCTGGCTGGACTCTGTCTAGTATAAACCGATTGGAGCTAAGAATTAGTCATTTCACACCGCTGCGGAACTAAATGATTATATAATTGTTGGCTTTCGTAAGTGATCCTGTAGTAGAATAGAAATTATGTAATAAATATTATGTTTGTAAAAGAACTTGCGGTGTTTAATTCCTCGAACCTGTTACTATTATGTTAAATTGATGATATATTTAATTTTTTTGCATCATCCTAGATCGTACCAAGGATCTTAGTCGATCTAATTAATCAGTATATTGATCGGAAATTTATTTAATGATTTCTGAACTTTTTCCCGGATCTCTAGCATTAAAATTACACATTTCCAATATGGTGGTCTTGATGTCTGATAGGATGGTGGTAGTAGAGGATTTAAAGTCTCTTTAAGAATGTTGAACATGGTTTATTTAAATTATTTTTTTTACATAAGATTAAACATTATTGCAACGATCGGGTATCGAACCGAGGACGGGAATCGATCGAATCAATATGTAAATTAATGAGTGATTTATTTAATGAATTTTGGAACTTTTCCTGAATTTCTAGCTAAATAATTACGGATTTTCAAGATGGCGGCCAAATGACAAGATGGCGGAAGTCACAGTAATAAATGATTACTGCACTCTTGCGGATACGAATTAAACTAACATGTCATCGGCGCACTCTAGCCGACGATACAATGATGATGGCTTCCAGCATCGAAGACAAGATGGCGGACATGACGTCATACTAGATGATGATAAAAAGTGGTGGGAGTCAGTATGCCTGCAGCCACCTCGGGGGAAGGATCGGTCGCCATTTTTATTTTTTTTGCACTCGTCGGGTTCGAACCGAGGACTCCGAGCTCCGTGTCGTAAATGTTTGTTTTTTAAATATTTTATTAAAAATTTTATTATTTAATTTGTTTTATGAATTTTAAATTTTTTTCATTAAAATCGGATAATAAATTTAAAG
The DNA here is from genome assembly GCF_032445375.1 of Bacillus rossius redtenbacheri. Lineage (NCBI taxonomy): Eukaryota > Metazoa > Arthropoda > Insecta > Phasmatodea > Bacillidae > Bacillus > Bacillus rossius. The sequence goes on from NW_026962010.1 coordinate 14,878,820, forward strand.
ATGGCGGCCGTAACGGAAATTGCAACGATGACGTCATAATTCAAGATGGTATCCTTATTCCTAGAAATGGCTTAACTGAGGCTTGAGTTAAGGATGCTTAAGCCAGTTTTAGGAATTTTCAGCCGCTGGGATTTTTAAGGACTAAGAACGGGATTTTTCCCTCGAAACGGGAAATTTTTCCCTCGAAATGAGAAATTTTTAATTTGTGGAATTTTTTGAGATTTTTTGGCGGAACTTTTTTTCCACAGAAATGGAAATTTTGGCGATTTTTGAGGAATTTTGGGCAAATTTTGCCCAATTTTGGCGGATTTTGGCGATTTTTGAGGATCAAATTCAAGGTCAAGGTCAAAGGTCAAGGTCACAACCATCCAAGATGGCCGCCGTGACGTCACAATCCAAGATGGCGTACACCGGCACCGGCACCAGCGCCTGGCGCCTGTCCCAGGTCCGTCATTTACATACTACTCATATGGATATTAAAATTATTTTGAAAATACCAAAACTTTTGATTCCATATTTTTTTCTGTATAAATATCAGTAATTAATTTTTTTCTTCGAAAATAGTTTACTAATTCTCTCTGCAGCAATTTGTGCTTGGCAATTAAGGGCTCGGATTGAGATTAAAGTCTCGTGGCATCGAAGACCTTCATCGCAATGAAAGTTGATGAAATGCCAATGATGCTTTTACAAAATCATAGAGTTGGGTGATAATACAACGAATATGTTTAAATTGTGATGAATGTAAAGTTACGTTTTACAAGATTGTGAAATCATTCAATTGGAGACATTTTTAAAAATAACTGCAGGTAGTATAGAATACAATATAAGAACGTAACATGCTACACAAATATTCAAAAATAATTTGAATTTAAAAAATTTAGAATATAAGGATTTACTTCAACAAATCCAAAACTTAAAGAACAGTACTTGGTCATAAAACATGTAATCTTGAAATTTCATAAAGTAAAGGGAAAATACGTGTTTAATCTTTTTATAGGAAATTAATTAATATGAAGTTTTATTGCTTCACAGTAACTTTCCTTGGAACAGGTGTTCGTTATCGCAGGGCTCTAGAAGCTAATACAGTGTTAAAGCAATTTTTAAGTTTATAACTTCTCATCCCTTTCTTCTTCAGACCAACTGGCGACTCGTACTTCCTCAAGTTGAACGCAGAGGTGCAGACGCAACGCCTTAATGTTTCCACTTCCAGCATTAGCTGTTGCAGTAAAAAAAAAAGTAAAAGGCTCAAAATTTGTTATTGATGCATACATAAAACGCCGCTATAAACACGCGATATTTCCTGTGGACCCCAGAGACGTTTATTCTAAAAGGTCATTTGTAATGCCAAAAACTGCTTACATGAATGAGAGATATTGTTCTCGTGCTTCATCTTCTATCATCCTGCTATAGTGATGATTTGTGAGTAGAGTATAATAAAGTAATTTTTATATGTATGTAACAAAACTATTTAAAATTACAAATATATAGCAATATTCTGTAAAAAAAATGCTGCTTACTTAAGGAGCATATAGTTAGGGAAATATTGTTTCTTTAAGTGATATTTGAATATACGCATTGAAGCGAATGCGTCAAATGTTAATATTAATACAGATTAAGGATTACACATAGGATGTGAAAGCTGTCATGTTAGCTTGGATGCATTTTCTGTAAAAAAAAAAATGATTTTTTTCCACATTTTAAAAGTATCCATGAAATTTGCCCAACGCCAATATTTTATAAGAATAATGCGTTCTTTTTATGTAGTTACTAGCTGCAGTACCCGGATTTTCCCGATATGTCCAGTGTGTTGGACATTAAGAAATGACACATAATTACTGTTTGTGTATCTGTGACCTATGATTTTCTGTTTACCCAGGGCGATCGGGCCATCTAGCGGCGAGTTACAAAAAAATGGATAGCATAAAAACCTTTTTCATAATAAAAACACTTCGATGTGCCAACTTTCATGGCGATCGGTCAAACGGTGTAAGAGTTTATCGACGTCATACATACCAAAATCCAATTATATATATTCTTATATTTCGAAATTTTGGGGCTTTCACTTTTGCGAAAAGTGGATGTTCAGGACCTCGAATGGTTTGGAACACTCCATCTCGAAAGAAATGATATTTGAAATTCCTGAAATTGTCGAAATTTTGGGGCTTTGTCCCCAGAAGGGAAGGGGTGATTTTGAGGACCCTTAATGGCTGGGAAACAATAAAAATCGAAAGAATGATATTTTAAATTTTTTAAATTTTGGGGTTTTGACCCCGGAGGGGGGGGGGGGAGATGTTGAAGACCCCGAATGGCTCGTAAACACTCCAAATCGAAAAAGAATAGGTTTTTGGAAATTTTGGGAATTTTTTTTAATTATTGGGTCTTTGACTCCTTGTGGGGGGAGGGTAGTTTGAGGATCCCGAATGGCTCGGAAACACTCCAAATAGTAAAAAAAGTATTCTTAAATTTAAGAAATTTTTTGAAATTTTGGGGTTTTGCATTCCCCTAATCCCCTTACCACAAATTTGTTGGAGAACACGTCTTTGGGTAAACGTTCCGCCATCCCCCCGACACTTTAGTTAGTAATGACTTAATTTTAATACAATTTCCTCCAATTTTTCGAAATTTGTGGCTTTCACTTTTACGAAAAAGGGGGGGGGGGGGGTGGAGGTTCAGGACCTCGAATGGTTCGGAACACTCCATCTCGAAAGAAATTATATTTGAAAATCCTGAAATTTTCGAGATTTTGGGGCTTTGTCCCTAGAGGGGGAGGGGTTATTTTGAGGACCCTGAATGGCAGGGAAACACTAAATATCGAAAAAGAATGATTTTTTAAATTTTTTAAATTTTAGGGCTTTGACCCCTGAGAAGAGGGGGGGTGATATTGAAGACCCCGAATGGCTCGTAAACACTCCAAACCGAAAGAGAATATGTTTTCGAAAGTTTTGGAATTATTTTTATTATTGGGTCTTTGACTCCTTGTGGGGGGAGAGTAGTTTGAGGACCCCGAATGGCCCGGAAACACTCCAAATAGTAAAAAAGTATACTTATTTTTAAGAAATTTTTTAAATTTTTCGTTAATTTGGAGTTTTGCACTCACCCCCCCTCCCACAAAATTGGGTGCGAAGTCGACTTTGGGTAAAAGTTCCACCATGCCCCGGACACTTTAGTTCGTAATGACTTAATTTTAATTCAATTTTCTCCAATTTTTCGAAACTTTGTGGCTTTCACTTTTGAGAAAAGGGGGGGGGGGTGGAGGTTCAGGACCTCAAATGTTTCGGAACACTCCATCTCGAAAGAATAATAGATATTTGAAATTCCTAAAATTATCGAAATTTTGGGGCTTTTTCCCAGTGGGGGGCGGGGGGTTCTAGGACCCAGAATGGCTCAAAAACGCTTAAAATCGAAAGAGAAAGATGTTTTAAAAATTTTAAACTTTCGAAATTTTGGGTCTTTAACCACCTAGGGGGGGGGGGGGTGATGTTGAGGACCCCAAATGGCTCGGAAACACTCCAAATCGAAAGAGATATATAGGAAAACTTATTACCTACGTATGAATAATTTTCTAAATAAATTAATAAATAACTCTATGTTTAAGAATTTACGTACATACATGATATTAAACTTCAAACTATACACACCAAAAAAAACTAAGGATGTTTGTGAAACTATTTTTATTTGTCATAATGTTTAAAACATTTGTAGGATTTGTTGATATGTAAAACTGTGGTGGCCATATTCCGCTTATCCAAAGGAGTATAGAAATTAATAGAGATATCACTCCCTGTACACACCACAAATCTTTGAATTAATTATAAAAAACATAGTCCAAAATGAAAAACAAAAAGTATAAATAACAACTAATTTGACAAATAAAATTATACAACTGGAATGACAATGTTAACATCCGCCTGAAATTTAATAGAAGTAGGTAGGTAAGAATATATATTCAGTCTCAGTAGCCCTAAGACTCTTGACGCTCAGCAGATTAATTATAAACACTAAACGAAACTCCTTTCAAATAAGTTATAAGTAGGTACTGTAAAAAAATAATTTAAATTGTAATATACAAAAACGGTATTGAAAATTGAAACAAATATGGCGACACTACAAACTGTCAAGATATTTATTTTTTTCTTACTCTCTACTTAGTTCCTTACAATAGCAAAACGTAACGTAATGGCTTGAAAGCTATTGCTTGGCAGACATAGAGGAATGACACTTAACAGTTTGTATATCTATGACACACGTTACATAAAATTAAGATATATTTTTATAACCCGTTTAAAATTTTTTTTTTTAGACAAAAGATAGCGTATGTCCATCCCCAGGATATAATCTATCTCCTTACCAAATTTGATTACGATCCGTTCAGACGTTCAGCCGGGAAAAGGTAACAAATAGACAGACAGACAGAGTTACTTTCGCATTTATAATATTAGTAAGGATTAACGTTTTGTACACGATAGCATTAATGTTCTTAAGGGGGAGAAGAATAAATTTAAAGACTACATATAGTTTTTTATATATATTCTTTCTTTAAAATAAATTTTTATAGTCTTAAATATTTCATTAGTTTAATGTTCATATTTAAAATGTTTGCTGAAACACATTATTTCCTGGTTTCCTTATTTGAAATTAGAAGATTAATTAAATTTTATTACAGAGAACCATATAGCCACGAAAAGACAGTTAATTACTAGGCAATGAGGTTGTATACATAAATAAACTTAACTTTTATAAAATAACAGTAGTAGATTGCAAGAAGTTGTTTATCCGATTCTATCTCTCCCTTCGAATTGGACGTGGCGGATTCATACCCACGAATTGATACAGCTGATGAAAACTTTTTTTAAATTACTGAACAGTGTGTAGATAAGAAAGAACGAAATGCTTTACCATACAAACGGGTACAAACCTATATTGCAACTGGCCAGGACAAACGTTTATTGCTTGTAAAGATTTCAAGAAAACCTTTCTATAAAGACAATACTCTCTTCTGACTAAAAAATTAACTTGCCTGAGGCATCAAGTAATATTCCCACAGAACATTAGAATATTGTGCGTGCGTGCGTAGTATAAAATGCAGTCAACTACCTTCCTCCAGCTACAGTTAATGAGATAAACTGTAAGATGACAAGAACTATGTACAAGCCCATGCTTGCCTCTCACATTATCGTTAAATAATAAATAAGAGATTTTAAATAGCTGCTTGTGCGACGAAAAAATACTGACATGTAAGGCAGATAAAATATAATACCGTACAACAAATAGTTATAAACACTTTATAAAATTGAAACATGCCTAAAAAACTTCTCTCCTATCTGAAATTAAAATTAGTCAATAAAAATCTGCTATTTTATTTGGCTGATTAAAGCTATCTAAAACAACTTGGCGAAGAATATGCCCGTGGTTAGATTGTCGGGTTTCACCTTACTGGACATTCTGGAAGTAAGGTTCTAGGAAGTGGAATATATTGGTATGTCTAGCTAAAGGTTCCTGCTGTGGAGCCATGGATCCAACCGCCATAATGGTTCGTAACGTTACGGCTGCCATCATGGTGTTATAAATTCATCAATAATGACTAAAAAATTATCCAAAGTCATTATTCCAGAGGAAAATTCATGTTTCACGGGAAAGTTTACCGTTTTATTCCCCATTAAACTCAGAGGCTTTAAATGTCCCCAAGTGGCTTACTTCCCAATAGGCAAGCCGCCATAAGCCGCTAAGGTCATGACCTTGACCTCAACCGCCATCATTGCCATTTTTGTTACGGCCTCCGTCTTGAAAATTAGAAATTTTTACCCTAGTTAATTCGGGAATTTTTTTAATTGATTAATTAAATTTTAATAAGAACAGTATCCCGCCATTTTGAAATTTGTTCGCCACATTGAAACTCCGTAATTTCTATGCTAAAAATTCATTATTATTTTTTTAATTTATAAAAAAATTAGTTTAATATTTAATAAAAAACATTTTTGAAATGATTTCACGGTTCGAACCAGCATGTCATTCGATTAAAATTGGCAACAAACCCTTTTTGCATGAAACCACTCGCATACTGACATCCCACCAATAATGCCAAGGAATAATATATTACATCAGCCAGTATGACATAACGAAGGCCATCGAAGAACCATTATCTTTTCGTCTGCTAGAGAGCGCTGTCGCCATATTAGTTTAGTTTTTACATTTTAGAGTGCAATCACCAGACTGTCGTGGCATTCACCATCTTGTTGGCCATCTTAGCTGCCATCTAGAAAATCCGTAGTTATAAAGCTATCAATTCAGGGAAAATACCAAAAAATTGTCAAAAATCACCTAGTAATGTAATGATTAATTCGATTCATTAATATGCCCCTTTCAATCCTTACTAAATGCAAAAACTTGGAAATGACTATAGTTTCACTATTTCTGCATCTGCTACCCACGAATTAAAGTGACTTGGGATTGTTTGTTTCATCTATTAAGAATCTTCTACACCAAGTACATGTAGGATGAATCTCTACGGCATAGAAGCGCCACGAATAGGCCTGTGGTCCAAATATTCTAGGTAGTAGGTCCTGGGCTCCGATTGGGCCACATGGAAAAGTTAGAAACTCTAATTCGGAGTAAAACATTTCTCGAAGACACCTTTCTTCTTGGAAAACCACACAATGTCACCGACGTTAGCTTTATTTTCGTGGATTTTTCTTCTTGGAGCTAGAAAACCCTGTTCGAAAGAGGTGATCGTCCTTCAAATATTTAGGCTTCATTTTCGTGGAAGAATGCACCGTGGAATTGATTCGCTTACTAGTTTTAGCAAGATATCCAGCCACATTTAATTTCCGTTAGCCACGAAATGTCGCCACATATTGGTGAGCAAAATTCTGTTAAAACTTGCGACAATTTTGGTTTTGACACAAAATCTTCACCAAAGCCTTGGAAGTTGCATTGTAGAATATTTTTCTGAGATCCGTTTGCAGGTACGACGGTAAACGTCCATCACGTAAAATGTCTGCTGTGGCCACGTTTATGTCGGTTACATTCTTCGATTTCACAGCTCTGCGCAAGCGAACTTGCTAAACACGTCGATGACCGTTAACATGTACTTGGAACCTTTATTCGTTTGAGAATATGGTATCATCTCAACTATGTCCGCCTGGAATAAACATCAGGTCCACGAACTACGACTTTGAGCCAAAGGTATTTTTGTCTTACAGGAGCGTGAATTTCGCGAGCGATTCTGGTTCGACTAATTGTATGTAGCCGGCTCCCCTCAATTCTTCTTGGTTGATGTAGGAATATTTTCCTGCACTAAACGAAGCTATTAAAATTCTTAATAGTTCGAGCAATTCGTTTGGGTCGTCCCAATGCACATAGACAATTTTCTGACCACATTCTAGGCTTTTTAAAACATTCACCATTTACTGCTAGTTCACTGTAGAGTTTGCTGAGAATGTAAAATTTTCATGAACTTTGTCTTTATATATGTCACTTTCTGGATCAGTATCGCGAAAATGCGCAGTTAAATCTACCAGTATCTTGTACTCTTACAAATCTTCGTGGGAAAATCCTTCAGGTTCCCTGTGAAACTTAATTTGTACAGACCTAAAGACCCATGTGTTTTGTACTCTTCTACAAATTAGTTATTTCCTGGTAAATATTTTAGTTCTTTAGCACTCAGGAACCACCTGTTATGTTTCTGTACACTCCGTAGGTCGCGTCAGTATTCCAACTCGTGAAATATTTGAGGTTTGACCGAACCATTGCATTAACTTGGTGTCCGCGTTTCCGTAATTGTTTCTTGTTTCATATACTCTGTACTCGTAAAGTTATCTTCTTCTGGAGCTGGTTCGTATTTCCTCTTCTTTGAAGTAGGCTTCTCATCATTTACTTCTGTTTTCACACTGATGGTTGGTTATTCCTTATTCTGAAGTTCGTCGAGACGAACATAACCAACGACTTTCATTTTAAAGACTGGCTCTTCTAGCAATTATATAATTTGTACGAACAGACTGTAAAGCAAGACTAAGGTCACTGGCCAAGTCCAAAATTGTACTGGCTGAAAAAAATATTACAAGACTTCCTTTCATACTTTTTATTCGTCTGCAGAAACGTCTTCCCTATGGTTAGCAAGATCTGTTTTTGTTACCATGTGAGTAAGTTATACATTCAGGCTACTTTGAAAAGCTCTTAAATTGTCACTTCTCTGTGCATTCCATACTTCGATCAAGTCGCGAATTCGAGAATCCGAGGCCTCCACGCGCTGACTGATTGCTATCAGGTACACTAGTAATTCGTTTTTCACATTTTCTACTTTTTGGGCTATAAGCGATATTTATATTGGCGTCGCGAGACTCGATAACAGTATGAATTTCAGTTGTGTGATTGTTACGACTGAATTTCTAAATGCTATGACTCATGTTTAAAGCTAAACTGGTTGAAACCTTGTAGTAATACCTTTATTTCAATGTTAGTCTTTGACTGTAACTAGGAATCCTAGCTCGTTTTTCCAGCACAAGGAGCACATATCTTTAATTCCTGAAATGTCATATCTTTGATTACATGATATTCATAAGCTTGACGTAAATTAAGTTTATCCATCCGGAAACGTACTATGACTTTCACATAGTCACTTTGCAAATGTTTTGGAATCCTGCTGTATATTTGACACAAGTAAATGCAGTCTACTTTTGCGTGTCTGCCAGTGGAGAATTAGTCTTCTGTTATGCCTTGCTTCTCACACATTAAATTGTCGAAATAAAACATTTAATTGGATATTGTTCGACTAGGAGGCACCACATGTGCATTGTCAGTAAATGGAAAATACTCCAGGCGGTTTACCATTTGTAAAAATCGGATCCAAGCACTGCTACTTCGGCTGTTTCACCGACTTCGAATACAAGTAGAATTTCTCAAACCGAAGACTATTTGGTTCCTTCAGCAAACTGAGTAGAACACAGGTTTTCCCACAGTTGTATGGGTCTGCCAAAATGCTTCGTACGGTTGAAGGCAATAACGATCCATGTCACGATTCGCGGCACAGGCTTCGTAATTGAGCGTTATACGCACTGGCAAACACACTTCTTGCTTGATGACTTGCATTGTACTGGAAAAATGGTATAAAAGCAACCTTCTGCCTTACGAGGTATACTACATTCCAGGCTACAGTTTCTGTTGTCCTGGAACGAAACTGGCCAAACAACTAGCTCGATGTGATGTTGGCATTAATTATCTTGACGATATGTGCAAGCAGCACGATATTGCCTACTCCCTCAGCAAGAATATGGAATCAAGGCACCTACCTGACGAGATACTGTTACAGGAAGCCGTAGAGATTATATAATCGTAAGACGCAGGACTTGGAGTAAAATTCGCGGCGTTGGGTTATCCAAAATCATGAAGGCCAAAAATAAATAACGAATTGGTGCTCATCGAACCAGGACCCACAAGACCAAGGTTAATTAACTCAAGACTGGAGCAGGAATTCAAAAAGCAAAGGATAAAATCAGAATCTCGACAAAAATTATGGATTGATTTCTTTCCCTACTTTTATCTGCATTGGGTGTTCTCGGTGGCCTCATCGGCGCTACGAGTGGTATGGTGCCAGCAGTCAACACCTCCAAGAACGAGTGCAAGCTGTTGGAGGAAGTACGAAGACACAATGCCAGCATGGAAGCCTTTGTCATTGACAAAAAAAAAGGTGTACCCCACAAATCGTTTGAGTCATGTGAAAGATACGAGTGAAAAAAATACCTAAGTTCTCTGCCGAAATGTCAGATCACTATTATAGATTCAATAAGTTCCGTTCGAAAAATTAAAATACCACATTTCCGGGTATTGATTATGCGAGACAATTAACCTTGCATGCCAAAGAATTGTGAGTGTTCCATTATTGATTAAGAGGCGTCGACAGGTCATGACACCCACTGGTTAGCATACATAAAATCTGGAAACAATTTTCTGTGATTTAAGACCTCAGCCAGAACAATGATGGTTTCTGGGCCGGACCACTACGTTGTACAATTACGAAACCGAACAGCGGTCTAACCAAATAAACTGTGGTCGCTTGTATAATGTTTGCAGGCTTTGACAGCCATTGTCTCAAGTAGCTTGGCTTATGGATTATAGCCGTGTCCTTGGCAAATAATTCACAAACGTTTCGGTCGGCATTGCAGTCGCCATCATCAGGGAGCAGTAGGTAACTGCTCCCTGATGATGGTGACTGCAATGTCGACCGAAACGTCGGTGAATTATTCCCAAGGACACGGCTACAACCCAGAAGCCAAGCTCCTTGTGGTCACTTGTGCCTTTGCTTTCTTCTTAAAATAATTTTAAAATTATACTTGATTGTTTTAACACCATGGTTAGCTAGTATTTTTAATTTATTTTACAATAAATATATTTTTTTTACCTTTAACACCTAGATTCCGATTCGAATAGTATAGTCCAGGTAGTCTCCGGGATTCAAATTTGAGAACTCGGATTCGATCAAAATTGTGTTTTGCCCCGTCACCAGTATTCATTCAAGTCACGTGGTTATTGGCCCACGTTTATTTGAACATCTCCTCAGCAGCAAAAAAAAAAGCAACGAGGCAGGACAGTCCAGGGCGCACGAACAATGGCCGGCTTGCTTCAGCTCCTGCGCCGCTGTTGAAGAGTCCAGCGCCGGGCTGTTGGTGGGGCAGGGGGGAGGGGTGCACATGTGGGGGGCGAGTCTGTACCCGAGGCGGCCACCTCGCCCTGGCTCGTTAATTGCTGGGTGCAGCGCCGCCGCCTTAATGAGCGACCGTGGGAGCGAGATCAGGTTACGCGCAGCCACGGGCACCACGTGAAGTTCTTGTGCGTGCCGACGAGAATCGCTATTATTCTCGCCTGCTTCAAACCATCCGCGCAACTATTATTCAAGGGTTTATATGCTTCAAGAACTATGTAACAAGAGCCAACTACATAAGTGTTTCCTTTCACAACATTTGCTAAATGGCTCCTTATATTTTAATAAGAAACAAGTCATAATGAATTTATTTTCACGCGTTTTTTAATACTTATAGAAATATTTCAAGTTTAAAATAAATACTAGTATCAAAACTCGAAACAATATAGTAACTAATGAAAATTATTTAATTATTACAGTTACCGATCAAATAGGAAATTTTGTATATTTAAATTATATAAAAGAATGCTGCTTAACTAATTACCATTTAAATAACATTTTACAGGACGTTAACATTTTGAGAGACGGGAATTCGTTCATAATTAAATTGTCAAATTACACTAGAAATTGTTGGTTCTTCTGTATTTTAAAGTTTGTCGACACGACTGTAGTGATTGGTTTAAATATCTCTTCATTTTACATTTCACGAGCAAGTCTCACTATTCTAGCAAGTAGATATTTTGCACGAACAGACTGTAGAGCTCGATGAAGGTTAGTTGCCAAGTCCGACATTGTACTGACTGAAAAAATTTTTTGCAAGACTTTCTTTTATAATTTTATTTATTCGTCCAATGGTTAGCAGTATCTGCTTTCGTTGCCAAGTAAGTTAGTGGTACATTCAGGCTACTTTGAAAAGCCCTCAAACCATCGTGTCTTTGTGCGTTGGATACTTCGATCATGTCGTGAATTTTATAATCCGAGGCGTCCACCTGCTGGTAGATGGCTAGAGGATACTGTATAAATTTCTGTTTTTTATACCTACTTTCTAATATTTAAGCCAGTAGTGAAATGTATTTCCGGATATCGGCATCGTGAGACTTGAGAACAGTATGTAACTCGGTAGTGTGCCAGCTACGACCGAATTTCGAAGTGCCATGACTCATGTTTGACGATAAACTGATCAAAACCTTGTCTGTACCTGCCTTTATATAGTGGCCATTACTTGAATCTAACTAAGAATTCATGCTCGTTTTTCCAGGAAAAAAGAGAACATGTCTTTGAATTCCTGAAACATCATGTCGGTATTCATGTGATCGTCTTAAGCATGATGTAATTTTAAGTTCGTCATTGCGGAACCATACTATGACGTTAGCATTGTCTCATAGCAAATGTTTCGGTATCATACTGTACGTCTGACACAGGTAAATGCAGTATACTTCTGCTTGTCTGCCCACGAAAAAGTACTCTTGAATGAAACCTTGCTTCTCACACACGACATCGTCCAAAACAAACATGTAATTGGCTCTTGCATCGCCAGGAGGCAGATCATCAATATTTATCGGCAAATGTAAAATACTCCAGGCCCTGCACCGATCTTAGAATCGTGGTCAGCCGCTGGTACTTTGGCTTTTGCAATGTCTTGGAATATAGGTGTACACATATTCTAACCTAAGACTGTTTTGTACTTCCAATAAACCCAGCATAACGCACATTTTGCCACAGTTAGACGGACCTACCCTAATTACTCTAGTATGGTAGTTTCAATTTATTATAGTCACTGGTTATCGATACAAACATCCAAGATACTTAGTAAACCAGTATGGTCAGTCTTGTGATGTTTTCCGCCTTACTGGACAGGATATTCAGGTCATCGGTATTGTGTACCGGTCGTTCAGCTGGAGTCCGTAGGAAACATTGGTGCGGGATGTTTTGAGACGAAGCAAACAGAGATCTAGAGATTCGCTCGTGCGGGTGGCAGAAAGCGATGTGTGGTGAGCAAGATATTGAGACAGCGCTTCGAGTCCAGGCCTACGGTCATATAGACAGGTCTGGCAACCTACCGTCATTACCCATCCGCTTAGTGAAGCTCGCGGTGGTCTACGATCTGAAGAAGTGGGACCCATTATTAACAATGCGTTTGATGGGAGTTTCATATAAAATAAGAAATAATTTTTTTAAGGTTGTTCAGATTTGAACGTTGGTTAAAGATAGGATTTTTAAGTTTATTTCAGAGCTTTTAAGGGGTTCAATGCATATAAATATTTTGGAACTTCGCCACAATTGTCAGTAAAATGTTATAGTGACGTTTTTTCCGATCCTTAACAAACTAGATCTCCCATAAAAAAGTATTTTTTATTTGTAAAGTCCATACTTAAAAAACTTATATTTGATACCTGTACGTTGTAATCTTCAAGCAAGTCTCATTCTTTCGAATGTGATTTTTAATCCTGCAACTCTTTTTAATTTAAGAAATATTTCTACTCTTTAATATTCCTGTCATTGCAGCTTGCAATATTTTTTTTTCTTTTAACAGGGTCGTTAGAGAGTTATAATAAAAAAAACTTAATTGTTTCAAGCCATAACTTACATCACAACTAGGCGCAATACCAGAGCGAGGCATTCTCTCTCAACACTTAAACTTAATTGACAAATATTGGGGAAACTTTTAAGGAATCGGTGCAGATAAGGCATTTATAAAATAACCAAAACGAATTAAAAAAGTAGCAATCTGGGAAAAAATGTTTACAAAACTTGTGATGGAATAAGGAATAATATCGTATTGTATAAGAAACTCCCATTTAAAACGATGTTAATAATGGGCTAAAGCCTCTACTAGCGCTTTAGTTGCCAGGCCTCCGCGAGCCTCACTATGTGGACGAGACACGCCTACACAAAGGATGGGAAGTGGCCGGTCCTACCTCTGTATGACCGTGGCTGAGGCCAGGCTGAGAACCACGCGTGCGAGGGCCCCACAAGGTAAGCACGGGGGACACGCCGTGGTATGAGGTGTTCGTCTTCGTCCCCGACGTGGCCGCGAGGGGATACCACAGCCCGGCGTCGATGTGCGACCGTCGTTCGATGCGCCGTGTCTGAGCTGCCACGAGGCTCATACCACGACTGCGCCGCTGAGGACATGAGCCGTGGTTCAATTGGATAAGTACAGCATCACTGCTTAAATCAAGGTCCATACCCTCCCCTTGCTTTTAAAAACATAACACATTGTTAGGATTTTATGTGGGGAGAACTACTGGGTTTGTAAGGAATAGCGCATTTAAGTTTTATTACAGTTTAATTGATTAAAAATATTAACATTACTATATAATAGATAATTGTACTTAAAAATTCCCGATCACCAATCATTGGCACTAAAAATGTTTATTCTCAAGTTACACAATGTCTGTCAAGTTCCACAGTTCACACTCATCACTGGAGTTAGGCTCGACAGTGGTTCGCCCCTTACCTCGCGCCTGTCCACACACACAGTCTCGCGCCACTCAGTCGCACTCTCTCGATCCCGACTCTCCGCGTCGCGCTACTCTTACCTTCTTGTCAATGTCGTACTTCCCTTCAATTGCTGAACTCTCAGAACTCTCGGAACTCTAGGAACACCCGCGAAGGCTGGTGTCGCTGCTTAAGTACCTGTGGCACCCTTCTCGAACCAACGAGAGCAGCTGTGGCGTGTCGTGTTATCCCGTGCCGATTCGAGGCCCGAAACATCGAGATTGGCGACACTTGTACACACACCTCTCCATGCGGCGGCCCTGTAAACCCGGGATTCCCAGACCACCAAACGAGGCGGGACGATGCAGTGGTGACTAAGTAGGAAGGGGGTAGCAAGGATCCTTATAATCCAATCAGGCACGCGTGCCATGTCTTACGTCGATGGACTGTGCATGACGTTAGTGGTCGTGCATGGCCGCCAGCCCGCTCCGAAACTGGGGCGCGTCGCGGTCTTGCCTCTCGCGTTCGTAACAATATCAATGTAAGGATAAAACTGTAGCTGTTGCAAATGTTAAAAATCCTATTTTTATGCAAACTATTAATGACAAGTCGCCTACTCTTAAATAATCTCTTCGTAACGCAACACTTCATGAATAACTTAATGTAGGATAGTATCCTGTCTGTAACAAAATGGTTAAAAATAAGGGATGAATGACCTATAACTGGTGCGAAGCCGTTCTTAGTTGCCTACCTCGATTCTGCTGATGTAGAACATGACGCTGACTAGTGACATCCTTTAAGGTAACTTAATTGATAGAATTTATCTTTAATCTCCCACTTTATTTGTCGGATGACACAGTCGTGCGATTTTTTGATATCTATAAACTAGGTACTAATGTCATATTTTCTGTTACACTAGAAAAGGGGGCTTTTTAATCACCCACTACAAAAAAAAATATTCAAACGAAAATATTAAATCTAAAGAAACAGTATTTGTAATTGTTTAAAAAAATTTAATGTGTTTTCTTTCTTGAAGGGAATTACAAAACGTTTCAAAATATTTTCACTTGTAATAAAACTATTCTCAATTATGGAGCTGTGAAATTCAGTCCGAGAATAATACTGGGTGGAAAATTTACCCTTCCTCCGAGGGCTTCCGGTAACAATAGTAAGCGATATGAGCAAAAGTAGGTCACTCCCGATTCCCCAATTATCTGCAGCGCCGCCAAGGTAGAGAGCCCGGCCGCCTCGCTTGTAATTGCCCCGGTGTCTTCCCCGCGACTACCCACCACCCCCCTCCTCACAGGGGCAGTGCCGCTAAACCAACCTGCTATGACACGGACACAACAGATGCCGCCGCAGCGGCGACCATTACCTCGCCCGCCCGCTGCATGCATAATTCCACCCTTCGCGTGGCAAACTGCCAGGGACCCCCTTCTGCGCCGGGGGTAGTCCCCCACCCCGCAGGCCTACCCCTTCCGCGACTGGCCATTGGTCGCCCAACCCGCACAGCCAGTTAGTTACAATCACTTAACAGGGTGACCATTAAAGAATATACCTGTTTCAATTGTATATTATATTTAATTATAAACTATTTAAAACAAATCATAAATAAAATTGAAATCAAACTAACATAATTTTTGTTAAAAATGTGCACATTGAGGTATGCGGATCACACCAAACATAAAGAACCAATTCTTCCCTTACTTTAATTAACAAGTCCGGAGTAATGGAAACAATAGCCTCATAAATTCTGTGTCTCAACTCTGGCAGATCATTAGGTAGCGGAGGAATGAAGACACGATCGTTTATAAAACCCCAAAGAAAGAAAGAAAGATCACATGACTTTATGTCGAGTGAACGTGGAGGCCAGCGAAAGGGAGCTCTGTCGTTTCGACCATCACGACTAATCTAACGGCCAGGGACTTTGCAATCAACCACTCTCGTACAAAGAGATTTTAATGGAGAGGGGATATATCCTGTTATAAATAAATTTTTAATTTTCACCCGTTACTAATTACGCTCAGGTCGCCAATCAGCATAGGTGGTACTGCAAGCAAGATAACAATAAAGCAGCGGCACTTTCGCTTACCTAAAACTATTTGAGTTTCTCTTTAATGGTGACTTTGGACCGACAACATACAACGCTTACATTTGCTACTAATTAAATTTATAATTGGGATCTTCTTTTATGGGCATACTGTATTTACTTTCATTAGCAGTACAGCACAGAACTTACCTTCCTTAGATGGACCAAAGGCAAGGTATTGGCTGGTTCATTCTTATTGTAAATAGTATAGAAAAATTTTAGAAAATAAAATAATAAAAAAATATTTTTACTGCATGAAATAAACATAACTATTATATTTAATCTTTTCGAATATTTGAGAAATATGAAGTCTTCTTAAATAAAATTTACATAATTTTCCAGAAGTTTATAATTTCTTCTAAAAGTTTTCATTTTTTTAAAATTGTTTAAAGATATGAACTTTATTTAAAATTGCTGACTTCTGAAAAGCATATTTTTGAAGAGGCATGGTTCAAATCTAAGCTAAGACATTACCGTGTGTAGATTTTGAAATAGTTCTATTATCTAATTGAATACTATACCTCCAATAATTAAATATTTATAATAATTCCTTAAGATTTTAAAATTATTATTAATTCATATACCTATTTCCAATGCAACACACGATATTGTTTTAAATTTATTTCGAACTTTACCGCTTCAAACATATGCGTTGCAGCGATCACTAATTTTACATTCAATGCAAATTTTTTTAAACTAGTCGAAGCAAGAATTGAACCAAGAAGGCCCTCGCAAATGCAGCTTTATATAAACTATGTAGAATATTCTGGAAACATGATGTGCCGACACTGCACCCTGGTGTATTCTTGGATATTCTGAAAACATTTAGAAAAGAATAGAAACTTCTGGAAGATTATGTAAATTTTATGTAGGATGACGCCACATTACTCAAATATTTCAAAAGTTTAAATGTAATAGTCTATATTTCATATAGTGTAGAGAAATATTTTCATAACTATAAATTTTTGGTTAATTATTTTTCTCTACTTCCTGTTAAAATTCACAGAGTAATACCAGGTTAAATAACCTATGTGCAATAGTCTCTAAATCATTAATTTTTCTCTATGATAACCTTTTTTAACATAGCTTCTTATATTAAAATTTATTGTACATATAAAATTTTTTGTTTAATTTCATATTTTTTTTTACATAAAACAATCAACATACTCTGATTAGGAGCAACCAAATGGAACATTTATGTTAGTAATATTTGAGTGGAATACTAACTTCTGGTTGAACATGAAGTGCTGCTTATTTTATTCATAAAGAGTTGTCATAGTTGTACAAATGGTTTGTGCGAGAAATTACAAATAAATAGCACGAAGATTGATTTTAGGAAGAACTGTCATTATTTATAGAGCCTATTCTTGAGTGAAATTCGTCGATTCTGAGTTATGGAGTTAGTCAAGTTATAGACTCCATCAATGGAACATTATGTGACATGTTGATATTCCTGTCAAGAGCCAAAACATTATGACACTTTACTAGGTTAAGTTATTTTTTCAGTTATTTAATATTTAACAATAAAGCCTAATTATTAATTAATTTCATACTTAATCAAATTATATTTTTATCCGTGACACTGGTGTCAAGAGTATGTGTTTACCAAATTGTTTAATTTGTCTTTTAGTTTATTTGTTTCGATGAACTGGGAGTACTTACCTCGCTTTGACAAAAGCTTTCTTAAAATGGTTCTCATTGTGTTTAATCTTCATATAGGTATAGAAACAAATAGTATTTGTCGTTAATGTTTTTGTGCATTAAGAGAGTGATCTGCTTTAGGGTACGAATATAATTTATAACAAAAATAAGCGGGTTACGTTAAATAATAAACAAAGCTAACTTCTTGAGCTGTGGTTCACTGAGTTTTTGGATCAGTGAAATGTTTAGTATTTTTTTCCCAATTATGCCTACCTTCTTAACGTGCCAAAAGATATAAATGCTGAAATTATTTATTTCCCCTCTTTTTTTGTGATAGTGAATTGCTTGTGCGTTGCTATTGAGTTACGGCTATTTAATTAACCTGCCAGAAAATTGAGCGTTCGCACTTAGGTTATTTTATTAAATTTCGTTCAAAGTTATTGCAAATTTCTGGTGAAGAGATATATATATATATAGAGAAATTAATGTACGTTAACCATTATCAGTTATGAATTACTTGCTTATCAAGTCCTCGCTCTTAAATCAACACCATCAAGAGATAGGTTAGGATCAAAGCACCGAAAAATAAAAATAACTTAGCAAAACAAGGCTACCATAAACCTTCACACACACACACACACACACACAGTATCTTACCATAAAACGTTTCTTCCTTTGGTTTGGGAAATTCTAAAACAAGTTGCTAGGCACTTCAAAGGCGTCTGCCGGAAACAGGGGTGCGATTCCAATGCATGGAGTTCCTCTCTTATTTTAATCAAATGCTATGGTAACGGTCTGATACGTAGCAGAAAAAAACTTAAATAATGTTTTTTTCATGATATAAAAAAGTTCATTTAAATTGCAGTTTCAAAAAAACTTGTAAAAGTTTCCATTATTTAGAATTTAAATTTCCCACTTCACAAAATTTGATTTCAACATCTTCGGGCTGGTTTTTATGATTTTCGTTATTTTCATTACTACAAATATTAATTACTGTTTAAAAATTTTACGTATTTTTCATAATGTTGCAAAAAATTCTCCCGTATCCCCCACCAGTTCAATCCGTCGCTTCTCTTTACCCCATTTCATCTCACCTCATGCATTCATCAGGCTGATCCCAAAGACAGATCTGTCACGCGGGTAGGACAGCCAGCCTCTATGAGTGTCAGCCCCACTCCATCCATATACAACCTGCCTCAGACGGAAGAACACGTGTTGATATTCTCACACACCAACTTGGTATTTTCGTTTTTCTGTTAGTTTTCATGCATTTTTTGATGCACCAATTTTCTCACCGGACTTTTATTTATTGTTTGGTATCTTTGAACTGTAGAAAATCTTTTAAGTTAAATTAACTGTCAATACTTTGCTATACTTGATAAACATAATATAAAATAAAAATACCCTTATAAATTTAATGATATGACTTTTATATAATACCTTGCAATCACTATAAATTGAAACAACAAACATTGCAAGTGAGGCTTAAGACGCGCAAGCATGAAGTTAGGTTCATGATTTAAAATTTGATAACAATTTTTAGCATATTTTTGAGTCATTGTGTTTACAATTATTGAAATAACTTATTCAGAATTTTGCGAATTAGCAGTGGTTTTCGCAGAGAAATTATCATTATTACTACTATTATTTATTTAAACGGACTTATACGTAAGTAGATATTAATACCGCATGGGTGAACCTTTTCATTATTAAATGGTAGAACGACTAAACTACACATTAAAAATTTTTGGTCATGTCCCTTAATATGTAAATCAAGTTTATAACCTGTAAAATGATTGTTTCATTTTCTTATAATTGAGCCTTTTCCTTAACAAGTGTTTAATTTGCTAATCGCTAGAAACTTCTCATTTCATTTTTGAGAACACTAAAAGGAAATATTTTTACCTGCGGTAAATTAATTGTTTTAGATATTGCGGAAATAGATTGAAAGACTTATGTTTGTTTGTAAGTTCATGTTTCCTAAAGAATAGTTTTAAAAATTAGTTTAGGAAAGCAGTAAATTATTTTATTATTTTAGAACTGAAAATATATTTATCTTTTAAAATGATATAAGAAAACAAATAGTAAAAATTGTAATTTAAATTTACAAAATATGGTTTTAGACATAAAGAGTAATAAAATATTTTAAGTGTAAAGTCACTCAGTGTAGCACCAAAGTTAAAAATATACAAAGTGACTAATAAGAAAGTATTTAATTTTTTAACCCGTTTACTTGAAACACAGATCCACTCTGAACTTCACGAACTACATGAACAATATTTCATATATATATATATATATAAATATATATATATATATATATATATATATAAATATATATATATATATATATATATATATATATATATATATATATATATAAATATATATATATATATATGATATGCCACAAGTCACGAAGGGGTTATAACTTTTAATTACTCTTTTTATTCATATTTGTTTCCACTAATTTTACACACTTAAATATCAAGAATAGGAGATAGTTTGCATTTTCGTGTGGAATATATTTCGTAATAATTAATTGAAACTAATGACAAATAAGGAAGTGATTCACAGTTTTAACCACTTCGTAAGTTTTGTCCTAACCTGTGAGTGTGCCTACACACACACACACACACACATATATATATATATATATATATATATATATACATACATACAAACACGAGGGCTATTCGTAAATTAAGCTACATTCGGTAATTAAAAACAACTGCTGACGAGAAAAGGTTTTTATTGAGTTTTAATTTTCAACAGAACAACATTAAACGTTCACATTATCGTCATTTAATTCCAAGCCCTTTGCTCAACGCTGCAGTAGTTTCTTTAACCCTTTGCATAGAAGTTCGCCGCCTGCAAATTAAACCACTCGACAATCGTAGTTTTGTGCGTTTTGCTGTAAATGTTGAACTACGTTTCATGAACTCAACAAAAATTAATCACCTTTGGTCCCCAAAAAAAATGTTGCCATCATTTTTAGACTCTAGTACGGAGATTGCTTAAACGTTTTCCGTAGATGTTTATTAAGAGCCTGTACTTTGGCAATACGCATTGCTTATTCAAAGTCATTGATGCCTATGTCCAAGCCGTCACTTCCATTCCTAGTCGGTGAACGTATTTGCAGAGCGTTGAGAAAAGTGTGAAACCCACCTTCCGACGAAATAGGAAGGGGGGTCCCGTCCCCGACTCACTCTGGGTAACTATCCAAACTATTAAAAAGCAAAACCTGAAATATGTACTAAGCTCTAGAAAATTTCCCCAAGTGGAGGAGCAATAAAAAGGATTATATTCACAAACAATGACGGCTAGTCTTTGGTGAATTAAAATGAAAAAGCAGAGTAATAGTAAGCCAAATTTTAATAAAGGCAACTTCATTTCCAGGCTTCATAGAAAATTGAAAATTCGTACATAGCATTTACCTATTTCTACCTTAAAATTACCATAGCGAAAATATAACGCTAATAAAAAAATCAAAGGTGTATACAAATGCAGGTACTACTGATAGAAAATGAATAAATATGACAAAATGCAATTTAAATAACTATATAATTATGCAAGTTCAAATGTCCTACTGGGAGCCGGATTTAAATATTTACGCACGTCGATACAAGCTTTCACGTCTTCCTGCTTAAACACAATCAGCTGTTAGCCGTGACCTTCACAAAATATAGACAGTACAGTCAAAGGCGCCGGGTATTGTCACTCTTTACGCCGGGGGGGGGGGGGGGGTGCGTCACTAGAAATGTTTAGTTCCGTGGGCAAAAAGGGAATCCAAAATCAAAGTTTAAATTACAAATATCTTGACGTATGACGTAAATACATACAAATTTGTGCCGCACTGAAAATTACTCAACGTCATACTTAGTAGCATACAATCGTTATATTTTCAACATATCTAATGGGTAAGTCCAATCAGCACAAGCCAACTGTAAAACGCGCTTCGTAGATGAAAGCCCATTGCCAAACTATTCTTCTTAGGAATATTCTTTTCTTGTTCCACAACCGCTAAACAAATACTTTGTGTCGCCTCTTTACCTTAGCGTCATTCTTGATGGTATCGCAGCTCAATACGCCTCCGGGCAAGGCAAGGCCTCATAACTGGTGGTCCCGGCATGGGCTGGCCGGTACAGAGTCGAAGCGGTTACGCTGGTCTCTCGGCGCGGTCTCTCAACACGTCCAGTCGCGGCGACTCCCAGTCCCACAGTTCACACCGCCACCGCCGGCACTCAGGCGCTGATTACGTCATCGGCGAAGCGAAGTACCGCTCCCAGTAGCCGGCCATAGAAACACAATCGATATATTGAATATTTATAAAACTAGAACGAAACCAAACAAAGAATAACCAATAAAAGAAATAATCACAATAATTAAATAATTAAAAAAAGTACAGCAACTGACCTTTACAAAATTAAAAAGGGTACTTTAAAATGGAAATAAATCCATAAAATCAATAAAACCAAAAATATAAAAAATAGTATAAATGTGGCCCGGGGGCCACAAGTGTTTGGAACTGAATTGCGAACATGTGAAGATGCGAAGTAGAGATGTTTGTAAATTAAAACTGTTTATAAAAAGTTATTCTCACGATGTAATTTTCTTTAATGACCGAACGGATCTTTCTTCACGTATATCCCCCCGTATACTAAGCAGTCACGCCGAGTAATCCCCAGGCATCCAACCTCTCGTCGGGATCTCTCCCCAGCTGAACTCCCCCGCACTGACGGCGCTCGGAACAGCTACACGGGTTCGAAATGAGCCGCACTTTGTAAGCACACGTGCAGTTTACGCGGACCGGGCCGGGTTACGGGCCGATGAAATGGGGACCAATACAGTTTTATCGCGCCGTACGGTGCCATCACGCGCGCTAAGCGGTAATGATTGCCGCGCAGAGGTCGTCGGGCGCCGAGCTCTCGTTAAAAACAAAACCGTGTCCCTGGACGCACTCCCGGGAGAATCCCGACTCCGGCCGTTACCGTCACAGTTTTGCTCTTTAAGGCGGGGATGATGCTGCGCTCGAGCGCTACCACACTGTCAGCAGGAACCTGCATTCACTCCATAGTACACCAATTTTTGACGTGAATACGTCTTTAAAATTGCTTCCATAGTGGGAGGCAATTAAAAAAATGATAACAAAATCAAGGGATAACGTTTGGTGTTGCAGCTACATATCTATCATCTCCATCCAAAATTTGATTTCACCACTGGATAGCTAAAGGATCAGAGAATTCGTTACGCTAAGTGAGGACTGTGACGCATCGTGCGCGGTGGAGGGGGAAATGCCGCCATTTTGAGGTCATTTTTCTGCGTTTAGAGATTTCCATTTAGTATAACTTT
Organism: Bacillus rossius redtenbacheri; assembly: GCF_032445375.1. Lineage (NCBI taxonomy): Eukaryota > Metazoa > Arthropoda > Insecta > Phasmatodea > Bacillidae > Bacillus > Bacillus rossius. The sequence continues at coordinate 14,901,976 of NW_026962010.1, forward strand.
TGACTCGGAGAAGCTACGACGTTCGTTTGAGTTTCAATCCTCAGCTCTCGTCAAAATACATTGATTGTGTATATAAAATACTAGAGTTTAATAGTTACAGTGAATATATATGGTGTAAAAATAAAAAATAGCGTATTTTATGTTTTGTATTGAAAATATTACCTGTCACGTACACGTATTCACGTACAACGTGTCCATGACACAGTCACATCCCATTTTTTTATATTTTTTGTTGATAAACTAACTGAAATAGGTAAGAAATAGTGGTATACGTGACAAAACAATGGACTAAGATTAAAAAAAAATTTAAGAACATTCTTCGTAAAATCTTTGTGAATTTGTGGATTCCAAAACTTGAGAAATTAAAAATGTATTTACCATGTAAATTTTACATATTACATTAGTTTTGTTCTTAATACTTAGGTTTAAATTCATTAATTCTAATTTTTTTTCTATCAATGGTGGTCTGAATTTCAAGTGAAATTGGAAATATCCATTTCGATACATTCAAGAGGAACCAAATATTTTTAATGACTGTATTATACATATAGGTAACGTTTTGTTTGTTATAGGAAATTCTGGAATGAGAAACGGATTAAGTTACTTCAACCCGTAGAGAGGACAAGGAGAATTTCGTGGGGAAAAAAATAAATTATAAAAAAATATCATAGCCCATAAAAACAGTCGGCTAACAACAACGATACAATTGTAACAAGAACAGACAAGACAGACAAACAAAAGGCTTTGCTAACGCAGTTACAAACCGATGAACCCAGCTATGATACAAAACAGATAATGTGGACGACACAACGAAAACACAGCTACGCGCAGGCTAACTCAGCAATGAGACTAAACAAACATTCTGGACCACGACACAGACGAACACAGTATGCTTTCTAAGACAAACAGTTGCGATGTTTTTGGAACTAACATATGTTCCCGTCATCAGGGACAAACAGTGCATGCACGATAACTGCAAACATTTTTCGAAAATTAACTGTAGAATAAATCATTTTTTTTTTACAAAATAACATCCTAGTTACTATGGAGAATAAGACAAAGAACATTAACCCCTTAAGATAAAAATAACTTCACCTGTTTGGAATAAACGTGTCTCCTATGAGTACTAATAAAAACGTTTGCAAAAGACTTAATGATTACACAAACCGTTAGCTTAAGAGGAGGCCAAAACATTTCATAATAGTTAATAACTACATTAATATGAACAATTAAATAACTTTATTGTAAAACTCCTCGATTTTATCATTAACTTTCGGTTAAGCAATTAGTTAAACAGCAAATCTTTAGGACTAGTGGTGACGAAACAGATTTTACGGAACAAAACTTTTCATTACTTCTTAAGTACACATAAATCAAGCCGTTAAAATTACTGTAAAACTTTAAAATATGAGCACAATATGCCATACCGTTATTATTGTTATATCTCACATCGCAAGGTACGAAGGAATATGTTTAATGTTAAGTTTAAAGGAGTAAATGGATAGGTTATTGTTTTGGAAGTTTTCATTAGCGGCACAGCACAGAACTTAACTTTCCTTAGCTGGACCAAAGGCAAGCTATTGGCTGTTTCAATTTTATTGCAAATGTTCTGGAAAATTTATTGAAAATAATACAATACAGATATTTTTACTGCTTTAAACAGTAAGAACCTAGTTGCTTATGCTACTCGTCGTAGAACTTATTCCTGTTAAAACTAAATGTATCAATTTCCTTGAAATAGCTCCTCAAACATATTCTACCATCATAAATTAATTTATTTAAAGTTTCAAGAAATGGTGGTGTTATAAATATTTCGAAAGATCTGGTTACTATCATCACTTAAAAAGGAAACTGTAATATTCGTTAAGCCTGAGCGCCATAGAAAATTTGATAAACAAACACAAAGCTCAAATCAAACTACTATTGGAATTCAACTCATATAGACGATTAAAAAGCAATAGAAAAGTGTAGCTAACTTTATTTTGCGGATCAGTCAACTATAAAAATGTTGTTAATGAATGAGTAACGATGTTTTATCGTGGCAGAAACTATCACCCTTGTGGTGACATCTACTATCACGAGAGACCTCTCATTGTGTCGGACAGGCATCGCACTCAGTAAACTATCGGAATGTTGTTTATGAAAACGCAAAATTTAGTCTATCGTTGCACTAACTATCGCCCTCTGTCGTGACAGCTCTCATCGTGGTGCTTACCCGTCATGCTGAGCACACTAGAGAACTGCTGTTGATGCACGTCTAAAGACTATCAGTCCAGCTTCCAGTCCGGACTGCTATGTCCTAATTGACAGTTCCGATTGAATTGAGACCCTCTGCACACACTATCAGTCCAGGTGCTGAGTTTGGTACGAACAGTCCGAACTGACAGTTTGGTGTTCCAGTGAAGCCTCCCCCACACACGATCAATCTTTTGGTTGATTTTGCTGTTGGGTTGTATCGTTTTATCGTGGCATATGGAAGATACTTTTGATGTTGCAATTGCAGTTGCACTTTTAGTTAAAAAAAATAAAATAAAAGCAAAGCAACAAAAGATGTCTGCCAAGACACTCAGCTGATGGACTAATGGACTGTTTTTTTTTTTGGACTGGTGAGACGCTGTTCCCACACTCGGCAGATCGGAATGGTTGTTATCGAGACCATTAGTTCCGACTACCCAGTCCAACGTCCTTGCTCACGCACACGACAGTTCCAACTGTTCAGTTTCAACTGACAGTTCGTACCGATCGTGTGTGTGGGGCGGACCGTCACCCTCTGTCGTGACATATTCTGTCACGAGAGACACCTCTCGCGGTGTCGTTGAGGCGTCGCGCGCGGCACACCGATGTAGCGCGAGTGTCGTGGCAGTAGCTGTACCCCGCGCTGAGCACCTCCCTGGACCGCGGCCAGGATGGCGGAGGGACCGCGGCGGACGGCAACGCAATGGTCGCGCGGATCGATGCGGCCGCCGGCAGTCCCCCGATGACCGGCGACTGGTTGCGGTTCGCTCGGCTTCGCGGAACACAGGCGCCGCACGAGCAAACTGGGTTCCATGTGGTCCCCCCTCGCGGACCCTCTGAAACAACCAGCTGCGTTCCATGGACTCGCGCGTGCTGGATTCACGCTGCACAGACGAGTCTTTTTAAATAACTCCCATAAATAGTTTGATTTAGACTTTTCACAACAAATCTTGCATCAAATTTAACCAATTTTTTTTTTACTAATGTTCAATGTGATATGGCAAACACCCAACCTAAAGTCCAATTCTTCCCGTACTTTGGTTATCACGTCCGTATTGAAAGCAATAGCCTCTTCAAATCTGTGTCCCAACTCTGGAAAATCATTAAATAGCCGCGGAACATAGACACGATCTTTTATAAAGCCCCAAAGGAAAAAAAATCGAATGGCGGAATATGAGGTGAACGTGGAAACCAGGGAAAAAGTGTTCTATCGTCTTGACCACTACGAATAATCCAACGGTCAGTGACTTTGACGATTAAACTCTCTTGTTAATGGGGAGGGGCTTCATCCTGTTGCTCAATAAAGTTTTCAGGTTCAAACTCTACTAATTGGGGAAAGAACAATTCTTTCACGCTGCAAGCGAGAAAACAACAAAGCAGTATTCGCGCATGCGCTTCTCTAAAATGGTTTCAGTTATACTCTTAATTGTGGCCTTGAACCAAAACCTTACAATGCTTACAGGTAATACCTGTACTATGAATAACTGGGACATTATTTGATGGACAAACTGTATTTTGTATAGACTTTCTGGTAATTCATACATAATTTAATAGTTTGTTAAATAAAGTTAAAATATTCCAGTCACTATGTTTAACCACGTCATAATCTACTACTAGAGAATACCAAGAAATAATAAAATTACTTTTAGGAAGGGTACTGTGTATTATCAACAGTGTAATGCCAGTTTTCTAAAATTATTTCATTCTTGGGATTCCTTTTTGCTATGACTATTTTAGTTTATCAAATATATTCCACTGTAGTTCCACTATCACAGTGGGTTTTTTGGCACACCAATAAGTTAAAAATGTACATTTATGTTAACGAAAGTGACTATGGATTTATGTGAATACATGTGGGTCCTCCATCTTTATGCAACATTTCCGTTCATTGACTTCTATTTCATTTTCACGAAATACTTCTACCAAAAGCCTTATACTGAGATATAAGATGTTTACACATCGATAATGTAATACGGACAATTACGAGAGTAAAAAATTATATCAAGCACCAACTGGAATATATTTACCATGTGCCAGAATTAGTAACTCATATTAACATGATTTTGTGCCTGTTAAAATTTAATGTATAGTATTAATATCATCATAATCAACTTTTATCAGCATCATCTCTCTCATTATTATCATCAATATAACCACATCACCACAATCAACACAATCATCATCATGATCATAATCCCCATCATCATCCTAATTATTTTCCTAATCATCTTCCTCTTCATAATTATCCTCAATATAATTCTCCTCTTTATCATAATCCACATAATAATCTTCCTCTTCATCATCTCCTTTGTCGTCATGTCCATCATCATCTTCCTTATTATTATCATCATCCCTAGCATCATCCCCATCTACATCATCATACCTGTAGAGATCTTGTGGAAGCATAAGAGTACTGAATTAATCGCTCTAACAAGAATAAAAACAGTGGGTATCCCATATGATAAGCCATATAAACTCTGCATGTACAATGGTGAGGACTGGTGTCTTTTTCAGTGGCGTGCACAGCTGTGAATTTTCTAGTATGTGAAACCAAACTCCCCAAGGAAAACGCCTGAAATGTAGGAATTTTTATTTCGCAGCCACGAAAAGGATATTATGTAACCTCACTATGATTGACCTTATGTTTTTAGGAAGGTATTCCTATTGCATGTAATCTAAAAATGTGCTGTTTTATATGAAAAATAAACCTGAGATTCTACCGCCAAGTCTCCGAGTCATGACTTTACAATCTTTACTTTATCGACACCCCAAAATGTTTCAAAAGTCACCTAACCGCTTGCCGCAACATACACCCATGTAAACAAAACACATTTATGTACATGTACAGCAAAGCCATTTTGAAGACAAACTTATATTACAGCGAGTAACATATTTTCAGTTTTGTAGGGTTAATAGTAGAAACTTTTCATTAAATTTTTCGACACAATTAAGACTGGCTATAATGGTACAAAGAATAACGGAAAATAACATGTAGCCTAGTAAAATTTTACACGATTAAGCCTATCTAGAAAAATTGCTACAGACAACACTCATTTTTTAATTTTTTTATAGTTTGTCCTTAAATATATAATATGTATAGGAGAACAGAATGCCAGTTGCAAAACCATATCACAAACACCGATTAAATTGGAATCTTGTCAAGTGGAAAAATTAAACTGTCAGGGGAAAAGAGACTGGTTAAAATGTGAAATTTGAGAGAGGATGAAATTCACAGGTGGCTGTGATGTTCACCTCACACACGTCACTGCAGCCGTGATATTTTCCTCCGAGCAGAGTTGAATTACCGCATTTTTATCGACGTTCCCCTCAAAAGCTACACGAGTTCCCGAACCCTCGCGCGCACACGGTAATTCTCGTACCACCGTCCCACTAAAGGCACGTCGCGGGAGGGGGCAATGTATGGGATTACCTCGCCAGGGGCTTGTGAGTGGGTGGGATAAGGAGATATGTGAGCGAGGGTCGGACCGCAGTGAATGTTGCGGTGATACCACTTCGTGGGGATTATAAGATCAGAGCTTTTGCTTGCGTTGGCCCTTCCTCTTTTTTTTTCCATGAGACGTGGAAAAAGATTGGTGTTTGGAAGGAATAGGGAGGGACCAGAGCGAAAAACCGCACCCGCAAGAGCCACTCACCAGGAAAATTATCGTCCCTATTTTGCGGCATCTTTTATTCAATTTTCTTTCTTTTTTCATCCCCTATCCTTCCAAAAGCCTCGTGGGCAGTTGAAAGAGATCGCGGTTTCCTGCGCACATTAAACCCAGCTAGTGCTAACGTTACTCTCTAGACTGAGAGATGCTTAACCGCCAACTCAGTGCGCCAACGATGGCTTGCCTGGAGGTTGCGCGCGATTTCTAAGGGAGCTTAAAGTTTCATGGTAAGAAACATCCCCTTGACGAGGCATGTTGGATGTTGGATGTACTTCGGCCAGACCACGGGCTCTCTGGTTTGTCTGTGGGGTCCCAGAAAGTGGCAGACTTAGTTAAGCGCTTTGTGATACTCTCAGATGGTGCTTCCTCTGAGTCGACCACGGGCTAGCCTAATGGGTTAAAAGGGTGGTGGGGGTTGGTGGCAGTGATGCTGGTATGAGTCGCTTCAGCCTCTCGTTGTAACTCCTCCTCTAATACCTCCAACTCGCGATGAAACGGCGTATACTTTTCCCTGTGGCTGTAGGGAACCCGTGTTAGTGGCGATCCTGCCCACTCCAGGGAGCAGTTGTAGTAGAGCTGTCTGATGAGGCTTACTGCGGCTCATGATATGTGATTACCCGTCTCGCGTCTGTTCAATCCAACACCAAGGTGTCTGCGCACTGGATAGAGGGTTGGCGTGCATACATTACTGATTATTGTCGCGCCATGTTTGTGGGACAATATTTTATTAAATACACCGTTTACCAATAAAAACCCTGTGTCTAATGAAGCCTCCAGTTTTCACCATTCATTCAGTCAGTATATATTTCTTCACAATTGTGAAAATAATTAAGATCCTTTCATAAAATTATATATAAATACATCTGTAACCACAATTAAATATTTTATTTTAAACGTAAAATAAGAAAATACAATGCCATAGTTAATATATCAACCATAATTATTTTTGTGTTCGTTTAAATAGTGTTGTAGTCACCTTTGCCACTGAATTAGTGAATGATAGCAAACAGAACTTCATGCCCTATGCTATAACTGATAACGTAAGCCATCTAAATAACCAGTTATTCAATCGCAACCATAACTTCCATAACTGAAATTGGAAAATAACAACTTCGCTCGTCTCTAGCTGTTATTGTCGTTTAATGGTGGCAAACGACGATTCAGGCAGCGAATTCTAGTGGTGGTTGCAGAAATTATGAGTGTGATTCGCATCCAGCAATTTTTGTATTTGAAAAGGGAATATTTTATTTATTATTTTATTCATTACGCTCGCTATGACTTTAAAGAATTCTATGTTAAATTTTGTGTCCAACATCAGAGTTATAAGTTTATTCACAACGTGAAAAAATTGATATATATTAATTATATCGGTAACCGAAGTCAGATATTAACATAACATTAGCGAATACTGAAAGACTCATTGACTTTGTTCATGCAGAAACGTCATTAATAAGCCTATCAACAATTCTTCGCTTGACATTTATTTATGTTGACATTAATTTTGGTATTAACATAAATCTAAGGGAGTTACCAAGTAATATTTAATAAATAGGCCTATACTTAAACATGTTAAAAAAAATAATCAACATAGGAGTAAGCGACCGAGCATTAAATATAAGTTCTTTAATAACGACTTAAAATGTAGGATTTTAAAGATTTTCTTATGTAATGTGAAACGTCTTCTATCCTTCTTTATATTGCGGTGCCAACTGCAGAACGGAATGTAGTTTTATAAGTAACTAGCTGACCCGGCAGACTTCGTACTGCCTAATTAAATTGCAATAAAGTCCTGTCAAAATGATTTGTAATGTGACATTATTTTGTTCCTACATATATTATAGTCAGGGCAAAAAATTCTCCTGAACAGAACCGTCACCCTGGTGATAGGGCGTTGTAAATAAGAAATATAATTCAATAAAACATATATAAGCATTTAAAAATAGGTAATCTCTTTATTGTTAATCATGTGAAACATAATAAGTTTTATTTTCATTGTAGTGCTTTTTGATATACGATGTTGTTTGTTTGATTATCTTGTGCATAGACAAACAAATCTGATGGTTTTCCAACACGGGAACAGGCAACATACAATTGACCATGTGAGAAACATGGGTTTTCCAGATTAATACCACAAACACTTAATGATTGCCCCTGGGACTTGTTTATGGTCATAGCAAAAGCAAGCTGAACTGGAAACTGTAGTCGTTTAAAGTCAAACGGCACATCATTCGGAATCATTGGGATGCGAGGTATGAGAACGTCCTCTCATTTATATTTTCCTTTCAGTATAGTTGCTTCTTTCACATTGTTTAGTAATTTTTTTATTGCTAACCGTGTGCCGTTGCAAAGACGCGGTTGGTTGATATTTCGCAACATTATAACAACCGATCCAACCTTTAATTGAAGATTGTGAGGTGGCAATCCTGGCAAATCCAAGAATTTAAAAATTCTTGTGGATATTTCACTACATCATCTTGGTAAGTAGCGGAATCAACTGATTTATATATCCTCGATTCGCCTGTAATTTGTTCTTGTATTTTTAAATTTAATTCATTTACATCTATGTTTTTTGCAGCCAATATAGCTCGTTCGATCAACCAATCATGGTTTCTGTAATTTTGAGAAACATCTGGAAACACCTTCTGAATAAGTTCATCTTTTGATCGAGTTAACTGACAAAAACATGGGGGAATGTTAATGCAGCCAATCAACATGTCTATAGGAAATTTGCCATTACCAATGTCAATGAGTTGTTTAGAGAATATGTTTCCAGATTGGTCATTTTGCAACTCGACACGCATATTCTTGCTTAAATGAAGTACTTTGACATGTTTCCACAAATTGGAGGACTTTAGACATGCATTGAGTTCATCAGCTGGTGTTCATCGTGGAATCACGGGCAATGTTTGACGAAAATCTCCTGCTAATAAAATCATAGCACACCAAATTGGTTATGATTGCTCCGTATATCTTTTAATGTTCTGTCTAAAGCCTCCAAAGATTTTTTATGTGCCATCGTGCATTCATCCCAAAAAATTAATTTACATTGCTGCAAGACCTTTGCCATTGCAGAGTTCTTAGAAATGTTGCAGGTAGGAGTTTCATTGCTTTGCATATTTAATGGAAATTTTAATGCTGAATGGGCTGTTCGACCACCTTCAAGCAAAGTTTCTGCGATTCCCGACGAAGCGAGTGCAAGTGCAATTTTATTTTGTGAGCGAATCGTTGCTAATATTAATGAAATCAAAAAAGGTTTTCGTGTACCAGCAGGTGCATCTAAGAAGTAAATCCCTCCAGTTTCATCATTTATTACATTCATAAGATTATCAAATACATACTTCTGTTGTTCATTCAACAGTGGAAGGTTCGTTTGAATTAATTCTTTTAAAGTGTTGAGATCATACATTTTTTCTCGATTCAACTCTTGGTTAAAAGCATCATCATTGGACGATTGGGCGCGGCCAGGCCTAATTGAATTAATAGTTGGTTTGACATCATCAAGCACATGTCCTCAATTGAAATCAATGCTTCTTTGTAAATTTCTTCACTGATTTGTATATTTGGATTTCCCATTCTATTTCGTATTTGATACAAAATATCATCACACATATAATCTTTGTACTTGATCCACAAATCAATTGGGTTTGTTTGATGGGAAGCATGTAGATAAGATTATAGAAAACAATGTTCGTATTTGAAGAGCGTGTGATGATATTACAGCATCATTGAGAGTTTGATCCCAATGAGCGTCATTTTCTAGCAATTGCAAATGTTGACAGGCTTCCCTGTAAGATCCACACAATTCACCATCAACAGTTCGTAAATGTTGGAATGATATTGGGCCACGTACATTGACTAATAGTAGTCGTAAATAAAAACATTCATCATTGCTTGGATGTACTGAATAAATTCGACCAATGGCATCGGTGGAATACACATCTGGGTATCCTTGAACTTCTTTCCCTTGTTTCCGTCTTATAAATCTCCTTGAGGAATTATTCCAAGTATAATATTTTGGCATTTCAGAATATAGCAATGTTTGTGCAAAATAATCGTTTTGGCATGTCTCAAAAAACTGGTTAATGTAGTAGATGGTGGCTGAGCAGCTCTTTGTACTGCGTTCTGTGCTGTAAAATACACTCTTTGTCCATTTTCTAAATGCACAGCTAAGTGAACAACAGAAGGGTGTCTCTCATGAATAGGAAAATAAAATATTCGCCATACTGCTTCATTACTACTAACATAGCGGCCCATTTGGTATTGTGTAACTTCATCATTGGAATTCTCTCCACCAATTCCAATCACAGCCATATCACTTCCTTTGGTTACATATTTGCAAATGTATTTAATAGATTTCACTGAATGGCGAGATTCAACGTTGATGTGTGCTTTGAAGGTTTTTGATAAAATGGGTGAATATGGGACAATCCAACGATTATCTATTTCAATATCTTGTTGATTTAATTTGACAATTAGTGATCTTCCATTATCTGCTGTCGATCGTCGACGATACATTGGATAACCGTCATTACCAGTAATTGTTTCTGATATTAATGTCCGTGGATATCGTTTTGAACATTTGCCATCCATCATACATGGTGAATTTTGATTAAGAGTTCCACAGGGACCATGTATCATATTTTTGATAACTACCTCATGCAATCCAGGATCTACTTATACATTAGGGTTTTCTGCTGATATCACTGCATCAAATTCATTTGGCCTTATCTTTTCAACCAACCAAATCAAAATGTGTGCATGTGGCAATCCTCGTTTCTGCCACTCCACAGAATACATCCAGCAGCGTGTCTCACCAAACACATAATGGTTTACGATGAAATCCATTAAAGATTTCAATTTTTGTCTAAAGACTCTTGCTGTAATATCATGACGATCAATGGATGATTGCCCAGGGAATAACTCCTGCTTGATTTCTATCCATTGTGGATTGCATGTAAATGTGATGAACAAATCTGCTGTACCATAATGACGAACATACGACATGGCATCTTGAGCATATTCATGCATATGTCGAGGGCTTCCGATGTATGTTGCTGGAAGAATAGTCATCCGACCAACATTCTGTGCATTTCCATCAGTATTAATCGCATCTCGAAGGTGAATATACTCTTCAGATCGGAGTTTGGTCTGATTCAACCTAATGAATGTTAATCTCTCCGTTTCAATTGTAACATACATGTCAACAATATATTTGTGATATAATCGCCGACATTTCAATATGTGATTGTCTTCGTTTTCCCGAATCATTAGGCGGTATGTATAGTAGTTCATTGAACTGACTTTTTTGTTCGTTTCGGAACCTGTAAATAGATTTTGTTTAATTAACATTGTTGAAATATAAAATTAAAATACATAATATAGTTACTTAGATATTATTGACATAGCTAAACTAATATTTTAATTACCTGTAATGGGATTTATCATTTTTATTGAGAAATCATAGCCATCTTCACCTTGCCAAAATATAATGGGATATTGCAGTGCATCATATGAGCGGTGTGTTTCTTTTATACGTTGTAATTGATCATTCCGACGATGTAAAACAATATCACGGGATTCCAAGTTTTCTCCAACTACAACGATAGCAACTTCATCAATAGTTGGTGCATTAAAACGTCTTGCATGTTGACCCGCAGGTGTTTTATCAGATCTGATTACAATTTTGTGATTATCTGATGGCATCAGATCCAGGGCAGTTTTAAACAATATAATCAATTGATTGTGTTCATGAAATAAAGTTTGTAATTGTTCTACAATAGACCTCTTTACTAAATTGTTATGTGCACAACGCATATTAATTTCGTGTGCTGAATTGCCCATGAAATAAATTTGCAGGAATTTGTAGTTGCTATCTGACACTGGTAACAGTGAACCGGCTCTGTGATATATTTGGCCTTGTATCTGTAAATTAAAAAAAATATTATTTTTGCACCAAACACTATAAAATAAAATAAATAATGAATGTGAGGTATAAATTTATGGATTATCAGTGAACAAACTTAAATATTTTTTTCTTAAAAATTATATCTGTCTCCTTATTAGCTGTAACTAATATCTATCATCAAATAATTATATTGTGTTTCAAAATAATAAATGTGTTGCTTAAAATGAATCAACAAATAATATGATGACTAAGTGATGATTATGATTAGTGACACATCTTAACATAGGTGACAGAACATATTGCTCGCTAAACTAATTATGATTAATTGATATAATACATACCTTGAAAGTTTGCATAAAATTTTCCCGAACTACATTTGTTGAACCAAATGAAATCATTTGAAAGCAATTGTTATTTTGTTGAATATTTGTCAAAAAGTGTATGGAATCTGTTCCTATTCCTGAAACCAATGAGTACAATGGCTCTGATGGTGGTTCCAATGGTATCAATTTCACTTTACCATTTGCGCAACACAATCCATTAGCTTCGTTTTTATATTTCAATGCCTTACAATGTGAGCAAAAAGAGTTCATGGAACCAATAACAACACATTGGTAGTTACTGTAGTCAATTGACACATCGTACCTGAAAGCAGCTCGATTCAAACTTGCGCGATTATTAGTTGAATGTCGCGTTTGCGCTTCACGCGTTTGTGATATCCGAATTCTTTCACGTTCATTTCGGCCGTTATGTTCTTGTGCAGCATGATTAGATCGGTAATTAGCTTGGTTTGTAGCATTTCGGGTTCTTCTACCTAAATTGCTTCGTCTAATAGGAGGCATATCTATATTATAGATTATTTTGTCACACGCAATAATTAGCGATCATAGGTAAATAAACACTGCACAAAATACTATAAAGATTAAGAATTTGTTTCGTGTATCAGTTGACAAAAGCAAACTCATTAGGGTAGGTAACCTAAAATCCAAAAAAAAAAAAAAAAACACTGACATTGACAGTTTGTTGTTTCAATTTTTTTTTAAATTTGATATGACTTGGAGTCAAATCCTTCAAGCCGTATTTAAAATAGGGAAATGAAATAATAAAAACTTAAACTTATGAAACACTTTTGGTAACGCTGGTTTTGTTGGACTGATGTAATGACTTGAAAACTGATGCATTTTAAAGTAAAACAAATGAAATAATATCGCGAAGACGACCAAATGGAACTATTTCAACCAGGAAACACGTTTCCTAACACTTATTGTTTTGTATAGGTATAAAATCATATGTTATAAAGCTCGAATAATACTTCAAACGGGTGGATTTGAAAACAAAAAATAATAATTGATCAAACAGCGCATAGGTATTGCAAACATGAATGCTCCATATTCCCTTACCATTATTAAATATGAACATTAGAATCACATTTGGCACAAAAAATTTTATATTGTTCAGATGAAGAAAAAAAAATTAATTCTGTCAGCTAAGTTGCTTTTTAGCAATTTCTTTTCATCATTTTTATCATCGCGAGCCGATATTAAGACGTGGATTCTGGAGTGGCGCTGGAAGGTCCGCTTCGTCGCACGCGTCTCGGTAATGCACAGCGCGGTTCTTATTTCTCTTCTTCCGACTGTTTACAAACTCAGGCTCCGACAAGACTCTTTTCAAACTCGTCTCCTCATTCTCTTCAATCCCACCCCCTCTCCACCCGCAGCCTTCCTCATAACTCCCTGCCCAGGCACAATGCAAGAATTACTAGCTCGTAAGACTCTAATACAAGTTAAGTAGACAGAAGATGTTTCAGGAAAAAAACGAAAGGAATTTTACGAATTCTCTTTCTTTCTTGCTACGTATAATATATAATTAATATATAATACTTATTTTTATATAAGCTGATCCCCGGCATTCGCTTCTATGCCACTTTAAATTTTTTTTTTATTTGTTTGAAGTAGTTACACATGTACAAAGCATCTCTATCTCACTATCCCTATTTCTCTATATATTTCACTCTAAAAATCTCACCATATTTCTCTTTTTTTTGTAAAAAATCTCTCTCAAAATCTCAAAATCTCTAGATCTATTAATAGCTCTCCATATCACTCTACTTTCTATATCTCGCCATGCATTTATGTTTCTAATCAATATCTCAATATATCTCACTATCTTTATTTCTCTACATCTCTCTATGTATCTTTATGTATCATTCACACTAATCTATTTATATCTCTCTGTGTATCTACCTCTTTTTATCCATATCTATCTGAAACGAAAAAAGAAGAAAACAGTTTCTGGCTTGTGCTAGAGCACTAACCTTGCACAACAATCAGAAGTTCACCAGCTAGCAGAATCTGTTTTTGTATTTTTTCGTTTTTATTTTTATTTTAATAATTTTTTTCTGTTTTTTCATGTCATTAAAGAAAATTTGTGGTGGTTTTCTCCGTGTGCTTCCAATTATTCTTGTCAATATTATGGTGGTTTTCTCCGGGTGCTCCTGATTATTCTTATCAATATTTTGATGGTTTTTTCCGTGTGCTCCTGATTATTCTTGTCAGTATTTTGATAGTTTTGTCCAAGCGCTTCCCATTATTCTTGACAATATTTTGATGGTTCTCTTTTAGTGCTTCTCATTATTCCTGACTAGACATCTGATGGTTTTCTCCGATTGCTTCTAGTTACAGATGAGAATTTGATCTCTGCATGAAGGACGAACTTCCTTCTCCTAAATGTCTAGCGAAGCCTTCCTTCTTTTCTGATAGTTAGTGAGCATCCCGCATCCTGCATAAAATAAATAATATTTACCTGCAAGCAAAATGTGTCGACATCTGTTGATGACAGCCAGAACTACTTGCATCAATTTGCTATGCGTTAGATAAGTTAACTCTCGCTGATGAAATATTTAAAAAATTATATTTAAGAAATAGTTCCAATTGGAAAAACTGACAGTTTTTATCTAACATTAGTCACAGAAGCTACCATGGATCATGGTTTGTTATCTGCAGCTGAATTGGAAGGAAGCCGCTGTAGATACTGTGGCAAGGATTTTGTCATGAGAAGGAATGCTAGACGTCATGAGAAGAATGATTGTGCTAAAAACCCACTACGCAAAATGTTAAGCTGTAATCGATCTAGCAGGTTGTTAACACGAATTGGCAGCGTAAAAATACATGGTAGAACATGTAAAGCCAAGCCTACTTACGGCATAGAGGACATCGATGGATCAACTAGACAAAAGAAGAGTGATCTGCATTACGACAATAATTTTCCTTGTCCTGAGCGTGATGGTATTAGCTCACCCGATCGTGACGAAGAACATAAATTGAAGGATGATGATGGCTTTGGGAAGACTGAAACTAATGGAAGTATGAACACCGTGAAAAGTGAGAATACATTCAAGCCTTTACTCAGTAGATCATCTATAATTTGTAAAAATGATGGACTCCTAAAAAGTAAGCATGAAGACGATGAAGACACTTCGACATCAACGATATTGAGTTCTTACGGAAATCTGGGTGAAGACGATGCCTTCTACGGTGATTGCTACAGTGACTCTGAAACTGGCGACGTGATCGAAGACTGTGCTGAAGCATCTAAAGCAGACAAGATCGAAGACTGTGATGGTGTACTGAGACCGAAACGATGAAAAAAACGTGTTATAATAAATAAATATGATCAAGTTTGTGATGAAAGATGGATCGATGATGAAAGTTACCCTGAGGTTGGTGTTAAAACGGAAGACACCAGAGATCATAATATTTATTATAAACATGCAAGGAAGATGGTGGCAGAAGAGATTGGTTACACATCATGGAAAGATTCAAACATATTGGTTGACCGGCTAAGACTGTTGGTGGCATCTGTTCGTAGAGGAAACTACTCGCATATCGAGGAAGTATCGTCCATACTTAAAGAACTGCGGAAAGCTGGCTACATACAATAATCATTTGTTTAACTGTCATGTGTGTACTATTGAAAAATAAATGAATTATTTATATTAAAAATAAGTAAGTTTTATTTCTTGTATTCTGATTTCCAACTAAGCCTGTGTTTCCGCTACTGTATGTGTGATCATTCCGTTTCCTGTGTGTACGTTCTGTTTCCTGTGTGTACTGTGTGTACGTTTCGTTTCCTGTGTGTACTGTGTGATCATTACATTTTTTGCATGTAAATTGCATGTATTGCGCGTACAATGCGTACATTGCGTGTTGGAGCTGATGGAGCTTTTGGAGCCGAGTAGACTTGTATCCTTGTAGCTTCATAGTCATGTAGTTTCGTAGCCACGCGGTCTTTTAGCCATGCAGTCTCGCAGCCATGTGTAACTCGTAACCAGCTAGATCCTTTTAGACTCGAAGCCTTGTGGCCTGATAGTCTCGTAGACTCGTAGCATTCTAGCCAAATATCATTGGAACTGATGAGTCAAAAGGCAGTTGGAGCCAATGACTGTACGAGCCAATGACTTTTGTAGCCAATGACTTTTGGAGTCAACAGACTGTTGGAGACAATGACTGATAGAGTCAATGACTATTGGAGCCTTTGAATTTTGGAGCCAATGACTGATGGAGCCAATGACTATTGGAGCCAATGAATTATGGAACTACAAACTGATAGATTCATAGACTGATGGAGACATTATATCCTAACTTAACATTGACGATCGCATCCTACCGAGTTGCATGTATTTTAGCATGCACCTCCTTTTCGTTAAATGAGCTTTCGTTTTGTAGAATGTGCTTCCTTTTTATTGACAGTGCGTCCTAAATGAGCTGCTTTTCGTTGAGGGTGCTTCCTTTTTTGTTGATTGCACGTAGTGAAATATGCAGTGACTGAATATTTACTAGTTCAAAACCTCTTGGCGTTACTAAAACATTTTTCAAGGTCATTTGGTCCTTTAGTATTTATAAAAATTTCACGATGGTCTAATTGACTGTAATTATCTAAAGACGAAGAAGGTTATGTGGTCCTGAAATGACTATCCTATACGTCTGATATTGTTTTGACTCGGTCGAATGGTCCGGAGACACTTGGCCTGTATGTGTGGCTTTGTACATGAACGATTTATAGGTTATTAAGATTATTGAAAAAATAGACTATCATGTAAGGCATAGCGGTACTGTATTTAATTCGATGGTCAGGTATATTCACTTGAGTTGTTTACCGTAGAGTGAATGATTAATAAACTCCGCGAAAGAAATGGAAAATAATATATTACTTACATTTAATTTTTAGTTACAACTGTCACTGGTCAAAAATTGAACCAAGGACAGGAACTGATCTAATAAATTTGTAAATTAATAATTGATTTTTTCGGTGAATTTTGGAATTTTTCCCGCATTTCTAGCTAAATAATTACATGATTTCAAGATGGCGTCCAAATTTCAAGATGGTGGGCATCTCAGTAATAATAAATGATTACTGCACTGTAGCAGGTTGGAATAAAACTAACATGATGGTAAGACGAGTACACACAAGATGGTGTCCTCTAGCAGACGAAAACAAGATGGTGGTAATGACCACTAGCAGGAGGAAGCTTCTGGTAGCATGTACTGAACATACAATGTCGGATCCATGATGGTCGTCAAGGACAATGTCAAAGTTCAAGGTCAAATTTCAAGGTCAAATTTCAAGGTCAATTTTCAAGGTCAAATTTCAAGGTCAAGGTCAAAGTTCAATGCCAACAGTTGAGATCAAAGGTATGGTGAACAGAAAATTATACTAACATGGTATCAGCACACTCCAGCTGATGTAAACAAGATGGTGGTCTCCAGCAGATGAAGACAAGATGGCGGACATGACGTCATACTAGTTGATATATACCTTGTTATTGGTGGGGGGAGTCTGTCTGCCAGCGGCTTCCTTGGAGGAAGGATCTGATGTTTTTTTTATTTTTTGCTCTTACCGGTTTCGAACCAAGGACGAGAATCGATCTAATCAATCAGTATTCTAATAAGTAAATTGTTTGATGAATTTTGGAATTTTCTCGAATCTGTAACATTAAATTTACGGATTTTCAAGATGGTGGCCGTAACGAAAAGTTCAACGGTGTTTTTTAAGCTTTTTATTTAATTAGTTTCACTAATTTTTTAATGTTTTTTAAAAAATTTCCCGATTTTCTAACATAAAAATTACGGATTTTCAAGAAGGTGACGGTAACGAAAAATGCAATGGTGTTTTTTATGATTTTTATTTTTTAATTCAATTAATAAATATTTTTTATAATTTTTTTAAATTTTCCCGATTTTCTTACATAAAAATTACGGATTTTCAAGATGGCGGACATGACGTCATGCTAACTAGCGGTATTTATGCTTTCAAAAAAGTGGTGGGAGTCAGTCTGCCTGCAGCCACTGTGAGGGAAGGATCGGTCGCCATTTTAATTTTTTTGCCCTCTCCAGGTTCGAACCAAGGACTCCGAGCTCCGTGTCGTAAATGATTGTTTATATTAATTTTATATTAAATTTTTATTAGTTAATTTTCTTATTAATTATTTTTATTTTTTCGTTAAAATATGATAATAAATAAAGATTTTCAAGATGGCGGGCGTAACGGAAAATTCAACGGTGACGTCATAATCCATGATGACGTCAGAGGCTTATCGGAGGCTGTAGACATGGATGCTTAATCCTCTATATGGACATTTCTGGCTGCTGCGATTTTTAAGGACTAAAAACGGGAAATTTTCCCTTAAAACTGGAATTTTTCCCTCAAAAAGAGAATTTTTTTGGGAATTTGTGTCATTTTGAGTCACTTTTGAGTCACTTTTGAGGAATTATGATGAATTTTTGAGTCCAAGATGGCCGCCGTGACGTCAGAATCCAAGATGGCGGTCGGCACCTCGCACCTCACCTTGGAGCCTGTGCCCGGTCCGTCATTTGCATACTACTGGAGTGCGGCGTTGGAGCTTGGCGACAGAGTTCCGCGAGGAGTGCGGCGATGGAGCTTGGCGACAGAGTTCCGCGAGGATTGCGGCGATGGAGCTTGGTGACAGAGTTCCGCGAGGAGTGCGGCGATGGAGCTTGGCGACAGAGTTCCGCGAGGAGTGCGGCGATGGAGCTTGGCGACAGAGTTCCGCGAGGAGTGCTGCGATGGAGCTTGGCGACAGAGTTCCGCGAGGATTGCGGCGATGGAGCTTGGTGACAGAGTTCCGCGAAGAGTGCGGCGATAAAGCTTGGCGACAGAGTTCCGCGAGGAGTGCGGCGATGGAGCTTGGCGACAGAGTTCCGCGAGGAGTGCGGCGATGGAGCTTGGCGACAGAGTTCCGCGAGGATTGCGGCGATGGAGCTTGGCGACAGAGTTCCGCGAGGATTGCGGCGATGGAGCTTGGCGACAGAGTTCCGCGAGGAGTGCGGCGATAAAGCTTGGCGACAGAGTTCCGCGAGGAGTGCGGCGATAAAGCTTGGCGACAGAGTTCCGCGAGGAGTGCGGCGATAAAGCTTGGCGACAGAGTTCCGCGAGGAGTGCTGCGATGGAGCTTTGCGACAGAGTTCCGCGAGGAGTGCGGCGATGGAGTTTGGCGACAGAGTTCCGCGAGGAGTGCGGCGATGGAGTTTGGCGACAGAGTTCCGCGAGGAGTGCGGCGATGGAGCTTGGCGACAGAGTTCCGCGAGGAGTGCTGCGATGGAGCTTGGCGACAGAGTTCCGCGAGGAGTGCTGCGATGGAGTTTGGCGACAGAGTTCCGCGAGGAGTGCGGCGATGGAGTTTGACGACAGAGTTCCGCGAGGAGTGCGGCGATGGAGCTTGGCGACAGAGTTCCGCGAGGAGTGCTGCGATGGAGCTTGGCGACAGAGTTCCGCGAGGAGTGCTGCGATGGAGCTTGGCGACAGAGTTCCGCGAGGAGTGCGGCGATGGAGCTTGGCGACAGAGTTCCGCGAGGAGTGCGGCGATGGAGCTTGGCGACAGAGTTCCGCGAGGAGTGCTGCGATGGAGCTTGGCGACAGAGTTCCGCGAGGAGTGCTGCGATGGAGCTTGGCGACAGAGTTCCGCGAGGAGTGCGGCGATGGAGCTTGGCGACAGAGTTCCGCGAGGAGTGCGGCGATGGAGCTTGGCGACAGAGTTCCGCGAGGAGTGCGGCGATGGAGCTTGGCGAAAGAGTTCCGCGAGGAGTGCTGCGATGGAGTTTGGCGACAGAGTTCCGCGAGGAGTGCTGCGATGGAGTTTGGCGACAGAGTTCCGCGAGGAGTGCGGCGATGGAGCTTGGCGACAGAGTTCCGCGAGGAGTGCTGCGATGGAGTTTGGCGACAGAGTTCCGCGAGGAGTGCGGCGATGGAGCTTGGCGACAGAGTTCCGCGAGGAGTGCGGCGATGGAGCTTGGCGACAGAGTTCCGCGAGGAGTGCGGCGATAAAGCTTGGCGACAGAGTTCCGCGAGGAGTGCGGCGATAAAGCTTGGCGACAGAGTTCCGCGAGGAGTGCTGCGATGGAGCTTGGCGACAGAGTTCCGCGAGGAGTGCTGCGATGGAGTTTGGCGACAGAGTTCCGCGAGGAGTGCGGCGATGGAGTTTGGCGACAGAGTTCCGCGAGGAGTGCTGCGATGGAGCTTGGCGACAGAGTTCCGCGAGGAGTGCTGCGATGGAGCTTGGCGACAGAGTTCCGCGAGGAGTGCGGCGATGGAGTTTGGCGACAGAGTTCCGCGAGGAGTGCGGCGATGGAGCTTGGCGACAGAGTTCCGCGAGGAGTGCGGCGATGGGGCTTGGCGACAGAGTTCCGCGAGGAGTGCTGCGATGGAGCTTGGCGACAGAGTTCCGCGAGGAGTGCTGCGATATAGTTTGGCGACAGAGTTCCGCGAGGAGTGCGGCGATGGAGCTTGGCGACAGAGTTCCGCGAGGAGTGCGGCGATGGAGCTTGGCGACAGAGTTCCGCGAGGAGTGCTGCGATGGAGTTTGGCGACAGAGTTCCGCGAGGAGTGCTGCGATGGAGCTTGGCGACAGAGTTCCGCGAGGAGTGCTGCGATGGAGTTTGGCGACAGAGTTCCGCGAGGAGTGCTGCGATGGAGCTTGGCGACAGAGTTCCGCGAGGAGTGCGGCGATGGAGCTTGGCGACAGAGTTCCGCGAGGAGTGCTGCGATGGAGCTTGGCGACAGAGTTCCGCGAGGAGTGCTGCGATGGAGTTTGGCGACAGAGTTCCGCGAGGAGTGCGGCGATGGAGCTTGGCGACAGAGTTCCGCGAGGAGTGCGGCGACAGAGTTCCGCGAGGAGTGCGGCGATGGAGCTTGGTGACAGAGTTCCGCGAGGAGTGCGGCGAGATTTTCACTACGGGTGCCGCGTCAGTGCCGAGTGCGACATCGGCGAAGAGGGTGAGAGACCTCTCCACCCCCACCCCCCTGAGAGTGGCGCGACGCGGAGTTCGTCTGAATCGAGAGAGTGCGGCGACTGAGTGGCGTGATACTGCGTGTGTGTACAGGCGCGTGGTAAGGGGCGAACCACTGTTGAGCCTAGCTCCAGTAAGGAGTGCGAACTGCTGAAATTGATAAACATTTGATTGAGTGGCTTTAGGATAAACATTTTTAAGTGCCAGTGATTTCAGATTGGACATTTTTAAGTATATTTTTTTGTAATTAATGTAAATATTAGTATTTAATGCAACTTACTGTAATAAAAACTTATTTTTGTGCTATACTTTACGAGCCCAGTTCTCCCCACATTACAATGCATATTCAGGGAAATAAATTCATCTATGACCGGAATCTACATAAATATTTCCATTGATTTCCATTTCTGCTCCTCTTTCCGTCCGCAGTGCTGGCTGCCTGCACTCGTGTGGCTGTTGCGAGACAAAAGAATAAGAGAACGCGTCTAGCAGGAAGGAAGAAGCACCGTAAAAGCGCATGAAAAGCTATGTCTGCCGGGACTAAAAGTAAAAGAGGTGCTGTTAGGAAAATCGTTCCGCTTCAACAAAAAAAAAAAAGGGAAAACTGGGTAAGTGGAAGATTAAGCGCTTGCACAGAAGACAGGATAACTCGCTGCTGCGCAGAGGGGAAAGGGTTGGAGCAGGGAGAGGTGGGTTCCTGGCGAGGACCTATCTCGAAGCAAGGGCTGTTTTGGGAATGTCTGTTTCAAATAAACCCACGCATGCGGCCCTTCCACACGACCTTCCGCAGCTCGACCGGAAGCACGCGAGAGGTCTTCCCAGGACCGTGCACCGATTGGTCTAGCGCGCACATAAAAAAAAATCTAAATTACCATCTTTTCTATTTAGCTTACATTTTATTTTCCTGCTTCGATCCTTCAGTTCAAATCTGCCAGGAGTGCATATATTTCGCAGAACGAAAAGCTTGTATAAATCAGAATTGAAAGGTAAAATAAATCCACGTGGAAAAGTCAGAATCACAATTAAAGACAACAAATTTTCGCGGCATAACTTTTAAATTGTTTTTATATCATTACTGGTGTCCACGCACTATAAAAACTAAACCATTTCACATTTTTAACTTACATATTTACTATATACCTTACTTTTTTGTGAAGGACCTAAATAGAACGTTATGTGTTCCTCAATATGGTAATGAATGCAGTTTGTTTTATTTTGTTTTATCACGAAGTTAGCATGAATTAATTAAACCTTTCATGGCATATGTTCGATTTTATACCTATATAAGAATATTTTTAAAGATATATTTATTATACTCTTTTATTACGTTTAATTTTGCATGCAAAAATATTTTTATTTGTGTAAGTCCAATTTTTAATTTTATGAATTTGTATAGCCCCAAAATAAAAATACATACAAAAGAATTATATTTAACGCTTATCCAACTTTTAACAAAATCGTTTTCTTCGAAATAATAATATGTGCTAAAAATTTAATTTCATGTAAAATTAATTTTCGTATGATAATTTCTGTTTTAAAAACAACATTTTTATTCAGAAAAAATTATGTACCTTAATTCTGAATTGCACTTTCGCGTCACTTTAGACTACAGTTTGCCAAAACACACAAAATGTTATTTTATCTTTACCCTCTGTGGTAAACAATCGTTTCTTTGTGGTTACATATCCAAAAAAATTAATTGTAGCTAAATCATTTTTTGGTACTATTAATTAAGAATTACTTACAAGTTATTGCATAATTTTTATAAAGTAGTGATAAAGCTCAATTGTTTTCTAAACAATATTGATTAAATATTTAGGTGCACATTTTATTAAATTAATAAAAGAATGAATTTTTAATTAATTTCACCATAATAATTTCTCTGGGAATAAAGATAGTACAGAGCAAGCACATGCTCTAAGAACTCACATACACGGTCAGGAAGGTAATCTCATACTTCTTTGTTTCCTTTCATTAAAAAAAAGCAAACAAAAAAAAAGAGGGTTGTATTAAAAATCTTGTGCGGGGTTGTACCGACACCGTTTGGTATCTTCGCGAAAAGGTTTGTAATTATCCGGGCTCAGGGAAAAGCGAGCCGCGCGAACCGGGGGAAGGCGACTGAGCGAATGGGGCGACCCTGGCGGCGCTTCTCGGTAGCTCGGAATCCCCGGCGGTCGACCTCTTTCCTCCGTGGTGCGCCGTGACGCAGGCAGCGAGCGGGGCTCGGCCAGGTATGCCAACTTGGGGGTTTTCTCCTTAAATTTAAGGAGAACCAAAATGTAATTGGGTTTTTTAGGGGTACATTTATTTAGGGTGAATTTGAGGGTGATTTTTAAGCGGGTATATTATTTAAGAAATTTTTTGAGGGCGTGAAATTAAAGTGTATATCTTGAAAACAAAGTGAAAAAAAAAACAGCAACAAAAGTGGCACTGGTGGCTGAATTTCTCACTACGACCAAAGAGTAACTCAAACAGTTTTATAAAAGCGCATGCGCGAGTACTGCTTTGTTGTTTTCTCGCTTGCAGCGCCACCTACACAAAATGGCGATTCCTGAGCGTAAAGCGTTTTGTGTTCTGCAATTTGCTACGAGTGCATCTGTAATTTCATTTTAACGTTCGTTTCGATTAAGCTTTTAATTGTGATCCCCAACGTGTCAAAAACATCCTTTGGTGGTATAGGCAGTTCGAAACGACCGAATGTGTTTGTAAAGGGAAAAGCACGGGTTGACCAAAAGTGTCTGTCCATGATTTTCACCGTGTCAGTGCATCTTACCAGCGCAGTCCTGAGAAATCTGTTAGGAGAGCAAGTCTTGTACTTCAGTTGCCTAAGACGACCGTTTAATAACACGGTTACACATGCGTCCATATCGGTTAGAGTTGCTAGATGCCTTGAAGCCAGATTACTTAGGTGTACGTTGTAACTTTACACTTCAAGTTTTTGAGAGGAAAGAGGACTTCCTTGATCGTTTGGTGTACAGCGATGAGTCAATTTTTCATATAAGTGGGATGTTTAATACACAAATGTTCGTATCTGGGGATATGTGCCGTATATCTAAAGGTGCACATATTGTCCATTTGTTAGAGAACACTGTGGTAGTTCAACTTCAATTTGATGCTTGATTTGTTGTAAAGAGTCTAAATAGAACTTATATTATACCATTGGCACTGAGACATTATTTTATTGACATCCTGTATGAGTATCGTTAATTTTTTATGAAGTGTTTTAAAAATGTAACACATATAAACTTAAGAATTTTTACCAATTTAAAAGCTAATATTTACGTAAACCCAAGCCTGAACACAGTTTTAAATAAATATTTTTTGTGTAGCTCTGTACATGTATCACTTAATGTTTTGTTTTATACCATTCCCTAATGAATAATAATTGGAAATTTCCCAAAAGTACGAACACCATTTTTTTTGAGAAAATAGATTTTTTACTTACTAAACTATTATCAAAAATGTATAACATACATGTCAATGGTTACCCACAAATTATTAATTTAAAACTGTAAAGAACTCGAATACATATTTTAAGTTCATGCTAGTGTTCACGTTATCATTGGCCAAGAAGTTTCTTTAAAAAACCAATAAATGAAATAATTTATCTAATTTTTTTTTTACATCTAACGTTATGAATGTTTGTGCCCGAGGACGGTAACATTTCTTATGTTTCCGAAACGTCGTATGTATTGTCTTAGGAAACCTATTGTGTTCGCTGTGGTGTCGGCGTCTCTGGGGTCGCATATGCGTCATTCTGTTGTAGTTGTGTTGTACATTTTGATGGGTAAAAATATTGGCTCTCGGCATTTGGTAGGAGTTATTTCGTGAAAATAAAAAAAAAAGAATGTCAATGAACGAAAATAAGGGACCCAGATAGCGGACCCCCGTGTAGCCATATAAACACGTTTATAGTCACTTTTGTAAAATTTAGGGTACATCCCAAATGTATTTATTGATAATACTTTATGAAAGTGAAACTACCCTGGACTATATTTGGTAAACTGAACTAGTCAAAGTAAATGAAAACCCAAATGTTAATATATATAACTGGAAATTGCTATGTAGTAGGGTTTGTGATTGGCAATATAACTCATTACACAACATGTACTTATAACAAGTATATTTACTGTAAATGGTACTTTTCACACTCCCACTTCTCATGCTTAAATAAAATTAGTATCAATCTAATATAAAATAAGTCCAAGACGTTTTAATTCATTAAATATGTATTCCTGATGTTAGGTTGACTATGTATATTGAAATAAATGTACGTGCATAAGCACAAACTACATGGGATTATTTTATTACATAATAACAATGTTTAATTAAAATACATAATGTCATACCTAGGGATCCAACGATTCAAATTCGTTGCAAGTAATGTTACGATTATAAGATTTATATCCATTTACGAACTTTAATATCGTGTTATAACCTGATGATAAACCGTAGGTAATGCATTCACTGAAAGTAAAAAAAAACTAAATAATTTCATTCACACTTGCCCAAAATATGTCCTATGAAGCCAACCTTGGAACACATATTATTCAACTAATTGCAAGAATTGATCATTTTGCTTTCTATTTGAAATTGTTTCATCCTCTTATCACTTAAATACACTCCTTTTCTATGCTAATTTTAACATCAGTAATAATACTATGAGGGCTTAGCTAATCATTATTATTGTCATATTATTTAAACATCAAATCAGCTATGAACATTTCTGTTCCAGATAAATGTATATTTTTCGAATTGTAGTTAAACAATTTTAACTTAAACCTTTGCCATACAAGCTATTTTATGACCAGCTATACAAAAAAAATATTTACAATGGGCTTATGATCTGTCTGTACTAACCCATATGTGTAGTGAATAAATTTATCTAAAGCAAAACATATTGCCAAAAACTTTTTCTACATACATATGTGAATATTTTTCTTCTGAGTGAGTGACTTTGAAAAAAAAAATACTGCTTGACCTATTTGTCTTAGGCATGACCATAACAAATTGTGCTGCAACTGCCTGAAATACAAAACTAAACCTTTTATGAAAGAATTTGAACACAGGTGCCTCACTTTGTTGCTGATGACAAACCAACGGGAAGCTTTTCAGATCTATATTTACTAATATATGTTACAAAACAAAATAAATCTTTGCTTTATTCTGTGAGTTCCACCTTATGAAATCCTGCATTCATATCAATAACTGTATACAAGCGTTTACTTGTTAATTTGTAAGGAAGTTTATTAACAGTAGGTTAAAAAAAAATTATTTATTTAGGCAATTACTAAGATTATAATTGTCTTAGCAAATCCTAACACTTTTATCCGGTTTTTCAACAACGACAATATTGTGTGCCCAGTCTATGACTTTGATATTTTGGGTTTGCATTCTGACATATCTAGAGTCTCTTTCTATTTTTAATTTACATCTTCAGGCACCTTTCTCTTAGGGTCATTACTGTATTTACATTTTCTTCCTACTCATTTTTGTACTTCCCATGACACGTTCCTATACGTTATAAATACAGCTAATTTAGGTGTATATATATATATATCTTTACACTGTCACATACAACAACTTCAACAACTCTTTTAATATTTATACAATTCTAAATTGGAATATCACTTGGAAGCCTACTAAGTAGCCCTAAAATTGCTTTGCGTCAATGTTATAAATCAAGAATTTAATTTTATACTTCTTCCCTTAGTAATGAATTTTTAAATGATAAAACCCACATTTTAATTTCTCATTATTATAACTAAACACATTCATATTACATTGCTGTACATTTTTATTTGATAGTCGTAGCCTTTGATGTTTTCAGTGGCATATCATAACATTCTTCCCTAGTGTCCAGTTTACACTGAATTTGATTAATATATACATAAAGTTTCTGACCACCTTAAACTCTGTCCATTATCAAAAATGACACTTACGTGAAATTCTTCAACAATGCCATCTGATTTTTTCAATATCACTTTCTTGGATAAACTTAGAATTACAACACACAGAAAAATGTTTTTTTTTTTTTCCTTACACTTACGACTGACTTTACCAAATTCAAAACATTTTCCCCATTCGCAAAATTTATTGAATTTTTTTACACTTTAGCGTTTCCATTTTAAAAACACTTGTTGTTACTCTTGTAACCCCTTGTTTTTTCTTTCTTTCTTACCCTCTTGATTACATTAACTGCTAGCACAGAAGAGTAATCAGCTTGCATCTTCAACATGCTCTGCTGTTATTTACTAAGCTCAGCTAACCGGCATATATCAACAGCCTTATGAAGGTTTCTGTTATTTTCAGCAAAAACTGTTGCATCACCTACTGCGATTAATTGTTCTATGTTTAACTAACGTGTCTTCTTGCATATTGATGTCATAATTCTTTGTAACGTACATTAAATAATTTAGATGGAAAAAGAACCAAAATGTTCTTCTCCTTGTTTTATAAATAAATTATATCTCTCTATTATGACATTTATCCTAAGTTTTTTGTACATTTCAGATGCCTGCAACTCCGATTTCAAAGTTGCTTTAATATTTCTATACTGAATCTATTATAAATTGTAAGGGCTTCATCCGCTATACAATACAAGAACTTTGTATTTCTTTTTTTTTACCTTTTGAATTCCCACATCATTTTCAGATGCTTACGAATAAATTTTAAAATTGTGTTCAAATCTTCTGAAATTATTTAAGCAATATTCGTTGAGCATTAACTCAATTGGTGATTTCCCAATATCAATCTTCGTTTTGTAACCCCCTCTTTTGCCTGGCCGGGCCAGTAAACACTAATAGGGACCAAGCAGAAGGCTGGATTACAATAATAATAAACCCAGGCTGATGGTATTAATTTATAATATTCAGTTCCAAAAGAAAAATATACACAATAAATATTCCACATCAAAAAAAGGCATTAATCCAGTTACAAACTCAAACAGTCTTAAGATCATATAAAGACACATGATACAGTATAATAATCAATGGGGGTCAAGGTCTCAAGCAAAGAGGGCATACAGGCCGTTCCCCTTCAACACCAGAACCTCCTGCCTCACAAAATCTGGAACCACCTGCCCCCGTCGTCCGGTGCACCCGTTACACCAGACCACTTAACCCCACTAAAAATCTCATAAAAAAATAATATATATATATATAAAGCAAAAAAGAATATATGTAAACAATCTATATAAAAATATATAAAATACTCTTTTCAGGTACTATTACACACATCAATGTCATACACATTAGGTCACTGGCACATTCACAATAATATATATATTTTTAGCACCAAGATAGATAGACAGTTACTGAGTATTTAAGAAAGTTCCTGCACTTGTTCTAAAACAAATTATAATAAAACACCAATATTGGTAAAATCCTTCAAGCTGGACTGGCAATAAAGTCTATGCCTACTATGTACCTTGTAATCAGAATATAATGCCACAGAACATTTATAAAATTAATAATCACTTAACAAGTATTATAGTTTATACCTAACCAAGAACAAATGTTTCCTCAGTTCACTATTTCCGTTACAAATTTACTTTATGAAGTTCAACAAGGTGAGCACCAATAAATATAATAAATATAATTTAAATACCAACAGAATATAATCAAATTTACTTTAGCAGGAAAATAGGAAATTTTTACAAACTACTCATCCTATTTGTGTGGCAAACCTGTCTAAGCCTCAGCATTTCCTTGTCGCCAGATTTAACAGCCGAATAGTTTGTCGGCAGAAAAAAAATGTAACAACAAGAAAAGGTGACAACATAGCGGTCATTCAGAGCACAACTCCACGAGACAAAAAAAAAATTAAATCTGAGGAAAACCTACGCATAACTAGACTTCTAATTAAAGAAATAAAAATTCAAAATATTTTACAATTCAAATCTAATACATCAGGCAAAACGTTATCACATATTCCTTCTTACCTTTCAAAGAAATTGATATGAATATTTCGTATGCCTACGTTTAATTTTTCAAAACAATTTTACTGACATAACCAACGTTTTTTTTTATCAAGTTGTCAAGACTGTGTGTTTTGTTAACAATAATTTAAAGACATCATACGCAAATTTCCTGTGTGGAAGTACGTTCAGTAGCTGGAGCTAAATTCACTGGCATTAGCTCTCGAAGAATGAGAGTACCCCTGGCACCGTTACTTATGCCAGCAGCACCTCGAGGTACCCGAGAGAGCTAAACGCACGCCTGAACGACCTCCGCCCCGTCGGACCTCAAAGTGACGTCATTAACGACGGCGGGGTTCGATTGGACCCACCACCTTGCACTCCTCTCCTGTTTCCCTCGCACGGTCGATCGAACCCACCCTTTTTTTCCTTCGTTTTTTTTCCCGTCGGACTTGCAGCGGCGCCCGCATTCGCTACGACAAAGGACTGGCTGCTAAATCACCCGGGGCTGCCAGCCCGTGGCTGCGGGTCGCGGCGTGACAGGCAGGGGGGTTGGGGTGGACCGCCGTTAGTCGTCGATGGATGTATTGTTCCCCGGGAACAGCGCGACGCGGGTCCGCGACTGGTCGAAGCCTGGCGACCGGCGACCCGCCGCCCTGTCCCTATCAGAGTGACGGCCCGGGCGATTATTCAACGTAATTAAATTAACACAATAATTATCTTATGTGCGCTCGACTCATTCCTCTCTCTCCCAGCTTTGAGCACGCGCCACCGGCACAAATCCAGGTGCAACCAAGCACCAGTGCGGACCGCAAGGACATAGATCCCGACCCCAGCGCGGTTTGAAATTTCTGAACGTGACCAACTCTTCTTCCTGGACCATACTTCTGGCCTGGTATGGATTCTGAAAGTGATTTGTGAAAAAGTACGGCAGTTATCGTGTCTATAATAATGGTATATATATGTATATATATGTGTGTGAGTGTGTGTTTATGTATGTGTGTATATAAATTTTTGATTTGACATTGGTTTTGGGGTCTATGGCCCATGAAACGGTAAACTATACAAAAAATTTCCTGAAGTCGCATCATGGTAACGGCTACAATATGTAGTATTTCATTGAAATCAACTTAAAGGTCATCAAAATACCCACCTTACACCAAAGCGATTTGAATTATATTCCTAATGTTAAACCCGGATTTTTCACTAGTATTAAGCGTGGCCGGCTTTGCCGTGAAAAGTTACGTCTTAGGGTTCCCCTAGAGTCCTTAATTTATTAATTTTGTCAAAGTTCTAATATTATCTCATCACCCTTTACTTTATTTATTGACAATTTATTAACTAACAAACTGTAATGTCTCAGAATAATTAACATTTTTTTTTTCACTCTTCTGGAATTTTTTTAAAGTTAAAATTCTTCAATTGTTAATGGCTAAGATTAAAACACCTTCGAGAATTAAACTTAATTTATTGTTTAGTTGTTTGTATACTATGAGTCATCCTGCAAGAAAACACTCTCATACATCACTAGGCAGCTCGGTCTCGATATTCGTTTTCTGACTGATTAAGCAATGAATGGCATTCCTCCAGATTATGCAACTGCGTGTGTGAAGATCTTCTTAACGTCTCAGCTTTGTCGCAGGGGAAATATTATAGCCTTACTTATACAGTTTTTAAATTTGTGTTTCTTATTTTATTGTCAGTGAAATTCGTTTGTTACTTTCATGTTAATACAAATGACCACAATTGTTTTAAAATTTATCATACTGAACATTAAATACATTATGTTTTCTGTAGCTGTATTTACAAAGGACAGTATAAGGACATTTTTTGCACAAATATATTTTGTACGATTCTGAAAACTAAATTCAGGATTTATTTGCATTTATCGTTTAAAATAAAAAATTTCAAGTTAAATACTTCGAAATATTTCCCTTCAAATTTTAAAACAAAAAAAATTATGAAAATGATTTTTTTTAGAAAAAAATGTTTCTTCTTATGAATTGCTTGAAAGTCAAATAATGTAAAATGTTTTCGTATAATTTTATTTTTTGGCATAAGTTATTATTTTACGAAGGTATTAAATATGTACTATTTGGATTTTTAGTAAGAAAATAATTAAGTTTAAAATTACTCGAAAAAATGCCAAGATTATAAAAATTGCGTAATAATTTTTTTTTTTAATAGAAAATACTTTTTCTTACCATGTGATTTCTTTAATGTAAAGAAATTTTCAATTGGGGAATATTATTCGAAAATGTTGTTACATACCTAATACTTTCTATGAAAGATAGAAGAAAAATCATAAGACTTTATTTATTGAAAAACATTGTCAAACCACCTATTATTTTATAGTTTATAGTATATTTATTAATAAGCTATACGTTTTTGACTGCAATTGCGACCCTTTAATGATTTTACTATTCGGCTGAGCTATCGCTACGGTTCAACGCAATATTAGACACGGGTAAGTTTCCGAAGGGCTCTTATTCACTTGAGTGGTCGCTAGTACGAACTTTCGATCTACTTTCAGTAGTATTGCTGTTCTTGTCAAAGATGAATTCATAATTTTAAACAAGTAAATTACTTATCAAAATATATTGAAACATGCTGTTCTTCAAACATTTTACTAATCAACTAAAACAAACATTCGAAATTAATTTCCTTTTTAAGTAAACATTTTTCAGGTATATTTCTTATGACATTTTAAGTTAGAATTTTTGTATTATTAATACTTAATATTTACCACTTAATATTTGTAAAATTTTACTTTTCGCACACTTTGGCATTGGCTGTAGAGTAGTAAAACCTCTGCTTAAACCAATAACTTGTAATAATATTTTATTCTTAAAATTATATAAAGGATGTGCATTGAAAACAATTTATTTGCTTTATCAAGCTTTTCTTTTCTTTTAGCACAAAAATACTCAAATAAATTTCAACAGATATTTATCTGTAAATTTCGGGAACATCGTGTAGTGATTTTAAGTATTTGGAGATGGTTTTGCAATAAATTTTAACTTTAAATAGTTTTGTTATTTCATGAGTCTCAGAAAAAGAAGGATTTTACCTATTGTGAGTAGAGATAATAAGTTTAGACGCAATTAATAGTGCGATGACGGGACATGCTGAAATCGTATTACTCAACGGTCGACAGTATGGATCTATTTGCGTCGAACGTTTAGCGTTCTCCCTTCACGTGAGATACGATCGGTTAGAACGGTTTTGAATCACGGAAAGAAGACGGATTTCTGGAAAAGGCCCATCGAGTTTGCGAATTTCCTCCGCCGATTCAATATCTGGCCGTGATGAGGGGCCTCGCATTCTGTTCCTCGCAGCAGCACGCATCGCCTGCTCCTGACAGCACATCATACCTCCCAGCCCGAGGTCTCGCCCAACCCTCGTTCACGCTCTCCGGATACATTTTTATTCAGAAAAAATAATATTTTTAGCATGAAGTTTGCTATCCGGAACAACATAAATACAATCATTTTTTTTTCCTAAAATTTTTTGAAGTGTTTCTTCTTTGGGAGCAATGAGAGTGAATTTCAAGGCTGAATATTAATCAAACGTTTTCGTGAAACTTTGTTGTGAAACGTTTCTGACACGATAAGGACAGAGCATTTATACTGGGCTCGTTTTCGTCGTGCGATGATTCTTCCCCAGCAATAAAGAAAATTGGACAGAAAGAGATACCTATATGAAAGAAAGAATAAGACAGCCAGTGTGCTCATGGTGTATTTCATTAGTGAGTAATATCAATTTTTAATTAATCATTAATGATTGATAAATAATTATTTATATCCTATGTGAGCAGAGAGTTATAATTTTGTCATCTAATGTCTATTAAATTATTTAAATTTTATTATCTTGCTAATAAATACAAAACAGTTAGGATTATTAAATACTTAAAATTTAAATTAAAGCCAAAAAACATCGTGTGTTATTTTTTTGACGTGACAACGTCTAATAAATCGATGAACGCCGGCTGCACTCACGAAAAAGTGTCCCACTACGGATGTCCCACTACGGATGTTCCTGTTTGCTCATTGTACGCATGCGTGGCATCTCTCTTCCACTCGATTGGAACAACCATCGATTTGACTTTTCAATCATATTTTCGTCGTTTGAATTATTAATATTATGTAATTTAACGATCGTCCACCGATTTTCAGCACAATCGGTAAGGTTATTTAAAAGTAATGTTAAATATTCAAATACGTTTTGAACCAACAATGGTGTTTTAGAGTTACACATAATAATTCAAATTACATCCGGGATATTTTGCACAATGTTTTAAAAAATATTGTAACACATTATAAATAAATTTGGTGTATTTGGGATGCGTATTTTTTTATAGAATCGTGTTATAAAAACGAAATAATATTATGCCCCAACCGTGAACAAAATTTTTAAAAATATATATATTCCATCTAAAAATATTATGATTCAAGAATGGCCTCGTGGCCGTGCGGTCAGCATAGCATCCAAATTGAAGGTTGTCGGTTTGAGTCCCGGCAGATGCGAAACTTTTTTTTGTACTTGTAAAAATAAATACGGCGCACGCAACATTTATAAAGTATTAAATATATTTGAATTAATGAATGTAAATAAAAGTTACTTTATTAATTAAATTGTTTATTTCATTTCACTCCTTTGTATCCATACAAAATAGTGATAATTCAATAAAAATTATTCAATTTTATTCACAAAAGTATGCAGAGGTAGATTTTATCATACAAAGGATAAAAAAATTAAAAGAAAATTTCTTCCTCAAAGACTATAATATTTTTAATGCCTAATTGGTTTGGTTGCAAAAACCTATTAAGGCTCAGTCTCAGGCCGACTATATTTCCTTTTCTTCTGGATCAATCATTTTATCAATGTTTGGTTATGACGTTGTCACGTTAAACTATCGTCCGTAAACCGACTTTACAGACAACCATATTTTTAAAATTTGAATATTTCTCTATACTTCTCTCTCTGCCGTTTTACGATATATTTACAAGTTATAATTTGAATTGCCAAAGACGTTTCACTTATTTCACGTGTACTAAGTTACACGCGATTTTTTTTCCTTTTGACGTGACAACGTCTAATAAATCGATTGACGCTGGCTGCACGCACGAAAAAGTGTCCCGTAACGCACATTGTCCCAATACAATGTGTCCCGTTACGCTCATTGTCTTCCGCGGCAACCAGGCACTCGTTGGTACATATTTTCTTTTGTTTATCGCGAGGGACGTTATTATTAATGAATCATAAATTAAATTTCGTGCCCGTGACGACAATTGCATATCATTTTGCGCACTGGAAGACATAAAAATGTAAAATGTTCTCGACGAATTTTAATCTCGGCCCCAGTGCACCACGAGCGTCTGGGTTGGAGATTAAAGCTGAAATTCTTTCTTAAACTTACTAATAATTATTTTATTAACTGCAAGGGCATTTTTATTAAATTCTACGTTCAATTTCACGACAAACAAACTTCGTCGTTAAATGTGTAATTGCGAAAAAGCGCAAAACATTCTCGACGATCTTGATGTTAGTATAAACATGGCGGCCGACTAGCAGCCGACAATATATTTTTAATTTCCTGCCTACTACTATAAGAAATAAACATGGTGGACTACAGACGTTTTTAAAACTTCCACAACACAAAACAAAATTTTATAAGCATATATACAACATCTGGAATTATTATTTCCAAGATTGGCTCGTGGCCGTGCGTTTAGCATCGCTGACTACCAAAAGTGTACCAAATATGAAAACAACTGTAAATACGTAAAAACTACAAAATCTGGACAAAAGAGCACTGAGTGCTGGTATGTCTAATAGAACTCAAAGCTGTTTAGTGCAAACTTGTGTAATAAAAGCATTTGAATTTGAATTTGACTACCAATCCGCAGGTTTACGGATCGAAGCCCCGCCGCCGCGATACCTCTCATTTTTGTACTTGTAAAAATAAATACGGCGCGCATGACACTACAAAAGTTATAAACATATTTGAATTAATAAATGCAAATAAAAGTAAATTTTTAAATTAAATTGTAGATTTTATTTCACTCCTTCTTTGTATCCATACAAAATAGTGATAATTCAATAAAAAGATTCAATTTTATTCATACAAGTATGAAGAGGTATATTTTATCATACAAAAGATAGAAAAATTAAAAAAAATTACTTCCTCAAAGAATATAATATTTTTAATGCCTAAATGGTTTGGTTTCAAAAACCTATTACGGCTCAGTCTCAGGCCGAATTGGATATTTCATTTTCTTCTGGATCAATCATTTCATCAATTTTTTGTTATGACGTTGCCACGTTAAACTATCGTCCGTAAACTTTACAGACAACCAATTTTTTTTAATGTTTTCACTCTAAAACGCAGTAACACTGAAGATACACAGTATTTTTTTCGCTAATCAATTATTGTGTTATCTGGGAAAATGGAAAATGCGTTGGACAAAAGTGGAGAAAATTATTCACCGGTGGTTTGTTATAAAGGCGTGTGGAACAGCATTGGGAACCCATTTATCAGCAACTGCATCATGGACAAATGCTTACAAGAGAGATGTGACAGTGTGCATGAAGTCTCACAAAGAAACGCTGCTCAATTTTTAACGGGCGCTTGGTAATGTTATTTTATAATTTTATTTTAATAAAGTTATAAATATTTTTTTTAAAATAAAAAGACAAAATAAATAATGCACAAGTTTTTCAACTTTGTTGAAATGTGTTACTTATTTACAAAATAGGGTCGTAAAACAATGGCATAAAATATTTTATAATTTTAAACGGCCGCCAAAGTTTTAAGTAGGTACAGTGAATAAAACTATTTCTTCAACATGCTTTAAAAGGTAGGTCAGGTACCACGTAGTGCCATAATATGCTATAAATAAGTTTTACTGCAACTAAAAATGATCTCTATGTAAGACTTTCAGGAAAGATCTCCTTGTAAAACATTAAGAATTTAGTTTTAATTTATTTCATTCAACTGTTTAAACGACCCGAACATATTATTTTATTTTAATGCACGCAGATTAGAAGTTATCTTTTAAAGTTTTTTATAAGTATATTATCAAATCCCATTAAAATTTCCACAATTTTTTACTAAAATTATTTTATTTATTAATGCTTAAAAGTCTTGTGAATAAATGTACCTCATTTACGAAATCAATTCTGTTGAAGCAATTGATTTTCAATTCAAAATAATAAAAACATGAAAGTCATACTGGTGAGCTATAAGTAATTTAAAATTTTGTGTCATGAAATATAAAGCAGCATTTAATTTCCGTATTTTCATTGCTAACTATCGTAAATTAAAAAAATAAAGATAATTCTTAATACACTCTTCAGAATAAATAATATATACTATTTTGCTAACGGCAAATTGAAAACTGGAAAATTTCTTTGAAGAGAGCTTTTGCATTGTAACGTATTTTTTTAATTTTAACAGTCATATTAGTAATAAAATTTAATTTCGTATAATGCGTCTGATGAGAGTGTATATATATAAAAAAGTGAGCAAGTCTTTCAGAACCCGCCAGTGATGTGCAAACATCTAACCTCGTTAATGAGTAAACGTGTGTTTTCATGTTGACCATGTTGCAAATAAACTTAATATGAAAATCTGACACGAAATTTAACGTAGAATTCTTCAAATAAAAAAATGTCTGGATACAATTCACACGCATAGTTTCTGCACCCGCCGCTAGAATTAGCTACCTCTGTATTTGCATGCCACCATCAAACATAGATAGCAATTAGAAGCACGAATACCCGGAAATTTTAAACCATTAGAAACCGCTCCGTTAAAACCCCGTGTTTGGACGGGAATTTCGAAAATGTGTTTTATTGAAATACTGCCCA
Source organism: Bacillus rossius redtenbacheri (assembly GCF_032445375.1). Taxonomy (NCBI): domain Eukaryota; kingdom Metazoa; phylum Arthropoda; class Insecta; order Phasmatodea; family Bacillidae; genus Bacillus; species Bacillus rossius. Next base: position 14,938,876 of record NW_026962010.1, read on the forward strand.
TATTGTTAAAATATACCTCAAAATAAATACTTTCATGTTTTCGCATGTGTTAGAAGTTATATTCGATGGCATTACTAGAAAATTAACACGAAAAAATTTTAAAACACACATTATAACATTAAATATATGTTTGTATATTTTTTGGCTTGAACAACTGCAATCTGTCTGTAAATACTTCCTACAAACAAACCATAACATTTAAGAGTTGATTCAACATTAATTTTATATTAATATTTTATAATGTTGTTAAAAAAGGAAAATATTCAAAAGGCGGATTTGAACCTCGTCCTTGAGGTAAATATGTGTATGTTCTTTTTCTGTGTTAGTACGCCTCTTTAGAATTTAAAACGAAAATTTGATTTATAAGTATTGTAATGCCAGGTATGTTAGGTATTTTAAACTTGTGAATGATTTTTACTAAGAATATTTTAGTTCACCATATACATTCTAGGGTAGTTCTTCTATCATAAAGTTTTATTTGGCACACTCATACTTTTGTTATGTCCCCTCATGTTTACGAAAGATACTATGTAGGGGTTCACGTGGGTCCGCCATATTTCTGACACATTTCCCCTCATCGACTTCAGTTCCATTTTCAGGACATTACACATGCAAAATGTCGTTTACCGAGAGCTAAGATGTTTACATATCAAGAATTTAAAAAAAATCATAGAGTAATAAAAACAAATAACAATGCGGGTGAACTTGTTCTTACTTCAAAGACAACCTAAGGAGTTAATTTCAAGTCAGTTAGTAAGTGGTTAAGAAAGGTTAATGTAATTTTATTTCCTAGAATCTCTCCGCTCATATTTAGGCCTCAGTGTAGCGAAAACTGGTCTAGAATTTACTCTGAGGCTCCACGACCTTATTAATAGAGTTCTACTCCAGATTATTACGACCTACGGCCGGCATTCTCACATTACCCTCCCACATATGCGCCCTATCAGAGTATAGGGTGGGAGAAACTTCTAGTTTGTTTTATATACATTCAATAGTTTACTTAAAACAGAATTGTTAGGGAACACTCCCTCTTGTTTTATCGGGAGGGTATAAGTGCTTCGGCAACGACCAGCGACTGGGGCCACCAACCTAGCATAGTCACCGCCTCAGCCCCTTTACCACACTCAGCTGACCAGACAGTTGGCTGTGTCCTGAGCTCTGAGACTTTATCAGCACTGCTGGCGCCTTCCCCGATCTCCCACTACTCCAGCGGGAATATACATTTTTTTACGTGTTGTTCGGCACGTGGAAACGGGAGACAGGCTGGGAGAAGAGGTTGGATACTCCGCGGTTAGACTGCCAGCGCGCTTGATTGTGCAAACAATCCTCGTGCGCTCAACACTTCCTCTACGCCCTCCCCTTTTCGGCAGGCTGCACGCTGACCTGGAATACCAACCGGAAAAAAAATCGTGGTGGATGGTCGGGAGAGGGGATCGGAATGTCTGGCTCTGATTTTGTTGCACCCGCTACAAGTTGTGGTTTGGTAAAGTTCACGAGAGCCGATCCTTCCCTCCGTGCATTCCTTCCTCTTTGCACACGCCACCCGTGTCAGCCAAGTCCATAGTGCAGTGCGGCTAGTCCGAAACATTTTGGAATCAACTTTTGACAGTGGTTCCTGAAAACATTTACCCCAAAATTCAATACAAAAGGGCAGGAATGCGAACGAAAAACACCGCAATTGTTTCTACAGTTTTAAGGTCAATAATATTTTTTTTTTACATTTTAAAATCAAATAATTTTTTTTTGTGGAAGCTTAAGACAATATTTAATGGCGTGCCCTAAGTTTATGTGGTCTCACTAACACTAATATTTGATATTCCCTGTGATATGTGAGGCATTAATTTTGGAATTCAGCATTGCAAATTTATACAATGTTATAGTTCTGCTGTTACACGTTATTTATCAATGTAATCATGTCTCTTGTATTTTTCATTTTTATAAACAAAACATTAGTTAAAAAAAAGGAAAACTCAACTCCGAAGTGTTTGGATAAGCTCAAATAAACAGGCTTTTCAAAAATTAATCAGTATTGATTTAATGCGTAGAAAGGAATGGCAAAAAATGTTAATTTTGTTGAGGTTCACGTGTACGGAAACGAAACACTGCAACGTAAGGGTCAAGTGAGTTGTTAGGAGTTAGCCATAAGCTGCCATTGTTAACTTGGGGAGCCTTCCACAGGAGCGAAGGAGGCACGCATCTGTGTTGGGCTGACGTGGCTCCCCGCGTCTTTGTGGTGCCACAGAGTGGCTAGTGGCGTGGAGCTAGCCACACGGGCCACTTCCCGTCACGCGTCAGGTGACTGTGGCGTGGAGCTAGCCACATGGGCCACTTCCCGTCACGCGTCAGGTGACTGTGGCGTGGAGCTAGCCACACGGGCCACTTCCCGTCACGCGTCAGGTGACTGTGGCGTGGAGCTAGCCACACGGGCCACTTCCCGTCACGCGTCAGGTGACTGTGGCGTGGAGCTAGCCACACGGGCCACTTCCCGTCACGCGTCAGGTGACTGTGGCGTGGAGCTAGCCACACGGGCCACTTCCCGTCACGCGTCAGGTGACTGTGGCGTGGAGCTAGCCACACGGGCCACTTCCCGTCACGAGTCAGGTGACTGTGGCGTGGAGCTAGCCACACGGGCCACTTCCCGTCACGCGTCAGGTGACTGTGGCGTGGAGCTAGCCACACGGGCCACTTCCCGTCACGCGTCAGGTGACTGTGGCGTGGAGCTAGCCACACGGGCCACTTCCCGTCAAGCGTCAGGTGACTGTGGCGTGGAGCTAGCCACACGGGCCACTTCCCGTCACGAGTCAGGTGACTGTGGCGTGGAGCTAGCCACACGGGCCACTTCCCGTCACGCGTCAGGTGACTGTGGCGTGGAGCTAGCCACATGGGCCACTTCTCGTCACGTGTCAGGTGACTGTGGCGTGGAGCTAGCCACATGGGCCACTTACCGTCACGCGTCAGGTGACTGTGGCGTGGAGCTAGCCACACGGGCCACTTCCCTTCACGCGTCAGGTGACTGTGGCGTGGAGCTAGCCACACGGGCCACTTCCCGTCACGCGTCAGGTGACTGTGGCGTGGAGCTAGCCACACGGGCCACTTCCCGTCACGCGTCAGGTGACTGTGGCGTGGAGCTAGCCACACGGGCCACTTCCCGTCACGCGTCAGGTGACTGTGGCGTGGAGCTAGCCACACGGGCCACTTCCCGTCAAGCGTCAGGTGACTGCTGCTCCGACGCTTACGTTAAGTAGACACGCATGGATTGTTATCCAGCAGCTTTTTTTGTTCGCGCCGTGCTATCTCAGCAGTTTGGTTTTCAATTTCTGATTTCTACTTCAATCAAATTTTACGAGGGAATGCTTGGTGTTGAAGGTGTGAGCAATTTTCTTCCCAGATATTTTTGACATGAATGCTGCAGAAAGAACAACGTAGGTATGTGAACATTTTTGTGTGTGTAATTTTAGGTAAAACGTTTAAAAATATTACATTCACGAAGAAAAGCTCAACATTTTGTACGAACAGAAATTGTTTTTGGATTATTATTACAAATTTTGTTGAAACATAAAAAATATTATACAAGAATTCGCATCGTTTGTTTTGCCAAACGTGTTGACTGACTACTCAGTATTAAAGAACACCAAACAGGCCTATTTGTTACTAATTTTACCACTCAGAATACTGAAAAATAGCGCAGTTGTTGCAATACAAGATCTAGAATACAACGATGAAACTCATATTGTGATTGTAAAATAAACTTTTATCACTCGTTCGATTCTGCCTCGGCACAGATCCTTCTGCACTACAAAAATAATCTGCAAACGTTTCTCTGATCGTTAAAGCTGGTCGTCGACCATCTGTTTGCATTACAGGTTTACCTTCGTATAGTCCAGTGGTTCTTAACCGGTGGTCCGCGGACCACTGGTCGTCCCTGGAGGCATTCCAAGTGGTCCGCGAAGCCATCCGAATAATATGTGACGTAATGTGTTGAGTCGAAACAACGTGAGCCGCGCGTGGCACGAGTCCGAAGGCGAAATGCGGTGCAAGAGGGCGGGGGGTGGCGGTTTCGTTCCATTTGTTCTTTGTTTTATCGGCGCGGGTTGCCGATCGTCACTTGTAGCGTCGACGATGTAATGAGCGGTAGGGATTTGTAACGTGGCATTGAGAGAGTGACGAGTACCTACCTACTACAGTACTTGGTTTAATTTTTAAAGTTCGTCAGCAAAAAGCAAATTTCCTTAGTGCACGAAGGTAGTTATAGTAAATAACTACTCCAGATATAAATACTACGTAGGTAAGTAAAATAAATATTTTCTATTTGTTTTGTTTAGGTATGCCACACAACTAACTAATTGCGGATTACTAATTTTACTTTATTTTCGTCACATTGTAAATCTGCTAGGTTTCTTATTAGGTACCTACTGTTGTTTTTAATCATTTTTATAAAACGTAAAATACTGCACATTTCAGTACTTTTGTAGGTTAGGTTAACCGTTTTAGTGAGCAATTAAAAACGAGCCTTATTTGACTTGCAATGTTTGTTTTTTCGGGTTAAACCTTAAGGTACGATTCCACCGGTGTGCTGTACTGTGCTGCACAGTATTTGGGTGGAATCGTACCATTACAACATAATATTTCAAAGCAGTTATTCTCAACCAATTGAGAGGCAAAGTCGGGAATACATTATAATGTCATTTCGGTGACAATGCAATTGTTTGGTATAATTGAGCAGATTATGATGTATATGTAAGTATAGGTACCTACTTAATAATACCGACGTATTTGGGCTCATTTGATACATCTTGAGTATTAGATACTTTTACCGTCATTCCCACAGCTGGCCATAGACCTCACAAATAAAAGCTTGTCAAAACAACACATTTTTATTATTATAGATAAAGTATAAATTACATGTAACACATAAGGTATACATAAGATTATACCTGTCTGTATTATCACTAAAACTTTGTTTTCAGGAAAATGCCACCAAAAAGAAAATATGACGAAGACTATATTAAGCTGGGATTTACTTCAATAGAAATTAATGGAGAAACTAGACCGCAATGCGTTTTATGTGCAAATGTTCTTTCTAACGACGCTTTAAAACCAGCAAAGTTGGAACGTCATTTGAAGACCGTGCATCCGAAGTTCTGTAACCATTCGCGAGAATTCTTTGATGGCAAACTAACAAATCTTAAAAAAATGAAACTTGGACCCAGTGGAACAAGTTATTCAACACCTGAAAAAACATTATCTGCATCATTTGAAGTTTCAAAACTGATTGCAAAATCGAAAAAAGCACACACAATCGGCGAATCTTTAATAAAGCCCTGTATGCTCAAAGTTGCAGAGGAGCTTTTAGGCGCGGAAGCTCAAAAGAAAATTCGTGAAATACCGCTTTCTAATGACACAGTTAAGTCACGCATTCAAAAAATGTCAACTGATATTAAGACCAAGTTATTGACAAGATTAAAAACAGCCCTTATTTTGCATTACAATGTGATGAGTCTACCGATGTTTCGCAATGCTGTCAATTACTTGTATTTATTCGATTCTTGGAGGACAATAAAATGTTTAAAGAAGAGTTATTATTTTCTCATGAACTTAAAACGACGTCGCAAGGTGCAGATGTTATGAATGCTATAAGTCAATATATGGAGGAACATGGACTTATGTGGGAAAGGCTTGCCGGGTTTTGTACTGACGGTGCTCCTGCTATGCTTGGTTCTCGCTCTGGTCTTGCAGCATTGATAAAAACCAAAAATTCCCTCCTCAATTACGACGCACTGCGTTATTCACCGTCAAGCATTGGCTGCCAAAACGCTCCCGGAATGTTTCACTATGGCTCTGAAAACTGCTATAAAAGTAGTTAACTTCATTAAAAAGAGCGCACTCAATACTCGTCTATTAAAACAGTTGTGTTCTGACATGAACTCTGAACACGAAACTCTGCTTTTCCACACAGAAGTTCGTTGGCTTTCCAAAGTAAACATGCTGTGGAGGCTGTACGAACTAAGAGAGGAAGTACAAATATTCTTAACTAACAAGGAAAACAAAGAGTTGCTAGATCAGTTCTGCGAGCCCGAATATAAGGTACGTTTTGCTTATTTGGTCGACTTTTTTGCGCAAATAAATAAATTGAACCTTCAACTGCAAGGGTCAGGAAATTTGAAGTTGCAAGGCATGAGCAACATATTTGCATATGAAGATAAAATCAGGGCATTTATTGCTAAAATCTAGCTATGGATCAATAAGGTCGAAAGATAAAACTTTTCTGCATTTGATACGCTCAAATAAATTATTGACGGACTAGGTGCAGATATTAAAGAAGAAATTCAAAAGAACATGATGATCCATTTGACTAATTTAAAAAGTGAATTCAATCGCTATTTTCCTGACTGTGAGGACAAAAGTATTCAGAAACTGATCCGGAATCCTTTCATTGTCAACGTTTCCGAAGTATCTGATGAAATTCAAGAAGAAGTGATTGAAATGCAACACGACACGAACTTAAAAGATACATTCGAATCAGGAATAAATCTTGAAGATTATTGGAGCCAAAAAGCAATTTCTTTTCCAAAGCTTCGAGACATTGCTATACGTTACCTAACTTTATTTTCATAGACGTATCTATGCGAGCAGGGATTTTCGACGCTTCTGATTATTAAAAACAAGCATCGAAATCGGTTTGATGCCACTGCCGACATGCGTTTAGCTTTGAGTAGCACTGAACCAAGAATTCAGAAGTTAGTAAAGAGTATGCAGCCACAAAAATCACATTAAATTAAAATCTGTAACTTTTAGATTTTTGCCAAATAATTAAGAAATGAGTGCTAATTATAAAATTGTGCTTGTTTTCTTTATAAAACAACCCTTAATTTAGGTTTTTAGGTAAACCAACTGGGTGGTCCCCGGCAAGACATATATTTGGTAAAATGGTCCCTCATAACTAAAAGGTTAAGAACCACTGGTTTAGTCCCACAGAGTGCTGTCGAAGTCTATTCCATCCCTCTGTATTACTAAGTTTGTAGCATGTAGCACGCCTTTAGGATGGTAACAGCATTCCGCACGGCTGCATTCTGTGGCCTGTGGAGAATACGTAATTTATTTGTAGGATTGTCAAGAGAACATTCTATGTAGCGTCCTGCTCGCAAAGTTGTTAATTGAATATTTTATTCATACTGAAAGATTTTTTACACCATGTTGTATCTGCATGTGAGTGGAACTGTACGCTAGCCAACCGTTCTGATTAATTGCGTGCATCCATGATGATCGCTGTTGCCTAATACGACCCCGACAACACCCAAGGAGAACAAGGAGAAATTCATCGTCAGACTCCATGACCAAATTCAGGAATGTGCAATTGTACAGACGGAATATGGCCACAAAAAATCTTTGTGGTTGATAAGTGCCAGAATCTGAAATGAAGTTTCAAACATAAAGAAACCATAAAAATTTGTTATGATAACCAAGTTAGAAATTAAATTTACTGTCATACTTATTTCAGAATTAAGGAGTGGCCTATTTAGTATAATTGCAAAATATTATAATTTGAACAACGTTGAATTATCTTGGTGGCAATGAAATAAACATGGCTGCCATGTGTACGTGTGTGTGTGTATGCAATTGAAACTGAATTTATGATTTTAAACACTCATGCTTAGTGGTTAAGCGGTTTTTAATTTTTTAAACTTAAGTTAAAGAATTTCAACGTAGTTTTTTTGTTGTTTCGTTTTGAAAAATAGATGAAATTAAAGAATATACAGTGAATATTTCCAGCAACGAAAGACCAGAAAAAAATTTGCCAAAATTTACTTTCTAAAGTTTGACGTCTCTAAGTTGGTTTGTTTGCTAATTAATACCGCATAGTTCGCTGATTTACAATGAAAATAAGAGCGTATAAGTTTTAGCTCTGAGTTGCGCCTCTTATCTTCCTTACTTTTTGACCAAACTACTTTCCTGTGTGGCGCTTCTATGCAGCTCATTCATTCACATGGGCCACCGAGGGGCGATACTCAGTGGTGCACCTTGAAATTCCTATGTCTCTTGGCAATAAGGCAGATATTCAGAGTCAGCTGTATGCACTAGCAACCAGTTTCGTAATTCTGGCTACGTGACGAGGATTTGGGAGGGCGGGAAAAAATTGGCAGGCATAGGTGCAAACCAGATTTTCTGGCTCCCAAGTGTAGGACGTATGCCTGCTGAATCGCCTTTGAAGACAATTTATAAATTATAACATATAATTTTTCATCACACAGGTTTGTGCACAATAAGCGTCGTTAAAAAATAGATGAATACATTTGTGCTCGTAAATGAGTCTTCAAAAAACATATTATATTTCTTAATCATGTTTTTGGTGTTCGACGTGGAAGTTAGTTCGTGTTACTTTCTAGAGGTAAAATTCTTGTTGATGAATCTTAAATGGTTTTGTTAGCCCCATTTTTCACAGTCGTTCTTTAAGGCTAATAAATGCAAATATGTTTTACGTTGTCCCACCTGACTCTGCAAGTCGGCCTTAGTGTGCTGTAGTGCAAGTAGTCAGTTGATCACCGGTGTGAGCGTGTGACGTGTACTGCAGTTCCGTGCAAACAGTTTTGGCAGAACCGAGCGGACATAAGCCGGAGCAGGACCCTAGGATGAAGGCCTCGCGCTGAACACAGGCATGTTCATCGCGCGTAGTAGGTAATTAAATGAGGCGAGGGAAAGAGAGTGGTCACCCGCAGAATACCAGAGGCCCGCAACCAGTGCTGCGCTCTGGTGGCGGTGTCCAGCAGCACTATCGCCGCGAGAATGCGTGGAACCAGCGGGAAGCCTACGATTCACGCCGAGTATTCGACATGCCTGAAGATTACCGAATACCCGCCTTCGGATGACTTCGGAATTCTTTTGTTTAGGTGAAAAAAGCGCGGGTGAGTATGACGATGGAACGCACATGCATAATGAATTAAGTGAGTTTGACTAACCCAACCCAACCTTACCTAACCTAATCCAACCCAACCCAACCCAACCCAACCTAACCCAAACCAACCTAACCTAACCCAACCCAACCCAACAGTAGTATAACATAGTATTTACTGGATCAGTATGCAGGATGTGGAGACGAGAGCCGATCCACATCTCTGACGTCTCGTCCATCTCTGACGTCACGGCGACCATCTTGGATAAGCGTAACGGGACACAGCGTAACGGAACATATCGTAACGGGACATAACGTAACGGGACAAGTAGATCACGGCGGCCATTTTGGATCCGCCATCTTGGATCCGCCATTTTGGATGACGTCATTGTGTTCTAGAAAATTCCGGTGATGTGTTTTCCGCCATATTGGATGATGACGTCACCGTTGCAATTTTTGTTACGGCCGCCATCTTGAAATTTGGACGCCATCTTGAAAATCTTTAATTATTATCCGATTTTAATGAAACAAATTCCAAAATTCATCAAAAAATTAACTTATTCGAATTCTGATTGATTATATCGATCACCGTCCTCGGTTCAAACCCGGTGAGTCCAAAAAAAACTAAAAATGGCGACAGGCTCCTTCCTCAACGGTGGATGCAGGCAGACTGACTCCTAGCACTTTTTTTCAAAACATATATATCGTCAGCTGGTATGACGACATGTCCGCCATCTTGTCTTCATCCGCTGGAGACCACCATCTTGTTTTCGTCTGCTAGAGTGTGCCGATAACATGTAGTATAATTATCTGGTCACCATACTTTTGTCCTCAACTGTTGACATTGAACATTGACCTTGACCTTTGTCCATGACCTTGAACTTTGACCTTAACCTTGACCTCGAAATTTGACCTTGACCTTGAACTTTGACCTTGACCTTGAAATTTGACCTTGACCTTGAACTTTGACCTTGACCTTGAAATTTGACCTTGACCTTTACCTTGACCTTGAACTTTGACCTTGACCTTGAAATTTGACCTTGACCTTGAACTTTGACCTTGACCTTGAAATTTGACCTTCACCTTGAAATTTGACCTTGACCTTTAAATTTGACATTGACCTTGAAATTTGACCTTCACCTTGAAATTTGACCTTGACCTTTAAATTTGACTTTGACCTTGAAATTTTACTTTGTCCTTGTCGACCATCATGGACCCGACATTTAATGTTTAGTACATGCTACCAGGAGCGACCAACTGCTGGAGTACGTCATCTTGTGTGTGTACTCATATTATAGAGTACATTTACATCTGGTTAATTTTATTTTAACCTGCTACAGTGCAGTAATCATTTATTACCGAGGTGCCCCCCGCCATCTTGAAATTCGGACGCCATCTTGAAATCATGTAATAATGTAGCTAGAAAAGCGGGAAAAAATCCAAAATTCATCAAAAAAATCACTCATTAACTTACAAATCGAATAGATAGATCCCTGTCCACGGTTCGATTCTTGACCAGTGACAGTTGTAACTAATTATTAAATAAATGTTATGTTCTGTTTTCCATTACCTTTCGCGGAGTTTATTAATCATTCGCTCTACGAAAAACAACTCAAGTCAATATACCTGACCAACGAATTAAATCAGTGCCGATTAGCCTATTATGAAAGTCTAATTTTTCAATAATCTGAATAACATATAAGCCGTTCATGTACAAAGCCACACATATAGATCAATTGTCTTCAGTCCATAAGACCGAGTCATGACATTATCAGACGTATAGGCTAGTCATTTCAGGACCACATAAAACTTCGTCGTTATCTAATTATATTCTATTAATCCAACGTGACATTTTTTAAACATACTAAAGGACCAAGTAACCTTGAAAAATATTTTAGTAACACCAAGAGGTTTTAAATTAGTAAATATTCAATCACTACATTTTGTACTACGCGCAATCAACAAAAGGGAAGCACTGACAACGAAAAGACAGCACCACCAACAAAAAGGCGGCACATTTGGAAGCACCGACAACGAAAAGGCAGCACATTTGGAAGCACCGTCATCGAAAAGGCAGCACATTTGGAAGCACCGACAACGTAAAGGCAGCACATTTGGAAGCACCGACAACGAAAAGGCAGCACATTTGGAAGCACCGACAACGAAAAGGCAGCACATTTGGAAGCACCGACAACGAAAAGGCAGCACATTTGGAAGCACCGACAACAAAAAGGCAGCACATTTGGAAGCACCGACAACGAAAAGGCAGCACATTTGGAAGCACCGACAACGAAAAGGCAGCACATTTGGAAGCACCGACAACGAAAAGGCAGCACATTTGGAAGCACCGACAACGAAAAGGCAGCACATTTGGAAGCACCGACTACGAAAAGGCAGCACATTTGGAAGCACCGTCATCGAAAAGGCAGCACATTTGGAAGCACCGACAACGAAAAGGCAGCACATTTGGAAGCACCGACAACGAAAAGGCAGCACATTTGGAAGCACCGACAACGAAAAGGCAGCACATTTGGAAGCACCGACTACGAAAAGGCAGCACATTTGGAAACACCGACAACGTAAAGGCAGCACATTTGGAAGCACCGTCATCGAAAAGGCAGCACATTCAGAAGCACCGACAACGAAAAGGCAGCACATTTGGAAGCACCGACAACGAAAAGGCAGCACATTTGGAAGCACCGACAACGAAAAGGCAGCACATTTGGAAGCACCGACTACGAAAGGGCAGCACATTTGGAAGCACCGCCATCGAAAAGGCAGCACATTTGGAAGCACCGACAACGAAAAGGCAGCACATTTGGAAGCACCGACAACGAAAAGGCAGCACATTTGGAAGCACCGACAACGAAAAGGCAGCACATTTGGAAGCACCGACAACAAAAAGGCAGCACATTTGGAAGCACCAACAACGAAAAGGCAGCACATTTGGAAGCACCGACAGTGAAAAGGCAGCACATTTGGAAGCACCGACTACGAAAAGGCAGCACATTTGGAAGCACCGACTATGAAAAGGCAGCACATTTGGAAGCACCGTCATCGAAAAGGCAGCACATTTGGAAGCACCGACAACGAAAAGGCAGCACATTTGGAAGCACCGACAACGAAAAGGCAGCACATTTGGAAGCACCGACAACGAAAAGGCAGCACATTTGGAAGCACCGACAACGAAAAGGCAGCACATTGGAAGCACCGACAACGAAAAGGCAGCACATTTGGAAGCACCGCCAACGAAAAGGCAGCACATTTTGGATGCATCATCGAATAAGGAAGCACATTTGGAAGCTCCATCAACTAAAAAAGGCAAAAAGGAAGCACAAGTTACGAGATCTAAGTCTTAGTAAGAAATCATAATACAAGAAATAAAAACATTACATTCTTATAATTTAAATCATTTATTTTTTTGCTTTACATTATACAAATGCAAGTAAAACCAGTCAATATTGTATGTAGCCAACATTCCTCAGTTCCTTGAGTATGAAGGATATTTCTTTGATGCACGAATAGTTTCCTGCACAAAGCGAACCATGTAGTAGTCTTAGCCGGTCAACCAATATGTTTGGATCTTTCCATGATGTGTAATCATTCTCTTCTACCACCATCTTCCTTGCACCTTTATAATAAATATTATGATCTCTGGTGTCTTCCGTTTTACCACCAACCTCAGGGTAACTTTCATGTTTGAGACGGTGATCATCACAAGCTTGATCAGATTTATTTAATATATCACGTCGTTTCCATCGTTTCGGTCTCAGGACACCGCCACATTCTTCGATCTTGGCAGCTTTAGGTGCTTCATCATAGTCTATGTCTTTGTCAACAGCCTCAGAGTCACTGTAACAATCACCGTAGAAGGAATCGTCTTCACCCAATTTGCCGTAATAATTCGATGTTGATGATGTTGAAGTGTCTTCATCGTCTTCGTGCTTTCTTTTTAGGAGTCCATCATTTTTACAAAGTAGGAAAGATCTACTTGAATTCGGCTGGAATATATTCTCACTTTTCACGTTAAGGATTCTTCCATTGTCTTCATTCTTCCGTAAATCATCAACCTTCTTCAATTTAAGTTCTTTGTCGAGATCGGAAGAGCCAAGAAAATTATTGTCGTAATGCAGATCACACTTCCTTAGGCTAGTAGATTCATCGTTGTCCTCTAGCTTGTACGCAGGCTTGGCGCTACAAGTTGTGCCATGTCTTTTTAGGCTCTCTCTCCGTGTAAACGACTTGCTACATCGAACACAACTTATCATATTGCGCAGTGAATTTTTAACACAGTCATTCTTCTCGTGTTGTCTTTTATTCTTTCTCAAGATAAATTATTTACTGCAAAACTTACACCTATGTTCTTTTGAAACAGCGTCAGATCCCAAATCGGAATTCATATTAGTTACTGAGACTAATGCCAGATACCAATTGAGTGTTTTAAATTAGATTCAATACTTAAATAGAAATTTTTTCATATTTCATCAGCGAGAATTAATATATCTCATGCAAAAGTACTTTATGCATGTAGTTCTGCTTTTCAACAACAGATATCGCCACATGTCGCTTGCAGGTAAATAATATTTAGTTATTTTATGCGGGATGCGGGATGCTCACTAACGATCGCAAAAGAAGGATGGCTTCGTTAGACTCCAAGGAAAAGAAAGTTCGTCTTGCATGTTGGTGCTCCACAGATGTCTCATGGCGTAATATTAATTTGACTGAGTAATGATATTTGTTAATTCCACCTGATAAAAATATTGCAAGTTTTGATTTAGTAGCAGAAATTATCGAATTAAATGTAACTCCAAATAAAATGACATGTCTCATTAGAACAAAAAAAAATCCATGCAGGGAGCGGTTTCTCAGAATAGTCAGACACACTTGAAGAAACCACAGGAATGATTGCAAGAACACGGGAAAAACCATCAAAATATTGTCAAGAATAATCAGGAGCACACTGAGAAAACCACTATAATATTAACAATAATAATCGGAAGCACACGGAGAAAACCATCATAATATTGGCAAGAATAATCAGAAGCACACGAAGAAAACCGCCACAAGTTTTCTTTGATATCATTAAAATACAAAAAAAAAATTAATAAAAAATAAAAACGAAAAAAAATTCAAACATTCTGCTAGCTTGTGAACTTCTCATTGTTGAGCAAAGATAGAGTTCTAGTACAAGCCAGAATGTTTGAATTTTTTTTCGTTTTTATTTTTTATTAATTTTTTTTGTATTTTAATGATATCAAAGAAAACTTGTGGCGGTTTTCTTCGTGTGCCACTGATTATTCTTGCCAATATTATGATGGTTTTCTCCGTGTGCTTCCGATTATTATTGTTAATATTATAGTGGTTTTCTCAGTGTGCTCCTGATTATTCTTGACAATATTTTGATGGTTTTTCCCGTGTTCTTGCAATCATTCCTGTGGTTTCTTAAAGTGTTTCTGACTATTCTGAGAAACCGCTCTCTGCATGGATTTTTTTTTGTTCTAATGAGACATGTCATTTTATTTGGAGTTACATTTAATTCGATAATTTCTGCTACTAAATCAAAACTTGCAATATTTTTATCAGGTGGAATTAACAAATATCATTACTCAGTCAAATTAATATTACGCCATGAGACATCTGTGGAGCACCAACATGCAAGACGAACTTTCTTTTCCTTGGAGTCTAACGAAGCCATCCTTCTTTTGCGATCGTTAGTGAGCATCCCGCATCCCGCATAAAATAACTAAATATTATTTACCTGCAAGCGACATGTGGCGATATCTGTTGTTGAAAAGCAGAACTACATGCATAAAGTACTTTTGCATGAGATATATTAATTCTCGCTGATGAAATATGAAAAAATTTCTATTTAAGTATTGAATCTAATTTAAACACTCAATTGGTATCTGGCATTAGTCTCAGTAACTAATATGAATTCCGATTTGGGATCTGACGCTGTTTCAAAAGAACATAGGTGTAAGTTTTGCAGTAAATAATTTATCTTGAGAAAGAATAAAAGACAACACGAGAAGAATGACTGTGTTAAAAATTCACTGCGCAATATGATAAGTTGTGTTCGATGTAGCAAGTCGTTTACACGGAGAGAGAGCCTAAAAAGACATGGCAGAACTTGTAGCGCCAAGCCTGCGTACAAGCTAGAGGACAACGATGAATCTACTAGCCTAAGGAAGAGTGATCTGCATTACGACAATAATTTTCTTGGCTCTTCCGATCTCGACAAAGAACTTAAATTGAAGAAGGTTGATGATTTACGGAAGAATGAAGACAATGGAAGAATCCTTAACGTGAAAAGTGAGAATATATTCCAGCCGAATTCAAGTAGATCTTTCCTACTTTGTAAAAATGATGGACTCCTAAAAGGAAGCACGAAGACGATGAAGACACTTCAACATCATCAACATCGAATTATTACGGTAAATTGGGTGAAGACGATTCCTTCTACGGTGATTGTTACAGTGACTCTGAGGCTGTTGACAAAGACATAGACTATGATGAAGCACCTAAAGCTGCCAAGATCGAAGAATGTGGCGGTGTCCTGAGACCGAAACGATGGAAACGACGTGATATATTAAATAAATCTGATCAAGCTTGTGATGATCACCGTCTCAAACATGAAAGTTACCCTGAGGTTGGTAGTAAAACGGAAGACACCAGAGATCATAATATTTATTATAAAGGTGCAAAGAAAATGGTGGTAGAAGAGAATGATTACACATCATGGAAAGATCCAAACATATTGGTTGACCGGCTAAGACTACTACATGGTTCGCTTTGTGCAGGAAACTATTCGTGCATCAAAGAAATATCCTTCATACTCAAGGAACTGAGGAATGTTGGCTACATACAATATTGACTTGTTTTACTTGCATTTGTATAATGTAAAGCAATAAAATAAATAATTTAAATTATAAGAATGTAATGTTTTTATTTCTTGTATTATGATTTCTTACTCAGACTTAGATCTCGTAACTTGTGCTTCCTTTTTGCCTTTTTTAGTTGATGGAGCTTCCAAATGTGCTTCCTTATTCGATGATGCATCCAAAATGTGCTGCCTTTTCGTTGGCGGTGCTTCCAAATGTGCTGCCTTTTCGTTGTCGGTGCTTCCAATGTGCTGCCTTTTCGTTGTCGGTGCTTCCAAATGTGCTGCCTTTTCGTTGTCGGTGCTTCCAAATGTGCGGCCTTTTCGTTGTCGGTGCTTCCAAATGTGCTGCCTTTTCGTTGTCGGTGCTTCCAAATGTGCTGCCTTTTCGTTGTCGGTGCTTCCAAATGTGCTGCCTTTTCGTTGTCGGTGCTTCCAAATGTGCTGCCTTTTCGATGGCGGTGCTTCCAAATGTGCTGCCTTTTCGTAGTCGGTGCTTCCAAATGTGCTGCCTTTTCGTTGTCGGTGCTTCCAAATGTGCTGCCTTTTCGTTGTCGGTGCTTCCAAATGTGCTGCCTTTTCGTTGTCGGTGCTTCCAAATGTGCTGCCTTTTCGATGACGGTGCTTCCAAATGTGCTGCCTTTTCGTTGTCGGTGCTTCCAAATGTGCTGCCTTTTCGTAGTCGGTGCTTCCAAATGTGCTGCCTTTTCGTTGTCGGTGCTTCCAAATGTGCTGCCTTTTCGTTGTCGGTGCTTCCAAATGTGCTGCCTTTTCGTTGTCGGTGCTTCCAAATGTGCTGCCTTTTCGATGACGGTGCTTCCAAATGTGCTGCCTTTTCGTAGTCGGTGCTTCCAAATGTGCTGCCTTTTCGTTGTCGGTGCTTCCAAATGTGCTGCCTTTTCGTTGTCGGTGCTTCCAAATGTGCTGCCTTTTCTTTGTCGGTGCTTCCAAATGTGCTGCCTTTTCGTTGTCGGTGCTGTCTTTTCGTTGTCAGTGCTTCCCTTTTGTTGATTGCGCGTAGTACAAAATGTAGTGATTGAATATTTACTAATTTAAAACCTCTTGGTGTTACTAAAATATTTTTCAAGGTTACTTGGTCCTTTAGTATGTTTAAAAAATGTCACGTTGGATTAATAGAATATAATTAGATAACGACGAAGTTCATGTGGTCCTGAAATTACTAGCCTATACGTCTGATAATGTCATGACTCGGTCTTATGGACTGAAGACAATTGATCTATATGTGTGGCTTTGTACATGAACGGCTTATATGTTATTCAGATTATTGAAAAATTAGACTTTCATAATAGGCTAATCGGTACTGATTTAATTCATTGGTCAGGTATATTGACTTGAGTTGTTTTTCGTAGAGCGAATGATTAATAAACTCCGCGAATGGTAATGGAAAACAGAACCTAACATTTATTTAATAATTAGTTACAACTGTCACTGGTCAAGAATCGAACCGTGGACAGGGATCCATCTATTCGATTTGTAAGTTAATGAGTGATTTTTTTGATGAATTTTGGATTTTTTCCCGCTTTTCTAGCTACATTATTACATGATTTCAAGATGGCGTCCGAATTTCAAGATGGCGGGGGGCACCTCGGTAATAAATGATTACTGCACTGTAGCAGGTTAAAATAAAATTAACCAGATGTAAATGTACTCTATAATATGAGTACACACACAAGATGACGTACTCCAGCAGTTGGTCGCTCCTGGTAGCATGTACTGAACATTAAATGTCGGGTCCATGATGGTCGACAAGGACAAAGTCAAATTTCAAGGTCAAGGTCAAATTTCAAAGTCAAGGTTTAATTTCAAGGTAAAGGTCAAAGTTCAAGTTCAAGGTCAAATTTCAAGGTCAAGGTCCTATTTCAAGGTCAAGGTCAAATTTCAAGGTCAAGGTCAAAGTGCAAGGTCAAGGTCAAATTTCAAGGTCAAGGTCAAAGTTCAAGGTCAAGGTCAAAGTTCAAGGTCAAGGTTCAAGGTCAAGGTCTAATTTTAGGTCAAGGTCAAAGTTCAAGGTCAAGGTCAAATTTCAATGTCAAGTTCAAATTTCAAGGTCAAGGTCAAAGTTCAAGGTCAAGGTCAAATTTCAAGGTCAAGGTCAAATTTCAAGGTCAAGGTCAAATTTTGAGGTCAAGGTCAAAGTTCAAGGTTAAGGTCAAAGTTCAAGGTCATGGACAAAGGTCAAGGTCAATGTTCAATGTCAACAGTTGAGGACAAAAGTATGGTGACCAGATAATTATACTACATGTTATAGGCACACTCTAGCAGACGAAAACAAGATGGTGGTCTCCAGCGGATGAAGACAAGATGGCGGACATGTCGTCATACCAGCTGACGATATATATGTTTTGAAAAAAATTGCTAGGAGTCAGTCTGCCTGCATCCACCGTTGAGGAAGGAGCATGTCGCCATTTTTAGTTTTTTTTGGACTCACCGGGTTTGAACCGAGGACGGTGATCGATATAATCAATCAGAATTCGAATAAGTTAATTTTTTGATGAATTTTGGAATTTTTTTCATTAAAATCGGATAATAATTAAAGATTTTCAAGATGGCGTCCAAATTTCAAGATGGCGGCCGTAACAAAAATTGCAACGGTGACGTCATCATCCAATATGGCGGAAAACACATCACCGGAATTTTCTAGAACACAATGACGTCATCCAAAATGGCGGATTCAAGATGGCGGATCCAAGATGGTCGCCGTGACGTCAGAGATGGACGAGACGTCAGAGATGTGGATCGGCTCTCGGCTCCACATCCTGCATCCTGATCCAGTAAATACTATGTTATACTACTCCCAACCTAACCCAAACCAACCTAACCTAACCCAACCCAACCCAACCTAACCCAACATAACCTATTAATGGCTTAGTTTGTATTATCGTTATGAAACTTCCTACCTTTATTTGTTTATGTCCGTCATTTAAAACAGACGTTTTTGCACTTAAACAAAAGAATTCCGAAGACACCCGAAGGCAAGTATTCGGTAAGGTTCGGGCATGTCGAATACTCCGCGTGAATCGTAGGCTTCCCTGGAACCAGCAGCTCCCAAACTGGCAGTGCCGGGCAGAGTTGCCAGACGTAGCCGAATTCGGGCACACTTACCCAAATTACTACCTCTGTAATAGGTACCCGAGAAGATACGCTCGGGTATGCAAATGTACCCGAATTCGGTAAAAGAAAAAAAATACTGAACAATATTCTGTTGAAATGGATAACCAATTGGAGCGGAAAACAGTCTTTTCCCTAGCCGTAACCTACTGACGATAAGTATCGCTGCCTTTATTTAAAACAGCCTCGACTACACTATGTTCCAAAGGATCTCTGGATAACTCATTTAATGCTAGTATCAAATAAACAGTAGGGCTATGATGACATGATGAAAGATATCTCTCACAGAACACAGTATGGGCTACAATATCAAAGCACAACACAAATATACGACTACATATTAATAAAAAAAATTAATAACAATAATTTTACACCAAACTTTAACCTGTACCATTTTTCACATGTGGCTGGAATAGTTATATTGAAAATTGACATTATTACACCCCCCCCCCACCAAACACTCATATTCGCATTTTTAAAAACTACGCGCGGTTAATATTACATTAAAAAAATTAAATGTTAATTTATTACACTACTAGCTGCCCGACCCGGCTTCGCAAGGCTATACTAATGGAAAAAAAACTAAGCCACATCTCCCATTTACAGTATTGGCAAATAAAAAAAATTCAGTGAAAATTTATTACAATGCTGTATAATGTACCGGAGAGAAAATGAATAGCACCGATGGTTTCCCGACTTGTGCATGCAACGTACAACTGATGTACCCGTACTTCGCTACGGCAGTCTACAGGCAGATCACTCTTGCACCGCTCATAATACATGCCCCTCGTTGTGGGTACGCCACTGCCGCACGATGTCCGTTGCCATGGAGACGCAGAAGGCATGAACAATGCAAAATCCTGTTCTCATGCAGACAAAGTACCCACTGTTGCCTGGTTTTAACCACTAATGGGATCTAATTTTCGGAAAATGTCATCCTGCGTAACATAAGGAACATTACTATGAAGTTTCAAGTCTGTAAAATATATATACTTGAAAAAGGGGCAATTTTTGATTTTAAAAGTACCCGCAAAATTTCAAGGGTGATGAGGACTGCACTAACAAAGAAATAGTCGTTGCCATAGAAACGAATGAAGCATCAACAAAGCAACAGCCGTTGCCATGGTGATTTCCTACCAAAAACTGGAAATTTTGATATAACGCCCCCGAAAATCCACTTGGGATCGGATTTCCGCAGAATCCGTTCTTAGTGAGCGTCTACATCACAAAATGAGTAACTATGCTAAATTTCAAGTCAATAGGGTGTATGGTTTTAGATATCTCGTGATTAGTGAGTCAGTGAGTGGTATTTCGCTTATATATATATATATATATATATATATATTAATATACAAGTCCTTGTCAGAATTGTAACGGGAAAGGAAAATTATTGATGGTCCGAAAAATTAAAATTAATTAAAAATAATAAAAATAATTCTAGTTAAAGAAAAAAAACAATTTAAACACAGAGAGAGGAAAAAAAACAATAGTTTAGGTTTGCGATATAAGGTGATAAAAAGTATTTAAATACAAATAGAACTCTTATGAGGGTACTGATTGCTTCGTTGTTAATATCACACGGGTGTTTTTTACTTGTATGGAAAAATTAAAAATGATAAGGCATCTAGTGCGTGGCAACAATGTTAATAGGCAATAGAAATAAACTTCTAGCGCCTGCGGCATTGTCAACACACACTTCGTACGTGTACTGCATGTTGTATCTAACCCCCTCCAACGCATTTGATTCTAAATTGGACTTTTAGTAAGGATCCCTAATGTTTTTGATAGTATAATATAACCTTTAGCCTTCCTCGATAAATGTACTATCCAACATTGAAAGAATTTTTCAAATCGGACCAGTGGTTCCTGAGATTAGCGCGTTCAAACAAACAAACAAACTCATCAGCTTTATAATAATAGTATAGATAATATTATTTACCATAACATTGTATATGATATTTCTATTAAAGAAAACCGTAAAATTTTGTTTTCATATTTTACTCAGGTAGGTAAAAGAATGACACCCGTATGGAGAACTTCTTGTGACCGAATGTACCCGAACGTAGACGTGAGTGCACCCAAATTGCGAGGCTTGAGGCTGGCAACACTGGTGCCACACCACAAGGCCATCTGGACCTCGCTGGCGCTCAGGCCGCCTCTCCTGTCGTCAGCACTGCAGACCTTCTTTAATATACAGTATGAGAATAGTGAAGGTCACAAATTATTCTACTCGTGCTGGTGATGAGAATAGTTGTATTTGTATTCGCTTCTTTTATACATAGCAATGACGTACTAAACCAAAAACTAATTTGGGGGAAATGGGGATATAATTTTTTGGATTCAAGAATAATAATGGGGTAAACTTTTTCTGGAATCCAACATCTTTCATGGTGTTAGAGGGTCCATGGAACCATAAGTTATTAATAATAATAAACAATATCAAAATATTTTTTGACGATTAATTACAGATTTTTCTTACTAAAAGGCCTTCTCATTGTTTTATTCTTTTTTTCCACTTGGAAGCAGAGCTTCATAAAGCTACACCTATAATGATATACTAATTGTGGGTGCATTATCTTCTTCAATTTTCCGTTTCCACTGACTTGACACTTGTCCGGGCGACCAAGACACCGGCGACTCCCGCCAGAAGGGCAGCGCGTTGACACTAGAATATCCCAGAGAACCCGTGTGCTTGCCACAGCTGGAACCCATATGCTGGCCGCAGCTGGAACCCATGTGCTGGCCGCACCTGGAACCCATGTGCTGGTCCAGCTGGAACCCATGTGTTGGCCGCAGTTAGAACCCATGTGCTGGCCACAGCTGGAACCCATGTGCTGGCCACAGCTGGAACCCATGTGCTGGTAACAACTGAAACCGATGTGCTGGCCACAGCTGGAACCCATGTGCTGGCCACAGCTGGAACCCATGTGCTGGCCACAGCTGGAACCCATGTGCTGGCCACAGCTGGAACCCATGTGCTGGCCACAGCTGGAACCCATGTGCTGGCCGCAGCTGGAACCCATGTGCTGGCCACAGCTGGAACCCATGTGCTGGCCACAGCTGGAACCCACGTACTGGCCACAGCTGGAACCCATGTGCTGGCCACAGCTGGAACCCATGTGCTGGCCGCAGTTAGAACCCATGTGCTGGTCACAACTGAAACCGATGTGCTGGCCACAGCTGGAACCCATGTGCTGGCCACAGCTGGAACCCATGTGCTGGCCACAGCTGGAACCCACGTGCAGGCCGCAGTTAGAACCCATGTGCTGGTCACAACTGAAATCGATGTGCTGGCCACAGCTGGAACCCATGTGCTGGCCACAGCTGGAACTCATGTGCTGTCCGCAGTTAGAACCCATGTGCTGGTGACAACTGAAACCGATGTGCTGGCCACAGCTGGAACCCATGTGCTGGCCACAGCTGGAACCCATGTGCTGGCCACAGCTGGAACCAATGTGCTGTCCGCAGTTAGAACCCATGTGCTGGTCACAACTGAAACCGATGTGCTGGCCACAGTTGGAACCCATGTGCTGGCCACAGCTGGAACTTATGTGCTGGCCACAGCTGGAACCCATGTGCTGTCCGCAGTTAGAACCCATGTGCTGATAACAACTGAAACCGATGTGCTGGCCACAGCTGGAACCCATGTGCTGGCCACAGCTGGAACCCATGTGCTGGCCACAGCTGGAACCCATGTGCTGGCCACAGCTGGAACCCATGTGCTGTCCGCAGTTAGAACCCATGTGCTGGTAACAACTGAAACTGATGTGCTGGCCACAGCTGGAACCCATGTGCTGGCCACAGCTGGAACCCATGTGCTGGCCACAGCTGGAACCCATGTGCTGGCCACAGCTGGAACCCATGTGCTGCTTGCCACTGGAACCCATATGCTAGTCACAGATAGGATCCATATTATTGCCAGAGATGGAACCCATGTGCTGGCCGCAGTTTTTCTATGTTTTGTGTTTCTAAGTGGTATGTTTTTAAGTTATGAGAGTTATGTTTTTCTGTGTTGTTGTATTTGTGTCTTTCTAAGTTATGTTCTTTCTAGGTTTGGGGTATTTATTAAATAATTTTTAGATTATGGCTTTCAAAGATGTGACTTTCAAAGTGATATGTGTATTCGGGATGCAATGAACCCCCTGGCGAAGTAGCCGAGCGCTATTTAGCAATGTGGTCACCACGAAATATTGATCTCGGTGGTTGTTTTTATTAAAACCTCAATTAAAACTTGGTGTATTTGTAAGTTTGGCAGTAATCTAAGGAAAACTATAAATGCGTCACAGGCCGAAGCCTACACGCCTAATCATTCATCACGTACGAAAGGAGGGGATTGGCCAGCGATATCAGCGATTGGTTCCATGGCTCACTCTTAACTCTAGACTAAAACTAGAAAATTTAGACCCTTGTTAAATCTACAAAGACAAGGGGAAAACACTGGGCGTTTTCATGCGGGGTGAAAAAATAAGCAGGTTGGTTAGAGGAAACCGAAGGATGGATCAGGAAGAATAGTTGGTCGGGGCGGAAAGGAGCTATTAAGCAAGGGGCGGGAACTTGGACATTGATCTGCGGATTGGTTTAAGGCATTACCGGTATTTTTTCCCTTCCGAGGGCGAGTTATTCGTTCCCCAGCTAAGCAGTTTCCGTATGTACACCTCCTTGCAGGCTGTCTGGTAGACTCGGCGGTGACGTTTATATCTTATTAATAAAACGTCGTAGTCCTCTCGCCCATAAAACTGGACAGGTATAGAAGCCATGGCCAACGGGCGCCTTGTAAGCTATACTTAAGCGAATGCAGTTCTTGAGTATACAGACGAACGTATCGAACGCACTGCATTTCTCAATGTTATATTCGTTACACAAATATCACAGTTAGTTTGAAATGTTTATTTTCTCTTTAGTGTATTGGTGAAAAAATCTCTCTTCAAAAATTATTATCCTATTAACACTGTTGGCTCCCCAAAATTTTTTAACTATGGTTAAACACTACATTATCATAAAAAAACTGCAATAACTACCATTCATGTACAAAAAAAATTTATATGAAGTTATGCAATTTCTTTCCGTGCCAACGATCTATCAGTCTTGTAGTCACAACAAATGTCAATCAGGATTTCAAAACAGTCTTCCGAGGACGTTATACACAAGAACACGAGCAGTCCATGTCACCTTATGAAAACGCCAGCGCGCTACGGTCTTATTGCTCATTATGTTTTGTTGGCGTAAGCTCTGACCTAAAGGCAAGCAGGTGACGTAAGGGCTTCCGCGGCTTGTAGGAAAAAATATCCGTTGGTTAACAGTGAGAAAAACTCTCTTCATTGTTGGTTTCATAAAAAAAATTATTTTGGCCTTCATTTTAACGAATTAATAATTTGGCCAAAAAATGTGTACTAAGCAAGATTTTCCGTAGAAAAACTGCATTAACATTATTGTAAGTATACACTACTTTATTTTAAAGTTCCTAAGATTCAGTATGTGAAATACGAAAGGAATGATATTTTAACTATTACTTATCTTATTTCTTATCGTTACTCGCACATATTTAGAATATTAAAGGTTAATGTGATTTTAAGGACAAGACTCATATTTGAAATTACTCATTTTGTTTTTAAGTAAATTAATATACGTTATCTAGCACCACTAATAATTATTTTACACTGAGTCATTGTATCTATTATAAATAGTATTTTAAAAGTATGGTCATAAGGAGTAAAATAAATGCTCAAACTTAAACGGAATATTAATGTCAAAAATATATTCGTATCTTAATAACGATACTCTAGTTCTGTTTTAAATAGTACGTACTTACTTTTTCTCAAATAAACTGTACAGTTGTTATTACAATATGAGTTAAGAAACATAATTTTTCACAATGCACTTATGTTTCAATGGTTAAGAAGACACATTAATTGTCAATCTCTCCTGTTTAAATTTTTATCAAGAATCTTAAAAACTATTAATAGGACAGTTTATGTGGTGAGTAGTGTATCCAAACCAAACTCACTTGCTGACATATTTACTAATACGATGGTTTGTGAAAGTTTGATTATTTACTTTGTATAATTTAGTACAGCACTGCTGGCGACATTTATGACGAGTCTGGGTACCATTTTACACGAGTAAATAAATTTAAGTTTGTTTTAAATTTATAAATAAAATGGAAGATATATCATTTGCATGAATAAATGACAAAAATTATATTAAAAGTATACTTCTATTTTTCCAATATCCACTATGTAGTTCTAACATTGTCAATAGAATTGTTGACGTTATATTTCCTACTTGTTACTCAGAATATTGAGAGTTTTATATTTACCATACTATTTTAAAGTAAGCCACAGTTAATAGTTTTAGATATGAACATATGTATACCAACGATAAAAATATTAATTTCACGATTGAAAAACATTATTGATTGTGATACTTGAACATTATGTCAGAACTTACCTCATTGCTCGATAAAATAAAATTTGAATTAAAATTTATTTTAGGAAAATATAGAAGTAAAATTTAAATTTTTTTATAACAATATTAATTATTAAGATATTTTATTTTAAATTTTTTAAATTATTTTTTTGTAAAACATAATTTATTACTTTTCAACCTTTAGAAAATAATATAAGTAGTATATAAGAGCTGGTCCAGTAGTGCAAGTTTGCTGCTTGGTGCCGACCACCATATTGGATTTCTGACATCACGGTGGCCATCATTCCTAAAATATTTCTCAAAATTCCTATAAATTTCCCTATTTCGAGGGAAAAATTGCCGTTTTGTAAGAAAAATATTTCAGTTTATTACCCAAAAATGAAAGAGGCTTGAAATGTCCCCAAAGCGGCTTAAATTCATTATGGAAATGCCTCCCTAAGCCACTGATATCATGCCCTTGACCTCAAACACCAACGTTGAAATTTTTGTTACAGTCACCATCTTTAAAATCAGTAATTTTTTTTTAAACTAGAAAATATGGAATTTATTTAACTAACAAAATTTCAACATGAAAAAGTTTCCCAATCTTGTCTACTAGAACGTTGCACTTTTCGTTACGGCTGTAAATTTAAAATAAGTTACCCTTAATCTATAAAATTGGTGAATTAAAAAAATTAATAAAAAAATATTATTAATAAAATTTTGATGAAAAACACGTTTATATCCGGGAGTCCTCAACGTTTATATCACGGAGTCCTCAGTTCAAACCCGCTAAGGTCATTCGATTACAAATGGGGACAGATCCTCCTCCCCGGTAGCCACAGGCAGACTGACCTCCCACCACTAATGACAAGGCAGATATTATGTCAGCCAGTGTGATTTCATGGTTACCATCTTGGATCCGACATATTGTTTTCGTCTACTGGAGAAAGATCCAGCAATATAAGTTTTATTTTTACCCACTGGAATGCAGTAAATATTGATTGCCAGGCAACCCGCCATCTTGTCATATTGACCGCCATATTGAAATTCTGTAATTATTTAGCTAGAAATTCGAAACAATTCCAAAAATCATCAAAAAATCACATTAATTTACTCTTTGAATCTATCGATTCTCATACTTGGTTCAATCCTTACTAGATGCAACAAAAATATTTGATTAAATATCACCAAAAAAAAAACAAAATCTGCTACGAATAAAAATTTAGTTCATAATAATTTATACTTTACTACAGGAACACTTGCGAAAGTTAGCAATCTAATAAACGTTTATTACTGCATTGGCTTCACCTGAATAATATTCTCAACTCCAATGGGTATGCTGAAGACAGAGACCAGCCAGATCCTTTACTGACATAGTCTTCCTCTTCTCAACAGAGTTTATCGATACTGTGCTTAACAGATTACTTTGCATTGAGAGAACTGTAAATGTGAGTATTCATAGTCCTAAATGCGCACTTCTTCTCTTGCTCTTTCA
The DNA here is from genome assembly GCF_032445375.1 of Bacillus rossius redtenbacheri. Taxonomy (NCBI): domain Eukaryota; kingdom Metazoa; phylum Arthropoda; class Insecta; order Phasmatodea; family Bacillidae; genus Bacillus; species Bacillus rossius. The sequence continues at coordinate 14,965,675 of NW_026962010.1, forward strand.
AAGGATGTGGTTTACCATATACACATTAAAGCCATAACATTTATTTTAAAGGTCATATATGTTTCTACTTCACCATTAAACTGATTGAACATATTCTGCTAGTAGTATATAAATGGGGCTACTGGTACCGGCTTTAGGCTGTAAATCTATTATTTGCGTTCAGTTTGTGTATCGTGACGTCACTAACGCCATCTTGAATGACCTTGACCTTCAAAATTCCCCCATAATTACTAAAAATTGGATCAATTCCTTAAAATTTTCCTATTTCGAGGGAACAATTCGCGTTTTGAGAAAAAATTTCCGTTTTAGTCCTTAAAAATGTATTTTGCTTCAAAATTCTCCAAAATGGCATAAATTTCCCATCAACAAGCCACTCTAAGCTGCCGAGATCATGACAATAAAATTGAATAAAAAATTACAAAAACAACACTTGCCAGCTTGTGAACTTCTCCTGTATTGAGTGACGTTAGAGTTCTAGCATTAAGCCCGAATTTTTTGTAGTTTTTGATTCATTTGATTTTTTTTTAATTTTTTATTATTTTTATTTTTATTTTTTCTGTGATTTTCTGGTGTAAAGGAAAATGTGTTTTAGTATCTCCATGTGTTCCTGATTTAGCTAATATTTTTAAGGTTTTCTTCCTGTGCTCCTTATAATTCCTGTCAAGACTGCTGCCCATATTCTGCGAGTGCTTCTGGTTATTTCTGAGAAATCGATCTCTACACGAAAATGTTTATTTTTTTTAATGAGTCACGTTATTTAATTTTGAGTTATATTTAAATTGTGAATATCTGCTACCAAATTATCACTCAAAATATTTTTAATCAGGTGGAATTCTAACAATGATCTTGTATTACTAAGTCAAATAATATGCCTTGAGGCAGCTGAGAAGCACTAACATGTAAGACAAACTTCCTTCTCCTTGTTGTCTAGTGAAGCCTTCCATCTTTTGCGATCGTTAGTGAGCAAACTGCATTCCAAAGAAAATATATAATAATTTTTACTTCAACACAACACGAGACAACATATGTTAGCATGAATCGGAACTACTTGCAACAAGTTATTTTTCATGAAATAAATTTACTCCCACTCATTAAATATTAAAAAAAATCAATTGAAGTAATGTTTCCCATTTAAAACGCTCTTTAAATAATATTAATACCTGTTCGGTGTCTGCCAAAGTATCGAAAGAACACAGGTATAAGTTTTGCAGCAAGAAATTTATCTGGCGAAAGATTGGTAAACAACACGAAAATAATGACTTTGTTAAAAATCCGTTACGCAAAATTTTAAGTTATGTTCGTTGTAGCAAGTCATTTATGCGAAGAGAAAGAGCTTAAAGAGACACGACAGAAATTGTACCGCCAAGCCTACTTACAAGCTAGAGGACAGCGATGGATTTACTAATATAGGTAAAGAATAGTGTTCTGCATGTAACCCGCCTTCCGTCCAACATGGAAGGGGAGTTGCGTCCCCGACACACACTGGGTAAATACAATTAAAAATATGAAATACCAAAAAAATTTTAAGAGCTCAAAAAAATCAACCCCTCTGTTTACCCAAGATGTCGAGCCAAAAATGGAAATGTTATCAAACAAATTATAGGCTAGTCTTTGGCTAATAGTAATAAAAATGCAGAGTACAGATATACAGAGATTTACTTAATCATAATACATTAAAGCCAAATTCAAGTACATCCTCCTAACTTTGTAGAAATTATGGACTTTTGAAAGGAAGCTTGAAAAAGATGAAGAAGCTTCGACGTCAAAGATTTCGAAATCTTACAGTAATCTGGGTGGGAACTTGCATGTGTATAGTATTGAGAAATCAATAAATAATATATTTCATAAATTTAATGTATTATTTATTGTAATTTGATTATCCTTTTAGATAAAACGAATACTACCAACAATTACAGCAAGGGGTGGAAGAAAACAAGGAATTAAGGACAAAAAATTTATTAGCCCCACTAGTAGGCACGCTATTAAGTTTAAATATTAATCATATAATCAAAAACTTTTGCCAAAACGATATTTTTTGTTACAACCATACATTTATGGAAATTAAAAATATTTGAAATATATGTTATTGTTGCATTAAATATGAAAAAAATACATTAAGTTTTTCAAATGTTCCAGAAATTTATAGAAGTTTCCAAAACAATTCCAGAATAAGTAGGTACGGGGGAAGTTCCTAAAGTAGGTTTCATAATTTATTTTCATGCCGAAACTTTATTGCCAAAAAAATTACACCATGGCTCTATTAAGTACAATTTTTCGACATAGTCACCCCCGACATTCAGACATTTGTCGTAGAGAGCAGTAACCACTCTGGTTAAACTCGGTGCTCTGCGATGCAAGGAATTGTCGCACAGCCTGCCCCACCTCAGCATCTTTTGATAAGTGACGACCAGAGAATGCGGCTTTCAATGCAGGGATAACATTACACAGTTCCGTTGGGGACCACGTCAGTACATGTCTGTCTGCCTCGTGATTTGTACTCGAATAACCTCGGTCACGCTGCTCTCTCTCCTTCGGCGCTCTGCGCATGCGTCAGACCTCCGCTGATGCCACTTCCGTCTTAGAACCAGCAACGGGTGAGGATTCTTATCTACTTACTTTTACGAATGGTCAAGTTTAGACACTCTTCGATTTGTCTTACACATAACTACCAAAAAAATTATTATATTGACAAGTTAAAACAATCTTTACACAGCACAATTCAGGCTTTTTAAAAAGTTGAATTAATAGTGACACTTAAATTAAATCACTTAGTTAATTCATTCTAAATGGTAAAATTACTTAAGCTTAGAATTTTTTTATTGATTTAAAAATGTTTAATTGTTAATTGCATGTTTATAAAATAGTTATTTCCAGCATTCTAAATTTTTGTGACTGAAATATGTTCAGTAGTTTTCAATGGTAGGACAAGAATTAGTTTCCAGATCGCTGGTGTTCGCTTCTGGATCGTTCGTCAAAGGAAAATACTTGCGTACGGGACGTTCGAGCAGGAATTCCAAACGAAAAGAAAAACGATTTTCGTTCGAAAGTTTCGTTTCCCTTTTGCACTTTCGTAAAAATAAAAAAAAAATAAAAAATGGCGCCAACAGACTCCGAAAATCCGCAGCGCCATTTATCTTCGCGACGTTAAGCGCGGGGAAGTTTTCGCGGAATCACTTATTCCGTCCGCCGCGCCAGCTGACAGCCGGTGAGGGGCAGGCAGCTCCGGGGTGAGACATCACCCAGGTGGCTGTTTACAACCAGTCCCCCCCCCCCCCGCCTTTCCCATCGACGCGGTAACTTTGACAATTCAAATAAATACTTCAAGAACTTCACTTTTGTTCTATAACTGCCCAGTTTCAAATTATATAGACGGTACACCGCGTCTTCAAATGGTGATAATATTTAATGTTATTTATTACACTAGCTGCTCTACCCGGCATTGCTCAGGCTGGACATAGCTGGAGACAGGAAAACATTTTCGAATTCAAATGTAGATAGTAATTGTATTACTATCACTGGCTGAACCCGGAAGACGTTATTCTGTCAATGTATATTTATAGCTAGCCAACGCGAGCTCCGCTAAACGTATGGGTCTCGCCAAGAAGAAGGATAGAAAGTTTCCCAACCTTACTATATGACTGTGTGGTGGACAAAAGGAAATAATCCACACGTAGGTACGTTTGTATTTCTATGACATATAATTTGTTGTTATAAAAATTAATTTTCCCACGGCGATCGGTTGAACATAATAGAAGTTTATGTGCTGCAGCGCCATCTAGAGGAGAATTTTGTAGCAACCAAGGTTACTGCCCTTCCCAATCGATACATACTTTAATTTACAATTTATCAGGTTATCTTGTAGTAAGGTTATTGTTCTCTTTTATTTAATTTAAGTAACAGTGTTTTATTCTTTATAAGAAGCATTGATGTGTTTACCAATTGTTTTTTTAATAAAATTTATATAGTTTCATGCTGTTTTATTGTTTCTGATAGTTTATTTGATTATGAAAAAGTCGTTGAACCAGCTTTTTACTTAGGTTGGCTTTCTAATTTCAGTTTTTAGGTTTTTTCATAAATTTCTTCAGTAATGTTTATTTGTCTTTGTTCGTAAAATGTGCGATAACGTAATTTTCAATTGTCATTTCTGTAGGATAGTAAGTTCTTTGTGCGAGGGCAGGCTGTTGGCTGATGCAATCGTTTCGTTAAGTGTCGTCATCCTTGAAGGGATGTAGGTACATGTGTAGGTTTTTTGGGAATATCTGTCGGAAATCCCGGATTTCTGTGTCTAATTGTAAATAGACGGCAGTTGTAAGAGACGGACAGAGACATGTTTCAGAGCGAGGGGAAGCTTACAAAGAGGATAGTTACTAAATAGTTATTGTAAGAATAAATGTTGTAGCCAATGGTAAGGTAGTTTTTTTCGGGGAAGTCCACATCTAAGTAGATATTGGGCAAGCTTGGTGATGTGCTGAGTTTCATCAGTCATTGTCTGGACGAGGTACCGATAGGCCGCGTGTTGTGCAGTGACTCACAAATTGTAAGATTCTGTGAGTTTAGAGAATATTTCGCAGCTGTGGTCCAGGCGCCGCCGTGTACATTTATCATTTGGACTTTGCAATTAGAATTTTTGACCACAGTCGTCGGTTAGGTATCGTCCGAAAATAAGGCTCGATTGATCGCGGCTTCGTCCCAAGGACGAAGTCCTGGGGCTTCGTACCCTGAGTTCGCGTGTAACAACGGTATGTTAGTGCGAACTGTCTTTCGGTACCTGCGAACAGTCAACGTATGTGTTATTGTGTAAGCCTGGAAAAACGTTATGTTCAAATGTTTTATACTCTCAATGTAGTGCTTTGCGTCGTCACAAGATTGCGGACAAATAGACTATGATTTTTCTTCAATTATCAATAAAAATAAGTTTAATTCAGTTTGGTGCCTGAGAGACATTATTCCAATACATAAATCGACGATAGTAACATTTTTCGAGATCTTATATAGTTTTCAGTGATCAAATGTTTTTTTACAAGTGTTTTATATAAGTCTATTTCAGACCGAATTTTGAGCTAGCCGAGATTGTCGGGGGTGAATTTACAAAAAAAAAAAAAATAGATAGCATAAATACCTCCTCCATTAAAAGAAAACAATTTGATGTGCCAACTTTCATGGTGATCGGTCAAACGATGTCAAAGTTATTCAATGCCATATATACCAAGGAAACCACCCTTTCCCATACACACACAAATATATATATATATTTAAATGATAAGAAAATATCAGTGAATAATTTTATATTTTTATATATTAATGAATGATAATGTTTGTGTTTGAACAATATCACACAAATATAAAGCAATATATCTGCCATAACACTTAAAGCCCCCATAAAATCATTGCATAGCGACACTGAAATAACGCACTGTTTCCAAGGGTCATATTTGTACAGCTTTCGTTCACAAGTCGTAGATGATGATATATAGTTTTCTAAAAATATTAAATCATTGAAGCTTCAAAAATAAAAAGGAAAAACATCTTTTAAGTTTCAAATAGTAAAATCACACAACATTCTTAAAATATTTAGTATTGAACATCTCGGATTTATGGTTCTAGACTTACATTAAAGATGCTACAAGCTTAGTATCACCAACGTCACGCATAGGGTAACACTGAGATTTGAGTTGAAACAATAACATTATATGGATGCAGAAATGAAAATAAAGGTGTAATGCAAGTCCCTTGAGTGCTTTCAAGAACCTGTACCGGGTGTTAATGCCCAAAAATTATTCTGAAAACACTTATTTCTTTTAGCCATTCTCACTCCTAAAAGTAAATCTTAAACAACGGAATCAGATGTACTCATCCGCCCACAGCATATTCGCCCAGCATCTGGCGAGTGATTACGAGAAACCAATCAAGGAACCCTGCATGCCAGGTATCAGAACCCAGGACACTGCGAGTGCTACTCCGGCGCCCAAACACTGCTCCACCTCGATCCGTCTTCCTGAACGTAATGCGTGCCCGGGGCAGTTAGAGAGGGGGGGGGGGGAGGTGGCGAGGCAACCGCCCTGTTCCCTGACCCTTCCAGCTGCGATTCCGGGGGCGAAAACAATCAAAGGGCCAACAGAGGGCTGGTGAGGGGGGCGGATTGGGGGTCGGCGGAGATCAACCACCCCAGCCGGTGGAAACTTTCCTTCGCGCGGCCGGCGAGAGAGAAGGAACGAGGCGCAAGAAGGAGGAGGAAGGAAAATGACCTCTCAGCCCCTTCTCCGACGCGCCGCTTTCATCCAAGTTTCGCAATGTCGCGAGTGCAGAAAAAACTTTTCCAATCCTTTCCCCGCGCGGGTGGAGCGCGCCGGGGCAGCACGTATGGATCCACACACACACACAACACAACACAAATTCCTACCCCGAGGTTCCTCTTGCTTAGCGTGTTGGTCGTGTGCGGCGCCCAGTCCTGGGAGGGGATGCGGAAGAAGGACGGAGCTCACTGGTGGGGTCGATCCTGACAAATGCGCGCTGTGTAGGCGGCGTCGCGTTGCGCTCCCAAAGACAAGGCGGGTCGCAGGAAGACATGTCGCTCCCGAGTAACGGGGAAGGGAAATCTCCGGAAATGAAATCTCCGAGGAGAGGTGGGGGAACCCCGTTGTCTTCGCCCCCCCCCCCCTTCCGCCCTCACGGCTCCTGAAGACGTGTGCACTCAATCGACGGAGACAACCCCTCCCTGTCGGAGAACGAGTCCCCCCCCCTTCGTCGACGCGCACCCCCAAGCTGGTAATTAAACCGGGGACTCTACAGTATCCACCCCACCCCCTCTTGGAAGGCCAACTCGTGGGTCCGACACCCGGCGGAGCCCCGGTGCTAATTGCCCGGGTCTCGGGGCGACTCGAAGACACTTCCTTCCCTCGCCCGAGCTGGTTCTGTCCAGCTCGCTTCCTGCGTGGTTTCAGTGGAAGACGTGCTTCTTCCCCCCCCCCCCCTCCCAAGATTAATGATGATTGGAACCGAGATGTTTCTCTTCCCTCATCCCGCATTCATATCAGAGCGAAATTCGTAATTTGTGAAGCTATCTGTTCTATATTGTATGTTGCTGCTCATTCAATTGTATTTTTTCAATTGTTCCAGAATTTTTAATCGTATTTAAAATCAAATTTTCAACTTATATTACCATATTTTCTGTATTTGCATACAATGTTTTCTTAAAATGTTTAAATGCAAATAGTTATAATATTTTAAAAAATTACACTTAACCTAAAAAAATTGATTAAATTAATGTTTTTTTTTTTCAAAAAGAAAATTAATTTATTACAAAACGAAACATAACTTCCCTGACACAAAACTAATTGCGTTAGTGTTCAAAATGATTTTGGATACCTCTTGCACTTTTTTTTCTAAAGATATGCCCTAGTGCAATAAGCTACGCAACATTTGAAAGACATCTGTGTGCTTCGGTTTTCGCATCTCCTTCCCTTCTTGACACCATTTGTTTTTTTTCTTTCGGAACACTTCGGACATACCTCGCTTCCCCTATACTCCTTCCCCTAGCGCCCATCCACTGATCTTCGCGCATTCACTTAGGCTTGTTTTTTGAGAAATAATTTTGAGGGCGTAAGAACCACGAGCTGCCAATGGACATCCTACATTCGAGTGTCAACCCGTATGCGAGTGAAACACGAAGGTTCTTCAGGTGAGTCTTGGCATTCTGTTCACTTAGAGTTTTGTTGCTGGTGTGTTGTGTCCGCGCCTTAAGTATGTAGCTGGACTTGGTTTTCCTCTTCCGAATTCCTGTTTCGTCCGCCACACTCAAAATTTTTATTTATTTTTTTAACTGTTGTTCTGGCTGCGCGCCATCATCTTGCCCACCATGCCTTTTCCCTAGGTTCCTCATAGAGGCACTCAAGAAAATTGAATTTTTAGGGAATATATATTTTTCCCTTTCATTTTTGTCTTACACCTAGTTTTTATTTGTTTGCTTCAGTGGTTGATGCAAAGTAAATATATTATAATCCATGTCTGGTATGACTACCTCCACCGTGAGTGCTTCAGCGCAATGCTTATCCCCTCTTTTTTTTCGCCCACAGTTTATCTAAGTCGTAAACGCTTACGCTTGTAAGGCATAGTTAAAAGCATTTAGTCATTTTCTTGTAATCTTTGTTTTAATATCCACCTTTACTTATTCTGAGATGTTTCATAATTTTTGCCCATAGGGCTTGTAAATGACATTCAGATTGTTTCGTGTGCTGTTTTCTTAACACGCCTCTGTAACTAGTTAACGCCTGTTTGATATTGTGCTTTGTATCTAAAGGATTTCTTACTATCTACAAGCGCTTAAATAATATTGGTTTAAAAAAATGTTAGCTTCCTTGGTACTTGCATATTTTTTGCTTCATTAAATTTTTTTAACTTAAAGGCATTTTTTATCCTTTTGTTGTTTACCGCCATGCAGTCGAGTAACATGTTTATGAAAAAATGTATGTTTGTGTCCTTTGAAAATCACTCTTACTATTTAAAACCTAACTATTATGAAACAATTTATAATTTTCTTAAAAACGTGCTGGCACCATAACCAACTTTTATCTTTCTTTTTTTTATATTTGTGCCTTGCTCACTGGCGAGAATTGAATTATGTTAGGTCGAGTCTGCAACAACAATCATCAGTAGAGTAAAACCTAAATAAGTATATACTTTTTCACGAGAAAAGAATAAAAAATTTATCTCTTCATAAACATAACTTGAATATTGTGAGGAAACTTAAAATTTGGTTATATTTTAAGGTTGTCTGGGCGTGCGAGTGTGTGTGTACTCCCATAGTCAGCTCTGAGTTCTTCGGTCCTCAAGCAACCATTGTGCGAGGCGTGTGTTGTGTCATTCATCTGTTTCTCTGTTTGTGGAGGAGTCGCTCTGACTGGCATCGTGTGCTGGCCTGAGTGTAGGTGACTTGTGCTGAAGCAACGGAGGAACGCATAGTTATGTCAGTAGCGAGAGTAGAGATATGATAGTTGCAGAGATTCTTTAGAAATAATAACTGAGTAAATCTTATAAATCCCCAGATAACGCCAATATTTAACCAAGAATCGCGAAGGTCCAGAGACCCAGTAACCCACCCGAAAATATCTTGAACTTATCCTACCTTCCCCTACTTAATTCACATTCCATCTTCAGTTCCTTCCTTCCAATGTTTACACTGGTGGTGTCAGAACCTTGGACCATTACAATAAGGATTCAAAGAATGACTATAGAAACCTTTTAACAACTTTAATTTTGGACATTAAAATAATAACCTCTACTCCCTGTCCAAGTTCCATCCATCAGCATCAATGTTTACAATAGGAAGTGTCGCCTTCTTAACAAGGAGTCACCAAAGAAACTAGATAAGATTTTGCACAGTCGGCTTTAAGAGGCCACTCCAGTGTTTCAGGGGCACTACGCAACTCGCGTTTACATCATAAGATTCAATGCTATTTTAATTTTGCTTATAACTTATCAACTAATATTGATTTCGAAATGATGCTTGCTTGATATGTAAGACAACGATGCTCTTATCAAAGCCCCTTTCTTCAAAAAATGTGCATAAATTATGGTTCAAACCTAGACAATACACTTATTCAAATTAGTAAAGATTAGTATTAAACCATAATTTATGCACGTTTTTGAAGAAAGGGGCTTTGATAAGAGCATCGTTGTCTTACATATCAAGCAAGCATCATTTCGAAATCTATATTAGTTAATAAGTTATAAGCAAAATGAAAATAGCATCGAATCTTATGAGGTTAACGCGGGTTGCGTAGTGCCCCTGAAACACTGGAGTGGCCTCTTAAGGTAAAGCTTCTAAAGTGCTATTTAATATAAAAGAAAATCTCGCATTGACTGAAGGCTGTCGTGGAATGTCCGTCATTTATATTTAAGTTTATTCTAAAAAAAAACCTTAAATGTTGTCATTAAAACAATTAAACCTTTGAAAACCACATCTAGTAAAAACCTTTAATATATTTTTTGAATAAATAATTTGCAACAATATTAAATTAAATACATAATATTAATTTCTGGTTTTTTTAATATAAGAGTTTTCATTACCATATTATATATTATTTCTATAGCCGGTTTTTCTGTCGGCCCGCGAGATCTCCCTTATTCCTTTATCAAATTCCATGATTTACCCCTCATTTTAAAGCTTATACCGCCGGCTAATGAGAAAAAACAGACCCACGGTCTAAAAATAAACCGATTCTCTTAAATTTGAGATATAAAATCATCTTAGAAGAGGTCCTTTAATGGATGCGTCGATTTTTCGGTAGATATCGAATCGGATCCGATAAATATCGAATCGGATATCTACATGAAACATCAGCGTTTACGTATTTCTTTTTTAAATTGCACTTCCATCATAATAAACAGAACTTATGATAAATAAATCTTAGAGGATCCTTCAACTTACCCAAAAAATTCCACCAAAAAACCACTTAACGAAAACTTCTGGCACGTCAGACTTTTCTTATAAGTAAGTACTTTTGAAACTACTGTTGATATTTTGTTTCACAAACATAACCTACAAACATAACCTCTTACATTTACTTTTCATAGCATCAGTTAGTATTGAAGATACGTAAAACCTAAAAGTGAACGATGATCACACCATCACTTCCAACATTTTATTTAAAGAAGTTTTGTAAACGCGTATATTATTGGTATGTTTGAATATAATACTTCTGTAAAAAATGTGTAACAGCTATTTGTACTGATGTGTTCAATTACATGTCTACATGTGTTCCAACACCCGTTTACTTTTTTTCTATTCTTCTTCAAAATGTCATTTCTCCCAAATTTTTAAAGAATGGAATGCCACTCAAAACGATTTGGTGCGCAATGCGGAATTGCGCACGGGTCGACTAGAATTACTGATTACTCGTTGGTTAATAGTTTACGTGTATGTAAAAGGTATATATCTGGGCAAATATAAGAGAACTGTTAAGTAGAGTATAATAGTACGTTCTGCAGCAGATTGCAGGGTGTGGATTGTGATTTTGCCGTATGCCATCTTGGTTTGTAATGTAATAGCCTCTATATTAAATGAACTTGACCACTGACTTTGACCTTACCTTTTACCTATACTCCTGGCTGCCATCTTGGATTATGACCTGACAGCCACCATAAGTTCTCTAGAACTTTCCAACTTTCGTGAATTTCGCCATCTTGTTTTCGTCTGTTGGAGGCCGTCATCTTATTTTCGTTATCTGGAAGTCAGTATCTTGGGTGACAAAATTTCTGCAATATTGTTTTAGTCTTTATTTCTGCTGTTTAAATATAGAGTGTGCCAGTGACGCTCTGTCTCATGCACGTAAGGTTCATGTTACCTATCCTACCTGTGTTGTTATAAACGTTTTTAACATATTAAATATAATTTTTCGTACAAAATACATTGGAAACTAGGTGATTTGAACTGTGACATTATCTCTTATGTAGAAAATATACACTTTTGATTACACAACCATCGAGAAATATGCAAGACTCAAAATAAAATAAGTATATATAATAATTAAACCATGTTTGGAGTTGTAATTTTTTAATATGAAGGATTAATATTAGCACCTAATGAAGGCTGAGGGTTATAACTGTGTAGCTATTGCTAATGTCACATATTGCACAAATTGTCTGCAAAAAGGTTTTCTGCCACCACATTGGATTAATTTACACCTGCTAGAGTGCACTAGTGTCAATCACGAGACCGTTAGATGTTGTATCATTCACAATTTTTGATTTCGTCATTTGAGATAGTAAAATGTCTACGTTAATGATAATCTATTATTATTCTGATATTAAAAAATATATTTTTTAAACCGTTTTAAAATTTACCTATTAATAAATAAATTTATTATATCCACTTTTGTTATTGGATTGGTTATAAATCAGTTATAAAAAATATAAATAAAAATTATTTAAAAAAATGTATATCCTCACTTCAAACAATGATTTTATACAATATAACTGCCAATATGAATAAATATGTTACTAAATATTATTACGCCTATCATATAGGCTGTATTCGGTAGACCATACGACTAAAATACTTAAAAATGCACGCATTTAGGCCAAGTATCTCCGACCATAAGACATATTTGGTTAATGCTGAGTATGTCTTTCAAACAAATTTCCGCGGGGAGGAGTTTATTTACATTTGGAAAATTTCTGGAACAGCATATACACACACACACACACCTATGACTACACACACGCGACCGAACACTTGTTTCGTACCAGAGGAGCGAATAAACAGAATTGGACACGAGTGAGCAAGCTTTAGCGAACAATGGCAAATGCTTTCAACCATCCGGTCATGTTCTATTTTGTACCATTAATGACGATTTTTTCTTATTTTATATCGGATTCAATTTTCACGAACAGCGATACAGACGGGTTAATACACGCACGAACTACAATTATGCTTTTCACAGTACCAAGCTCGATACCTGCACATGATAAAATTCCGTCTATTATAAAAATGCTTTTTTTTTCGAAAGTAAAAAAAAATTAAAACAGAACTATACAATGAATAAAACCAAAAGTCTCACAATAACGATACTGTAGTGCAAAAGTAGGAATGTTTTTATGTTTCTCATTCGTACAAAGAGCTTCTCATGATGAATTCGATCAGGAAAAAACTCCCCATAATGACGCATTGCTCACTTTTCATCCGCGGACTACGACATCAAAGATAGGAAATAAAAATGAATATAATTGGTTTGGAGATATTTAAAACCATAGCTGGTGACCAGGCAAGACATATATTTAACGGACTGCTTTCTGTCTACACAGAACATGTGCAATCACGAAGTAGATACTTGTTATTGTCCTTTATAAAAAAAAAACGAAAACGAAACGTACAAACTTATCCTCGAGATAACCTTGGTGAAGTTTTGTAAATAACTTTCACAGAATAATACTGCAATCTTTTTACTTTATTTCCATATAAACAAAAAAAATCTTCCGTTAATAACTTTATATATTTGATGTTGTCTTTGACAGAACCTCAAAATATTTGTCACACTTATGATTGTTCGTTAAATATGTATTTGTATATTATTAAATGGCATTAGCTTAAATTTAGTTGGCACTAGAAAGACATTTTATTTTTATATTGTATGGTGCAATCTATTAATTTAAATACGTATTCATACAAAATGTATACGTGTCTAAATAATGCTACCGTGATTATTTTTACATTGATCTTATACTGAGTTATGTGTACTTAAAATTTTTAATGTTTATAAAGATCTTCAAATAAAAATACGTAGGCATTTATTTTTTTATTAAATACGTCACATAGAAATTTCTAATTTCCAACAGCTTTTTACCAACTAGGTTTCCTTTCCTGTGTATTGATATGAATAGCTACAAGTTCATGTTACTATTGATGCTGCAACGTTTGATAATATTTTTTTTTTATTTCCTGCTTATTTATTTATATATGACGAAGATAACTAACCATATAAGAATTCAGTTTTGGTAAACAAAACTGTTTTAAACTACAATTTAGTATTAAATATTTTACTTTCGACAAAATATTTTTATTTGTAATCATGGTAAACAAAACCTTTTAAAACACTATTTACTTTTCAAATATATTACTAACGACAAACATATTTTTAAAACCAAGTTTATATAATTTAAAGTGTTCAAATATTTAATAATATATTTGCCTAAGTTTCAAAATAGTTCTTATCATAATTTTTTTTTACACACACCTACCTTTAAATTAAATAATTACCTTTAAACTTAACATATGTATTTTTAAAATGGGCAATTTTCACTATGAAATTAAATTTACTTAATTATATTAGATAAAGATTTGTTTTCGCCAGCACCAATTTCTTTTCTTTGTTACTAGTTGTGAGTCACCTGAAATGTATTTGATAAAAGTCAGAGATTTATTGCTACAGGGTAAACGATACATAAGATTTAAATTGTTTACGTACTATATATTTGGAATATTTTTAAATAATAATTCATTCATTTGTGACAGCATATTAATTCCCCCCCCACCCCCCCGTTTATAGTAAGGGAAATGCATTTAGTTGTTTATGAGAAGTAAGTTATGTACTAAATATTTATTTCCAAGCCGATTTTAAACAATAATTTTCATAATGTGTTTGTTATCATTTTCCTTATTTTTTTCCAGTTTCAAGACGTCATTTTTTCACAGAGATAAGGAAACTAAGCAGAGAACTCAAACAAATCTATTTTCTTAGTTATGAAAATATTTACCATTTTAGGAGGTTTGGACAAATAATTTTAGAATAGACAATGTTTGGTCAAACATGGTTTATACCAACCATGATATAACAACTCATATTACGTAATGATAATTAAAATTCGTCTGTGAAGACAAACAAAAACTTTTATTTTGAATATTTCCTAAAGCCTCTCATTTACAATCAGTTGTCCTGCATTTATTTGTTGTACATTATCATAAGTAGTTTTTTTTTCGAATTGCATTTGGAAGTATTTTCTAACATCATTTGCCTTAAAACCATTTAATCTAAAATATTTTGTAAAAACTTATTCTCTCTACGAACTATTTGTCTAAAGAATTTATTTCAAAAGTCTTTCGACCTTTATTCATTTCTATTTGTTCGTTGCTCTAATTCTAGATAAGTCTTTTATTCACAAAATGTTTTAGTACAAGCGACGCGACACTTACTGCCCGAGCCGACGACATGAACCGCGACTGCAAAGTTGACAGTCTTGGGCCTTGTGTCCTCCGGGGGCTACACGGAAGGCCGAGAGTCTCACATTCCCCCTTCCAGGTTTCCTCTTCTCCGTCCGCAAAACATCCACCGCAGGCGGCCGTAATGGAATTGTCATAGGAGCGAGGAATCTCATTTTTTTTTTTTCCCCACACTCTCCCTCCCTGACTTACGAAACTCATCGCGTCCAGTTGGCGGCGGAACGAGGTGGCCGGTGGGAGGGACCGGAGGTCTCGGAAGTTTATGGTAGAGGCGATATTGCAACTATCTGCGAGCGCTCATTGACCCCAGCGCTATTTCACCGCGGTTCCACGACGGGGGCCGCTCGAGAGATAAGGAGCGGCCAAAAGGTGGCGGCTACTCGGCCCTGCTTTATTGGCGCCCTACCATTGGTTGGCTTGCGGCACGGGGCCGTTAGGGACCGTCTCCGCGTCAGGACGAGGCCAGGAGTGAAGATGCCGCACCCTCTCCCCGCGTCCAGACCGCTCTTTCAACCTCGAGAACATCCATTCCTCCAGCCGCATCAACCCCCCGTCGATGGCCAACTACACCTCCCGGGCGAGCGGTATCTCGCAGGGAGCTCCTCCTGGAAACAATTACCCTCGTGCTTTCACTGACCTGGTCTTCCGGGGCGCTGGGTCCCGCACGCCCGGCCGGATGAGACATGGGCTGCGCGCCGTGCACTTGGCCGGGCCTCAGACGAGGCGCTCGCCGCTCCAGTGCCACAATCCATCCTCGTTATCTTTATTGTAACCGAGACACGGCGGTTCCGACATCTTCCAATCATCACCCGTAAGTGTTTATGGAATACTCATGAAATTTCGTTCACCGTCATCAATGCTCCGTAAAGCGCACGATGTTCAGGAAATCAGCTTATTTCTTTCATCATTTCTCTGGTTCACCTCAGTGACTCATTTTTTTAGGATGGAGAAGATCTAGGCTTCTAAAAGGACAAACGTTTTTCAAAGACCACGTATCATTTTAAATTAACATTTAAGTTTCTTTAAAGATGTTTTATACCCAAATACATATTTAATGGTATGATTTCCATAAAAAGCTATCAGAATTCTGCTGCACTAAATGCTGATATAAATTCTGGGATGTTACCTGAAGAGGTTCCGGAAGGACCGGTGTTGTTATTAAAGCAAGACATTTATCTTCTAAAAGAATGCTGAGAAGCTCCATGAAAGGGTTCAGTGAATATAAAGTCATGGCCAGGAACAAATTAGTTGCAGCCAGTGCTATAGATATTTTTGCCGAAAAAAAAATATTTTGAAAGCATATTAAAAGACCAAATAAGTAAACTGATGACGAGGACGAACCTAATTATTCGATTAATAATGTTAATACTTAGGACGAAGTATATGGGCTTGATGGAGTTGAAAATGCTTATGCTTATTCTAACAACTCTTACTTATATTTGAAAATGAAATAAAATTTAAAGCCACGAAATATTTGCCTAATAAAGTAGATATTTGCTTAGGAAAAAAACGAAATTAGGGTAAATTTAGAGATATTGTTTTGGTGAAAAACTATAAAATGACAAGTCAAAGTGAAAGGTAAAAGTAATCCAAATTGGCAACCATGATAACATCAAAGATGGTGGCCATTATGTCACAAATCCAATATGGCATCTGTCTTCTTGATCCCTTAGTGTGAGAAGTGTTTTCAGACCTATTAAAACTAAAATAAAAATATTTCCATTGGGGGTAAAAAAAAAAGGAATTAAAACCTACTAGGGAAATATAAATGAATAAATATTGATTCATAGGTCCAAAATATAATATTAATTTTTTAAGTATTTGTTTTGTATTCATTAAATAGTCATACCACCATCCCGGCGCATGAAAAGTCTGATGCCGCAAGAAAAACACCCAGAAAACGGGCAGCGTGGGGAAAGAATAATTAAAAAGTAAGGAAAGCTGGCGAAGCTTTGAATTTCATAACGGCTCTGCGAATGACGTCATCCCTACTCCCTTCTCTTTCTTCAGCCTCTTAACAAACATCCTGCCATAATACAAACAGGACACGGTTTTGCCTAAAAATCCCATTAAAGGTTAACTGAAGACGACATGTTCTATTCCAGACTTGCCCATACTCAGTAAAATTTTTAAAATTATTTTTTTTTAATTGGTGTTATAAATTTAACTTATTTTACAAAATAATTAGAAAACTTACAAACAAACAATTTTGTTTACTTCAGCTCAAAGATATATGTTTTTAAATCTACACATTTCTCCGTTTTATGGAACAATTTTATTTGGTGACAAGTTAATATTGTTTTTAATATTATAACTGTGAAACTGTGTTTGTTGGTTTATCCTTTCACGCAGCAACAGAGCTTCGGATAGACATGATTATTTGCATAGTAATAGTTAATGAACAGGCTAATTTATCCCAGAAAAAGCCACTTTTTTTTGTGGGATGGATCTGGAATTAATTCTCTTCATGCTACAATTATTAAACGGATTTTGCTGTTGCATTTTAAAGCTTTATTTGTATCCATGGTGCACTGTTGATACCTTCTGCGTCTCCATGGCAACGGCCATTTCATCGGTTGCTTGCAGTTCGGGTTGGATTTGTCGATTAGTTAATAAATCTACTCAATTTTGAATTTCAATTATATCCACACTTCCATATCTCTTTATTGTCACTTAATTTCTTTCAGATATGCATGTCTTTAAGATATATATATATATATATATATATATATATATATATACATATATATGGTGTGTCAGTATTGGATTTGTCATTTATTGAATAAAAAAACAGTTATTTTTCCTTACAACAACGAGAGCGCAGCCGCAGGTAAAAAGCTATAGATAAATAATTGTGCATATTTTTTTCCATATGGTGTAAACATTATATTTTAATGACATTTATATTTAAAAGTAATGTGTAATATTTGGCAATTTTCGTAAAGGTTTATTTATACCAAAAGCTTAACATACAAAGCTGTATACAGAAGCATGCTCTTGGATAATTTCACAAATTTTACGTGAAATAAACCTTTCATGACTCACTGATACCATTTCTGAAAATGTTAAAAACATTTTCTGTCCGTCTGTTTGTCTCTATGTGTGCTTATAACTCAAAAATGGCTTGACCGATAGTCCTGAAATTTTGAATGCAGTAATAACACGTGGTTGCGCAAAGTATGGGCTATATATCATAAACAATAAAAATACTCCAATTTCTCATGGTTACATAACCGACTTGAACTTGTAATAGATCTGGCGATTTTGGTTTTTTCGAATTGTTTTTGTTTTGCGATTGTATTTTATACTACTATCATCTTATGATGATATTCATAACCAACCAATTCTATTTATAACTGATAGTACGTAATTATCTGTGAAGCGAGCGGGTATCGACAAGTGCTCTATAGTTTTGTTCTGTAGGTTTCGTCAAAAGAGCACCAATCATGGAAACAGAGGATTGGTGCTGCATTGAAAAATATCTCCATTTTTTTTTAGAACCGTGGGAGTGAAACCGCGTGTGGAAGCTAATGTAGACTTAAACCGACATTGACAGTTTTTAATAAGTAAACGGTGACAAAGAAAAACTCAGATCTTTATGCCAACAGATAATCTAATGATGGATAGATATTTATTCCTAACTATTGAAATGCCAATGAAGACAGGAACGAGTATTTATTAGAAAGCCTCTACAGTTAAAAGACAATAAAGATATCCGGGTTTCATAAACAAGTGAACAACAGTAGTTTCCTCTGCCTCAGGGACGCATTGAAGAGTAAGTCTAGGACAGGAGAAACTAGAGAGAGCTTCGTCTACATCTGGAGCCTCATATCTCTGCCTAAATCCCGGGCATCGCCGGGAACTTCAGAAAGAAAATAATATTTATTTAAATAAATTAATTAAGTAATATTTATTTGGCTGTAAGCGGCGCCTTTTCGTATATATGTTTATATTTATTTGGCTTCATTGAATGTGAATGTCGGTTATTAAATTAATGTATTTGAAATAAATTTTTTGCAGTTTCTTGAAAATTTAAATTCTTAAATTCAATAAAATATTGTATTTACATCTGTAGCAAAGAGAAGATAATATTTGTAAATATTTATAGCTATTATTAAAAAAGTTTATGGTGTTAAACTTTGTTTTGATAAATTATCCATTTAAAACCACGTATGTTCCAATGTAACATAAATTTAAAATCTTTCAGTATTCATTATTAATGTATAACACAACAAAATGTTAATTACAAGAATACTTACATGAAATACCCTAACAAATAGGTAAAAATTTTATCTTTACAATAAAAAGAATTTGTGCGTGCAGTCCACGCGCGACAAAAGTGAAACTTCTTGCTAATTAGTTACTGATAGAGATAAATTACTTATAATTTTTTTAATAAAACAAGAGGTAATAATTCAGAATAGTAAGGACGTGGGTATGATCTCAAATGAAATAACTATTTTTCACAAAAGTAAATAATTTGTAAATTCTTTGAAAAAATGTACTTGTTTTTTTTCTCGTGCATTAAAACTAACTACGATTTTAAATATTTCTTAATCTTGAAGCTTGCCAGTAATTAGGTAGTTTATGCCACTTAAATAATTCTCCAAAAGGATGTGTGTAGTCTGAGGTAGGATTTGGCATGTGAAAATTACAAGTAATATGAATAGGATCTAGCTCAATGCTACTTTGTTGAGCCACAGCCAACCAGAAGCAAACTCCAATCGAGAATATTTCACGCCTTTTAGTTGAACTTAACCTATTAACAAATTCGCATATAATAATATAATATGGTTGTGATTTAGTTAATAAAATAATAATTCGTTAAATAAATAATTACCCATGTCCAACTAAAGCGTGAAACACATTATACCAGCATAAATATTAAGTTACACAGCTAAAACAATACTCACGTATCACTGGTTAACAATACTGATTTACACAAGAAATTAAATTAATAATACTTATTTTAATGAAAGAATAATATTATCTTTCGTATATGGCCCGTGGTACTGTGCACAACAACAAGCTCAAACCCCGTTGTGTTGCCCTGTGCCCAAATACTCCCTAAAGACGGGGTGGCGTCAGGCGCCGGCGGGTCCCTACCGCCATAACCCGCCTATACCTGCAGCATGGCGGGGTTCAACCTGAGCCGCACGCCGCCACGTGGAGCCCGCCCAAGGCTGCTCCAGCGATCACCGACCGCACCAATGGCCCCGGAGTGGGGATAGCGCGACGTCCACCACCGCGATACCACCGCGCACATTAAAGTGCGCATGTACGCAAGTGTGCAAGAGCGCACAGTGCAAGAGAACAAGAGAGCAAGAGCGTAAGTGAGCAAGATTGCAAGAGCGCAAGTATGCTGCGTCATTTCTACCTTTCCCTGCCGTCTCCTCTATTGGTTCACCCACCACGGACCTACCTATTTCCATTCTCTCCCGGTTGTCCCACCACATACCTAGCTATTTCCCTTCATGCGAACGGAATTTTTTGTAATGCTCTAAAATTGTTACCCCCTCAGCAAAGAAGTTTCACTTCAAAATATTTCAGACTATAGTTATCAATTTACTAAGCCTCAAATTCACTGAACACCCTGAAAACTTTATATAATATAAAGCAACCCATATTTAATGCAACTCCTTTTTTTTCTTTTTGGAAATAAAATGTTATCTAGCCAAACATTAACTAAACAGAAAAAAAAATTATGTGTTCTGAATACAAAGTTAAAGCCGTGGTTAGATTTAGTGATACAAAACATGCTTTAAAGTTAGAAAATTTTTGAAATCAGTAATAAATAAGTCAGTCAATGCACGAATTTTTTTAGCTATGTTTTAAAAATTCCTTTTTCACTTTTTTATTTGAGGCAAATAATAAGGAATTTAATATACCGGTGATGGATTTTTATTCTTTGGCAAATTTTCCCGTGTGACATAATACGTACTACAGCAGTATTTTTTAATTAATGCTAATTTTAATAATTAAATTTATTTCCTGACATTTGTAGTACAGATTACTACGGCCTACAAATTATTTTTAAACCTTGTTGGGTGGGGGTGAACCTAACCTCAACATCTTACAGAACAACTGGCGGGGAATGCAGTGTCAGATACGATTTTATTTAACAAACACACTCCGTACACATTATATGACATTTCTTCAAAAGGCAGTCCTGATTCTTGTTTTTTCTCTGTCAGATTAGTATTAGGAGTTTTGAATTGCAGATTAACTCGAGCTGAGAAGAATTTACATATATGTATATTCATACCTTGAAAAGCTCATTACAATATTCATTGCACTTTGTGGCCAGGCCTCTGGCCAAAATATGTTTTTGTAAATAGCTTTTTTTAACTATTAAATATTGCTATTTTAATGGCTAGTTTAGTTTTAATTTAAAGTTATTTTTTAGTTTATTTAATTAATGCTCTTGTTAATTTTATTTAATCGCCGGGCAGTTGCGTGGGGAGTGCGCAACGAGTTTACTCGAGTACTGACTTTACGGGACAATTGGTAATAGAAGTGCTAGAAGGTGTGTGTTTGAGGAAGCCTACGTCTCACTTGTGCTTCTGGACATACCCGAATACTCACGTTGGCAAGCCTTCTTTTCACAGACGAGAGAGCTAAACCCGAAGTTCCCCGAAGTTCATGCTAGCTTTTTTTTTCGTACCACAACAGGTGTATTTATTGGGGGGAAACCGTTTAAATGATATCACAGTATCTTTTATGTAGTTATACTAACCAAATCAACCATCCACAATGTTTTAAAGTATTTATAACGTAGGTAACCTAACCTAATTGACCATTAGTTATCATGAGTTGTATTTTTATTTACAATGAACAAAAAAACCGAAGATGCACGATCGGACGTTTGGCTCTCTCGTCTGTTGAAAGAATGCTTGCCAACGTGAGTATTCGGGTATGTCCAGAAGGACGAGTGAGTCGTAGGTTTCCCGTGTGTGTATGTGTTTGTTTTGCAAATACATTGGCACTGGGAGCCCGTGGCTGGTCGATAGCAGACCTCCCGGGCGCTCCGTTCGCGCGCGAAGTTAAATTCACCCATCGGTTGGCTGTAGAGCGGTGCTCGGGCGCGGAGTGGAAAAGTTCGCGATACCTGGACTTAAAGACGTTGAGCCTCGAGCACGTGTTGCTCGGCTGTCGGGGTCAGACTAGACTTAACTATTACAGGCAGCAAGAACTCTTTAATGCCTGTTTTGAGAATTAGCTACGAGTGTGTGCGGTGCGCCCACGAAGGAAAACTGTAAGTACAGCTGCTCCGATTATTCTGGGTGTTGGTTGTCAGAAATGGAAAGAAACTGCGTCATCGCTATACTGCTTACCTTTCGTGAAGAGGACTAAATTTTTAAGGTAATAGGTTCGCACACTCCTCTAGCGTTTTGCTTACTCGTCCCGCGAGTCCAAACTTCCGGGCTGACAACACACCACCCTCATTATCTGAATGTCCCGCCTCGGGAGCTACACTCCTTACCACTGCAGCTAAGTGACGTCAGTCGTAGGCAGCGGCAAAAGCTTGGATAGCATGACGTCACAGGAACATACAGAGGTGTGGTGACGACGGCGGCGGCGTGTCGGTGGTACTCAGTCGGTCTTTAGTTCTTCTGCCGTGCAGCACAGAGCTGTCAAGGTATTTTTTATAGGTTACTTCTCACTGTAAAGACTCGACGTATCTCGATTATTCCATCATAGCCTCGTTCGCCACCGTCCAAGATCAGGTTATCGGGTCACGGGTCACGGGTCATCGTTCAGCATGGAGAACCTTCTGAGCTAGTGTATTGGATCTTCGTGCGGGTGGCCTATCTCACAGGACATCTCACATTGCCACCCGGAGTGCTGCTGGTGGTAAACACATCAGGAGAACGAAATATTTTACGTATTTGGGGTTAAGTTTTCCAGTGTGCCGGGACACTGATAACAAGCTTACACAAACCATTTCAATTAAACATATTTCATAACTTGAGTTTATCTTTCCATCGACCTTGGTATCATAAAAAGTGGATAAACTGAATAAAACTATTCACGGAAACTGAGGAAGGAGTAGGCCATGGCTTATTGTAAGAAACAAACTTAGCATTTTCCTGGGAATAGTTTGACAAACCAAGGATAACATAAAACAGAATGGCAAGCCCGAGATTCAAACCTGGTTCATCTATATTTTACCACGACGCTTCTGACACATTAGGTAACTCTTAAGTTTATTTTTTTGCAGCAATCGAAAATAAAATTTGGATTTGGCCAAAACCAAAAGATACGTCTTAGCGGGTGATCCCATGCCGTGATGGCTCTTAGTTCTGTGGCAGCGATAGAAAGGGCTTCGAGCCCTTCCCTGTAGGAGAATGGCTGGCTTGATGTTCACGGCATGTGCCTGCAGTGAAGAAGATCGCGATTACATGGGTCTTAATGCGTGCTGGTGGAGGACCACACTGTCTCCACCGCCAAAGGAAACACTTCTGGGGAAGTGTGTAGTAGTCAGCAAACGAGAAATCTAAGATGTACGTCAAGTTCTGTCCCTGCCCGAACCCGCCCGAATATTCACCTTTGGCCAACCTCGGGATTTGTTTTATTTTTGCGCAGGAAAAATTAATTCAAATTTTAAAAGTGGTAGGTTATGTTAGCTACATTAAAACACTTTATAACACTATGGACGGTTAGTGAGATAAGTATAGTTACATTTAATTAAACAGAGAAATATAAATATATATAAATAAACCCGAGGTTTGCTGAAGGTTCGGGCGTTTCCGGGCAGGGACAGAACTTGATGTACATCTTAGGCTTCCCGTCAGCAAACACCAAAATGTTTGTGGTTAAATGCCAAATTTTTTATAAGATCTTCCCAAGTTTATGAAATGTTTGTACTTAAACAAAAAAAACACAAATGATGACTTTTCTTTTGCTGTCATCATTTGTGGTTTTTTTTTTCCTATCTCTTCTGTTTTGGAAAACTATCGTGTTTGTTTCGTCTTTTAGTTTTGTCGTGTTTTTGTCTCGTTTCAACTGTTGTGCTGAAATTTTTTGGGTTCAATATTTTTGTGCTGTCATCATTTGTGGTTTTTTTTTCGTTCTCTTAGTCCATTTGCCTTTGTTTTTCTTTGTCTGTTGACCATATTCCTGTTATGGATTATTATGTGGTGTTTATATCCTGTTGACAACAGCAATTTTTGCTTAATTTGTGTTTTTTGTCTTTTGGGTATTTTTTTAGTTTTCTTCTACAGAATAAAAGCTTAGCAATGGCGTATGTCCAAAAGCTTACATCAAGTCATTAGTAGTATACTTTGTAATGTCCTGGGACAAAGGGTTAAGGTGTAGTGCCTGGTGCCGACCGAGCTCTGACGTCACGTTTCGTTTCCGGACATGTGTTCCTGAACAAACGTTGCTTGTTTTGCCATTTCCTGCCACATAAAAGAAACCTACACCCAGCAAATCATAATCAGCCTGTCTACAATGGTGATAGTTTCTCGTTGTTCAAACCTCGTTGGATAAATTCTTTCATAATTATTGGTATAAAAATTTATTCTTATTATAATATCTGTGCTCTTATTTGACGTAGAGTAGCAATTTGGTAAGTACACAAACGACAAACTTCATACTTCGCTTTTATGTGGTGTAGTAATGATCTTGTCTTTCCTTGCGGTCAACTCACGCTATATGTGATTATTTACCATAATGAGTCTATTATTCTCTAATGCCAAATAAGTTCTACGGTTAAATGTACAAATTTGTGAAGGCTAGAAATAAGTATTTTTAATTGTCTATAGTAAAAATATGTTCCACTTAACTTTTCTGATGGTTAATTGTCAAAAAATGTTTACTTAATATTAATTTTTGGATCTAGTGTTCATCAATTTCACAGCCTATTAAAAAATTTGCCTTAAGAGAACCGTCAAGTACATACAAAGGTGAAATAAATAAATAAATCTTTTAACACTTTAGGTAGCAATTCTCATGTACTTACGTAAAATTCACAAAAATTATCCAAGAAAATTTGCAGACATGTTTAAAAATAATACTTCATTTGGAGTAAGGTTCATTGAAGAACAATAACAGTTAACCTCAGGAAGGAATGAATGGTAAGTTTACGCTTCCTTGCGCGATTACGGCTACTCTGTTTCAATAAAGAGCTCGTTTGGACTTGTTCTATGCATAATGAGGACTAGTGGTTTTCTTTTCTTTTTTTTCCTTCCTGTGCCGGAGAGATGTTCTCTTCCTCGAGAGAAGGAGATGCGCGCAAACACTGCCGCTCAGGAGCGGCCGCCGCCCGTAACAAGGAAACAGTTGATTTTTAATTAAAACAAGGAACGGGCGGACGAGGGAGATACACTCGCTGCCCGGCGGAGCGATGCGCCGGAAGATGCCGCGGGAAATGAAATGAAAGAGAAGAAGACGAGGAAACAAGAGCTGGGGAATGAGTGCTAAAGGGAAAGACGTCGGAGGTACACCGTCAGAAAATTAACATTTTCCGTTACATAAATAACTTGACTAAAAAGTACGGAAGCATAACCATCCAAGTGTACCACTTTAATTATGAAAGATACACGAAACCTACAATTAATTTGTTTTATTATTTTAATATAACGATAACAATAATTTTAATACGTTAATACGATATAATACGATAATACGATACGATAATACTTTTAATAATACCATAATAACACAACATTTGCGTAAATTAAATGATCTATAATAAATTAACATTTTTTTTACATTTAAGAATTAGTATGGGAATAAAAATTTGTGTTTGTAATAGGTATATCACAAATAATATAATACATAAATACAGATAGTAGGCTTTCGAGTCCAGAGTCAAAACCTACTTCCGTTAATGTGCTCTTCCTTTTTGAAGCCAACTCGATAATGGTATCTCGAAGGTAGCTGGAACAAACAACTTTGGGCACTCATATCTTATCACGGACAAGGCGGCCTCAATTCAGAAGCAAAGTTTTATAAATAATATTGAAACCAATAAGAATAAATGTTCTGGATTTGACTACAAAAAATGTGAGCTAGTCATTCAGTACTCCCCAGTGATGTGTTAATAATCTATCCTCGGCAACAGGTGGATTCGTATGGTATTATTTTGCAAATACACGCATGATACTAAACTTGGACGCAAAATATACAGTAGAATTTTTTAAAAACAAAGATGAGCATGACTAATAAACAAAAAAAATTAAAATATATTTTTGGAAGCTTATCGCCTGTAGTTTATGCACCAGCTACTAGAATTTATTGCTAGAGCAGCTAAGTCGACTATCGAAACATTCAGTTTGCAAAGCAAAATGTTAAACTATTCAATAAAACGGCTCCGATGAAAACAAAAAAAAAGTTGTAAAAAATACTGAACATCAGTTTAGACCTGATATTCAACGAGTAATTTTATCAAAATACTGCATACATTTTCAAAATTCATTAAACATTTTATACTTTTAAGTTTCCTTTTGTCTCAATGAATTTGGTTTTGCGTCACCCGCCACAGATGGCAGTACCACATATACAAATTTTTGTTCCATGCGAAATCCATTCCATCAACGAAATTACTCCTACCGTATGCCATATAACGAAAGACAGGTAAGATTTTTAAACATTCATAATATTAAAAACCTTCTTTTTTTCCTGAATTTTGTGAAGGAATTTTATTAAAATATTCCCCATCCTGTTATAATTCACCAAAAAGATTAAACCTATAAATTTTCCCTTGGTTTGGTGAACTTTGGTTCGAGCTATCCCTGACAGATTGTAGCACCGTAGTTAGAAATTTCTGTTCCATTCAGGTAAAATTAATCCTGCCAAATGCCGTTCTCTGAGAGCTAAGATGTTAAAATCGAAAATCGGAGAGTTTGGGGAATACATCAGTCATGATCTATAATAAGGAATGGTTTCAGAAAATATAAAAAATAATAAATCGGAATGTCTGGTTCGGGAATCGAATACGATGTCTCTGTAATGCGAGCCCAGTCACTTACTACTCTGTCACACCGCTCCATCGTTATCTAACAGACGTTACCGGAACATAGTTGAAGTAAATAAATGTAACCACTACGCCACCGCGTGCTGAATGCAAGCCACTGCCCCTGCGTGCTTTCAGAGGTGTGTAAATGATGAGTGAAGGAAGTTATGGTAAGTGGCCAGAGTGGTACCGCGATTCAGAGCAGGACGATTAAAATGAGGACCGAACGCATTGCATGTTAAATACTTCAACGCAGAACCTGTGAGATTTTTTCCTAGATCGGAATTATCTTCGCCTGCGTTTTTGACATTATACTTCTTATGAAGCGTTGGTTGAGGGTGAAGTTTTAGTATCCACCAGAAAAGCAATGAAATAAGCGCGCATCACACAACGGAAGTTTAACAGGAGGAAAGTCCAATGAGAATGCGTATAGAAACATTTAGCCTCAGGTCGAAGTCGTCAAGATGACGGTCCCACGTGTGACAAAAATGCACCCGTAGGAATATATTAACATTCGCGAACATCGGTGAATGTACTAAGCGTATTGGTGTGCCAAAGGAAGCTGTAGGGTAGTGAAACTATCCTGAAATACATTTTGTGAACTTAAATTTTCATAACAATATATAATCACCACTTAAAAAATACCTGTTATTTATTAGCCAGTTATATTGTTGTGAAACAAACATTTCGTCACAAATATTTATTATTGTGTTGGTTCTTTATAGCGTTACGAACGCAGCGCTATCTTAAAAGTATCTCTCAAATTAAATTTGCATTCCATTAGATACATTAAAAACCAAATTAAGCTCAATTATTTAAAACACATATTTCTAAACTAAGTATATGAATGTATATTTGGTTTTGATTAAAAGAGATAAATCATTCTGTAAGTGCCTCCTACAAAGAATACCTTACCTTACTGAAGTAATTCAGCATTTAGGATTTAACAGTATTTTTTCATTACGAAATTGTTTTTATTTTTTTTTTTTAACATGGCGTCGAATCTATGTAAGCTTACCACTTTTGGTTGTTATATTTTTACAGAATGATAAACATCAGACTTGATATCGTTTAATTGGTTTGCGGAAATTAATTCACTATACCTATATTTCAGACAAAACGTAGTAATGAACAAACTTAGGAAACAATTTTCTTGTGATAGTCATTTTTTACATATACTTGCGAGAAAGATTTTACTCGTACATTACAAGCATAATCGATTTCAATTATAAGTTTTTTCAAAGTTTGTAGAACTGGCACACACACAAAACAATTCAAATTTGTTTTATATATAAAAGTTAGGAAAAATAGGCAACAAAATATACAATAAATTTGTATTCATACAGAACTATAAATTATCAACCGTGTAATTTAGTTTACAGGTCAGTACACTGGAAATAATTTGTATATGAAATAATTATATTCAATTACAGATTTCGGTAAATTTTTACATTCACGTTAAATAAACTATATCGCTTCAAAAATTTTTCTCATTTATACTGAGTCATTTGTGAACCGTTTCTTGAAAAGCTTTCCAGTATTTAATGCACACCTTATCAAGAATAATCAAAAATTATGTGTTTTTGTTAAATATAGGTTTATATTTTAAAATTAATTAATTCGCAATTATTTTTTACTGCACGATAAGAAATACTCAGTATTGTTTCCGCACGCGGGTTAAATTTATGCAAAAAGGTACCATAGTACAGTATGACCATAAAGAATCTCCCAGATATAAAATTTAATAGTATCAACTGTAAGCGTTGTAAAGGTTGGTTTTAGGTCACAATTAAAGAGTAACTCAAACAGTTTTAGATAAGCACATGTGTGAATACTGCTTTGTTGTTTTCTCGCTTGCAGCGCGAAAGAATGGCGTATTCCCCAAATAATAGTGAACCTGTAAACTTTATTTGGCAACAGGATGGAGCCCCTTCCCCATTGGAATCTCTTTGTACGAGAGTGGTTGAACGTCCAAGTCCCTGACAGTTGGATTGGTCGTAATGGTCAAGACGACAAAGCTCTTTTTGGCTGGCCTCCACGTTCACCTGACATTAACACGATGCGATTTTTCCGTTTGGGGCTTTATAAAATTTCGTCTCGACGTTCCAACGATACCTAATGATTTGCCAGAGTTGAGTAACAAAATTAATATGGCTATTGCTTCCATTACTACAGACGTGCTAACCAAA
Organism: Bacillus rossius redtenbacheri; assembly: GCF_032445375.1. NCBI lineage: Eukaryota > Metazoa > Arthropoda > Insecta > Phasmatodea > Bacillidae > Bacillus > Bacillus rossius. The sequence continues at coordinate 14,994,536 of NW_026962010.1, forward strand.
CTGTGGTAAAAATTTAACTTTAGGTTAGATGTGTGTCGTATATCTAAATGCGCACATATTGAACATACGTAAGAAAAACCAGGTTAAATCACCTTCAATTTGATGCATGAATTGTTGTAAATGTTATAATTGAAGCAGTTATAATAAACCATTGAAATTTGGATATTCTTTTATTGATACTCTATATGGTGTTGTACAAATTAATAGTTATTCTTTTCTTGTGGCATCAAAATTTGTTTCTTGACAACTGATTTCCAAATGTTATCATTTATGAAAGTACAAAAACAAATCTGTGAAATTGAAAAATGTTTTTTACTTAAAATTATTATTTATATTTTAAACTCAAATATTGTGACTGATTTTGTAGCACGATCTGCAATTCCAGAAGTGTCTTCAGTTCCTAACCGCAAGTGTGTAAGTATTGACAGTGTAGAGAGGAACTACGTTGGCGCGAGGGGTGCGGGTGTGGTAATGTCGGCAGGAGGCAGGCGCCGAGTTGAGCGCTCCTTCGCGAGTGGAAGTCGCCTTCGACTTCAACGGGAATCACGGTTAAGGAACATCGCGAGGAAAGCTTGAAGGAGCCAGGCATCTCTGACTGTCGGCCGCGGGCGGTGATTTCGTGCCTCCCGAGATGGCTGCCGACAAGGCGAGGATGAAAACAAAACAAATTTGACTAAGTGTGAACTAAATGTCTGACTACATTTGTTCTTTCATCTTTACCTCAGAGAAAATTTATCCTCAGTCAAATCCGTGGGAATTTCAGTTTAGTTGCAAATTCGGCCCTAGATGTTCGTTTTCCATCGAAATATTACATCGTGACATTCAAAATAAAATTTTTAAGCATTTTTCTGGAGTTATAAGACTCTTAGTCTTAATCCTTAGTTAAACCATAGATATAAAGATGTAAGTCCATTACAAGTGGTATTTAGCTGTGAGTGTTGGAAAAATGGAATTGTCGGAATCAAAACCATTGATTTTCCGTTTTTAAATTATTTCTGTGGAACCAGTTTCTCTATATGTTTGGAGTATTACAGATCCGTCTCATTGTACTACATTTCTTAAAATTACTAAAATTACATAAATCAAACTAATAAATATGCATTTTAATATTAGTTTTTTCTTTGTTCCACCAAAACCTTCTAAAGTGGATTTACATACAAATTTATCCAAACCCTTCAATTAGCTCATTTGAAATAATTCAATCATAAAATCCTTCTTATTGGTCACAAGCATATGGAGGTTAATGAGAAAAACATCATTTAAATACCAGTGTTTAAAATCTTCTGTAAATATTCTCAATTGCTATTTAGGCGCCTTTTGGTACGGAGTTACAGAGTATTGTTTGCGCACAGAGTAAATATGTTATTTTTTCTGAAAAAAACAAACAAACAATATATACGGTTTTAATACACATTGTTCACAATAACTTGGTTTCTGTAAAAAAAATGAGTTGTTATAAATAATATTTCAAGAACTCTTGAGATGTGTTTTTTTTTTTAAAGCAACAACATACTATTAACACTGAACCAATATATATGGAAAATAAACGTGTTACCACAAATTATTTCTATGAACTAATCTTGCTAGAGTGACAAAATTAGTGGTGGTTAAATAAGTTAATAACATTAAACATAATCCAGACGCTTAGTGTTCTATCTTAAACACTTTCATTGTTTTTTTACACAAAAAGTGTTGTTCAGCTCCAACTACAAAGATTTGTACGAGCCTAGGAAAACACTTTAGACTAGGCTATAAGCCGTATAGAGATTTTCAACTTATTTTGTCGTGATGAACCTGCAACCGAAGAGTGAGGCACTCGATGATTGGTTGAAGCAACGCAGTTGCAATGGTTATTTAACTAAGATTTATTATTAAAATATAATATTTAACTTCATTTTCAAGCCATTTCTAGGTATTAATTTTATTTTATGTTTAAAATTATTGTACATTTAAAATAAATGTATGATTTAACGTATAAATTATCTTATCAGTCGATGCAGTTATTAACTGAAACGTACTCACAAATTGTTACACATTTATGATGTTGATGATGAGTAGTGATACTCATGAGCACAGGTCACGCCGCAGTGATAGCAATAATGTCCCTGAATTGTGTGCCGTTAATTAGTAAATTCGACACGATATATTTTAAATTTTTATTATGATTTTAAATTTTTTGTGTGGAAATTTTATTTGCTCTACTATAGTGTGATTTTAATTTGTTAGTCTGGTGTACTCCTCTGAGTTAAACTTTGTCTCAGTGCTCTGAAGCCCCTTTCCCATCGGCGTATCGGATATTTAGCTGGCCTAATCCCTGACATGCAGACAGCTTACCATTTCCCCCGCCTTCAGTCACGCCTCAAGCCTGTAATATCATTTCTCTTCGTGACCCTAACTGCATAGACAAGCCTGTAGCTTGCAGGCGACCAGTTCTCAGAGACGAGCTGAGATTGGCCTTTTCCATCACGTATTAGTGTTAAGTTCGCTCCTCTGCAGCCACGACGGGACGTAGCCTCCCAGCAGCGTTGCATTTTACCCTCACCCCCCCCCCCCCTTCACAGTTCCAAGTAAGACCAATGACCGGTCGTAACCCCCTGGACAACAGTGACCGTCCCCAAGGTCTCTTCGCAAAAACGAGTGCGCCAAAACTGATTGCAAGCGCTACCTAGCGACCAAGTCGCGAACTTCTCCGCTAGCCTACTCTCTAGGGCGCCAGAGAGCAGCACCTGCTCTCCCTTGAGTTATATGGACACCGTGGGCGAGTCGATTGTTTTCAACTCAGACCCCTCCGACAGAGTTCTCTACTGTCGCCCAGTGATGCCAACTTCAAATCTCCTGCCAGAGTTTTTTTCCGCCCGCATTCGGACAAGTTCGGAATCTTTCGGCGGCCCAGACCCCCCTCCACCTGTTAGAGCCGGCGGCCACTTTTAATTACGAGACGCGGTTTGCCACGAAATAGATCAACTCGCGTCGCGTCTGCAGACAGATCTCCAGCGAGTATCGGCGAATCGGCAGACTCTGCAAGACTTCATCCGACCGCTAACGACCATGTAGTCGCTTTGTATAAGGGATGCTATCCCTCAAGTCAATCCTAGTAGATTAGTCTGTCTGCATAGTTTAATTATTTGCCTTCGAAATTTTTCTCTTTTAAATATTATCATGAAGAAATCATCCGCGTCCTGCCGCGCAATTCGCGAGCTCCAGACCCTGGCTGACTCCACGACTGCAGCGTGCTGGGCAACTCCCCTGTTTTGGTGAGTGATAATTCGCGACCCCCCCTTTTTTTCCCTTAAATTTTTTTTTGGGCATTTTCTGCCCCATAGACTGCCTGTATACAAGTTCTAATCAGTTTTGATTTGGACTTTTGCAGACAGGGTCGATGACAGGGAGAGACTGATTGCTCCCATCTCGTGGCCCCCTCCTCCTGTTCCGTGGGTCACATTAGAAGAAACGTTTCTACTACCCGACGTGATCGTTTGAAGACCCCGGGTGGTAATGTAAATTCAACATTTCCCCCTTACCTAGCTACGAACTATCTTAAGCGGATGACCAACCCACCAGCGACCAGTGTTTTCCTCAAGAACATGTAGAACGAATAGAACTAATTATCAATGTAATCATCGGATCCATCCAATTTTGGATGTGAAACTCATAATGCAAATGTTTATATTTCAAACTAAGAATGTAAATTGTTTTAAATAATCGCGGGCCGGCCCCTTTTCGTTTTTTTTTGTTTTTTTTTTTAATCTTTGAAACTTGTTAAAACCTTTTGTATGCAAAGTAATGGAAACAAGATAATTTATCAGGGCAAATAAAACAGGGAAACTATAGATCAAGTTAATCGTGTAGTTTTTATTTATTGATTTTAACGATCCACCCTCTTCCTCCTTGCATGTTACAGGAAGTTCCTAAATTTTGTTTGTTCCCCACCTCGTGTCGCCTCTGGTAATTCAATTTATTTAACTTATTTTTCTTACCCAGCAGTTTACAAGGCTCCTTTTAAAATAATTCAAGTTTGAGGCACGAGGGGTGTTACAATTGTTCCACGTTTGTTTACATAATACTAGACACTCGTATATTATTTTAAACTAATTTAGTGGATTTGCTACAGTATCTTTTCTAAAACCATATTCACACCTGTTACAACTAGACTTTTAATTTCGAAAAATCATGATTAATAGAAAGCAGTTGTATTTTGTTTATTTAAATTTTGTAATTTTTAAGCTTAAATGTATACAATTTTATTCTTTAATAAGTATGTAAAACTATAATTAAACTTCTTTTCAACCATGACAAATGTGGAATTTCAAAAACGTGTTAGTAAGTTTTGTATGACTTTAAATAATACCGAATATTCCCGGTGGATAAGTTTTGCTGATACGGGGTTTCATAGAACCAACCGTTTACCCTTTTCACCCCATTTACAGTATGATTTCGATAAATTTATCAACATGCTAAGCTAACAACTATTAAGGTTTTACCTTTGTGGGATGAAACTGAAACAGACATCACAAACACCCAGTCCTGAATCCAAGAAGATTTTTTAAAATTTTCCATCTAATAAATTGTATTTTTTGTTTCTATCCATGTAATATAAATATAAAGTAACAAATGTAAATCTTGGCGATAGAGCACAGAGTGCTGGCCTGTCAATAAGTATCGCACAAAACAATGTAAAGGGTACTATATGTAAATAAAAACTCTTGAATTAAATTGAATTGAACCCAAGGAGGTTTGAAAAATCACCTGTCAACCGGGAATCGAACCCGGCCCCTTGGCCTACCAGCCAACATTCTAGCCACTAGACCGAGTAGACGGACTCTTATAAGGTTATAATAAGAAAAAAAAATTGTAATATTTTTTTATATAAAATATGAAAGGCATATATTAAATTTCAGTTTTTGTTACACGGTAATATATATCTACAAAATAATATTTACTTATTACCTCATTCACCATTCCAGGTATGAAATTAAGCTTAAAGCTATATTTTAATATTAATTTTGTAGTTCAACTGTATGATTACATGACTTAGTGGGTTAAAAATTATTGTCAGATTTATGAAACTAAATCACTACCTCTTACACCTCATTAAGAATGGACATTTACAAACGCTAAAATTTTGTATAAATATTATTTTTTGTTTATACTATTTATGCCCAGTTCCTTATCACCCATTTTTAGTAAGTCCATAATTTATATCTTTAATTATAAAATCAAATGAAATATTTTTATCTATAATAATTTATAGGTACTTCACAAGTACCTTAAAAAAATTTATGTTTCGATAATTCCGATTTTATTATTTTTCACTGTTTTAATACCAGAGGTTTATTTTTCTTTAGTAATATATAAATATATATATATATAAATATATATATATATATATCACATCTAAAAGGAGTAATTACTAAATTTGTTAAATACTCTACAAAAACTTTTTATTTTAGGTAATTAGACCTGCATAGATAGAGCCGAATATTCTGTGCGAAATAAAAATAGGATTTTATTTACATTAAAAATTTTAACACGATTATGGTAAATAATTGATAAACAGTCGAAAAACCACACTTATAATTGTTCGGGCTTGCAATGTTACAAATCATCTTTGTAAAGTGGGCTCAGCCTGGACCCTGAGGATTTACAATTTCTCATTACCTATGTATATTTCCTGTATGGCCAATCGAACACCGCTAGTTGCTGTGAAGCTCAATTTTACTCCACTTGGAGATTAATCAAATAATTTAATTTTGTTCCAAATAAGTCTGTAGGCCGGCTGTGTAACAGCCAACAGCTGTGACTAAATAACGATAGTGTTGCCGCTAAAGGGTCATCAGAGATCAATTAATCGTCCGAAAGCCGACTGGCGTTTTAACCGTCCCAGCCAGGGGATGTCAATCACGACGAATGAATAAATAATGGCGTGAAAGAGGTCACGTGAACGTCAAGCAGGGGGGTGGGGAGGTGTGATGCAAGCACGCCGGATCTAATGGGAGCGGTCGCGGGACAACAGCGCTCGGGGATTTCCGTAATCCGAGGCCGGACGCGTTGGGACGGTGTTAGCCTCGCCGCATCCGGGCAGAGCCAGGTGCTAGCCCGAGGGCGATGTCACACGAGGCGAGGCGCGACGTCACACACCTGCGCCGTATGTGTGAGTGTGTGTTTGTGTTCGGCTCGCTGTTCGCGGGACCAAAGATGGCGACCAACTGGGAACGGTGGGGGCAGCGCATTCTGGCGGGCAGCGGCGGAAATTGGACAAGGGCAATCTGTGTTCGCCGCACGCGGCTTCAGTGCGGTGTGCCTGTTCGACACGCGCTCCTGAACTCGGCACGAGTAACTGAAATAAAGTGGAATAACGTTTTCAAACACTAGCAATAGCAAACAATTACACATGTTTTCTCTAACTTGAAATTTTTGCCCGCATAGTTGCAACATTAATAATAATGGACTTAAAGAAACTTTATTGGGTATACGCGACTGCTGGATATTTCAATGATACTTAAAATGGGAATCTGTATTTTAAACTAATTCATGGACAACCAGCTAGGGCCAGAATCCTTCAAACAGCTGTGCTAATAACCATATTACATAGTTTTCATAGAACTTATTAATATGTAACAATCTCAAAATCCGTATTTAAAATTTATTTTTAAAATACTAATTCAGTTTTATTACATAAAATATGAAATGTATTAAGTTTGATTACTTAGAAGTAGGATCGCCCGAAAATAATAGGGGGGAAAATTTATTTCAAACCAAAGGTCTAATATTTTACGCTGACCTATATCAAAAGATTACTAAATTCGAGAATAAAATGAGTAAAGTATTTCTATACATTTAATGTTTAATAATTTTAAAAATTAAACTATAAAAAAAACTTTTATTAGGCTTTGACACTGAAATACAGGTGGTGCTTTATTGTCACTGCAAATGCGTAGTTTTTTTTTCATGTCAGCAAATTGGTGCACCATTTCAAAACCTAATTTCAGTTTTCTTCATAGGCTGGTTGTAACTATACTAAATATTTTGCATCGTGTTAAATTAATATTACTAAAGTTAATATTTTATATTAATAGGCACTATTTAATGTTACATTTTATATACCCATGCCTGGAGTTAAGTGTATGTAAATTAATTGATAAAATTGTAGACTTAATTAAAACTAAAATATTTTGAGACAATATTAGAATTGTTATTTTTTAATAGTAAATTATTTTTATGAAAAACCGGTTTATAATAAGAATATATTTAATGGAGTTAAAATTTTACAGCACAGAATTGTTTGTTTTTTAAAACACTAATTCAAAATATTACTAAACATTTCTCAATGCTTTCATTAAATAAATTAGCAATTATAAAGCCTTTTGTTTAAATATCAGTGAGCAAGTATCCTTAGAATTAAAAAAAAAAATAATATTTTGGTCAATGAAGTATTTGCAAAATACATACTGAATTATCAACAAAAAGTAACTATATTTTTATAATAACCAGTGGTGAACCGATTGCAGACAGGGATCAACCCACCACGGATGAAGACGCAATAATTGGTGTGGTGATATTACGGAAAAAATGTACGGATTGGATTAACAGATTCTGCGAGCTATTATTAGGTTACTAATCAGTAAGCTTCATCAGGTCCCACATTACTCGAGAAGAAATTATTAAATAAATCTGGACATCGTTACTAAAATTCAACTAAAAACCCACGAGCTTTTCAAACACAAGTTGCCCCCCAAAATAAATTTAATAAATATTCTTTAAGATGTTTACGACACCCGCAGTGAGTATCAACTCGATTCTGTTTCACGGCGGGAATCTGGGAGTTTGGAAGTGTTGTTTGTTCCACGAGGGGGTGCGAAGGGGTGAGCATGGCAGGCGAACGACTGCGAAGAAGCAAGACAACTAGGGGAGGCCGAGCCCACCGGAACATCGTCCTGCTGAGGAGGGCACGCGGGGCGGGGACTCGGGAGAACCCCAGGAGTTGTCCCCGCCTCCCCGCTGAGGCCGCCACGTGCGCGCGAATTAGAGTTTTATTACTTCGGCAGCTCCCTCCCCTCCCCCTCCCCCGAGCTCCACGCCCCTTGGAACAGAAACTTGGGCAGATGTATGTCCCCCTCTCGGAACTGCGACCCCGCTCACCCCGGGCCAGGCAGAAACACGCCCGGGGCGCCCTCGACTCGACGCCACTCGACTGCCGCAGCTGGGACCGCCGGGCCGCCATCGACCTCGCGGGAGATGGATCGACCGACCCTGCCGGCGCGGATCCTCCGTGGATCCCCGCGTCGTCTGGCGCAGTGCCGTTGGGCGCGCGAGCGAGGCTGCTGTGTGCTCAGTTGGAGCCTCACCAACGTCCAGAAATCCCCGGGCTGCACAACAAAAACAGTCCAGGAATATTTGCGGTTTCACCTCGGAATGACAGATAGTCAGCTATAAACTTGTATGAAACTTTATTTTGACACCCTGAAACTTCTCGCACAACCTACGTATCGTAGGGTGTCCGCAAATACAAATATTCCAAGGTTAAAGGTCAAAAAATCGATTTTTTACACATTCATTGCAAATGTCTCGTTTCCTATGGGTTTTATGCTATTTGTATTTATTATAAATATTGTAGAGGATTAAATTATCTACAACAGTTGTTTAAACATTTTTTTTATATCTTGAACAGGTTAACTTTGCTCCAAAACATTGATCGTTAAAAATTTGCCTTAAATATATCATTGTTATACTATTTAGTACTCGAAGCACATTTTTATCAAATACACACGCCTACGCTGTCAAAAATTATCACCTTATATCCGAGTAGAATGCTGGTTACAAATTATTCAGGAATCGTCGTCAAAATTACTGTTGGCTTTGTAAATTTTCGGGTACTGACATCCCCTTACATTGAACACGAGTTCATAAGAATTATACTGGGGCACCAACCAAAACATTTGAAACACTTGCTGACTCCACAGAAAGAACACCATTCTTCCACAGAATTGGCAGGTTTTTTTTTTCCTGTTAGAAGTGGAAGACAGTACTTGGAAGTCAGAGCTCACAATAGTTTTTTTTATAAGATTTAGTTATCTGAAATAAATGAAAATGTATTTGTTTCTTAAGATGATATATTCGTTCAAATTTGCTGTATTTTCATATTAGATGTTTAACAATCTCTCACGTTCGCGATCACAGCAGACCTCTTGTCATGACAGTAGACGTGTTTCTCTCCATCCTTTAAGTTCTCTCTCTTTATCTCTCTCTCTCTCTCTCTCTCTCTCCCTCCCCCCCCCCCCCCGCCTCTGGTCGAAGCAATGCCGACCACTCGGATGTGAGTGACGCTACTTGAATTTGCCCCGATGGCGCAGCAATCCTCTACAAACAGGGGTTTTTGTTTTACAAGCTTTTGATAAACTTCACATTCTTCTATGTTAGTTTGAATCTTACAAGTTAAATTCAACCACTTCCGCTTGAACTAGAATGCTTAAGTTTTACGCACCTGTTCAGTTCTGATGAAAATAATTTCATTTGATACACACAGATTCCGCCATTTTATGTTTGGGCGCCATCTTGAAAATCTGTTATTACTATCAGAAAAAACGGGAAGAATGTTTAATTTATAAATAATCTATTTAATAATATTTTAATAATTTTTTATTAAAACTAATTCCGCCATTTTTAATTATGTCCGCCATCTTAAAATTCAGTAATAATAATCGAAAAAAATGGAAATTGTATTAATAATTTAATGAAAAAAAAATTGTATATTAATAATGTAATAACTTTAATAAACACCATATTGAGTCATGGGTTTACTACGTAATTAATAAGTCAAAAAAATTTAATTTTAAGTTAATTTTAATAAATGTTAGATTTTAAAACTATTTTTTAAAGTTAAATATTTTTAAGTGTTTAATTGATCGAAAGTATTTCAGATAATGGTTATATAAAGCACCGTGACCACTATGACCGTTAAGTTAATCAATGAAACGAAACAGTTATGAATTCGGTTTTAAGGCAGTGCGATGTTACGAACGCGAGAGACCAGACTGCGATGCCAGGTTCGCAGCTGGCTGGCGGCCCTGCACGGCCACTGGCGTCACGTGCCGTGTTACGTGCACTTCACTGACGTAAAGCATGCAGAGCGCGCCTGGCCGGATTACAAGGGTCGTCGCTACACCCATCCACTCCCTACGCATTGTCCTTCCTCGGCACTTTTACCAATCGCTGAGCGACCTTGGGAATTCCGTGGGCCGCAGCGTGGAGAGGCGCGAATGAAATTCGTTCTTCTCGATGTTTCGGGAGTCAGGTCGGCCCGGGATGACGCGACTCGTCAAAGCCGTTGTCGTCGGTTCGAGAAGAGCACCACAGATACTAAAGCAGTGACGCCGGCCTCCGCGGGAGTGCCGCTAGTGTACTGCGGTAGATACTTGCGAGTTCCGTGCGAGTTCCGAGCGAGTTCCGCGACAGTTCCGGAGTTCCGAGAGTTCCGCAAGTGAAGGGAAGTGCGACATCGGCGAAGCGGGTGATAGTTCTCCCCCCCCCCCTCCCCCCCTGAGCATGGTGCGATGCGGAGTTAAACTAGATCGTGTGAATGCGGCGACTGAGTGGCGAGATACTGTGTGTGTGGACAGGGTTGTGATAAAGGGTGAACTACCGTTGAGCCTAGCTCCAGCGAGGTGTGCGAAATGGAGAACTTTACAGACATTGACTGACTTGAGAAAAAAACTTTTTTTAAGTGCCACTGATTTGTGATCAGACATTTTAATGAACAATTATATATTATTAATGTAAATATTAGTAATTAATAAAACTGTAATAAAACTTAAATGGGCTATCCCTTACAAACCCAATTTTCCCCACACAGGTCGTAACAGCACCTACTCACGAAAACTCTAAAACAGAATTTCTAATATCATATACTTAATCTATATTAAATATTATGAAGCACTACGCATAACTCCTTTAAAACTTATTTTACCAGTTTTGTAATGAAATTAAACTTTTATTTTTCTGACAATTATTTTTATATAGAAACCAATTACGGTATTATTTGATCACCTAAACAACAAAAATCACGCATCAATTATATACATATTTTTTTCATAAATTTATAGTTTTTAATAAACATCATAACAAGTATTTTAAAATGATGAAAAATATCATATAGTTGTAGTTCCAGAAAACAATTAAAGGGTAAATATTTCTGCATTTATATCATTTTAATATTTTACCCGCATCCCGAGAATATAAAATCACAATGTCATATTTTTGTATTATAAAAGATAACAAACAAAGATGAGTTTAAGCACTCGATAGCTCAGTTAAACGTTATTATGCTGGTGAGTACGTTACAACACTGATAATAATTATTTGCAATGAACAAGCCAAGTTATACCTATAATCCTGTTGGTCAAAGGCTATAACAAAGATTGACTTGTTTGGTAGAAATTTATTCAAAAGCCTTAATGCAGGCAAAAATAATATAATATATGGTTTTAGTGTAAGTTTATATTTGTGTGGGTAGCTGTAGTCTTTATGAACACACCTGACACTACTTCCATTACAAATTACTTGATAAAGTAATGTTTCCAGTGATGAGCTTTCCTACTTTATTTAAATTATTAGCAAGAAATTTTGATTCCATGAATCCCCTAATGGACTCTAAGCCTTCATTAAGTCTCTGCTCAAAATGTATTGATGATTAGAGGCAGAATTTTTAAATTTTCTGCATTTTCTTGCCCATATGGGGCAAAAATAACGTTTACAAACAACAAATTCTCACTTATATAACCAAAAACTGTTACCACGATTTTAACTGTAAAAAACATTCCATACAACATTTAAAAAAAGAGTACCTCGAAAAAGATGACTAGTGGATAAAATACCAAAAGAAAACCATAAAATTACAATCAACTAGAAATTTAATACTGATTCCTGAAATTGTAAACTTAATTTACAAATAAGGAATTCCAAAGAAACATTTTTCTCTTAGAGTAACCAAATCTTAATTTTATTTTTTTATTTTTGGCAGATGTTATGAAGATCAATGTTTTGATTGCATTTACTTCCTCCTCTTTTTATTTAACATTAATCAACGAAACGATATTGGAATTATTAATAGCTCACAGAATGTCTTGAGTTAAATTTGCCTCTATAACCTGTGCACCTATGCGAAACAATTGATTAAAATAAACAATAAAAAATAGCCCAATTTTCATGCACGTCGGCAATTAATATATAGTGTAGGCCGGATACCTTAATTTCTACGTTATTTCAAGTTTGAATTCCAACATATTCTACCAATTACATTGCCCATAGAATAATTTTTTCCACGATAAAAAGCACATTGGCATTAATACGCTTAAAGTTAAACAAAATAAGGGAGAAAGTTATTCACTGTCTGAATATGGATATTCCGCGAAGACTAAAGTTCTGACGCCATTTCAAAACTAATTTTGTTATTAAGGACATCCAATAGTCTGTCAACTGTGCGGCTGGCGTTTTTAGACTTTTGCGTGTGACTTCACTTAGTCACATTTATTCTACATTCGTTGTTCTTTGATACTAAATTAGGCTATGATATTAGTCTGTACACCAAAAAGAGGGATACTCTTTTTTTGTGGTGATTTCATATTTATTAAAATTACTCTTACCTGTAAAATTATTACGAAACTAAATTTTAATTCAAACATCTAAGTGCGTTAAAAATGTACCTCCCGATCACATACTTGCTTGGTATGTTTATTAATATTTATATTTTGATGTCAATGTGTAGATATATATATAGGTACAACCGTGTACGGTAAACGGCAATGTCCTTAGTAAGTTTTTTTTCCCCCGAAGGCTGGTTCGTTGTACGCACCTCTTGTTTTGTGACGGTGCATGAAAGACGAAATGCCTCCTCCAGAGCAGAGCTAGGATTGTTTCATTCTCCTCCATTATCTTTCCTTTTGCAGCCGCATCTTCTTCCCGGCGTTCCCCCTTCCCATCGTTTATCTCCAGTGCTCTTGGATCTTCCGGCCCAGATTCCTGGCCTTCCATAACGCAGTGTGCTTTTGTCAAGGAGGAGGGGGGAGGGGGTGTTGGCTCGGAGCGTATGACAAACTGTCGCGACCACCCGCTAGCGCGTGGTCCATTCAGAATAGAGAGAGCGTGGAGGTAAACACGCCCCGAGGAACAATTTACGAAGACAGGCAAACTGCGAGATTAATGTCTGAGTGCATCGCGGGGTTAAACCTCTCCCCCTTACCTCTTTCTAAAAACCACCCGGGCACTATTCCCTCCACCGTGCTCTCTGTGCGAGGCGATGAATTAATAGGAGGGAGACACTCGAGTCCCGCTTCTCCCCAGCGCCGCCAGGTTCGCACCCTTCGCCATGAGATAACTCCCGAGTGCGTCTTATCCTTGCATATATTAATCTACGGCGGGCCACTCGGCGCACGAATGGAGCCCAAAGCTCGTGACCTATTTTTTCCCGGGAAAACAATATGCTGGAGAGGTGGCGGGAGTTACGGTCATCGCACCCTGCCAGCCAACGGCATATCTCACGACGCGGTTTTGTTGAACTAGCGTGCGTGTTTATGTGAGCAAAAGCTTCTATTAAGGGCTTTGCGTGGAACTAATTAACACGGAAATGTTCTGTAAAAGTATTCAATTAGCAATTACTTTACTAAAAATTTAGAGGAGTAATATTATAAATTTTGACATTAAAAACGCTGATATATCAATTACTAGCTGCCTAATATGTTATCTAGATTGTTTGGATTTTACTGTGATATCAAAATTATAGAAATATTTAACTTAAAAATGACTTAAAAGATGTATAAATCATCAATACAACCAATAAGGCATCCGTTTAAAATAAACATTAAAAACTTATTTATTAATAGCTTTATTTTTCAGTTATTTTAGATACCAAAATAATTGAAAATGGTTTTTGATTGTTGTCTGTCTACATTAAATAAATATTATAATTATATTTCAAAACCAAAAGTTATTATTTTTCCTTACAGATTTTAAAAATATAAGAACAATCAAATTTGGTTGCATGATCTTATATATTACTAGAGTTATTTAACTCATTGCCATAATAATATGGTTTTTATTAAATGCAACATAAAAATTCAAATATAAATCAAACTATGAAAATTATTAAATAACTAACCGTGAATATAATTTTTGCATTTAAATATACACGTTAATTTATTTTACTTCGTTATTAATATTATTGTATTGAGTAAAAAAATTTCTACTAAGAGATTCAAAGGTCTCTAGGATGTAATCCAATCGAACAGAAACGAAGTAACGCAGAAGAATTGGCCTGGCTCGTCACCAGTTGGTTCCTGACAACGACTCGTGAGCCGCACTAGAACTGTTAGCAGTAGCGCCCTCGGTGCTCACTAAGTGTAGTTTACCAAAACTCTTCGCATGAATTAGCTGGAGCGTTCATTTTACGGGAGCTAAGCTCATGGTCAGCAACGTTTTAAAGCGCAGGCGAGCGCCCAACAGCCGTGAAATTTGGTAAAAATTCTCCAGGGGGTCTTATATGCTACTTAAAGTTTTTTTGTTTCATTGTCCTAGAGTTTTTTTTAACTCTAAATATACCGTTTGAAGAACAAGTATACTGCTTAACAAATAAAGTAGAGAGTTAAACGTCTATACGAATATTTAAAAAGGGTCTTTCTTCACCATTTTTGTTAGAATTATACAATTTTATTTATTGAGTAATTTAAAGATTTAATATAATTTCTTATTATCATTTCTTCACTGCAATCATGCGTGACAAAACTGCAATTTAGAGTTAAGTTAAAAATAAAAGAGTTTTTGTTTTAATATTTTAGTTAGCCTTTAAATCCCCCCTCCCAACACATGGTCGACTCTTTTCTACTCTGTCCAACTATTCATCCATGCCATCTTCTGCATCTTGTGTACATCTACGCTATTAATGCATGCCCTTGCATGTCCCCAGGGTTTTCCCTGTGTCTATGCAGGTTTTACCTGGGCCCACTTAGCATGTTTTTAGCTAGTTTTGGGAGGATACTCATGGCGCCAATCAATACCATTCCTAGCCAATCCACAAAAAAAGCACACGACGCATGCGACCCTTCCCTGCTTGGCTTATCCCAGCATCACTAGGCATATAAGCTTCGGCCTGAGACGCATTTAGTTCAGTCCCTAACCCGGACCCCTCCTACAAATACAGTTAGTTTTTAGCTAGGTTAGAAAAAAAATCGGAACCTTGGCTGTCATCTTGGAAAACGCTCGGTCCACTATTTTGTTATTCCGCTATTTTGAAGGAAAAAAACTGTAATTATTATTCGAAAAATGTTTTAAAATGTTATAAATAATAAAAAAATCATTTATTAAAGTAATGATTGATTAAATCTATTCCGGTCTTTGGTTTGATCCTTGATCGATGCTAAAAGACGTTTATTTTTGTAAAAAAAAATATTCAATAAAATATGGTGAGTTATCTTCAAAGAGGCTTAAATTTCTTATATAGCAGCCTCCAGGAAGCCGATTAAGATATTTAGACTACAATCTTGAAAATCTGTAATTATTTAGCTGAAATTTTGTAAAAATTCTAAAAATCAAAAATAATTACTGAATTAATTCATTTAATCTATTCCTGTCCTTGGTTCGAGCCTCAGACAATGTAAAAAAAAGTTCATTTCAGGAAAATAAATATTTATTTAAATTTACAATTCAAATAACAGGTTCCAGAAATAAAACAACCAAATTAAAAAAAATTAAAAAGTGATTACGTACATTCTACAACTACAAAAAAAAAAGTCAAATTACTAACGTTTCTCAATTTCTGCAGTCTTCTAAGAAGGCGAAGTATGTCGTTTGTATGCTTTTACATGTGTTTTAAGGGCAGTTCCGCATGACCGTCGATTAACCAAGCACGTCCAGTTGGTGATTAGGCAGTTCCAGTGTTTGGTCAGGCTAGCGACCAGACACATCCAGGCGCGTCTTGATGCAAGCTGTTCGTGTCAAGTTGGTGGCATGCACACCAGTCGTTTGGCCAGACACGCACGAACAGTCAGTTGGTCAGGCTAGCAAGTTCAGTTTGTGGCAAGGTACGCCCAGAACGATGGCCAAGCTCGTCTATTCAGTGGCCAGGAACGCATTTCCAGTAGTTGGCAAGGCGCATCCAGGTGGTGGCCAGACGCATATAGTCGGAGTATTTGTGTTGCAGAGTTATAAGTTCAGCGATCTCTGAAGTTTCCAGTTCGGTATCGTCTCTAAGCGCATTACAGTGAACTAGCACACAGTCTTTACGTCACATAAGGGGTAGCTATGACATTTAGTGGTAACCATAATTTCAGTGGTGAAGAAATGAAGATAAATTTTTATTGCAAGACATTTTAGTGTTTTTGGAACATATCATACAAAAATGAAATATGAAAACAGTATTACAGTTCTGACCTCAACATATTCTTAAATTGTTTTTTTATTAAGTATGACATTGATTTATCTTGAGAAGTTTTAAATTCGCGTGCGTTCTTCTAGCTCTGCACAGCGTACATTTCTACAAATATGGAGTATCCTTAAGCCCTCAAGAGTGCTGCCTGGTTGAGAACACCAGCTCTTATTGCGAGAGGGTACGCTTAGAGAGATAATTACTCACGCATTACGTACATCTTCATCTCTATGCTCTAGGCACTAAACTGTCGTATAGTGTTCGCGTCGATAACCGGCCTCAATGAGACATTAGGCGGTTACCCTTTAGTTTTATGGTGCAATATTTAAGGCATAAACCAATAAACTTAGTTCTGTTAAGACACTTTCCTAATCTCTGAAGGAAATATTTACTCCGATGAAAGATATAAGATAAAACTTTGGGTATTTTTACTTGTTTTTTTACCATTAATTAGTCTTAAAGCTATCAAATACGTAAGAAAATAACTTATAGAATATTTAATCTAGACTTATTTGATACCAATTTTGTCTACACACTTTTCATATATATTTTACGGGCTCTTCATTGTATTTTATGAAAGTAAACCTGTTTTCCTAATATTTAATTCAATAACAGTAGAAGTAGACATACTTTTGACAGGTTTTGTTTTCTGTCTGCATTTACCGTTAATGTTGAAACTATCTCGTTGTTACCCCTATGTGTTCGTTTGGGCTGTTTCATTTATTTTTATGACTAAATAACTTCATTTGAATACTTGTGCTGTTTGATATTTAACTATGAATGTGTTTGTCTGTGCTGTCGTCGTTGTGTTATCCATATTAGCTGTTTTGGTCCATCGATGGGTTTATCTCTTTCATATGAGCGCATTTTTTTCTGTAGGTTTATATTTTCATTTTTATTTTTATTTTTAATTATGAATTTTTCCCATGACAAACAGTGAACAACTGCATTGGCGTATGTCCAAGAAAGTGTTTTAAATAAAATTTATATATATTCTTGATGTTACCATATTTAATTGTTTATAAATTGTTTATTTTTACTAAACAAGTCCTTATTTAAAAGTTAAAATGTTTTTTTTCTGTACGAATAATTATTTCAATCATAGTATAAACTAAAAGCTATAATTTCAGTTGTATACAATTTTCGATTTACCATTCGTATGTAGCCTTTATAATTAAACTCTTTATTTCTAGTACATAATTTACTACATCTTTCAAAATCATGATTTTCCCAAGAAACATCGAGAAAAATTTTTTCTGGGTAAAAACGAAAATATATTTTTTTTTATTTACTTAACCAGATACAAACCCGCTGCTTAGCTCGCGCAGTTCAGGGTGATGCATATATTTAATTTTGTAAGAAAGTATGTGATTAATTCCACAAATTTTTACTTACGAAATAGACACAATAAAATGACAGTTGTATTAATGTATAAAGTCATAACTAAACCGTTAATTTTTTTTAAGTGGTTATGCGTAAGACTTTTAATTTTTAGTGTAGATAAAGAGCACAATTTATAACTTTTTCTTTCATGTATTTGAGGTTATATTTTAAACTGATGAAATCACACTTCTTTCATTCTTTTTTATGAAGTTGGGGAAAAAATATTGAAGTACCTACGTGCTTATTTTCCTTTAATTATTATTATACCATTTTTACACTTACAATTTCATTCATTTTGATTAAAGCTATTATAATACTTCAAAAATTTCATCTTACTACAGATAACTACAAAGTTTAGAGAATTTTAAAACTTTTTTTTAAATAATTGATTACTATTAAATTCTTTACTTATTTATACTTAGTAATAATTAAATCAATTTCCCAATTTTTCATTTCTATTTTTTTTCCACAGGGATGACAATGTGCAGATTCAGAAATATGGATTTAGTAAATATGGCGGTGTACATTATCACAATAAAACGGAATCCCAAACAGTTTTTTTAATGCACATGTAATATACAAGACTTTTCCGTAAACTTTCAAAAATATTAGATATATGTATAATATCCAGCCAACACTGATTCAGTGGACAATATATATTTATTGCAATTTTATTAATAATATTCATTCCTATTGTAACTTAAAAATTATGTTTCGGAAATCGTTACATAGTAAAAGAAAGATTAAGTTATGTTTATTTATTAAATTTAGTGAATTTATTAAATTAGGTTTGATTTTGTTAGGAAAAACAAAATGTAAAGTGCAATTAGAAGAGTGAAATATTTCCGGGCGCTGGGTACTGGATTTATATTGTGGATTGGGTCAATAACCTAGCACCATCTGATGTCACGGTGGCCTTCTTGAATGACCTTTACATTGACTTTATAACTTGACTTTAAACCCCGCGGCATTTTGTAAGTAAACTCCAACATACCATTTTCCACAATTTGTTTTACATCATTATGAATTCCGAAATCTTGATATCAAGCACCCCACACGCAAATGTTGCACTTTCCGTTACGGTAGAACCTTCCACCATTTTGCATTATGATGTCACGTTCGCCGTATTGGATTATGAATTCACCACTACCATCTTGGATTATGAAAACACGTCCGCCATATTTTTTTCTTCTGCTGGAGGTCGCAATTTTGGATTATGACGTCACAGCCGCTATCTTGATTTAGTATGTTGATAATCGCTCATCTTGAATGACATGTCAGTTTTCAATTCTGTTGTCACGTCCGTCCTCTTGTTTTCGTCTGCTGGAGACCGTTATCTTGTATTAAATCAGCGCCACAATTATCTTTTTTGTTCTACTGGAGGTTATCATCTTGGTTTACAAAATTTCCGTTTATGTTTTTCGTTCCTAGATTGCACTAGTATCGATCTGTCTCTCGCACATAAGTTCGATGTCCATTTACCTACAAATATTTATCTACATATTGAATTTAATTCTTGATACAAAATACATTGGAAGCAAGGTTATTTAACCATGACAGTACATACCTCCATGTTGGAAATCATATGCCATTGACCACACGACCTTCGAGACATTTACCAACCGAGAATTTAATTTAGTATATAAAACTACCACACATATTTGGACTTTTAATTATTTTTGATTTGATGGAAAAATAGCATTACCTGTTTGAAGCTAAGCAAACATGATTATTTTCTGTACTTTCTAATAAGAGAGCTAGTGTCATGTAGTGCACATATAGCCTGCTATATTTATAATTTTCATCGTACTTTATTAGTTTCCTAGACAATATATTTTTTTTAATTATACAAACCTCACCCCCTTTAGCCCCGGAAGAGAAGAATTTCGTTTATTAAAAAAAAAAAAAATGCAATACGTAAATACTCTTGCATGCACGTTGTTCTTCCTAAGTTTCTTTTTTCTATAAATACAATATAATTTTAATCAGACACATTTCTTATTTAAAACATTCTTTTCCTCTTTTACACGCCCTCCATAAAAAATAAATATAATAAAAAAATTTAAAACGAATGAAAAATTAAAAAAACTGCTTCTGTCAGCTAGTGAACTTCTCCTTGTAGAGCAAGGATAGAATTCTAGTAAGTTATAAACCAGAAATTTTTGTAATTTTTTATTTATTTTCTGCTATTTTTTACTGTTCTCGTTCTTATTATTACTTTTTTTTTGTCTGTGATTTTTTGATATTAAGGAAAATGTGCTTTAGTTTTCGCCGTGTGCTCGTGATTATTTCTGACACTATATTAATGTATTTATCCGAGTGATCCTTATTAATTCTGGCTAGACATCTGCTGATGTTCTGCGAGTGCTTCTAGATATTTCTGAAAAATAAATTTTGGCATGATTAAAAGTTTAAATTAATAACGCATGTAGTTTTATTCAGAGATTTGTATAAATTACTGAGTTCCTTTTACTAAATCAGTCCTTACGATTTTTTAATCAGTTGTAATTCAATCAAAAAACATCCATTATTTAGTCAAATAATATGCTTTAAGACAGCTGGGAAAAACTATCATGAACGAGGAATTTCCTTCTCCTTGGTATCAAGCGAAGCCTTCCTTCGTTTGCGATCGTAAGTGAGCATCCCGCAACCCACATAAATTAAATAAATAATATTTACCTACATGCAACACGTTGCGTCACCTGTTGGCAAGAATCGGGTCTACTTAGAACAAGTTCCTTTGCATGAAATAAATTAACTTGCGTAGCTGAATGGAGTACAAGACAGTTAGAGCCAAGTAGTTTCGTAGCCACATAGACTTGTATGTCCTTAATCACAAAATATTATAATATAAATAATAATTTGAGATACTACCCGCTCTATAGCCCTCGCGTGTAGTGGTGTGACGCACGGTCACTTTAACGGTGGCCGCCTTATCTCGTTCGCGTGACCATTTGCAGGCTATGAAACACTTCCGACTACTAACAGGGACAAGTTATATCGCCTCTATGACATGCTTGCACAAGATTCTTCACATTTACTTTATTTTCACAAGGAACAGCAATACTTAGAAGTAGTTTAACCCTTATTTAATATATCATTCTTCAAATTTTTTAAAATGAAATTTTAATGTTTTGGTGTCTTTCATGGTCTACTTTAAAACATTACCGATAAATGTTGATTGTACTTAATGTCTTGATATTTAAATAAATAAAAGTTCCAAATTTTTGTAAGTGCTGATATTTTAACATTAACAACATATGTATATTATTTTGTATCTGTTAATTTTCAATTCCCTATTCTTGGTCTTCTTTTTTTTAGTTTTATTTGGCACGTAGAATATAAGGGAATATTTTCGAGTGTATTTTTTTTCCTTTTAAGAACCTCCCTGCTGCTTTCTTTTAACTCAGTTGCGGAATTCGCCAAGATGGTCGTTCTTGGCCTACTCAATGCTGCAACGATCGTCTGGTGTTGCAATGCTATTGATAGAGCTCTGGGATCGTAGTTCAGTTCATTGAAAGGACGAACTGAAATCTCATATTAAAACAATTTTTTTTTACAATACGCTGACATGCTGTTGGTCGGCGTATATATTTTACATTCTTCTAATTAAAAAGTTTCCTTAATCCCTGCAATTTTTCGTTTGTGCTTTGAATACAGATATCGGTTCCGCACAGTTATCTTGTCTCATTACTTGCATTCGTTTTGCTTGCGTGTTATTAATGATACTTCTCTCTCTTCGATGTCATAGCTCTTTAAATTAAAATGGCATTATTCGTTTGTTCCTATTTAGTGCTTGTTATTTTCCCATTACATCTCAACGCACTTATTTGACCACCATGATTAAAATGTTTTAAATGTCAAAACAATTCTGTAATATAATTTCTGGATACGTTCGATGAAATTGGTGTTTCAATAGTAGTATTGAGTTCAGTAAAATAAATGCAATCGTGGCTTTAAACATTTATTATTTTATTTAACTCTCGTTACATTTTATAAAATCCCTATAATCAAAAATGATTGATTATCCGTCAAAATATTACATTTTAAAAATTCATGTTAAAACTCTTAATACTTTTAAAGAAAATAAAAATAGTTTTTTTTCGCAGAAAAAACTGAAACATAAAATAAGGTCAATTGATGTTTGACATTAAATATTGAATAAACTCAATTTGATTAATAGCCAACAAAATTAATTTGAAAATTTAAGGTAAACATTTTTGAAAACAACAAAAAACTACATTATACAGAGGTTTTTTGTATGACTTATATCTCCGGAGTCTATTTAATGACCAAATTTATAGTAAAATATTAAAGAATATTTTTCACCAAAAATGGCGAATATTTAGAAAGAAATTCATAAATTAAAAAAATATTTTTCTCTCAGTTTTATGAACTTCCTATACTGTATGTACAGAATTTAAGATTAAATGGAGTACGTACATCTCTTTGCGAGAAAAAAAAATTAGCACATTACCAACAACTTAATTTGAAAATCTCCTATTGCAATAACTTATGGTATGAGTTATTTTGATAGCTCTCAGTAATGACTTAGAAGAGAGCGAGCGTGAACGACTCATGACAGAGATCTTCCCTTGCCGGTGTTTTGCCCCTTGCACTTGCCCTCTCTAAACTATAACACTTTTCAAGGTTTCTGCAGTTTCTTTATTATTGGAGCTCATTCATGAAGTACTCACTGAGTAGTCGTGACGAATCAGTGACAAGAACTATTAATTATAAAGCTTATTAATTTTTTCCTAAGAATTTTTTGTAACTAATATTACAATTTTGTTTGTCTGTAATATTATTTGTAGGCACATTCAAGATTTCATTTAAAATTTATCCTAATTTTCAATAAAATTTTGTTGATAACTGCTATTGAAATCTTATGATCTAACAGCCTCTAAACGATTTTAAAGAAAAGTTTTGTGATCTGTTTGTTAATGCCAATTGTGTTAGAATTTTCCCGAGTTTTTTTGAGAATAATAACAGAACTGCACGGACCTAACTTTGACTTTTCACTCACATTTTTAATTATGATGAACTTTTAATATTAAGGAAGGTATATGTCATGAACTATCCTTAATTTTCTGCAATAAAAATGTTAATGTTGTGAAAGTTCTTTATTATTTTTAATGTGAGATTTAAAAATTATCTTTGTTTTTGATTTGTAGTTATATGTAAAAACATCAATGTAGCTACACATAAATGCAAAGCACTGAGACGGCTACTAAAAATGTGATCTTATTTGTCGTTTAATATTTTGTTCAGTAATGCGTGGCCTAATCTGTAAAGAAATTTGATTAAAAAATATTTTTAAGATCGTTTAAATTTCTGGTGATCACGCTATATATAATTTATTTTCGACTTTCATATTACTTCTAAAATTTTCCTATATGAAAATCTTCAGTAAATTTTGAGCCTTCCATTATATAACTTAGAAACTTGTTGGATGCAAACTGCTGAGTTCGTGCCATTTTTTATATTAATATAATACTAGCAAACTTTCTGGAAAAAACAAAATTTATTTACAAATATACTTCTGTTTAAATAAATAGGTAATAAATATAAAAATAATTCTTAACTGAGATTTTTATTTATGCTAAGTGAATGTAATGAATACATGTTTTTTTCATGAAAATTGACAATCGAAACCTTTTGATTAAGATTCATGCTACTATTTTGTTTTCGAAATTGTTTATGAAACGTATTTTATTTTCGCTTCACGATTCCAAGGAAAACATTTGAATTTAAAATGAAATGTCAAATATTTAAAATAATATTTCTGAAAGCATTAGTAAGTAACCTGCATTCATTCGCTGTGTCTGAAAAGAAACATCACCGCGTTAGGTTTTTATTTTTTTTCCGTTGCTCATCACTGAATGGAAAAATCCAACCAAAAGAAAAAAAAAAACTCTTCTGAACTGTGACCTACTTGTTCCCCTCCCCATTTCGAGAAAAATCTACATTTCAAATGTTTTTTTTTTCATCCCTCTTGTCGCAGTCTCGTATCCAGTGGCAAAAAAAAAAAAAAAAAAAAAAACTCGACGCGCTTCGACTCTCCTGCAACGCTTCTCCCTGACAGCGCGGGGACAGAGGTGACGTAACCTCGTCCCTTCCCCCACCCTCCCCTCCTTCACCAGGGGAGGATCGCACCCCGTCCGACTTTCCGCGCGAAGCTATTGATCAACCCTGCTAATCGCCCAACTTTCGATGCCCGAGTCCCCTTATTCATCCGAGCCTACCGTAGCCTCCGGGTCTTCCACCCCGTCACCTTTATTCACTTCAGCTTGAATAGAGTTGAGCATTACCGTCCCGGAATTTATCTGCGAAAATTAATACTCATTATCCAGAAAATGAGCATTGCAATTGTGTCTTGTAGAAAATTTAATTTCCATGTTATATTCCAATGGTAATTTTCCAAGAAAATATATATAAAGTCACACATTGAATAAATCCGAGATTATTTCTCATGCTTGCCGACTTATTGAGTTTGACTAGGAATTTGCACCTGTTTAGAAAAACAAAATAAGAATAAAAGTGAGAGAATAAACTCTTCCAGAGTTAACTAACCAATTATTTTTTAAAAAAAAATTAATTCCATTGTTTTTTCCCAAAAAAAACTGATGTTTCAATATTTAGTTGTATTTTTTGCGTGCACCAAAGAAAATGTTTGTTATTATTTTGATATAATCAATTTGAAAAATAAATATGTAGAGAACGTTGACATTTCACTTTGACCGGGTACAATAATTACATTGTAAAAATCAATATAATCAACAATAGTGCAGTAATTATTGTTGCAAAATGTTCTTTACTTCAAGCGATAAATTAACGGGGATATTTCTTAAAAAGTAAAATGGCATTGTAAATTTTCCATGAAAAAAAATTATTTTGAGTATTAAAATAATATTTTGTTAAACGCCACCTTTAATTTAGAAAAGTTATCTGAAAAAATATAAAAGTGTATTGTAAAAAGTTATGTTCTATGCGAAAACATTTATTAATTTCCTTCCCAAAGTGGTTAGAGATAATATTTAATTTAAAAATTGTGTAGGCTTCGATTAATATTTTTTTTTCTTTTTAAGTACTGACATCAAAATAACATATCAGCTATATATAAGCTTAGAACAGCAGTAATTTTTATATATACTTTTAATACTGTAGTCAGTTTACTATTGAATGAATACTTATTGTTTGTGTGTAATCTTAACATTCAAAACAGCATATCTCAAGAGGATAGACCCATAAGAATAAAATTCGCACAGCTGTCCCTATTTTGCACTACTGATAACGTATTAAGAGCAATACATAATTACATGTGAGTTAAGTTAATGCATCGTAAGCTTTAGCTATCAAGGTTTCGCAATATTGACTGGTGGTACCTTATGTAATTTTGGTAATGTGACTGTTCTGTGGCAATGCTCGGACGGATGTAAACATTTATAAGAGTGTTACGTGCGAAACTTCCTTCATAAAATGTTTTGGACAAGACTTCGTTTTTAGCCGAGTGTTGCCGCCTGGTAGCAGGTTACCCGCCTGGTTTTTGCCACCTGGTTGTAGGCTACCAACCTGTTTCAACCGCCTGGTGGCAGGCTACCTGCTTGCTTATGCCACCTGTTGGTGGGCCTCCCGTTACATCAAACCAGCGCCGCCGCAAACCAGCCGTTAGTTTCCGAAGTTGGCTGCCTGCTTTTGGCTTGACGTCATCATCCCGTGATGATGTGGTGTCAACAATGTAGAACTGTCCAGGAGTTAAAGTCCGTTGCCCGTGCTGGAGGTATGAACACGGACCTCATCATCCCAATGGGAGAGTCTACTAGCTCCTGGAGGGGGCCTACCATTTGCCCGAGTGTCCACTTCTCCGAAGGACCACTTGTCCGAGTGACCACTTGACCGAGCGGCCAACTCTCCGAGCTCTGAGGGGCGGATGGTGTCTCCCACCCGCTCGACCTTGCTCCGCCCTGCCTCCTGCTGTACACCTGCTACTGGACACCACCCCGTGACTTGCAGATAGCGCTGCCTTGTCTTCGAAGCTGCGTTCACGCTGCCCCGCCCGCCACAGACCCGCTGCCGTGCTAGGCCACGCCGCCGGAACAAGCACCGCTGGTCTTGGCCTCTTTATTGGTAACGCATCGATGCATTATTTACTAAACAGAATTAACCCACCTCCAAACCGGAGGACTGCTTTTTCAAGGACATAGAGCGGATCAACGTCAAAGGTAATAAGTGTCATGAAGAGCGGGTTATACTAGTTACCAAACAAATGTACAATGGTGGTTACCGTGATTGAAGTTATTCCGTAATAAATGAAGTAAGGAACATTTTAATCGGAGTATCATAGTAAAACCGTTAGAACAGAATAGCGTTGTAGAGGTAACTTCGTGCCAAAAGAAAGTCTTCTTGTCAATAGCGAGGTCAGAAAAACGTCGCAAATTGGTCAGGAAATAATGAAAAACTGAGGCTAAGTAAGATCGCTTGGGCAAAGTGGCAGGCAGCAAAATTGTCAGTACTCAGTGTTATGAGAGGAAATAACACTATTCAAGAAAAACTTAACAGGAACGTCAGCAGGTGAACTATTTTTCGGTGTTGCGTGAAAAACGTAGGTTCTTGGTATTGTCGGTTTACGTACGGTATAAGCAATCTGCGCAGTGTGGAGTTTGCTTGATGCGCAGGAAACAGAGGACGTCCATCGAGGCCAGCGCGAGAGAGGACGGTGCTCGACTCGGGGTGTGATGACGAGTTACCGCGGGGTCGTTACAACAACGCCGAAATACCATAACGCCAAATTTCAAAATTGACCACAACGCCGACTGCTGTGTACCACAACGCCGAATTACCACAATCAAACCTAACCTTACCTAACCTAACATAACCTAGCGTAATATAACCTAACCTAATTTACCCTAGCCTATCCTAGCCTAGTCTAACCTAACCTAGCCTAGTCTAACCTAACCTAGCCTAACCTAACCTAGTCTAACCTAACCTAGTCTAACCTAACCTAGTCAAACCTAACCTAGTCTAACCTAACCTAACCTATGTTTCAGTCCTGCAATGACATTTTTGGGCGTTAGTGTATTTCGGCGTTGTGGTAGTTCGGCGTTGTGGTACACAGCAGTTTTCTAGCTGTCGGCGTTGTGGTCAATATGGCATTTCGGCGTTGTGGTATTTCGGCATTGTGGTCAATTTGGCATTTCGGCGTTGTGGTATTTCGGCGTTGTGGTGCGTCCCCGTCACACCACGGTCGTTTCCCTTCGAGAGCCGGCCAGCGAGCAGGCGGCCGGAGTGTCCGCGTCTCGCCGAGCACGACGACATTCGCGAGGCCCGCGAGCCGAGGCGAGTGTTGTTCTGATTCGACCCACTGTGTCGGACAGGTGCAGTGCAACGACAGTCTGTTGCACGGGATGTTAGTAAAGTCTTCTTTAAAAAAACATTTATATGAGCCATGTTTTTGTAGACTTTAATAAAGCGTATACTAAAGTAGCTTCACTTTCTGGGTTGCAGCTGCGTCCTTGGCGAATAATTCACCGACGTTTAGGTCGAAATTTTCAGTCGCTACTTCAGACAATGGCGTTGAAAGCCTGCGAACATTATAAAGCGTATCAATATTTTTAAAGGTAATCAAATTTGTAATAAAATATGTTATTGCTAATATAATGTTTTTTGAACTGTATATAGAATGTTTTGTAACGTCCAGTAGTTTTACAGTTATGTATCCATTTATTATTGTTAAAGGCATTTCAATAAATGTTTCAATTATTGAAAACTTGAGATATAATATTTCAGTGGCTTTAATATTTTATTTATGATTTTTTTTTCTTTGGAAATATAACACACTTTAAATCAGCAAGCGTAGTAACAATTTTTTTTTTGTAATTAGATAATTAAAAATGTTATAAAATATATTGTGTCACGGTAAAAGCATTAGAAAATTCCCATTGAATTTTTTTTATATTTTGCAAAATTAATTCCCTACGTTCCGAAAGGTGGTAAATATTTTTGCAGGATTATTAATATAACACCAAATTTAATTGAGCGTTTAGTTATTTTTGGGTACCAATAATTAAACTACAAAAAATACCAAACAAAAATTTATATTTTGCGAAATTCCACCCCTAAGGGGTGAGAAAGTTGTACGTAATTTTTTAAAACTTTTAATAAATAGCTAATGCCCAGCATGCAAAACTATAACACATTAAATTTTTTTGTGATTTGTTTAAAGTAGGTACACATAAACAAAACATCTCTCTATATCTCTTTATCCCCCTCTATGCCACTGTATATAAATATCCACATCACCTTATCTCTCTATATCAGTATATATCTATGTTTAAATCTACATCTCAATTTATCTCCCTATTTTTATTTCTCTACATCTCTCTATATATACCTTATATCTATCTTTATATATATATTTCTTGTGTGCGTGTGTATGTCACTGAACTCCTCCTAGACGGCTGGACCGATTTTGATGAAATTTTGTGTGTGAGTTCACGGGGATTCGAGGATGGTTAAGATTCACAATTGGATATTTTATCTCGATTCTGAGTTAAGAAAAACTAAAAAAAAAAAAAAACACGCTTTAAAAGCAAAAATTGCAACGCAGTATTAGAAGCCATTAAGTTTTGCTATTGTAAGGAACTAAGTAGAGAGTAAGAAAAAAATAAAGATCCTGACAGTTTATAGCGTCGCCATATTTGTTTCAATTTTCAATACCCTTTTTGTATATTACAATTTAAATTGCAGAAAAAAAATCATGTTTCATAGCCACACAAATAGTGAGGATGGTTTAGATTCACAATTGGATATTTTATCTCGATTCTGAGTTAATAAAAACTAAAAAAACACGCTTTAAAAGCAAAAATTGCAACGCATTATTAGAAGCCATTAAGTTTTGCTATTGTAAGGAACTAAGTATAGAGTAAGAAAAAAATAAAGATCCTGACAGTTTATAGTGTCGCCATATTTGTTTCAATTTTAAATACCCTTTTTGTATATTACAATTTAAATTGCAGAAAAAAATCATGTTTCATAGCCACACAAATAGTGAGTGTGTGTCATTTCTCTATGTCCACGATATCTCGCCGCGTCAATTTTCTCCTTGGAGCAAACCCGTCCGCTTAATTAAATAAACAGCTTTTATCGTTGAATGATTTCATGATTTATTTAATGAAAATATGCTCTCATAAAAAAATTAGTTAGATAGACATTCAATAGGTGTCTTTCTCTCACTCTCTCTCTCTGAAATGTATGTAGCTTGCTCGCGGGTCAGTAATGCAGACAATCTTTACATTCTAGCTCGAGACGGAAAAAACAGTAAATGTGGTTTACAAAGACATTTTATGAAGTGTCTTCCCGTCATTACATTTGAAAGTAGAAACATATTTACTCAAAATTTAGGTAGTAAAATATTTTTATTGCAAAGACTGAAATAGAGGTGAGAAAAATTATCATTTTGAACATAAGAAAACTACTACAACTGTATCAACTGTTATGTTATAATGTTTAAATTTCTAAATGGTGCAAGATAATACAAAATTCTATGCGGAAAAAGTCATGGGCAGCAGATACGTATAGTTATAGGTGTGGGGCTATGCATGCTGATTTTTCATATACTGCATGGATGCGAACATGTAAGAATAATCTATCTATCTTACTATAATAAAACAGTACTTTTTCTGTCTGTCTGTTTGTAAGCGATTTTGATGAAATTTTGTGTGTGAGTTCACTGGGATTCGAGGATGGTTTAGATTCACAATTGGATATTTTATCTCGATTCTGAGTTAAGAAAAACTAAAAATACACGCTTTAACAGCAAAAAAACTAAGCATTGTAGATAATTAGCCTCCATGGCAACGGGCTTTTGCATTGTTGTTGCCTTCTGCGTAAGCATGGGAAAGGTTTTTGGTAACGGCAGTGGCGTGCCCAAGAGGAGGGGTATGTATAATGAGAAGATACAAAATGTCCAGCGTAGAAATACTTACCGCCATATCCATATCTCACAAAAAGTACATTTGGGCAGGACAATGTCTGTCGGGTCCGCTAGAAAGATATATAGAGAGATAGAGATATAAATAGAAAGATAGAGAGAGTTATAGAGATATACATAGAGAGATAGAGAATTAAAGAGATAAAGAGAGATGCTTAGTATACGTTTAAAAAATTACAAAAAAAATTGATTGAGGCATTGCAACGCATGCCGGGCATTATCTAGTATATATATATTTCTTGTGTGCGTGTATATGTCACTGAACTCCTCCTAGACGGCTGGACCGATTTTGATGAAATTTTTTGTGTGAGTTCACGGGGATTCGAAGATGGTTTAGATTCACAATTGGATATTTTATCTCGATTATGAGTTAAGAAAAAACTAAAAAATGTAACGTGTGTCATAGATATACAAACTGTTAGTGTCATTCCTCTATGTCTGCCGAGCAATAGCTTTCAAGCCATTACGTTAAGTTTTGCTATTGTAAGGAACTAAGTAGAGTAAGAAAAAAAAGCTCTTGACAGTTTGTAGTGTCGCCATATTTGTTTCAATTTTCAATACCGTTTTTGTATATTACAATTTAAATTGCAAAAAAAAAAATCATGTTTCATAGACACATAAATAGTGAGTGTGTCATTTCTCTATGTCCACGAGGTCTCGCCGCGTTATTTTCTCCTTGGGGCGAACCCGTCCGCTTGATTAAATAAACAGGTTTTATCGTTGAATGATTTCATGATATATTTCATGAAAATCTGCTCTCATAAAAAAGTTAGTTTTATAGACATTGAATAGGTGTCCTCTCTCTTTCTCTCTGAAGATCAATCTATGAATCGTTACAAATTAATTTCCTTTAATTTTTAGTTTGATTTGATACAATATGATTTCACTAAAAATCAATTTCTACCCCTTCCTATTTTCATTTCCACATTACGAAGTTTCACTTCTTCCACGCGGAGGGACTCCACGCAATATTTTTGCATGCAATTAAAAACTATTTTTTAATGATGCCAAAGAAGTATAACTTCACATGCGCGTACCTAAGTACACGCACCCATTTTTTAAATTTAATTTCTTCTATATATATTTTTCCTTCCTACCTAGGGCACTCGTAATTCTTTTAAATTTCACGTGTATGTTTTCAATGTCATTCGAGTTGTACAAATTTTTTTGTGTCAAATTGGTCATTATTTATACTTTGTTTCATTTTGGAAACATACGTATTTTAGGTATTATGACAAATAAAAAAAATTAGTTTCACTAACATTCTAAGGTTTTTATTGTGTGGATAGTTTCAAGTTGAATATTATGTAGGTACATAATTTTTTAAACTTATAAATTTCTTCTAAATTTATAATTTATTAAACTTATAAATTTCTTCGAAATTTATTCATAGGTAGTTAGGGCCTACTAATATTTCCAATTTTTCAATATTGTTATTTTTTTTATATTACCTACTTATTTTCAAGGAGTTTGGTTTAGTGTTTATAATTTATCTGCTGAGCGTCAAGAGTCTTAGGGCTGCTGAGACCGAAGACCAAAAATATTTATCAATTATGTAATATATTGTTGAAAAATTTGAATTTAACTATTTCAGGAAAGTTGATTTTTTTTATCAATTAGAATAGTTACGTGTAATTGCCATCCTCCTTTATTTCATATTAAACATTATGTTTGGTTCAGTGTGAGATAATTTTATTTATGTATGTTTTAATTTCATTTAATTTCTTATATATATATTCTTACCTACCTACTTCTATTAAATTTCAAGCGGATATTAACATTGTCATTCCAGATGTATAATTTTTTTGTCAAATTAGTTGTTATCTATTCGTTTGTTTCATTTTGGACTATGTTTTATAAAGATTTGTGGTGTGTACAGGGAGTGATGTCTCTATTAATTTCTATACTCCTTTGGATAAGCGGAATATTGACACCACAGTTTTACATATAAAGAAATCCTACAAATGTTTTAAACATTATGACAAATAAATACAGTTTCACAAACATCCTTAGTTTTTTTTTGGTGTGTATAGTTTAAAGTTAAATATTATGTATGTACGAAAATTCTTAAACATAGAGTTATTTATTAATTGATTTAGATAATTATTAATAGGTAGGTAATAAGCTTTCTATATTATTATGGTAGATATGAGTACAGTAAATGCCTACATTCTTATATTCTTTTATATCTCTTTCGATTTGGAGTGTTTCCGAGCCATTCGGGGTCTCAACGTCAACCCCCCCCCCCCCCAGGTGGTTAAAGCCCCAAAATTTCGAAAGTTTAAAAAATTTGAAAAATCTATCTCTTTCGATTTTAAGTGTTTTCGAGCCATTCAGGGTCCTCGAACCCCACGCCCAACATCCCCCCCCCCCCCCTCTTGGTTCAAAGCCCCAAAATTTCGACAATTTCAGGAATTTCAAATATCTATTCTTTCGAGATGGAGTGTTCCAAACCATTCGAGGTCCTGAACATCCACTTTCCGCAAAAGTGAAAGCCCCAAAATTTCGAAATATAAGAATATCTATAAATTGGATTTTGGCATGTATGTCGTCGATAAACTCTTACACCGTTTGACCGATCGCCATGAAAGTTGGCACATCGAAGTGTTTTTATCATGGAGAAGGTTTTTATGCTAACAATTTTTTTGTAACTCGCCGCGAGATGACACTGTAGCGCATCAACTTCTAAACCTTTCAACCGATCGCCATGGGTAAACAGAAAACCATATGTCACAGATACACAAACAGTAATTATGTGTCAATTCTTAATGTCCACCACACTGGACATATCGCTATCCATTTTGCTGTAACTCGCGGACAATATATCACCCGGTGTTCAGCCCGGGCAAAGCCGGGTACTGCAGCTAGTCTTTATATATATTTCTTGTGTGCGTGTGTATGTCACTGAACTCCTCCTAGACGGCTGGACCGATTTTGATGAAATTTTTTGTGTGAGTTCACGGGGATTCGAGGATGGTTTATATTTACAATTGGATATTTTATCTCGATTATGAGTTAAGAAAAAACTAAAAAATGTAACGTGTGTCATAGATATACAAACTGTTAGTGTCATTCCTCTATGACTGCCGAGCAATAGGTTTTAAGCCATTACGTTACGTTTTGCTATTGTAAGGAACTAAGTAGAGAGTAAGAAAAAAATTAAGATCTTGACAGTTTGTAGTGTCGCCATATTTGTTTCAATTTTTAGTACCGTTTTTGTATATTACAATTTAAATTGCAGAAAAAAAAAATGTTTCATAGACACATAAATAGTGAGTGTGTGTCATTTCTCTATGTCCACGAGGTCTCGCCGCGTCAATTTTCTCCTTCGGGCGAACCCGTCCGCTTACTTAAATAAACAGCTTTTATCGTTGAATGATTTCATGATTTATTTCATGAAAATCTGCTCTCATAAAAAAGTTAGTTTTATAGACATTGAATAGGTGTCTCTCTCTCTCTCTCTCTCTGAAGATCAATCTATGAATCGTTACAAATTTATTTTCTTTATTTATTTAGTTTGATTTGATACAATATGATTTCACTAAAAATCAATTTCTACCCCTTCCTATTTTCATTTCCACATTACGAAGTTTCACTTCTTCCACGCGGAGGGAGTCCACGCAATATTTTTGCATGCAATTAAAAACTATTTTTTAATGATGCCAAAGAAGTATAACTTCACATGCGCGTACCTAAGTACACGCACACATTTTTTAAATTTAATTTCTTCTATATATATTTTTCCTCCTTACCTAGGGCACTCCTAATTCTTTTAAATTTCACATGTTTGTTTTCAATGTCATTCGAGTTGTACAATTTTTTTTTGTCAAATTGGTCAATATTTATACATTGTTTCATTTTGTAAACATACGTATTTTAGTTATTATGACAAATAAAAAAAATTAGTTTCACTAACATTCTTAGGTTTTTATTGTGTGGATAGTTTCAAGTTTAATATTATGTAGGTACATAAATTCTTAAACTTATAAATTTCTTTGAAATTTATTCATAGGTTGGTAGGGCCTACTAATATTTTCTATTTGTCAATATTATTATTTTTTTTTAAATTACCTCTTATTTGCAAGGAGTTTGGTTTAGTGTTTATAATTTATCTGCTCAGCGTCAAGAGTCTTAGGGCTGCTGAGACCGAAGACCAGAAATATTTATCAATAGGGTATGTTATATATTGTTGAAAAATTTGAATTTAACTATTACAGGAAAGTTGATTTTTTTTATTAATTAGAATAGTTACGTGTAATTGCCATCTTCCTTTATTTCATATTAAACATTATGTTTAGTTGAGTGTGAGATAATTATATTTATGCATGTTTCAATTTCATTTAATTTCTTGTATATATATATTATTACCTACCTACTTCTATTAAATTTCAGGCGGATGTTAACATTGTCATTCCAGTTGTATAATTTTTTTGTCAAATTAGTTGTTATTTATACTTTTTGTTTCATTTTGGACTATGTTTTTTATACTTAATTCAAAGATTTGTGGTGTGTACAGGAAGTGATGTCTCTATTAATTTCTATACTCCTTTGTATAAGCGGAATATTGACACCACAGTTTTACATATAAAGAAATCCTACAAATGTTTTAAACTTTACGACAAATAAATATAGTGTCACAAACATCCTTAGTTTTTTTTGGTGTGTATAGTTTGAAGTTTAATATTATGTATGTACGTAAATACTTAAACATAGAGTTATTTATTAATTTATTTAGATAATTATTAATAGGTAGGTAATAAGCTTTCTATTTGTCAATATTGTTATTATGGTAGATAGGAGTACAGTAAATGTTTACATTCTTATATTCCTTTATATCTCTTTCGATATGGAGTGTTTCCGAGCCATTCGGGGTCCTCAACGTCTAACCCCCCCCCCCCCCCCAGGTGGTTAAAGCCCCAAAATTTCGAAAGTTTAAAAAAATTGAAAAATCTATCTCTTTCGATTTTAAGTGTTTTCGAGCCATTCAGGGTCCTCGAACTCCCCGGCCCCCTCTGGGAACAAAGCCCCAAAATTTCGACAATTTCAGGAATTTCAAATATCTATTCTTTCGAGATGGAGTGTTCCAAACCATTCGAGGTCCTGAACATCCATTTTCCGCAAAAGTGAAAGCCCTAAAATTTCGAAATATAAGAATATATATAAATTGGATGTTCGCATGTATGTCGTCGATAAACTCTTACACCGTTTGACCGATCGCCATGAAAGTTGGCACATCGAAGTGTTTTTATCATGGAGAAGGTTTTTATGCTAACAATTTTTTTTTGTAACTCGCCGCTAGATGGCGCTGTAGCGCATCAACTTCTAAACCTTTCAACCGATCGCCATGGGTAAACAGAAAACCATTGGTCACAGATACACAAACAGTAATTATGTGTAATTTCTTAATGTCCACCACACTGGACATATCGCTATCCATTTTGCTGTAACTCGCGGACAATATATCACCCGGTGTTCAGCCCGGGCAAAGCCGGGTACTGTAGCTAGTACATCTATATATCCTTATATCTACCTCTCTATCTCTCTACGTCTACATCTTTCTACCTATAGATTTATCTTTACGAAACAGTAGACGAACACACAAACATTAATTCATATCTATTTTTACATATCTATACATTTAAATATGTTTTTACCGGCCTCAGGTGTGACATAGGTATATAAAATCTTGCGCGTTTTCGAATGCAACGTTGTGTTAATATTTCAAAGCAATAGGTGAAAACTTTTGTAGATTTAATATTTTGAACTATAATTTATATTTTATCTTTATAGATATCTCCCAATTTAATTAAACTTAGTTATTTATATTGGTTACCAATAATACACATACGAAAAGTACCAACCACAATTTTTACATACGGAGAAATATGTTAATTAAGGGGTAAAAGTTAGGTATGATTTTTTTTAAATTATTAACTAACTTATTTCACCGATTTAAATTAATAAGTGCTGATAATAATCATACGAAAACTAGCGACCAAAATTTTACAATTTTAAAAAATTGAATTCCAATGGGTGGTAAAACGGGAAGGGTAGGTGTCTGATTTCAACAAAATCTAACATTTAATTGCAATTATAACTAGAAATTAGGAACAATATATCTAGAGATACTTATTGCTTATTTTATGTTTTTTTTAATTTGTCTTTCGATTGGGGTGTCAACGGAGTAAGTTTTCATTTATTTAAAAATAATGTTATATCCGGAACTCATTACGAAAAGTATTAATTAATTAAAAAATAATAAACATAACAATTAATTTGTAATTAAATTTTGTTAAAAAATATAAATGCATATTTCCAAATATACTTTATCCAAGGGTTAGAAATTAAGAATAAACTAGCACATAGATTTACTAATTATATATTTTTTCAGTTTTCTGGATTTAGACTTTAGATCGCGTCAAAAGGGAGTCAGATTTATTTAAATATTAAAAATTTAAATCTCTATAGCAAATAAAGCTTAATGTAAGAAACTTTTCATGAATAACGAAAATAATTAATTACGTAGATTACTTTTACAATTTTTCGATATTCGACCCCAAAGGCAATGAAACGGAGGCCCGTTAATATTTATAGTAATCTATACTAATATTATAAAGCTGAAGAGTTTGTTTGTTTGTTTGTTTGTTTGAACGCACTAATCTCAGGAACCACTGGTCAGATTTGAAAAATTCTTTCAGTGTTGGATAGTACTTTTATCGAGGAAGGCTATAGGCTATATTATATTATCAATAACATTAGGGATCCTTACTAAAAGTTCAATTTAGAATCAAATGCGTTGGAGGGGGTTAGATACAACATGCAGTACACGTACGAAGTGTGTGTTGACAATGCCGCAGGTGCTAGAAGTTTATTTCCTATTGCCTATTAACATTGTTGCCACGCACTAGATGCCTTATCATTCTTAATTTTCCCATACAAGTAAAACACATCCCTGTGATATTAACAACAAAGCAATCAGTACCCTCATAAGAGTTCAATTAGTATTTAAATACATTTATCACTTTAAATCGTAAATCTAAACTGTTGTTTTTTTTCCGTCTCTCTGTGTTTAATTTGTTTGTTTTTTTCTTTTACTAGAATTATTTTTATTATTTTTAATTCATTTTCATTTTTCGGTCAATCAATAATTTTCCTCTCCCGTTACAATTTTGGCAAGGACTTGTATCTATATATATATATATATATATATATATATATATTTATATATATATATATATCTGTATGTATATATATATATTTATATATATATAGAGATAAGCGAAATACCACTCACTGGCACACTCATCACGAGATCTCTAAAACTATACACCCGATTGACTTGAAATTTAGCATAGTCACTCATTTTGTGATGTAGACGCTCACTAAGAACGGATTCTGCGGAAATCCGATCCCAAGGGGAGTTTCGGGGGAGTAATATATCAAAATTTCCAGTTTTTGGTAGGAAATCACCATGGCAACGGCTGTTGCTTTGTTGATGCTTCATTCGTCTCTATGGCAACGACTATTTCATTGTTAGTGCAGTCCTTATCACCGTTGAAATTTTGCGGGTACTTTTAATATCAAAAATTGCCCTTTTTTTTCAAGTATATATATATTTTACAGACTTGAAACTTCACAGTAATGTTCCTTATGTTACGCAGGATGACATTTTCCGAAAATTAGATCCCATTGGTGGTTAAAACCAGGCAACAGTGGGTACTTTGTCTGCATGAGAACAGGATTTTGCATTGTTCATGCCTTCTGCGTCTCCATGGCAACGGACATCGCGCGGCAGTGGCGTACCCACAAGAAGGGGCATGTATGATGAGTGGCGCAAGAGTGATCTGCCTGTAGACTGCCGTAGCGAAGTACGGGTACATCAGTTGTACGTTGCGTGCACGAGTCGGGAAACCATCGTTGCTATTAATTATCTCTCCGGTACATTATACAGCATTGTAATAAATTTTCAATTATTTTTTTTTATTTACCATTACTGTAAATGGGAGATGTGGCTTAATTTTTTTCCATTAGTATAGCCGTGCGAAGCCGGGTCGGGCAGCTAGTAAATTATATAGCCAAGCAAGTTAAGATGAATTTAAGAAACCGAGCCAGAAAAACGTTTAAAATTATGATTATATATAAAAAAATTTAAAAAAACTGATGGCGATGGTACAACGCCTGGTAGGTGCTATGATCAGCCAATTTAGCCTTTTACATCTACATTCCTGCCTGAAATTTCGTTGGTTGTGAACTAGAGTATGCTAGTGTCACACTACCGTCTTCGGTGGTCATTTTTAAAATTAGATTTTTTTCAGTTTTGACTACGAGTTTTTTAAAAACTGCTTAAAATTAGTTCTTTTGGAGGGTACTCGATCATAGGAGTCTCAGCACAGAGCAGCGCAGTTACCCGTTTCTTACAATATTTCATTATTTTTTTTAAAATTTGAATAAGTTTAAATAATTAATCAATATACAAATTCAACAAATTAATGATGTGTTCTTATTTGTGTTTACATCTATATAATTCTTTCGGAAATTGTAAAGTACTTTTCATGTTCAGATTAGACAAGAAAAATTCATTCATGCAAAAGTTAACTGATAACGGTATTAAAGACTTACATGAAATGTTAATTTACGGTTTTTTACTGTTAGTATTTTTATGTTTGAGTTTAAAAATTCATCGAGAGAGGGATTTAACAACCAGTCATTTAGGTGATTTTTATCTTAACCTTCCAAAGGTTAAAATTTGCTAAAAAAAAATCACAAAATTACCGTATTTCGAAATAAAAATCCTCG
Source organism: Bacillus rossius redtenbacheri (assembly GCF_032445375.1). Classification (NCBI taxonomy): domain Eukaryota; kingdom Metazoa; phylum Arthropoda; class Insecta; order Phasmatodea; family Bacillidae; genus Bacillus; species Bacillus rossius. The sequence goes on from NW_026962010.1 coordinate 15,033,115, forward strand.
CTTTGAAAGGAAATGTTATTACATAGCTTAATTTTATTAATACTTCAAATACCAAAGACAAGATTATAGATCGGCCTGTTATTGTTCCAAGACAAGCACAGAGCACTACATCTCCGAACCACGGTGCCTTCCTTTTCAATACTTAGTGTGCAATACGACCATGAAAATTCAATGACAAGATACAGCCCAAGCGTCTCCGGACCACAAATTCTACTGTTCGGAATTATTCAACATGTTTTACGCTTACTAAAATGCCTATCACATGCATGTAGGACAAGTATCTCTGAACTGCTCGGCTCACAGTATTTTCTTCAATAATTTTTTTTTATATTCTTTGGTAAGGAACCACAATATGGGCTGTTTTTCCGTATACATAACGAAAATATTTCCATGTTAATAATACATTTTATTCGCTGTGAGTTGTTAATAAATATAAATTATCAGTAGATTTAATGGTTTTTAAACCTTTATTTATCTACGTTTATAGTTTCGCTTAAAACCATATCAAATTCATGTAAATTTTCCATTCCCTTACCACTCTGTTGAAAAAAAATTCGTTTAGAAATTTAAAGATGGCTGAGAAAAAGTGTTCAAAAAATATGCATATAAGCTTGGGGGGGGGGGGGAGGGTAAATTCGTTCCCAAACTCATGTCTAATTCCTGGACGTGCAAAATATTTTTTTTACTACCCATATTCAGCGTACATTTAAAATCTACCTACCATTTAAATTATGTACATTATTGAACAAATTAGTGATAACTCCATTAAATTTTGGATTTGTTTATAATAAATCACAACTATTTTCTGGGTTGTTTGGAGTTGTACATGCGGTTTTCTTAAATATGTGAGATATACCTACTAACATTTTCACTTTATAGGAGTTTAATTAATGTAAGTATCATACAAAGTTTTGTCTTATTCAAAGTTTCATAATTATTTTTTATATGCAATGTTTTTTTATTATTTTTCCATATAATCATCTAAAGTATTCTTGTTCAACTGTGAACCACTGCGCTCGGTAAAAAAACTAATTAGAAGAATCGTAATTAAATGAGCGATAAAGAAGGCGAAACGACACCCCCAGGCTTCGAGGCAACGTTTCGAATAACTCAGGCTGTAATTTAAATAAAAAAGAGGCCTCAGGTTCCGATACCAAAAGTTTCGTCATACATATTATTTTCTTTCTCCTCCTTTACTCGTCTGCGCAACTTTCTCTTTTTATTATTATTTTTCCCCCGTGGACGTGTAACAAGAGAGGCCGAGTGGAGATTATTTTCCTCTACGGCCGACAACGTTGGTAGCTCTGCCGCGCTCTGCGACTACGGCGTAGTGGAGGTAATCATGTTGGGGAGGGTGAAGAGAGAGAGAGAGGGGTGGACTTACAGCCCAACCCTCTCACACGGCCCCTAGACCCAGCATCTCACATGGACCAGCCCGCTAGCATGGTGACATGCCTTCACATCACAGGCCAGACACCTTAATGGGGTGCCTACCATTTCAATTCAGGGTTTTGCATTCACAATGATCAAAGATCAACTTATACACTTTTAAAATTAATTAACATTTACGAAATGAAACATATTTACACCGCATACGTGCTGTATAGTTTGCTGCCGAAGTTACATTTTTAAATTTTTTGCGCTCTACAATTAGAGAAAGAACTGGAAATTAGGACTATTACTTTTCAGGTTTAACAGCAATCCTAGTAGCTACCTTCAATAAATGTTATAATTTCTTTCAGAAAATATCATTTAATTTTATCTGGCATTTCAGAATTCCCATGTTTGTGCAGATTTTGACGGCCGAGCCACATAAAATGAGTTGTTGTGATATAAATGTAAACCATATCATGAAATAGCCAGTGACATTGCATTTAAACCTAAAAACAGTTGGTCCTGTTTTTCAGCTGGTTCTCCTTATTTGTGTATCACAAAAACATTCAGAATGTAAATTTGGCATATAATTATGCAAAAGTTATGCTATGTATATAATGTTTATTCCGTTGAAGTTGAACAATTCAAAAATCGTACAATTTTATCTATGATTACTGAAAATATAAAATCATGATCTGAAATGGGAATGCTCGGTCTGAACACGTCATGATTTTTATTTCTTCTCACTAATATTATTTAATGGCTTCTCCTGTAAAATTGCCAAGTGATACTATTGCATATTAAGTTTCATCTCAAATTTGATCACCAGGTATTTATTGGATACAATCTAAAAACAGTCAAATTTTACGATTCATAATAGTAATTACTTGCTTTACAGACAAAGCTTGAAAACAACGTCTAGTTGTTACATGGTAAGCAATTTTGAGGCACAAAAACAAAACCAGAAAAGATTTAGTAATATAATTACAGAAATATTGCTTAAAATAAAATATGATGAACAAGTTGAAGTTGGTGAACGAGCATCACGGCGACTGGCGCAGGATTAAAAACGGTCACAGCTTCGAAAACAATGAAATTTTTAGGAATTTTGATTAATTTTTAGTCATTTTTAGGGGCAGGTATTTTTCGCGAAAATATCTGAACGCCAATTAGACTGCAGTAAGGTGTACATGCGCCAGCGGTTTCTCCCTTGTGATTGGCGGCCGTCTGCGAGAGAAGTGGTTGTCTTACTTGACGCTGGGCCATACAGTACGCGTTTGCTTCCACGCTGAATCACTGTGATTGTAACACTCGGCATGTACCTGAGAGAAACCTGACAAATCAAGAAACACAGACGATTATACAATGTTTTAACTTTCAACTAGTCTTGGAATCTTTTCGCAAAATATGCATGCCCCTAGTCATTTTGAGTCATAATTGATTCATTTAGAGTCCGAAATAGCCGCCCTGACGTCAGATGGTGGTCAGCTCCACCTCCACACCCGGAACCACTACAAGTGCACTATTATTTGAATAATAAACCTGCAGCAAACATAGTTTAATATTTTTCTTTTAACGATGTACATGTACGGTAATAAGAACGTGTAATCATTATTGACATAATTTTGTTCCATTACTATGATGAAACCAGAGCTAACCTATAAGTGACCGAACTCCCCAAAAAGTTTTGATAACCTAACTAAAGGCTATTGCGCGAGTAGCAGACCCTTCCGTAACTAAAGAGTAAGGCTAGTTTCTTTAACCGTTATAATTTCTGGGACAGACAGCCTCTCACCAAAAGGGTCATAAAAGATGGTCAAAAACTTGCAAAAACACTCACCACCGCTCTTTGCCACTATAGATGTCAGCTAGCTAGCACAAAAATACATCAACCTAAAAAGAGCTAAATCTTTTATACTAATTATTTTATACTAGAACTCTTTTGTTAATATATATATTTTTAATTTTTTAACATATTAAAACTATTATTAAAATTTAAAAAAAATACTGAACTATAAATTAAAAGTGTATCGCTTACGACATTTTTCATGTAGGCGTGAACTGATTTTGAAGAATTAAAGTTCATAAAATATTTTAGAATATAGGCTGAATTAAAATTCTAAATTGTTCTGATCGGAAATAAAATTTTGCGTAAGAAAACTAAGAAACTTATATTTTTTTATTTAAATAACAAACTCTTTGTAAAAAATTATGTACCCACATATGGAAAACAAAAGGTTTCTTAGAATTTTCGATTTACGAATTCCAAACAGATATCGTTTAGTGTTGATTTTCGTGTTGTATCAAAAATTGTCCACAAAAGAAAATCAATAAAATTTTATCTCGTTAATTGTAAAAAAAATAAAACCTTTCATCTTTATATATATATTTCTTGTGTGCGTGTGTATGTCACTGAACTCCTCCTAGACGGCTGGACCGATTTTGATGAAATTTTTTGTGTGAATTCACGGGGATTCGAGGATGGTTTAGATTCACAATTGGATATTTTATCTCGATTATGAGTTAAGAAGAAACTAAAACATGTAATGTGTTTCATAGATATACAAACTGTTAGTGTCATTCCTCTGTCTGCCAAGCAATAGCTTTCAAGCCATTACGTTACGTTTTGCTATTGTAAGGAACTAAGTAGAGAGTAAGAAAAAAAAACTCTTGACAGTTTGTAGTGTCGCCATATTTGTTTCAATTTTCAGTACCGTTTTTGATTATTACAATTTAAATTGCAGAAAAAAATCATGTTTCATAGACACATAAATAGTGAGTATGTCATTTCTCTATGTCCACGAGGTCTCGCCGCGTTATTTTCTCCTTGGGGCGAACCCGTCCGCTTAATTAAATAAACAGGTTTTATCGTTGAATGATTTTATGATATTATTCATGAAAATCTGCTCTCATAAAAATGTTAGTTTTATAGACATTGAATAGGTGTCCTTTCTCTCTCTCTCTCTCTCTCTCTCTCTCTCTCTCTCTCTCTCCCTCCCTCTCTCCCTCTCTCTCTCTCTCTCTCTGAAGATCAATCATCAATCTATGAATCGTTACAAATTTATTTCCTTTATTTTTGTAGTTTGGTTTGATACAATATGATTTCATTAAAAATCAATTTATACCCCTTCCTATTTTCATTTCCACATTACGAAGTTTCACTTCTTCCACGTGGAGGGACTCCACGCAATATTTTTGCATGCAATTAAAAACTATTTTTTAATGATGCCAAAGAAGTATAACTTCACATGCGCGTACCTAAGTACACGCACCCATTTTTTTAATTTAATTTCTTCTATATATATTTTTCCTCCCTACCTAGGGCACTCATAATTCTTTTAAATTTCACGTGAATGTTTTCAATGTAATTCGAGTTGTACAATTTTTTTTTGTCAAATTGGTCATTATTTATAATTTGTTTCATTTTGGAAACATACGTATTTTAGGTATGATGGCAAATAAAAAAAATTAGTTTCACTAACATTCTTAGGTTATTATTGTGTGGATAGTTTCAAGTTTAATATTATGTAGATACATAAATTCTTAAATTTATAAATTTCTTCGAAATTTATTCATAGGTAGGTAGGGCCTAATAATATTTTCTATTTGTCAATATTGTTATTTTTTTTACATTACCTACTTATTTGCAAGGAGTTTGGTTTAGTGTTTATAATTTATCTGCTCAGCGTCAAGAGTCTTAGGGCTGCTGAGACCGAAGACCAGAAATATTTATCAATAATGTAATATATTGTTGAAAAATTTTAATTTAACTATTTCAGGAAAGTTGATTTTTTTTTTATTAATTAGAATAGTTACGTGTAATTGCTATCTTCCTTTATTTTATATCAAACATTATGTTTGGTTGAGTGTGAGATAATTTTATTTATGTATGTTTTAATTTCATTAAATTTCTTATATATATATATATTCTTACCTACCTACTTCTATTAAATTTCAGGCGGATGTTAACATTGTCATTCCAGTTGTATAATTTTTTTGTCAAATTAGTTGTTATTCATACTTTTTGTTTCATTTTGGACTATGTTTTTTTATACTGTGGCCGGCAGGGCCACATTTTTACTTGTAATTTATTTTTGTTGCTGGTCTCTAGTTTTATATGGTTTTTTATTTCACGTATTTTTACGCCTTTTTTAATTAATGTTAATATATCTGTAAATTTTTTTAATCATATTTGTTTCTGTTAATTAGTTATACGCCGTTTGGTAGCTATGGATTATGAGTTTAAGAACATCGATTGTGTTTCACGTAAATACCACTTGGCGAGCGCCCGGCGGTTGGCTAATGACGTTAGACATTCGACTTGCCGGGAGTGAAAATCAGCTGGGGCCGCGCGGTGTGTGTGGCCAGCGACCGTCGAGGTGAGAGCTATGTGACGGTGTGGACTGGTGTGCCGGATGGCAACGGGCGACGAAGAGTATTGGGTTGGAGGCTCCACGCTGGATGACAGGGCAATGGATTGCCCTGTGATACAGAAGTAATCAAGGTAAAGAGAGGCCGCGATTTTGATTTTTACCCTCGTGGTGCTGCACTGGTTTTTGGCAAACCTAGTGAACTGTGTATTTTCCCATACTTAATTTTATTTGGACGGAACTTTTATTAGCCTGTTTGGTGAAGAGGCCCATTTGTTTCACACGTTGTTCCAGTGTGGGATTTTTTAAAAAGCTCGCCCGTTGGCCTGTAGTTGCAATAAAAGTATAAGTTTGGAAGAAACGAACATTTTGCAATTTGTTTTTGAGACTTTGTCTTCGGAATTTGCATACTTAAAGTTGGCTTTAGCTAATATAATCAGCTTGTGCAGTATTATTAAAAGTATGCGATCGGTATTGGACTACATGCGCAGCCTGATGTTGGTTGGTGCGGCCATTCTACGTTTTTATGAAATCATTGGCAAGTTAATAAAGGAGTAAGACTTTGTTTGAAGTATATGATAAATACTTCTGTGGTAACATAGTTATGTTACGTGAAGAGTTGTTGCTACATTTCCCTTAAAAATAAGATAATTTTTTTTTTGATCATCGTTCACGCTTTTGTGAATTCGTACCTATGGCCTGGCGTGGCATTAGACTCTGGAGTTGGTGAGGAAGGTCAGGAAGCCAGCGCACGCCTAGGATATTAACTTAGTTTTTTGGCAAGTCTTTTGCAACGAACATCTGAAGAAAGACTAAACCGTTGATTGAGAGTTTAAGAACTTTATTTAAATAATTTGCTTGTACTTCAGTATTATTATTGTAGAATTTTTTATATATTTGTATTGATTGTCTTGTTTTGATTTTTGGTATTAGGGCAGTCAGTAAATTTTGATATTTTATAGTGGCCACGCCTCACGCCCTTATATATTTTTATACTTGTTGTTATCAGTATTTATATTTTTTACGATTTTTTAAAGGTTATTGTTAGTATCGCAAATAGGGATAAGATGCTGCCATTATTAACGTCAGCTTTTGTAACTAAGCTTGTATGGTTATGTATAGTAAATACTATTTTTGCAAATTTCTATTTTTTAATAACATACGTCAAAAGTCTTGCCTCTTGTTTGTTTAATGGTTACTCTGCTATTATATCCTTTGAAGTTTTTGGCCTGACCCCTGGGCAGTGGTGTGGGGAATTTATATTGTTTAGCTTTTTATGCCTGGTTTTAATATTTATTTTTCCCTTCGCGCCCAGAGTGAGTCGGGGACGCAACCCCTCTTCCAATTAAGGAGGAAGAAGGGTTACAACCTGCGCCACTCTGCTCGGGCAGAGACTTAGGACTTTTACGATTTTGCTGACTTTTTTGATTTTTTTAATAATGGCAGTTTCTTGGATTTATAAACTTCCCAAAGAACAGGTTTACGCCAATTTGCAAGTAGCGGGAGTAGAGAGTGGTCTGGAGGATGACATTGATTCCTTACGCAGGAAATTAAGTACCCACATTAAAGAAGGGAGGAAAAAACCTGTTGAGGAAAATGTGGAAAATTCGGAGATCAGCCAAGTAAATTCATTGAATACTGCTATGCAAAGTAAATTGCTTTTTAAGGAACTGGATAGGTTGCCATCTTTATGCTCCGGTGGGCCAAGAGATTTAATAAAGTTTTGCTTGGGGGTAGATAGTTTGAAAACTAATTGTTGTTTACAAAATGAGCAAGAATTGTTAAGGTGTATTTCGACTAAATGTAGCGGGATCGCTAGAGACGTGATTACGTCAGGTATAAATAAGTATGTTGGATGGTCGGTAGTGAAAGAGAATTTGTGGGAATATTTGTGCCCTAAGAGGGTGAAGGACGATCTAATTAAGGATTTGATTTTCCGTTTTCAACGGGAAAATGAAAGCACCTTAGAATTTATACAGGATATTAGAAATCACGTTAATGTATTTGGTCTGCAGTTAGATGATCACCGTTTTGTAGCTATTATTTTGGAAAATCTAAATCCTGCCATCAGACACGAATGCGCATTTATTGGCAGACCTAATAGTGTGGAGGAACTCAACACTTGGGCTATCCAGGTTGATAATATTTTTTACGCTAAATGTGAATTCGATAAGAGTAAAGGCAAAATCAATTTTAAACCGGTTTGTTTTAAAATGCCGGGTAATAAAAAAAGTAATAAGACTTGTTTTAAGTGTAATAAGGTAGGGCATTTTGCTAAGGATTGCTCGGTTTCGGAGGTAAATAAATTTGTTTGTGGTTTTTGTGGCAAAAATGGTCATTCAGAAATATTTTGCTTTAAAAAGAAGCGGGAGCAGGATCAGCACCAGGAATTGTAGTGGTCATCCTGATTACCAGTGATGGTTTTGATATATTTCCTGTGAGGTTATAGTTTTATAGTTTTTTGTTTTAGTTTGCAACCTCCGGGTTGTCAGACTTTGTGTTTTTTTTTTTTTGATCTTTAGTTTTTGATAATTTTGAAAGAGAAGGTTTTGTCTAATACGTTTCGGATTTGACTTTGGAGCTTGTTTGTTTGTTTTGGCATTCTTAGATCCCGTTTGTTGGGTTTGTGATGTTTAGCTTGTCTTTTCCGTTTCTTGTCGGAAAATCCTTCTCTTGTTTTTTTTTTTTTTGAGCGTTGAAATTTTTGGCTGGGACTTTGGAGGCAAGTTTTCCTTGTTGCTGGTTTGTTTGTTTGAGTTTGGGCTGGTTTGTTGGATTAGAAGTTTTTGTGAATACTTTTTCTCCAAGTCCAAGGGTTTTTTTTTTTTGACGTTTTAGTATTTTTAAGATTTTCTTTGCTGTTTAAATTTTTTTTGTTCAAGGCGGAGGTTGTGGCCAGCAGGGCCACATTTTTACTTGTAATTTATTTTTGTTGCTGGTCTCTAGTTTTAAATGGTTTTTTATTTCACGTATTTTTACGCCTTTTTTAATTAATGTTAATTTATCTGTAAATTTTTTTAATTATATTTGTTTCTGTTAATTAGTTATACGCCATTTGGTAGCTATGGATTATGAGTTTAAGAACATCGATTGTGTTTCACGTAAATACCACTTGGCGAGCGCCCGGCGGTTGGCTGATGACGTCAGACATTCGACTTGCCGGGAGTGAAAATCAGCTGGGGCCGCGCGGTGTGTGTGGCCAGCGACTGTCGAGGTGAGAGCTATGTGACGGTGCGGACTGGTGTGCCGGATGGCAACGGGCGACGAAGAGTATTGGGATGGAGGCTCCACGCTGGGTGACAGGGCAATGGATTGCCCTGTGATACAGAAGTAATCAAGGTAAAGAGAGGCCGCGATTTTGATTTTTACCCTCGTGGTGCTGCACTGGTTTTTGGCAAACCTAGTGAACTGTGTATTTTCCCATACTAAATTTTATTTGGACGGAACTTTTATTAGCCTGTTTGGTGAAGAGGCCCATTTGTTTCACACGTTGTTCCAGTGTGGGATTTTTTTAAAAAGCTCGCCCGTTGGCCTGTAGTTGCAATAAAAGTATAAGTTTGGAAGAAAAAAACATTTTGCAATTTGTTTTTGAGACTTTGTCTTCGGAATTTGCATACTTAAAGTTGGCTTTAGCTAATATAATCAGCTTGTGCAGTATTATTAAAAGTATGCGATCGGTATTGGACTACATGCGCAGCCTGATGATGGTTGGTGCGGCCATTCTACGTTTTTATGAAATCATTGGCAAGTTAATAAAGGAGTAAGACTTTGTTTGAAGTATATGATAAATACTTCTGTGGTAACATAGTTATGTTACGTGAAGAGTTGTTGCTACATTTCCCTTAAAAATAAGATAATTTTTTTTTTTGATCATCGTTCACGCTTTTGTGAATTCGTACCTATGGCCCGGCGTGGCATTAGACTCTGGAGTTGGTGAGGAAGGTCAGGAAGCCAGCGCACGCCTAGGATATTAACTTAGTTTTTTGGCAAGTCTTTTGCAACGAACATCTGAAGAAAGACTAAACCGTTGATTGAGAGTTTAAGAACTTTATTTAAATAATTTTCTTGTACTTCAGTATTATTATTGTAGAATTTTTTATATATTTGTATTGATTGTCTTGTTTTGATTTTTGGTATTAGGGCAGTCAGTAAATTTTGATATTTTATAGTGGCCACGCCTCACGCCCTTATATATTTTTATACTTGTTGTTATCAGTATTTATATTTTTTACGATTTTTTAAAGGTTATTGTTAGTATCGCAAATGGGGATAAGATGCTGCCATTATTAACGTCAGCTTTTGTAACTAAGCTTGTATGGTTATGTATAGTAAATACTATTTTTGCAAATTTCTATTTTTTAATAACATACATCCAAAGTCTTGCTTCTTGTTTGTTTAATGGTTACTCTGCTATTATATCCTTTGAAGTTTTTGGCCTGACCCCTGGGCAGTGGTGTGGGGAATTTATATTGTTTAGCTTTTTATGCCTGGTTTTAATATTTATTTTTCCCTTCGCGCCCAGAGTGAGTCGGGGACGCAACCCCTCTTCCAATTAAGGAGGAAGAAGGGTTACAATACTTAATTCAAAGATTTGTGGTGTGTACAGGGAGTGATGTTTCTATTAATTTCTATACTCCTTTGGATAAGCGGAATATTGCCACCACAGTTTTACATATAAAGAAATCCTACAAATGTTTTAAACATTATGACAAATAAAAATTATTTCACAAACATCCTTAGTTTTTTTTTTTGGTGTGTATATTTTGAAGATTAATATTATGTATGTACGTAAATACTTAAACATAGAGTTATTTATTAATTTATTTAAATAATTATTAATAGGTAGGTAAACTTTCTATTTGTCAATATTGTAATTATGGTAGATAGGAGTACAGTAAATGCCTACATTCTTATATTCCTTTATATCTCTTTCGATATGGAGTGTTTCCGAGCCATTCGGGGTCCTCAAAGTAACCCCCCCCCCCCCAGGTGGTTAAAGCCCCAAAATTTCGAAAGTTTAAAAAATTATAAAAATCTATCTCTTTCGATTTTAAAAGTTTTCGAGCCATTCAGGGTCTTCGAACCCCCCGCCCCCCTCTGGGAACAAAGCCCCAAAATTTCGACAAATTCAGGTATTTTAAATATCTATTCTTTCGAGATGGAGTGTTCCAAACCATTCGAGGTCCTGAACATCCACTTTTCGCAAAAGTGAAAGCCCTAAAATTTCGAAATATAAGAATATATATAAATTGGATGTTGCCATGTATGTCGTCGATAAACTCTTACACCGTTTGACCGATCGGCATGAAAGTTGTCACATCGAAGTGTTTTTATCATGGATAAGGTTTTTATGCTAAAAATTTTTTTTTGTAACTCGCCGCTAGATGGCGCTGTAGCGCATCAACTTCTAAACCTTTCAACCGATCGCCATGGGTAAACAGAAAACCATACGGTCATAGATACACAAACAGTAATTATGTGTCATTTCTTAATGTCTACCACAATGGACATATCGCTATCCATTTTGCTGTAACTCGCGGACAATATATCACTCGGTGTTCAGCCCGGGCAAAGCTGGGTACTGCAGTTAGTGAATTATGTATATTTCTAGTAACCCTTAAATAAGACAAAATGTATTGAGTGTCATATTGTCACGCCGGCCGTGAGAGCGTAAAACCACCGCAGTACGACACACCATGCGACACTCGGACCGCTCTGGTGAGCAAACTTATTGTGCCACACTCTTTATAAATACACTGCCTCTAAGCTGAACGAAATCACAAAAACATTTAAGTACGTAAATCGTATTTTCATCTGTGTGGCCGAGATAAAAAAAACTATTTCATTGCTTAATCGATTTATATCGTATATTCAATATAAACATATGCACCATTTTTCAACATTGATGTGTAAAGTAGCTTTCTTGTTTATTTTTATATGTTTATGGTGAAGCTACGTTAAAAACTGCATACATGGGAAGTATTTTAATGGACTCTTGTAAGTAGCTGACATCTAGGAATTAACTGCACTTTTTCGGTAACAAAGCAGAAGGTCAACAGCAGTAAACTCTTAGTATGTTGTTAAGCATAGTCGATTCTAACACTGTGCGAAAGTTCAGCCTTGGACAATGTTCTCACAGTTTTTTTTTGCTTTTATATGTCTTTTTTCCTGGAGTATTATCAGCTTTCTTTTTCACACGTCCTTCGCCTCCGTCCAAGGGAGTGAGCGGCGCGTTGTGGCAGAGGGAAGTGTCCTGTTGTCGGCTGCCCACGGTAAAGATCACCTTTGCGATTATAGTTCGTGGTGCTGGATCATGTTTAGGCGGTCGATTCGAATTGCCGCTGTACTATACCACATCGTGAAACATAATTATAACTGTAACCAATCCCTTGCCTAAATTCTGCAATAATATACATTAAGTATATAAAATTGTATATACATAGCGGTGGCGGTGTTCGAGTCCCATGCTCGAGGCACTCGCTAGCTCGAACCTCGCGGCCGAGTCCCTTTGCACTGACCATGAGGTTGTGGCTACTGAGAGGATATCTTATGGACCCGTGTGCTGTTATACTACTTGTGTTTTAAGGTCATTGACGATTAAATAAAAGGGAAAGTTATATTTATCTTTCGTAGCACGAGATAATTGTTTATCCAGTTGCCGTATTGTAATCTCGTGGCCTCGTAGCCTCGTAGCCTCGTAGCCTCGTAGTCTCGTAGCCTGTTTCCATGTAGAGTTGTCTCGGAACTTCGTAGCCTCATAGACATGTAGTCTCATATTATTTTTGCCTCGTAGTCTTGTAGTCTTGTAGCCTTGTAGTCCTGTAGGCTTGTTATTTAGTAGCCAAGTAGCATTGTTGTCAATCTTGCTGGTGTAGTTAGGCCTAAGACACCTGGTGCAGAGGACTTTTGGAGCCAATGAATTTGTAGCAGAAAACGGTTGGAGCCAAATACTGTTGGAGGCAATGTTTCCAAATGCATCTTGCGATTATATCATATTCTTGCGATGTGATTGTCTCCCTGCGATGAGATCGTGTCCTTGTGGCGAGATCATTTCCCGGTGCTGTATCCCTTCGAAAAGATCGTATCCCTGTGATCAGATCGTATATCTGTGCCGTATTCCTGCGATAATATCGTATCCCTGTAACCAGATCGTATACCTGCAATGATATTGTATCCGTGCGATGACATCTTATCCTACCGAGATGAATTTTCGTCCAAAGCAACGTTCTATTCGCTAAATGTGCTTCCAATTTTTGAATGTGCTATACTCAGGATATTATTAGCCTCATGGTTCGGAGACGCTTGGTATACACGCCTGGCATTTAACATAACCTGTTTTAAATGTTCGCCAATCATCGACGAAAAAAATATCTCTTGGTACAGAGACGCTTCGCCTATCCATATGACTTATTTGTTCATGACCTGTTTAAAAAAGTTCACTGAGTATCGACGAATAAATACCTCTTGGCTACTGACTGGATGTTTCTGAAAACCTAATGGATGCCTGTGGCTACCAAATGTATGTGGTATGGCCACCTATGCATAGATCTGTCTGGCCATTGACTTGGCGTGCCTTGCTACCAACTGCGCGTGTAAGCCTGACCAACCGACTGGAAAAATGTGCCTGGACTACCGACTGGCATGCCTAGCTTAAATCCAGACGTGGCTGGTCACCGATTATGTGCAAGGCCACTTACTAGGCATGTCTCAACACCAACTGGATGTGCCTTGCCACCTACGAGAAGTACGTTTCTAGACACTGATCATCAACTGGACGTACCTTGATGCTAATTGGACGGGTCTTTTTGATCGACTGTCGTGTAGAACTGCCCTGAAAACACATGCAAATGATTGGTTTTGTACTATAAGAAGACGGTAAAAATCTCTATGGTTAGTTATTGCCTTGTATTTGTACTTGCATAAATAACGTAACATTTTAATTTTAATTTTTAATTTTATAGTTTTATTTCCAGACACTGTCACTGTAATGTTAAATAAATTTTTTTTTATCTTATTGTTTTTATTGAGCAAGGATAAAACCAAGAACAGGAACCTGATCGAATCAAGCAGTAAATTATCATACACGTGCTTGGTTTATTTATAAAAATATAAGTGTGTTACAATTATCACTGCGTTCCTGTTAGGTCTTGAGCCTGTAACATTATATTCTGTTAAAGTAAACATGAATGTTTTTTAATATTTATCTAAGGTGACTTTCCACAAATATATGCATATCCAAGCAGAAGTATGTGAAGAAATAATAATTAAAAAAAAATTATTTTATCCTCATGTTAGTTGGATGTGATTCCTTTAGCTTAATAGATAGATTGCTTTAAATTTTACTTCGAATTTTAAATTCACTTTTGGTATCAATGTGCGTATTCATTCTTACAGTTTACACAAGACGCGAAATTTAAAATTTGTACTACAGTCTTACTTATTAATTTGTATTTAGTTTTCTATAAAAATGTATCTTCAGTCGAAGATAGCAATGCATTAAATATTAACAATGTGTTTTTTTTTTTCGAATGTGCTTCAGTGAATTCTGCAGCATGGATACGTTCATGGAGTGATTCAGAGCAGGCAGCAGACCGCAATTCTGACGCAAATTAAAAAAAAAAGAACTACAAGAGTGGGCTGTGACAAATTGATATCGCGAAATTACTCTCGTGTCTGAGGGTGGTTTTTCGATAGCAAAGCACGCGGAAGATGAAGCGAAGAAGGGAGGAAAAGGAAACCGCGCGGGGGTGCGCGGCTAACGAGCGGATTGGCAACTAATTGGTCGAGCGGCTCGTCGCATAGCGAGCGCACCAGAGCGACGAGACGCCAGCGCGCCGAGCGACGCAGCGGCGATCAATCTGCGTCCGGCGAGCAGTCCTCGCTCCAGGGATATGAGGCCGGCGACGGAGGGACACAACCACCCCTCTTCCCTTCTTTAATCCGCGGGAGTGCCCCTTCACGCCGCGAGCAAACGGGACGGAAACGCTCGTCATTGTGGAGTTTAATTTTGCCTGCCCCTTCCCCCCCCCCCCCCAAACAGCAAACACAAATCCCTCCCTCCTCATCCTCAAAATCCCTCCAAAAGTCGCCGACGAGTTTTATTCTGTTTAATGAAACCACAGTGTCACTTCTCTTTCAGACGCGCGTTCCGTCCCCTCTCCCCGTCCCGTTCGAAACTCCTTCCCTCCTTTCCCGTCACAGCAGCAGCAGCATCTGTGACCACGGTCCGGGGGTGTCACGGTCTGAAGTTGCTGGTGTCGGTTGCTACGGGTCTTCGCCAGTTGCTCGCCAATTAACTTGCCCGGGCGTCGCGTCGCCAAGTTGCGAGACGCTCGCTCCGGAGACAGTGGCGGATCCAGAGGTTCACTCTAGGATTTCAGAGTAGCCAGAGAAAAATTTATTTAATCTACTCACTCTACACATAACATCCAACCACCAGATTTTATGATTCTACAAGAAATTAACAAATTATATTAAAATATTTTATTGGTTTCAGAAACAATCATTTTTGTCGGCAGTATTAATGTAGCAGTCAAATGGTCTTTCGAGAGGGGGGGGGGGAGCACTTTCCCCTGGCGCACCCCTTGGATCCGCCACTGTCTGGAGACGACCAGCCGCGTCGATGGTCCTGCGAGTCCTTGGGCGAAAGGCGAAGACTGAGTGTGGAGAAGGAGGGCTGAAGGGGTTTCCTACGGGGAATCACGGGTCACTGAAGACGTCCCTTCGGTGAAAATGGAGGTATGTTTGGCGGGCATCCGTGGGCAAGAAAGCACACGGGGAAACCCGCACCTGCTTCGCAAGATAACAGTTCTTTATGTAAATACCCCCACGGGATGCTTTTGGATGTTACGGCAATAACATGTTTTGATTGCTTGCAATTTTATTCCAAGTAGAGAATGTTAGCAGCTTCTGGCGCATGGTGCACAATGTAGTACGTGGTGCGGATAAATGAAATTCCGGCACCTTGGATTTCTTTGACAATTGTCCTTCGAACTTACTTTTTTTTTACTCAAAACTATTTAAATTTCTTCAACATGACACAACACTTTCCTGTTATGAGTATTCTGTTAATGAGGAAATTTTTCTCTTTTTACATCGTTTTTGTTAATTTGGCCTGTTTGTACGAATGAATGCTTTATGTAAAAAAATCTTTCCATTAAATTTTTTCCCGATTTTCGACGTCCAAATGTGTTGAAATTTTTCATATATATGAAGAACCTCTGAAACTTACTTAAGACCTTAGTTTAAAGGGGGAGTGAGAAGTGGGGTCAGAGGTTCAAAATACCAATAATTTTTAGCTATGGGTAATAACAAGAATTTTTGTGTATCCGTGAGATCGGAGCATGGTGGGATTTTGACCCGGGGTTGACTGTGCTCCTGGGGGAAGAGGGTTAAAGACTCAAAATTTTGAAAATTTTAAAAATCATTTTTTTTTTTCAATTTGGAGTGTTTCCGATGGAAAAGTTTGGGTTATTGTGGAAAATGTGTTCCTTGAGGATGGAGAGGGGTGAAACAATTATAATTCAAAATTTTTAATAAAAATTAATTCATTTCGATCTATACTGTTTCTAAGGTCGGATTATGGTGGAATATATGCTCGGGTTTCGACTTTATTCTCCTCGGAGGGTAGTGGTTAATGACTCTTAATTTCGGAAATTTAAAAAATATTTTCTTTTCTATTTAGATTGTTTCCGAGGTGGGGTTTTGGTTGGAAAATGTGCCCGGTGTTCAACTTTCTCCACCTCGGAAGGGAAGGGGTTATTAACCCTCAATTTAGAAAAAAATTTAAATCTATTATTTTTTTTTGGTTAGGAGTATTTCCAATTCAATAGGTAAAGGTACGGTGGGAAATGTGCAGGGGGAGGTGTTAAAGCCCTTAAATCTTAAAAGCTCCCATAACCCGCCTTGGAGCTTGATTTTAGGAAAACCCCGTGCTCAGTTAATATTTTTTAACAATGAAAAATATTTCTACCGAGTTTTAAGTCTGTAGACTTGAAAGACGGTCATTAGCTATCATTTTACCTAGAACTCACAAATTTATATCCTTTAAAATTGTTTTTCAAAACCATAAACGTTTGTTATTTAATTTCATAAAATTCTTTTAACTGGCAAGCTAAAACCATTCTTGTCTTTCTTTATTAATTAACTAGCTAAAAACACGCGGCTTCGCTTGCACAATTACTCAGTATGCTAAAATCTTACTATTAAAAAAACGTTATGTGATTAATTCCAATCATTTTTACTGTTTAAAAAATTAAATATTGTCAGATGCATAAAATATTTATTTCATATCATAACTGTTTCAGAATTATATTTTATGGAGTAGTTAAAAGTAAGCCTTTTTTTTAGTATTGATTTACTATCTGGTTTTAAAAATTCTGTTTGAGAGTGTTCGAAGATACATTTTATCTTAATGAAATCCCACTTAGATCCTTTTCATTTCATAAGTTAGACAATAAATAACAAAATCTTACTTTGCACCTAAGTTATTCAAACAAAGATCTTGCCATATTTTACAATAAAACTTACATTAACCATGGTTAGAGATATTCTCAGAGATATTAAATAATTTTACCATATTACAAATACCTCCCATTACTTAAGGATATTGGATATAATCACTACGTTATTTGAAACATAAAATACAGATATCAAATTTATTACAAAGAAAATTAGTTGACACTTAGATCACTTAGTTTTACTTAAACAAAATCCCCAAATCTTTTACTCACCACTTTTTCACACATGGATGCCTATGTAAAAATTAAGGACTAGATAAATATTGCAAAATCTATGAACTAAACAAAAACCGAACTCAACCATTTTCTTTCCTTTAACCGCATACGTGAATTCCAAAACAATTATAGTAAACGTAATATATTTATATTGAGTTAAATTTAGGTTTTTATTAAAAATAATATTAACCCGCGTTACAACTTAAGAGGTGATATTTAGGAAAATGTTGTATAAGAGAAGGTAGATAAATACAAGTTTATGAAACATTTCCTATTTTTAATTTAATATTTTTATGATTAGAATACATAATTTTTAAATGTTAAAACACTGTTTTCAAAATTACAACTTTTAAAACGTAAAACTTCAGCATGTGGTGTCCCGTTCATGAATATCGATTCCGCGCACAGAAAATGACTTATTATTATTTTAAATAAAATTTTAATTATATTAAGTTTTATTGGTTTATTACCCCGTTATGAACGCTATATATTTATATTTTGATGTATCTACGTGTGCTACACTTTATGACGTAGCACGAACTGACATTTAAGCAACAGTAGGCTAGACCCCTCTAGGGTACAATTGACTTTAACGGCATAAGAATCTTTTTCCACGTAATTTATATAACAGTGTGTTCACCGTTGGAAATTATTATTTTAATTTTAACGTATTTTGGTATATTCAGACTTTTTTTGAAAGTCGGTAATTATTTTAATGTGTAAATTACCGTTAACGGTTTTATTTTTCCGGCCAATGGGAGGCCGAGTTACAAAAGTTAAAAGTTTAGAACTTCTTAATGAAAGGGAGTTATGTAATTGTGGCGGCAGTTTTGAAATCGCCAGGGGATTAATCCGTTTGATATTCATCAATCTTCGAGCTAAAATAGGTCATCCGAGTGTAAGGATATTTTAAATTGACGTAATGATAATTATATGTGTTACTGAAAGGGCATATCTGGAAAGATGTGTAATTAGGAGTGCATATGTGACGTGAGTAAAAATTGATCCCAATTCCCGTCGTAAGAGATAATCTCCTAAGCTAAATGTCCTTTTATTCTATATACGAATGAAAGCATTGTGGATACTGAGAACTAATTAACGTCGTTCAAAGACGTACATTATAATTTAATTAATCGTTACATATACATGTCACAGTCCATACCCAGAGGTAAAATGAGAACGGAATATCTTATTTCTCTACCGACCCAACCATAAAGCTAAGCCGAGGTACTTTTTCCTGGAGTAAATATTCGTAATAATAAACTATAATTTTTATCAATTATTCTACGATCTATGAGTGTGAGAACAACGGACACTATAAACTGAATCATACGAACTCTTGATAGAGACACATGTGTGCTACGTATTTCCTGTTTGTTTTTAATACATAATTTTATACCACTTGCCAAACCAGAATGTTAAACATTATTATTTTATTAAAGACTATTAGTTAACTTTATTTTATTATATTATTATTAAATCTTGTGTGTATTCAGTAAACCAATTATCCTTGTCTTTCACCCAACCTGAATATGAGATTTAGATTAATATTTGTTTTATTTATTTGTTTTCATTTGTTTTCTGCTAACAAGGTGAATACATACATAAAAGTGGCGCCCAAACAAATTAATCAATTTAACCAATATAAGCATAGGAGAGTGGAAGAGTATCAATACACAAGTAAAGTCTCACAGAGTTTAAGATTAAGTGTAGAGGAGAGAGTAGTACTACAGTGGTAAGAAAGATTTAATAGATGTTGCATGTATGTAAATAATACTACGTAACTTACATTACACTTGATTATCTTCATAGATACGACTTTTTCGATTTAAGAATCCACTACCTTTCCACCCCTTTTACGTTGAATGTAATAAATTGGTGAATTAAAAATAATATTTAATCAAAATTTTACCTTATATTTGCTCAGTTTTTTACCTTCATCTTAATTTTCTTGGATATATGATTTAGTACCATGAAAACTAACGTGCCCCCGTTTCATTGACTTTAGTGTCGAATTTCGAAAAAAAAAATTGAAATACTCTACATAATTAATTATTATGTTGATTATGCTAAAATTTTTATATCTAGCTTTATTTACTATGGATCTATGTAATTTTTTGATAAAACATAACTTACTTCCTTTTTCCACCCTTAAAAGACCATTTTGAAAAAAAATTAAAAAATTCAATTTTTAACTTTATGTGCCTGTTGTTCACTCATAATTCATAAACCTTAGGTATATATGGTAAATTCAGTAATATGCATTTTTTTTACTTATAACGTTACCCCTTCAAAACTCTCAGGGGATGAATCTTGCAATTAAGTAAAACAATAATTTTCTATATTACTTTAGTTTACCAAATATATTCCAGGGTAGTTTCACTATCATAAAGTTCCATTTGCCTTACCAATACGTCCGGTATATTCCCTAATTTTTTATGAAAGTGATTACATATGGGTTTATGTGGGGGCCACCGTCTTCCTGTGAAAATTACGTCAAATGGTTAGCGCGCATCGTAACAATTCACCCTCTACATTCGTCCATAACGCGCCTAAAGAAGTATAACCAAAATCAATATATATTTTTAAAAAGGTTCTAAACCTATTGAAAAATTAAGAAGGTATTGGTTTGTGAAATATTAAATTCTTTATAATTTGAATTAATTCCCAATGTTTAAGGAATCGACTTGTAGCAAAAAAAAAAAAAATATTTTAATGAAACATTTTATGGTCCGAAACGCAATCTTTAAAGTATCTGGTAATAAATCGGCAGCATCATTTCAAGTGGATTAATACACATATCTTTATTGCTTTTTCTCCTTATGATTCCGAATTACACGAAAATATAACCAGTTTCATTGGATCTGAATTAGTCGGAGTGAAGTAACATACAACTAGTTCTCCCACCAAGACGGCGGACCTCGCCGGCGGATGGCCGGAAGATTGCTCGGCCTCCGTGCAACTCTACGAGCAGGGAAGGGAGGGGGGGGGGGGGTTCTTGCGGTCGCGTCCCTCACCTGACCCCGAGGTCGCGCACAACTGGCCGGGGGGCAATCAACGGTCCTCGGGCCCACGCACTTAAGGAGGCCGGCGGGCCGGGAAGACAACTCCGTGGAGCAGCGATGGTGAGAGCGGGGGGAAGGTTGTTGCCGCTCCGCCGGCTCTAATGCGACTTTAATAGAGTTTCGTGCTCGTGCAGGAGTCGGCGAGCCGGCTTGCGCCGTGGATTACGAGGTCGCTCCAAGGACCCCCCCCCCCCCCCCCCCCCCCAGCGTCAAGCGGAGAGCTCGTGGTTGGTGACAACTAGCGACTGGAGAGGGCGCGGACTCAGCATGTCACGTCGGCGAGGGCTGATGTCATAACTTAGAAACACACCACTTGGAAACACATCACATAGAATATTATACGTTCCGACAGTTATAATTTATCACTTTCTACTCATGACCTTTCTGAGTTGTGTGTTTCTAAGTTACATGTTTGTTATGACAGTTCTAAGTTGTGTGTTTCGAATTTCGTGTTTGGGCGTTACGTGGTTTTAATTTACGCGTTTCTAAGTTATGCCAGTTCTAATAAGTGTGTTATTAATTTGTGATAGTTCAATGTTATGAATTTCTAAGTTATGTGGTTTCTAAGTTGTGTGAGTAGTATATGATAGCCGGTCCTGCGGCAGGCTTTAAAGCTGTGGAGCTGTGTGTCCTTTCCGCCATCTTGAATTTTGACGTCACGGCGGCCATCTTGGACGAGCGTAACAGGACACAGCGTAACGTGATATAACGTAACGGGACACGTAGATCACGGCGGCCATCTTGGATCCACCATTTTGGATGACGTCATTTTGTTTTCTAGAAAATTCCGACATTGTGTTGTCCGCCATTTTGAATGATGACGTCTCCGTTTCAATTATCGGTATGGTCGCCATCTTGAAATTTAGACGCCATCTTGAAAATCCGCAATTTTTATGTTAGAAAATCGGGAAATTTTTTAAAAATCATTAAAAAATTTAAATAATAAAATTAAATAAAAATCTTAAAAAACACTGTTGCAGTTATCGTTACGGTTGCCATCTTGGATTATATAAATGTTGCATATTTCGTTACACCCACCATCTTGGTTGAGTACCATGTCATTCTTACACTTTACCTTACGACCAACATATTGGATCCTATTAATGTTGCAATTATCGTTATGGTCGCCATCTTGAAATTTAGACGCCATTTTGTAATTTAGACGCCATCTTTTAATTTAGACGCCATCTTGGAAATCCGTAATTTTTATGTTAGAAAATCGGGAAAAATTCCAAAATTCATCAAAAAAATTAACTTTTTAGAATTCTGATTGATTATATCGATTCCCGTCCTTGGTTCGAAACCGATGAGGGCAAAAAAATATCACATCAGATCCTTCCTCCACAGAAGCCACCTACAGACTGACCTACCACCACCAATAACAAGGTATTTACCATCAGCTGGTATGACGTCATGTCCGCCATCTTGTCTTTGTCCGCTGGAGGCCGCCATCTTGGTTTTGTCTGCTAGAGTGTGCTGACGACATGTTAGTATAATGTTCTGTTCACCATAACTTTGATTTCTTATATTGACATTGAACTTTGTCATTGACCTTGAACTTTGACCTTGACCTTGAACTTTGACCTTGACCTTGAAATTTGACCTTGAACTTGAAATTTGACCCTAACCTTGAAATTTTACCTTGAACTTGAAATTTGACCTTGAACTTGAAATTTGACCTTGACCTTTAAATTTGACCTTGACCTTTAAATTCACATAGTCCTTGAAATTTGTCTTTGTCCTTGTCGACCATCATGGATCCGTCATTTTATGTTTAGTACATGCTAGCGGTCATTGCCATCATCATATTTTCGTCTGCTGGTGGACACCATCTTGTGTGTACTTGTATTATAGAGTACATTTCCATCATGACAGTTTTATTCTAACCTGTTACAGTGCAGTAATCATTTATTATTACCGAGGTGCCCGCCATCTTGAAATTTGGCCGCCATCTTGAAATCATGTAATTATTTAGCTAGAAATGCGGGGAAAATACCAAAAGTCTCCGAGGAAATCAATTATTAATTTTCATATTGAATCGATTGATCCCTGTCCACGGTTCGATTCTTGACCAGTGACAGTTGTAACTAATTATGAAATAAATTTTAGATTCTGTTTTCCATTACCTTTCACGGAGTTTATTAATCATTCACTCTACGAAAAACAACTCAAGTCAATATACCTGACCAACGAATTAATACAGTGCCGATTAGCCTATTATGAAAGTCTAATTTTTCAATAATCTGAATAACATATAAGCTGTTCATGTACAAAGCCATACATATAGATCAATTGTCTTCAGTCCATGAGACCGAGTCACGTCATTATCAGACGTATAGGCTAGTCATTTCAGGTCCGCATGAACTTCGTCGTTAGCTAATTATATTCAATTAATCCCTCGTGACATTTTTTATACTTACTAAAGGACCAAGTGACCTTGAAAAATATTTTAGTAACACCAAGAGGTTTTTAAACTAGTAAATATTCAATCACTACATTTTGTACTACGCACAATCAAAAAAAAGGAAGCACCGTCATCGAAAAGGCAGCACCATCAATGAAAAGCCAGCACATTTGGAAGCACCGACAACGAAAAGAAAGCACAATCAACGAAAAGGCAGCACCGCCAACGAAAAGGAAGCACATTTGGAAGCACCTACAACGAAAAGGCAGCACCGGCATCGAATAGGAAGCACATTTGGAAGCACCGACAACGAAAAGGCAGCACCGGCATCGAAAAGGAAGCACATTTGGAAGCACCGACAACGAAAAGGCAGCACCAACAACGAAAAGGCAGCACATTTGGAAGCACCGACAACGAAAAGGAAGCACCGCCAACGAAAAGGCAGCACATTTGGAAGCACAGACAACGAAAAGGCAGCACCGCCATCGAAAAGGAAGCACATTTGGAAGCACCGACAAAGAAAAGGCAGCACGGCCACCGAAAAGGAAGGACATTTGGAAGCACCGACAACGAAAAGGCAGCACCGGCATCGAAAAGGAAGCACATTTGGAAGCACCGACAAAGAACAGGCAGCACCGGCAACGAAAAGGCAGCACATTTGGAAGCACCGACAACGACAAGGCAGCACCGACATCGAAAAGGAAGCACATTTGGAAGCACCGACAACGAAAAGGAAGCACCGCCAACGAAAAGGCAGCACATTTGGAAGCACCGACAACGAAAAGGCAGCACCGGCATCGAAAAAGGTACCACATTTGGAAGCACCGACAACGAACAGGCAGCACATTTGGAAGCACCTACAACGAAAAGGCAGCACATTTAAAAGCACCGTCAACGAAAAGGCAGCTCATTTGGAAGCACCGACAACGAAAAGGTAGCACATTTTGGTAGCACCGTCATCGAAAAGGCAGCACCTTCAATGAAAAGCCAGCACATTTGGTAGCACCGACAACGAAAAGTCAGCACCGCCAACGAACAGGCAGCACATTTGGAAGCACCGACAACGAAAAGGAAGCACCATCAACGAAAAGGAAGCACATTTGGAAGCACAAGTTACGAGAACTTAGTCTTAGTTAGAAATCTGAATACAAGAAGAAAAAAAAACATTAAATTTTTTTAATTGCAATTATTTATTTCTTTACATTATACAAATAAAAGTTAAACAAGCCATTATTGTATGTAGCCAGCTTTCCTCAGTTCTTTGAGTATGAATGATATTTCTTTGATGCACGAATAGTTTCCTGCACAAAGCGAGTCATGTAGAAGTCTTAGCCGGTCAACCAATATGTTTGGATCGTTCCATGAAGTGTAATCAGTCTCTTCTACCACCATCTTACTTGTTTGATTATTATAAATATTATTTTCTCTGCTGTCTTCCGTTTTATCACCATCCTCTGGGTAACTTTCATTATCGAGACAATGATCATCACAAGCTTGATCCGATTTATTTAATATATCACGATGTTTCCATCGTTTCAGTCTCAGGTCACCACCACAGTCTTCGATCTTGCCCGCTTTAGTTGCTTCATCACAGTCTATACCTTTGTCAACAGCCGCAGAGTCGCTGTAGCAATCACCGTAGAAGGCATCATCTTCACCCAGATTACCGTAAGAATTCGATGTCGATGATGTCGAAGCGTCTTCATCGTCTTCATGCTTCCTTTTTAGGAGTCCATCATTTTTACAAAGTAGGAAAGATCTACTTGAATTCGGCTGGAATGTATTCTCACTTTTCACGTTAAAGATTCTTCCATTGTCTTCATTCTTCCATAAATCATAATCGTCCTTCAATTTAAGTTCTTTGTCGAGATCGGAAGAGCCGCGATCATAATCTCTCCCAAGACAATAAAATTATTGACGTAATGCAGATCACTCTTCCTTAGTCTAGTAGAACCATCGTTGTCCTCTAGCTTGTACACAGGCTTGGCGTAACAAGTTCTGTCATGTCTTTTTAAGCTCTCTCTCCGCGTAAACGACTTGCTACATCGAACACAACTTATCATATTACGTAGTGGATTTTTATCACAGTCATTCTTCTCGTGTTGTCTTCCATTCTTTCTCAAGATAAATTCTTTGCTGAAAAACTTACACCTGTGTCCTTTCGATACAGCAACAGTCACCGAATCAGGATTCTTATTAGTTACTGAGACTATGGTCAGATGCAAACTGAATTAAATTAGATACATTACTTAAATATAATTTTTAATATTTCATCTGCAAGAATTAAGTTACCTCATACAAAATAAATTGTTACATGTGGTCTCGATTATTAGCATGAGATGTCGACATGTGTTGTGTTGAGACATAATTTATTTAGTTGTTTTATGTGGTATGCGGGAAGCTCACTAACGGTCGCAAAACAAGGAAGGCTTCGCTAGACATCAAGGAGAAGGAAGTTCGTCTTACATGTTAGTGCTCCACGGATGTCTCATGAGATATTATTTGACTGAGTAATGGTTGCTTAATTTTTTTATTTCCACCTGGTAAAAAAAAATTGCAAGTGCTGATTTAGTAACAGATATTTTTGAATTAAATGTAACTCTAAATAACACGTCATGACTCATTAGGTAAAAAATTCTTCATGCAGAGATAGATTTCTCACAAATAATCAGGAGCTCACGGAGAAAACCACCATAATATTGTCAAGAATAATCGGAAGCACACGGAGAAAACCATCAGGGAGGATGTCGTTTATAAACATCTTAAATTACCAATTTTTTTAAAAAGTCCAAATTTAATCCTGCTTAAGCAACATGAGAGTTCTAGCACAAGTCAGCTTGTGAACTCTTTGCTTAAGCAACATGAGAGTTCTAGCACAAGCCCGCTTGTGAACTCTTTGCTTAAGCAACATGAGAGTTCTAGCACAAGTCAGCTTGTGAACTCTTTGTTTAAGCAACATAAGAGTTCTGGCACAAGTCTGCTTGTGAACTCTTTGCTTAAGCAGGATTAAATTTGGACTTTTAAAAAAAATTGGTAATTTAAGATGTTTATAAACGACATCCTCCCTGATGGTTTTCTCCGTGTGCTTCCGATTATTCTTGACAATATTATGGTGGTTTTCTCCGTGTGCTCCTGATTATTTGTGAGAAATCTATCTCTGCATGAAGAATTTTTTACCTAATGAGTCATGACGTGTTATTTAGAGTTACATTTAATTCGAGAATATCTGTTACTAAATCAGAACTTGCAATTTTTTTTTACCAGGTGGAAATAAAAAAATTAAGCAACCATTACTCAGTCAAATAATATGTCATGAGACATCCGTGGAGCACTAACATGTAAGACGAACTTCCTTCTCCTTGATGTCTAGCGAAGCCTTCCTTGTTTTGCGACCGTTAGTGAGCTTCCCGCATACCACATAAAACAACTAAATAAATTATGTCTCAACACAACACGTGTCGACATCTCATGCTAATAATCGAGACCACATGTAACAATTTATTTTGTATGAGGTAACTTAATTCTTGCAGATGAAATATTAAAAATTATATTTAAGTAATGTATCTAATTTAATTCAGTTTGCATCTGACCATAGTCTCAGTAACTAATAAGAATCCTGATTCGGTGACTGTTGCTGTATCGAAAGGACACAGGTGTAAGTTTTGCAGCAAAGAATTTATCTTGAGAAAGAATGGAAGACAACACGAGAAGAATGACTGTGATAAAAATCCACTACGTAATATGATAAGTTGTGTTCTATGTAGCAAGTCGTTTACGCGGAGAGAGAGCTTAAAAAGACATGACAGAACTTGTTACGCCAAGCCTGTGTACAAGCTAGAGGACAACGATGGTTCTACTAGACTAAGGAAGAGTGATCTGCATTACGTCAATAATTTTATTGTCTTGGGAGAGATTATGATCGCGGCTCTTCCGATCTCGACAAAGAACTTAAATTGAAGGACGATTATGATTTATGGAAGAATGAAGACAATGGAATAATCTTTAACGTGAAAAGTGAGAATACATTCCAGCCGAATTCAAGTAGATCTTTCTTACTTTGTAAAAATGATGGACTCCTAAAAAGGAAGCATGAAGACGATGAAGACGCTTCGACATCATCGACATACAATTCTTACGGTAATCTGGGTGAAGATGATGCCTTCTACGGTGATTGCTACAGTAACTCTGCGGCTGTTGACAAAGGTATAGACTGTGATGAAGCAACTAAAGCAGGCAAGATCGAAGACTGTGGTGGTGACCTGAGACTGAAACGATGGAAACATCGTGATATATTAAATAAATCGGATCAAGCTTGTGATGATCATTGTCTCGATAATGAAAGTTACCCAGAGGATGGTGATAAAACGGAAGACAGCAGAGAAAATAATATTTATAATAATCAAACAAGTAAGATGGTGGTAAAAGAGACTGATTACACTTCATGGAACGATCCAAACATATTGGTTGACCGGCTAAGACTTCTACATGACTCGCTTTGTGCAGGAACCTTTTCGTGCATCAAAGAAATATCATTCATACTCAAAGAACTGAGGAAAGCTGGCTACATACATTAATGGCTTGTTTTACTTGTATTTGTATAATAAAAAGAAATAAATAATTGCAATTATAAAATTTTAATGTTTTTTTTTTCTTGTATTCAGATTTCTAACTAAGACTAAGTTCTCGTAACTTGTGCTTCCAAATGTGCTGGCTTTTCATTGATGGTGCTGCCTTTTCGATGACGGTGCTTCCAAAATGTGCTACCTTTTCGTTGTCGGTGCTTCCAAATGAGCTGCCTTTTCGTTGACGGTGCTATCAAATGTGCTGCCTTTTCGTTGTCGGTGCTTCCAAATGTGCTGCCTGTTCGTTGTCGGTGCTTCCAAATGTGGTACCTTTTTCGATGCCGGTGCTGCCTTTTCGTTGTCGGTGCTTCCAAATGTGCTTCCTTTTCGATGCCGGTGCTGCCTTTTCGTTGTCGGTGCTTCCAAATGTGCTTCCTTTTCGATGCCGGTGCTGCCTTGTCGTTGTCGGTGCTTCCAAATGTGCTTCCTTTTCGTTGGCGGTGCTGCCTTTTCTTTGTCGGTGCTTCCAAATGTGCTTCCTTTTCGATGGCGGTGCTGCCTTTTCGTTTTCTGTGCTTCCAAATGTGCTGCCTTTTCGTTGGCGGTGCTTCCTTTTCGTTGTCGGTGCTTCCAAATGTGCTGCCTTTTCGTTGTCGGTGCTTCCAAATGTGCTTCCTTTTCGATGCCGGTGCTGCCTTTTCGTTGTAGGTGCTTCCAAATGTGCTTCCTTTTCGTTGGCGGTGCTGCCTTTTCGTTGATGGTGCTTCCTTTTCGTTGTCGGTGCTTCCAAATGTGCTGGCTTTTTATTGATGGTGCTGCCTTTTCGATGACGGTGCTTCCTTTTTTTTGATTGTGCGTAGTACAAAATGTAGTGATTGAATATTTACTAGTTTAAAAACCTCTTGGTGTTACTAAAATATTTTCAAGGTCACTTGGTCCTTTAGTAAGTATAAAAAATGTCACGAGGGATTAATTGAATATAATTAGCTAACGACGAAGTTCATGCGGACCTTAAATGACTAGCCTATACGTCTGATAATGACGTGACTCGGTCTCATGGACTGAAGATAATTGATCTATATGTATGGCTTTGTTCATGAACAGCTTATATGTTATTCAGATTATTAAAAATTAGACTTTCATAATAGGCTAATCGGCACTGTATTAATTCGTTGGTCAGGTATATTGACTTGAGTTGTTTTTCGTAGAGTGAATGATTAATAAACTCCGTGAAAGGTAATGGAAAACAGAATCTAAAATTTATTTCATAATTAGTTACAACTGTCACTGGTCAAGAATCGAACCGTGGACAGGGATCCATCGATTCAATATGAAAATTAATAATTGATTTCCTCGGAGACTTTTGGTATTTTCCCCGCATTTCTAGCTAAATAATTACATGATTTCAAGATGGCGGCCAAATTTCAAGATGGCGAGCACCTCGGTAATAATAAATGATTACTGCACTGTAACAGGTTAGAATAAAACTGTCATGATGGAAATGTACTCTATAATACAAGTACACACAAAATGGTGTCCACCAGCAGACCGCTAGCATGTACTAAACATAAAATGACGGATCCATGATGGTCGACAAGGACAAAGACAAATTTCAAGGACTATGTCGAATTTCAAGGTCTAGGTCAAATTTAAATTATAAGGTCAAATTTCAAGGTCAAGGTAAAATTTCAAGGTTAAGGTCAAATTTCAAGGTCAAGGTCAAATTTCAAGGTCAAGGTCAAATTTCAAGGTCAAGGTCAAAGTTCAAGGTCAAGGTCAAAGTTCAAGGTCAAGGTCAAAGTTCAAGGTCAAGGTCAAAGTTCAAGGTCAAGGTCAAAGTTCAAGGTCAAGGTCAAAGTTCAAGGTCAATGACAAAGTTCAATGTCAATATAAGAGATCAAAGTTATGGTGAACAGAACATTATACTAACATGTCGTCAGCACACTCTAGCAGACGAAACCAAGATGGCGGCCTCTAGCGGACAAAGACAAGATGGCGGACATGACGTCATACCAGCTGATGGTAAATACCTTGTTATTGGTGGTGGTAGGTCAGTCTGTAGGTGGCTTCTGTGGAGGAAGGATCTGATGTGATATTTTTTTTGCCCTCATCGGTTTCGAACCAAGGACGGGATCGATATAATCAATCAGAATTCTAAAAAGTTAATTTTTTTGATGAATTTTGGAATTTTTCCCGATTTTCTAACATAAAAATTACGGATTTCCAAGATGGCGTCTAAATTACAAGATGGCGTCTTAATTACAAGATGGCGTCTAAATTTCAAGATTGCGACCATAACGATAATTGCAACTTTAATAGGATCCAGTATGGTGGTCGTAAGGTAAAGTGTAAGAATGACATGGTACTCAACCAAGATGGTGGGTGTAACGAAATATGCAACATTTATATAATCCAAGATGGCGACCGTAACGATAACTGCAACAATGGTTTTTAAGATTTTTATTTAATTTTATTATTTAAATTTTTTAATGATTTTTAAAAATTTTCCCGATTTTCTAACATAAAAATTGCGGATTTTCAAGATGGTGTCTAAATTTCAAGATGGCGACCATAACGATAATTGCAACGGAGACGTCATCATTCAAAATGGCGGACAACCAATGTCGGAATTTTCTAGAAAACAAAATGACGTCATCCAAAATGGCGGATCCAAGATGGCCGCCGTGATCTACGTGTCCCGTTACGTTATGTTACGTTACGCTGTGTCCCGTTACGCTGTGTCCCGTTACGCTCGTCCAAGATGGCCGCCGTGACGTCAAAATCCAAGATGGCGGAAAGGACACACAGCTCCACAGCCTTAAAGCCTGCCACAGGACCGGCTATCATATACTACTTGTGTGTTTTGTGCGTGTTGATTATAAGTTATGCGTTTCTGTGTGATGATCTTTCTAGCTTATAAAAGTTCTAAGTAATGTAGTTTTATTCACGAATTATAAGTTTTGAGTGTTCTAAGTTGTAGCTTTCTATGTTATGTGGGTATTCCAACGAGGAACATCAAGTTTCTGCATCATATATTTTTCTTAAGTTGATAATTTTCTAACACATGCATTTATTAAATAAACTGTTATAGGTCATCCGTTATTTTTCTTTTTTGATAACATGATGACTAACTTTTTAGATAATCTAAAACGTGTAAGACTTTGTACCTATATACTAATAATAAAACATTCTAAAAGGTAAAATTTCCGTCTATTAAATGAAAATTTGAAAAAAATATGAATGTTGTAAACAGCTAATAACATTACAGAGAACTAAAAAATATAGTTTGAAAATGTTTTGACAGTTTGTATTTATGTTTGTTTGTCTGTCTGTTCCGGCATCACTCGAAAACTACTTGACGGAGTTTAATGGTTTTTTTATTAGTAAGGAATTTAGCTAACTTAAAAACTAGGTTATATATAATTAATGAATTCCACCCCTAAGAGGTTGAAATATGGGTAAATGTAGTTTCATGTTAATTCATTATATCTACGAAGATATTCAAGTATATTAAATCATACTGGGAACCAATGATAAAAATAACAAAGCAAATAACAAACAATTTCACCTTTTGCGAAATGTAACCCCTAAGGGGTGTTAAAAGATGCACATATACTTTTAATATAGTAAATATTCTCTCCAAATCTAAAAAAAAACATAAGAAATTATTTTAAGTACCAATAAAAAAAAACTAATATAACCCCAACACTATCATTTTACGAATTTATAAATCTATAGCAGTTAAAAATATAAATAATATAGTTATAAAACAATTAAAAGTATTATATTTTATGAAGCATAAGAATAGACCCTGGATGGCGCAAATAAGCATATGAATGGTACCAACCACAATTTTACCATTTTGTGAAATTCAACAGCTAAGGAGTTAAAAAGGGATAAATATTATTTACGTGTGATTGTCTTTACTGAACTTTCATAACAGAACAAAAAAAACTTCTTTTAAATCAACACAGGAATCCACTTTCGACAAACAAAAAATGTATTATTACAGTGCTTTTTCTGCAGAAACATTATGTTGTCTTGGATCAGCCGAGCTCATTGGTGTTTAGGCAAACATCAAACCAAACATTTGTTTCGTCTCGATTCGTAGAAACCCAGGGGAGGTGCGCGCAGCCAGTGTTGACGGGACGGTCCATGCAGAGTTGTTTGTCCTCCGCCTGTTGCTGGACGGTGTCTTCTTGCCCGGAACAACGGTTCCCTATACCGGATGGGAGTGGGAAGGACGGTTCTGAAAGGCGGACTAATAGAAGGCTCTGCAAACACTGGTCACGTGATATCGAAGACCTTTCCAGAGTCCAGCCCTGCCGCCCGTCCGGCCTTGCGCAAGTCATCTCCTCGGGGAACAAACACCCCTCCTCCCCCCCTCCTTATCGCTTCTTCTCTCGTTTGTCTTGGGGAAGTCAAATACAGTGTGCGACCGTCCCACCGGACTCTGCCCATGTGGGCGTGGGGTGGAGAGGGGGTGGGGTCGAGAGCGTACTCGCCCTAAGCGCGCGGGCTGCTTTAGGGCTTAGCGGCGATTTCCGAAAGAGGAGCGTCGTTCGGCGACTCATAACGGCCCCCCCCCCCCTTTTCGACGGCCGCGCGCGTCGTTACGAGGATGTTTGCGAAAAAACTTATACGAAGCCAGCTCCCGGCTCCGGAGAACAGGAGCTACCTTCCCTTATTAACTTGCTTTTCAAAGGTAGTTTACGTCCTGTTCTAAGCCTAGCGTATTAGTTTGCCAACCCTGTAAATTTCTTGTCAATGGAACAGAAATATTCTTGTAAAATTACACATATTTTTTTTATATCTACATTCACATTGAAATAAAAATATGTTCGCAATAATACTGGGTTCATATTAAAAACCAGACATTTGTGTTTTGTGTTATCCCATCACCCAGTCAGTGTTAGGTAGAACTAGGTGTACACGGATAAACGCCGAATCCAAATTTATTTTAGTAATTATTTCGACTGTTCCCAACACCCTTGTGTAATGCTTAGTTCACCCGGGTAAACATAGGTTTACTTCTTCTTTTAGCTTTACTGGTAACATATACACATTAAAATATTATTTGCTTTGGACAAAATTATTTTTTTTTAATCTTTGAATGCCCATTAAATGTGTTCCTTCTAATGTAATGTCTATAGATATGAGAAAATTCTCATTAATGTTTAGAGAGATATGGAATGCGTATCTTTACATACTTGAACCGGTTTATAATTGGATCATGAGCAGTTCTGAGACACCCCGATGACAATACACCGTTTAAAATATTTAAATATAATTGAATCTATTTAATTACATTCAAATCATCGTGTAGGTCAAATGTGCAACAGCCAATTTACGAATGTACCGACGTATTTGTGTACAAGTGTAATGTTTTCATAATGTTACAAGAAAAATAACGTAAATTTCAGTGCTCTTAAGTAAAGATATGTGTAGTCATTTTGTGTGGTTTTTCCATATTTAATTTGTGATGCATACTTTTCATGCTATTGTTTATATTGTGGCGGGACTCCATCACACGTCCCGCGTACACCTACACACAAAACAATAAATAACCTATAACATTGGGGGGGGGGGAGTATGGCAGAGTCGAGGTACTAGGGATCAAGTCTTCTCCCCATACAGGGAGAGTAGGGAACGATTTATGCACTGAAAAGAAACATTATTAATCCATTTAAGCACAGATTTTATTTACTAAGCCATCAGCTGAGAAAACAATAATTAAACAAATATTTAACAAATTAATTATTAATAAATAATTTAACAAAGAGAGTAAAGATCTAGTTACAATGATTTTAATAACGTTAGCGTACACAGCACGCTATACTACACAACATGGCAGCCCTCTAGTCATTAGCACCCACTAGATTAATTGTGCTACAACCCAGCACATATCTGCTCGCATCGCATCAACCTGGTACCGCGCCTATTTAAAAAAAACATACAAGATAAGACTAAAAAACTAAGTTATTTTGAATTACTACATTGAATTTAGAATCGGGACGAAGACCGCCCGAGAAACGATTGTGGCGGACGAGCCATGGCCAACCACTTACCCTCTGACTTGAGGCGAAGAAAAGTTGTTTCAAACCGACGTGGACCCGGCTTCCAGAGAGGTCCCTTGGCAAAAAGCCTCGGCCCCTCCCTGGAAGGAGGTTTTAACTACAAAATTAGGCCCCTCCGAAAAAAAAAAAACACGAACACCGGGAAAACTTAGCCACAGGGAAAATGGCTGTCCCTCCCTCCCGCAAGGAAAAACAAAACAAGCGGGAGTCGACAAATCCTTCTGCGCAGGCGCGAGCGAGCTCTCCCTCCCCCTCTTGCGCTGTTCGATTGTTTCAGTCTACGATTCCAAATTCGGACGCAAGATGGCAACACTAATCAGGACAGAGTCCTCGAAACGAGTACACAAAGCTGAAAATGACAGAGACTAACAAAATCGACGTTACACAGCGGGTTTTTCTGGAACGGCGTGTTGCAACCTCTCAGCGGGCCCTGGCCAGCGACCCGCGAGAATTAGCAAACCACGCAGCCTCGCAAAAGCCCGCGGTGCCTGCAAAATAACGTCGCAGCAACCTATATTTCACTACCCGTGTGTCGAAATCAACCGGCCGAGCCTGGAAACGCGCGCGTACACCAACACGTTAATCTAACAAAAAACAAAAGTAAAATAAATTTAAGAAAAAAAAAGTAATGAAATTTTCAGACCGTGACAATATCCCGGTCTACAAGGGCTTGTGCCCCACAAGCCATAAAAAAAATTCCTAACAATGAATAAAACCATGGGGCAAAGAATTACAAGTTAAATGCCTACAGCGCACGAAGGTTGGGTTTTACCACAACAATTAAATTCAAAGTCTAAACTGAAAAAGTTAAACCAATACAGGATACAATTTTAGTAAATAGCCCAGGAAACAATTCTTTCCTGTAAGAATCGATGGTGGCTGGCACATCGTAAAACTACTCGTACGACATACAACTAGGAGAGGCGTGAACTGTGGACAGATCAGCCCTAGTTGAAGCTGGAGAGAAGAGTCCTTGAAGTGTGATCTGCAGCTCACACCCAGGATCCAGCCTTCAGAGCAGTTCTGCCCTCAGCCTGCCTTCCTCGCAGCATGTCATCGGGGATGTCTCCCCAGTGAAACTGAACAAACATTTCAACACCAGTATCAGATTCTCACCAAAGAACATACACTACACTTTCAAGCCTATTTCAACAAATAAATGAGAGGGGGGGGGGTTCATTTTTAATGTCATGTCAAAACATTATGTTAAACAATTAACAACAAAAAAAATTCAAATTATTCCATTAAGTAAAACTGTGAAGTAACCCTATTGAATAATTATCAAACAATGTTGTCAAATATTTTACATCAGAATAAAGTGACTGAGTAACAAATAATATCCACCTCACATTTCATCTTAATCAGTTCCATAAACAGCATAACTAACCAAGGATGAGTCCAGGGGCATGTTATTCTCCAACAACAACAACAAAGATGATGATAAATATGTCAATAAAATGAAACAAACACAGCTAAATTAAAATGGGAGCTTGGCCTCCAAGAGAAAAAGGAATAGATTACACAAGTCAGGAAAACAAAGGATAAACATCAGGAAAGGAACCTGAAATGTCCATAGGGCTAGGTGAAGTCCAAGATCTTCAAAACACGCCTCTGCAGCTACGAGCTACAGAACAGAGAAAAAAAAATAGCATTGTCACTGGTTGGCCGAGAGTAACTAATTTCTTCATTCGGCACAAGTCGACGAAAGCGAGCCCCATGCTGATCATCAGTTTCTTCATTCTTTTAAGACAGAGAGTTCACATACACACAGAAACAAATTTGAAAGGGGCTTCCACAGTATAACTCCTCATGAGTTATAAGCAGCCCACCACACAACAGGGGAGGAAACAGTAGTCCATCTCCCACACAAGTTCAATGGCTGCACAACACATGGTCCTCAGTCAGGAGGACATACATGAAGAAGGAAAGTTCTTAACATAGCTTACGTAATTGTTGGAGTCTCTGGATGTGGTACATCGATGCACTATCTCTTCTTCATGAAAGAAAAAGAAAACGCAAACACTTGTTGCTAACAACTCTGCCTCACTTGAGTCTGTGGAAAATAAATTACACTGACTTTCGAGGCACAAGAGCACACAGGTTTGGACAGGGGAGGGAATAGACCAGGAACAAGGTATCCCTACCCAGGTTAAGTAAAAGTCGAGCGTAAACAAATAAAAAAAAATTAACCCTAGGTTAATAATTTCTTGGACCCCTAGATTCATCCTCGATTGTTGTTTTTTTTATTCTTTAAACAAAAAGGAAAAAACCTCTGAACTGAACAGTTAATTACAAAATCATTATAAATCCTAACCACAAAAGTGTTTAACAACTATGTGCCCTTAATGGGGTGAACAAATCAAACATAAACAACAGTTCTGTTAATTAATCACACAGGGTGAGGTAAACATGAAATTCCTCACCTGACTCACTAACCAACTTAGATTTTAATTGACAATTCTCAGAAAATTTCTCACGTAAATTAAAGGTTTCACTTGTAGTTGCAACAACAGTCTGTACAGTGGGTGAAATTTCCTCAGCTTTCCGTAATTTCCACTTGAGTGACAACCATTTCCATAGCAGAAAAAGAATCATACACATTATGACACCAAGTATAAATACAGTTATGCTTATCTCCATTGTTAACATGGCATTTTCACTAAAAGCTGATACGCGGGGTAAGGTACCAATCCCCACTAGATAAGGGTTTCTTACAACAATTAGTAATAAAGTACCACCAATCACAAATAAAGAAATACTTTGCAAATGTTTTAACAAAAAGCTTACAACTTCCACCGGGTCTCGCAGCTGTAATTCTTCGGGCCTCGCAAAGGAACGTGAAACGACCAAATTCAAGTGCGGAATAACAGAAGGCCAATCCTCGTCTAAACAGTCTTCTAATGAAGGAAAAACTGTGTGTGAAGACGCTGTTAAAGGTAAAATCTTTAATTTTTTTAATTTTGACCAAGCAGCTGAAATCACATGAATCATTTGGAATTTAGCTTTAGAAAGAAAATCACACGGATAAAGTTCATTAATTTTAAGCTCATCATTCATGTACAAGCGACAATCGCAAGGGACCTCAATGTCCACAGTGCCATGTCGATCCGCAGCAGCTAAAAACAAGGTTTGGTTCTTATTCACTAAACACTGTACTTCTAGTTTACCAACAGGGTTAGTTAGAAAATACCGTTCAGGACCAGCCTGCGTAATCATGAGGTGGATTCCCGAATGGCATCTGTAAGCACACAGTTCACCAAGTTTCTCTGCAGTCACTCCCTGAAATAAAGCTTTAGGACATAGAGAACTTCCCATGACATCACCTGAAAATCTGGGAACAAAACATAAACTGTCTTCGAAGGGACGACAATCCAACAAATTTCTACCCTGAATGGTCACCAGTTGCTCATTATTGACTGCTAAAAAGTTGGGCTCGTGCTCCAAGTGGCAAGTGTTATTTTTCCAGCGGAAAGGTACCACAACAAACGGAAATAGTTTCCAATTGGAATTAACATGAACAATAGGTATCTTAAGTTTGACATACAAGTTCTCCTGATAAATGTGACAGCGACAAATAGGCAAATGAAAATACTTTTGTACTTGGGCAACACTAATAGTTAACCTATGACCGTCTTTGTTTAAAATAGTCTCCAAAATTTGCAGTTGCTGTTTTAAGTGATCAGGGGTAACCAAAACAGAGGGTATCTTATGGGAACGACATTGGTCCAAAATTTCAATTCGAGTCAAAGAATGGGATTGCTTGAGCAGTTGGGCTGCCAACAAGAGCTGAAATTGAAAAGAATGCCCTATCTCTTGTACCATTCCAGAAAATTTCACTGTCATAGATTCTCTCAAATCTTTAAGGTAATTAGTAAGGTTAACAAACTTAAACTGAATTCGTTTCAGCACACCGGACATAGCTTCATTAACCACACATATGGTATTACTTAGATTAGCTAGAGCAACATGATCATCTAAAATTTGTGATTCCATCAATCTAACATGTTGTGCCATTTGTCTTTGATTCAAAAATAAACTTTCAACTTGGCTGGTGACTGCGATGTCGCAACACCACCTAACAAATTCACCAATAAAGGATAAACCCCGTTTTTCTCTCTCGTCAACCTGATTGTAAACCAAATCCTCTCCAGCAGCATCATTTAATTTTGAAATCAACATATCAGAATGAAACATAACCTGTTTAAGTTCTTTGAAAATTTTACACCAATCACTTGAACCATTTCTGGGACAGGAAGTTAAAAGAACAATGCTTTCCTGAATATCAATTAGTTTGGTCGGCCACAAGACCTTGAAATTGAGTGGGACCGAAGAAGTATACAACATCACCTGAGTCAACGGCTCAAAGTGGGCCCCGGCCACTACTCCGACCGCGTCCCGCTGTTGATGAGGGGAAGAGGCAGCCGAACCATCGAGTGCCCCCACTAGCACGGCCCCCACCAGCACCCAGAGGTTCATCTTCTGACCGTGGGCCTGAGAGGCTTACTTGTAGCAACCTATAACACTCTTAAATACTGATTTTAGGTACAAAATAGAGACTAGAGCACCGTCAACAACCTTTTATCAAACAAAACGAAACATAATCGAACCTCTGTTATCAATTTAGACACATTATTATCGATAAACTGAAACATAACCTGCAATAAATAAATTAAACAAACATAACATCTAGACACACTCTTACTTCTCTAACATCAGGATAGATTTTGAGACGAACCCAGTAAATACACAAAAGGAAACTCAGGATGAATAAAAGGGTTTCATACGTTCCACATTTGTCACCTCAAAAACATCTTTCCCACGTCGACTCTTCTTCAGTCGATACAGGTTATCCGACAGCTTGTCCTCCACTACATAGGGTCCAAACCAGCGATGAAACAACTTCTCGGACAGACCTTTTTTGCGAATAGGGGTAAATACCAACACTTCCTGCCCAATTCTGTAATTTACAACTCGTCTACGTTTATCATACCTGCGTTTGTCTACCTGTTGCTGTTTCTTCAAATTTTCACCTGCTTGGCGAAGTGCATCCTTCTAACGACTGCGCAACCCCAGACTCTCGTCCTCATCTACTTGTTCACTTAGGTTGATCTCTGAGGGTAGGACAGGTTCTCGTCCATAAAGCAAAACAAAAGGGCTAAAATTAAGGGTTTCTTGTTTCGATGAATTGTAGGCGAAAGTTACCAAAGGTAAATACTCATCCCAATTTTTCTGTGAACTGGATACATACTGAGACATCATCATGGCTAGGGTACCATTTAAACGTTCACAAAGACCATTAGTTTTAGGGCGGTAACCAGAGGTCATTAAAGACTGTATGTCCATTAATCTTAACAGCTCCTTGACAATTTTTGAACTGAAAACCTTTCCTCTATCGGTAAGGATAGAAGAGGGTACAGAATGGCGACAAATAATTTGTTCCAATAAGAAATTAGCTACATCTTTTGCATTGCTGGTAGGAGTGGCTTTTGTCTCAGCCCACCTAGTACCATAGTCTATTGTAACTAACACATACTTATTTCCTGATGTCGTCTTGGGAAAAGGGCCTAGAATGTCAACTCCAATGCGTTCAAAGGGCTCGCAAACAGGCAAGGGTTGAAGTAGCCCAGCTTTCTTTTGAGGGACCCCTTTCTTCCCTTGACCGTCCCTACAACTACGTACGTATGCCTGAATTTCTTTAATCATGTTAGTCCAATAATACCGACGGGTGATTTTATCTATCGTGCGCGCTGCGCCTAGGTGTCCTCCAAAAATAGGGTTATCATGACATTCACTCAAAACTTCAGCTTTCAGATTATCAGGTACCACTAACAATTTTTCTTTACCAACTGAGTTGGGGTTATTTTTGTACAACACATCGTCAATCAAAGAGAAATTTTTGATTTGTCTGCTAAGATTATTATTGAGTCCAAAAGGGTTTTTCATTTCATTTATTAAAGGTGCCAGACTAGGGTCAGATTGTTGTAATTTAGCTAAATCAACATCCTGTAACACAAATATTGGTAATTCCAGAGATTTATCTTCATCACTTAAAGTTCCCTCTGTTACGGCATTACGACTCAGACTGTCCACGTGACCATGTGCCTTACCACTACTATAACACACAGTGTAATCATACTCCATCAGTTTCAAGGCCCACCTTGTCAATCTACCTGCACTATGTGCATTGAACTTTAACCTATCAAGGTAACATAAACTATGGTGGTCAGTAACAATCTTAAACTGTTTGAGGTAGATGTAAGATAGAAACTGGTCAAGAGCATAAATCAAAGCTAAACATTCCAGGTGGGTTATTGGATATCTGGTTTCTGCATCTGTCAAAGTACGACTAGCATAGGCTATGGGTTGTAACTTTCCATCTACTCGTTGCAACAGGGTAGCCCCAATGCCCAATGTACTGGCATCAGTGTGCACTTCAATGGGTAATTTCTCCTGGAAATGGGCCAACACAGGTGCTGTAGTTAATTTGTCTTTCAAAGTTAGAAATGCTTTTTCCTGTTCTGCTCCCCAGATGAATTTCTCATTTTTCTTCAATAAAGAGGACAAAGGTTTCGCAACTTGAGAAAAATTTGGAATGAATTTACGATAAAACAAAGCAAGTCCTAAGAAACTACTAACTCCTCGTTGATCCTTAGGTTGGGGAAAATCCCTGACTGCACAAATCTTTCCAGGGTGGGGCTTAATGCCTTCACTGTTTACTACATGTCCCAGGACCTCAGTTTCAAAGTACCCGAATGTACATTTAGAGGGTTTCAAAGTTAGGTTGGCATCTGGCATTCTTTTTAACACTAATTCAAGTCTGCATAAATGTTGGTTAAATGAATTTCCCACCACAAGGATGTCATCAAGATAAACTAAACATGAACCCCACTTTAATCCTGCTAAAGTTTTATCCATGTATCTCTGAA
Source organism: Bacillus rossius redtenbacheri (assembly GCF_032445375.1). Taxonomy (NCBI): domain Eukaryota; kingdom Metazoa; phylum Arthropoda; class Insecta; order Phasmatodea; family Bacillidae; genus Bacillus; species Bacillus rossius. The sequence goes on from NW_026962010.1 coordinate 15,073,628, forward strand.
AAATAGAAGGTGCTGTTTTCAGACCGAAGGGCAAAGTTTCAAAACAGTAAGTCCCATCTGAAGTTACAAAAGCAGTTTTTTCCTTATCCTTTTCGGCTACTTTCAACTGATGATACCCAGCATTCATGTCAAGGTGAGTTAAATATCGGGCCCCCGTGAGGTGGCTCAAAAAATCATCTATCCTGGGTAGGGGATATTTATCGTCTTTAAGCACTACATTTAACCGACGATAATCAACGCACATGCGAAAGTCATTATCTTTTTTTCGTACTAACACAACTGGAGAACACCAGCTGGTGTCACATGGCCGAACTATCTTGTTATCTATGTGCTCTTGTACAATTTTGTTAATAATTTCGCGTTCTCCTGGAGACACGCGGTAAGGCACAGAAGAAATAGGAGGGCTATCTCCTGTATCAAGGAAGACAACCTCCTCGGTAGTGCGTCCTATTTGTGTGGGGTTCCAACTTAAACAGCCCTTGTACTTGTAAAGCAGTTGCGTTAACTTCTCGTGTTGGTCAGGAGGTAACTTAGGATTAATATTCAATTGGGTCAGATCAAATTGGTTTTCCTCTTTAGCTTGTAAGATGGTACTTACTTCCTCAGAGGGGGAGGGTGCAGTACCCTCAAATTTATGTAGGTACCCCAATTTCATCCCTGGATGTAAGACCACTGGTTGGGGTGCGGTGTTGGTGATCCATAAGTGATTATGTTGTTTTTGATTTACGATGCTACGAGGGACCAACACTAAAAATCTACTATACACATCCTATTTAGGCTCAAGCAAAACTTCATCAGGTAGGTCACCTCCCTGGAAGTAAACAGGTATCAACTGGTGTGTTCGAGCATCTAGACGCAAGTGTTCGGCTACTGCCACAAAACCTATCTTCACCATCCCTTCTGGTTGAATTTGGGTTAAGTTAGGTTGCTCTGTCGGAACAGCTGACTGGTTGTCCTTACCAGTTGTAGGGAAAGGATTTACTTGTTTTTGTTTAGTCTGTTTACATTTCGCACGATGACTGTTTTTGGCTTCCTTCACCTCGGAGCCTCGTGTGGGGATACTTAAATCAGGATGGTTTAAAGTCAGAGACAAACTCCTATCTCCTATACATGTAATGACAGCCCCATATTTGCTCAAAAAGTCACACCCTAAAATAAGCCCTTTTATTGGTGTCTCCACAAGCCCCACAGGGTTAGAATATCGAAAACTACCGAGTCTAAAGTGTAGGCGACTCATGTGTTTCAACTGGTGAATTTGGCCAGACACTCCCGAGAACACTCTGGGTTCAGCGGGTTTCCAGTAGTTCATTGGCATCAACCGATTCTCTAGTAGTGAAACAGCTGCCCCACTATCAATAAACACGGGGATTTCTGTCCCAAAAATTTTTGTTGTTAAACTCAACACCCCATCGCGCTTACAAAGGGATATTTTGTTTTCCCAGGACGAGTGCACACCCCGAATGTACCCCGCCCAGGCTAGTTTACCTGTTTCTGGTTATTGTGCAGAGATGGGCACCCCCTTCTCATATGTCCGGGCTTATTACAGTTGAAACAGATGGGTCGTCCATCAGACGTCCGCTGGGGCCTATTAAAAGGTCTAGGACCCGAGCCTGGTGTTATGTTCCTAAACGGGTTACCTCTAAACTGATTGTTTGGTGGATACAAATTGTTGGGCACACCCTGTCTATACTCCTCCCTTGGCTTAAAACTCCTTTGTGGTATTGATTGAACACGCAGTGTTTTCATGTCCTCACGTAATTGATTCAACTGTTTCCCAAATTCAAATAAGGTGCTTTTAAGTGTAGCATTGGTGTTATTCGTATCCCTAATGTTCCTAACGGGAACGTGTTCTGGTTTCCCGTTGCTTCCCTGTATCTTGTCATGGCTCTTTGCGTAGTATAGTCCTGCCTCAATGTTCCTAAGGTTCCGTAATAGTTGCTCAACTGTATTGTTTGGAAATAGCATAACCTTTTCAACAATATCCGACCTTAGTCCTCTTAGTAAGTACCTAACCTTGTTGGCTTCAGACATTTTTGAATCGAGTCTATTGCACAAATGTAAAACATCATAAACAAAAGCTTCGAAGGGCTCATCCCTATCCTGTATATTTGACTGAAGTCTTAATTCCAAATCTTCTACTTGCCCTGCTCGTGTGAATGCTGCTTTCAATGCAGTGGCTAGCTCCTCAAATGTGGTTAGGTTTTATAAAGTTTTTTCGAAACTATTATACCAATGCCCAGCAGGTCCCCTAAGGAAAGTTGGTAGATAAGAAATACATTTTTGTTCGTTCCACCCATTAACCTTGGCTGCTCTCCTGAACTGCTTCAAAAACTCTTCCACATCCTCACACTGTTTTCCCCAAAAATGACCTGGGTCTACATAGAATTTTCCTGCCTCCATGTTTTCGGAGTCTCCACAAGAATTCGCTAGCTGCAGTAATCGTATTATATTTTGTAAGTTCACTAAAGGTTCTTCATCAGAGCTACTATTCCCTATTACGTCCTGTATTCCTGCTTTATCATCCTCACATAAGCTTATGGTGAACCTCTGTGACATACCTCAACCCTTAAAATAATTCAAGCTTAAATTAACTCAGAGCCGATAATGTTCACTATATGTGAGGGAGAGAGAAAAAAAAAATAAAAAAAATAAATAACTAAAACTGTCTGCGACCACCGAAAGATAAGTAGCGAATCAATGATTGTTCATCCTAACAAAACAATAATAAACAGACTGGAATTAAAATCTCGCTATAATTAAAGTGAACAAGTTAAATATAACTTAAATAGCATGGTAGTTTATCTCAGTGCTTGATTAAAACAAATGCGTCATTATTTAACCTAAATAATTGTAACTTAAATACATAACTTAATTTAAAAAAATAATTGAAATGTACTTAATTGATAACATAGTAATTAAATAGGTAGTTTGCTTATCCTAACAACAACAAAAAAAATGCTCTTATTTTAATCTCGGACCTCCTAACACAGGCTGCTGTAAGAGAAAAAGAAATTAACTTGAGTATTTTAAAGTCTGAAAAACAACACAGGCATTATTAACAGAGACCAAACGTAACTAATAAAATGATAGGTACACTAGCCTTTCTTCTCTTTCCATACTGAAATAAAGAAATGTTATTAATTGTCAGACAACACAAAATACCCTTCAACAGACTTTTAACCGGCGCCTCACACCACTTGTGGCGGGACTCCGTCACACGTCCCGCGTACACCTATACACAAAACAATAAATAACCTATAACATTGGGGGAGGGGGTAGTTAGGCAGAGTCGAGGTACTAGGGATCAAGTCTTCTCCCCATACAGGGAGTGTAGGGAACGATTTATGCACTGAAAAGAAACATTATTAATCCATTTAAGGACAGATTTTATTTACTAAGCCATCAGCTGAGAAAACAATAACCAAACAAATATTTAACAAATTAATTATTAATAAATAATTTAACAAAGAAAGTAAAGATCTAGTTACAATGATTTTAATTACGTTAGCGTACACAGCACGCTATACTACACAACATGGCAGCCCTCTAGTCATTAGCACCCACTAGATTAATTGTGCTACAACCCAGCACATATCTGCTCGCATCGCATCAACCTGGTACCGCGCCTATTTAAATAAAACATACAAGATAAGACTAAAAAAACTAAGTTATTTTGAATTACTACATTGAATTTAGAATCGGGACGAAGACCGCCCGAGAAACGATTGTGGCGGACGAGCCATGGCCAACCACTTACCCTCTGACTTGAGGCGAAGAAAAGTTGTTTCAAACCGACGTGGACCCGGCTTCCAGAGAGGTCCCCAGGCAAAAAGCCTCGGCCCCTCCCTGGAAGGAGGTTTTAACTACAAAATTAGGCCCCTCCGAAAAAAAAAAAAAAACACGAACACCGGGAAAACTTAGCCACAGGGAAAATGGCTGTCCCTCCCTCCCGCAAGGAAAAACAAAACAAGCAGAGTCGACAAATCCTTCTGCGCAGGCGCGAGCGAGCTCTCCCTCCCCCTCTTGCGCTGTTCGATTGTTTCAGTCTACGTTTCCAAATTCGGACGCAAGATGGCAACACTAATCAGGACAGAGTCCTCGAAACGAGTACACGAATTGAAAATGACAGAGACAAACAAAATCGTCGTTACACAGCGGGTTTTTCTGGAACGGCGTGTTGCAACCTCTCAGCGGGCCCTGGCCAGCGACCCGCGAGAATTAGCAAACCACGCAGCCTCGCAAAAGCCCGCGGTGCCTGCAAAATAACGTCGCAGCAACCTATATTTCACTACCCGTGTGTCGAAATCAACCGGCCGAGCCTGGAAACGCGCACGTACACCAACACGTTAATCTAACAAGAAACAAAAGTAAAATAAATTTAAGAAAAAAAAAGTAATGAAATTTTCAGACCATGACAATATTTTTTGCAATTTTAAGAGTTACAGTATTGTGTCTTAGAGGCTAATATTTGTCTTAATACTATCTTAATTCCTCGTGTATTATAAATAGTTTGGGCCTTAACAGTGTGTACGATGAAGAATTCATTTCTTACAAAGTTACGCGCGTGCCTCACCTGAAACTCGACAAGGAAATTTTACAACCAATAGCCAGTCTTCATGAACTTATATCACTGAGTTCAACAGAACTACTACTACTACTTACAAAAAATTAAATTATTTCACTGAGATAAAATAAAATAATTTTTGAATATCGAAATATGTCGTTACAGTAAAACTAGTTGTAAGAAACCAACCAAAACTTGTTATGATCATATAACGATAGATGTAGCCTTTTAAAAAAATTATCTGTGAGGACCAACGTAAAAAAATTATATAGTTAATTGTAATTAAAATCATAAAATATAAAGAACTGAATAAGCATGGATTACCAGAAAATAAAGCCAAAGGGAATTAAAAATGGATGGTTTGTACTTTATTCAAATTCATATATTTATTATACAATCTACATATTGCACATTAATAAAATAATTGTATGTAAATACATATCATTGAAAAATTTAAAATATCTAATATTACAAATGTGTTTATCTTGGATCACAAGCAAAGAGTACATACATTAAAAATAGAACATTTTTCATAAGTTTACAAATATGCATACCTATTCTAGTAAAAGTAGACTTTTGTCCATTAAATAGTACACAGATAAAGTTTTCTTCCTAACGTTTAGGCCTATACACAATAGATTTCCATGTATTTCAACGAGAGCCATTTTGACTCTATTTCCTGAAACGTGATATTTTATTCAACATGTATCGAAATTTGTAAATTTAATAAGGTAATAAAAATAAAACAATTATTAATAATTCTGATGTATGAAATAATTTGAAATAATGACATGCATGTCATTCTTAAGTTTTATCTATGTATTTTTTAAAGTAAAAAACCATAATTAACAAAAGTTAATATAAAAATTACCTTTGTTTAACCTTTATAAGTTTTGACCTTTGATTTTGTTAAAAATGAATTGATCTGCTTATAGAATAATATCCTTTAACGCCTAAGAATTTTTTTTCCAGTGTTTTTTTTTTTTAATTTTTCCATAAGCGAAATGGTTGTGGTCTACAGTTTTTAGAGCTTGTAAATTTTAATTCTAATGAATTTTTAGAATTACATACAAAAATTATAAAATGCTAAATGAAACAATGTAAACCCCTTCAGCAATTTTCTGCAGATGACGTAGGATGTTTGTTTCCAAAAAAGTCAGCCTGGTTTACGTAGATAGACATCAATTAAACTTATATCGGAAGAGAACAATGTTACAATAAGAGCAGGTTTTTTCCCGCTTATTTTAATTACCATGGAGTTTGCTACAGTAGCTGCTGTTAAAACTTTATGAGTAACACAGACAAAATTTAAACCCTTACTGATATTTTTATTCTAATATAATTTGACATAGCAAAAATTATTTAATTATTTTATTCCAGCGATTTTTACATAAAACTTCTGATTAGGAAAAATTTACAGTAATATACAACACTGGTTATTTGAGACAAATTTAATATTTGAACTTTTAACTATCTGATCTATTTGCTTTTGTAATCAACATCGTGTAACTATAATAATATTGGTAAATCATGAGAAACATGCCCCTAGTCCTTTAAGTTATTTACATTTAAGAGCAATTTAATTTGAGTTCTTTTCAACATATTTTAATTATATCGCAACTTATTTACGATAAAAAATTATTTACATTATTTTTTATATTATGATAAAAGACTACTAAAAGAAAGAAATTTTTTATTTTATCATTACACTACCAACTTTTTACAATTTAATATTAATAACATCCCATGTAAAAGATTTAAGTCATTATATTGGGACACTAATTAAACACCTCTTAATGTTTCATCGAAAGCCTATGACATTTTTACTTGGTTGTAATTAACTTTAATATATGTCGTGTTATTACTGCTTTGAGTGCATCTGTTTCTGGAACCATGTTATGTTGTCCAGACTTTATTGACAACATTATAAAATGTATTCATGAATTATTTAATACCAGATGTTATACCGGTACTTGTAGCTAGTATAGTTGTTATTTTTTTAAATTCCATTACATACCTACTTATAAAACCATATATTGTCTTGCTAGATATTTCAACAATTTTCGCATTTAATTTTTAATCACTCTCAGTTGCTGTACAATAGCGTTGCTAGTGCACGGTATTTGTGTAGATATTTATGTATGGAAAACATGTAAAAAGTTTGAATTACAGTTCCCTGAAATCATAGAAAAGTATTTACATACTCGTACAAAATAAAAATAAAAATGGTAAATACTACAGAACCCAAGACTTCAATTTGCTTATAACTCAGTTAGTCAGTGTTTGTTCCACATATTTAAGGACACTCGTTAAGAAATGGACAACAGTTTTAAGTTTCTTACAAGGAGATTATTTTGCGCTTTTTGAGTTCTTAAAGTTCCATTGAATTATCAGTTCTTTTGCTATTTATTACCCTTCTGGAATACACAGAAATGTTATATGTTTAGCTGTTTTTTGAACAAGTTAACCAGAAGTTATAAATTAAATCTGTGATATTAGTCATAAAACTCAAATTGCATCATCGTGATTTTACGCAACCATTTTGTGGTGAAAGCTATGATTCAGTCTAGTTGCTAATTGAGTTGTTCGAGTTTTTCTTTTGGGTGTAATGAGTCAACGCGTGAACATCCAGTGAGCTCAAAAAATAATTGTTCAAATAAATTGGAAAATTTCCCAACACAGGCATAAATAGAGTTAATAGAAAGCTATTTATAAATTCTGAACAGCAGAACATATAGTTAGGGTTTAAATGGTAGCAGCCCAATTTTTGCTTTTCTAACTCACAAAATGTAATCACTGTAGCAAAGAATACTATTTGAATGGAAAATGTTCGTTATTCATTTACGCTTAAATATTTAGAGCTTTAACGACACGTAAAACAATGTTTCAAATAAACTTAGAGGAATAAGTAAAAATTATTTTGTAAGTATTTTTATTTTAAATTTAATGTTTAATTATTTTCATTTATGTTAAAAAAATTTGTATCAAAAGGAAACAAATCCTATTAACAATTTTAAAAACTTCATATTTGCAAACAAATAAAAAATCCTAAGTTGAAATGTAAATGTAAAACTTAGTTAATATTATTAAGCAGAACAATGTGTTCACTGTTTAATCACCAATAACTATATAATATGTATAATAAGTTAAAGTGTGAGACATTTTAAATAATTTGAGTTGACAAATAGCTGAGCTTTATTTAATAAATCGCCATAGAAACTCCCGAAATTTCTGTGGTCTTAAAATGTAGCATGCAGAATAAAAAAAGAAAATCAATAATAACCACATTTCAAGTCATCCCTTGATGCCGCGAAATTAGATTTTAACGAGAGTGAATGTGGAATGCCAAATACGACATTAACTCCATTACTCTCTCGGTGTCGGTGTGAAATTTCACACTGCCACCAGCAATTTTTGAATTCACTTTCCTTCTTGTTTTATTGGGCACGCTCCTTTAGCTACGTCCTTCCCCCCCCCCCCCCCAACAACCCCCTCCTACAAAACCCCTGGGAATGCGGGAGTTTACTCAGGCACATGACAAGAGCGCCAGTTGGGGAGGAGAACTGGAATTTTATTAAATGCCCCTGCTGTCTGTTCTTCTCAGAGATAATTGCAATTCGCAGCTTGAATCCCAACAAGAAATGTCAGGGCGCGCCCACTTTTATTCCCTTCTTTCCTCTGACCCCAATCTGCGTGTCTCTCCCTTTTCGCATTTCGTGCGAAAGAAACCTCTCGAACACACATTTCGATAACCACCGCTGTGGTGTTCGTTGGGGGAAGGGGGGGGGGCGGTGAGAGAGGAGGGTAGGACAGTCTCTCACTACTTGCAACAGGACAAATTGCTGTCTGGTATTTGGGACCAATTTAAATAACGGGCCGTCTGAGGAATAAGACCCTGTGGTATAGCTAGCATTCATCGAGTGATAAATGAGGCAACAAATCAGAAATGCAACAGTTCAGCGCTGGAATAAAAATATCGTATTATTTAACAGCATTTAATTAAAATGCGCACTAGCTAAATGTAGGCTTGAAGTTCATGTCAAAAATACGGACAATATTTTATGTCACCACATTCATAAATTAAATATTTTAAAATACATTTTAAAAAATCTCTGAGAGAAAATATGACACCACTGAATAGATTGTAGGTAAGCAGATAAAACAAATATTTAAAAGGGAAAAGGAAATCTTTTTTGACAATGAAATCATTATAAATGGATCGTATACCCTACCTAAAACCGCCATTGAAATTTAGCTTTAAAAGAATTCCTACAAGAATATTTTGATAAATTCATTAGAAGAATTCCATTTTGTATTGTTTTTGATAGAATCGTGTTTCCTTTCCAACTCACTTTAACTACACTGGTCAGTTATTTGAAATATATTGCCTTTTTCTGACGTCTTTCTCATTAATGTGCCACACATTTTGTTTAAATTAACATTAAATAAATTTTTATACAACAATTAAGAACCGAAAGAAGAAAACACATCATAGGTTTTGCTAAATCAAAACTGTAATCAAAGAAAATATCAATATGTGATTTATATTATTGATTGAAATAAATTAAATAATCTCTTGTGACTACTACTGGTGTATTTAAGTGCCAAATACGCTGGTGCCTGCATGTCCAGCTTTAATAAGAGCCTTAAATAAAGTAAACTTCCTGTGCCGTAAAATTTAAACACAAAACAGAAGAGAGCGATCTACCAAAAATTGAATTTTAAATAATGACAGATCACAGTATAAAATAATGAAAGTTTTGCACTGATCGCTATAGATAGCCATTATGCTCTATCAAACATAATACCGGGACAAAAAAGTAACATAACCTTAATAAGAAAGAAATAATAATGGCCCTACTTCTTATTTCTCAACGACAATATTTAACTTAGATTATAACATGGATATACTTTTACTGTGTCACAGTTACTACACAATTTAAACAAGTGATTTGTAAAATATAAACCCATGGTCCTACAATATGATTTATATCCTTTATAATAAATTTTAAGTTAAAAATTAATAGAAGTTTTATTTAAAATGAAAAATAAATATTATTTAATTTTTAAAATTTCTTTCATTGAACAAGTTGTGTTTAGTATTAATATTGCTATAACTTTTTAATTAATGCTTTTTTTATTTTAATTTCGTACGATGTATAATTTTGATCAGTTTTTCACTACTAAAACTTAACCGTGACTGCATCTATATTAGCCATCTGTGCATCAGATACGCTTGTTGTACCAGGAGGTTAAATGACTTAACCAAGTACTTTAGAAAAAGGTCAAGAATAGCATCGAGTGGGTAGCAAATGGGGAAATGGGGGGGGGGTTGGGGGAAGGGGGGGGGGGGGCATGGCACCGAGCTGAAACCCGAGTGAATGGGGGCCGGCAAACTTGCACCTCGACAGGTCGTGCGCAGAAGGGCGGAACAGCGAGCGAAGGAAAATGAGGGGGGTGATGTGTAGGAGGTGGAAGTGGTGGTGGGTGTTATGTGATTGTTCGACTTGGTTGCAGCCACGCTAGGGTGAAGCGCGTGTTGGTCGGGGGCATCAAGAACTCCATTGGCACAGTGTTAAGAGCTGCAGTGGATGGGGAGGGGGGAGTGGGATTGAAAGCGCCAGAACCGATTCACTCCCCCTACTCGCATACACCTCGACCCCAGAACCGCCACACTCCCCCTACTCACACACGTACGCGCTGGCGTATGGGCGGTGGGTGTTGTTGGGGGGGGGGGGGGGAGCTGACAAATGTCCCACTCCCGGGCGGGTGAAATCAGCATGCCTCCCTCCTCCGCACATTCACCCGCCGCGTTCACCAATCCCGAGCCGCCCATCCATCACATTCATCACGGCGGAGCGCAGCGCGAAGTGGCTGCCGGCGTGCGTGCGTGTGTGTGTGTGTGTGTGTGTGTGTGTGTGTGCGAGCGTGTGGGAAGCCGGGAGCCGCCAGCAAGGCTGCCGGTCCTTTGAAGGGCGGCGAATGCGTCTTGCGGGGTTGCCCAACCATTGCGACGTTATTCCCTTGCAAAGACATTTGCAAGCGAAAGTAAAACTAAATTACTCTCTTGCCGAGTACACCAGCGGCTTCCAGAGCTGTAAAAGCTGGCAGTAAAAAAACAGCTTATCTTGAAAGGTTATTTATTATGTAAGTTATCAAGATATTGAATTCATTTTTCTAACAGCATAGAAATCATCGTAGGACTAAGCATATTTAGTTTTTAAATGCGCTATTAATTTGTATCTATGTTTTAAGTCTTTACGAAAGATCTGTGTTTATAAAGTGGTATAAATGCCCAACCTTGTAACAAGGTAAAATCGGTTTGAATCCCGGTGGTTTTCACGGCATATTCTTTTGATTTCATTTATTCCTGGGGCCAGGCAAAACACCGGCAAAAGAGCCAGAGTCTGCATCAATCAAATGTTTCCAAGGAGTAACAATTTTCTTAATTATTTGTTTTACAATTATACCAAATGTTTTTATATTCAAGATGAACACGAATTTTCTAAATCAAAATGTCAATTTTCAAACTATATACATTTTTCCATTGCAATCATAACGGGTGTATGTTTAAAAATGCCAGAGCGCAAGCGTTAGGTGGAGGAGTCGAGATGTATGCCATCATCTTGCATTTGTGGAGTTATGGTAGCCATCGTATTTGACCCTCAACTTAAGCTTTGACTTTGGCCGTTTTTTTTGTAGCCTCGGATACAATGTTTAACTCTGGAAAATTTTATTCTTGAATATTATAGTAATCATCATCTTTAATTAGAGAAAAATTTTAGGTCACCTTCCTTTATTTCATTATTTAGTTAAAAAATAAATTGAAATATTAAAATTCATACCAAAATAAAAATTTTCAAATTCAATATGTGTTACGTATTATAATGTTCGCACCACTCACGTGATTTAAATTGCAAATCTTATGCTTGGAATTTCACACAAAACCACTATTTATTAAAAAAATGACAGTTTTTAAATTGAGTAAAGTAAAACACAAGGATTAGAATTTATTTTTATTGTTAAGAATTTTATAAGAATTTGTAATATTATATAATCAATTTACAAAGGAAATATGTTATTAAAAAATTGTTCATTGAAAGTACAATATTAAACTGTTGGTTTTTAAAATAATATTAAAAAATACGTCAAAAGTTTTTGTAGTCATTATTATAACAGTTATTTCGATTTAAGTAGAATATATTTTTAATAGTTGGATATTTCAATTATTGAAGTGAAAGCCTCCATTATTTTGACAGATTTTTACTATTAAGTTTTGTTTACCTAATTTTTGACAAGTCTTTGAAATGGTCGATTATTTTCGCACTGTACACATCACTTAAAATGTTTCTGTTCACCTTTGGGAACGTACTTGACGTCTTCTTCTAAGTTGATCAAATCTCGACTGATAATAGTTTTTTTATTAGGATGCATTCCGTCATCCTACGAGATAAAAGGTATTTGCAACTAAACCATGGAATGTTTGGTCTAGAACAGACCTCTATTATGGTGACTTAAAGTTGGGCCCAGATGTCTTACCCTCGTCGTTGTTGACAGGCTTAGACGTAAAGCAATGAACTTTGCAAAACTTTGCTGTCCACACCTTCTGTAACTAGATGAATTCCAGAAAAGAAATATTCGAAAGCAAGTAGAACACCTGCTGTTTATGGATTACCCAAAATTTACAAGCCATGCATACCTTGCCGCACTATATTAAATGCTACAAACTCACCAACACATGCTTTTTTTTCAAGCACAACAACAACCTCCTGATAGGATCCCTCACAACAACCTGAATCATTTATCACATATTGAAGGCAATTTTTTACAAATCTTCCAACATATTTGCATAGAAAGAGTTTGTCTGTTGGTGATTTTGATATGCAGTAACTGTTCAGTAAAATTCTAGTGTAAGAAACCACGGAAACCTAAATAAATATTATTTCAAAACCAGAATCGAAAAAGGGACCACCGTGTGACCTCAACATTCATCTCCAAATAGACCATTATTTTGGCCAAAAAGTAGGAGTTGTAATGAGTTCACATTTGTCACCTCTTTTAGCTCAAACACTTCTAGATGAAAGCTATCCAAGGAAGCAAGTTCAAACAAAAATTCTGATATTATGTGGATGATACAATTTTCACATGGAAACATCGATGCAACAAATTGTCACAGTCTTGTGACTATCTGAATAACCAGCATGACAACATTCAGGTGAAAATAAAATTCCTTTTTCCGCGCTCTATACTCTCGCATCAGTTCATTGGAACTTTTCGGCGCCTCTTTTAATAGTTTATTCCAACGTTGTCTTTGATATTACTTCTTACAGTTCTGCCTTTATATTATTTTTAGGCATGATGTTAAATCACGACTTCCAGCTGTATGAAACGAGAGAACAAAGAAACACTCCTATCGAAAATAAATAACACTTATATAGTCTATCTACCAAGTAAATGTTCCTTCGACATTTCAAATCACAGTGTTAAAATACCAAAAATAAATTACACTTATAAAGCTAACCTCACTTATCACACTATTCACATAATAAAAAATGATACCTAAAAAGTTAATTTCATATATCAAAAACTCTTTTCCACATGAATAAATAAACTGTTGATACTTTAAATAAAATAAAAATGTTGACATACAGTAAATCGTTAGCCGTTACGAAAACTGAGGAGTAGACAAATACAAGCAGCGTTACGAGAATTCCGTAACATCACTGTTGCGTCATTTATACCTCTCGCCTGTCGTTTCCCTTCTGGCCATTACAACTAACATATAGCATGCTACTCTACGTACCTATCCCCCCTTCATAAACTTCTTCTCATTCGACCGCTAGTGCATGCGTTGGAGTGGCGTCGCCGCTGATGCACTCTCTCTCCTCCTCAACCAGTTCCCCTACCACGTAACTTTAGTCCCCTCATGCGATCGGAATTTTCGTAACGGTCGAAAATTGTAGCCCCTCAGCAAAGCATTTTCACTTAAAAAATTCCCAATAATGTCATCACAAATGATGGTTCAGATAAGGTCATATTTGGAATTATTTTCATCATAACAATTTTTAAATGGCCATAATTTAAGAATTACCCAGAATCAAGGCTTCTGCACCGAATATACATATGCATTCAGATTGGCCAAACAATTCTTAAATTTTGGCAACCTACATGGACCAATCACTGTCCGGCTGTGAATGTCTCTGTTGAATAATGTTCAGACCATCAGGCTTTCAGTGTCACTCACCATTGAAGATGAATTGCAAGAAGACACGCCAAAATGTCGGGCAAACCTTGAAATATACAACAGTTTTATTAAGTCATATACTAAAATCTAATTAGTAGCTCTTTTTTAAAAGGCCTACAATAAACCTCGTATTAAAAAAATATAGTTCTTATTTAAATAACAACCACAACAATTCAATTGATGGTCTGTGATCCGTTGCTAACTTTATTGTCTGCTAAGTTGAACATGAATATTGGACCTGGGCAAGTGTACAACTACACCGCCATTGTGTTCATTTCAACTCCTTTAATGCAGGAACTGGTCGATCAAGAAGTCAGTTTCCTCTTATATTCTTATTAATCGTAGAGAAAGAATCTTACATTTGAGATCGTTTTTAGACAAGGGTGTGTGAGGGCATTTTCTTGGGGATTCAGAGATTCACAAACTACATCGTAATATCAATAAAACCCTATTATGTCCACGTATTTGTTCATCCAGTTTCTCGTCACTTTATCATGTAGGTCGCACAACAGTATTTATTTTGTTTGCACAATTTTGGGAATCTAAAAACGAAATATACGTCAGTGGTGTTTTTAGTTTGTATTTCAATTTTTTTCCTAAAATATATTAAAATCCTGCTGACTTAAAAATAATAGCCTTAGATACATCAAATATTTTAATATTTGATCTTTTGCGCAATATAGACATGTATGCTTATTATAAGATAAATAATTTTTTTTTTTAATTCAATGATTTTCGGGAAAGGTTTTTATACTCTCAGAACTTATATTACATTATTGTATGATGTTTCTATGTGCTCAAGTCATGTCAAATAAATGTTTCATTCTTATTAAAAGTTAATATATCTACAATTTTAAATTTCATTCTTCAAGAGCGTAAAAAATATCTGACGTGAGCTTTGATGGTTAGTGATAAATAAAGGTAGGTCTACAAGTGTGCAATATCAAAGAAAAATTTTAAAAAACCTACCTTGAAACAAACACATACTCAATTATTTTAAGTACTTACTCTCTTTCTGAAACAGTACATTCGATGAAACGGAGTTAAACCGTGAAAAAAACCTTTTAGGCATATGTACCACAAACTAAGGGAAATTATCGATAACTAACATAGGCTACAATTGAATTCTTATCAAAATAAATATACTTCATCATATGAATGTTACTGAAAAACTAGATTTTTTTTGTAGTATGCTCAACACCTTTTTCTTGATAGTTAAGGTTATATTACGGAACATCACTTCAGATTTCAAAAGTACAAACCATCTTAATTGTTAAGTGTGGTATTGGTATTTAAGTCTATAACCTAGAGACTACTTAAAAAAATATGGTAACTGTATGAAACACGATATAATTTTGGAAGCTATGGATGACTAAACAGAGATTTTTTTTTTCGTCTAGCTGCTGCAAGCCATCCATACTTGTAAGAAAACTCCCATTTTCCTGATTCTAATCGGACCATTATCGTAATGTTTACTTGAAACTTTCTGCAAGAATGCTCTCAAAATGAAACGTTTCTCAAAACCCAAAAGTTGGTGCGATGCTTCCAGCACTGCTGGTACTTTTCTACTCGGGAAACTTGGAGGATTGCTTTGACGATCCAGCACGGACGGAGGAGTCGCCGCCGGGTATCGGCAGAAGGTCGCCCCCAAGAGCGCAGCTCCGCAGACAGCTAGCGCCGCACACGGCGCCGCGGGGGACGAAGGAACCAAGCCGGCGCCTGCCACCCCCGGCCGGCGTGGACGGGAAGCCTACGATTCACTCGTCCTTCTGGAGATACCCGAATACTCACGTTGTCAAGCCTTCTTTTAACAGACGAGAGAGCCAAACGCCCGATCGTGCATTTCGGTTTTTTTGTTCATTGTAAATAAATATACAACTCATGAATACTAATGGTTAATTTGGTTAGGTTAGCTACGTAATAAATACTTTTAAACATTGTGGAAGGTTGATTTGGTTAGGATAGCTACATTAAAGATACTGTGAAATCATGTAAACCGTTTCCTAGCCCTGGATAGCTACATATTAAAAAGTTATTTGCTTAACAACCATAAAATGATTTTACAGTATTTTTAATGTAGCTATACTTATCTAATATAACCAACCATCCACAATGTTTTAAACTATTTATAATATAGCTAACCCATCCTAATCGACTGCAAAATTTAATGCCACACCGGTTTATACAATGAGATAGAACGGTAAAAAAAGCGAGCATGAACTTCGGGGAGCTTCGGGTTTGGCTCTCTTGTGTGTTAAAAAAAGGCCTGCCAACGTGAGTATTCGGGTATGTCCAGAAGGACGAGTGAATCGTAGGCTTCCCGGTGTGGACGCGACATTGCACACTGTGGACAGGCGCTTGGATGAGGGACGAAACTAAACACTCCACATTAGTTTAGATGTTTAATGCCGAAACAATTTTTTTTTATCGTTAAGACGCAGTACAAACAATAATTGATCTGCAAAGACAACTAAGAACGCGTCTTTTAGACGGTTTTATTACAATTTAATTCGTTTGAAAACAAAAGAGCACGGGTAACTCAATACACGTGATTGAAGTGAAAAATCTTGGGCAATTGAAACCTTGACTTGTAAGTATATTTTTAAAGGGAAATTGGCATAGTGAGAAAGAAGGGTGGGGGGAGGGAGAAAGAAGACTTTTTTTTTTCAAAATAAACACACCTAAAAAAAATTATTACTCACTTCAAAATAAGTGCTGAGTATAACCATAATTATTTATTAATAAATAATTATTAACTTACAATAAATATTACTCACTATTTAAATACACTATAAGAAACTGTGCGTGTTACTGTTTTTTTTTCTTTAAACAATTCTACCATTTGGAACATGCCAAATATCTAAAGGAAATAGGAAATTCAATACAAATGCGGGAAATGCCGGAACTCTCTCAACAGCGCTCTCTACGCTGCTGGTTGAACAAGGAGGAACGCGAGCGCACTGCTAGCAAATATAAAATTCAAGGCAATTACAGATTACTGTATAGGATACCAATATTCATTTTTTGAAACAAGCGCATGAGCACACTCTCTGACTTATTCTTTCGTTCATACATCTCTCTCGAATTTTTTAGGCGGAAGATGAATCAACGTACCATCTCACAAAGAGGAGAACTAAAACGGGCCCAGCAACGTATATAGTATAGTGATCTCAATATTTATTTGGCCAAGTACGTTATATATGTCCTTTTCGCGTCATAAACGTTACACAACAATGTTTGCATTAAAATTCGGTCATAAAATTTACTCTCATCGCATCCAAAATAGTTAACTTCAATAATTAAGCACTTAACACCAATGAGTTCACAGGCGTATCCCTTCACTTTAACCGTCAGGCATTCTATAAATTTAACACTATGTTTTAAAAAAAGAAAATTAGGAAAAAGAACGACATGAGATTGTAATGGCATAAAATATGCTGAAACCTATATACGACGCTTTTATGTTATTACTTTTCCTACAGAATTTACTTAAGTGCAGACATTCAGTGATAGTATTATCTGCCCCCACCTTAAATAACAGGGAGCTGTGACAAGAGGGGATGGGTTAGCAGCAGTGACTACCAAGTGTCTAAATATGCTCATTTATTATCAACCCCTTTGGATCACGAATATTAATTGCTGGTACGCACAAGATACAATAATAATACACTTGGATGGACTAGAGGTATGCTCGTAACGCATCTGTGAACGATGAGTAAACCAGCATTTAAGAATACCATTACAAAAATTTTTGACAATAACTTTAACAATGAATAATATACTCTGTAATACCTGTTTTACCTTGGACACAAGACAGCACGCCTTGGTTACGTGACTGTTCATTTACACCTACACCATCAAAAATAGGTATATGTATAATAGAGGCAAAAAAATAATTAATGATTCAACAAAAAATAATACTTTAGCAAAAGCCTCAAAAATCATTACGTAACGCAGTTTCTCTTGTTACTAGTATAAACTTTAACATATTATAGCTCCGCTCACACACTATTATCACCAAGAAATATGGCAGGCTGTATATATCAAAAAATATAGTGTGCAAATTATTTACGAATGTATACAAAGTATTATATACAAAGTGAAACATAAGAACAAATATTTACAAGCTTTCCGATGTTCATTAAATTAATTCAAAATTTACCTTAACCCAGTACGTATCAGTGGTACAAGAATAAAGTTCATTTTCAAAAGTACATTCCAGGAAAGTAAAGAAGAGAATTCTCTACGGGTTACTGCGTGTGGGATCGTTGTGTTTACTCGCCACAATATCCCTGGGTCAGTAGCCTCGTCCAGACCTTGTGGCCTCTAGAACTTCACACCTCAACGTCCGCTATGTTTCACCTATCGGAAGAACAGCTCTCCGGCAGGAATTCGCAGATACAGCACCAAGAATCTGGTAAAGGCACTGGATCCACCCCTCTTCTTACTGACCGTACAGTACAACTCGTCGTTACATTCTCCCTCGGCCTGTACACTGCAACGAGAGGCTCAGAGATGACAACAAAGACTTGACTGGCAAAGTTCGTTATGTCTCACAGAAGCCTAGCTTCTTCGTGCCTCACAGTTGTTTTCCAAGCTGGCGCTAAACATAAGTCTGCACGAGTGTCTATTTTTGCCTCATTTGCCAATGTGCCACAGTTGCTACTGCAAAACGTTTGCACCGCAACTCTTACCAGTACAGTTAAGATTGGCCGACGAAAAGACTAAGTCCGAACACCTTCTCAACCCGTCCAAGTCCGGTTAGCGTCATTAATGTCGCGCTACGCCTCCGTCACTCGGTTGCCTGCCTGTAGTCTGAACTTCGGTCCCTCGCTATTAACGCGTATAGTTTCTCAAAGACAAAGTACAAGTCCCACACTGCTTGTACTACTTCAACTTAAATTCTACTACAACATACTCTACCACAAAGTGTTGTCCCTACTTCAGCCGTTAATACACACTTGAGGGACTCATCGAAATTTTCGAAGTTCATTTGTGTACGATTTCAGTCAAAGTGACGGCAGCAAGCGGTTTGACGGCGTAATGGCGTTGACAGTGTCTTCTTCAGTTGAGTAGCTTATCCAATTCCTTCCCCTTCGTCCTTCTCTCTTGGTCTCCCGGCACTCGTCCGATGGCGGCCCTATATATATGTCCTGGGCAAGCTTCCCCCAGTTTCCAGAAGCTTCCCGCTGCTCATGGATCCGGAATAGCTGAGCGGGGTTTCCGCTCAATTCCACACCAAACACGAGGATGGCCGAGCGGCTCCGAAGATAGTCGAGGCTTTCCCGCGCAGTGACTAGCGGCCATTCGCTCTCTGCAGGGCGGGTTGCGTTCTCCGCGCGCTCAGGCGCACGGCACATGACAATACATACAGAGACGCAAATCTTCGTAAGAGTATATAAGATCATCATAAACTTGAGAGGATCACAAACAATCAGAAATTAAATAACGAATTATAACTCTAGGAATGTAAGGCTATGATTGCAAAAATGTTAGACAATTGTTGGTAATACAATAATCCTCGAGTTGAGTTTTTTGTTACTTTAGACATAAAAATGTCTGCTCTAGGAAAGGATTTTTTTGAGTAAAAAGATATAAATTTTTAAAATGTTGTTACTAAAATTGGGTCTAAAAATTTCACTGTTTAATAGTAAGCATACCATTGAATAAACATAATTCCATTATTTTTCTTACTTATTTTATTCTCTCAAAAACCAACTATCTCATTTTGAAACGAATAAATCTGCTTTTACACAAAACTAATTGATGTAGAAAAATAATTTTATTTTTTAATAGTATATATATTAAAACCTTGTTTAATAATAATCGATTAATTATTATCGTCGAACATGGGTTTACTACATTTATATGTTAGGTTTAATTTTTATAACCAACTACGAACTACGTAAGATAACCCGTCTCCTTAAAATATCTACATTTTCTCTACATTTTTAAGAACATTGTATAAAAATTCATTTCACTGGAAAAATTGTGAACAGTGAATTACGGTGAGAGTGTGAGATTAGTTAGTCAATAAAAATAAAGAGTCGTCTACTAGAATAAAAACTTCATTTTTTATTTGGTATTTTCTTCTGGGAGTACAAAAGTTAAGAGCCAAACATGGTAAGAAAAGTTAAAATTACGATTTTTTAATGAGCCACAGTATTAGCTTATTTTTCCAACACCCGATTATAATAACCATTTATCCAGACGTTCGAACGAAACAATAATACAATGAAGATCATTTAATCTCTTTTTTTCTCTTGACCATTAGTTAATTTTTTATGTATGTAGATTAAATATATGTCATTGATTAAATATTTTACATTCAAGCAATTTATCGGCTGTTTTCAATAATTAGATAGTTTAAAACACAAAACATGAAAAAAAGGCAATAAATGTAATATTTTAAAATGTATGCTTGTAACTATTAATTTTTAATTTTGTATGTGTTTTTTGCATATTTTGTGACATTTTTAATATACTACATTTAAGTCCTCTTATAATGACGGGAGGTTTAATGCTGGACTTTACAAGCACACGCCATGGCTGATTTGTTTTGGAACTCATATGCTTGTGACGGACGTCGACCCATGTTCTCTGGGTTGGCAGTCAGAAACTCAGGTAGCTTGAACATTGAGAACATTGGGAACATAGCGTGAATTGTAATAAGTAAATCATTCCTGCAAAGCGTTCCAAGCTTTTCACAAAGTGTGTCAAACATTTTACTTTTATTTTACAGGTTACTTCATTGTGCTATTGTTAACTCAACATTTTTATTTTTTAGGCTTCGATATGTATTTTCAACATTGTACTTTACCGAACCAATACCACAATCACAAGGCAAGTGCTCCAACAACTGCCTCACTTAACTGAAACACAACATACAGTGTGTAGACAAATGTGTTACCCAAGTTTGTTTATCATGCCGTCCTGCTCTGCTCTGCAGATATTACGCCACGCAGCTTAATTTGTTCCTTCCGTTGTGTTTATTTCTAATATACTTTCTTGCTTTATGAAAAACTGTGGAGTTTGTAAAAAAAAACTAAAATATCGTTACTACCGAATGTCTTACACGCCGGTACAGAGGCGCGATCGGCTTGTCGTACTGAAGTCAGTTAATATGTATTACCACAAGTTCAGTACTGTAATCGATAACTGGCATAACTTTCAGTATAATTACCTTTATTTTTTTTATTTTAAGGAAGGATTAGCCAAATAAATACAACGCAACGTTAATATTTACCAGAAAACAAAGTTATTTAAATGGACCTACAAAATTTGGTTCCCGACACCCTACTTATCCACCAAGAAGTGATTTTGAATACGTCTGACTGTAATATATCAAATTAATGAAGTAGTAATATCACCACATCTTTGTTTATTTTACACACACCTCCATAATACCATAAAACAAATCCATTTTAGATAAAATTCTTTACATAAATTTAACACAAGTATACTATAAAATATCTAAACTCTCCCTATAACTGTGTTATAAGTAAAGCTGTTAATACTTTTGGCTAATTACTTAAGAGCCGAAAAGCTGGCCCGTTTAATGATCTGATGCGCGTTAAAAATCTTATTTAATTATTTACTTCATACAGAAGCCGTGTGCTTATCTGCGTGGTGCAAGAAACAAAAGCATGTTTCAAAATAATCCCATTAAACATTTTATCATTGACATAAATACACTTAGCATGCAAACATGCAGTAAAGATAAAGAAACAGACACACGATATGACCTTGTAGATTTATGTGATTGCAATAAAATATGACTTAAAGAGATAAAACAATCTTATTTAACCTCCAATTTGTAATTCTGATGTCACAATTATATCTGTCGTATAAACATTTGTAATTCCCTTCCCTAACAAGGAGTTATAAGGAAATTCTTGTCACACTTTTCAATAGTCTTATATACAGTTACGTTCATCCTAGACTCACTGACTCTGTAACGCCAGAGATATGTATACCTTGGAGACAATCGTATCATGAAGCACAAATAGAGATGTGAATAAAATAATAAAAGTGTAACATTAGAAAAACTTTTGAAATACAGCTAGTTAAGTGGAACATGTCTTATTTGTTAAATAAATGTTTCTTTTTATATTCCTAATTTTTAAATGGGTGCCTTATAAGCCTTACGAATAACTATGCTTAATTTTACTAAAAAATTTCTATATGTATCTCAGAAAGTTTAGCTAAAAAAGAAAAACCGTGAAAATTTTGTCCTTTATTGGAAATCTACGTACCTATGCGTCATAGGAAATATTTTAATAAAATTTTTAACTTTGCTCTTATGCCTTTTCGAAAATGTTTGTTTTAATTTTAAATGTTCTTATAGCATTGAAGTTAATAATTGAATTAATAAACCGTTTGCATAGTTGTATTTTATGAATATATATGTAATTATGCCCGAAAGATTTTTGCTGGTTTTGTTTTTTGTAATTACGAAATTTTGAATTTTTATATTATATTCTTCTTTTTCTGGCACTTAATTTATTGCTGCTAAAATTATCGGTAACTAGCACAGATGCACTTTAAATATATATTTATATATAGTCATAAGTTTTTGTCAAATATTTTTTTTTATTTTATATACATGTATCAGAAGTATTTTTTATTATGTGCTTTTTTAATCCGCAGCAACTTGTAAGCGGACTATAGAATAGTGATAATGTAGAATAAATATTTTTCTCCACGCATTTTTTGCATTTTTTAATGGCTATTTTGTAACTCTTACGTGTAAGCATTGGCGTATGTGTGTGTCTACAAATGTTTCTCAAAAAAGGAATGACTGTTTTTTATTTTGTTAAAAAAATACTTTAACCGTAAAGCTGTTGTTCTACAATGGTATATCACACAAAATGAAATGCGTGTCAAATGTGTTGGTCACCACACCACGCCGCGCCAGTTCTACGGTAAACAAGACTCTAGGAAGTCGGGACCGCGCGTGTCTGGTGTCGCTGCCCGGGTGAAGCGGGCGTGAATCACGCCTGGCAGGGCCTGACCCGGTGCAGCAGGGAGAGAGGGGGGGGAGACGAGCCTGGGACCAGCTGCCGCGTCCCCGTACCACGTGACGCGGCGCCATCTTGTCGGTAAACAGGCGGGCCGGGCGCCCTCGCTCCCGCCGCCCTTAATTAAGTTCCCGCCGCGGCGGGGGCGGTACAGCCCCTGCCACGATGTTGTTCCCGCCCCTCCCGCGCGCCGGTACCACCAAAAACATATAGCTATTATGTACTTTTACCAATTTTTTTTACGTGACAACGTCTAATAAATCGATGAACGCCGGCTGCACGAACGAAAAAGGATGACTCATTGTCCCGTTACGCACATTGTCCCGTTACGCTCATTGTACACTTGCACCCCATCTATCTCTCTTCCACTCGATTGGAACAACCATGGATTAGCCTTTTTCGAGGCACATTAAACTTGAAACACTCCCATTCGTTTCCTACTTTTCCTATCCTTAACAGAATGACACAGATTGGAAGAAGTTAAATAGCAAACATGTATAAAAGTTATAGTTAAAATAATCTCTTCGTTAAAGTAATAAACATATTTGAATTAATAAGTGAAAATAAAATTAAATTTATAAATTAAATTGTAGATTTCATTTCACTCCTTCTTTGTATGCATATAAAATAGTGATAATTCAGTAAAAATGATTCAATTTTATTCATAAATGTATGCAATCATTTCATCAATGTTTTGTTATGACGTTGTGACGTTAAACTATCGTCCGTAAACCGACTTTACAGACAACCAATTTTTTTTGATACTTCAAGAAATATATTGTAACATTGTACTACACATGGCTGTGGTTATTTTTGCATGCACCAAAAACATTCTTTTCCCGCGATATTACTCAGTATTTCTTAAGAAAATTGACATAAAATTTTCAACCTATGGAAGAGATGATAAAATGTTACACAATTGGACTTTACTTTGCTTATCAATGTGTGCAGTCACTACTGCAAAGCTATTCTGAGAACGGTTCACAAATGACTTTAAATACTAGAGGTACTGGGACAACACAAAGAATAAATGCCTGGGTAAGAATCCGAACGCAGTATAACAGCGAACACTATTTCGTAGTGATACAGTTGTTTTCATGTAAAAGTATTAATTTTAAAATATACGTAATTTGACATGAATATTTCAGTTCTTCATTCACAAACAATTGGTTGTCTGTAAAGTCGGTTTACGGAGGATAGTTTAACGTGCTAAAATCATAACAAAACATTGATGAAATGATTGCATAATTTTATGAATAAAATTGAATCATTTTTATTGAATTATCACTATTTTCTATGGATACAAAGAAGGAGTGAAATAAAATCTACAATTTAATTGATAAATTTACTTTTATTTGCACTCATTAATTCAAATATTTTTATTACTTTAACGAAGAGATTATTTTAACAATAACTTTTATACATCTTTGCTATTTAACTTCTTTCAATCTGTGTTATTCTGTGAAGGATAGGATGATGATAGGAAAAGTAGGAAACGAATGGGAGTGTTTTAAGTTTAATGTGCCTCGAAAAAGTCAAATCGATGGTTGTTCCAATCGAGTGGAAGAGAGATAGATGCGGCGCAAGCGTACAATGTGCGTAACGGTACAATGAGTCATCCTTTTTCGTGCGTGCGTGCAGCCAGCGTTCATCGATTTATTAGACGTTGTCACGTCAAAAATAATGATTGCAGGGCAGCGACTCCCCAGCCAGACTCACTCGCTTTGCTGAGCGAAGAAAGACACGGGACTCGCTTCCCGCCTAGCCGCTTGGCTTGAACACGGAATAGATAACTGCCCAACCACATCCACGTTCCTTTAATGATTCTTGCCATTAGGAACATTGACATTATATAATTTAATGAACGGTTTAAACTGGTTGTCACGTGACTGATTAAACGAGCATATGACAGCTACCGTAAATATACATTAAAAAAGTCCCAGTTTCAATAGTAGGTATATTATAACAGTTTAATTTAGACTATTAACCACAAATCTATGTATATAAAAATCGATGTATGTTTGTATGTAGGTTTATATTCCATATGGACTCCAAAGCGGCTATACAGATTTAGATGACATTTTCAGGCAATCTTCAGATTAGTCCAGAGTGATCATGTGAAGTTTGGTAGTGATCGAATCAAAATAATTTTTTTTGGTCAATGTAATATTTTCATTACAAATGAATACAAAATTAGTTTTTTTCGATTTTATAACATTCATAATCAAAAGATATTTAAGGGTCACTAGTTATATATAAAATTGAAGGTAAACTAAGCTAGCTTTTCATACAAATGTTCAAAATATCTACCATTACCATCTACCATCTAAACTAAAGTCAGATTCTTCCCACATTTTGGTTTACACCTCTGGAGCAATGGAAGCAATGGCCTCTTCAGTTCTGTGTCTCAACTGTGGCAAACAATTTGGTAGCGGCGTAACATAGACACCATCTCTTATAAAGCCTCAAAGGAAAAAAATATCACACGGCGTTATGTCAGGTGAATTAGGAGACCAGCTAAAAAGAGCTCTGTCGTCTCGACCATTGCAACCTATAAAACGGTCAGGGACTTCGACGTTCAACTACTCTCGTACAAAGAGATTAGAATGGAGAAAACACGTTTAACTGAAATCACAGATTCACTCTTAGCAAATTGCAGAACACAAAACGCTTTATTCTTTTTTGCCTAGGTGGCGCTGCAAGCGATAAAACCACAAAACAGTTTAAGTAACTCTTTAATTGTGACATAGAACCAACACTCTACAACTCTTACAGTTTTTACATTTAAAACTTATAACTGGGATATTCTTTTATAGACATATTGCTTAATTATTGTTAACTATCAATGGCGTTGTTTTAAACCACCTAAATATAGTTTATAAAATAAAGAGCGACATAAAACATTAGCTTTTACGAAACAAAATATTAAAAGAAACAACCTAAGTTACAAATTCTTTTCTGCCTTACAAGTAACTAACAATCAAGCAAATTTACGTTCTCAAACTCCCAAAAAAATTAGATGAATTTGGGCTTTTACATTCCTTAAATTTGTTTTAATTTCATCTGCGAAAATACAGGATGTTAATAATTTACTAAGCAAGGTTGTCTAAAAGGGTTATAAAAATTTGTGTCCAAAATAGCAGTGTAATAATCAAAGAATCTAAACATAATGATTTATGTTTTTCCTCGATTTTTCGAAACCACACCATAAAAATTATGGGACGTTTATTAAATTCAGGATAAAGCTGACGTATCCTTTAAATTCTGTGATTTGTGTTTTTCAGTGTTTTCGTCTCTATCAAAATATCGTAGGGTTATTCCTGCTAATCCTACGAAGTGTGGTAGAAATAATGTTAAATTGTCTCCAATAAATATGGTATTAAATTGGATTTTTTAGTCATAATGGATTTATAGATAGACCTGTAAATAAAGGTAATCGACGAATAAAACATACTTTAATACCTTGCAAATACATTTCCTAATAATAGTATGTAATGAAATAGAACAATTTCTTATTAATTATCTTGTTCTTAATGATGAGTTCAAAATATGACCCTTTTCTATTACATGACTTAAATAAGACCTTTAAATATTGACCAAAATTTATATTCAGCACAACCGGCTCAATGATTCCATGATTTTTGAAAGATTAAAAATATACCCTTTTTTCGGCAATTTTCTTTCTGTAACGAATTTTTTTTAGTATACGAGAAATTTTGATTCTGGAAAATTGAATTGCCATCGAAAGTAAAACGACACTATACAATTCACTAAATCTAAATGAAAAGAAAAAATAAGTGATAAAAATAATTTACATTGTAACGTTTTTCACCCCTAATTCGGAAGCCTTTTGTGTAATACTTTCGTAGGAACCAAATGGCAGCCCCTTTTTTATATACGCCATGAATAACCCTTCCAGCTCAATTCGTTCACAAATAAATTTAAAAGTCAAATAAATGTTGGGGATTGGATCAGGCAGCGATCAAAAGAAAAATGCAAATGGAATGAAATGAAACCCGGGTGGCTACAGGAAGCTTGGCGCGGAGATCTGTGGCTAGCTGCAGTCCTGATTGTATCTGCGGGGGTGAGTTCGGCGAGGGGAAGGGTGGCGTGTGTCTCCCGGCGAAGGGGAGGGGAGTAGAATCGCAACTCAAACGCCGGGAATGTGCTCGAATTCCAAGTTTAATATCCAATCGGCCGGCTGTCCCTCTTACAGCCTTGCATCCCCCCACCCCTTCCCTTAAAACACCTAAAAAAAAACCATCCGCTTGTGTCGGTGGAAAAAGGTAGAGGGTTGATGGACGATTATTGGACCACGTTAATGGACGCTACTCGTTTATCTCTCACCTTTCCTAAAAGGGAGTGCTTCAGTGGAATTAGAAGGGTGGAGTTTTCCACACACAGTTTTACGTCCATATCTCATGATGTATAGAGCTGGCTCCACTACTAGGGTTAAGATGATCGTTGATTTTTTTTTCTCACCGTGATCAACCTAGCACACGGGATTTAATAAAAAAAAAACAGGTTGACCTCCTATGGGTTAACTCATTGGATTAATACATCAGCCCTCAAATTCCAGCCTGGCTCACTCAACCCATCCACCCTCCACGACCCACTGAACTACACCAGCCAGCCAAGTTATTGATCGTCTGCTATTTACGGGAGCTACGAACAAGGAAGAGGCATGTGTACGACAAATATTCGCTATTTTACGCTTTCTCGTCGCAACGGGAGGGAAATAGGCGGGGGTGATATGAGTGTTCTCCATCAAACCGAAGCAGCTATATTATCGTGGAACAAGCGGCTGCTCGGAAAACGACACATGCCTTTGACATCTTGTCGAATGGTGACCTATCTACCACCCCAAATTTTGTGAAATATCTCACCTTCTCGCTTTTTTTCAGGGACGTTTATATGAGTTTTACTACTAGAGGCTCAGAATACAATTTTTCATGAGAAAAAAAACAATCTAGATGCTGATAACTGATAGGATCTCTAGATGCTCCTCCATTTTATAACACCAAGCCGTTCCAAAACTGCTTTATAGCATTAACTTATACAGCAAATAATCAAATACGTGAGTAAAAATTATTTTACACAACAAATAAATTGTTTTGCGCAAAATAGACAGTATTTAACAACTATAAAATTTAATCCATCACCAAATATATAAATTATTTCATCTTTTACATACCAGCATAGTAAAATGTTCGAATGAAATCTCAAACCATTGATGCAAAATTTTTTTGTTTATTATTTATACGTGCACTAACATACTCACCACTGTCATAATTTTAGTAACAATTGTATGAAGACATCTTATGCTATTATTTTTGCTTGAAGCGACATAAATTTCAGCATGAATTTAGAAAATATCTATGAAACATATAAACAATTATAACAACGTGAAACATATTTGAATTATGAGGATACCAGTTCAAAAAGATAAAGTAATATAAACTTAAAAAGAAAGACAACTACCGTCTATAAGTAAGATAAATATTTACTATACAAGTTGTTAGTGAACTTATCCAACACAATATGTAAAGAAGATTTCTTATGTTAATGTGGGTGGAATTAGGATGAACCATTAAATTCTTAGCTCAATTCTTAAGGTATATATTTATTTTGAATATCACTTTTAAAAAATTGAAAAATCATAAAGAGTTTCACCCTCCCAATGCTTACCACCTTTATCGTTATTATGAATATCTGATTCCGTTTCTTTAAAATTTATAACTCTACACAAACATATTCAGGCTTGGGCAAGAAGTCTATCCTTGATGAAAAAAGGAGAAGTTCACAAGCTGACAAAGGTTCTTTGTATTTTTTTATTTCATTTAATTTGTCAGTTTAATTTTACAAGTTGTATGTTGATTTTCTCCAAGTTCTTCTGGTCATTCCTGGCGAGACTTTTTTTGGTTTTCTCCGTATGATCCTGATTACACATGTTAATATTTTATTTGACTTCCCGTGTGCTCCTAGTAATTCCTGGTGAGACTTCTGGTGATATTCTTCGAGTACTCTGATTATTCCTGAGAATACAATCCCTGCCTTTATTTTTTTCCAAATAAGACATAAAATTAATTTTCTTCAGAGTTTCGTTTCTTTTGCTAAATTCCTGTTACTTAAAAAGCACTTGCTATACTTTATTCAGGTTTGAAATCATACAAATGATTCATTACTCAATCGATTACTTTGCCTTAAAAGAGCTGAGAAACACGATCATGGAAGACGAACTTCCTTCTCCATGAAATATCTTCTCTTGCGAACAAAAGTGAGCATCCCACATACTACATGAAAAATAAAAAAAATATTTACCTCAACACAACACGTGGTGACATCTGTTGAAAGAATAGGAACAACTTGAGATAAGTTTATTGTATGGATTAAAATAACGAAATATTAAAAATTCTATTTAAGTAAATGTTCCAATTTAAAACTCTATCTTGGCATCTGGTTTTAGTTGCAGAAACTTACATAGATTCTAGTTCGTTACATGAAGCTGTATAAAAAGGACACCGCTGTAGATACTCCAGCAAGGGGGTCTGTCCTGGGTAAGAATGCTAGACAACACAAGAAGAAAGACTGTGTGAAAACCCCACTACGGAATATAATAAGTAGTGTTCTTGTAGCAAGTCTTTTACGCGAAGATAAAGCTTAAAAAGACACAGTAGAACTTGTAAAGCCAAGTTCACTTACAAGTTACTGGACAATGATGGAGCTACTATTCTAAAGAAGAGTGTGCTGCATGATGACAATAATTTTCCATGTCTTGAACGTGATTATGTTCATAGCTCACCTGATCTCGACAAAGAACTTAAATTGAAGGACGTTGATGATTTAAGTAATACTGAAGTTAATGGAAGTTATATTAACATGAAAAGTGAGAACACATTTAAGCCCATCGTAAGTAGAAGTAGATTTTTGAAATTTTAAAAATTTTGTGGTTTTGATACCCCATCAAAGGGTGGGCTGAAGACTTCGGGAAATTTCCCACCATGCCCCGGACCAATGAATGTAAAGAAGCCATGGTTATTGCCTATTGCTCGAAAGTAGTTGTATTTTTCGCCTTCGAAACTTTCCCATTAACTTTAAGACTTATAGTATGAAATTATTTTATTAAAATTAATATTGCATAGATTTTAAATGTTTCAAATCGATACGTTAGTTAGAAGTAAATTAAAGTTGACTAACAAGATCTGTTTACATAGTTAGTTAAAAGTG
Source organism: Bacillus rossius redtenbacheri (assembly GCF_032445375.1). NCBI lineage: Eukaryota > Metazoa > Arthropoda > Insecta > Phasmatodea > Bacillidae > Bacillus > Bacillus rossius. The sequence continues at coordinate 15,103,683 of NW_026962010.1, forward strand.
AAGCAACAAAAGCTTGTTAGAATATTGCGAATCATGTTGCTATGAGAGTTAAGGTACGGAAAATCCAAAGAAATAATGCATATGAGAATTTTTTGCTTCAAATTTCCATTAATGTCAATAATTTTTATTAAACATTAATCAATTAATTTTGTTCGGAATTTTAGGTAGATTTCAAATAAATACAACCTATTAAAGCCGTAACCCTGTAGCGACTTATAGAAAAATGTTATATAGTTTTACGTTTCATGGTACACAGACCCAAAAAACATCGTCAAATCAAAATTTTCTATGTGTGTATATATATATATATATATATATATATATATATATATATATATATATATATATATATCACAATTGGACAAGATAACTTTAAAATTTTTCACAATCTCTGTCGAGTTCGTTAATGGACAACATCCGACCAAAAAGTAGAAATAATTTTTTTTTTTCGAAAAACAGAAAAATCTTTTAGTCCCGTAATATGGAAAATATCATATCCATTTGAAAGTATTATAACTGGTAGAAGTAATACCAAAATCCTTTGTATAAATAATTATTTGATACGACCAATCATAACTGCAAGGGGTTGTAGAAACAAGGGTTGGAGGACTAAAAAAAATTCATATCTACCTTCGTAGGCAAAACATCAAATTCGTACAAATTTTTGTTGATGTATTTTTTATCTAAACATTTATCTGAATTAATTTTTGATTAGTGAACCATTGCTGCAAGGGGTTGAAGAAATGAAGGGTAGGATTTAAAATATATCATTACTCCCTTAGTAGGTGCAATATTTAATCTGCTCAAATTGTTTGTAAAATTCATTAATTTTATCCAAAATATTTGTCGGAAACTATTTTTGATAAGACGAACCATTACTTCAAGGGGTTGAAAAAATGAGGGGTAGGATTAAAACATAATTCATAGACACATTAGTAGGTTCACTATTAAATCAGTTCTAATTGTTTTTAAATATAATTTTTTTTTTCTAAAACAATTTTCTGAAACAATTTTTAATAAGACAAACCATTAGTGCAATATTTTGAAAAAATCTGGGGCTGAAGTAGGTTATTAAATATTCCTTATCGTGTACTCTATCAAATTTATGTTTATTTTGTTCAATTTTTTTAATATTGTTGAAAACGTTTGTCCAAAGTAAATATTATATATCAAATAATTATTTCCATATGTGGAAATAACAATGGTTGAAAGACAACTTTTTTTTAAATATATAGGTAAACTATCAAATCCATTTTAATTTAATGCAAAACTCCTTAACTTTCTGTAAAACATATGACTGAAAGAATTTTCTTTGAAACAAACTATAAACGTAAAAACCGATATTGAAATTTAAAAAAAAAATTCAAACCTTCTTTGTATCAAATTCGTCGAAACTTTTAATAACCATCTTAATATTTTTATAAACCGTGGTCTAAGAAATATATATATATACTTTCACGTATTCGTGTAAGGGATGAAAAATATAGTTTAAAAAACTAAAGAAACATGCTTTTAAAGATTATCAAACTAAAAAGTAAAAAATAATTTTAAAATTTAATTTATGACAATAGTATATAAGCAATATTAGTATAAATGAGAAAAAAGCTTGAGGCGCTTTGTGCCATATTTTTTGTATATTAAGCGCCCCATGCTTTTTTCTCATTTATACTAGTATTGCATATATACTATTGTCATAAATTAAATTTTAAAATTATTTTTTACTTTTTAGTTGGATAATCTTTAAAAGCATGTTTCTTTAGTTTTTTAAACTATATTTATTTTTAACTTTTTAGTTTGATATTCTTTAAAAGCATGTTTTTTTAGTTTTTTAAACTATATTTATGTATAATTATCATAGGGAAATGAGTTACCGACACTACCTATTACCATCTGAGATAACTATTTGGAGTTGCAACGTCACAAAGAAATGGTAAAGTCTCTCCGAATCATTTACAGTTAGATGTATGGATATAATCTTAAAATTTACCGGAAAAAAAATTTTTTTCGGCGTGGCCTGGAGTAGAACCCACGATCGCTGAATCCGAAAGCTAATGTCACAGAAGTCGCGCGCCTTAGACCGCTCGGCTAACGAGCGTAATAAAATTGGTGGGACATTTTACAATCATGAGACACTCACTCTTAGTCGAAAGAGTTACAGACGGACAGACAATCATTTACAGTTATATGTATGGATATAATCTTAGAATTTACCGGAAAAAAAAAAAAAAAAACATTTTTTTTTTTCGGCGTGGTTAAGCAAGCTGAAAGGCTAGCACAGAGGAAGGAACAATTGAAACTGGTAAAAGTATGTGCTTTGCAAGAAAAGAAAACTTAGTCGAAAGAGTTACAGACGGACAGACAAACATACAGGTGAAGCTAATATAAAGCATGTAAAAATAGATTTAGGGGGTCAAAAATAATTCCATAACTATCTTAGTAGGCATGATATGAAAATTCTTAAGACATTAACTGCTGAATGCATTAAACTAAAAACATTCAAAATACTTTCGCTGCATAGAATATGGGAAAATGTTAAATCGATATTTTTGAACATTGAGGAACATATAGGATGTTTTGTAGGCTACATAAAGTTCTGAAAATGTTCCAGGAGTTAACAGAAGTTTCCAAAATATTTCCTGTAATAGGTACTTAAAAGTCTACCTACGCCTGTAGGCTGTGCCGATAGGGAATTTTTTGTGAAATTTTTAAGTTTCTTGTTGCGTACACAGAAAATAGTTTCTTTATATTTAGTTGTCTTATCGGTAAAAAATGCGTTAAAATAATATATAAATTAACGTTCTAACCAGCATTGTTTTTAATATTGCACTGCCAGCAATATTAATAAATCAAAATCAGAAATTTAATTTTTGTTGCGTTGTGACTTAATAGTATCCTATATTGTTACTGAGACTAAATGCTTGACTTTATAAGCACCTCTGGTATTTTAAGTCAGAGTTCATTAGTTTTCATTAAGAGTTCCACAGAATTTTATATAGCTCTGTTATTCATACCGATTTTAAGAATATAGGTAAGCATAGAACTTCTTACATTATATCAACATTATATCAGCACAACATATTTTGAAAAAAAAAAAAAAAAACTTTTTTTTTGTTTTCGGTGATGTTGGTACCCAACTTGCAGTCATGTCTTCTTTTCTGAGCAAATCATTTGGGGTACACTTTTATGTACTTTTAGATATTGAACTCTAATTTTTTAAGTCAAGAGTTTGAAAACTTAAGCAAACATATACTATTTAATAAAATATCGAATACGCATAAAATATATACATATGTTATTTTCTATTTTAAATTTATATGCAATTGGTATATGATTAATTATTTAGCAAATTTATTGAATTATTGCTCTATACCCAACTATTTTTTTAATATAAAATTAACTTCTATGGAGAAGAAATTAGAATCACAAATGATGACGCGTGAGGCCAAACGCACTGAGAATTTAATTATTGAATAATTATTCTGCTGCGCGTACATTCGTACGAACTGCAGAGGGCGAAAATTTCGAGTATCACGTCAACGAGTCTGCTGCAATTTTGTGTCTCCCTGCCAGTTCAGCTGTTATTTATTTTCGATTTGTAACGTCTTAGCTTTCTGTATATGGAATTTGGTCCCAGTAATTAGGTGAATGAAACGGATGAAAAGTAACGGAAATATCTAACAGAGGTCCTGCTATCTATAGTAGATAACGTGAACTTAAGTTCACAAAGCCAAAAGTAATTTTATTTTATTCGATGTTTTATGAATTTTATCAAATTAAGTGTTTTAGTAAAATTTATTCCCGAAATTCAGGACTAAATTAAAGATTTAGTATTTTAAGTTTTTTTTTTTTAGCTTTTATAGGAACCGTTACAATTTATAGCTCACATATTTGACGAATAAAAACTATAAAAGAAAGTAATGCAATATGTTTTCTGCCAGTACAATGTCAAACTTGGCCAGTGACCTTCATCGTGCTATACAGTCTGTTCGGGAAAAATATATATTTGCTAGAAGAGCCAGACTTGTAGGTGAAATGAAAAATTAAGAGATATTTAAAACAATCACTAGTCGTCTCGACGAACTTAAAAATAAGGAAGAACCAACCATCTGAGTGAAGACAGAAGTTGATGACAAAATGCCTACTGTAAAAAAGAGGAAGTATGAACCAGCTCCAGAAGAAGAGGACTTTATGAATACACAGTTTATACACAAGAAAAATGAAGACACCAAGTTAATGGAATGGTCCGACGATACTTAAAATCATTTACCAGTTGGAATAATGACATGATCTACGAGATGTACAGAAAACATAATAGGTGTTTCATCGGTGCTAAAGAAATATACTTTTTACCAGGAAATATCGCATGTGTAGAAGAGTACAAATTACATGGGACTTCAAGTCTGTACGAATTGCTGTTCGCAGGGAACCTAAAGGCTATTCCTACGAAAATATTTTCAAGAGTACAAGAAACTTTTAGAACTAACTCATGCACATTTTCGCGATAACGATCCATAAAGTGGTACATAAAAAGACGAAGAGCATGAAAAAATCGACATTTTCACCAATGTCTTCAATGAAGTAACAGTTCATGGTGAAAGTTGAAAAAAGCTGAAAAAAAGTCAGACATTTGACTATGTGTATTGGGAAGACCCAAACAAATTGTTTGATAGGTTAAGACTTTTTTTTGGCTTTGTTTAGTGAATTTAACTACTCGCTACATACAATGAGTCTAACCGGAATCGCTAGTGAATTTCACGCTCCTGCAATACGAAAATAACTTTGTTCCAAAGTTTTAGTGCGCGGATTTGATGATTTATTCAAGGCAGACCTTATTTAGATGTTACCATATTCCCGATTGAATAAAAGATTTAAGAACATGTTGATGGTCATCGATGTGTATAGCAAGTTTTTGAACCAGACCTGTGAAATCGAAGAATTCAATCGACGTAACCAAGGCCATTAAAGATATTTTATTTGGTGGGTGTTTGCCGTCGCAACTGCAAAAGGATCTTGGCAAAGAATTCTACAATGGTACTTTCAAGAATAAGTCGAAAAAGTTTGGCATCCGACACTATTCAACATTTAGTAATGTCAAAGCCTGTGTTTTCGAAATGTTCCCCAGAACTTTGCGCACCTAGATGCGGCGAAAGTTTATGGCTAATGGAAATTACATATGGTTTGATATCATGCCGAAATTAACAGGCAAATACAAATCCACTGTGCATTCTATCATAAAAGTGAAGCCAAAAGACATAAAAGACAGTCACTTCTTGAAAAATGTTTTCCAACACGAAAAAGAAAGATCCAAGAAACCCTAAAGCTAATGTCGGTGACATTGTACAACTCTCCAAGCAGAAAGGTGTCTTCGAGAAAGGTTTCACTGCGAATTTGAGTCCCGAACGTCTCCGTATGACCCATGTTCGCAAATCTGAGCCTAGGACCAACTACCACGAAGATTTGGACCACAAACATATTCGTGGTGGCTTCTATGCCGACGAGAATCAGCCTACTATGTATCCCGACATGTATTTGATGAAGAATATTTTCAACAAAGAAATGGACGATCCTGTGCTAAGAAATGGGGCTTCCCATTTCACATTAATTCGTGGGTATCAGATGCAGAAATAGAGAAACGGTAGTAATTAGTTTTTTTTTTGGTGTTTTGTAAAAATTACATAACATAACTTTTTTTGTTATTTTGTGGTGTTTTATTTTTCGCACCTGTCATTATCTTGGTAATTTTAATTGCATTATATTTTTTTTTGCATGAGTGAAATATCTAACCAAGGCTAACGATACAATAATTATTTTAATTAGTGTATGTTTTTTATGAATTGGGGAATTTTTCCAAAATTTCTAGCTAAATAGTTATAAATTTACAAGATAGCTGACAAATTGAAAAATGGCAACCGCTACAAAAATAAATGATTACTTCATCCTAGTGGGTATACATTAAACTGATTGGCCGGCAGAACCTCTAGCAGACCATAACATATGTCGGAAGCAGCCTCCAGAAGACAAAAACAATATGGCCGCTATGACATCATACTGCTGACGTAAAATCTGCATTTGGCTTTAGTGGTAGGAGGTCAGCCTGCCGGTGGCTTTCGTGGAAGAAATATCCGCCGCCATTTTAATTTTTCCCATGGCAGGTTCAAACTAAAGACTCCATAAAAAAGTTCGTTTTTAAATTTAAATTTTATAAATTAAATATTTTATGAATTGTTTTAATTTTTCCTATGTTAACTGGTTACAAAATTCGGATGTTTAATATGGCGGACAATTTTTTAAATGGCATACGATGTTCAAATTAAAATTTAATTAATTTTTTTATAAATTTTATTTTTTTCCCATAAAATCGGATATTTACTAATATTTAATATATTGAATAAAAATTTAAATGGGGAAGTGTTTCATATTAAAATTTTAACTAATTATTCTTACTTAATATTATAAATGCGAATGTGAGGTTGTTTGTTTGTTTGTTACGATTTCACGCGGAAACAACTCAACCGATCATCATGAAATTTTGTGGCCATATTTTTAAGGAAATAGGACACCTTTTATATAAAAACACAATATTTTTTCCGAAGGGCAAAAAAAAAATTGATATTGGCATTGATCGTCACAGTTTGAGTAATTTGAATGAAATTTAACGCCATCTGGTGTTTCAATGAGTATATTTAAATAATTTGCCAATCTAATACTGTACTACCGGCGATCAATTCACTATTCAGTTTAGAACTTATTCAATAAATTAATGTTTTAATGATATGAACCAGTATTCAATATGAATCAATTTGAATATTTAAAAGGACATAAAAAAATTATATTTGTATGTACCTTTTTTTCATTCTGTAAAAATTTCGTTGCATGGTGCGCGCGCATCGTAAAAATTCACTCGCATCGTTATTCATAACGCACCTAAAGAAGTAAAACTCCAATAAGAAATACCTTATTCTCTACGATACGGAACAAATGTTACATGAAAAAACGTTTGAAACCAATAAGTTTACGTAGTAGGTAAAACAAACGTGAACACCAATTTACAGAGTACGTTCGCCTCCTTTTATACTTAGAAATTATTAATTTGATTTTTTATCACATTAAGGGCATTTTAAAGTCCTCTTATTGTACTATGTGGTTTTGTCAAACTTTGGAACCAAGCATTGTGTCATTGTTCTACACATGCACATAGTAAGGCTTTCAAAGATTTGTGTAGGTTTTACCTAAATTATACCTACTCTTTGTGACTGCCAACGCTTTGTGACTGCGTTTCTTTTGTCAATATTGAAGTATATATTATTTGTTATTTTAATTTTCCGAGGATAATTGTATAAAGTGTAATGTGAGTTAGTTAGTTAGTTTTTTACGCTTTCACGCGGAAAATGTTCATTTCAGTATAGCGTCTGTTTCCACAGTTATTTTTATTTTTCTGTCACCGCCAAGCAATACATAAAATTTTTTTTTTTTTTTTTTTTTAAGGTTAGGTGTCTGTTTATTTTCTTCTCACTCTATTTTCTTTTTCGAAATTACTCGCAATAAAAAAAAACTATTACCATATTTTTCTATTTTCTTTTCCATGATCTCTGATTCTTTTTGTAAGGACATCAACGCGAGCGAAGTCGCAGGTAAAAGCTAGTATTTTTTAAATTAAAATTTTTTTCCTAAATTTCTAACATGAAAATTACAGATTTTCAAGATAGCAGCCGTAACGGAAATTTCAATGCCATGGAGTGGGGTGTTAAAACGGCGGAAAATTCTAGAAAACAAGTTGGCGAAATGTTCTAGAACACTAAATGGCGGAATATTCGAGAAACCAATATGGTGAAACAAAGATGGCGGAATTCAAACTGGCCGATCCAATACGGGGTCAAGGTCAATGGTCTAGTTCAAGGTCATCCAATATAGCCGCTGTTATGTCACAATCTAATATATCGGTCGACAATCAACAATCCACACAATACACACTCAGAAGCTAGTTTCCGGACATATCTACAATTTGCGTATATTTATCAGGCTGGGCATTTTCTATAGATTTTTACGTTAAATTCCGTGTCCGATTTTCGTATTTTATGTGTATTTCCAATATGAGAACACACAAAAATGCTCGTTACCCAAATTAGATGTTATACGTCTCTGGCGAGTACAGAAATACTTACTCAAGTTTTTTTTTTTATTTATTTTATTTTATTTATCTTTAAGCTGCCCGGATTGCGTGTAGCGAGCGAATCGATTCGCGGTACGCGCGATGGTCGTGTTTTGTCTTTGCGGGGAGGGGGGCTAGGGACTAGGCGCACATGTTCGCTGACGACTGCGATGTTTTATCGACACGATGTCGGCCGGTGGAACTGACAGAATTTACAGTAAAGCAATTTCTGCACGTTTAACAAGCTAGAAATTTGGAATATGGATGACAATTTGATACTTACGCAGCGGGTAAAATAATGTAAATTGAGCAAAAAATGTTACATGGAATGAGACAGCGCGGTTGTTAGACACTGAACTAGCGTTACAGAAGTGACTGGTTTGAATCATAGTCCAACGAGACTGATTTCTGTTTTTAATGTTTACGTGCAAAAATACTCCAACCACAAGTCGGAATAGATCCTTACAGATACTTCTCCAGTCCTTACTTTGTGTTGTTGTGGATTTTTGTCTCGTATTACTTAATTTTAAATGAGAGGGCACATAAGAGTAAAATTTATATGACACAAATAAAAGAAAGAATACTTTTCTATGAGACTCGCATAATGTATGCTGTGACCACATTATTTACTATAATTCGTAAGGCAGGATTTCTTTCGTTTTTGTATATAACACTTATTTTAACTTTTCCACTGGATCGTTTGGTAAAATTTATTATGTTTGGTTGGAGCTAATCAATAAAATATTTCTGGAAAATAGTTTTAGTATAATATATTTTTACAATGATAAAACATTTTACAGTGCTGTAGCTGATGACTAGTCGTTGGTGCATGATCAAGACGAAAAAATTCATGCGAAGAAACTAGCCATAGCCTTTAAGAAAAACTCTATAATTATTTGTGCACTCGGGAAAATGTAAACTTTTTTCTGAATGTAATTATTTATTATTTGTAGGATGTCATAGCTGCAGCATGCATGGGATGAAATAATTATTTTTAAATGTATTTTAATCTTGTTAGATTATTATGGATAGTCTGTAACTCAATCGCGAAAGCACCACAAATGCTGAAACGTATGGATTTTTGTAAATCGTGAAATGTATCCGGAAATTTTTCTCAGTTTCTGTCAACATAAAAAAATTATGAAATTGGTTGCTATACAAAAGTGAACAAAATACTTTGATTGTGTCTGTCTACTTACTGGTTGGAGTCGTTGAAAAAAGCTCGTTCCCACATTTAAATAAAAAAATATATAATATAGCCAAAACGAAATCAATTTCCGTGATTTGACTAGACTCTACTTTTTTTTTAACTATTTTTCTGGTCATTTAGAATGAATAGAATTAACACGTTTTTGTTTAAAAAAATTCCGGGAAAAATTACAAATATCTATACCTTATTACAAACATAGCACGATGCCACAATCTTAGATTGCTTCACTAGCTCATTTGGACGATTAAACTTAACAAATAAGTAAAAAAAAAAATTATACCATTAAATATCAGGTCTTTAAAATAAAACAACTGAAGTCAAGATGAAATCACGTATTTTAATAATTTTCGTCATTTTTTTTTTGTGTTTACCTGTATGTCTGCAGCCATTTTTATTTTTAGATACACAATGTTTAATATATGATTTAAATCAACCAAATAAAATATTTTAGAGGGCTATTATTTTAACACATAGAACAAAATTAAGACGTTAATAATTATTAATTATTCAGCTTATAACAAGATTATATTATAGAAAATGAATACAGCAATAATTTCATAATGTAAACTTTTTACATGCTTATAAAATTTAAGTTGGAAAAAGCTTTAATCAAAATTTGCTTTCAGTTTTATTAAAAAAATGTTGTTACCATTTAAAATTTTAAAAAAATTTATTTTATATATTTTATCCAATAAACAAATATAAGATGATATTTATTACAATCCCATTTTAAAAGTTTAAATTTAAAATAGGTTATATTGGCAAAAGGAGACGTTACTGTAAATATTCAATATCGTAATAAAGATTTTAATAATACTACGATTTAAATACATATTTATATAAATAATGTGTGTTAATAACTTAATTGTCAGCTTATAGTTAGCATCAGTAAATAAAATTCATCCTAGGACATGAAAATGTGAATGTAATATAAGCATACTTTTAAAACGATAATATCTAAAATACTTTAGCGTTTATATTATTACATAAAAAACCCAAAATAATTTAAAATAAACCAAATGAACTTTTTTTTCTTCTAAATGTCCTCAAAACATAATTATTTTTAAAATTGATTTTTCCTTCGTGTTTTTCAAATGCACATAGATACACCAATAAAATAAAATAAATAAAAAAAACTATGTACTAAGTGTCCTTTAATTAAATTATAAGAATATTATTTATTTTCTTTGCGTTTCTCAAATATTCCGGAAAGGCTTGACGCAAACGGGAATAAGTCTTGCTGACTTTGTGCCTCTTAGCCCTCGAGACACGGAGACAGTAGCTGCGATATGGAGCTTTGAGCTTTACGCCTTGTCGAGTCAACAGGGAACCTTGTCATCATGAGACATCATTCAGCACTGTAAGCTCCCATTACAAGTTACATAGAGGAGGTGGCGCAGTTGTAAGAAACTGCGCTCGCATTCCTTACCTCCCGGTTTGAAACCCGTACCTGACGTCCTGGATTCGGTTTTTCATATTTCCCTGAAATCAGGCATATTCCAGGATGGTTCTTTACTGTAGGCCTGAATCGATCCTAGTCCGATTACTTTGAACAGTTTTTTTTTTTTATTTCCGCTGTCTATAATAAAGTACGGTCACAATATATAAAGCAGAAGTAAAAACAAATAACCCTTAAGTCGTGTTTTTATGGAAAAACAAACGTCCCACGCCCTGTATGTAAAATTTTTTATCAGTAACCCTCTCATTTTATTACCGGTAATTAATTTCATAGTTTTAAATATAAAATTATTAAAACCTTAAAAAATATGAATAGGTTTAGTAAAAATGTTTCGGTAATTTTAATTATTTAGAACGCAGATATTTTCCATTATTAAATATTTCGTCTCACTCATTTCTTCGTAACTATATTATAAAACTATTTTTTACGACTTTGTCGAGTCACTTGATAAATATTTGAGGTAGGTTTGAAATTTAATAATAAGGGAAAATTTTTATTATAAAACGTATTCATAATATTAATATTTTTAATATTACTACTAAGTTAAGTAAGGGCCGTTATTTATTTTGTTCGCGATTTTTTTTGTATGTAGGGTGAGAGTTTTTTAACAAGCCACTTGAATTGTGCTCTATATGCCAATGGAATTGAGTTATGGCACATTTGCCTCAAAATATTCGTTCCTGAGCCCTGAGGCTGCATTTTCTCTCTATAAAAGTAATAAACAGAACAGGCTGCGTTCCTTTAAGCGAGAAGCAGAAACCGAGAACGGAACGAACCCAAGAAGAGGCGGAAAATTACGCAAATTACCAACCGAAGCATAAAAAATGTTCGCTTTCATCGATTTCTTTGTCGATTCCTGCGTAAACGTCCGCAGAAAAACCTTCAGAATTTGCGTTCTCCGGGAGTTTTTTTCCTGGCTGGGAGGTTAAATAATTATATTCCCAATTAATTCAGTGCCTTTTTCAAATATCTGTCGCTCTCTATAATTATTGGGAGTGATTTTAAAAGTTAAATAGTTAAATGTGTTATGACCCATAAATATGAATTATACATAAAAATTATCAATAAATATACTTATTTTGTAAAAAGGAGTAAAATAAATTTTCTTGTAACCTTCGAGTAATAACTTTGTTATTTAATTTCATTAGTTTACTCACATACTTTATTTTAACATTTTTCCCGTTATAAATTAAGTACCTCCTAATAAATTAACGTAATTGAATTTTAAATTACCCTTAACACAACACAAATCTGCGAAATATAGCAAATAAAGAGCTAATGAATGCTCAGCTTATATTTATTTCCCATTATTTTAATTTATCATTATTATTTTAATTGAAAAGGTTATTAATTTGTTGGCTTAGTCTATAAATATATATTATTTCAAACTATTTCCATAATTACAGAATTTAATGTTACATGAACTACTTATGTGAAGAACTCGTAATTTGAATATTACTTGGATTTATATTCTAACTACTGTAAATATTTATAATGACAATCTGGGGAAGGGCACTCACCTTATCCAGTTAAACCACTCAGACTTTCGGAAAATTTTGTGATATACTGTTATTTTTAATCGTCTCGCATATTTAAATTATTTTTTTAAGAATTAAAAAGTATAATTTTTTGATGATGGATGCCTCCATGCATGTTATCACTTAATATATTTTAGGTATGAAATATGTGTTACTCAGTATTATAATATAACAGCTGAATTACCCGCGCTTCGCTATGAACGTCTACGGGCAAAACACAATCACGCATCTGTAATATTAAAATAAAAATTATCATACTATGTATGTCTGTATATTATATTTTGCTTTTAGACTAAAATCAGTCTTAATGCTTCCTTAAAACAAACCTGAAAATTTTTGAAATGATTCGACATTTAGCATTTATATCTAATCAGAACAGGCGTCGAATATATGTAGGTATACAATTTCTTGCGTCTCTACAGTATAGCGATTGCTGTGCTATCTCTTCATTACAATGTTAACTAAGAGTTGTAAAAATTGCACTGCGTATTTTTTAAGTTGTGCTTTATATTTTTAGGGCAATTAATTATAACGTAAGTATTAAAGGCTATATAAACTATTATAAAGTTTTAATTTGCAATACCTCGACGTGGTGCAAATTATGTGGTGTTCTCAAAAGCAATATATTCGTATGAATCACGAGAGTCCTTCATCTTTTCGAGATTTCTGTGTCATCCGCCACAGAAGATGGCCATAACGTGGTTACACATTTCCATTCATTCGACTTCCATTCCATTCACGAAATTACTCCTGACAAATGCCGTATACCGAGAGCTAAAATGCCTTTGGTTACATTCCTCTACAAAGAGAACTCGACTCTCTGAAAAAACGAGCGGAATTCAGATAGCCATGCGTACCACTTTTGAGTGCACTGTTATTACAGGAAATTATTTACTTGTGAGGAAATCTTTGATGTAATTCGGGCGTTAAATTTTGTTTGAGTACTCTCTTCAGGCTTGTACAAGGAAAAATATTTTAAGCATGCATGCATGCATTCATGTGGGTTTGCATGGATGAATGTGTTAATGCATGCATGTTAAAATGAATAAAAATAAAATTATTGATTGTCTTTTTTTCTCATGTAAATTTAAGTTTATGTGAAGAAAATGAAATACCTTATATGGTACCATAACTATAAAATGTATTATGCTCATTTGAATTAATATTCCAATTAATGCTAAGTAGCAAAATGTAATAAAATATTAATTTTAAAATTTATAAAAAACACAAAATATTTACACAAAGCTCATTTAAAGTTAAGTTTTTTTTATGTTTATAGTAATATAAAATAGATTGTTTTTCAAAACAAGAAAATATTTTCAGTCATTTAAATAAACTTAAGCAACTTTAATGTCGTTAATATTTTTACTAAGGAGAAAATTAAAATTAACAATCAATAAATAATTAATCAATTTCCAAAATATTTCTAAAACACGAGTTCAAATTAAACTTTATAAATGTCGAAAAATTAATTGGTTGGTGAAACAGGCATATTTTTATAATAAGTAAAAAGCATATACCCTCGAGGAATGTTTTACAAATGAAAGATAAAGACAGTAAATCAACTCGTGGTAAGAGAGAGATAGACAGTTTAAATTGTGGATGGTGGGAAAATAGCCAAGCTAATATGAGAAAAATCTTGCCGGAGAGCTGAAAACTGTGACGGATATTTACGGAAGCGTATAAGTTAGAAATTTAATTTTTCAAACACTTCATGCACGGTCGAATATCAAAACTTTAAAATTTAAACCTTTAACATTTTATCTCATTGTTATCTTAAATCATCTGTGATTTGGTATAACAATTTTTTAGAAAATTGATTACAGACATAAAGGTGCAAGTTGACAGTACGGCCCTTAAATAGTTTAATTGTTACTTGCTTTATTTTCCATACAACTCTCTACCTTTCATTAATCAAATAAAGTATTAAGAACAATTTTAAAATTTAAAATTCCTACTTTTAATAGGCTCATAAATTGTTTTCATTGCTGTTTTATTTCAAAAATATATATTAAACACCGAATATTAGTAAATCCTTCTGATTTTTTTTAGTTACCAACTTAATCGTGTGCGTTTGAAGAAAGCACTTTATTGTTATACATATGTATATATGGACGCTTTTCCTTAAGGCCCTTAAAAACTATAAAATATTGTTTGAATTTCAAACAATAAATTACATCTATTTATACATTTGTAATGTTATTTTAAGATTATAAATAAAGAATACAAAATTTATAATTAATATTGGTTTCTACTTTTCTGTGCTAGAAATTGTTTTAACAATGTAGTTTCATTAAATTTATTTTATTTTCCTTACAGAAGTTTCTTCCTTTAGGGTTTACTATTTTTTCAATGAGTAGCTATTCAGGTCATTATACACATAAATATATAAAACTAATTTTTTTATTTATTTTTTAAATTTATTAAAATAAGTTTAGAAATATTGATTAGGATTATTGAAGTTGTTTTTGGTACTAATATAATAGCGCAAAAGTACAAAAGCCTTTTTAATCGAAAATTTAAAAACCAAATTCAAATAATTTTAAACATGTCAAAAAAAAAGAATTATTCTTTTAACGGAATCATTCAATGTCTGAGATGAAAAGTTAGCCACGCTTTCGACGAATTTTCAAAGTTATATGCAATTAATTAAAAGGATTGAATAATCTTGTACTCAATGAATAATTTTAAGCAAAATTCAGCACTGTATAATCGCCATATATCCGGAATACTTTAAATTTACCGATATTAATTTGTAAGGAGTTCAATTTCTTAGCAAAAGTAAAATTTTAACTGTCATTTTAACATTAAAAATGTGTCTTACCAGCAAAAATTGTACAGACTTAATTTGATTTTTCCTGCAACAAAAAGTGATCAAAATAACAGTAATACATTAGTAACTGATTCCATAATTACAGGCATTGTTTTAAATGTATTAACATATTTAATTCTATATTTACTCGGTTCATTTAATATGTGCTTCTTTGAATCAAATGATCTTTATGAGTTTATAAACTTGCGTATCATCATTGGCATACACATTTTTTGGATTAGATGAGTATTTTCTTGTTTTATTATGTCTCACGTTATAATTTACTTTTAGAAATTTTTTTGTGAAAATGTGAAGGATTTAAGGATTTACAACCACCTAATTTTTTATTTTTTTGAATGAAAGTTTATTGCTGTATCATAAATTTATACCATAGAGATCAAACGTAAATTTTAAAAGTTGTTATTTTGGCAAATATAAATTGCAATCCAACTCTAAAATTGTTACGGTTTACAATTAACTCAGTAATCGCTTCATCAGATGTTTGTGTGTTTTCCTATGTTAAAGGCTTGCCAAACACTTTTTATTTTTTTTATAAAACTTTTTACTGCATGGTTGAAAACTATAGCGACAAAGCTTAGTATGTAGGACGAAACGAGAGACTGATCATTTTCAATACGGCACTCATTATTTAAAAATCATTGTTTAGACGTTGTGAGGTGTCGTAGGTTTTTAAGCGGTTTCTATATGATAACTGGTTTGTGTTACACATTTCGTCATAAATTCCAATATGAACAAAATAATAAGCAGTATATTTTTAAAAAGTTTTAATTGTTTACCTCGTAATTGATTACAGGGACTTTGTTGGCAGTGTAAATTTCAGACTCATACGATTGTTTGCCCAGGAATTCAGTCGCTGCGGTGATTCGTGCGATAATGTCCTCCTATGAAGGCAGAGTAGTCAAGTTATAACATATATAGTGGATAAAAGTGACATCTGGTAACCCTAGCTGCCATAATACGTGACACCCACCACCAATGCATCAACGTTGATATATAAGGCGTCCAGAGGAACATCAAAGAGCTCTGGAGCTCCATAGAGTTGTTTTAAAAAGTCCAGTCAGCTATTGATTTGGATTATGGGTTGGCCATAAATAAGTTATGATTTTTTTAAAATTATATTTCACGCTTTCTCTTCAAAGAAAATAAATTAAAAAACATATTTTTTATATTTATCTTTATTTTATTTATGAAATGCGCTAATTTTGTAACAGTCAACCAGGAGCAAACACAAAGATTAGTTCGTTCCAGCAAAGTCTATTACAGTCAATTTTCTTGCTGTTTCTTCAAAATTAATTTTTAATGGTATGAGTTCTTTCAGAAGCAAATGTAACTGGTTGTGTTTGTGGCGTGTGCTACACTAGCGCTATCCCTCCCCTTCCACTCCTTCCTCTAATATACTCCTCCCAACCGGGTTTCACATTTTCCGTATGGTGAGAATCTTTCAAAGTACAGCGACGTGTGTGCGGCAGTGAAGCCAATAAACACGAGGCAGATAAAAGAAACCATGAGAAAGATTTTCAGTACTCGTCAGAGATGTGTAAACATCTAACCTTGGTAACTAGCAAATTCATGTATTCTCATGTTGTTCACGTTATAAATAAACTTTCAATGTGAAACTCGGACACAAAATGGTAGCTCCTAAATCGCTAGAATAATGCAAAGCCTGATAAATATTTGTACGCAAATTATATTTTCAACTAAATATTTGGACGTGAATCAAACGTAGTTTCGCATCCACCGCTAGAATTTGCTGCTGTTGAAGCTACGTTGACTATCGCCAGCTGCACGCACGAAAAAGTGTCCCGTTACGCACATTGTCCCGTTACGCTCATTGTACGCTTGCGCCGCATCTATCTCTCTTCCACTCGATTGGAACAACCATCTATTTGACTTTTTCGAGGCACATTAAATTTGAAACACTCCCATTCATTTCCTACTTTTCCTATCATCGTCCTATCCTTAACAGAATAACACAGATTGGAAGAAGTTAAATAGAAAATATGTATAAAAGTAATAGTTAAAATAATCTCTTCGTTAAAATAATAAACATATTTCAATTAATGAGCGCAAATAAAAGTAAATTTATCAATTAAATTGTAGATTTCATTTCACTCCTTCTTTGTATCCATACAAAATAGTGATAATTCAATAAAAAGATTAAATTTTATTCATAAAAGTATGCAATCATTTCATCAATGTTTTTTTATGACGTTGTCACGTTAAACTATCGTCCGTAAACCGACTTTACAGACAAATATATTTTTTTTAATTTTGATCTATGTAAGTGTACTCAGTGTAAATAAATTTATGAAGCTAGCCGTAAATTTACGAAGATCCAGGTATTAGTTGTGACCAGCATTCTTCGTAAATTGAAAGTCAAAATTTTGAAGAGTGTACATTTCCAGTCTGGCCAGCTTGGATTTGGCGTTCCGTGGCTTAGCTAATTCACTCCAGCCGGATGCTGGGAAAGTTTCTTCGTATTGGCGATAGCCGGTGTTTTCACTGACAACCCTGAAATTTGTCGTTGAATGTTACCGTCTCTAATGACCTCATTGACAAGGCGTTAAGCCACATAAGGGTTTGTGATTTTTTTTGATTAATTAGCTCTAATGTTTCAGTAGACTTTGATGGTATTTCAATATGGTGGATGTAATGGCTGATTTTTTGAAGAGTTCCGCGACAGAAGGCATTGAAATCTGGTGAACTTTTATAATATATATTATATATATATATAATAAATATTATTTTCTCCTTATTTTATCACAGGAGATGAGATACAGTTTACGTAATGTTTTATCTGTAGAAATGTATTCAGGGCAATAAAATGTGCAACTCGGAATTACAGTATAAATAAAACATAAAAAAAATCTAAAAAAACAAAAGTAACATTCTCGTGTCCCGCCCAGGGTAGTGCACGCTGGTATCGTCGCGCTACCCGCGGCGACCCAGGCACAGCTGCGCCGTCTCTCGCGCTCCGACGAGCCCGGTCTCGAGGGGGTCAGAGGTCACGAGCGATGACGTGCATCGCGGCCGGGCGGCGGGGCGACCCAGTGTGGTGAGCTGATGTCACCAGCGGACTAAGAGGGTGGGGCCGTGGTGGTTTTCCCCCCCCCCCCCCCACAAGTGTATGCAATTAATATTTTTTAACTAAGTAAAATAATCGTATAAATGTTATAATAAAAATATATGTATAAATATTTATTATAATTAGTTTATTTTTAATATTTATTAAATTATAATGAAATTATTCGTACGGTAACATAAACTCACTTATATAAATACACTTAAAATTATTATAAACACGATTTATATAAGATATTTTCTTAACTCAAGGATTCGATGCCAAACTACTAAAGTATAAGATTTAAAGGCATATATATATATGTAGCCTTTTGTGTGCAGTCGTTTTTTTTTTTTTTTTTTTTCATTCCATGAAAATTTCGTTTGCATAGTGCACGCGGATTGTAAAATTCCACTTTTCAATTTTTTTTGTAACGTGCATAAACTTCAAGAAGGTGGGCTAAAGATGTCGGTATAGGCAATAGTGAATAGTTTTGAGGGATGTCAAACGCTAGGACCGTCGCGTGACGCAGACCACAGTCGGGCAGGAGACTGCGCGGACCGTCAAAGGAGTGTCCTGTCCCGCCGAGTGGTCCCCCGGGGCCCGTGGGACCACTCGGCAGGTCCCCGTCGCCCGCCCTCGGCGCCACTCAACGTGTGTCCGCCCGCCGGCCAGGCTTGTCCCGTCAGAACTAACAGACGTTCGGCGCCCCTTCGGCCTCTCGAGCGGCAACCCGCCAGACAGCTCTGCTCGGTGGGTGTTGTGCTGAGGGTAACTACCGGCACTAGGTTGGGATTTGGTCACCAACGAGGGAACATTGTGTTCCCATTTAAATTTGATTAATTCTATCCACACACCCCCCCCCCCTTCCCCGGGGGACCATTTAGGTGCTTCCGAAAAGTTAAAGTAAATAGTGAAGTTACTTGAATTTGTGCTAAAAAAAAATGGACTAACTTTTGAGCATCATTGAGCGAATCGTTTTCTTTGGATGCGCACAGAACACGATAAAATACAGTGAAAAAAAACATACAACCACTTGAGTTGAGGTCGCGAAGTCAGAAAAGTGTTTACCTGTTAAGTCTTAGTTGTCTTACTCTTGAATTAGATTGAGTCTGCTAATTCAGAGGCACGCTGGTCTGTACATTGTTAAAGCTAAAGTTTTATGTTTTTAGCGGATTTTTTAAAACATTTTTGGAAACAATATGTCCTATTTTACCAAACACGCAAAATGATGAGACGTGGAGTTAAGCATAACTTTGTGCCTAGAAAACGTTTTGCAACACACTGCAGTTAGTTGATGCGAATACCAAGAGAGCATGAACCATATTTTGTATTTAAGAAATAAGGAAACTTACCTATAACATACTTTGGTTGCATCTTACTTGCTTGTGAAAGTAAAATAATTATTGCTGTGTCAAAAGAGAGATATAATGTAAATATGTTTTTGCAAGATTTCATTCTGAAGCTTTATATGTGCTACAAAATCAATGAATGAAATGTTGCAGTGGACACTTCAACAGCGATGTCATTGTGTTTTCAGGAACATTGAAGCTTTAAAAAATTCAGTCTATAAATGTTTTTAAATTTAAACGAAATTAATTTCTTGTTTTACAATTTAATTCTTCCTTGCCATGCCACCTATCCAAAAATTAATTATACCAAGTTAAGAAAGTCTCATAAAAGGAAATAACAAACATAACTTAAGCACATTTTACAGAATATTGTTAGTATTTGAATAAATTTTCGACTAATATTGGCCAGCAGTGATACTTGAGGTTGCCATTAAGCCGGCCTTAAATATGTTTATTTTCTGCCATATTTTCTGTTATCCCCGTAGGTATAAAAGTAGGCGTGCATGTTCCTATAGAAGTGTAGAAAAATTAATTTCTTTCTTCACGTAATGTGCCAACCAGAAAGGCCGATCAAGGTCGCTGCATGTGGGTGTAAATAAGCATAGGTATGTCTGTATTTTAACCAAATAATGATATGGCACTAAAAATTTTAGCATTCGAATCTAAAACTGTGTAAAAATGTATTTTTGTTATTATAATTTTCTATACTTAAATTCAGAAAGTTCAACAAAGGGATCTTACTATATATGAATAACATGTAAATTGTTGACTTAATTAAATTGAATTTTCGTATAAGGCTTTTTTCAAATCTAGTAATGCTTATTATAAAGGATATAATGAATATGGGGTCTGATTTAATGTAGATTTTTTATGATATCACCATAAAATTACATGCAATAAGTCACTTCATCCAGATAATTCACAGCATTAATTGTGATCCTTTAACTTTAAGAGTTTAAAATGCTACTGAATTCAATCTTTAAACTTGTTTTAAAAATTACATATTTTTTTTAACTAGAGAAAAAGAACCGCCTATCTTAACACTATAGTAATTCCCATCATTCATATATTCTTAGTGAAATAAAACCAGCTCGTTTTCCTATTTAACTGGGGTACCGTTCCTATGAGAAGTTAGTTCAGCCATGTAAAATATGTGGAAACTTATTTTCTAACAAACGACGGTGTTCAATTATAGAAATAATTATTCGGTTTAAGCTGTGCTCATAAGATTTATATTTCCTATAATATACAAAAAAAGGCTACGTAATATGAACAACAGGCAGAGCTATGTATTAAAAGTTTTTACAACAATTATATACACAAAAATAAATGAGGCATTTCTGTTTGAAGTAGAATTTATATACTGCTTTATTCTTTTGTATAAAGAAGTAATTAACTATTGTCATCAATAAGATTTCAACAAAATAAAAAAAAAATGCAATATTCCTGTGCAAGCACGCTTAATCACTGCGTTACACAAGCACAATCTAAATATAATTAAATTGTGTGAAATCAATAACAAAATACTAGACAACTAATTTTTTTTAAGTTGTGATTATTACTTGCAATGACTAATTAAGTTTACAATTTGAATTTGAGTATAGTTTTGCAACTATAAACTACTATTGGTGCGTCCCCCGGTGTTCACTAATTGAAGGTATATGGGTTTATGCTGCAACACGTGGGTCTACTATGTTGACGATTTCGGTTCGGTGGTAGCGATTACGGGTTCTCCCTCCTGTGGCCCTCATTGTGGTATTCTCAGATACTGACGACAAGCCACAGGCGTCTCTCGTCGCTCGTGACAACAGTTCGTCAGTTTCCAGGCTTCCAGGCTCCCGTGCACGAGGCTACAATCACTGGCCACTTGAATGAACTGGTCAAGCCGCAGGCACTGACATTAAAGGACATAGCCTCGCAACCGGGGAGCTTGTAAAATGCCGCTCTGGTTGTAGAGAGCGCCCGTGGTTTGTCGCTAGTGTCTGAGGATGTCACGACCCGCCCCGCAGGCGGGGGAAACCCGACAACACTCACGCCTACCGCCTACTCGTGGAGTGCATTTTAAAAGAGAAGCCTAAGATGTACATCAAGTTCTGTCCCTGCCCGAACACGCCCGAATATTAACCTTAGGCCAACCTCGGGATTTGTTTTATTTTTGCGCAGGAAAAATGAATTCAAGTATTAAAAGTGGTCGGTTAGGTTAGCTACATTAAAACACTTAAAAACACTATGGACGGTTAGTTAGGTTAGTATAGCTGCATTAAAATAAATAGAGAAATATAAATCTATATAAATAAACCCGAGGTTGGCCGAAGGTGAATATTCGGGCGTGTTCGGGCAGGGACAGAACTTGATGTACATCTTAGGCTTCCCATTTCAGAACCGAGCCCTGGGCGCATTAATAAGCCCTCGCGTCTCGGTCGTTCCTGGTGGAACCGGACGCGAAGGCCGCGAGATAATCGCCAGGCTACCGTGAAGAGAGGAAGGAGGGGACAGGGTGTCACAGTCGAAGCGATGCATCGATTGTTGGTCAGATATAATACCCCCCTCCACCCCTTCTTTCTCTCACTCCTTCGACCATCCACCCCTCGCTTGAGGTCAGCTTTCGCCCACTCCCCGCAACCAATAGACAAGTTGCAGTCGCGCGAATTAACGGGCTGCATACAAATGGCTCATGAAAGTACAATATTTCTGCATCGCAGGTGTGCGTCGGTGAGGGTTTTATTAAACATCTCTCTCTCTCTCTCTCTCTCTCTTCAGTTATTCCAACGACACGTTCTCGTGTGCCCTGTGGCGTAGAGACCTGCGCCGTTTTTATCTCTTTGTAAATGTAACATATGTATTCATGTTAAACTACAGATATTCGTAAATACTGTATATGAACATGTATATGGCTGTATCACTACAAAATAGTTTTTTTTTTTTTTTTAGCAACACTGGGATCGGATTCTTACCCCGGGCTTTCATGCTCTGTGTTGTCACAGTACCTCCAATAATTAAGTCATTCCGTAAACCGTTCCCTGCATATATTTCAAGAATTAACACATAAATAAGCATAGTTAATTCAAATTATTGAACTTTAATTTATCTTTTCCATGATTTAGATAAATTTTTGCTTGTATGAAACATTGCTAAGAATATAAAATTATCCGCCAATTTTAGCAGCAAATTCTTAGTATTATCTTGAAAAACGTATTTCATACATGCGAAAATAACCATAGCCATGTGTTGTACAAAGTCGCAATATCTGTATTGTAGTATTACCAACTATTTCATGGTAACTTTTTTTCTAATGGAATCTTTTGTATTTGGTTAAGAAATTTTTTTTCTGAGTGTAAAATTCCCGTTATTTTTTTGGAGAGAGGCTTGCTAGACTGCATAAGCCAATATCAAGGTAGAATGAGAAAATGTCACTGACTTAAATACATAATAGTGTGTGAAGCTCACACTGGTACGAGACAACAACGCGAATTTTCCTTGTGTCTAGTGGGCACAGGTTTCCACGTAAGGAGTTCTGTTTGGCGACGTATACCGCATTTCGCAAAAAAAAAAAAAAAAAAAAAACCGCAATAACGCTGTGTTGCCTGCCTTGCGCAGAATGTCAATTTTTTTTTGTTCCCCAGTCTTCTCTCGGGTCAGGCGACAGCTTGACTCTCGGAAACAACACAAGGGAGTTATTTGCAGCAGAGGAACGGAAAATCCCGTTTAGAACGGGATTCTCCAGCAAACGAAGTTTGATGTAAAGCACTGTCCTCTTTAAAGAGGAGGAACTGGTTTCCCTTCAGAGAGCGGGGTCAAATATTATATGTTCACTCCACGTGTTGTCACTTGCGTACCACTGCAGCATAGAAATCAGGCCACGCGCAAAATATTGTACACAAAAGCTCCCTGCTTGAAGCTCAATATGACGTTCTAGAGGACGGATTTTCACCTAGATGCAAACAACCCACACTCTTTCGCGAAAAAATTTGCCAGGAAAACAAAAACTGTTTATGCTAAACGATTTTTAAATATATATTACTTTTTTATATATAATGATATTTATTTATTCTTATATGTTCTAGGCTCATAAATCTTTGATAATGTTTTCTTGCAAACATCGTGGCTGGAGGTGTCAAAACACTCACTTATTTTTATTACATATAATAAGCATGTTATTTGATTATATGCTACAATAACACTTAATCTGTTAACGAAATAACTAATGCCGAAATTAAAATGAGATAAATATCAGTGGATTACTTTTTCTTCGTAATTTTTTAAAATGATGTCATAAAACAGGCTTACCCTCTGCAGATTTAGTATAATTAAATAAAAAACCCAATTCACGAACAACTCTGTTATTTTCAAAAATATTTCTAGATATTAAACTATTGTCTAAGCTTTATCATTACCGAAGCAATCTTATTTTAAAAGATTTTAAATGAACAATATACTCTTACTATAGTGAATAATATTTCTTAAGTTACTCAAAACCCACCTAGTTCGCTTTTGAGATATGTTTTTTTTTTAAATATCTAACTTAATCCATTGACAGGCAATAAATTATTTCACCAAAAATAAATCTCTATAGGTAGGGTGGGGCTATTTGAGTACCCTAACATTACAATCAAAAATTTTACATCTTAAATCGATTAAAAAAAAAAAATTTTGTTAAACATTGTAATTTCACTTATTGAATTACACGTATCTCAGTTATAGAAGTCGTATGTATCAAAATGCATACTACAGAAATAAAAGTCAATCCCATTGTAAAATATGTCAATAATAGAATATGAGGGGCTATTTGGGTTTCGCAAGGGGCTATTTGAGTCGTTAAAATTATATTTAATTCTGGAGTAAATGAGCTGTTAAATAACATAAATTGTGCTCGAAGTTATTTGCAAGTCCTTTTAGGCAATCTTTCACGTACAAATGTTTCCTACTAAATAAAATGTCCACTAAGACAATGTTTAAAAATTAAACAGAAACACGAGTTTCCATAGGCATTAAATGCATTTCCCACAAACAAACATTTTCTGACCAACAGCTCCAACACAAACTTCATGATACCAGCGAGCACATTGCTGACAAGCTATCCAGTCACCTTTCTTCAGCGATTCCAAGGAGTTATAACGTAGGCTACAAAAACTACATGGTGTGTTATCAGTTTCTTCGCAGTGCATTGATACTTTGTTTGGATCACCCTCAAAAGATGAATTTGTAGATATTTCACGTATATCTTCAGCTGTACAGTGAACACTTCTTGCAATGGAATTTTTCTTTAGTTTCTTGCCTGGTTGTCCTTTCAATAGTTTTATTTGCCTCTTTGCTCTACAGTCAGAAATATTATCTTTTGGTGTCAAAAGTCGAGATTTTTGTTTTCTGCTTCCTTGTTTTTTGTTACTATTTGTTTTAATTGGCGTTGAGAGAATCTGTGAAAAATCTGGAGACTTTGAAGTCAACTGCTTCGTGGTTAAAGTTACAGTAGATATCTCGGAGGAATCACGATCTTTTTGTGTAGAAGCAGATTCTCCAGAAAGTGGAGTCGATGAAATAGAGCTCTCTAGCCCAGGTGGTTATTGCTGTGTGCAGAATAGTGTCGATGGTAAAAATTTCTCTTCAGGGACTATTTCAGGATTGTATGGATATATTCCTGTACATTGAAAACCTTTTTCTGCAAGAGCTGGCGTTGCAGTTTTGAGCCAGGCCTTTTTGAACAGTTCCCCCAAATTGAACTTGCTGATTTTTCCAACTGGTTGGCTATGGATATACTGCGTGGCTTCAGCATGATAGTGTGTTTTGAGAGTCTTAAACACAGTTCTGTCCATGGGTTGAAGCACATGAGTTGTGTGTGGGGGCAGACAAAGAAGTTCAATTTCATTTTGTTCACAAAACTCCAAGCATTCGAGGGAGCAGTGAAAAGAATGTCCATCCAGCACGAGAAGACATTTTCCGGGAACCCTAAAAACATTCAAATGTTTTAACCAAAAGAGAAATATTTCCTCGTTTATGTACCCAGACTCCGACATTTTAACTACCGTTCCTGATGGCATGTGCTCGTTATACTCTTGTCGGAAACGAACACCCTTAAATATCACCATTGGTGGAATATACTGACTACTTGCACTGCATGCTGCAACTATTTTAACATTTTCCCCACGTTCTAAACTGGTGATGGATGTTACTTCTCTTTTCCCTTTTGGAGCTACAACTTTCACTGCTCTATTGTTCATAGGTAGGCCACTTTCATTAACATTATAAATGTTCTGAGGTTTACAGTTGACTCCAATTTTAAGAGTTGTAGTTTGAAGCAAAAAATAAAAGTCATTAACCGCATCTTTATTCACCCCTGCAGCACGAGCCTTTGAAAGTCCTTCGGGTTTTCTCAACGATAATTCAGGATGTGTTTTCATAAATGAAAGGAACCAATCTTTCCCTGCGATTCCAGATTCTCCCCATGGATGTTTTATACTATTTGACACAACTTACTTGTAAACAGCACGACGCACTCCTTTAGAATCACATCCTAATCCTCAGTTGGATAAGTTTATCAGTCTCAAAACAAGTTCCTTCTCTTGTTCTGTTGGGTGGCTAATTTTTTTTCTTTCTTTAAAGATATTCATGGAGGTGATGCTCATTGTACGATTGTCGAAGTCTTTCTGTATACACACTTCTCAAAGATTCATATGGTATGCTGAAATGAACTGTTGCCGCTCTCACACTTAAACGGCACTCCAACCCAGCTTTGGATGCTAAATTAAACTGCTTACTTGTCCACTTTAAATATGCACCAGTCCTTTTGTAAGTGCGAACCATCTGAAAAAAAGTGCGATAAAATTACATAATATGGTGTGCAACAAAACTTTTTCATATAAATGTAATGTAATATAATAAATATTAGCAAAAACCATCTTTACATTTAATAAATATATCTCTGGTATCACAACAATCACTTTTGTGTTGACCCAAATATCCCCAATGTTGACCCAAATAGCCCCATTGTTGACCCAAATAGCCCCAGAAAAACTACTCAAATAGCCCCAATTACTTTAAAT
Organism: Bacillus rossius redtenbacheri; assembly: GCF_032445375.1. Lineage (NCBI taxonomy): Eukaryota > Metazoa > Arthropoda > Insecta > Phasmatodea > Bacillidae > Bacillus > Bacillus rossius. The sequence continues at coordinate 15,130,322 of NW_026962010.1, forward strand.
CACAAAATTAGCAAACTATTCAATTCATTAAAAATAATTCTTGCTGTGAATATACTAAGAGACTCACAAATGCTTCCTCTATCGTTTTACACATAACACTTACGATAAAGTTTAATGTTACACTTGGATATCACTATTTCCCCGGGTATTAAAGTTAGAGTTTAATATTTCAAGACAGTGAGATGATTACCTTGCGCCGTTCGCCGCCCGTCCGTACACAAAATATCACATAACATCCGCACACAACATGTCCGTCTGCTCAGCACAACCTTCTTCTCGCTTCTAAAGTCCAGTCCGTGCCGATGATGCGCGGAGTTATTGCGCAGTAGCCGAAAATCTTATTTCGACTCAAATAGCCCCACGACCCAAATAGCCCCACCCTACCTATGCGTTTACTATGTTCGAGTATTATTTATTCTGAGGTTATTACCTTCTTCTATGTTTACTTCCAAACATTTATCTACATTTAAAAAAAACACAATTTAGCTCTATTTACCCACATAGCTATCTAAAAGAGAAATTTACACTAAGTTACATATTATGTAATTATTTCTTTGAAGCTCATTTTCGTGTCTCGTAATCTAAGAGGTATAAAATTTGTAATGTTTTTAAAAAAACAATATTATTAAACTTTTCACCCTCCTTAGGAGAATAATTTCGGAAAACAATACAAAGTTGTTAGAGGTTTGAATCCACAATATTATTATTCTATAGCTTATTTTCTGCTCAGTTAACTTAAGAGATTTTTAAAATTATTATTGAAAGATATTTACTCCCATTTTTAATTGGGAGTAGATTTTTTTGTTATGTACACAGCATAGAAATTAAATTTAAATAAAATTGTTACCGATATAGAGTTTGATTTAAATACAATCAGTTGTCTTGCCTAATTTAAAATAGACAGACAAATATAATAATGAGTGATGGCATTTTTATGTAAAGTTGTAGTGGCATGGGAATGACAATATTAGCCTACTCATTTAAAAAGTAACCTTTATAATTTCAGTTTTATTTTAGTTTAATATTAGGAGATTATAAGATTCAGTTTAGTGGTATAGTGTTGCATAAAATAATTAAAACTGAACACCTCCTTTCTGATTCAAAAAACCTAATGCAATCATAACATACGGCTCACTCAAAAAAACGTGTAGAACTTTGTGTGTTCTGGTTGTGTTGATGAGCACTGATATAATTTATGAATAAATATATCAAATATAAATGATTTTTTGTGAGGAACATCGCCCACGTAGCAAATTAAAAAAAAAACATTAAAGAAGTAAAAAAATTAATCAATTTGAACAATTTAATTTTTCTCACTAGTTTTACAAAAACGTTAACTTAAATGAATTGACACGAACATTTACTTACATATTATTATTACTTATTGTACTTATTACTTTGTTGATTACTTGTTAAATATTCTCCACTGGAATATGTTAAAACCTTCTAAACATTTTGGTGACTATTTGTAAGTTCACAAATTTATCCGTAATTTACAGAGATATTAGTGAAGAGTCACAGATTTAGAACTTGGAACGAGATTTAAGGAAGAATACAATTTTATTCACATAAATGTCAAACTTAAATGGTAAACTAAAAAAATCTATCTAACAATATTGTTATTTTGTCCTTATGAATAACTTGAACAATTATTTACGTAACAGAGCTGCACTCACAGTAAGCGTATTACTGCTAACAGAAACCAGAAGAAACCAAAAATTTGATTAATAAAAATTATTTGCATTTATATTTACGTGGTCGGCAGTAATTACTTCAAAATAACAATTACATTTTTCCTTAGAATTTGACTACTCCTATACATTAATGCTCAAAATGGATTGTACAAACATATTTACAAAAAAACAGTAAATTTTGAATCTTCACAAGAGCTTCTCACTATACACTAAATTTAAAAGTCTGCAATACTAAGACCTAAATTTAAAAAAAATCAATTACAAAATTAAGATTCTAAATAAAGGGATGACCAGAAAAAGTTTTGTCTAGTATATAAAAAAAATTTAAGTTCAGAATAAAATGACACTGTGTTGTTGATATTCAGGTGTAAGGACCGTTTGTCCCAAACCACGACCCCTCGACCACTAGGGCCTATACTGTTACATCACTCGCCGTGAGGTACACGCAGTTCCCGATGTGGAGATGCAGCAAGTGGCCTGCTAGTGAGACCCTCTTTCCCCGCGGTGCTCCACGCCACTTCACTAACACTCGTGACTGTCTTAGACACACTCGTTATGTCTCTAACCACTTCTATATTGCACCGTGAGGACAGTTTGTTACTATCATTGCCTCGATGATTCCCCTCGAGAAGACCCAACAATGTGTTCACTCGTTTATAAATGATTTCGGTGTCGGGTCTGTGCACACACGCTGCGCGACCCACGTTCCTGTCTTTGACCAACCAGCCCTTCCTCCAAGCTTCCAGATGTGTTTCTTGTACCTGTTTTGCGCTCACTTAGTCCTCCGTCTAGCTCCCCCCCCCCCCCCCTTCCCGACCGTCACTCGCACGACGAGTTACCACTTACAGTCGTCGGCGGGTTTGCTAAAGACACATCCGGGTACTCTCCTCACCAATTACTCTCGAATACCGAGGAGCGAGTTTTCGGTAATTTACTCGCCGAGCGAGTTCACTACTCGTGGAGCGAGTTACCTTCTTTGCTGGTCTTTAAATGTTCGACCTTGGCTGCTTCCTCTGGTCATGGGCCAAGTTCGCGCTCAAGAAATGCAGAAATGTCTCTTACCCTCGTTGAGGCTATCTCCGCACTTGAAGACTTCGTAGGTCTCGGGCAGCGTGGCGTCTTCTTCCCGGGCGATGCTCAAGGCAGCGGCGGCGCAGTGGTCTTCCGGTAGCGAGAGTGGAGTGCTCTACCTTGGAGGAGTCGCCAGCGAGTATGCATGGTCGCTCGGCTCCAACGAGCTTCGCCGTCCAGAACCACCCAGAACATTCTTTTTTAGTCTGGCAAGCCTGCTCCGTCCCGGCCACGTTTGACGACGCGACGTGGAAAAAGTCGGCTTGAATTAAGGTGGGTTTACGATTGAAAATTAAGAATTAAGAATTAAGACTTAGTCGTGTACTTACCATATGACTCTATGTAAACTAGTGGAATGGTTTATGATTGTCGTGTGTGAATTTTGACGGGTCGTGTGCGAACCATATGATGACTTAAGACTTAACAGAAATGGTTATATTTTATATTTTTCGTTAAGACTTAAGGGAAGCGACCAATCACAACAAACCGGAACCTTTCAGCCGGAAGTTTATGTCTTGGTATTGCACCGAGCGAGGCAGTATTTTTGGTTAGAATTCGTATATTTGTAATTTGTAATCATCATCCATTTCGAAAAATAGATATCCCATTTGTCAATAACCTATTTCAAACCTGCTTCTCCATTTCGAATAATGGCTGACCATGTGTTTTGTGCTGTGATTGGTTGGAATTAACGACTTTTATGTCAATCATAAACTGGAAAATGTAGTTTTGACTTAATCGTGTGCTCGATGTTAAGTTATAATCCTTAAGGAAATCAATCGTAAACCCAGCTTTACTCCTTGCAAAACACTCTGCAGACAACGTTACAAACACGGATGTATGGCGGTTGGTTTATCACCAGGCGTAAACTACTCATTAAACAGATGGGTTAGGAAGAAAGTAACGGGTGTCTGTTTACACCTGTAGCACATATTTAAGACTCTTTAAATTGCCACAAATTTGTTGTTTAAATTTTAAGAAAACGTTTAGGGATTTAAAAACGGTTTAGTATACCTAAGTTGTGACTGTTCACACAAATAATTTAAAATGCAGTGACAAAAAATTAGTTAGATCAAATTAAAGTTTTATAAATATTTTGAAATCACACAAGCAAATTTTTTAAACTTAATTTAATAATTCTAATTATAATATTTATAACTGTTTATTGTTAGGATAATTCTTTAGCACGACAAACACGGACAAAGTTTAGAAGAGTCTATTACACATTTATATTCGTTCCTACGCCATAAAATTGTTAAATCACCACTGGAAACTAAAATTTTGCCTTGGCACAAGTAAATCTTTACGATTGTGCAAGAAAAAAAAAATTAATATATTTGACCAACGACGTTGTGCTGACGACTGCAGGCGGACCCAAAGTCAGGCAAACGCCTTTCAACTATGTTTATTTGTAGAAGATTTATTTTGAAGGAAAAAAACTTTAAGATAATACGCCAGCTACGTTCAGGAGCAGTGAATGATCTAGGATTTTGGTTTGGGAGGGGTTTGACCCAGCTAAGGCTAGGCTTTATCAAGGCAAACACTAAAACAATAGTGGACCCAGATGCTTTTGGAGGGGGCTTGAGCCCCTTAGCCCCCCTCTGGATCCGCTACTGTTCAGGTGTTTTAACTATTTGCATTCACGGAGCAAGATGTTTTATTGTTACACTTCATGTTATCCTGATTTTTATCTCGACTATACTGAAACATTTCCTCAATAAATGAACTAAGAATGTAAAGTGTGTAAAACCTTAGCTCTTGGTGTATGGCGTTTGGTGTTAGTAATTGCGTGAATATGATGGAAATGTACAACAGACCGTTGCTGACGAGTCCTGCTATCTATGGCGTAAGGCCTGAACCAAAGATATCAATGAAAAAAGAAAAACGTTATCGTATTAACTGTTTAATGTGTTTCACAATAAGAGCAGTATTTTAATAAAATTTATTTTCGGAAATTGGGTCCAAAGCCGGGGTTAAGTAATTTGTCAAACCTTTTTCGCTTTTACTGGAGCCGTTTAATAATGGTCTATAATTTCGGTGTGCTAATCGAAAGTTTCAAAATTCAACGTAGCGACTGTGCTTCTTTCTGCGCATTGTGATGCAAACGATTCTGTACGATTACAACAACGAATCCTAGCGACAAGTGCGGAAAGTACGCGTGATTCGCGTCGAGAAATGTACTTGAAAATAATTTTTACTCATATTTATTACACTTGTGATAAATTATAAAGAACCATACGTTAAATTTTGTGTTCGGGGCCCGAGTTCCGTACTTTAGGTTCATTAGCAACATTATAAAAACTAAATTTGCTCTTTAACGAGGTTGGTCGTCACACATCATTTGCGAATATTGAAAGATTCGCCCACATTTTTTTTTACTGTACATTCCTGATTGGATTTAACGAATGATAAAGAAATTTCTTAAAAACCACGGTAGTTATATCATATTTGTTTTAAAAAAACGTTAAAATTGTTAAAGGTGTGTAATATTATATTGCTTTAAACCTATAATCAAAGTTCAAAAGTTTCGAAAAATTATCGCATATTTAACGTAACTAAATTAGGTTTTTATAGTGTAATTAGTTGCAATTTTCAAGGCTGTTAAAATAACAGCTATAATTATCTGGGATTGAATTGTGTTCAGAAATAAAATGCACGACGAGCCTTGCTCTGCCGAGGAGGCTGGGACGCGCCGGCACAACCCGACCTGAAAAGTGCCGGCAAGCCGAGAGCCCGCCCCGGCAACTGGAGACAGCGCCATTAGCCCCGCGCCAAAACCTTACGCCGATTTATGGCCCGCGCCGCAGCTCCGGAGAGCCGCCTATCTTTTAAATTAGGGCGCCTGGCGCGGGAGGGTGAGGAGGGGGTAGGGGGTAGGGATCAGATCCTCGGCGGTGAGGCCTCTGGTTGCCCCGCCCGGCTGACAGCCGGCGGGATGTATGCCAGTCCGCCTCGCTACACCCCCCTCCCCCCCCCCCGGGTCAAGGGCTCTCTGGCGGCGAGTGGCGGGAACCACCTCTCAGAGACATCGAGTCTCGTCTTCTGCAGAAATATGAAATATCTCTACTTGAGGACCAAACCAGCCCAATTTCAAAAACAAAAATCAGCCACTTAAACAAAACGGTTCTTTAAAAAATATCAATGCTTAAAAAAAATTGGTTGTCTGTAAAGTCGGTTTACGGACGATAGTTTAACGTGACAACGTCATAACAAAACATTGATGAAATGATTGCATACTTTTATGAATAAAATTGAATCGTTTTTATTGAATTATCACTATTTTGTATGGATACAAAGAAGGAGTGAAGTGAAATCTACGATTTAATTGATAAATTTACTTTTATTTGCACCCATTAATTCAAATATGTTTATTACTTTAACGAATAGATTATTTTAACTATATTTTTATACATGTTTGCGATTTAACTTCTTCTTCTAATCTGTGTTATTCTGTTAAGGATAGGACGATGATAGGAAAAGTAGGAAACGAATGGGAGTGTTTCAAGTTTAATGAGCCTCGAAACAGTCAAATCGATGGTTTTTCCTTTTGAGTGGAAGAGAGATAGATGCGGCGCAAGCGTACAATGAGTGTAACGGGACAAATCGTAACGGGACAAATCGTAACGGGACAAATCGTAACGGGACAATGTGCGTAACGGGACACTTTTACGTGCGTGAAGCCGGCGTTCATCGATTTATTATACGTTGTCACGTCAAAACAAACATTTATTATAAATATGGCCACCCAGAAGAAACCAAATTGGTTACATTTTTTTTCCAGTAGCCATATAAATTTAACTTTTTATCTGAAAACATGTTTTTTCTCGCTGGACTTAAGCTTAAGACGTTTAAAGAGCATAAATAAGTTGTTTTAAGTAAGTTTATATGTTATGATAAGGTAGAACACGCAATTTTAACACGCAATCTTCTATAAAAAATAGCCAAATTTGTACTTTGGCTCGTTTGGTTTTAGGGTATAAATATTAGTGTACAGGATACCGACATAACTCTATAAACAAGCTTATTTAAATTTGTAATTTATAATGTTATTTCACATAGGAAATATATTATTGAATGTTATTATAAATAATCGAACTATTTTTGCACTGAAACTCACACAAACTAAACACTGCGATAATTTTCAAGCACAACAATGTGCCAACAACATGCTCGATGATACGCAAGCCAGTAAAATTAAATACCTTACCATAAAATTGATTCTTCTAAATAAAGCATGCGTTGACCACACGATCAGAAGACCAGAAGCACCAGTTGTTTTTTGAATACTCCCTATATTTTAAAATTTCTTCTGAAAGGACTTTAGCTATTTTATTGCACTTTTGGATTCGTTAATTTTTCTATAATTTGCTTCTGAAATAATTTTTTTGTTTCGACCACACTAAACTGAAACATAGTGATAGGACGAACATAAATGTTTCGCTGTCGGCAGCCAGAGGCAAGATGTGTCGTTAGCGCCGTCAGCGCCATCAACGAGGCCAAGCTTTCTTCAGTGATTCATGCAACGGGGAATTTTTATTTATTCAAATTCTTTGACTTTGCAGTTTTGCATTGTTTGCCATTGAAAAAGTTAAGTACATTAAAATTAATATGAAGAGCATTGATTGCGCACAATAACAAGCAAAATAAATCAAAATAAATTCCAACTATTGAATATTCCATTTTCTTTCCCATGGTTTAAATAAATAATGGTCAACGAAACATCAATTAATATACCTAATTTTGATTGAGTTTTTATAGGAAAAACTTGGCATTATCTAGGGAAAAAAAAGTATTGTAAATATATGCAAAAAAACCATAGCCATGTGTTGTACAAATTAGCAATATATTGCTTGTACTTATTCAAACTATTTACAAAGGAATCGTTTGTAAAAGCACAGCTTTTTTTTTTTCTGTGTTGAACCTTCGCGCCGCATTACTGCTGAAAACTTATAATATTGCTGGCACCCAATATGTATTATCGTTGAGACATTTCATATAACCTTTCACGGACTTATTACTCATTGACTGCAGTATTGACATTAAAAGAACCTTTGTTTAAATTGAATCATCTTAGGCTATAGAAAATAATGTGTTGTGCGAAACAATTGAAATTCAAAACAATAATAAACTCATATTTTTTTCTCTTCTAGAATGAGAAAAGTACGCCAAAAAATAATCCGTGAATAAAAATTTACATTTGAGTACTAATTGCTGTAAAAAGCTGCAAGAAGTATTTAAAGTATCAGAGAATAGTACTGTACTTCTGTTATTACATTCCTAGAAATTATATCCAAGAAAATGCTCTTAAACTCAATGCTTTTATTCACAGATTGATTATTTATTGTAAGTATTGAAATGTTTATGGTATCATAAAGCTGAAACGCATAGTTTTGAGCAGTTATTTCAAAACTTAATTATAGAGCAAATGAATTGTGCATCACAATGGATACTGAAAAACACTCGTTTTTTTATTCTGTAAATTCCTTTCGTATTATGTGGGATAGCATAATTTGGTTTCAATTTGTTTTATATTATGTGTATATATATATATATATATATATATATATATATATATATTGCCGTTGTGGTCGAGTGTAATAAGAAAGCTGGCAAAATAACTTGTAAAAAACACAACACCAAGTCGTCATAAAGTTTCTCTTTGAAATATTTTGTCCATGTAGTGTAGCAGTGTCAATTTACAATGTAACCCAATAAGGTTTGGTTCAACAGATATTGATTTTAGCGTCTACAAATAATTAACTGGCCGTTTGACTTACATCGTATAAACTTGTTCATTAATTATTGTAGGTTTTGCTGGAAGTTGGACGCAAGCATTCGATATTTTGTCCTCCTCGTCACATGATCCTTGGCGTGCATGATCACCGAGACCATTCTTATGTGATTAGGTAAAATCGAGTAGATATAGTGAGGCTGTGGCACAATCCCCAGTGCTGTTTGTTAACATAACCGTTTACGTTGCATTAATTCTAAAAACCAAAATGAATGTTTTGTTGTTTCGGTAATTGCAGTATATTTATATAAAAAGAATTATATATTAACATAACGTTTGGACATTAAATCAGGTTTTTTTTTATTTTATTGGTTTCTAATCTATTATGATAAGCACTTTAGGCCGACTTACAAATCTATTAAATAAACAATCACACTCTAAGAGAACGTTCTTCCACAAACCAAAATATTATTTTACATCCCACATAATTAAAAAGAACAATTATAACCTTTTTAAAATATGGGTGTTCAGTAAATATTATTTAACTAGTTATGTTTAAAAATTATGAATATACAAACAATTTAACTTTTTATAAAATAAATATTTGTTAAAAATTAAATTTTTTTTTAAAATGTGCAAATGAAAATTATTACAAATATTCGCCTATGAAATGATAAAAATTATTCAACGATAATTCTTTTTCATGAAGATCATCTTAAGAACCTTCATTGTGTGTTAATTGTCTATGATCATTCAATAATATTCCGTGCAGTGAATGGCATCTATGTTGGCAGTAAATTTCGTATGAAGGTGCTCAATTTAATTAAGTTTGAAATAACATAAGCATGCCACAACTCAAATGTACCTTAACATCTATTTGCGGTCAATGTAATGAAATTATTTGCGTTGTAAAAGTGACAAAACAGTGGTTGGTAGATTCATTTTTGTAAGTGGAGGCCAACAACTTGAATTATATGAAACTGATGTACGCGACCAAAACTTGGCAAACTAAGCCACGGATCGCTACTTTATCACTGAGAAATCCTGAAACTATGGCCTCGTCAAAATGTGACGCAATGCCCCCATGCATATCATCTTCCCGCCACGGACTCGGCAGCAATGCTGGAGGAACAAAAGCAAAGAGCAATGGAAATCTTAAACTGTAAGCGCATGAGAACCGAATTCATACAGCGTTACAGTGTCATTCAGTTGAGCATTTACATAATTGTACATTTACATAGAATGTCTGCATACTAGAAGTGAAAACAATGGAATTAATATAAATTAAGTTTTAAAGATGGATTTTAAAAGCTCGTTGGTAAGATGGAAGCAAAGGGAAATTTTTTAGAATGGGGAGGCAAAGGCATTCGTAAGTGATGAAATCTTTAGATAAGCTTAAAAGTAAAGTTTAGTTTATAAACTCTTTGATAGAGTGATAGGTCCCATATGCCCTAGCGACTATGGCAGTATATACCGGTGCCAGATCTGCAAAGAAAACGTACTGTTGATTATTGCCGACACTTAAATACCTTTCAATGAAATTCCCAGGGCTGGAGGTGAATAAATAAGAGTTGACCACAATAATTTAAAGAAGAATACAGCTCCTTCCGATTGGAGTGTTGGGCTTAAAACCCACTGATAATATCAAGTTTGAAGGTCACCTGTGTTGATCTGAGTGTTAACCATGCTAAGCGGAAACGCTTCGATATACGTAGTTGTCTTCCTGCTGACAACACCACAGTGTTACCTCCACAAAGCGCCACAACTTCCCAGTGGAATTAAATAAACGAGGATGGTAATGTGGAGTTTCAATAAGCCTCCCACCAAAGCGGTCGCGGTTTGATTCCCGCCGGGTGTAAACCTGGTGATTTCGCAACTGAGTCATGGGTCGGACGTTGCAGTGAGCCTGTAGGTTTTCCTTGTTGTGACCCCGCTTCCCCTAGCAATTCACTCCACAAATGTTTCTTTCTCACCTCATCACATCACATTGTACCTCGCGAAACCAATGCGGACTAGACGTTTAGCCTCAATTCATTCATTGAAAACAAGCACCCAGCTTAGTTCTAAAAGTTTTTCGAAACAATTTATTAGCAGAAAATAGAAGTCTGTAGCTTAAAAAATGTATTGTAAATTTCTTATTATTTCAATTTTAAATTTCTTTAGGAAACCGTCAAAGATTTGTAAACGTACAATACTTGTTTGATAACACTCCAAACAGAAATGTAAAGATAAATAATATCTACTTAATGTTAAGGAATTTTAAAAAAAATTCTCACAGTTTAGCACTGGTCTTAAACATAGTGTTTGAAGTGTGTGTGTGTCATCTGACTGGTCTCCAAAGCAACAGTTCACGATGCAGTCTAACTTGCAAAACCATTCATGATTTTGGCGTTCGATCCTTGACGACCACGTGCATTTTTTTTCTTCAATCACTGCTATTTAGAACAACCGTGGCAGAATGATGCGTGGACAGTTGGTAGTACATGAGACTACTGTACATTCGAGGCAATACACGTGACTGTAAATTTCATCGCAAGTGGAGCGGAAATATTCATGTCATAATACATATATATTTGTTAATTTGTAAATTTATATGAAAACCACTGTATCACTTCAAAATAGTTTTCGTAGTAATAAGCAATGGCGTATTTCCAAAAGCTTACATCAAGTCATGCACTCCCATTGCACATATCTTTCAAAGACAGTACCCTGAACAGCTTTCTGGTATTAACTGCGCACATTAATAAGCATGACACAACATAATATAGTCCGATTATTCGATTTTAGAACATTAAATTTTCTTTAACAGTGGCATAAAAAAAATTATGCTTGAATGAATGTCAATAAAAATATAAAATTACGAGGCAATTTTCGAAAAAAATAACTATAGTCATGTGTTGTACAAAGTAACAATATCTTTCCTGTAGTATTGGCGATTGGTTTACAAAGCAATGTCTCGTGAGAGTGTGTTGTGTGTAGAACCGCGGCGGCACGCGGGTGCTCAAGTTGCTTCCCTCGGTCTGGTTCCCGGGGAAGCAGGCGATGAGTTCCCCTCGCCCGGCCAGGAAATGAAAACGCGGCCCTGCGCGGTGGGAGGCGGGTCTCTGCTGGTGTGTGAAGGGTGAAGTGTGAAGGGAGAAGGGAAGTGAAGGAGCCCTACACCATCGCTGGCTGGGGCAGCTCGGCGTGGAGGAGTCTGCCGAGACTGCTTCCCGCCGTGACCCTGCACTCAAGGACAAGGATCGTTCCAATCAAACAAACATTAGTTTGTGTCCAGCGAAGCAGTAGTATGTAAATGGGCATCCGAGCGCAGGCTTCAGGCTGAGAATTGAGGAGTGTGACGTCACGGTGGTCATCTTGTGTTGTGACGTCACGGCGGCCATCTTGGATGGATGTGACCTTGACCTTTGACCTTGACCTTGACCCCGGCGGCCATTTTGGATCCGCCATCTTGGATCCGCCATATTGGATGACGTCATTGTGTTCTCGAAAATTCCGGCGATGTGTTTTCCGCCATATTGGATGACGTCACTGTTGCATTTTCCGTTACGGCCGCCATCTTTAACTTTTTTATTTATTATCCGATTTCAACGAAATTTCTTTTAAAAATTATTAATAAATGCATTTAAAAAAATTTTAATAATAAATAATTTTAAAATTAACAATTACGACACGGAGTTTGGAGTCCTCGGTTCGAAACCGACGGGTGCAAAAAAAATTAAAAATGGCGACCGATCCTTCCCTCACAGTGGGTGCTGGCAGACTGACCCCCACCACTTCTTACCAATGCATAAACGAACTTACACCCCCCCCCTCCACCACCCCCCCCCCCACCACCATAAAAAAATTATGTTTTTCGCACACGACGATCCACCCCTCCCCTTTTTTATTTTATTATTATTTTTTCATCGTAATATCCACCCTCCTCCACCACTACTCTAGTTTTTTCCCCTCCCTCCCTCACTTTACCGTCATTCCCACCCCTACCCTCCTCCTCACCCCTATTCTACCTTTTAAAGTATAAATACCGGCCGCAGGACCCGGGAGCCGCCAGTTTTTGCCTCAGTTCCTCCTCACCAGCATCGTGGTCCTTGCAGCAACTAACATGTCAACGAAAAAATCAATCTATGACCCATGGATGCTGGAGTCCTCGACGCAAATACGTAGTGACGATATGAGCGATGAAGAAGACGAGGAAACATACCTTCACAACTGGTATGCCATCGAGTGCTGCAGACGACAGGGACGTCGCTGGTCGCGAGACGAGCCACGGGGTCGATCCCCCGATCGTGACCTCTCACCAGTGGAGTCTGCCCGTCAAGTGTTTGGAGAGGCGGGCTCTCGTCAGTTCGTGAACCATGAACCATCACGTGAGGCGTCATTGTCCCACACCACCATTGCTGGTGCTGCCCGAGAGCCTGATACATCTCGTGACGGATCTCCATCTTTGTCATCTCCCACACCGTCGAGACCATTAACGCCACTAACGTCAATTGCATCACGCCGAATGTCAAGTTCTGCAATGTCTACACCGTCGCCATCGCTACCTCATCATCATCCCGTGTCGAAGTATACGGATAGCCATCGCTCCATACCAGAGTCCACAGAAGAACAGTGATCTGCGTGACGACAAGTATAGCGTGAAATATTTACAGTGTTCAAAGTTTGAGACACCTTGCTGTCGTGAACTGTGTCCCGTGGCCAGATCAAAACTATTGTTTGACGCTAACTTTAACGCGGCAATGCATATTCATAGGCAATGCAAAAATTAACCGTCATATACTTTATAAATATATTTATTTTGATGTTGTATATTTTATGCAGTGAATCTTTTTAATCAAAACGTGAACGAAGAAAAAAATAGCCATGTTCTTACAACTATTTTGTTTTTTGCATCTTTGTTAAAAAACTTTGTAATCAAGAAATATTTTTTTAAAAATGTATATCTACAAAACTAAATTAAAATTCTTATAATGTTTTTGATGTTAAAGTATGTATAAAAAAACTTTTTAAACAAATGAATATAAAAAAAATAATTCTACGTCTAAACGGTACGAAGAAGGTACTTGGTAGGGGGGAGGGGGAATTGGGGCAAAAACTAATGTGTGAGCGATGTATATATATATGTATGTATGAAACGCAGAGAAAATAAAATGGAAAAAAAAAACTTTTAATGTTTGTGTTTTATCGTAATAATAAATCCTCCCAAGTCACTATACACACATTGTTTTTAAAAACAAAAAAATATCTCTTCATGTTTATACTTGAAAAAAAAAATTATACATATTTATACTTGTAAAAAAAATTAATTCTTTTCAGCTTTATACTTGGAAAAAAAATTATTCATCTTTATACTTGGAAAAAAAATTATACATATTTATACTTGGAAAAAAAAATTATACATCTTTATACTTGGAAAAAAAATAAATTCTTTATTACTTTATACTTGTAATAAATATTAAAAGTTATTCTTTATAAAATAATTTTTTAATATATTGTTAGCACGTGGCGACCAGCACACGAGTCCTTGAAGAGGACGTTAGGTCTCTGCCCCCAGCGCCGGGTCCCACGGTTCGGCGAGCCACATGGAGGGGGAAGATGCACCAGCATGGTCCAGGGGAGAGGAGGGGAAATTTTTGCAAACTAAGATTCCCACCACCTCCACCCCGCCTCCACCGCCGCGGCCAGGGGACGCCGGACCCCCACCACCGCCGCGAGCGCTGTGGAGGGGGTAAAAGTCGCCTCACTGTCCGGCCGACCGCGTAACGGAGCAGCCGTGCTTCTCGCACGCTCCCCGCATGACGCATATATACACGTACAGAAATTAAAAAAAAATACAATTTATTACATACAAAGTTTTATTTATACAAAATATGTTTTACACACACAAGTATTTAATTTAAAAAAAAAAAACTCATTGTTTTAAAATATCCTTTTCATCAATCCACGAGTCAAACTCTGGTCCATGATGCAACCATCGTATTAAGGCCTTACCCTTCTTACGCCGTAACACTTTTTCAACGAGAAAAGTATCTGGAAATTTAGTTTTCATAATCTCTTCTCCATAAAACGCCCCTGTTATACGTTTTCCTTTCAGATCCTCGAGAAAATAAGTACGCGGATACGTATTTTTTATTCTACATACACGAAATAGTTCACCAGTCCAATTCCCCTTGTAAAGTCTGTGAAAAATTCCGCGATTTTTCGAAATCCGCACAATGTCGCCGATATTCGCTTTTTTCTTTCGCGAATCTAGTATATTAGTCTTGGAGTACACAGTTCGAAGCAGTCGATTGTCCTTTACGTCCTTTGGCTTCATTTTCGTTGTAGAATGCACAGTAGAATTGTATTCTCGTACCAGTTTAGGAAGTAAACTCAGCCACTTGTAATTACCGTTCACTGTAAAATTCCTATACAGTTTATTCTTCATCGTACGAATCACTCGTTCTGCCATTGACGCTTTGACACCGCTAAACGTAGAATAATGCGTAATGCCAAACTTTTTCATCAGTGCCTTGAATGATGCATTGTAGAATTCTTTCCCGTCGTCCGTCTGCAGTATCGAAGGTCTTCGTTTATGTTTCAAAATATCCGCCATGGCATTCGTAACTTCCACGGCGGTTTTCCGTTTTAAGGGTCTAGCCCACAGGAACTTTGAATAAGTGTCTATGACTATGAGAATGTACCTGTAGCCCTTGTTCACACGCGAATACTCAATCATCTCGATCAGGTCAGACTGCCAATTGTCGTCTAATCCTTTGGTTTTTATTTTTCTTCGCGGATAATTACGTCTTGTGGGTTTATGCAACTCGCCCGCAATGGCAAACTTTGACATGATCACTATTCAATATATCCCGCTTCCCGTAATTCTTCAAGTATGGAAGTGATTTCGTTGGTGTGCGAATTATTTCCCACGCTCTGAGATGCCTGTAGCAGTCTAAGACGATCAACTATTTCATTGGGGTCGTCATAATATACATAGTCCAATTTTCTACCAGTGTCGAGTTTATAAATTCCGGCCCCTTCGATGTCTAAGAAAAGACTAGCTATCAAAGGATATTTCTCATGTTCATAATCTTTGAATCGACCTGTTTTCGGGTCATTTTTCACGTAAACGGCGTTGGAAGCGTCTAGCAATCTTCTATATTTTCGCAAATCCACCTCTGAATATCGTCGCGGTTTTTTACGAAACAAAAGTTCGCATAATCCGCGAGTAAGTTTTATCACCTCTTTTCCACATTCAATATTATCGCCGGACACGAAATGTACTTCCTTCGAACCAAGGACCCATTTACTACCTCGTTTATGCACGCCATACGTCGCGTCGCTGTTTCGAGGCACAGATGAGGCCAGGTACTCGCTAGCGAGAGGACCGACTTCGAAACCCTTTTTATTTCGAGGTTTCTTCCTAAAAGTTCGACCGACACGAACTTTGTCTTCGCTAGTAGATACGTTGGAATCGTCTGTTAATTGTGGACTCCGCTTGCGTTTGCCCGTGGACGTAGTTTGCGGCTCCTCTTTTACTTCGATTTTAGTCGGTTTCTCGTTTTCGACGCCCCCTCGCCTGGCTATGAAACTATCCAGACGCGCACTCAAGGGCCTCAATTTTTCCTCTCTTCGAACCTCGTCGCTTAATCTATGTTGCTTGGCGAGCAAGTACTTTGTTCGTATGGCCTCGATGACATCGTGCAGTTGCTTAGCCAAATCGGTGTTAACATCCATACTGTTTATCTCGAAGCACCTTAAGACCCCAGACGTAAATTAAGTTTTGACAGAAGCGACTTTAGGTCGTCGCGTCTTTGTGCATTCGATACTTCGATCATGTCGCGAATTCGAGAATCCGAAGCTTCCACGCGCTGGTCTATGGCTACGAGGTACACGAATATTTCGTCCTTTGCGCGTTTTATTTCCTGGCCGAGTAGCGAAATGTATTTACGTATTTCATCATCATGTTTCACGGTGCATAGTTCGGTACGCGGAGCTCCACTGCTACGTCCAAATTTCGAAATGCTATGATTCATGTTTGACGATAAACTGATCGAAACCCTGTCTGTACCTGCCCTTATATAGAGGCCAGTCCTTTACGATGACTAGAAATCCGTGTTCTTCTTTCCAACACAAGGAACACATGTCTTTAAATTCCTGAAACGACATGTCGGTGTTTACGTGATCGTCGTAAGCATGACGTAAATTAAGTTCGTCCATGCGAAACAAAACTATTACATTCGCATTATCACGCAGCAAATGTTTGGGTATTCTACCGTACGTCTGACACAGGTATACGCAGTCTACCTTAGCGTGTCTACCCATGGAAAAGTACTCTTGTATTACGCCTTGTTTCTCACAAGCCACATCATCGAACACAAACACGGAATTAGGCTTTGCTTCGTCGGTAGACACCACATCGGTATTATCGCTAAACGGAAAATACTCCAGACCATCCACCGAGCGAAGAACAGCGGCCAAGCGCTGGTACTTTGGCTGTTGCAACGACTTGGAATACAAGTAAACGTTCTTGAACCGAAGACCGTTTGGCTCCTCCAGTAAACTCAGTAAAACACACGTCTTGCCGCAGTTTGACGGTCCTGCTATGATGCAACGTACGGTGGACGGTAATAATATACCATGTCGTGATTCACGACCGATAGTTTCATCGTCTTGCGTAATGCACACTGGCAAACAAACATCTTGCTTGACTACCTCCATCGTACTGACGAAAATTCTATAAGAGAAATCGTATTTATTGATATTAGGTCAGTTGCATGTAATGTCTCGAAGAGGCAGGAACAAACAACACATTGGTGCGGGACTCGTAAACTCGCTGATAAACAATCTACCATTCGAGCTACACATTCCCGGCTACAGATTTTGCGGCCCCGGCACGAAACTAGCGAAAAGGTTAGCTCGAGGTGACGTGGGAATTAATTCTCTCGACGAAAAGTGCAAGCAGCACGATATCGCATATTCATTAAGCAAGGATCTGGAATCTAGGCACCGGGCCGACGAGATATTGGCACAGGAAGCCGAGGTAATAAGCAAATCGCCGGACGCGGGACTAGGAGAGAAAATCGCGGCCTGGAGCGTATCTAAAATCATGAAGGCAAAGACGAAATTAGGAATGGGTGCTCGTCGCCGGACCAGGTGTCGCAAGATCAAGAAGCGCAAGACACAAAGATCCAATAAGAAAAAGGGCGGGTTTTTACCGCTGCTGGTGCCTGCTATAGGTGCACTAGGCGGGATCGCAGCAGCCGCGGCAAATATCGCTAGAGCAGTCAACACTAGCAAGAACCAGAAAAATCAATTAAAGGAAGCACAACGACACAACGCCAACATGGAAGCCATTGCCATCGGTAAAAAAAAAAACGGCGCAGGACTGTACCTACGACCTCACAAGGCAGGTCGAGGCATGAAAAAGAAACGAGTAAAGAGAAAATCCTAAGATCCCTACCGAAACGACCGCTCACCAACGTAGATTTAATAAAGTACGCACGCAAACTTAAAATACCAAATTTCCGTGGCGTGTTTATGCGAGACAATTTGCCCAGCAAGCCAAACACACGTGAGTGTGCCATAATTAATTTAGACACGTCGACGGGTCGAGGCACGCACTGGGTGGCCTATGTAAAGACGGGAAAAAAAGCAACTTACTACGACAGTTTTGGTAATTTACGTCCTCCGCCCGAACTTAGGCGGTACCTGGGTCGGACCACTACGATGTTTGCAATTACGAAACGGAACAGAGGCCTAATCAAACAAATTGCGGACACTTGTGCTTGAGATTTCTGACCAAATATGAAGTATATAAAATAAACGTACAGTAGCGAAAATCAATCAGTCATGTCCGTAACACTCATATTGACAGGTCGTAGCTCGCAGCTACGAGCCACATTCTACCCGCCTCTGGATTTAGTCGGAGAATGGTGTATCGGGCTCGTAGATTTTCAAACGTATAATGCCATACCTAATATCGACGAAGAAAACTGCAAAATGTGCTTCTTGAAAAGTGATGGAACAACAGCTCGGGAAGTTGCCATACCTACCGGCGCATACGAGTTGAGCGATATTACAAATTACATCAAGCAAGCCCTGTCTCCAAACACAATTTTCGAGTTGCGAGATAATCCAAACACGCTACAGTGCGAACTTTACTGCAGTGAAAATGTCGACTTTACGAAACCTGGCACCATAGGTACCATGCTCGGATTCGAACCTGAAAATATACGCAGCCAAGACCTTGCACGTCTCCACGCGACCTGTAAATATCATGTCGACAAATGTAATACGCATAAACTGTAATTTGGCAAGTGGAACGTACCTCGACGGAAAACTAAACAACATGGTACACGAGTTTTCGCCAACGGTTTCGCCCGGATATAAACTGGTTGAAGTACCGCAAAGTATCATTTACGCCCCTGTGCTTGCCAAAACAGTACACGAGGTGGTAGTCGACATTGTCGATCAAAACGATAAACTAGTAAATTTTAGAAACGAAGAAATTACACTACGTTTACACTTGAAGCGATGGGACTGATTTTCAAGACCTATAAATCAAATAAGCGACACGAACCCAGGACCAGTCTGTTGCGAGGCCGCGGCGCGCTAACACCTCTTAACGTTAAGTATCTCCGAAGTTTAGGCTACAAAGTTCACAAGCATGGAAGATTATTTAAACGTGTCAGAAAAAGCTCAGTTTAGCGACGATGTAAATAAATTTGAATATCACTGCTACGCACCCTACCTCCAAGGACCGTATATGCCCGGTAGGGAAATACGCATCCCGGTACAGAAACAAGACGTTTACACTCTACCCTGCCAGTCGTTTATTCGTATAAGAGGCACGTTGACAAAGGCGGACGGAACACATCCCACAACTGCATATTTCGGTCGAAACGGAATATTGCATTTATTCGAACGAGTTATTTTCGAATTGAATAATATTGCGATCGATGAATCGTGGGACTTGGGCATTACCGCCACGATGAAAAATTACCTGTCTCTAACACCGAACGACCTGAGCGCGACCAAAATCGCGGGTTTTGGAATGGAACCCGATTTCAAAATTCCCATCTACGAATCTGGAAAATTCGAAGTTAGCATACCGCTTTCGATGCTTCTCGGCTTCGCGGAGGATTACAAGAAAATATTAATTCAAGCCCGCCAAGAACTCGTGTTAATTCTAGCGACATCGCACCTGAATGCCGTCGTGGGAGCACCCGGAAACGACCCCCAGCCGGTCGCAGTTACCGTCACGAGCACCGAGTGGTTTGTTCCGCACATAACCGTCAGCACGAAAGAAAGAGTCAGACTTTTAAGTTACGTCAAAAAGGACAAGACGGTCGAAATTGCGTTCAGGAGCTGGAATCTCGTAACGTGCTCCTTACTGACCCAGAATAGACGCAATCACTGGGTCGTCAAGACGTCGAGCAGTACGGAAAAACCTAGGTATATAATATTAGCTTTGCAGACAGACAGACAAACGAACCTCAAGACCGACAGATCGGTGTTTGACCACTGTTTTATGGAAAATGTAAAATTATTTTTAAACAGCGAAAGTTACCCGTACGTGGACATGAACATTGATTTTGAAAATGGCGGTATTTCCTTGCCGTATCACATGTACACGCAGTTCCAATCTTCGTACCACGGACGAGAATCGCACCCTATCCTAAGTCCAGGCACCTATAAAACATTAGCTCCGCTAATCGTATTTGACGTGAGCAAACAAGACGAATCGATTCGCAGTTCTATGATTGATTGCCGATTGGAAATTTCCACGAAAGATGACATACCGCCACTCACAACGGCGTACTGTCTAATCCTACATGACAGAGTAATTAATTACGATGCGTTTTCAGGTCTCGTGAAAATATTGAACTAGATATAAATACGTCTGCATGTATCATCCCATCATCAGTCGGTTTCGGAATGTACTGCAACCTGCAATGTTTCCAGAGCCAAAATGTGTTCGTGCTCAAGGAAATTGCCGTCACTCACGACGGCCGGACTCGAACCCGCAGCTTCCGACCCCCGTATCCGTGGAAACTACTAGACGAAAAAAGTAAACGGTCGAACGAATGGCTATGTAAATATTATCACGGACTAGAGTGGGACGAAGGAAAAATTCCGTACCACCAAGTGAAAAACACACTTCAAGATTTACTACTGCGAAATCCGCGTGGTATAATCTACGTTGCCGGACCTGAACAGAAGAAATGGCTACGAGGACTGTGTGACGACGGAGCAGCTGAAATCGTGGATATACAGACCGACTACGGCTGTCCTTCCCTGCGCAAACTATGTTCAATGTACGAAGCCAAGCATCCAAACGACAAGTTTGAACGTGTCTGTGCCTGTTCAAACTCGCAGCTAATGCAGAAATGGCACGCGCAGCAGTGCGAATAACTTTTTTTTTAAATATTGGCAAACCCGATTTTTTTTTGTCAAATAGTGGCACACCTGAATTTAATTTTTTTGGTATAAATAGCTCGAAAACCGTGCTCTATCAATCAGTTGACGTTCGGACACGATGACGCCATTCCAGCCGGAAACCGAGTACCTGAGTGCGAAACCAGACTACAGCTGTATTTAATACAGTTTCCTGGACGAAGAAGAAAATTTACGCACGTATACGGAAATATGTTACGGTGGAGTATTACATTTCTTAATGGCTCATTCACCACGCAGTTATGAGCCATCACAACAACAAATAAACTGTTGCGGGGCGGAAAAGTGCGTCGTGTTTAACCTCAGACCAACATCCGTTCTTCCATGCACCAAGGAAGAAATTCTCGGTACAACTCTACACGCATCCGACTGCACGTCAGAAGACTGTAGCGGTATCGACCCCGGCACCCCGGGCTGCAGTGAGCAGTCCAAACCCGAGGTTTCGAAGCGCAGCGACCTGTCCAAACTCGCCGCTTCGAAGCGCAGCGACCTGTCCAGACCTGAACTCAAGACTAGGACTCGACGTCGACCCTCTCCCAGACTCGAACCGGCAACTCGGCGCCGCAGCACCAAGAAACGTGGATTGAGCGTCGATACGCCGCAGATCTACACTGATAATGCTACGGACTTTTACGAATTTGATTCTGTAAAAACCATTCGTACCGCCCTGTGTTCTGTACTCTCTGCCTTGCTAGATGTTTTGAAGTAATAAAAAAATCAAAAAACTATTGTAATGACTTTTTATTTATCCTTCCGTTTAAAAAAATAATAATTTGGGATTGAAAAGGTAATCGTAAAATTAAAAAAAAATGATATTTTACAGCCGGTTATGTAAATATTAAAGTGATGAAAATAACCTAATCTATAAAGTGTCATAATATATAAATTTTTAATAAGTTGGTAATTATTTCGTCTGGAGCATGGCGATTCACGTGGTGAATCTTCCAGCTGCCAGGAGCTGAGTGAATCTGATTGGCCAGTGGATATCCCCACCATGCCGTCGGCCCTAGGCGGGGATTGTCAGCCTCCCTCCCGATTCCCGCAACATTCGCTCCTCCCACTTCCCTCATCCCTTCCCCTGATTGCAAAAAATCGTCCTGACCATGCTGCAGTTTTCGCAGGGCCTGATTGGCTAGAGTCTGTGACCAAGGGGGGAATTTACCTATAAATTGGCGTGTGAGACGTCGTGGGCTTCACTTTTGGTCTTGCCGCCGTCACCGCATGTTCCCGTTTGAGCTTCGTTGCGACTCTTTCCGCCTCTACAACTCCAGCAGCTTGGTAAGTACAACTTCTCCGTAAATTTTAACTTTGAAAATTTTGACGTAAATTTTAACTTTGAAAATTTTTCCGAACGTTTTCAACTTTGAAATTTTTTCCGAACGTTTTCAACTTTGTAAAAATTTTTCGTAAATTTTAACTTTGAAATTTTTCCGAACGTTTTCAACTTTGAAAATTTTTCCGAACGTTTTCAACTTTGAAAATTTTTCCGAACGTTTTCAAGTTTGAAATTTTTTTGAACTGTAATTTTTTTTAATCTTTTACATTACGGTCTCGCGTGTGTGTATGCCTTCGCTGCGGCCTTCACTCAGTCAGCAAGCCTAACAGCTGGCCACTGGGTGAAGGCCGCAGCGAAGGCATACACACACGCGAGACCGTAATGTAAAAGATTAAAAAAAATTACAGTTCAAAAAAATTTCAAACTTGAAAACGTTCGGAAAAATTTTCAAAGTTGAAAACGTTCGGAAAAATTTTCAAAGTTGAAAACGTTCGGAAAAATTTCAAAGTTAAAATTTACGAAAAAATTTTACAAAGTTGAAAACGTTCGGAAAAAATTTCAAAGTTGAAAACGTTCGGAAAAATTTTCAAAGTTAAAATTTACGTCAAAATTTTCAAAGTTAAAATTTACGGAGAAGTTGTACTTACCAAGCTGCTGGAGTTGTAGAGGCGGAAAGAGTCGCAACGAAGCTCAAACGGGAACATGCGGTGACGGCGGCAAGACCAAAAGTGAAGCCCCCGACGTCTCACACGCCAATTTATAGGTAAATTCCCCCCTTGGTCACAGACTCTAGCCAATCAGGCCCTGCGAAAACTGCAGCATGGTCAGGACGATTTTTTGCAATCAGGGGAAGGGATGAGGGAAGTGGGAGGAGCGAATGTTGCGGGAATCGGGAGGGAGGCTGACAATCCCCGCCTAGGGCCGACGGCATGGTGGGGATATCCACTGGCCAATCAGATTCACTCAGCTCCTGGCAGCTGGAAGATTCACCACGTGAATCGCCATGCTCCAGACGAAATAATTACCAACTTATTAAAAATTTATATACTATGACACTTTATAGATTAGGTTATTTTCATCACTTTCATATTTACATAACCGGCTGTAAAATATCATTTTTTTTTAATTTTACGATTACCTTTTCAATCCCAAATTATTATTTTTTTAAACGGAAGGATAAATAAAAAGTCATTACAATAGTTTTTTGATTTTTTTATTACTTCAAAACATCTAGCAAGGCAGAGAGTACAGAACACAGGGCGGTACGAATGGTTTTTACAGAATCAAATTCGTAAAAGTCCGTAGCATTATCACTGTAGATCTGCGGCGTATCGACGCTCAATCCACGTTTCTTGGTGCTGCGGCGCCGAGTTGCCGGTTCGAGTCTGGGAGAGGGTCACGTCGAGTCCTAGTCTTGAGTTCAGGTCTGGACAGGTCGCTGCGCTTCGAAGCGGCGAGTTTGGACAAGTCGCTGCGCTTCGAAACCTCGGGTTTGGACTGCTCACTGCAGCCCGGGGTGCCAGGGTCGATACCGCTACACTCTTCTGACGTGCAGTCGGATGCGTGTAGAGTTGTACCGAGAATTTCTTCCTTGGTGCATGGAAGAACGGATGTTGGTCTGAGGTAAAACACGACGCACTTTTCCGCCCCGCAACAGTTTATTTGTTGTTGTGATAGCTCATAACTGCGTGGTGAATGAGCCATTAGGAAATGTAATACTCCACCGTAACATATTTCCGTATACGTGCGTAAATTTTCTTCTTCGTCCAGGAAACTGTATTCAATACAGCTGTAGTCTGGTTTCGCACTCAGGTACTCGGTTTCCGGCTGGAATGGCGTCATCGTGTCCGAACGTCAACTGATTGATAGAGCACGGTTTTCGAGCTATTTATACCAAAAAAATTAAATTCAGGTGTGCCACTATTTGACAAAAAAAAATCGGGTTTGCCAATATTTAAAAAAAAAGTTATTCGCACTGCTGCGCGTGCCATTTCTGCATTAGCTGCGAGTTTGAACAGGCACAGACACGTTCAAACTTGTCGTTTGGATGCTTGGCTTCGTACATTGAACATAGTTTGCGCAGGGAAGGACAGCCGTAGTCGGTCTGTATATCCACGATTTCAGCTGCTCCGTCGTCACACAGTCCTCGTAGCCATTTCTTCTGTTCAGGTCCGGCAACGTAGATTATACCACGCGGATTTCGCAGTAGTAAATCTTGAAGTGTGTTTTTCACTTGGTGGTACGGAATTTTTCCTTCGTCCCACTCTAGTCCGTGATAATATTTACATAGCCATTCGTTCGACCGTTTACTTTTTTCGTCTAGTAGTTTCCACGGATACGGGGGTCGGAAGCTGCGGGTTCGAGTCCGGCCGTCGTGAGTGACGGCAATTTCCTTGAGCACGAACCCATTTTGGCTCTGGAAACATTGCAGGTTGCAGTACATTCCGAAACCGACTGATGATGGGATGATACATGCAGACGTATTTATATCTAGTTCAATATTTTCACGAGACCTGAAAACGCATCGTAATTAATTACTCTGTCGTGTAGGATTAGACAGTACGCCGTTGTGAGTGGCGGTACGTCATCTTTCGTGGAAATTTCCAATCGGCAATCAATCATAGAACTGCGAATCGATTCGTCTTGTTTGCTCACGTCAAATACGATTAGCGGAGCTAATGTTTTATAGGTGCCTGGACTTAGGATCGGGTGCGATTCTCGTCCGTGGTACGAAGATTGGAACTGCGTGTACATGTGATACGGCAAGGAAATACCGCCATTTTCAAAATCAATGTTCATGTCCACGTACGGGTAACTTTCGCTGTTTAAAAATAATTTTACATTTTCCATAAAACAGTGGTCAAACACCGATCTGTCGGTCTTGAGGTTCATTTGTCTGTCTGTCTGCAAAGCTAATATTATATACCTAGGTTTTTCCGTACTGCTCGACGTCTTGACGACCCAGTGATTGCGTCTATTCTTGGTCAGTAAGGGGCACGTTACGAGATTCCAGCTCCTGAACGCAATTTCGACCGTCTTGTCCTTTTTGACGTAACTTAAAAGTCTGACTCTTTCTTTCGTGCTGACGGTTATGTGCGGAACAAACCACTCGGTGCTCGTGACGGTAACTGCGACCGGCTGGGGGTCGTTTTCGGGTGCTCCCACGACGGCATTCAGGTGCGATGTCGCTAGAATTAACACGAGTTCTTGGCGGGCTTGAATTAATATTTTCTTGTAATCCTCCGCGAAGCCGAGAAGCATCGAAAGCGGTATGCTAACTTCGAATTTTCCAGATTCGTAGATGGGAATTTTGAAATCGGGTTCCATTCCAAAACCCGCGATTTTGGTCGCGCTCAGGTCGTTCGGTGTTAGAGACAGGTAATTTTTCATCGTGGCGGTAATGCCCAAGTCCCACGATTCATCGATCGCAATATTATTCAATTCGAAAATAACTCGTTCGAATAAATGAAATATTCCGTTTCGACCGAAATATGCAGTTGTGGGATGTGTTCCGTCCGCCTTTGTCAACGTGCCTCTTATACGAATAAACGACTGGCAGGGTAGAGTGTAAACGTCTTGTTTCTGTACCGGGATGCGTATTTCCCTACCGGGCATATACGGTCCTTGGAGGTAGGGTGCGTAGCAGTGATATTCAAATTTATTTACATCGTCGCTAAACTGAGCTTTTTCTGACACGTTTAAATAATCTTCCATGCTTGTGAACTTTGTAGCCTAAACTTCGGAGATACTTAACGTTAAGAGGTGTTAGCGCGCCGCGGCCTCGCAACAGACTGGTCCTGGGTTCGTGTCGCTTATTTGATTTATAGGTCTTGAAAATCAGTCCCATCGCTTCAAGTGTAAACGTAGTGTAATTTCTTCGTTTCTAAAATTTACTAGTTTATCGTTTTGATCGACAATGTCGACTACCACCTCGTGTACTGTTTTGGCGAGCACAGGGGCGTAAATGATACTTTGCGGTACTTCAACCAGTTTATATCCGGGCGAAACCGTTGGCGAAAACTCGTGTACCATGTTGTTTAGTTTTCCGTCGAGGTACGTTCCACTTGCCAAATTACAGTTAATGCGTATTACATTTGTCGACATGATATTTACAGGTCGCGTGGAGACGTGCAAGGTCTTGGCTGCGTATATTTTCGGTTCGAATCCGAGCATGGTACCTATGGTGCCAGGTTTCGTAAAGTCGACATTTTCACTGCAGTAAAGTTCGCACTGTAGTGTGTTTGGATTATCTCGCAACTCGAAAATTGTGTTTGGAGACAGGGCTTGCTTGATGTAATTTGTAATATCGCTCAACTCGTATGCGCCGGTAGGTATGGCAACTTCCCGAGCTGTTGTTCCATCACTTTTCAAGAAGCACATTTTGCAGTTTTCTTCGTCGATATTAGGTATGGCATTATACGTTTGAAAATCTACGAGCCCGATACACCATTCTCCGACTAAATCCAGAGGCGGGTAGAATGTGGCTCGTAGCTGCGAGCTACGACCTGTCAATATGAGTGTTACGGACATGACTGATTGATTTTCGCTACTGTACGTTTATTTTATATACTTCATATTTGGTCAGAAATCTCAAGCACAAGTGTCCGCAATTTGTTTGATTAGGCCTCTGTTCCGTTTCGTAATTGTAAAACATCGTAGTGGTCCGACCCAGGTACCGCCTAAGTTCGGGCGGAGGACGTAAATTACCAAAACTGTCGTAGTAAGTTGCTTTTTTTCCCGTCTTTACATAGGCCACCCAGTGCGTGCCTCGACCCGTCGACGTGTCTAAATTAATTATGGCACACTCACGTGTGTTTGGCTTGCTGGGCAAAGTGTCTCGCATAAACACGCCACGGAAATTTGGTATTTTAAGTTTGCGTGCGTACTTTATTAAATCTACGTTGGTGAGCGGTCGTTTCGGTAGGGAACTTAGGATTTTCTCTTTACTCGTTTCTTTTTCATGCCTCGACCTGCCTTGTGAGGTCGTAGGTACAGTCCTGCGCCGTTTTTTTTTTACCGATGGCAATGGCTTCCATGTTGGCGTTGTGTCGTTGTGCTTCCTTTAATTGATTTTTCTGGTTCTTGCTAGTGTTGACTGCTCTAGCGATATTTGCCGCGGCTGCTGCGATCCCGCCTAGTGCACCAATAGCAGGCACCAGCAGCGGTAAAAACCCGCCCTTTTTCTTATTGGATCTTTGTGTCTTGCGCTTCTTGATCTTGCGACACCTTGTCCGGCGACGAGCACCCATTCCTAATTTCGTCTTTGCCTTCATGATTTTAGATACGCTCCAGGCCGCGATTTTCTCTCCTAGTCCCGCGTCCGGCGATTTGCTTATTACCTCGGCTTCCTGTGCCAATATCTCGTCGGCCCGGTGCCTAGATTCCAGATCCTTGCTTAATGAATATGCGATATCGTGCTGCTTGCACTTTTCGTCGAGAGAATTAATTCCCACGTCACCTCGAGCTAACCTTTTCGCTAGTTTCGTGCCGGGGCCGCAAAATCTGTAGCCGGGAATGTGTAGCTCGAATGGTAGATTGTTTATCAGCGAGTTTACGAGTCCCGCGCCAATGTGTTGTTTGTTCCTGCCTCTTCGAGACATTACATGCAACTGACCTAATATCAATAAATACGATTTCTCTTATAGAATTTTCGTCAGTACGATGGAGGTAGTCAAGCAAGATGTTTGTTTGCCAGTGTGCATTACGCAAGACGATGAAACTATCGGTCGTGAATCACGACATGGTATATTATTACCGTCCACCGTACGTTGCATCATAGCAGGACCGTCAAACTGCGGCAAGACGTGTGTTTTACTGAGTTTACTGGAGGAGCCAAACGGTCTTCGGTTCAAGAACGTTTACTTGTATTCCAAGTCGTTGCAACAGCCAAAGTACCAGCGCTTGGCCGCTGTTCTTCGCTCGGTGGATGGTCTGGAGTATTTTCCGTTTAGCGATAATACCGATGTGGTGTCTACCGACGAAGCAAAGCCTAATTCCGTGTTTGTGTTCGATGATGTGGCTTGTGAGAAACAAGGCGTAATACAAGAGTACTTTTCCATGGGTAGACACGCTAAGGTAGACTGCGTATACCTGTGTCAGACGTACGGTAGAATACCCAAACATTTGCTGCGTGATAATGCGAATGTAATAGTTTTGTTTCGCATGGACGAACTTAATTTACGTCATGCTTACGACGATCACGTAAACACCGACATGTCGTTTCAGGAATTTAAAGACATGTGTTCCTTGTGTTGGAAAGAAGAACACGGATTTCTAGTCATCGTAAAGGACTGGTCTCTATATAAGGGCAGGTACAGACAGGGTTTCGATCAGTTTATCGTCAAACATGAATCATAGCATTTCGAAATTTGGACGTAGCAGTGGAGCTCCGCGTACCGAACTATGCACCGTGAAACATGATGATGAAATACGTAAATACATTTCGCTATTCGGCCAGGAAATAAAACGCGCAAAGGACGAAATATTCGTGTACCTCGTAGCCATAGACCAGCGCGTGGAAGCTTCGGATTCTCGAATTCGCGACATGATCGAAGTATCGAATGCACAAAGACGCGACGACCTAAAGTCGCTTCTGTCAAAACTTAATTTACGTCTGGGGTCTTAAGGTGCTTCGAGATAAACAGTATGGATGTTAACACCGATTTGGCTAAGCAACTGCACGATGTCATCGAGGCCATACGAACAAAGTACTTGCTCGCCAAGCAACATAGATTAAGCGACGAGGTTCGAAGAGAGGAAAAATTGAGGCCCTTGAGTGCGCGTCTGGATAGTTTCATAGCCAGGCGAGGGGGCGTCGAAAACGAGAAACCGACTAAAATCGAAGTAAAAGAGGAGCCGCAAACTACGTCCACGGGCAAACGCAAGCGGAGTCCACAATTAACAGACGATTCCAACGTATCTACTAGCGAAGACAAAGTTCGTGTCGGTCGAACTTTTAGGAAGAAACCTCGAAATAAAAAGGGTTTCGAAGTCGGTCCTCTCGCTAGCGAGTACCTGGCCTCATCTGTGCCTCGAAACAGCGACGCGACGTATGGCGTGCATAAACGAGGTAGTAAATGGGTCCTTGGTTCGAAGGAAGTACATTTCGTGTCCGGCGATAATATTGAATGTGGAAAAGAGGTGATAAAACTTACTCGCGGATTATGCGAACTTTTGTTTCGTAAAAAACCGCGACGATATTCAGAGGTGGATTTGCGAAAATATAGAAGATTGCTAGACGCTTCCAACGCCGTTTACGTGAAAAATGACCCGAAAACAGGTCGATTCAAAGATTATGAACATGAGAAATATCCTTTGATAGCTAGTCTTTTCTTAGACATCGAAGGGGCCGGAATTTATAAACTCGACACTGGTAGAAAATTGGACTATGTATATTATGACGACCCCAATCAAATAGTTGATCGTCTTAGACTGCTACAGGCATCTCAGAGCGTGGGAAATAATTCGCACACCAACGAAATCACTTCCATACTTAAAAAATTACGGGAAGCGGGATATATTGAATAGTGATCATGTCAAAGTTTGCCATTGCGGGCGAGTTGCATAAACCCACAAGACGTAATTATCCGCGACGAAAAATAAAAATCAAAGGATTAGACGACAATTGGCAGTCTGACCTGATCGAGATGATTGAGTATTCGCGTGTGAACAAGGGCTACAGGTACATTCTCATAGTCATAGACACTTATTCAAAGTTCCTGTGGGCTAGACCCTTAAAACGGAAAACCGCCGTGGAAGTTACGAATGCCATGGCGGATATTTTGAAACATAAACGAAGACCTTCGATACTGCAGACGGACGACGGGAAAGAATTCTACAATGCATCATTCAAGGCACTGATGAAAAAGTTTGGCATTACGCATTATTCTACGTTTAGCGGTGTCAAAGCGTCAATGGCAGAACGAGTGATTCGTACGATGAAGAATAAACTGTATAGGAATTTTACAGTGAACGGTAATTACAAGTGGCTGAGTTTACTTCCTAAACTGGTACGAGAATACAATTCTACTGTGCATTCTACAACGAAAATGAAGCCAAAGGACGTAAAGGACAATCGACTGCTTCGAACTGTGTACTCCAAGACTAATATACTAGATTCGCGAAAGAAAAAAGCGAATATCGGCGACATTGTGCGGATTTCGAAAAATCGCGGAATTTTTCACAGACCTTACAAGGGGAATTGGACTGGTGAACTATTTCGTGTATGTAGAATAAAAAATACGTATCCGCGTACTTATTTTCTCGAGGATCTGAAAGGAAAACGTATAACAGGGGCGTTTTATGGAGAAGAGATTATGAAAACTAAATTTCCAGATACTTTTCTCGTTGAAAAAGTGTTACGGCGTAAGAAGGGTAAGGCCTTAATACGATGGTTGCATCATGGACCAGAGTTTGACTCGTGGATTGATGAAAAGGATATTTTAAAACAATGAGTTTTTTTTTTTAAATTAAATACTTGTGTGTGTAAAACATATTTTGTATAAATAAAACTTTGTATGTAATAAATTGTATTTTTTTTTAATTTCTGTACGTGTATATATGCGTCATGCGGGGAGCGTGCGAGAAGCACGGCTGCTCCGTTACGCGGTCGGCCGGACAGTGAGGCGACTTTTACCCCCTCCACAGCGCTCGCGGCGGTGGTGGGGGTCCGGCGTCCCCTGGCCGCGGCGGTGGAGGCGGGGTGGAGGTGGTGGGAATCTTAGTTTGCAAAAATTTCCCCTCCTCTCCCCTGGACCATGCTGGTGCATCTTCCCCCTCCATGTGGCTCGCCGAACCGTGGGACCCGGCGCTGGGGGCAGAGACCTAACGTCCTCTTCAAGGACTCGTGTGCTGGTCGCCACGTGCTAACAATATATTAAAAAATTATTTTATAAAGAATAACTTTTAATATTTATTACAAGTATAAAGTAATAAAGAATTTATTTTTTTTCCAAGTATAAAGATGTATAATTTTTTTTTCCAAGTATAAATATGTATAATTTTTTTTCCAAGTATAAAGATGAATAATTTTTTTTCCAAGTATAAAGCTGAAAAGAATTAATTTTTTTTTACAAGTATAAATATGTATAATTTTTTTTTTCAAGTATAAACATGAAGAGATATTTTTTTGTTTTTAAAAACAATGTGTGTATAGTGACTTGGGAGGATTTATTATTACGATAAAACACAAACATTAAAATTTTTTTTTTCCATTTTATTTTCTCTGCGTTTCATACATACATATATATATATACATCGCTCACACATTAGTTTTTGCCCCAATTCCCCCTCCCCCCTACCAAGTACCTTCTTCGTACCGTTTAGACGTAGAATTATTTTTTTTATATTCATTTGTTTAAAAAGTTTTTTTATACATACTTTAACATCAAAAACATTATAAGAATTTTAATTTAGTTTTGTAGATATACATTTTTAAAAAAATATTTCTTGATTACAAAGTTTTTTAACAAAGATGCAAAAAACAAAATAGTTGTAAGAACATGGCTATTTTTTTCTTCGTTCACGTTTTGATTAAAAAGATTCACTGCATAAAATATACAACATCAAAATAATAATATTTATAAAGTATATGACGGTTAATTTTTGCATTGCCTATGAATATGCATTGCCGCGTTAAAGTTAGCGTCAAACAATAGTTTTGATCTGGCCACGGGACACAGTTCACGACAGCAAGGTGTCTCAAACTTTGAACACTGTAAATATTTCACGCTATACTTGTCGTCACGCAGATCACTGTTCTTCTGTGGACTCTGGTATGGAGCGATGGCTATCCGTATACTTCGACACGGGATGATGATGAGGTAGCGATGGCGACGGTGTAGACATTGCAGAACTTGACATTCGGCGTGATGCAATTGACGTTAGTGGCGTTAATGGTCTCGACGGTGTGGGAGATGACAAAGATGGAGATCCGTCACGAGATGTATCAGGCTCTCGGGCAGCACCAGCAATGGTGGTGTGGGACAATGACGCCTCACGTGATGGTTCATGGTTCACGAACTGACGAGAGCCCGCCTCTCCAAACACTTGACGCATAGGCTCCACTGGTGAGAGGTCACGATCGGGGGATCGACCCCGTGGCTCGTCTCGCGACCAGCGACGTCCCTGTCGTCTGCAGCACTCGATGGCATACCAGTTGTGAAGGTACGTTTCCTCGTCTTCTTCATCGCTCATATCGTCACTACGTATTTGCGTCGAGGACTCCAGCATCCATGGGTCATAGATTGATTTTTTCGTTGACATGTTAGTTGCTGCAAGGACCACGATGCTGGTGAGGAGGAACTGAGGCAAAAACTGGCGGCTCCCGGGTCCTGCGGCCGGTATTTATACTTTAAAAGGTAGAATAGGGGTGAGGAGGAGGGTAGGGGTGGGAATGACGGTAAAGTGAGGGAGGGAGGGGAAAAAACTAGAGTAGTGGTGGAGGAGGGTGGCTATTACGATGAAAAAATAATAATAAAATAAAAAAGGGGATGGGTGGATCGTCGTGTGCGAAAAACATAATTTTTTTATGGGGGGGGGGTGGTGGAGGGGGGGGGGGGTGTAAGTTCGTATATGCATTGGTAAGAAGTGGTGGGGGTCAGTCTGCCAGCACCCACTGTGAGGGAAGGATCGGTCGCCATTTTTAATTTTTTTTGCACCCGTCGGGTTCGAACCGAGGAATCCAAACTCCGTGTCGTAATTGTAAATTTTAAAATTATTTATTATTAAAATTTTATTAAATGGATTTATTAATAATTTTTAAAAGAAATTTCGTTGAAATCGGATAATAAATAAAAAAGTTAAAGATGGCAGCCGTAACGGAAAATGCAACGGTGACGTCATCCAATATGGCGGAAAACACATCGCCGGAATTTTCGAGAACACAATGACGTCATCCAATATGGCGGATCCAAGATGGCGGATCCAAAATGGCCGCCGCGGTCAAGGTAAAGGTCAAAGGTCAAGGTCACATCCATCCAAGATGGCTGCCGTGACGTCACAACACAAGATGACCGCCGTGACGTCACACTCCTCAATCCTCAGCCTGAAGCCTGCGCTCGGATGCCCATTTACATACTACTCGAAGCAATCATTTTCTCCCCGTTACTGAATATTTGGTTTTAATATAATTTCTTGGATGTAAGCCATTGCAGGTTTGCACTGTTTGTCATGAGAAAAATTCATAACTGCAAAAATAAGAATTAAATCAAAAAAAAAACAACCGAAATCAGACGATGTCAAACAAATAGACCCAACGATGTACCTAAACAGTTACTATGCACAACCCAACAACGACAGTACTGACGAACACATTCAAACTTAAATATCAGACAGCACAAGTATATCGTGAAAGGAATTTTGTCAAGCAGCACAGTTGAACAACGACGAGACAGTTTCAACAATAACAATAAATGCTGACACGAAAGACTAACCTAAATCAGTCGATGCCAAACACATATACCCAAGGTAAAACAACGACGAAGGCACAGTCGAACACATTCAAACATACATATCAGACCGCACAAGAAATGCCGTGTCGTCGTTGTGTTGTCCATAATATCTATTTATCTCTATCTTTGTGTCCGTATATTTGCTGCGTTGTCCAGATTTTGTTTTCTGCCTGCATTTATTGTTATTGTTGAAACTGTCTCGTCGTCGTTTGACTGTGCTGTTTTTATTTTTCAAGACAAAAATTCCTTTCACGAAATTCGTCGTTTTGTTGTCCATAGTAACTGTTTAGGTTCATCGTTGGGTCTATTTGTTTAACATCGGCTGATTTCGGTTTGTTTTTTATTGTGTTTCCTTATTGTGTATTTATAAGGTTTTCCCATTACAAACAGTGCATAACTGCAATGACGTATGTTCAAGAAATGGTATTAAATCAAAATTGCCCATTGCATAAATAATTTAAGAACGTAAAACATATTTTGGGGGCGCCTCAATAAATTTAGTGAGTAACCAAATTGACTTCTCACATTTTATGTAATATTCAGTTGAATTACAATTTTGTTTTTTTGGATTAACGAAATCTTTCTTACTTCAAAATATTAGCCCTAATCCACAAAATAAATTTATTTCGCCATAAAAAAAAATTTCTGTTCCAAACAAAACCTTTTTCTCAGTGTGTTTAGATTACTTATCTGTCAAGCACAAGGAGCACAAGGTGAATAATATTTCATTACTGGTCTTCTAAATAATAATAAAACAGTTTGATGCAAACATTAAGTACATTTTATGAAATGATAAAAATATATTGGAAACACAAATAATTAATTTTTAAATTTTTATCTATTTTTTTTTTTGCTCAATAGTCAATAGAAAACTACTTGATGGATTTTAATGAATTTTTGACGTGACGTCTAATAAATCTATGAACGCCGCTGCATGCACGAAAAAGTGTCCCGTTACGCACATTGTTCCACTTTGACGTGTCCCGTTACGCTCATTGTATGTTTGCGCCGCATCTTTCTTCCACTCGATTGGAACAACAATCGATTTGACTTTTAAATCATGTTTTCGTACTTTGAATTATTAATATTATGTAATTTAACGATCGTCCACCGATTTTCAGCACAATCGGTACGGTTATTTAAAAGTAATGTAAAATTTTCAAATACGTTTTTGTACGAACAATGGTGTTTTACAGTTACACATAATAATTCAAATTACACCCGGAATCTTTTGCACAATGTTTTAAAAAATATTATCACACATTATAAATAAAATTTGGTGTATTTGGGATGCGTATTTGTTATAAAAACGTGTTATAAAAATAAAATAATATTATTCCCCTACCGTTCTGCAATCTACGGTGACGGACGCGAACCGAATGAATCGCGATATCTATCCGTTATCGCGGGAACCAGGCATTCCTTAATACGTATTTTCCTTTGTTTATCGCGAGGGGCGTTATTATTAATGAATTATAAATAAAATTTCGTGCCCGGGACCACAATTGCATATCATTATGAGCACTGGAAGACATAAAAACGTAAAATATTCTCGACGAATTTAATCTCGGCCCCAGCGCACCACGAGCGTCTGGGTTGGAGATAAAAGCCGAAATTCTTTCTTAAACTTACTAATACTTATTTTATTAACATCAAGGGCATTTTTATTAAGTTCTACGTTTAATTTCACGACGAACAAACTTCGTTGTTAAATGTGTAATTGCGAAAAAGCGTAAAACATTCTCGACGATCTGGAAGTTAAATAGCAAACATGTATAAAAGGTATAGTTAAAATAATCTGTTCGTTAAAGTAATAAACATATTTGAATTAATGAGTGCAAATAAAAGAAAATTTATCAATTAAATTGTTGATTTCATTTCACTTCGTCTTTGTATCCATACAAAATAGTTATATTTCAATAAGAATGATTCTAATTTATTCATAAAAGTATGCAATCATTTCATCAATGTTTTGTTACGACGTTGTCACGTTAAACTATCGTCCGTAAACCGACTTTACAGACAAACCAATATTTTGTTTATTAGAAAGGTTTTTGACTAACTTAAAAACAAGACAGGATTCCATTCTTAAGGAAGTGAAGTAGGGATAAACAATGTTTTAATATGAATTTTATATCTCTGAAACCAATCAAACATAATAAAGTATATTGGGTACCAATAAAAACATATCAAAACTAGCAACCATAATTATATTTATTGCGTAATTCAGCCCGTAAGGATTTCAAATATAGTATGTTTCAAAGATCACCAATTACGTCTCCGAATTTAACTAGGCGTAATAAGTATTTTTGGATACCAATAACGAACATACAAAAATTAACAACAAATATTTTACAATTTTACAAATTTTAAAACCTGTGGTTGGTAAACGGTGTTGCTGTTTTTAAAAACGAAAGAAAACTTGTAATTCAATTAAAACTAGGAATAAAGGACTTAAAAAACCTGCATCTAGAGTAACGAATATATTTTATTTTGCGTTCATGAAAATACATATTTTAAATGGGGGTGAAAACGGGGTATGTTTTTATTTTTATTTAAATAATATTATTTCCGAAACTCATAGTGGTATTAATAATAAAAAATAATAAAATGAAAATAATATTTTTTATTACTTTCAATGTTTTAACCCTTAGGGGTGTAAAGGGGTTAAGTTTTGTGTAAAGAAATATATATATATATATATATAAATTTTCGAATCTTATTTTGGATCAAAAGAATATAAATTTAGAATAAAAACGTATATAGATTTACGAATGAACCTAAGAGTTCAGGTTCATACTGAGAGGTATGAATAAAAAAAGGGGAATTATCTGGAGGCCCATCTGCCCAATATGATTGAAAGAACTGACATCTGGATTTGGACATGAACAATGAGGAGCTCATCACTGTGCTGCTAACACAACTATCCTAAAGTACCAAGTACAGCTGTCAAGGCGCACGTTTCGCGACTTCACAGTCTTTCGCGAACAACTACTTATATATAACCGATTCCCGAAGCTTACCCGAACAATTCCACTGAGAGACAACTCTGAGAAGCACGGATCTTACCACAACAACCCACACATTTAAGTGCTCAGCCACTGGCAAAATAGAAATTGACAGAAGTCCCGTGAACAGAAGGCTTTAAATACCCTTTCACGGAGGGAGGAGTGTCAGATTCATCAATGGTCACCTCCCTGGAAGGGATGTTTTAAGGGAGAGGGGAAGGCATACAACAGCTACTTCTACTCCAAAGGAACCCTGCTTTACAAGAAACGGCCGTAAATAAGGTCATCAGGGACAATAATATGAGCGTCACAGCGAGTTGAAGGCTACAAAGACAGGACAGAGACAAGTCTGCCCCTCCAGCTTCATGGCCCTTCAGATCGAAGGAAGAATATAGAGAGAAAAGGGAAATTCAAACAAACGGTCAACAAACCAGCCCTCCGCCAGTAGCGCCCAAAGATCGTCCGCCACAACACAAGCACCCATTTGTATACGAGGGTCTGATCAAAGACCGCCAGGTCAAGACGCCGCAAGCAGCAATTACAAATTATTTTCACTCGCATTCATCATCACCAATCCACCTCCGGCGACAAAAGGTTATTTCGAGAGGCAGCAGCCACTTAAAATTTCTGCGAATAGCTTTAAAACCCAAAAAGGTCAAGTGCCTACTGCGCCACCGTTAATAAGTAAATTGATCACATCAGATAGCCAGGTCCGGTGCACTGAAGGTCTGTCAAACTAAGACAAAGCCCTTGGTTCCAGACAAAAGATTAGGCAGTAGTGGCACCATGATATTGGTGCTGATCTAAGTTTCCTAGATTATAAGATATTTTTAGTTACAGTGTTATTACGAGAAGATGAGAGGGAATTATTGTCTGAAGACACATCTATGATCTATTATCCAGGATAAAGAATATCTGCCCGGAAGCCATATTATCTGTGAATACTCAAGAAGTTTCTGTCCTGCTGAACAGTGGAGTAGAGGTTTCGTGTTTTAGTGAATACCCTTTTTCAGTGCCGTCACACAACAAAGATAACTACTACCAATAATTTCGTTTCTAAGTAAAAAAATAATTGGTGGGTCGTCATGCGCTAGCCCTGTTGTACACAAAGAGGCACATTGTTAGGAAGCATATGTACTGGGTTAGAAACATAGAGTGATTACAATATTTTTAATGCGTTATATTAATAAACAATAAACAAGCAACAAAAGAGCATCAATTTCTCTGCTACTACACTGAATGCAAGGAACCCGGGCACCGTAACTATTTATTAACACCAATTCCTATTCCTATCAAAAAATATTTCAGACCAGATGTAAGACTAAAAAACAAATATATTAAAAATAGTTGCCTTTAAATATCGAGAACATTAAAATACAAAAAAATCAAAGCAAGTACTATTAAATTCCTTGAATTATGAATAACACACAAATTAGAAAAAAAGTTATAGCAACTAATTAAAATCAAACATAAACGAAACAATCATTATAAAAACAATAATTAATATCAATTACAAAGTGAAGCTTTCAAGTTAAGCACAGTTAATAAAAAACAACTCTAATTATGAAAACCCCTACTGTGGTGAAAACCTGTAACTGCCTTTACTGTCACTGTGTAGACACCATGGACTTATGTATAATTTACGATACAAAAGTCTCCACACCTGAAATTCGAAAACAGTCGCCTCACGAGTCCTAAAAATGCTGCGCGGCTGCTCGGAGACTCCCCAAGTCCTCGGAGGGGGATATCAGGCGCCGCACAGAACTATTCCACCAGCTGATCGCCAGGGTTTGTCAGGCTCTTCATATGTCAGCAGCCTCTCAGAGCTGACTGACAGCTTGTTCATCTTATTCCCACTAATACACATCTTCGAAACAAATCTAGGAACTCTTCTTAACTTCAACGACCAGGTCCAAAGTGGATTACACTAAAACTACTCTCGCAACAAGCCGCTCGTACAGTCCACACCAGTCACTCGTGCAGTCCTCAAAACTTATTTAAGTCCGATACGGAGATTATGTAAGGTATTGTGGACACAGAAGTAAAACTTCACCAATAGCGCAGAAACTTGTGAATGTTACGCAGCGTAGTGAACTGATGACATTGCCGTATATCACTTATCAATACGTTTACGTAATGAAAACTCATATGTCTGTCCT
This sequence comes from Bacillus rossius redtenbacheri, assembly GCF_032445375.1. Taxonomy (NCBI): domain Eukaryota; kingdom Metazoa; phylum Arthropoda; class Insecta; order Phasmatodea; family Bacillidae; genus Bacillus; species Bacillus rossius. The sequence goes on from NW_026962010.1 coordinate 15,169,155, forward strand.
TAAGCATCTGTTCATACATGTTATGTTCAAAAGCCGACCGAGTGCTAGTTACTACGTACAAAATGGCCACCCAAGCCAGGTCAATAGTGTCGTGGCCCTGTAGAAGTAAGCAAAATCTTGTTAAGAATTATTCCTTGGGTGATCTCTTCAAAAACTAAGTCCTGACTGCTGTGCCGGAAATTAGGCATTTCGTCACCTTTTTTTTAATTTTTCTATAATTTTAAATTTTTTTTGGAAATCTTTTTTTAATTTATCTGGTTGTTAAGGGGGTGATTTACTCTTTGTTAGGCCGGTGTATGCCACGTGTTTAAACTTTGTGTCAGTGGACCGAAGCCCCCTTTCTCAGGGGGCCTATCTGATATTTTGCTGTCTAATGTGGGCGTGGGCAGCCCGGTTGAAATTTCTCTCGCCTGCAGTCACGTCCCGAGTTTGTAATTTTATTTCTCTTCATGACCAAAATTGCATAGAGCAGCTTCTGGGCTGCAAGCTGCTACTTCTTAGAGGCCTGCTGAGAATAGCAAGTCTCGTCACGAATGGGTCTCCAGTGGACCTGCGTTCCCAGCGGAGTGGTGTTTTCTTCCCACCCTCCCCTCTCCGCCCTCTCCACCTTAGTTCTGAGAATTTATGCTAGGAGCAGTGACCTGACGTGAACTTAGCCAAGACGATGGCCTATTTCAAGGACCTTCTCCCTGGTCCTACAGAGACGTCCACGACATCTAGCGGCAGAAAAAGTAACTGCGTGCCTGGTCGCCAGCGTGCAGAGCACACCCTCGTGACACCTGGTGGCAAGTCAGCTCACCGCCTCAGTTAGTTCCCCTTTACGCCGCTAGAGAGCAGCGCCGCGGCGCCATAAGGCCCTATGCTTCCTTCTCGCGGCCTGTAGAAGTCGATTATTTTTAGCTTCCTGTTACCGCCGGTTGAGAGCGCTCATGTCGTTTGTTGTCACGCCCACCTCGGGCACCTTCGCATGTTTTCGGCATAGAACCGAACCTTCCCCCTCCTTCTTCCTAGGGGCTTTAGAGCCTGATTTAATAAGGAGCCTTGTCTGCCATCGCCGAACTCAGCACTCTGACCTCGGCTACTGACCACGTCTTCTCGGCGTCCTCTGCACTAAGAGGCTTTTCGCGGGAACGGCGGTTTTCGGTTGCATGAAAGATGTAGTCAGTTGCTTAAGGGTTGTGATCCCATTTGTACAGTAGCCAGTCAGATGTAGTTTTTAGAAAAAGTCATGTCTAGTGAAAGTTTTTTATTTTTTTTTAATTCTTTAAAATTTGTTTTCCTTCGCGCATCCGCGATTTCTCGGTGCGCGTCTTCCTGATGTCGGCGCGAGACACCTCGGAAGCCCTTTTTCCACACCCTGTTTGGTGAGTAATCCGGCTTTTATTTTCCTCCCCATATTCCCATTTGTTGGCCTTTCGCGCCAACTGTATATGACTGTCTGGAAGCAGGTCTAATTCGTTTTGAATTTGACTTGTGTTTCAGATAGGGTCCAAGTTTCTGGGGAGAGAAATTTCTCCCCGCATGATCTTCGGGACCTCCAGCTGATTTTCCCCTTTAGAAGAGTTTTCCTCTCTGTCCGATGTCATCCTGGGAAGACCCGGGTGATATGAGCTATATATATATATTCCACTTGCATAGAAGGAACTAAATTCATTAAAAAGATACCAGCGAGCAGTGCTTTAAGAACATAATCCTCAAGAACATGGAAAATCAAGGAAACTAATAATATATGTAACCATTGGGAGAATCAAATTTTGGTGCAATACTTTAAAGATTTGTTAATGTAATCATTTGTTTGTTAAGGTGAAATATGTATTGTTTTAAATAATGTCGGGGCGCCCCCTTAACTTTGTTAATTACTAAGATCTTTATTATCATGTCGAAATAATGCTTAAACAAAACCTTTTAATAATAAACCAGGAAAACCTATAGATCAAATTATTTGTATAGTGTATTTATTTATCATATACCTTCTTCTACATAACGATCCACGAACTCCCAAGTTACTAGTGTGCAGGGAGTGTAAATTTTATCTTGTTCACCGCCTCGTGTCCCCTCTGATAATTAACTTTAATTTTCTTAATATTTTGCCCAGCAGTTTCCAAGGTGTTTATAATTAATTAAAATTTATATAATTTTAGGGCACGAGGTGAGTTACACTGCAAGCGAAAATTACAAAGTTCTCTGGCCTTACGAAAATAATCAAAGTCCTACTGACCAGATAATATTCTGCAGGAAATATTCTATCACCAAATTAACTTTCCTCAGAAATAAGGCTAGGTTCCACAAATTCTTCGTTAAAGCATAACAATACTTTCACAGCAATACACTGCTCTTTTATGTAGAAATCATCAGTACACATTACAGGTAATGCCATTTGGTCTTTGTAATGTGGCGGTATTCACCAGGTGTTTGGACGCGACTCTAGGGTCGGCGTGCAGTCCTTCATGTGAGAGTACGTTGAAGAAATTTTAATCATGTCACCGAGCTTCGAGGAGCACCTAGAGCATGTCAACATTGTGTTGACTAAGTTGAAGATTGCCGGCATGACCGTAAAAATAAGTAAATCAAATTTCTGAACTGCTGTTTTTAGGATACCTAATGACACCAACTGGAATAACAACAACGCCTGAGAAATTAAAAGCCATGCAGGAGTTTTCTACCCCTAGGAAAGTTAGACAACTTAGGGTATTCCTAGGCCTAGTAGGATTTTATTATATTAACATTGGCGAGTTTCTAAGGTGCCACTGCCATCATTCGCGCTACTGAAAATGAACAGTGTGTGAGAATGGCCGGCGAACAAAAAGCGGCAATTCAGCGCCATAAGAACCTGTTTTTTAAAAGAGAATGTGTTAAGTCACTCTGGTACAAAGAGAGTTCTTTTTTACAGATGCGTTCGATTATTAATTAGGTTGCAAATTATCACAGTGCGATGACGAGGGCCTAGAGAAGACGTGGCAATGGCCAGTTGCACAATGAATCAAGCAGATTGTATTTACACAGTAACCGAAAAAGATGCCCTCGTTATTGTGTGGGTGTTAGAAAAGTTCAGAGACCTGTTACTCGGAGAGAAAGTCAGACTATGTATGAACCACCAGGTATTAAAGTTCCTAAAGGGTGCAGTGCACCCTCTAGGGAAGTGTGGTGTCCACCCAGATGAAAGGAAGGAAGGATGTCTAGAGTGATCTGGAAGTAAGGAGGGAAGGAGAGAAGGACGTCCCACTGTTACACGCCTATGCCAGGTGGGGACGACATTATGTCGCAGCTCAAGGACCAGCGACCAAGGCTCAAAAATATGAGTTGCACACCTTCCAATGGGCGGAACAGATCCACAGACAACAGTTCTAGAGGCCCATCGGGTAATTTGGCATTAAGCTCACTATGTAGGAGCTTAGTTCTCTGTTGCGCCTTTGGCCATATGTCACATGAGGCGGTGACTAGGCATTTTGGGCTATTAACAGCTGTCGACAGATGGCATCTGACAGCTTCCTGGACCAGGTTCCTCGGATCCATTTTGATGACTGGCTTCCAATTTTCCTTGAACGCCATCTTGTTTTCTCATTATGCGAATAGTGTCTCGTCTCGTGATACACAGAACTGGCTTGTATCGTGTGTAACAATGGTGTTTCTTTCTGGCAGTTAGAGCCCGTTTCTTGACAGAAGTCTTTTTTGGTTGCTTCGCCGACAGGTCTCGCATGATATCGGCGAGTCTACGGATCCTTATCCAGTACTCGGAAGATAGTGGGACTATGACAAATTCTTTGATTTTGGTTTTTAACTTGCTCACATCCAGATCGCACATATAGGCTCAGGCAGTCAGCAGTGATTTTGTATGCTCCTTTAATGTGGTTTATCTCCAGGTCATATTCCCGAAGCAACAGATACCACCTTGTGAGCTCCTCAATCTCAGATATTGATACGGATAACAAACACTCCATCCAGAGGTATTTTATTCATCAAACGCAAGTCACATTGTGTATCTATCTACACATTGCCAAATTGCTGTGGCATTCCCAGGTAATAGTTGTGAACACCAACAAGAAATTTACTTACCCTCGCTCCTGTATCCACCTCCCAGGCAATAGAAGTACCCGACCAGAGGTAATGTACTCACCCTAGCTCCTGTTTTCTTCTCCTAGGCAATAGAAATACCCGCCCACAGGTAACGTACTCACCCTAGCTCCTGTATTCACCTCCCAGGAAATAGTAGTACACGCCTGCAGGTAATGGACTCATCCAGCTACTGTATCCACATCTCAGGTAAAAATATGTTTAGTTCACGTGAGTGCAAGGACGCAGGCGCTGACAACGACTTCGTTCTTCAAGGCGGCATAAAGAATAATATGGTCGCCTTGATGTCCCAGTGCATTAAGCACCGCCACCAAGCTTAAATACAGTGTTTTTTTTAGCAGCAAAGCTCTTATTATTCCTTCCACGACAAATAGCCGTTTTAGGACTCTGTACATACAGTATAAAGGTTGAACATAAAAATAAAACAACTTGAGACTGCAGAGTACAGTAGTTGTATTTTAAATAGAAACAGAATTTGTGTGGTTGGACCCATAGAATCATGATATACTAGATCTTAATTGTTATTTTTATATTTTTATTTAGGATTCTCAAAGTCTTAAGTGTATCATATTTAAGTATCCCAATAAACAATGAACAGTTACATTGGTTTTGCGTAAATGCATTACCAAGTATAATCACAACCATATATGGAAGTCTGTTGACATCCTTTTACTTTTAATTTAAACTTTTTTTAAGTCCATACATAATATTGTTCATACTGATATTCTGTGATACGTCTTAAATGCATGCAGTTAATTAAAGTTTCTTAAAAATATATAATAATCTTTATCCATTGCTTTTACCTATGTTCACTACTTGTATAAGATAATTAAATCAATCAAAATAAAGCTTTAGTACCATACTTTAAAAAAGATTACTATTTAAACTTTAGATTATAATCTATTGCTATAGTAAACAACAAAAAATGTACTGTCAATTTCTTAGAACAGTAAATTAAGAAGTTATCTTTAAAAGATTTGTGCAATGGGAGTGCATGACTTGATGTAAGTTTTTGGACATACGCCATTGCTAAGAACTTTTTCTGTTGAAGAAAAACTAATAAATAAAATAAATAAATAAAAATAAAAATAAAAATACTCAAAAAAATATACAAAAAACACACAAAATTAAGCAAACAATTGCTGTTGTCAACAAGGATATGAACACCACAAAATATTCCGAAACAGGAATATGGTCAGCAAACAAAGAAAAAACAAAGAAAAATGTACTAAGAGAACGAAAAAATCCCCACAAATGATGACAACACAAAAATATTGAAACCCAAAATAATTCAGCACAACAGTTGAAGCGAGACAAAAAACATGACAAAACGAAAAAACAAACAAATACAATAGTTTTACCTAAACAGAAACAAGCGACGTTTCGGGAACTGCTATCTGCTCCCGTCCTCAGGCAGAGACGCACATGGCACGGAAACACAGGTGCGACTCTGAAATTACGCAGATTGTCATTGGAAACAGATCTTAAAATAATATAACAATTTGTAAAATTTCCTTTAATTTAAATTAAAATACATTTATGAAGATTGCTTGTTTTTTATATTTTGTTAAACCATTTCTTTAAAGAAAAAAGGTTTGGTGGAAGACGTTTCGCAATTCCAGGAAATGGGTAAAACTAACAGAAAAAAATTAGTTTTTACTTAAATTCTTTGTATATTATGTTTTTAAAATTACAAAATATGAAGATTATATCCTAAACAACACGAGACATTGATACATTTAAACTTAATATACTTCTTTTTATTTTAACATAATTTCAAACAAATATAGTGAAACTAAAATCTAAAACGTGCTTTTGGTTTGAGGGGTTTAAAGTAAAATATGTGAGATTATGACACTTACTGCAATGTTTGGGGGAATTGTAACCTCTATGGCCATATCTTTCAACGCCCCAGATGACAACTGTTGTTTCGCCACTGGCAAAATAACAACAGACACTAAACTGCGGTAGCGAGGCCCTACCGGCTGGTGATTGTTATGATGGGGTCGGCGTGTGCGGGGGTGGGAAGGAATGAGGGGGAGAAGAGGGCACCGCGGCGGTGCATTATGTCGATGAGGTCGAGAGCTACAGACGGCAGTGACAATGGCGACAGCACAGCCCTGGCGATTATCGAGCCGCACGAGGCTCCTCCCTACCCCCCTACCCCCTTGCCCAGCGACACTGAGCGCCGTTCCCCGCGGCAACGACGTATTGCTCCGACAATCAGCGCCGCGCCTACACTGCTTCGAGCACGGCGAGCTGGCACTCTGTGGCACACGGGCGCAACATGGCCACCAAAAAACTGTGCGGGTGGGAAATGCCAACATCTAAAATTAAGTTTTAATCATGAATAAAACATTTGAATGTCTTAAACATAATGACTTAAATAAAAAAAAAACGTAAATATGCAAACATTCTTAGTTCAAAATTTATGGAATCGTGCATTAACATAGTTGCGTACTGAGTATCATTGCAAACTATTATAATTTGGAAAAAATTTTGACAGTGTTGTAATAAAACCAATTTATAATAATAGCAATGAGAAGTTCCTGCAGTGGGGTATATTTTACAAATTTTTGTCTATTGATGGAATTATAGATATTATGGGTACAATTCACTCAAGCAGTTTATTAGGTAAACCGTTTAGATTTGGCTACAATTTATGTACTATGTGTGGAGAGAGTGGATACTGTTACAAATTTAGCCTCCTCGTTGGAAAAAAAAAACCTTCTGCAGCTCCATCTATTGGTTCCACCAGACAGTAAAGTGGTAGTGAGTATGCTGTCAGCTGTCGACGATCCTGCCAGTCATGTTGTATTCTTCGACAATTTCTTTACCAGCCATTCACTTGTGAGAGAATTGTAGCAGAAAGAATTCAGAGCTACTGCTACAATACGAGAAAATATAACAAAAAAAAATGCAAAAAAAAATCTGAAAAGTAACTTAAGAAAACATCGCGAGGTTCGTATGATTACAGCTTTGATACCAGTAATGATATGACATATGGAATGACAACGGATGATTTTCATTGGCAACGAACTTTGACAACATTCAACCAATTTCATCTGCACCAAGATGGAACCATGAAGCGAAAGAGCTAGTACCTGTTCTCCAACCTTTACTGATAAAGAATTTACAACAAATATATGGGGGAGTGGGGTGTTTGATCACAATGACTGACTTTTGGGAAATCATTGAATCACAATCTGGGAGAAATGTGGTACTGGTGTCTTGTGACTCGAGTGATTGATATGACAATCGTTAAGAGGCCTATACAGACAGGGCGCAACTCCGCCAGCGGGTTCTGCGCTTACGGCATCGTGCAAGGTGGGCGGGACAAAGCTGGAAGGAGGAGACGTGGATTGGTTATCTTGGCGGCGCGTCACTTCGACTGGGAGGCGGAGTGGGGGAAACACTTTCCACCCCGCCGTCATTCCAGCTTACAGTGTCTTTTAGGAAAGATCGCGGTGTTCAGTACCCGCTATCGCTCTGTCCTCGAGTCTCGTGTTGTCGCGGTGTCGCGTTACCTTCGAGGCACAGTTATTTACTATACGTCAGTGGATAAAGGCCGCACTTGGCGTTGTGTTGAGCGCATTGCCCACCAACCTCCCAATTCTCTCCCCTGGCCAGGTTATTTACACTAGAGAAGACTATTGGCTGGAGTATTTATTCTCAGAGATCTCTCATTTTCCAAGCTTTCGGAGCTGCGCCGAACTTTCATTGCAAGTTCTATGGAGCTGTCATAACTACGAAACTCATATCCATATAACGAATCAAATGCATTTTCCGTTATATTTAACCAAAAAATATTACATATTTTAATATCATAGTCGGAAATATGTAGGCCTACGTGTTACCTAGTCAAAAATAATGCATACATAGCATAGCAAGTGCGCATACCTAAGCATAAACAACACAGGTACGCATACGCGGACACATGCACACTTCCTTGCTGGGAAATTTTTCGTTTGTAGTTTTAAACCTTGCTGACTAAGAAATTAAAATTGATTTGTGCCAATTATTGGCAAGCAATGATTTACTTAAATAATTAAGTTTTGACTTGAGTTATATAATAATTAATAATTCAGTTATACACTTGGGTCTGGTTATCCTTCAAGTTGTGTGCTATTACGTGTCCACCAGCAAGAAAGTAATATGATTACAATCAAATAAAGAATAATATTTTCCAAATTTTCAATTTTATACTATGTACGAACGTAGTTATATTATTACTGGGTTTCAGAAATAACTAATCAACAGTTTACATGATTTTTCACCCTTCCGGTAATATATATATATATATAATTTCGTTCATCATAAAATACGTATTAGATTTAAATGTACGTACTAAACTACAATTTATCATACGACTACAAACGAATTGAAGCGTGCACTGATGAAACAATCAGTTAACAAACATTCCTACATAAAAATATGTTTGTTTCAACAACAGGTTGAAATGCATCTCTTTGCTCAACGAAGTCATATAACATAGTCACAGGTACTATTTGTTGCTGCAAATTGTATTTGAAGTTTAAAAAATTACGGAACAAGTCGTCTTAAGTCATCCGAAACATGGTGACGTTATGAGGCAAAAATCGTAATTTTGTTCACCCGGACTTTCCCCATTCTATAACATGAAGTGAGTATACAGGAAGATGTGTGGCTTTTACGGTGTGTGACTAGTGTTCACAGTTTTTATTCCAAACGTAAACAAACCAGTTGTTTGTGAATAGTTTTTTTTTGAAATAATGACGCGATAACTTAGCATGTCATATCATGTATTTTTAACTCTTTATTCCTTTAGAAATAGAATATTTGCAACATTGTCAATATCAATTATTATTGATTTTAAAAAGAAGTGTGGTAATGATAATTGTGCCAAAATGCATTTTCAATACGGCACAGAATCATGTTATTTTTTCTACCTTGTATTTTTTTCATGTTTAGATTGTTTACAATTTGCTGTTTAAAATATTTGTATGCATCTCCACCCAATAACTGTTCAGAAAATAACAATCATCGATTTATCTGTACAAATTATTTTTGGCTTTTCTGAAGAAAAAAAAAGTTAATGTATGAAGTTGTACAAATACATCTTATTTAATCAAATATAATTGAATTTGAACACATTTGCACACCACAAAGACAATAAACATATGAGTTTATGGATACAGTTGAGTAAATTTAGATGGTCTGCTTTTACAAGCATAATTTAACAGCGCACTGAGTTTAAATTTTCTTATATAATAATGTCATATCGCAATAAATACTTTAAGAAAAAATACATATTATATTCCCACATTTTTTAAGAAGATACGCTACAGAGGTAATTAATGAGCAGCTGAACAAGTCTTGACAGCAGCAAATTTTTTTCTTGCTCTTTTTTCAATAGCGTCAATAATGTATGGAGGGTCTCGAATTTCCATGCTCCTCGTATGCCTAGGGTCCACCAGTTCTGGCAAAATGCAGTTATAATAGAATTTTTTAAGATGTGGTTCCATCTCTTGTTTACAAAAATTGTCATCCCTTTCAATTCGAAATATTGCCATCTCTTTTTCCACTGATGTCCAAACACTAAAAATGCAATATTCCCTCTCTGAAATGTGCAGCTGTCCCTGAACTTGATAAAAATATGAATGTGTTTTTTCAGTTTCAGTTCATCTCCTTCGAACTCATATATCGGATGTTCCCTTGTTTAACTGCTGCAGTAACATCTTTTTCAATTGCAGATGATGGACACTTAACTTCTGCAAGACCCTTTTCTCCAATAACACCTTCCGGAGTGGCACCCAAGAAAGGGAATTCCTTGTCAATGAAGAGTCCACTTTTTCCAACCTTATATTCCTTCTTGTTTTTCTAGTTCTATAGCCATCACCTCAAACCTTTTACCATGATAAATTGCAGGCACGTTCAAAATATCGGAGGTATAAACAATTCTGCGAACTAAGTTAACGCAGCTTGTTAATGCACGTCTACGACAGACTTTCCCGAAATTCTAAGCTGTTAGAATTTTTCTGTGTGTTTCAAGCCATTTTCCGCTTCCTGCCTGGAGAATTGTGTCTCTCTCTAACTGTTGACGGTCCTCTTGTGTTAGTTGTAACCTACTGAGGAAAGCTTGAATCTGTTCCTCAAATGTTTCTGGATCCATGTCAGGCTGTTGACATTGAGGACCATAGTGGATTTTTGCTGCTTTTCTAGTATCAAACCGTTGTCTTCCTTTACATGTTCAATATATTCATCCAAATGTTGATATTTTCTTGGAGTAATGAATAAACTGTTCGGCTGAAATCATTCATAAATATATTATTTTTGAATAACTTATATCTATTAATGTACCTAAAATCATGTTATATTTCTATGTGCATAAAATATGTATATATTATTTTTTCCCTAGTTACGAATAAAACAGGAATATTGATAGCAGTAAAAGTACTTATAGTATCTGTAGTATCTTTAATAGTTTTTTGTCCAATGTATGATGCATACTTTGAAAAGTCTTGCTACAATATAAACATTTTCAGTGCTTAAATCAGTGTTCTTATGAATGCTGTTTATGTTTTAACTGGGGATGGTGTATCACTTTTAAGTAAGGTCAGTAAAATATGCTGTCTATTGTCACTAAATGGGGATAAGATTTTTTACTGTATTCATTTTTTTGCCCTGTTTTTAGTGAAATTTCTGATAAAAACATTTATGTAGTTTGAGTAGTTGTGTAATTTTTCAATTGAAGTATATTCGTAAAGTTAAATTATAACTTAACTGTAATTTTTTAACAGGTCAATATAATTAAAAGCAATATAATTGTTATTCAGCTAACCTGATTGCTTGTCTCTGAATTGTTGATACATCTACTGTCTACAGTTGGCTCATTCCTGTCCACCAGCTCATATGGAATGTCAATGGCTCCTTCGGTGGTTGACCAGAAAGAACATCCTGCTTCCATCTCAAATAGTTTCAGAGGCGGTTGCATTTCTGTGTAAGACATGGCTGTAGAGCTGAAAGAGCCACATTACAGTAGCAATAACATTTAACTATTTATATTGATTTATTTAGATAGAAATATAGTTTCGAAAGAATGTCTAGTTTCGTGTAATATTATAACTACCCGACCGTGTGCAAATGATACGAAGGAAAAAAAGTAAACAATTTTTCAGGAAATAGTTGAAGAAAGAAAAATAGCATGTATTAAAAACACTTTGTAATTAACTTATTTTTAAAGTGGGCTAAGGGACTTACATACACTGCCCATCTTCATTGTGCAGGACATTGGTTACAGAGTAGTTATTCTCTTCATCTGATGTGTCATTTTCTCTTGAAGAAATTTCTTGTGCCGTTTTTACTCCCTGGCTGCCAAGGTGTCATCGTGAGTCTCTACCTTCCGGAACTTGATAACTGCAGCTATCAAGTTTAAATTTTTTCCTGCAATGCATAAAATTTATCCTTTTTAATACCGACTTCTTTATTTTTGTGCAATAAATGACCTTACACTGAACAGACCAAAAATCTTATGTATATTTTGGCCAAAACATATTTGTTAAATTAATAGAACTGTTTGTGTTGCCAATCTTACTTTCTCTAAAATAATAACTTAGATTTGTTTTAAATAAAATGTAAACAGTTACTCACTTTGCCGGATAGCTTTCTTCATAGTACACTACTTCATGCACTCCGGAAGTTATTTCGTTTTCAATCAGTTCTTGATGGCTGCAGTGAATTCTTGATAGGCTCTGGTTTTCCAATTCTTCATTGACATGGTTTTGTTTAGGTATAGTTTTATTCCTGTGAATAAATTGATAATTCAGTGCCAAATAAAAAATGTACACATTACACATTTTAAAGGTTAATACTACAACGTTAATACAAACACATATTATATGCTTTGACTGTGAGGAGCCAGAGTTTGTTTCCGCCCCTCCCCCTTCCCAACAGGGAGCTCAGTCTGTCCAAAATAATAACTTATGGATGCTTTACATATTATAAACATACATATTTAACCTATATATTTTAAATAAACTTTTCAATATGCGACTGTTCATCTAAGATAACTCAATATTATGGTGGGGAAAGTGTTGGAGGTGAGAGATCACAAGGTAGACTAAGTTTCGACTACGCAGGCTAATGAACGCAATCTGTATTTTGTATGACATATTACAAAACAAACTGACCTTTGACTCCAGTATGCTTTGAGATGAGTAGCTTCATTTTTCTTTCTTGTTGCATAAATATAAAGATGATTCTTCTTTATTTTCTCCAGTTTCTTTTTAACTCCATCCTTGAAAAAGAAATCGTGCATATAATAGTACTTCTCGATGCTGTTACAAAGCCAAATATCGATCTAACAAGGGGTAAAAATAACAGTCGCTCAACTTTTTCCGCCTACAGGTAACCTCCACTTGGCTCCGAGTATGCCTTACTGAGTCTTCTCGCCGCGCGATATGGTGGGCGTAGAATGGTTGAGGTTTTCTCTGGGAATAACTGCCTGAATCCTAGAATTTATTACTTCCGGGTCATTCAATGCCATTTCACACACCTGCTGACATCACCATCACCGAATTCAATGAAACTTAGGGCTTTAACAGTACAGGTTCAGGAAAGTGAATTCTCAAAGTTACAGCCCCCTGTGAATAATACTTTTTATACAGCAGGGTTGCCAATTTGTGGAAAAAGTGGAATTGTGTTAATGCCTTACTAGAGTAGTTTTAGTGAACATGGCCTAATTCACAATGTTCTAGTGTTTGATCCCAGATCCATCCCAAAATGAAACTTATGTCACTTAGACCAATAACGCACTTCATAACATATAATTTTTTCACATTTTTCAAAAATATACTTTTCAAAAATTTTCAAGGTCACATGTTACATGACCATGACCTTGAAACAAATTTCTTCTAAAATTCGTAAAACTTATTTTTATCTCAAAGGACACTTTTCTAGCTTTCTATTGAGCCCTACTTCAAGGTTCTCACTCAACTACAAAGGAAGTTACAAATATTTTTATTGGACCTCGCGCAGCAAAAATTCCACTTTTTCCACAAGTTGGCAACCCTGCTGTATAAAAAGTATTATTCACAGGGGGCTTTAACTTTGCTAATGCACTTTTCTGCACACCTACTGCTAATTTGCCGAGTTTTTTTTAATTCTGAGATGGTGATGCCAAAAATTATTATTTTCTGGTTGATTTGGCATGGAATGACCCTTCCCGACCAGGCGGCCTCAGTGGTAGACACTATTCCTGCGAATACATGTGCTTATCGCGATATCCGATACCCCGACGCGCTGATAAGGCGACCGAGCAGCCGTCAGACGAACTTCCCCTCCGCTGCCTTCACAGCAGCCGCTAGCCCCACTCCTCGGCTCCAGTCGCCGGCTGAAGAATACGCCGCGCGAGGGAGACACTTCCCGGCAGAATAAATGTGCGGAAATGCTTTTCGTCGTAGAAGAATTCTGGGAGTTTTTCAGCGGTGACCTATGTATTTTTTTACACCATTTTAATCAACGATTAATACTCTATCGTTGTGTGTTTCTACTTTTTTTGTATGCATTACACACGATACATAAAACAGCTGCGTAAAACCACACATTCGGAAATATTTTTACCTATGTTACGAATTTTTAAAAGCATTATAAAAATCATAGATCGACCCATTCATCCTTTCCTTATGCACGCAAAAAAAATGACAGTGTTATCTGTAATGGGAAGCTGCAAATTATTCTTAGCAAAAGGCCCTACAATCACGTCCTGAAGACTGTCTGTATAGGCCTCTTAATGTTTTCGAACTTTATAGATTGATTCATGAACCAACTTCAATCTCCATAAAAGATTTTGTAGAGAAATTGCCATGAAGTATTTGAAACTGGGGCATGGAAGAAATAATTTGAAGGGTAGGCCAAACAGTTTTCCATCTATATCCAAACAAAAAGTTACTTCGGATGTTCAAGTTGACAGAACAGATCAAATCATAGGAAAGAGAGGCAAGCAAAGGCGTTTCCATTTCAGATGGTGCAAAGGGAACCCATTAACATTTTGTACAAAATGTGAAGTCACATTGTGCACAATGTTATTTCCAAAGTTACACAAAATATTTTGTAATATGATTAGTAGGTATACTTATCAAAATAAGCTGTCAAAGTTAAGACGAACATATACATTAATTGACTTTTTCAAAATTGTACACTAAATTATGTGTAAATAATGTTTAGTTTTCTCTATCTATGAGTGTAACATATGTCCATGTGTATGTGCAGTGTGATTTTTAATTTATCAGTTGTAAAGAACAATGTAGAAAAGTATCGAATATTTTTTAATCTCAGTTAAATATTGGTAATATTTTATATTTGAATAACTGTTTGCTCAATTTCTTTCATACAACGTGAAGAGCGATTTTATGTTTATAAGTGTAATCATTAGGGGCAAGAACTTTTCGCGAAAAGATCTGAACACTTATTAGACTGCAACAAGGTATACCCGCTCCTGTGGTTTCTTCCATGTGATTGGCGGCCGTCTGTGAGAGAAGTCGTTGCCTTGTTTCAACGAGCCACTCAGGACGCGTTTACTTCCGCACTGAATCGCTGTGATTGGTGTTGTTACAATTGACGTGTACCTGGGAGAAACTCAACCAATCACGAAACACAGACGGTGCTACAGTGTTTTAACTTTCATCGAGTCTCGAAATCTTTTCGCGAAATCTTCATGCCCCTAGTAATCATGCTTACAGCATAAGGTTAATACGATAAATCTTACAAAATAATGAAAATTTTTAAATACAATACATCATAACTTTTCTAACTTATTATTTTATAAATTTACAATTTTAATGATGAGGTGCTCACTTATGCCCATCGTCATATTTATATCACGTGAATTTTCTCGCAAACTATGGCATATGTAGACATTTTATCGCCATAGTTGTTATATGACATTTATTTGGTTCAATTCTTGTAATATTCTCCCAAAATTTTATGAATTTAATTATTTGGGCTCAAATGTGTTAAGATAAGCATTTGTAAGCACAGGCGAACACTTGATAGAATTTGATAAAACTCTGCCCTTAAAGCGATCAATGTTTCTAAATGCCTACCGCAAAATTATTCTTACACAGTTGCTACAAATTATTGTAATTTATAATAGAAGGAGTAATTTCGTAAAAATTGAACGGAAGTCGATAAACTGAAATGTGACAAAGATGGCTTAGCCACATAAACCTGTATATAATAACTTTCGTAATCTTTACGAGGCATACCAAACGTAAAGGTGTGCCGAATTATTTTGTATTATAGTGAAACAACACTGGAATATATTTTCTAAACTACAATATTCGTATTAAAGTGTAATCTAAAGTTTTAAAATACCTAAGAAAGCTGGCATTACAATGATTTTAATAGATGCATTCTTTATAAATTCCCAGTAGTCATAGTTGCACAGTGCTAGAGCACACGCTTGTTAATCTTAAGGGAAGTGGTTTGAATCTCATCACTGTATTTTTTACTTTTTTAATAACATTATTATATAATAATATAAAAATATATATATAGAATCAGTTCAAAGAGGTGTTGGTTTGTAGGAAGTATTAACAGACTGTTTTTAGTCGTTTAAGGAAAACAAATATACAAACTTATACTTAGGTTTTATAATATGTTTTTTTAATGTTTCAGTTTAAAATTGTAGTGAGGCAGTAGGAGTATAATTTTTAACATGTGCAAAAACTTCATAGTATTAACTGCGTAGTGAATTTTAACAAGATCAGTAGTAGATTAGTAAAATTACTTTTTGAAATTCAGAAACAAATTCTGGGTTTTGTCGGAGCTGTTTTTAAAAAATTTTAAATTGTTTATCAGTTTATTTATTAAGGTGGGCATATTTTCAAAGAATTCAACTTTAATTTTAATGTGCGAGTTTTGTATTATAAGTTTATTTGCAACATGAACAACATGATAACACTGAGGTTATGAGTTCAGACATCACTGGCGAGTGCTGAAAACCTCACTCACAATTTTTTTTTATGGACATGTAACTTATAGGTATTAATAATCAGCTTTTACAAAACCACATTATTTCTCTGCTCCACCAAAATCAATGAAAAGTAAGGGTTTTTACTCTAAATTTTTCCTTTCAGTAATTTCACTTAAGCTTAAAGATTTGCAGTTTTTGTATTAACTTGGTTTGTTTAGACATTACGTAGACGCTTGGCAACTCATCATCAATAGTTTCTTATTATTTAAAAAAAAAAATACCGTTTCAGTTGAAAATTCAAAGGCGTATTTAGAACATATAGGCCTATCGTAGGTATGTATGTTTTCAACTTATTTTTAAGTTATAAACATTGAGCTAAAAGTGGTCGGTCGAGTTCAGACTCGGCCTGTATACGCACACACACAGGGTGTGAAGTAATGGAATCTGCGCGGGGACCACCAGGTGGACAGCTGGCGAAGTGACCACCCGGGTGACCACGGAGATGGAGGTGGGGGAGGGGTGTGGCCCCGGGAGGGGGGGAGACAAGGGCCGGTGTTTGTCCACGGCCTCCGGACGAGTTGACTCAATCAACAACTCCCATCCCGGCCTAGCAAATCACTCTCGCCTCTTGCCCACCCCCCGCCCGCGACCTTCAGGACTCCTTAGCTCGTCCCTGCTCCCTCGGGCCGCTTGATTGATTCCCTCGCCTCGTCCGGTGGGAGCGCGACCCCTCCCTCCCCAACACGACCTCCACCCCTCCCTCCCAGCGGCACTATCGACGGCGGCGAAACTTCCCCGACGGTGTTAAAGTGGAGAGTGCAATCAACGGTACGTAGCGCTTCTCCCCCGCAACAGGTGGGGGAGGGGGTACTTTCACCGGCTGCAAACATTTTGGCGGGAAAGTGTCCCTGTTGGAGGTAGGGTTGGAAAAAAAAATATATATTTTTTTTCTTTCTATATCCCCTGTCGGCGGCGACTGCCCGGATTTTTTTAGTGTTGACGTCTTGCTTGCATTAATATACCGTAAAAGTATATAAAGAAGTAAAAAAATAAAAATACAATGAAATTTTCACGAGCAAATAATTATTTTCTCTCTAGCTTCCTACGCTAAAATGCTAGCAGTTGTCAGTAAAATACGTATCTTTTTTTTTTTTTTTTTTGTAATTTTATCATTATTAGTATTACAATAAATCAAATTTACACAAGTCTAAATAAACGGTTTTGTAAATAAATCAAATTTTAACATGAGGAAAAATATAAATTGATTTTGGAAAAGTTAATAAAAATTTCATTTTTTCCAAATAAATTTCTTAAGATATTTATTCACACAAAACGGAAAAATATTTATGCATTACTCACAGATAATTTTACTTCTAAGGAAAATATTCAACAACTAATTATTACTCTCAGTTTACTTAAACAAACAATTTATTTGAAATAAGAATACATTTAATTACATGAATATTTTTTGTTCTGGTACGTGACCTTAAATTGTAATTAATAAAATTACATGATTTCAATTAATACAATAACAAACAGTATTAATTATACTATCAAATAAGGGTATTATTTATTTTGTGAATTCTCATCACAGTTTTTACAAATAAAAAATAATTAGGACCTGACGTTTACAATATTTAATACATTTTATGTTGGAAATAAGTATGTATCCAAAATCTTTGTTACGTACTGTTTAGTTACGTATGAATCCATACACGTCCCATAGTTAATAACATGTAAATTGGTATAATTTATAAATATTAGTTTTTATGAGATATTTATTTTGTTTTATTTAGAACCTAATGTTTGTAAAAATATATTTAACACTATTTCCGGCAAATATATAAGTTTATTTATCCACTAAATGTATAAATGTTTAACATTTTTATTTGCTAAGACAAATCCAAATATTTTTTTAGGCTATTACTACTTAAAGGTTCAATATAACGGCATTACCTAAGAATAATGTTTTTTTTATTATAAATGGTGAAACAATGACTGGAAATTTCGGAACACAATTCA
This sequence comes from Bacillus rossius redtenbacheri, assembly GCF_032445375.1. NCBI lineage: Eukaryota > Metazoa > Arthropoda > Insecta > Phasmatodea > Bacillidae > Bacillus > Bacillus rossius. Next base: position 15,187,201 of record NW_026962010.1, read on the forward strand.
CCGAAAACTCAATGATATATAAATGTACAATCTACAAGTTTACCGCTTCTATGGCTTTGCTATGTTTTCTCTTTAATGCCTAAATATTATAAAAAATTGTTATCCTGTTATGTCAAAGCTTTCTGATGTGTATTCATCTTATCTCTCGGTATACGGCATTTGGTAGGAATAATTCGTGAAAGGGACGGAAGTCGCATGGAACGGAAGTCGCATTAAACGGAAATGTGTTACTACGGTGTTGCTATCTATGGCGGATGGTACGGAACAATGTTTACAAAGCCAAAGTTTAACTTTACATTATTATCTGTTTAATGAATTTTAAAAAGCTTTTTTAGTTATTTAATAAGTATTTTAAGAAAATTTCTTGTCAAAATTCTGATCCAAAGTCAGACTTTAGTATTTTTTCATTTAATTTTTAGGTATTTTATCAGAGCCGTTTCTTAATAGTCTAAAAATTTTCTCTGAAAATCGAATAATTCGACTGTCAACGTAGATGTTCCGATAGCGATTTCTAGCGACGTGAGCGGACACTACGTGTGATTCGCGTCCAGAAATGTAGTTAAAAACACAATTTGCGTCTATATTTTTAAAGAATTCTGCGTAAATTTCGTATCGGAATTTTGTATTATAATTTATTTTCAGCAAGAGAATACATTAAATTGGCAGTTAAAAAAGTTTAATGTTTATATATCACTGGTGCGTACTGAAGACTCGCTTAATTTATTTTTTTACGATTTGTCTGTATTTTCAAAGTTATCAATTATTTATTAATTTTATGGCCTTTTTAGTCAATGTTTAGAATTTATAATAATGTTTGGTAGGATATTATTGCATGATCACGGGGCGCAGTTCAAATCTGATTGTTTCCGGGACAGTTTCAGAGGATAATTTAGAATTCTTTATGGCGTACTTCCGGCCTGAGGTATAAAAAATGGGACGTCCAGATAGTTTCTACTTCCATACACTCTAGTAAATAATTTTCCCAACCATCTGGTGTTGGAAACGAAGCTTTGACCGGGAAATCTGCAAGATTAAATAAAATATCGCATTTGTAATGTGGAGTGCGGTAGTTAAAAATTAAATTTAATTAAAATATAGCGAAGCTTTGAGATTTTAAGACGTTTTATTGAATTTATGACAGCTTTGGATGTCGCCCTGCCTGTACAATAATCTCATGTATTATCTTTGAAAGATTTGTGCAATGGGAGTGCACGACTTGATGTAGCTAAGCTTTTGGACATACACCATTGCTAAGCACATGTATGTGCTGTCATAACTTGTGTTGTTTTTTTTTTTCGTTCTGTTAGTCCATTTTTCTTTGTTGTTTCTTTGTTTGCTGACCATATTCCTGTTATGAAATATTATGTGGTGTTTATATCCTGTTGACAACAGCAATTTTTTGCTTAATTTATGTTTTTGTCTTTTGTGTTTTTTGTAGTTTTCTTCTACATACATACATGTGCTTAGCAATGGCGTATGTCCAAAAGCTTACATCAAATCTCATGTATGTTCAATCCAAACTTATTATTTGTGTGCTGCTAATGAGGTAATTGACTTGTAAAAAATACTTCACCGCATAATAGTTAATCATTTCAGGAGACACCTTCAGTAAACCTAAATCAATTATTTAGTTATAAAAAGGATATAATAGTGATTTTATTTTGTGGTTAACAACAGTGCTAGGACTGATTAGTTTATTGTAACTGATTGTTTTACTGTGACTGATTAGTTCAGTTTTGGGAGAAACATGGGGGTCCAGTAAACAAGTGTAAAATATCTAACTAGCTAGCTTGAGCGTTACTAAAATTACTGTAAGTACGCCTATGTAGGCCTATAGATTCGATGTGATCGAAAATTCTTATAAACTGATTTCTTAGTTATGCAATCATTAACTTATCATTTAGTGATAGTGCAACCTATTCTGCCATTAGGCTACATAGACATACTGCAATGCAATCATAGGCATTGATAATGATCTGCCGTCAAATGAAAAAAATAAGTCATAATTTCTGCCGCTCCGCGACCGGATAACTAAACGGCAGGGACCTTCCTCACAGAAATAATTTATATTAAATCTATTTTTATAAAGAGAGAAAATAAAAACAGATAATATTTCAAATACAGTATTTGTTAAAAGTTTTAATTACAATATTCAAAGTTGGATTTTACATTTTATGCGCTCGTTGGCTCATAATTATAATAATGTGAGTGATTAAATCAAATAATAATTGGTAAAAATTTAATATCCATGTCAAACTAAAGCGTGAAGAGCATTATACCAGCCAAAATATTTAAACAGCTAAAAAAATACTCACATAACACTGTTTAACAATAACGATTAACACAAGTCATTAAAATAATTATATATAAATGAAAGAACAATATTTTCTTTCGAATATGGCCCTTGGCACGGTGCACAAAAATAAGCTCAAATCCAGTTGTGTTGCCCTCTGCCCAGATACTCCCTTACTAGATGCCAGCGAGTCAGGCGCAGGCGGGTCCCTACCGCCGCGACCCGCCTATCCCTGCAGCATGGCGGGGTTCACCCCTGAGCCGCACGCCACCACGTGGAGCCCGCTCAAGGCCCAAAAAGTTCTCTGCACCGTCCGCATAAAATTCACCATTCTTTTTGCGTCAGAAATGTTTCATAGACGAAAATATTGGATTAAAATTCGGCCATGAAATTTTACTCCCATGCGCCCAAAGAAGTTTCACTTCAAAAACAAGAAGTTGTTTTAAACTTTGGCCACGAAAGCCCTCCAGCAAGATTTAAATCTGTGTATGCGGAGAAGGTAGTAGCAAATGTTATATAACTGTATTAACTGAGCTTCTACTCAGCACAATCCTGATTGGCCAGACCATCATCCAGTGACCATCATTCAGTGACCAATTTTAGCTTTGCTGTTATTGGCCATATATAAAATACCTTGGCAAGAGACTAAACCTTTAGTAACTCTTCGCTCTTGAGAATGGCTGCAATATGACAAGCCCAAACTTCGGGCAGTTTAGTATTTTATCCTAGCCCAAAAAAATTCAAATATTTTTAAAACATGTAGTTGCTTAAAAAATATCGTTTACGAGATGGTTACAAAACATGACACATGTTATCTTCCTTATTCTTCAAGCACCTTCTTACAGATATTTGCGGTCCACGTAGTAGTGACGTCAGACACACTAGAGACTAATAACGGACATCTCTATACTAACACACTGGGGGAGTTTTAAAAACACCTAGTGATAAGATGTACACGAAAAAAAAATATTTTATAGATAAATCTTATATTATATATTCTATTATCTGGTATCATATATTATAAACTTCTTTTAAAGGAATTTTGCAACGCTAAAGGTTAATTTTTCCTCATATATCAGTTTAAAAGAAAAAAAATTCTGACAGTTAAGAAAGTAATTTTTGTTTTCATCATGTTGGTATCGTATGCATTAAACAGGTACATTGTTTATACTAAGGAGGTACGACGTAAGGGAGTTGATGTGTACAATCATTGCCATGTTATTACTTGAAGTCAAAATGAGAACAACTCCTACTCCCCTTTCATGTATGCAAAACAAAACTATTTTTTATAGTGAAGTTTGACACTTACCTCATGCAGATGTGTTGGTATAAGTTTGTTAAGCAATATTCAATACATGAGGTCATCTTTACGATTCTTTCTAGCAAGTTCTTTTTAAGCTATTAAAAAAATTTATAGAATATTTGCTTTTATACATTTAAGAATTATTTTCATATCCAATGACTGACCAGTTGTATTCAACTTCAGAACAGACTTCCACTCCACAGACAAATAATACTTTAATGGTTCGTACTGAGCATACAGTCTGCTATCTATCGGACTAACATGACAACAACGCTTGGTTTTCACACACAAAATCTGGAGCTGTCTATTATTATTTTCTAATGTATTTGGTGTAGTTGATGTACTATTTATTTTTATTTTAAAAAATGCATGAAGATAAAATTGCTTCTTTTAAGCAGAATTTTAATTGCATACGCGGCTGTTCCACAGCTTGTCAGGTGAGTACACAGCTACATTTTTCAGCACTTTCTAGATGAAAATGTTTGCAATATTAATGTTCCACACAAGATGTAAATTAATGTATGAAGTTTTTAACAATAAGTTACACTACTATTATGGAAAAAATTACAAGTATGAACCTTGTGTTACTTTGTGTGATTCATAGTCATTAATTATATTCGTTGAAGTGGACATAGTACCACAGCGAATTGTTTGTACACACAAATTAACATATAGTTGTTACGGAATAATATTTACAAATTGTGTTCCAGTCTAATTCAAAGCGTTCATCGGTAGTTACAATTCTATAACTTATAATTATGGTATTAGGGTAGCCAAAATGATTTTTGCGAGCGCGATTTTGAATTTTGGACATAATTTTCACCTCAAATAAAAATAAGGCGTTGGTTATCTTGCAAAATAATAGCTTGTAATAAAACACCTGTAAAAATATTTTGATGATTCAAAACAGTTTTTAAAAACATTATTCTGTAGAAGAAATTTATTTTTAAGAATGAAAACTGCAAAATTATAATTTAATAACCCGCACACATATAAAAATAATAATTTTAAGGCCTAAACATATTGTCGCGGGTTGAAATTTTGCAGGGTTGTTGAAATCAAATTTAGGGACTTTACTGACGGGACTCTGGGCTGGCTGCTCTGTTCACTCGTCAGCGCAAGTGGCGTGACCATGTAATTGGGGCACGGGGCCGGCGCGGCGCGCTGCGGGCTTGCAGAATTTTGTTTGTTTGTTTGGCCGCGCGCTGGCGCAGCCACGGGCCGCAGTTACTGGGGCGCGCTGTCGTAACAAGCCGCGCGGTGTGGCCTGCACATTGGGGTAGAGGGGGGGTAGTCTTCCCAGATGTTCTAGTTAGTTGTTTAGTAAATTTGACTTCAATAACGAGCTTTTGTTATGGTAGGCGCGGCAGGGCGCGCGAATTTAAGCGCAAGTGAGTGGTGACTCGGGGCTCACTCAGGCGGAGGCTATGCGTCTCACCTGTGGTCACGAGTTGTTAGTTCGTTCGTGATGTAGGAATTCAGGCTCACTCAGGCGGAGGCTATGCGTCTCACCTGTGGTCACGAGTTGTTAGTTCGTTCGTGATGTAGGAATTCAAGCTTTCGGGCGGAAGCTATGGTCGACGCCAGAGGCCACGAGTCGTTTAATTTAAGTTAGGTCATAATGTAGTCGTCAAGCTTTCGGGCGGAGGCTATGGCCCTCGTCAGGGGTCACGCGTCATAGTTTTTAAAATGTAATGTTCGTTCGGGATTTCAAGGGCAGGAGAGGCCCCTACGTTATTTTTTTTAAAGTAATCGATCAAGAAAGGCTTTTCGGAAAATGTGAGTATGGACTTATCTTTGTTTTAATTTTAAGTATTAATTATGATTTGAGGTATTCGGAAGGACTAGGGAAGTGTTTAGTGAAGTTCTCTCATTCTCTCTCTTGTAAGGTCGTTCAATCGTTAAGGAAGTAAAGAGATTATTGTTTTAAATTGTAATCCCGCTATTTAAATGTTCTTTAAAATGATGTTGAGTATTTGACTTTAAGAATAAAATAATTTTAATTAAGTATTATGTTATTTTGCAAAATCTCCTTAGTTCAGCTCTCACCAGACATCCTGTACGGGATGACGAACCTATGATCCTAGGTACAGTAAAGTATTTTATGAAGTTAAGACTAGTTGATGCCAAGCGAGTTGTTTCTATGTAAAGAGCTACGATGCTCGCCCCCCCTCTGAAGGTGGATCGTGACAGAAATGGCGGTGGCACCGGCTAGGTGCACGTGACAGAAATGGTGGAGGCGCCGGGTAGGTTCTATTTCTGGAGAGAGAGAGGTAGATTTTTATGTTTATTATTAAGTTAGTTTCAGCTTCTGATAGCAGGTTATTAAGAGTTTACTTGAGGAGAGGATTACGGAATTTTAGTCTATAGTGGAGGAAGTCTTTGAGATTTTTTTTTTGACGTAACAGATGTTTATTTGAGGATACTTGTAAGGATAAAGTTTATAGTGATAAGTTGTTTTAAGTCGTTGAATTTATTGTAGATTTATATCGGGGATTATTACGTGAGGAGAATACGTTATAAGTTAAATGCTTATTAAAGATAATGCAAGTGGTTTAGTTTTATTAAAGTTAATTTAAGATTGTAGGTTAAGAGAATTATAATTTAAAATAAAAATTTTTTGTCGTAAATAGGAATTATTTTCAAGAGAAGTTTGTTTTGTTTTCGTGCGCGTAGGAGACGAGACGTACGAATTAAATCAGTCGAGGGAAGGATAAACGTTAGAAAGGAATTAAAGAGAAAACGAGAGTTTATGTAAAAGAGAGTTATAGAATTTATAGTGATGTTTTGTTTTAATTAGAAAAATGTTGAGAGTTGTTTCAGAACGACACGTCAGTGGACGTGGCAGAGTGAACACGTGACGGGGAGGTGCTGAGACCTAGCGGAGAACGGAGGAACCGCAAGCGAGGGTTGGCGCACCTGATGGAATTCGGTGACGTCACGGGCTCATACGGAGACGTGGACAGGCCGTGACCTTGTTTTGATCAGCTGTACGGTAACTTAGCGATAAGAAAATAGACTATTGGTTAAATACATTTAAATTTAAGTGTGTTTTAGGAGAAGAGGAACTTTCAGTATGTAAGTAATTTAATTTAAGAAGTGTATGATGTATAGGCTAGAAGTGTTTCGTTGTAAGTTGTTTATGTTTTTGTTAGTTAAATTCTACCTCGGTTTTAAAAATATTTTTTTGGGATTTGTAAACATTATTAAGGAGGTACACTATAAAATCGATAAGCATTGAGAAAACTGGGAAGGCTAGATTTTGTGTGTAGAGGGAATTTACTCCAAAAGAACAGAGAGACAAAATTAATGTTTTCATTAGGGCGAGGGACCCTAAGGTGAGGCGTTGTGTCCCTGGGAAGAAAGGGAATTGTAGCGCAGACCATAGGAGATGGGCTGACTACGGAATTAAGGGTCAGGAGAATCCTGAGAGTTGTGAGTAGTTTGGGGCAGGAGTTCCCCATGTAGTACCGAAGTGGCTATCCTGTATGGGATAGGGTACCATTTCAATGAAGTTTGTTGGTGGGGTGAGAGCCCCCTGTGTAGTGGGCCTATAGCAGATAGGCACTACAGTGAAATTTTTGGTTATTTTGTGAGGTAAATTCCCTGGAGGTTAAGTAAGATTGGATTCAGTTAGGAAGGAGGGAAATGAGAAACATTGCTGTAGAGAGTTAGTGTACTTGCCTAATGTGAAATTGAATTTTACTAAATTAATTTAGGAGAAAGTTTTGTTCGGTAAATAAATAATAATGGAAGATAGCTAGATAATTAATTAATTTTTTTTGAGTAAGGTGTTTTAAGAAATGAAATAAAATAATGTGAAATAAGTTGAATAATTGGGGAGGAGTTTCTTTAAGAGTTTAGATACTTGTTTTTGAATTTATTGAGATATTCAGCCAGTGGAGTTTGAGAGATACAGTGAGATTTTAAGGAAATCGGTTGTTTATTAATTAGGACAAATGAGATTTTTTGATTTAGAGTCAGTAAGCATAGTTAAATTTACGACATAATATTTGTTGACAGTTTACAGTTATTAAGGAGAAAACAGAGTAATCTATTTATTTTTATTTTAATGGTTTGAAGATAAGATTATGAATTTTTTTTGGAAGTTTCTTTGGCATGTTGGAATAATTTTTTTTTGATTTTTAGAATTTACAGAGAAAATTTAATTGATTTACATTAGTTTGGAAGTATGGAGGTTTAGTGTTCGATTAGCCCTAACTTGATGGTCGGATCCCAAAAGAATGCCGTAAAACCGATAGCCAATTGAGAGGAATGCGGTAGGCGCTTGTGTAGAGAGGGGTTGTGGGAAAACTCCTTGGGACTGATGGCAGATCAGGGGCCCTAAATAGTGTGTGATGCTGTAAAACCAGTGCAGGGAAAGCCTGGTATGCTTAAATTTTTGGGCACAGGTTATGTAAACCTGGGGTTCCATGGGATTTAGTCATGTTAGCTGCTGTGGGACATTGAGATTTCCAGGCTCCATAGTAAAGTCAATGTAAATTTTTGTTTTCTTAAAATAATAAATTTGTTTTTAATTTTTTTGAGATATTTGATTTGTAACAGTGAATACAGACCCCGAGGAATAAGAGTTGTCATGCTGTGAGAGGAGAAGGTGGTAGGCCTAAAAGGGTACAGGCACCACAGAGGTTATGTGCATTGCATAATTTAAATATAAGGAAACTTGAGAATTTGAAATTTTGTTGTTGGTTTGTACACCCATAAGAAGAGTATAGGCAGAATTTTTATTGTTATGAGATGTCTAATTTAATTGAAAAGAAGAAAGTTTAAAGATGCAAGGTAACATTATTATTGTAATAATTGAAAGAGATTAAGAGGTAGAGAGAAATAGGCAGTTTTTGTTTGTAAGTACTAAAGTTTACAAATAGAAATTTAGTAACTAAGAATGAATAATAAGTTAAGTCTAGTGTAAAAGTTTTTTTTAAGTTTGTTAAGTTAAGAGTCACAAGTAAATTTTTTTTTAGAGAGAATGTCTTTGATAGGAAGTATTAGAAACTTATGGGAATTTTAGGGTAACATAAATAATGTAGGTAATGAATAATAAATAGATGGTAGGTCTTAAGTTAGGATTAACATTTGAAGCAGAATTTAATTAAGAAGAAGGAAAATAAATAGGCCTAATGAAAAGAACAAAAAAGGATTTTATGGTAAAGCATTTTTTTTAAGTAATAAACAATGAATAATAATGTTGTTTCAGGGTAATGTGTACTAATAATACAATTTTTTTTTTAGGACCAAAGAACAGGAATTATGTAATTTAAATTAACATGTATTTTTGAAACTGTTACAGATTCCTTAAGATGAGCTGAGCAGCAGTCCAGTTTACAAGATGACAAGAGTTCGAGAGACAAGATACAAGATCACTGAAACAAGAGCCAAGACTGAAGATTCAAGAGAAGAGAAAGCTGGCAGCCATGGACTTACAAGTGGAGATTAATAAGGTCATGTAAAGTTTTATTTTTTTTTATGGAAGACAGTAACTGGAGTTTTTTTTTGTTATAAACATTATTTACAGAACTTTTTAGGTTATAGTAATGTAATGGAACTAGTGAGTTGTGGTAGCTGTCAAAAAGAACTAATACCTTAAGTTTAATTTTTAAAGTTAATTTTCTTAATTTACAGAGGGATTAGTAGTTTTTTTTTAAACCTTATTTAGGTTGGAATTTAAATACAATAGCTTATTATAAATGTGTACGAACAGTTCAAGTTCACAGTACTGATAGGTAGGTCAGATGATCTTATTGATTTTGATGATTTGTTGTTTTGAGTTGATTTTTAAGTGTTGTGAATTAGACAATGAAATAGTTCTGAAAACTTAAATTATTTCAAGCTAAGAAATAGTAAATTTAATTGTAACTCGAAGGACACCAGAATTTACTTTTTTTTGAATTAGTAATGTTTGAAAATTTTATACTTTACCAGAAAGGTTATAAACAAACAGATCGGATGGAACAAGGATGCAGTAAATCACAATTTCATTTAGAATTATTGATTTGCTTTTGAGGTTATGAAGTAAAAGTAATTATAGTTTAAAAGTTTGAATAAAAAAAAATGTTTTTTTTTATTTGTTTGAAATAGAAAGTTTAAAAGTTAATTAGTCATGATCTAGGTGGGTGATGGGGTGGGAATTGGCCACTCTTTTTCCCTATAACCTCCCTAACATGGCCTTCTATTACAACTAACAGAAATAAAGAAGAAGAAAAATGAAGAATTATTAGTTAGAATGTTTCTTTCATGAAGATACCTGATGAACTTTTACTGTTTGGAAGAATAGAAGCAAGGTTAGTCAGATATTTTTACTCAGAAGAAGAAGAAGATAAAGCAGTTTTATGACTCGACAAGCCAGAGATTGGTGTTTCCCCTCTGCGCTTCTATTGACTACGTTGTTTACTCTCATGGGATAGCTGGTTCGGCACCATGGAGAGAGATTGGTGGGCATTGTGGTTGCCCCCAGAAGAAAGGAAGAGTAGAAAGGTTATGGGTGGGTCATGTGAAGTGACCTTCAACCCAGTTACTTCGTGGGGACTATTTGCTGTATAGAGAAGATCAAGACTCAAGAGGTAGGGAAAATCATTGGAGGTCATGTTTCCCTTCCTTAAGTTTTTCCTATCAAATTATTTGCCTGATTAGATTATGCTAAGGGTGGGATACTTTATGTTAGCAGTTGAATTAATTAATTTTATTTTTTTGTGTGTTTGCATCCTTGCCCATCGATTGCAGTTTAGTAGTTAGTTTTGTATTTGTCAGGCGTGATGGTAATGCCTGTTGATGATGTTTCAGAATTGTAATCTGTTCGTGATGAGGATGGCACAACTCCGAAGCAGATGTGGGGAGAAGTTGTGAGCTGCCCTGGAAGCCAGTCCAGTAGCTGTTGGAGTTGAGTGGTGTTTGCTGATGGCCAGCCCAGGGAGCTACTCTTCTCGACAACACTGACTTCGAGGAGTTGCACCAACCTTCACGAGATAAGAGTTTAATTAATTGAAACACTGTAAGGACACTTAATTTTTTTTGAAGAACGAAAGAAGTATGGTAATAAACGGAAACCGAAAAAAAAAAAAAAATAATAATTATCAAGAATTTGCACATTGTTTAACGAATACTGAGAAACTAAGAACAGTAATTTAATTTGTAAAGAGAGCTTCACTAACAGAACAATTTTTTTTAGAATTGAGAACTCGAGCCTCTGAAGGTTCCTGTGAGAACAAACCAGATAAAAGTTTTACATTTAATTTTATGAATACTTGTTGTTTTAAAATAAATCTTATGCAGAATCTAGATGTATGTTCAGACAGCAAGGAACTAAGAAAATTATTATTTTTGTGAAATGAGGAATTTATAGTTATGGTTTAATGGAAAAAGACAATTTGTAATTTTGAGGTAGCTCGATGGGGCTCGAGCTCTGTGAGGGGAGGGTTATGTCGCGGGTTGAAATTTTGCAGGGTTGTTGAAATCAAATTTAGGGACTTTACTGACGGGACTCTGGGCTGGCTGCTCTGTTCACTCGTCAGCGCAAGTGGCGTGACCATGTAATTGGGGCACGGGGCCGGCGCGGCGCGCTGCGGGCTTGCAGAATTTTGTTTGTTTGTTTGGCCGCGCGCTGGCGCAGCCACGGGCCGCAGTTACTGGGGCGCGCTGTCGTAACAAGCCGCGCGGTGTGGCCTGCACATTGGGGTAGAGGGGGGGTAGTCTTCCCAGATGTTCTAGTTAGTTGTTTAGTAAATTTGACTTCAATAACGAGCTTTTGTTATGGTAGGCGCGGCAGGGCGCGCGAATTTAAGCGCAAGTGAGTGGTGACTCGGGGCTCACTCAGGCGGAGGCTATGCGTCTCACCTGTGGTCACGAGTTGTTAGTTCGTTCGTGATGTAGGAATTCAGGCTCACTCAGGCGGAGGCTATGCGTCTCACCTGTGGTCACGAGTTGTTAGTTCGTTCGTGATGTAGGAATTCAAGCTTTCGGGCGGAAGCTATGGTCGACGCCAGAGGCCACGAGTCGTTTAATTTAAGTTAGGTCATAATGTAGTCGTCAAGCTTTCGGGCGGAGGCTATGGCCCTCGTCAGGGGTCACGCGTCATAGTTTTTAAAATGTAATGTTCGTTCGGGATTTCAAGGGCAGGAGAGGCCCCTACGTTATTTTTTTTAAAGTAATCGATCAAGAAAGGCTTTTCGGAAAATGTGAGTATGGACTTATCTTTGTTTTAATTTTAAGTATTAATTATGATTTGAGGTATTCGGAAGGACTAGGGAAGTGTTTAGTGAAGTTCTCTCATTCTCTCTCTTGTAAGGTCGTTCAATCGTTAAGGAAGTAAAGAGATTATTGTTTTAAATTGTAATCCCGCTATTTAAATGTTCTTTAAAATGATGTTGAGTATTTGACTTTAAGAATAAAATAATTTTAATTAAGTATTATGTTATTTTGCAAAATCTCCTTAGTTCAGCTCTCACCAGACATCCTGTACGGGATGACGAACCTATGATCCTAGGTACAGTAAAGTATTTTATGAAGTTAAGACTAGTTGATGCCAAGCGAGTTGTTTCTATGTAAAGAGCTACGATGCTCGCCCCCCCTCTGAAGGTGGATCGTGACAGAAATGGCGGTGGCACCGGCTAGGTGCACGTGACAATATTAACTAGAAGAGGTACGACAAACAATTGTAGCTTCTTTTTTACCTTAAGTTGAAACATATGCTTTAACTTATCCAATATAAACATATTATTTTTGGTTTTACATATTGAAACACACATTTACAGGTGAAAATCGGCTAGCAGTTATGGCGAAAGATCTGTTTGCATGGTTTTCGAAGTTATGCACTAATGAAGTGTCTAAGTGGAGAAAAAAAATAAGGCGACGACTTTATTTGGACCAAAATGAATGAAAAGACTTATTTGCTGTTAATTAATTTATATTTTGAATAAATTTTATTTTACTATATTTTAGATATTGTATTGTTGCCCAGTCGTTTTACAAGTTTAAGTAGGGTGCATACTATTAAATCGAAATAATTTCATATAATTTGTAAAAGTTTGTATGTTTTTCATGCAAAAAATATTAATTACTTATTAATATAAAGGTTACTGTGGATGCTTGCACGTGTGTATATTTTTTACTAAATAAAGTCAGCTTATAATTTCCAGCTCCACTTCTTATGACAATGTATTTTTTAAGTTATTCAGTTTTCCCAGATAAACATTTTTAACATTTAATTGCCTTAAAAATGCTATAAGCAAGTGGTGGCCGACAAAATAATATTAATATTCGGGGTACCAAACATAATATATTCTTTCAATTAGTAGTCTAAATATAGGTTGTTGTTTGCTTTTTAATGTTCACCGGTTTACCAGATTTCTAAAGAAAATATGAACGTTAGTTATAGGGAATTGAGCTGCAATTTTTAGCCATCCTTGCTTTTAGAATAAATATAATAAAAAATTCAAGCTTCTTGTCTAGGAAAACAGTGAAAAATTTCAAATCCAATACATCGACTTTTTACATTCCAGAAAAAAATGTTCTTGATAATCATTCGATAGCGTATTTGATTCCAATGATTGTGATTTTGGTTCATTTCTTGATCAATTTACACACGATGTTTTTACTCCTAGGATTAGTTATGGACGTCATCTATAAAAAAATATTTGATTCATTCCTGTTCCACTTATCTCTGCAAAATATTTTTGTTACTTCTAGTCATCCAAATACGCAAAGTAATGATTACACTAACTACTTGAAATAAAATTTACAGTAATATAAGTAAAAAACGGTTTATTTTTTTTTGTGTAAGCTAAAGTTTTAGTTCCTTAAAAAATAGGTTTATTTTGTTTCCATGAATTAATTATGAAGAAGCATTTGTCAATGTATCTTATTTTAAAGGTAATAATAATTTTGTTATCTATCACACTATCTCATTAAATGATGCCTTGAACTTCAATAAACAATAGCGTGATGGAATATCAAAAATTATTATAGTTTTATCCTATTCAGAGGTACATAAATTGCTCATAATTTTTGTCCAAGAACATTGTTGTTTAGTTCATAGCTTTCAGAACCTGCACGTATTTCATGCTTTCTCAGAATTAATAATGAGCGAAAACCAAGAACTCAAGAATGGCCCAATCTCATTCACATTATTTTTGTTGGCACTGAAAGGGCAAATATATTAATTTGAGTACCGTCATAGGGCAGATGAAAGCCTAAATTTTACAAGGCCATATTATAACTTATTGATGGTAAATTTTTAACATCCACTTGCTCATTTAGTGGTTGTGTAAAATGCCCGTCAACTTCTTTTTTGTTCGTTTAATATAAAATTATAAAAAAATACTATTATTATTTTAGTGTGAAGGCCCCTGAAACTTATCGACTGTTTATTACCTAAGATTTGTTCATTTTCCTTATGACCATTGGCCCAATGATCATCTAGGTCTATGTGTTGGCAAAGAGCAATGAGTTCATCTCATTGTAAAGTTTTTTTATGGATAAAACCGCAACATTAAATTTTTCTAAATCATCTATTTAATTTATTTTTCTGTAGTTAACATAAAATGATCCATAAATAAATATTTTTACTGTAACATATAGCTTATATGAAGTTTTCGCCACAAAAACGAAAAAACTATTAACAATTTTACAATGTGCTGTTTTAAAGCTAGTTTAACAAACCTTTAGTTCACGCTATTGACTAGGTAATGTCACACATTATCCCAATTTCATTTTAATTTTTATTGAATGTTTGGTCGTAATTTGCTTTATAAAGGTATAACATTAACTTAACTAGTGGTTACCTTTATATATATTTTATAGAAATGCAATATAGCCTATTTGTAATGTAAGGCTTATGTGTTTTCCATAGGAATAAAATATGTGTGCGTTTTGTTATTTTTGCACGGAAAGTATTTGATTGTTTCGAACAGTGTCTGTGAAATAACGAACTGTTTAGTTTAAAAATTTCAATTTATTTACGGACATATAACCACGCAACGTGATTCACCTTCACCACAACCACCTCGGGTGCGATGTAGCAGCCCGGCTCTGCCGACATAAAAAGAACAACCTCCAGAAGATTTTTGCGGGAAATTTTTTTACGCTTACCCTTAAATAAGTTAAGTTTCCTCTAACCCTCTGCCGCTTGTTTCCCTTCCTTCCACTAACCTCGTTGCTTATCCGTCAAACCGGGCGCGCTAAAAACAGGAAGAACAAATGTAATTACAGCCTGCAAAATAGGATCAGCACGTTTGTCTCTGAGGTTCTGAATCAACGTGGATGTACAGCGGACCTTAGTACAAGACTTCTTGCTCTTCTTGCTTAAAGAAATAGTAAGAAGGATGAAACTGTGAAGAAAAAATATTTTTAAAATGTGAGCGAATCTTTCAGTAAGCGCCAATCATGTTTAAATATCTAACACCGATGAAGAGCAAATATATACTTTCTCATGATGCAAATTAACTTATAATGTGAAAAATGGGACACAAAATTTAACATAGAATTCTTTTAATTAATTACATGCTTAATGAATGTACAAAAATTGGGTTTTCAACTACATATTTTGGTGCGAATCACACGTAATTTCTGCACCCGCGGCTAGTTACGTCAATCAACGAATCATTTAATTTGCATAGCGAAATTTTAAATTATTTTATAAAATAGGTCTGATAAAAGCGAAAAAGACTTGAAAAAATACCAAACCCTGACTTTGAACCTGATCTTCGACAAGAACTTTTATAGAAATAGCGTGATTTTGTTAAAATTCACTAAAATATTAATACTACAACCTTGTGAACTTTGTTTCTCGCCATCCCACCATCTGCCACAGATGGCAGCACCGTGGTTACACATTTCCGTTCCATGGGAGTTATGTTCCATCCACGAAATTATTCCTGCCAAATGCCGTATACTGAGAGCTGAGAGGTTACACATCAAAATTCCAGGATTATGATGTATATATCGGTCATGGTCTATATTAAGGAACCAACCCAGCATTGAAATGCAGTGATTTCAGAAAACTGCTGGGGGAAAAAAAACGAAATCAGGATGTGTGAATTTGGATTCGAATACAAGGTCTCTGGAATGCAAGCTCAGTCTCTTACCTTTGTGTCACCACACTCTTTCGTTATCTAAACGACTACAGGCATTCAATTACAGTAAATTAATTTAACCACTACACCACTGAGCGCTGACGTAAGCCACTGAGATAAGTAAAGTAAGTAGTGGTAGTGGTCAGAGCAATAACGTGAGACAGGTCTAGTCGAACAACATGAGTACCGAACGCTCCACATCTAAATGTCTTAACCCTGACCCTGAGCCCTAGACCGAAGTTATCATCGCCTGCGTTTTTGAGGTTATAGGCCTACTTCTTTAGACGCGTTGAGAGCGAACGTTTAGTACGCACCATAAATTCAATGAAATAACCACGTATTACACAAATAATATGTATCGGTTAAATGTTCAGTGTGCATGCGTGCAGAAGCTGTTATAGCCAGAAGCTGAAGCGGTCAAGACCACGTACCCACGTGTGGCCATATGCACCCGTACCTATATATTTACTTTCGTAAACACTGTGGTCTGTAGCCTACTAAGTGTATTGGTGGGCCAAAGTTTATACTTATTGAAATGATTCAATATTTAAAATTTAACTATAACTTTTCATTCAGACGTTATTTAATGAATCATGGTTTCCAATACTGGTATATAGGCTAACAATGTATTATATCTCTAGAGAATGATGTTCGCTGCGCTATCTCTACATTTTAAGGTTTACTAAAATAAACCCCTTTAGGGGGTGACTTTCTAAGAAAAAAATAAAATATATTGGATGTGAGTATTTGTATGGACATTATTTGTATACAAATTCATTAATTACGCTTAATTAAATACGGACTTACGCTGTTTAACCTGTAAAACATAAACTTTTTCAACATTTAGTGGTTGAATTTCGCACAATATAAAAATTTTAGTTGTAAGTTTTGTATGTTCATTATTAGTACCCAAAATAATTCAATACAATAAATTAAATTCGTAGATATAACTATTAATTTTTGATACATTGTTATCTATTTTTGACCCCTTAGTGGTTGCATTTTATAAAAATGAAAAATTGTTGTTGTAAGCTGATGTATGTGTATTATTTGTACCCATAATCATCCATTACGCTTACTTAAATAAGGGGTTATTAATATTTAAAATATACTCCCTTTTATAACTATTTAGGTGTTAAATTTCACCTAGTATAAAAAATGTGTTTTAATGTTTCGTATGTTCATTATTGGAACACAAATCATTAATTGCACTTAATTAAATTCGGAGATAAAATTATTAACTTTTAAAATATTATACATACTTTTTCACCTCTACGGGTTGAAAAAGGTATAAAAAAAGTTGTGGGTAGATTTATAATGTTAATTTTTGGTAAACATTATCTTTTCTTAAGCGTGATTAGTTTCAGAGATATAATTAATTATCCCAAAACCATATTAACCCCTTGTTCACCCCCTTAGGTGTGTAATTCTGTATTTAGACATAGCTTTGTTTCAAAATTAGCAATAATAGAATATTTTCATTTAAAAAATTTATGAAAATCTTTCTAGCGTTTTTTGATTGATGCTCAAACAGAAAAACAGACAAAAATTTAAATATATATATTTCTAAGTTCTCAATAATGTAAATACCCGTTTGCAATATTATTTTTATGATTTCGACTAATGTATATAATTTTTGTCTTGAACAGTTTTATCATTTAAAAACTATTAAATATGCCATGTCAAAAAATTTAAATTTGTGCGTTATTTTTTTATAAACTAAAAAAAAACATGTTTTAATAGTGAAGTTACTGCGGATAAGGGACAAGTCAAACACAGGTATTAACAATGCATTAAATTTACTCAAATTTCCTGAAAACCTTCATAAGTTTCGTTTGAGAGTCCGCACAGTCGGGGTGTACAGCTTGCGATCAACCCACTTTAAACTATAATACAAGTAGGGGAACCTGGGGCAAAATGGGGTATCTAATGGTTGGAAGGTAATAAATGTAGTTAGAAATGTTACAAATTGATAAATTTTATGTAAAAATGATACTTTAGTCTATGAAGAATAACTAAATCATAAACTGAAAATTATAAATTACTATTGATTTTAATAATCATCATTTAAATAAGAAAGTGCATTTTGCCCCATTTTGCCCCTAGTATGGGGCAATATGGGGTATAGTTATAATAAATTTGGAAACCAATAATTTGAATTTTCTAAATAAGTTAAATAAGTTTAATAATAGTTAACATTAAGCATTAAATAAGAGCATACAATTATGTTGAATGAAAATACATAAATTTATGGTAGTTAGTGTGCACAGGGTTCACAGATGTAAACCACTTCGTCATCATCACTGTCAACACCAGCACACGAATTGTGAGCCCACTTTAAACATTTTGAACAACTTATCCATCCTTCATTTGACTTAGAATAAAAGACATTGCAGTACAGGCACTCCGCATCTTCATCTTGACTTTCTTCACTCTCACTTATTGAGCACTTGAGGAGAGGAGACTTTATGTTTTTCTTTCTTTTCTTTTTGCGCTCATCTAAATTGAGTTGTTTCTGTGCTGTTCGTGTCAATTTTTTGGTCTTTTTATTCTGTATTACTAGTAATTCTGCCTTATAGGGAAATGCAGTAAAAATAGCCGTTGTTCCCCTTTTACGTGTTTTCCTCTGTTCGCCTTGTACTACTTTGGGGAGAACAATTTGGGAAAGTGAAGAGAGTAGCTCTACTTTGAAAGGATGTTTCAGGCAATGGTGTTGAAGTTGATGTTTAGAGTTCTGCATCTTCCGAGTTAGAGCACCCTTCTTGGGGGTCATCTGTGGGAGGAATTTGCAGAGGTGGTACAGTGCTAGGACCATCAGCTAGTAAACCTATGTCAGTGGGATCTGCAGGAAGAAAATCTACTTCAGTGAACACATTCCCATCAAAAGGCCAGATCCCAGTCTTCCGAAAACCATTGATGGCAGTCAACATAGTTGCAGCCTGCAAGTAAGCTGATCCAAACAGAGATGCAAGCTGAAATAACGTCACTACGCGTCCAGGATGAGAACGCAACCATTTCCTCACTTCATCTTCGTAATACTTGCTGAGGGGCTTCATGAATGATACATCTAGTGGTTGTAGACTATGGGAACAGTGAGGAGGAAAGCACAATAAAATAACACCATTTTTCCAGGTTGTATCAATTAGTTGAAGGTTTTTAGTATGAGATGCATGTCCATCAAGCAAGAGAAGCACTGGTGATTGTTTGGATGCTCTAGAAAAGATAACAAATTATTAAACCATGAAATAAATATTATTCCTTTGTGATCCATCCTTTATCTTCAACCTCAGCCCATGATCCAGGAGGTAGTCCTGTTTGAAACTCTTGTTGCATCCTTTTCCTTGGAAAGATTAGCATAGGTGGTATGTAAACACCAGCAGCCGAAAAACAAATTTCTGCTGTTACAGTTTCCCCTCTTTCAGCTGAAGTCACAGTACCAACCTGCCGACTACCCCTCTGAGAAATAATTCGGGAATGACCTTTGGGACTAACAGTGATTCCCGTCTCATCAACAATATAAATTTTATCTGCAGTGAGGCCATATTTGTCAACAACCTCTGTTAAGAGATCAAAAAACTTCTATACTGCTACTTTATTGAAGCCCATTGCACGTGCCACCGATGTAGCTTCAGGTTTTCGAAGAGAAATTTCAGGATGCCGTAGAATTTCAGAGACACTGATTTGTACATTTTATATAAGTAGATTTTTTAGAATAAATAATCTATGCAGAATATCACAAATTGTCATTTCAGTATTTAGTTAAACAAACATGGGGCAAAATGGGTTAGTAGGTACCCCGTTTTGCCCCTTGAGAAACATTTTTGGTTACAACCTTCTAGCTTAAAATTTACTTATCTAAAACATTAGATGGAATTCATAAATTGTCGCTAAAGACATGCACTTTTTAATTAGTATAAGTATAAATTTTAAATAAGTAAGTATATTTAGTTACCTTGGCTGGAATATCACGTAAATATTGCAAAACACACAGTCTGAAACAGCATACTACCACTTCTAACGAACTGCAAACAACAAGATGGCTCCGGATACGCTGTGGTGTTGCGTTTCACTTTAGAGTTTAACTTCCGTCTACACATAACAAGTGGCAGCACGTTTTTGACGATAAAATCGTGGTACCCCGTTATGCCCCGCTTCCCCATTCTGCCCCAGGTTCCCCTATACATATTGCTATTGTACTTGCTTAATTTTGCGCTTAGGGGTCACGCGAATTGTAATAATTTAAACTACTTTACATTTTGCTTCCATGAGCTTCATGGGACAGTGTAAACAGGTGAAGTACATTCACGTGAACCTTCAACTGCGTGTAACACTATCCTAAAAATACTGAATAAATTATGCTGAATAAAAGGTTTTCAAAGAGGTAATATAACAATTATAGCCAAGGATGGATGCAAAGGTTGAATTAGCAAGAATGAATTTACATACATGTCGTTTAATCCTGGGCAAAAGCCTCACGTAAAACATTCTTTCACATACAAGAGTAATACTGGGTTTTTAATAATACTGATAGCAAGAAAAATTAGCGGTACAAATGCTACGGCAAAATACGTGAACACATATCCATGTTTTCTTTAGGATTAAATACTTAATACATAATAGAAACTTGATAGATACTTGATGGATAGAAATATTACAATTAAGTATTAACGCTTACACAATGTCGTGAACACAGACATGCCTCATTAGAGAATACAAAAAACGTCAAATGAACATGCAGGCGACCGCGGCCTGACCTACACTAGGCGGTATAAGCTTACTGTAAAGCATGATAAAGCAAGATATAAAAAGAAAACTCACAAATTAATACACTAAATACATTACGTAAAAACATGTCCTAACGAAGACTGTAGACCAGACGGGGAGAGACGTCAAACAAACTATGCATGGTATTAATACAAAAACGATCAAGGAAAACAATAAATGCCAAATTGAATTTAGACGGTGACGGCCGAAATGGAATTTATAATACAGCTATTACCAAGTACCGTTTACATTACTGTAAGGGTCACCACCTTACAACACTTACGTGCATTCTCCCCGCTGTCACACACTCTCTCTAAAGCAAGTATCAGACTACATGCTTAATTCACGACCAGCACCGACTGACTGCTAACGAACAAGAAGAGCCTTCATGGCATTACACCTAGTTTTAATTAAGCAAGAGGGCGCCACGCGCATGCGCGGACACCTCACGAGGGGAAGACAAAACACAGCACTGGACGCAGAGAGGGGGGGGAAGGTAGGAAGGGAAGGAGCGCCGAAGTCCGCCGCGCGGCGCGAAGTTCAAGTGACGCGCACCGACCACTTCAACTCCCCCACCCTTGACGAACGCAACCGCGAGCCTCGCCAACCAAGTCACAAGGACACGAGGAACTGCAGGTCCGGTCACAACTCTTGAAGTAACTCAAATGTCAAGTCAACACAATTCTATGTGTGTACAAATACAAACAAATGTTTCTAAATAACAATTTCTTGATATCTAACTGACGATTTCTTGAAGTGAGTTCAACACATTTCTCTGTGTATACGAATACAAACAATGTTTCTAACTAGCAATTTCTTGAAGTGAGTTCAACACATGTCTATGTGTATACAAATACAACCAATGTTTCTAGATAACAATTTCTTGAAATGAGTTCATGACTGGCATAATTTTCCGTGTAGGACACCTAGCAAGGATTCTCAGTGTATCCACAGAAACAAAGAGTCTTCAGCGTTTCCACTGAAATAAAGACTCTTCAGCGCTGAAGAGAAAGTTTAGAGTACGGGACGTCCCTAATAAATTCAATATCGGACAGCATCTTCTTCATCCCAGAGTAGCAGGAACAGCATGCCTTCACCCAGCGCGAACCCAGGGCAAGAACGGCGGGCGTCTCCACCGCCTGCCCACGCTCGGCGCCTGGCAGGCAGGGCCAGCCGAAGCGGCCGCTGCAGAAGAGTCAGTCTCCGCACGCGTCACGGCCCCTCACGGGCAGGAGACGGCGGCGACTCCATGCCACCGCTCCTCATCGGTGACGTGACGGCGACCAACGTCCCAGCAAGCAAGTGACCTTGCAGACACGACGAACCCGGCGGGCGGCTGCGGTCACGCTATCTCGGGCAGGGCGAGGAGCGTCGGGTGCGCTGCGGCGCGAAGTCCTCTTCTGGGCGTGGCGGGAGCATCGGTGGGAGGAAAGGAAAAAAAAAAGAGAGGGAAACACGAACACCCAAACAACAACAAAAAAAACTAAGTCCAAAAAAGGGAAAAAAAAATTATTGATGAAATTTCTTTAATTGACCCACATGG
This sequence comes from Bacillus rossius redtenbacheri, assembly GCF_032445375.1. Lineage (NCBI taxonomy): Eukaryota > Metazoa > Arthropoda > Insecta > Phasmatodea > Bacillidae > Bacillus > Bacillus rossius. The sequence continues at coordinate 15,209,190 of NW_026962010.1, forward strand.
GCCTTTTTATATTTTCTAGAACCAGAAGGGTTACGCAATAGGACCGTGTTGTCTCCCAAAAATCTATCAATCACAAATGGCCCAACAAAAGCAGAAATCAATTTTGAATTAACATTATCAGCCAGTTTTGGCAATTTAAAATTCTTTAAGAGAACCAAGTCATTAACAGCAAAACCATGTGGTCTCCGCGTAGCATTATAAGAGGCGGCTACAGCCTCGCGGGCCCTCTTAAGATTACAACTCACATCGTCAAGCATGGCCTCCAGGGAATCACTGTCAGAGGCGGGTTCAAGAGGCGGCAGTCCCCAGGAGTTAAGCAAAGGATGGGTCAACTCACGGCCCATGAAGGGGATGGGAACTGCCGAGACGGTACCTCATCAGCTGATTCCCAGGAGTTACGAACATGCTGGACGAGTAGGCTCCTCAAAACAGCAACAGTAGCGCCCTCCTCGAAGGAAACGCCCTCCTCGGAGAGGATTTGAACCAGCTCGTCACGGCGCAGACGATACACCCATCCCGTGACCGGTGACCCCATGGTGCATGCAAGACAAAAGAGAAAAACAAAAACTTTAATAGTCAGCATAACACAAGCAGAGTTGCGCAGTTGAAGGCTTCCATGAGCTTCATGGGACAGTGTAAACAGGTGAAGTACATTCACGTGAACCTTCAACTGCGTGTAACACTATCCTAAAAATACTGAATAAATTATGCTGAATAAAAGGTTTTCAAAGAGGTAATATAACAATTATAGCCAAGGATGGATGCAAAGGTTGAATTAGCAAGAATGAATTTACATACATGTCGTTTAATCCTGGGCAAAAGCCTCACGTAAAACATTCTTTCACATACAAGAGTAATACTGGGTTTTTAATAATACTGATAGCAAGAAAAATTAGCGGTACAAATGCTACGGCAAAATACGTGAACACATATCCATGTTTTCTTTAGGATTAAATACTTAATACATAATAGAAACTTGATAGATACTTGATGGATAGAAATATTACAATTAAGTATTAACGCTTACACAATGTCGTGAACACAGACATGCCTCATTAGAGAATACAAAAAACGTCAAATGAACATGCAGGCGACCGCGGCCTGACCTACACTAGGCGGTATAAGCTTACTGTAAAGCATGATAAAGCAAGATATAAAAAGAAAACTCACAAATTAATACACTAAATACATTACGTAAAAACATGTCCTAACGAAGACTGTAGACCAGACGGGGAGAGACGTCAAACAAACTATGCATGGTATTAATACAAAAACGATCAAGGAAAACAATAAATGCCAAATTGAATTTAGACGGTGACGGCCGAAATGGAATTTATAATACAGCTATAACCAAGTACCGTTTACATTACTGTAAGGGTCACCACCTTACAACACTTACGTGCATTCTCCCCGCTGTCACACACTCTCTCTAAAGCAAGTATCAGACTACATGCTTAATTCACGACCAGCACCGACTGACTGCTAACGAACAAGAAGAGCCTTCATGGCATTACACCTAGTTTTAATTAAGCAAGAGGGCGCCACGCGCATGCGCGGACACCTCACGAGGGGAAGACAAAACACAGCACTGGACGCAGAGAGGGGGGGGGGAAGGTAGGAAGGGAAGGAGCGCCGAAGTCCGCCGCGCGGCGCGAAGTTCAAGTGACGCGCACCGACCACTTCATCTGGCGAAGAACATCAAGGAAAATAATAAATCGTCGTGGGAAAACTACTGGGTTCGTAAATGGATAGCCCATTTAAAGATTTTACTGCACAGTTTTATTCATTGCCATTGTTTACATCACTAACAAATAATCTTCTAAAAATGCCTAATAATCAATTACATTTAAAAATGTTTACTCCCTAGTCACTCGGTTTTTGCACACCGCACACCTCGCTGGGCCGCACCTCTGGCGCAACTCTCGCCGCAGCACCCCTCGTGGACCTCCGTCGCGGGTCTCCGTCGCCGCCGTCGCACTTCCCTTCGCCGAGGTTCCACTCGACGCTTCACTCGGAACTTCGCTCGGGACTCTCGCTGCACCCGCGACTCTATCGCGCAGACTCTCTCGACCCAGAACTCGGCCTCACGCGTGGCACTATCACCCGGAAAACTCGACTCAAAATTGAACTCTCCGCCCTGGAACCTTTGTCCAGGGACTACGCCGCTGCGTCGCACTCGCGGCACTATCGCCCCGGAAACTCCGCCGCGGGAAAACTCCGAACTCCTCACCGACTCGGAGGCCAGCGTCCCGGACTTATATAGGCCCAGGTGCCCTTCTAGAATTCACGAGCGTGGCTGGGGCATGAAAAGCCGTAATTATTATCATATTTAATTAAGAAATTCTTTTAAATAAATAACAAAAATTAACTTCATCTAGAATCAAAAAGTCACCGATATACTTTTTGTTATAGTCGCCATCTTGTAATCTAGAAGAGTTGCAGATTTCGTTACACCCATCATTTTGGATTTGTATGATGTCATCGTTGAACAGCCGCCATATTTGATTATATAACGTAATTTTCGTTACGCCCTCTATAATGATAATCCGTAATTATAAACTAAATTTTATGGGTGATATTTTAAAATTATTAAAATAAACATTTAATACAATTGTATATTAAAAACCTACTTGCATCATGCATTCCCCGGTTATAATCCAGTGAAGTCAAAAAATGGTGATGGTTCCTTCCTCCACGGAAGCCACAGGTAGGCTGACCTCCCAACACTAATGCCAAGATATACGGCCAAACAGTATGACATTATGACAGCCATCGTGTTTTCGCCTGCTGTAGGCCATTTTAGATCCGACATATTGTTTACGTCTGCTTGAGTGCGTTACCAACATATTAGTTTAAATGTTTACCCACTAGAGTACAGGAAACATTTATTACTGTTAAATCCACCATCTTGACATTGGGACGACAAATTCAATTTATATAATTATTTAAATAAAAAATTTAAAAAAAATCATAAAAAATTACTTTTTAAAATAATGATTGATTCGAAAGATGTATTTCTTTGGTTCTATCCTTATTCAATAGAAAAAAGTCAATGTAATTAAAATACTATAAATGTGAGATGCTAGAGAAATAAAAAAATAATGTACAAACAAAATATTTATTTCGTAAATAACAGAGCATAAACAAGAAAATTATAACCATTCCTGCAGTCTTCTTAGAAGACGAAGCGAGTCCTTTACATGACTTGACATGTGTTTTAACAGAATTTACACCTGTAGGTCAATTAACACGACACGTCCATATAGAGGTTAGACACTCCCAGTTTTTTGTCAGACTAACACGACCAGTTGGTGGCCAGGCACCTCGGGTCGGTGGCAAGACACATCCAGTTGTTGGCTATACACCTCCAGTCGGTGACTAGGCACATCGGTTGGTTGGTCAGACACGCATAACCAGTTGGTTGGAAAGTTTATCACGTCCAGTTGGTGGCAAGGTACGCCAAGTCAGTTTCCAGACACATATATTCAGATGTCAGGAACGCATGTCCGGTAGGTGGACAGCAACATCAAATTGGTAGCCAGGTGCATCCAATAGGTATCAGACATCTCCATTCAGTAACCAAAAGGATTATTTTCTCAATACTCGACAAACATTTTAAACAGATCATGTAAAAAATTATGCGTATAGGCCAAGCGTCGCCAGAATTAGATGTGCTATTCGCCGATACGCGACCAAAATTTAAACAGATCATGTTTAATGCCAGGTGTATAAACCTGTCGCCTCCAAACCATGAGGTAATCATGTCCTGAGTACAAACCTAACAATTCTCAGTCATCGTCAAAGGTAGACCACACTTTGTAGAAAAATTCAAATAGTTAGGATACAGTCTCATCAGAGGGATAAGATCTCATCAGTAGGATACGATCGGCCGCAAGATGCGGTAGGATACAATACCTCCAACAGCTCCAATACCCTAGGTGCTGTAACACAACCAAATGCTGCAAGTGCTCCAATGCTCCATCAGCTGCAAAAGCTCCAAAAGGCCCAAAGCTCCAATTCTCCAATTTCTCCAATTGGTCCAAGTGCTCCAAAAGCTCCAAATGCTCCCATTCACCAAGTGTTCCAACAGCTCCAAGTGCTCTAGCTGCTCCAAGTACTCCAAGTGCTTCAAGTTCTCCAATGCTCCAAGTTACCCAATGTTCCAAAAGCTACAAATGCTCCAATGCTCCAAGTGTTATAACAAATCTATATGCTCCGATGATCCAAGTGCTCCCATTGCCCAAGTGCTCCAATAGCTCCAAGTGCTCCAATTATAAAACAGCTCCAAGTGCTTCAAAGCTCATATTGCTTCAAGTGCTCCAATGCTTCAAGTGCCCCTAGTACTTGAACAGCTGTAAGTAAAACAAGTCATTATTTTATGTAGCCAGTTTCCCGGTACGATGTGATAAATTAACTCTCGCTGACAAATAGTTAAAAATTCTATTTAAGAATATGATCCGTTTTAGAACTGACAGTTATCATTTGGTAATAGTCGCAGAAGCTAACATTAATCCTGGTTCGTTGTTTGCAGCTGTATCAAAAGTGCACTGCTGTAGATACTGCCGCAAGGAGTTTACCTTGCGGAAAAAAAATGTTTATTGTCATCAGAGGACCGACTGTATTTTGGGTCCGTGCAAAGAAACTATTTAGTGGCATTCAGTGACAGAAATCTTTAGTCAAAGATATTTCTTGAATAAAATCGCAAGACCTGTACAACTTTGTTGACCAAAAATAATGAGGCCGGGTCTGCAACACGGAGGAAGTAAAAAAGACAAAATATTAGACGAAATAAATTATCCTAAAGAATGTAAGAATGTATATACTGAAAATACTATCCCAGATCTCGCCAATGATTCAAAATTGAAAAATAACGAAGAAAGTAGCCTGTTTATTCCACCATTTGCAATGGCTACGAAATCCATCTACCACTGACATTAAAAATTTATAATTTTTCAGTAATAGCACTTTTAATATTTATAATGAAAACATTAAAATAGTCACTGTTTATATATAATTTTGGAAACAAATTTTAGATTCTTTAACTTTGTGAAATATTTGTTTTCCCTCTGCAAAATAACGCAGCACACAGATTTGGGGGACTATAAATAAAACCATTTTCAAATTTTTACCTAGTTGGAATTTTATTGTTTTATTTTAACTTGCTTGAAATTTCTATTTAAATGTGATTTGACATGAAACGATACATTTCATTTATCCCACAGGCGTTTGACAGTGATCACATTTTCGCATCGTCGACAATGACGTTCTATTTTTTTTCTCGAAATGATGGCCGGTACGAACAACTGCATTCCGTTTAACCCCCGTCCAGTCAGGGATGGGGGCGTTAACGTCACACGCAGCGCGGAAAAAGAAGGTTTGAAAATGTGTTTGACATTTTATCGCGACCGCAGCCCATTATTCAGGCGGGCTGCGACAGTGTGCCTGTTCACCCGCCCGCCGGCGCAACTGCTAATTGCCGCTGCAGCTTTCGGGGAATGTGTAGGCCGTTTGCAACACTTCATTCACTGCCGCGACTCGACTAGGTGGAGACCGGGTGGAAAACTTCATCTGTGTTAAACAGAGAAATCACCACTGCCTCGAACGTAGATAACTTCTCAGTGAAAATACTTTACTTTTTAATCTGAGATCAATCATTTACTCTGTCACGTTATACAGTCTGGACCAAAAGTAGCGAAGATGTTATGACTGTGAATAAACATTTTTGTTTATCTTTAGTTTTCATTCATTATCATGAATTGTATTCCACACACAAGTGTAAACAATCATCCATTATTGGTTCAAAACTCTTTGAAAAAATAAATGGAAACTCATGATGAATGGTTACGTCGTTTGCAATCTTCGATTTTACAGGTCTGACCCAAGCCGAGAACAACTACCACAGTACTTGCGTGGGAAATGCTGTGTTACAATTATGAAACCGAACTGTCGCCTAACCAAATAAACTGCAGCCACTTGTGCCTTCGTTATTTAACTAAAAAATTTGTAGCTTTTTTTTCTATTTAAAGTCTATAATGGTATGAAAATTAATAATTCGTTTCGCAAACACTTACGTTAATAGGACAAATTTTAAGAGCTGCGGAATGTCCATTTTCTACCTCTGGATTTGGAAGGTGAATGGTGTATTGGACTCGTAAATTTTTAAACATATAATGCCATACTAAATATCGACGAATATAACTGCAAGATTTGCTTCCTGAAATGTGATGGGACAGCTGAAGATAAACAGTTATATTTTGTATCTTACGAAATTGATGACATTACAAATTACATTAAGAAAAAAATTACCAAGGGATGTAGACTTTCAACTGCGTGAAAACCCAAACACTCAAAAATCATTCTATTATGCAGTAAAACTGTTGACTTTGTAGAACTCTAGGACGAAGCTCTGATTCCAACCAAAGATTTACGATACAGGAGACGCATACGAATCTACTCCAGCAGTTGACATATTGCCAGTGAATGTCATACGAATAAAATGCAATTGAGCATGTGAAACGTATCTGAACGGAAGACTAAACAATACGCTACACAAGTTTTCAACAAAGGTCCCGCCAGGATATTTACTATTATAGTACCGCAAAGTTTCATTGGCGTTCCAGTAGACGTGAAGTGCGACACGAAGTCACCGTCTGAATCGTTCACCAGCGAGGACTCTTGGTGAATTTTCAAAACGACTAAATTACATTAAATCTGCACTTGAAACTATGGGCTTAAAGTTTGTGACACCTTTCAGTTATAAAAGAAATCGTATTGGCATTCAAAAGATCAGTTCTCTACCAGACCTCGGGGCGTTAACACCTGATAGTATAAAGTTTTTTATTAGTAATGGTCAAGTGCCAAATAATGTGAAATGTAATAATGTTTTTCACAATATGGAAAACTGATAATTTTTGATGACAACATTACGATAATGGAACTACCTTTCCTGCTCGGACCGTACGCGCTACCTTCCGAAATATGCATTGCTGTGCAGTACTAAGATATCTGTCCTTTACCTTCGCAGTCATTTCTACGTATAAGGGACATGATGACAAAGGCAGATGACACACATCCGACAGTGAAAACAATATCCTGCAATGGTATTATTTACCTAATATAGCGCATTACATATGTACTCAATGGCATCGACGTAGTCCAGACGAGAGATGTAGACATAACATCCGCTACAAAATAAATTATACCTTTCACTCACGCCGAACGAACTGTCTTCTGCAAAGATGGCAGTCTGGAGTCTCGAGGATGAATACAAGCTAACTGTTTATGACAAAGGAAAGTTCGAAGTTTGTGTTCCTCTGTCCATGCTTCTTTGATTTGCTGCAAGAGCTTCTTGGAAACATGCACATTAATACAATTGTCGCTACTGCAGAAAACCCATAGGATGTCTTGCTAACACTACATTATATAGACTGGATTTTTCCTCAAATTCAAGTGAGCACTGTCAAACTTATCAAGATGCTGAAGAATGTAGATAATGGCAAGAACATTGACGTACCATTTCGATCCTGGAGTCTGAAAACTTATCCTGGCTTGTCTCAAAGTAAATGTATTAACTGGATAGTAAAGTCCAGCTTCTGTATGGAAAAATTTAAGATACATCATCGTCGGGCTTCAGACTGGAAAACAGCTCAATGCAACTGACAAATATATAATGTAAAAATATTTTTAAACAACGAAAGCTACCTGTAGTAGACATTAGCATGGACTTTGAAAACGGAAGATTTCTTCTCGCATATCAAATGAATATCAAGTTTCAGCGAACATACTATGGTCGCGGACAGTCGCCGATACTGAGTCACGACAGTTTTAAGAGCAAGGCTCCGTTAATGGTGTTTCATGTTTCTAAAAAGGATGATCGAATAAATTCAAACATCATCGACTTAAGGATCGAAATATCGACGAGCGAAAATATTCCACCATACACGTATGCTGTTTGTTTGATACTTCACGATCGACTTTCATCGTAAAACTGTAGAAAATAGCTTGTGAAAATTCTCTCATAAATATTGGAGCATTTTGCTAAAATAATTTCGATACAACTGAGCATTGCTAGCATCACGATGTTCTGTAACCTTACAAAGTTTCCAGAGCAAAAACAATTCGTCCTCAAAGTACGAGGATGACGGCAGCAATCGATGCCACATCTTCAGGCTCTCGTACCCTTGGAAACTACTAGACAAAAAGTAAATGCTCGAATGAATGACTATGTATATACTACCATGGCCTGGAGTGGGACGAAAGTAATATTTCGTACCACCAAATGAAAAACACTCTAGAAGATTTGCTGCTGCAGAATTCGCTTGGTATCATTTATGTCGCCGCACCTGAGCAGAAGAAATAAATGAGCAAATTTTGTGACGGAGTCACCGAAATTGTAGACCTGCAGACCGACTACGGCTGTCCTTTCCTGCGCAAGCTTAGTGTGCAGCTCATTGTCAGGTACACAACGAGTTTGAACGAGTATGTGCCTGTACAAACTAATTTGGACACACATTCAACTTGGTAGGTTAAGATTAGCAGCATACGATCGACAGGATATGATCGTTAGAACACGATATGTTACGATAGAATACGATCGGTATAGTTTGGAAACAGTCTCAAAAAAACAACATTGGTAATTTAAATTAATTATTTTTTCATTGACTCGCGGGTCTTTGACGCTACCTGAAGTTCAAGAAGCCAATATTGAATTAATAAAAATCCAAAATGACCCAACCATTTGCATTCCTGAGAGAAAGTACTGTGTGAACTTGTTTTGTTTATGCACAAGTACGTGGAGCCTAATCTAGTGCACAAAAAATGAAAATTGTGAATAAACAATTTAAAATGCGAAGTTATTTTTGCTATTTCTGATATTCAAGTCACCGAACACCAATGTTCTTTTCATTTGCTGGTGATTTACGAAAAATAAATATAGAAGTCCTGTAAGTATTGTCAACATCTACAACCTGCGTTCTGAAACCCAAGAATAAAAATAGCAATGCACGGCAAATATTTTAAAAAAAGGTACCATTAAGCCACAAGTGGGTTTCAATTTTACTAATAAATAGCCTCTAATTTCATAAATTTACCACGCTAGCAAAACTAGAAATCCCTTTTTAGGTTTGTTGACAACCAAAAGCTTTGAATATTTCATGAAATGTAAAAGTGTAAAAATTTAACGTTAGTGCAATAGGCAACACTCAAGGATAGAAGTTGTTAACGTGAACGAAATTTTTTCGAACTTACTTGCCGTTATTAAGTCTTTTTAGAAACTATCTCCCCTAGTATAAAACTCGGATATTTTTTTCTAGCTTTACCTCAGCACCAAGCATTTCTATAAACCATTTATATAATTTTTTTTAAGGTATACGTGTTCTCTATAAATTGTGAAACTAACAAGTAAGAGGAAAAACGAAAATTAAATTTTCACAAATGCTTTGATTGGGAAATGGGAAATATTTTTAAAGATTACTAAATTATATTATGACGAATTCAGAAATTAATAATAAGTCGTTAAAAGTTAACATTGATAAAATTTATCAGAACATAACTTCATCTCGTGCAGTACCTGCCTGGAAGAGGAATTATCTTCTACATGAGGAATGAAAGATGAAGAAAGGGAGAGTCAGTTGTTCAACCTTCCTCATCCCGGGAGAGGTCGTTACGACCGTGTGAAATAACCATGAGAAATGAAGTGACGGGGGAAAGCTGTTGGCTGTGTTTACACTCCGGACTTCACTGGCTGCTGAGAAGTGCAGCGGCAACCAAGCACACACATTTAGCACGCCTCGAGGTGTTTTTTTTTTTTTTTTTTTTTTTAACTCGCCAAGTGTCCTCCACCTGCTTCTGAGTACTGTTTCGCCTATCGGGATACCCTTACACGTTTCTTGAATACCTGTCGTTTCATCGCTGCATACCGTTTTCAAAAACATGAATACAACTTAAGAAATAAAATTCTTCTTTTTCTTCTTTTTTTCTATTTCTCAACCGTTGCATTTGGTCATACTGAAGCACATATTAATTACATTGTAAATAAATAGTGAAATTTTACACATAAAATATGTGGCATCACAGTATCTACTGATGTTATTTTATATATTCCCCTATAATGTTCGTGTTTTGTAACCTGTTTAGTAGTAAAAATGCTTTTAAAATTATAAGTATAATTTCTGTTATTTGGTAAATCTGTGAATGCTTTTTATGTATTGTTATACTCCGTTGTATATACATTAACAATAGTTATTCAAGTGTATAGTTTCTTTAAATGCCAGTTAATTGTATGTACAATTAGCTTATATTCCATGACCTTGTTCGTGCGATTTCATGGTATTGACGATATTTTACCATTTAAATAAATGTATGTGATTGTTCCAACATTTTTACTAATGAAATAATTACAGCAAATGTTCAGGAGCATAATATATTTAATTCAATACCAAAGCTTATAGGAATTATTTTTTAAGGAATAATGCATAGGACTTTATAATTTTGAGTATATATTAATTATCTGATTTTACAACTCCTGTTTTAGTGTTTTCAAGGATATAGACTCTGCCTGAAAAAACAAAGCACTGCGTTTGAAGATTTCTTCACCTAAATGTAATACTAGTTGCAGTACCCGGCGCTACCCGGGCTGAACACAGGTTTAAGAGAACTTGTTTTACAAAACCGACGAATAGAGTTATTGTCTTCTTAATTTGAACCTAAAGTGTGCAAAATAATTTCTATCACCCGTAGAAAAACGTTTGAAGAATATGAAGAACAACCTGACAGACGTTGTTCTGCCAGAATATATGTATATATATATATATACATATACATATATATATATATATATAATTGGTCTGTATTTAGACTGTAATCTATAAAGCGTTGTTGAAAAAGGTTGAAAAATAAGGATTACTGATACTGAAAATATTCCGTTATCCAGCTAATGCACGGCATAGGTTACAATGCCTTCTTCAATTATTTTTTTTGTAATTGATTAGAAGTAGTTACACACATACAAATCATCTCAATAAACGGACGAATCTCACCAAGGAAAAGGATAGTAAATTGCCAAACCTTGCTATACGACCGTGTGGCGGACATAACGAAATAACACGCACACACACTGTTTGTATGTCTAAGACCTATGATTTTCTGTTATAAAAATTAATTTACGAATGGCGATTGTTTGAACAGTATACAAGTTGATGTGCTGCAGCGCCATCTGGTGGAGATATACAGTTACAAAACAATGGATAGCACAAAGACCTTCTCCATGAAAAAAAAAAAAAACACTTTGATGTGCCTACTTTTATGGTGATCGGTCAAATATTGTTGGAGTTTCAAAACGTCATAAATACCAACATCCATTGTTATGTGTATACTAGCAGAACCCAGGAGAAGTTGTCCTACCAGTGTTTATTTATTTACTTCTATATATCTTAATTTTTTTTATTAAATGGTTTCATTTTTAACTCATTCACCAAATACTAATTACAATCGCGATCACTATTTACTAAGTATTACAAAAAATTAACGAACAGTAAAACTCATGATATACCAATTTTTATGGCGATCGTTTGAACGGTATAGAAGTTGATACGCTGCAGCGCGATCCAACGGTGAGATAAAAAAAAATGGATGGCATAAAAAAATTCTCCATGGAAAAACATATCGATGTGCCGACTTTCATGGTGATCAGTCAAACGGTGTCGGAGTTTATCAACGTCATACATACCATTATCCTATTTTTATATAGATATTTATAATAAATATAGATTTATAATATATAATAAATATAAAGATATTATAAAAATATAAATTATTGCATTCCTGATGTCTTTGAATCAAGTAGCCATTAGCAAATATTTTCTGACAGTTAACGCATTGCCCTCCCAAAGACTGTTCGTTCCCAACCGGAACAATATCCAAACAACGGGATGTAGCTAGAATAACATATATTTTTTTTCGGATTTCATATTTGTCGTGAGTTGACTTTTCACCAAATGAGGCAGTTCAACTTGGATGGCTAAGGCTCGCAGGTGTCTGCTGGGATACTTCGTCTCCTCCGACGATGTTGGTTGTCATTATCTTGTAACTGAAAATTAGCCTATAGTGAAAACATTTTTAATTTTGGGAAAAATTACAAGAAAAATAAGCACGCATGCACATAAGCACACGTGCCGGGGTAAATCCTCACGAAATACTTCGTGGGGCTCAGAGAAAAGTGTGTTTATTAAGGTTGTAGAAAATGGTCTAATTGAAAGATACTGATACTTGATAGTGATTTTTTTCAATTTTGAATTCAATTAAGTGTTTGAAAATAAACAAAATATTAATCTAGAAGTAACAAAAATTTTATTTTGTAACATATTAGCTCTCCCATACGGTAATTGGTGAGAGTAATTTGTGAATGCGACGGTAATGTAAAACAGGAAATATTGAGAAGAGCGTGCCAAGAAATTGTATTTTTAGAACGCAATTGTACCATCTAGTTAGCCTATGCAGAACGATGTTTACATTTTAAAAAGAAGGAACATTTTTACCGTTTTTTCCCCCTAAAATGAGCTACTTAAAAAATTGCAGCCATTTTCAGATTATAAAAATTTACCTAAGTGTTCCCAGAAAAGAAGGGTATTATTTAGTTCAACAATATAAACGAACTAATGAATCACTCAAGTGCAAAAGTGATATTTATACTGGTTTTAACTAGCAACATAAATATAGTTCGGTGTTTAAATATATTTTTCTTTCCTTAAAACGCATACTTAAGATGATAAGGGCTTCATAAGTTTTTGGATACGTAAGTGTAAGTTTTTTTTTCGAAGACTTTTTTTTCTCTTATCAGTCCCGTTTCATTAAAAAGATTAAAATTTTTGTCTACTAATAAAATGATTCAATTGTCGACGTTGCCGCTCCGGCAACGAGTTCTAAAGGCGGGTGTGGAAATTTTTTTTGCCTAATTCGTTTCAAGAATGGTAGTTGAGAACACATATTGCGTATATTTTTCACGCACAGCATTATTTTAAAGAATTCTCCGTTGACTTTTATGTCCGAGTTTCGTATTATAGCTGCCCGACCCGGCTTCGCATGACTATGCTAATGGAAAAAAATTAAGCCACATCTCCCATTTACAGTAATGGTAAATTTAAAAAAAAAAACAGTGGAAATTTATTACAATGCTGTACCGGAGAGAAAATGAATGGCACCGATGGTTTCCCGACTCGTACACGCAACTTACAATTGATGTACCCGTACTTCACTGCGGCCGTCTACAGGCAGATCACTCTTGCGCCGCTCATTATACATGCCCCTCCTTGTGGGTACGCCACTACCGCGCGATGCCCGTTGCCATGCAGACGAAGAAGGCATTAACAATGCAAAATCCTGTTCTCATGCAGACAAAGTGCCCACTGTTGCCTGATTTTAACCACCCATGGGATCTAATTTTCGGAAAATGTCATCCTGCGTAACATAAGCAACATTACTGTGAAGTTTCAAGTCTGTAAAATATATATACTTGAAAAAAAAGGGCAAATTTTGATATTTAAAGTACCCGCAAAATTTCAACGGTGATGAGGACTGCACTTACAAGGAAATAGTCGTTGCCATAGAGACGAATGAAGCATCAACAAAGCAACAGCCGTTGCCATGGTGATTTTCTACCAAAAACTGGAAATTTTGATATATTACGCCCCCGAAACTCCCCTTGGGATCGGATTTCCGCAGAATCCGTTCTTAGTGAGCGTCTACATCACAAAATGAGTAACTATGCTAAATTTCAAGTCAATCGGGTTTATAGTTTTAGAGATCTCGTGATGAGTGAGTCAGTGAGTGGTATTTCTCTTATATATATATATATATATATATAAGTCCTCGTCAGAATTGTAATGGGAGAGGAAAATTATTGATGGTCCGAAAAATGAAAATTAATTAAAAATATTAAAAATAATTCTAGTAAAAGAAAAAAAACCAAGAGAGAGGAAAAAAATACAATAGTTTAGCTTTGCGATTTAAAGTGATAAAAAGTATTTAAATACTAATTGAACTCTTATGAGGGTACTGATTGCTTCGTTGTTTATATAACACGGGTGTTCTTTACTTGTATGGGAAAATTAAGAATGATAAGGCATCTAGTGCGTGGCAACAATGTTAATAGGCAATAGGAAATAAACTTCTAGCGCCTGCACTTCTCACTTGTCAACACACACTTCGTACGTGTACTGTATGTTGTATCTAACCCCCTCCAACGCATTTGATTCTAAATTGGACTTTTAGTAAGGATCCCTAATGTTATTGATAATATATTATAGCCTATACCCTTCCTCGATAAATGTACTATCCATCACTGAAAGAATTTTTCAAATCGGACCAGTGGTTCCTGAGATTAGCGCGTTCAAACAAACAAACAAACAAACTCTTCAGCTTTATAATATTATTAGTATAGACTTGCAACATGAGAACACATTAATTTGCTCGTTACCGTGGTAAGATGTTACACATCACTGCTGAGAATGAGAGATTCGCTTATATTTAATTAAAGATTTTAAAACTAAGTGTGATGTGGTAAATAATACTAAACTATAATACTTCGATGAGTGTTATTATACTTTGAACATCTAGCTGTTCGTGTTTCATTCGGATCATTATTCAAAGAGCGGAATGTAACTAATATTGCTGTGATAATTCGTGTTACTTTTGCTCGAATTTGAGGTACTGAATTTTCAGTAATTATAAGTTGACATTTCTACAGCAATATTTGATTACAGATTTCCTAGAATCCTTTGTAAGTACGTAATATGAAATCTGTCTGATTTATCGTTATTAAATGCTCTGATGAAACTAAATACAGGAAAATAAATGTTTTCAAGCAACTTTAGGAATGACATTGAAATCAGCAAATTATTATTGTTGATTGGATGCGTCAATCACAAAGGAAAACAGTTATATTTGACACACTCTTAATTTTAACTTAGTGAAACATTACTTTTAAATTAAATCAGCTTTTTCTATTACTTCCTTATAAAATAAAAAATTAAATTAAATCACAATCATATAACGTTTATTTTTATTTTTAAAAGCCTTTTAAGAAGTCGGTGATTCATGTGGCGAAATTAACTTAGAATTCTTTGCAACACATGGATGAAACAGAATGTAAACAGTAACCGCATCGGCCTGTTAGCTTCGACTTCGCAATGCTTTGCATACAAGGGGGTTGAACGCGTTTACGAGTTGAATATTAGTCCGTCGCATATTATATTATTAGTAAACACGTGACTTGCAAGGGAAAATAAAGTCAGGCTTGCAGCGTTTATAAAAACCAAGATTATATATAAATGTGTGTGTGTGTCAGTTGTGTGTGTGTATTACACACATACATGTTGGGTCTCTAGCAGAATGACAAATTTTGGCTACAGGTTCATCACGACTTAATTAGTCACAGTCTTAAATGCCACGCACACGCAGAAATAGGGTACGCATTTGAAGTGAGAGATGCAGGTACAATTATAATTTTTTGCGGAAAATAAAGAAGGTATTTCAGAGAAGCGTTTGGATTCCGCCCTAAAGAATTCTTCTAAAAAAAACCTAAAAATTTTAGCTTTCGTCCAATGATTCCACTTAAGTTTTTGGCGATTACATCACTTCACAAAAAGTTACTGTAAACAGGGGTGTTGCCACATACGATTTTTAATGAAGTCATTTTACTACAACGACAAGTTAAGCCGTAATTGTGAAACTTGAAACAATAAAACATTTCAGTATGCTTTGAGTCCCGTATTTAACACTTCCTATATCGTTTGCAATATTTCAGTCGCACAGTGCCATCTTCAAAGACGTATTATGATTTTAATTGGTTTTTGTAATGCACCCGCAGCTAAAATTGGTCTGCAGAATCAAGACACATAGTCATACCATAAAAAATTCTTCTTTACAGACTATTTTGAAGAAAGAGCACGTAGCCTAATTTTGACAATAATTGTAAGCTTTGTTGCTGTGGTAAAACTCTATAGGTGTTTGAATTATGCAGGTTATTTCTTGTTTGAAGCCATTTTAAAAATTAAAGTAGAACTCTTGGGGCGCAAACTAACTTATACTCGTGGCATAGTGTATTAGTCAACCCCCACACGCCTTTCTTTCCACCCGCCACCCACTCGTTTCTCTGCGCAAGACATTCCCTCAAAAAATACAGTACGGTAGTTAGCAGGACACATTTTTTTCCTTACAAAACGAAAGCTTTGTTCTCCCCATCGACGACATGTCACGTGGAGTAAATCGTGATTGCAGTATCTCGGGAGGAGAAGGATTCGGCGACGCCAGTTTGCCGACGCGCGGAAGAAAGCCAACAAGACAAGCGAAGCGCGCCGGAAAAAGCGGGGGTACCTTCCCTCCCTCCCCCACTCAGCACCCTGAGGACGCGCTGAAAGGGGGTGGCGACGACGAATCGAGGGGCGAATGGAGGTCGTCCTGGGTGTCAGGGCTCGCCCCGTTAGCTCGGGACAAAAGAGAAGTCGAGACAAAGCCGGGACAATAGAATAACGCGAGTGCTCGCGCGTCCTCTGCGGACCTGGCGACGGAAGACGTTCTTTGACATCTCCGAGAACACCCCCCCCCCCCCAACCCCCGCATCAAGGAAGACGTGATGTCCCATATCAGTTACCGCCCACCGATTGATTTCAAGCCGAGGGGAAGATTCTCTCCAGCCGGACACCCTTTCAGAAACACGCGCCGTAGCTACAAATTAAAACCTTTCTTTTGGAAGCTCTTCCAGGGAGGAGATGAAATTTTTTTTTTCCCCCGTTTGTACAGGCTACTAAACCCGAAAGTTGGAAAGATTCTGAAATACGAGCTTGCTGATCCTAAAAACACTTCTGACAAGTAAAGCTACATCTGTGATATAAAAACATTACATGCGTACGTATATTTTAAGTCTTCTTTCGAAATAAGTCAGAAAGCTTAGTTCTTATAACGAATAGATAGAAACCGAAAACCATCATTTAAATTTCAACAGTTTGAGCACATAACTTATTTTATTGTATAATTTTGAATATTTTATTTTCGTTCCGGATTACAACATGCTGAGCAAACTTTTGTTTCTTAGAAGAAAAGAAATATAAAACGTGTTTAGTATTACAGAATTAATTTTAAAAACTAATAATACTTGCAGAATAAAAATTTACTGGCAATTCAAACAACAAAAGATGTTAAAAAATTATTTGATTTTATAGCTGCTCAACAAGTAGTAAAATTAATTTCGTTTTCGTTACACTTAAAGTAATGAAATGTCCTTTAAATAATATTTTTACTAGTGGGGAAAACGGGTAAGTAAGTATAACCCATTAATTTTTGTACAATTTTATTTAATACTGATGTTTACATCACTAATTAATGCCTGTTCACAAATCACTCGCATTAAAAAACGTCTGTTCCTTAATCACTAAGTATCGGTCCAGTCCACAGTTCGCACTTATCACTGGAGCCAGGTTCAACAGTGGTTCGCCCCTTGACGCTTACCTGTCCACAAGTCTCGTGCCACTCGGTCACACACGCACGGTCCCGTCTCTCCGCGACAAGGCGTTCGCGGAGGTTAAAAAAGAGGGGGGGGGGGTTGCGTCTCTTGCCCTCTTCGCCGATCTCGCACTTCACTCCACTCCACTCTCGGGACTCTCGTAACTGTAGCGGAGACTGGCGTTGACGCTTTTATACCCTTGGCAGTCTTTCTGGAACCGACTGGAGTGGTTGTGACGTGTCGCGTGATCCCAGGCCGACCCGACGCTCGAAGCATCCAGAACAACGTCGCAGCTTTCACGCCACTCCGCGCAGGGGCCCGCGGATTTCCCAGGCGGCTAAGCGATAGAAAAAAGAGCCGCGGATGGATGACGCGGGGTCAGGAGGGGGGAGGGTTGCGAGGCAGGGCCACTATAATCACCGAAGGTATGCGCGCGTGACGTCAGTGGCCGTGCGGGTCCGCCAGGTGACCGGGTATCTGACACGCGTCGTGTCTTGTCTCCCACGTTCCTAACAATACTTTTATTTAATAAATCAAATAAAATCAATAGAAACGAAATGAAAATAAAATCATTCCACCAGCAGTCGTATGGGTTTATAATTGCAGAACAATGTAAAAAGTGTTGTGGCTGAGTACTGAGGTGAAACATAGATATTTTCTCGCCTTTCGATAAAACTCGCTTCAATAGTCCTCATTTAGCAGTTCAGTTTATTCCTTTACCGGGTAAATCCGCCGAGCAGTTCCATTTCAGGCTTACGCAATCACATCTGGGGGGACAGGCTCCGGATAAACTCCCGCTAAGCCATGAGGCGTGGCAATGGCTACAGGGCAGGGTGGGAGCGCGAAATGGTGGGACGGGGTGGTGAAGGGATAGGGGCGAGGTTGTTTGAACGAGAATATGCAACCCCAGAGTTGAAAGGTCAGCTCGCACAAGACCACCCACGCAAAACACACAGCCCTGGGTCACGAGACTCTGCGGGCGGGAAGGGAAATGTTTACGTGTGTTTTTGTTCATTACACACTTTGCGTCGGAAAGAGGGTGTGTGATGTAACGAAACATTGTTACAGATGAACTTTTTGCATTGGTTTTGTGAATCGATATATATTTAGTTTTCAGTGCCATGTTTGTTTGATATATTGAAGTATGTGCTATGGTATTGGAATTGTGATATTGTATGTACATTACTCTATGCTTAGGAAGGAGTTTTAAAAAGGAATGGAAGAATTGATATCCTTGAAAAGGAAATAATTAAAAAGAAATACGAAGGCCGTGTTTTTCCTTTTGAAATGATA
Organism: Bacillus rossius redtenbacheri; assembly: GCF_032445375.1. Lineage (NCBI taxonomy): Eukaryota > Metazoa > Arthropoda > Insecta > Phasmatodea > Bacillidae > Bacillus > Bacillus rossius. Next base: position 15,227,977 of record NW_026962010.1, read on the forward strand.
ATCGTATAAGATTATATTTTATGAGTGAAGAAATTAACTAAATACAATCGAGTCTGTCGACTAATACTGAGTACTCGTCGGAATTTCAGAAGTCCAAAGGTATGAATTTCGTTCTCTACCATTGACAACAGTTGGCCGGGATTTATAATTAAAGCATTATAATATAAACTATATCGTGGTGTGCATTAATATTGGAACCCAATTTTATTATTGACAATAACTTTTGTGTTTTTAAATGATGTGCCCAACCTAACTTCCAGTCATTTAACAAACATTTGAGCTGACACAAATGGTTTATTTGTTCATAATTTTGCATACTTAATTATAATTTTCCATATACTATCACAGATTCAAGCTAACCATATTGTTCGAGCTTTATTTATTGTGTAGAATCTGTATTCCAGTATTGAGGATTAGCCTATAAGTAAATTTTTTATTTTATTTTGTAATTATAACACAGAATATTATACATGCACACACACTCACAGAGAAAATTTTTATTCACAATGAAACTCCTAACGTTAGTATAGAGAAAATGGAGCCCAGTACGTGGGGCACGAATGTACGACGAGTGCTTTGTTTAGTTATTTAGTATTTTTTTTAGTTTGTTATTGAAAATATTGGGCATCTTACTACCTACTCCATACACCATGTCTAGAGGTAGTGCGTCAGTTTACAGTCTCCGTAAGTAGTATATAATAGGGGTTCCGAGATCTGGCGCTGGCGCGTGGTGCCGGTGCCGGTGTCCGCCATCTTGGATTGTGACGTCACGGCGGCCATCTTGGATGGTTGTGACCTTGACCTTTGACCTTGACCTTGAATTTGATCCTCAAAATCCGCCAAAATTGGGCAAAATTTGCCCAAAATTCCTCAAAAATCGCCAAAATTTCCATTTCTGTGGAAAAAAGTTCCGCCAAAAAATTTCAAAAAATTCCACAAATTAAAAATTTCTCTTTTCGAGGGAAAAATTTCCCGTTTCGAGGGAAAAATTCCCGTTTTTAGTCCTTAAAAATCCCAGCGGCTGAAAATTCCTAAAACTGGCTTAAGCATCCTTAACTCAAGCCTCAGTTAAGCCATTTCTAGGAATAAGGATGTCATGGCAGCCATTTTGAAATATGACGTCACCGTTGCAATTTCCGTTACGCCCGCCATCTTTAAAATCTTCATTTATTATCCGATTTTAATGAAAAAAAATTTTAAATTTATATAAAAAATCAATTAATAAAATTTTAATATATTTTTTTTAAAAACAAACATTAACGACACGGAGCTCAGAGTCCTCGGTTCGAACCCGACGAGGTCAAAAAAAATAAAAATGGCGACAGATCCTTCCACCACGGAAGTCACCTACAGACTAACCTACCACCACTTTTTATCATCATCTAGTATGACGTCATAGCCGCCATCTTGTCTTCGATGCTGGAGACCACCATCTTGTTTTCGGCTGCTAGAGTACGCTGACGCCATGTTAGTTTAACTCTTACCCGCTAGAGTGCAGTAATCATTTATTATTGCTGTGACACCCGCCATCTTGTCATCTGGCCGCCATCTTGAAAATCCGTAATTATTTAGCTAGAAATTCGGGAAAAATTCCAAAATTCATCAAAAAAATCACTCATTAATTTACAGATTGATTCGATCAGTTTCAGTCCTTGGTTAGATACCCGATCGATGCAATAATGTTTAATTTTATGAAAAATAATAACTTCAATAAGCCACGTTCAACATTCTTAAAGAGACATTAAAACCTTTACTGTCATCATCATCCTATAAGCCACCAACACCAACATATTGGTAATTCATAATTTTAATGCTAGAGATTCGGGAAAAAGTTCAGATATCATTAAATAAATTTCCAATCAATGTACTGATTAATTAGATCGACTAAGGTCCTTGGCACAATCCTGGACGATGAAAAAAATATCAATTTAACATAATAGTAACAGGTTCGAGAAATAAAACACCACAAAGTCTTTTACAAACATAATATTTATTACACAATTTCTATTCTACTACACGAACACTTACGAAAGCCAGCAAATTTACAATCATTTAGTTCCGCAGCGGTGTGAAATGACTAATTCTTAGCTCCAATCGGTTTATACTAGAAAGAGTCCAGCCAGAACCTTTACAGACATAGTCCACCTCTTCTTGACAGAGTTTCTGGATACCGTTTTTAACAGTTTGCTTCACATCGTTAGAACTGTAAATTACTGCAGCCGATGTCTTGAATGCACACTTCTTCACTTTGTCATCGAACGGATATGGCTTTCCATATATACAGTCCAACCACAAGTTATATTTCAAAGGTCCGTTTGTTGCTACATCATCAGTAAGCTGATTGATTATCTTCTGTCTGATATCGTCAAGAAAATTACAAATGTCCTTCGACTCACCGAACGTATTTAGATAATAGTAGTCTTTCAACGTTCCACGAAATGCAGACTGCACCAAGTAGAAGCCATTATCGTTCACTTGTAATGCTCCGAACACAGTCTTAGGTTTAGTTCCATGTTCAGACGTCATAACAATCGGTTGCTGGGCATCTGTTCTTTTGGTTGTACGCTTTCGTGTCTCCAATCTAAAGCGAGGAGTCGAAATGTCGGCAGGTAGTTCAACAGTAGGAGCACAGACTCCACCTTTACATTTTTTCGCATGATGTCGCAAACTGTCAATTCGAGTAAACCATTTAAGGCACTCATCACATCGAAACTTCATGCGAGAAGGATTCTTCGTACATTTGCTCCGCTCATGTCTTCGTGCATCATGGGAAAATGCGAACGACGTATCACAGTAGCTGCAAGGATACCGTGGTGATGAAGACGATCCTTTCAGACCCGATCCAGATACAGACGTTGCAACAGTAGTACCATTTCCAGGCATCCTCTTATGCACATCGATGCATCGTTGTTGCGACGAAACCTTTACTTTCTGCCGCACAGCAGGACCTTTGCATGCCTTCATGTGCGTTTTCATATTATCTTTTCTGGCAAACTGCTTATGACATTTCTCACAAACAAACATTTTACGATATAGGTTCTTGGCACATTCGCTCCTCTCGTGTCGTCGAGCATTGCTGCTGTTTGAGAAAATCTTGTCACAGTAACAACACCGATGTTCGTTAGTTGTTGTCGATTCGGCATCCATTGAAGCCTCCATCGAGGGCGAAACGAAGTTCGTCGAGTTTTCCTGCACAGCCAGCACTACAGGAATTAAAGTCTCTTCTGCTGGTGGTATCGCGTCTGATGAAGTCTCCTCCAGTGTTGTCGCCGTGGTTGTCAACGGAATCTGCTCCTTCTCCGTCGTAGATGTCGTCAAGGTTCCCGTAGTCGACGGTACAACCTCCATCGAGTTCGACGTTAAAGACGGTAAAGATGCCATCGAGGTCTCAAGAACAGATAATTGACACGACTTATGCACCAGAAGAAACAAACTAGACGATCCTTACACCGCCGACGTCAGTAACAAACTGATCGATCTACTGTCTAGGACTCGCTTATATACATGCACCGTATGGAATAATACGCTAGTCAAATCAAGAACCATGTACAATAATACTAGAGTCAAATCTACAAAATTAAAAAAGAGGATCATTTGATCGAAAAAAAATTCGATCTCTCCAATATACGCCAGGCTCCAAGAGCTACAATTCACGTCATCAGATCCATCTACATTTTGCTCCTATGCTTCAATTGACCATTAGCTGCAAGTTCTCCAACAGCTCCATCAGCTCCAACACGTAATGTACGTAATGTACGCGCAATACATGCAATTTACGTACAATAAATGTAATGATCACACAGTACACACAGGAAACGGAACGTACACACAGTACACACAGAAAACGGAACGTACACACAGTACACACAGGAAACTGAACGTACACACAGTACACACAGGAAACGGAACGTACACACAGTACACACAGAAAACGGAACGTACACACAGTACACACAGGAAACTGAACGTACACACAGTACACACAGGAAACAGAATGTACACACAGTACACACAGGAAACGGAATGTACACACAGTACACACAGGAAACGGAACGTACACGCAATTTACGCAAAGTACACGCAATGTACGCAATGTACACAATATATATGCAATGTACACACAATGACTACGCTTCGTTCGCGCAGGACAAGCATTTAATGAAAACGAAGCACGTTTGGACGGAAATTCTATAAAACGAAAGCTCATTTAACGAAAAGGAGGCACATTCTCTCGTTCATTCAACTTGGTAGGATACGATCGTCAATGATAAATTAGGATATAATCTCTCCAACAGTCTATGAATCCAACAGTTTATATTTCCATTAGCCATCGACTCCAACAGTCATTGGCTCCAACAGTCATCGGCTCCAACAGTCATTGCCTCCAACAGTCATTGACTCCAATGGCCTTTTGGTTCATCAGCTCCAATGATATTTGGTTAGAATGCTACGACTCTAAGAGACTATGAGACTACAATTCTACGAGTGTACAAGACTCCTCCAACTACCTTCAAGTGTACAAAGCTCCAACTACTTCAGCAGCATTATGTTATAAGATTACATGACTGCTTGTCTACATAGCTACAAGTCAACGAGGCTACTTGGCTACGTAGCTACAAGTATACGAGGCTCCAAGCCATCATGACTACGCGACTACGAGCCATGAGGTAACGAGACTACGTGACTACGGGTATTCAAGCTTACGAGACTGCGAGGCTACAGAGCTACGAAGCTTCTAGAACATAAGTTTACGAGACTGCGAGAATACAGGACTACAAGTGTACACGAGTACTTGACTACTTCTTAGCTTCATCAGCTCCAAATGGCTCCAACAGGTCCAACAGCCTCCAAATGCTTAACACAGCTCCAAATGGCTCCAAATGCTCCAAACGGCCTCCAAATGCTTGACAGCTCCAAATGTCTCCAGCAGCTCCAAATGCTCCAACAGCTCCAAAAAAAAGGCTCCAAATGCTCCAACAGCCTCCAAATGCTTAACACAGCTCCAAATGGCACCAAATGCTTGGCAGCTCCAAATGCTTCAAAAGGCTCCAAATGCTCCAAATGGCTCCGAATGCTCCAAACGGCCTCCAAATGCTTGACAGCTCCAAAAGGCTCCAAATGCTTAACACAGCTCCAAATGCTTCAAAAGGCTCCAATTATCGCATCTGTCTTCGTCGGCATTTTCTCTTTTGCTCCCACTGCTCCAACAGCATTATGTTATATGATTCCATGGATACTTTGTTACGTAGCTACAGGTCTACGAGGTTCCAATGCATCATGTTTACGAAGCTTCCAGAACACAAGGTTACGAGACTGCGAGGCTACAGGACTACGAAGCTTCCAGGACACGAGGCTACATGGCTACGAGACTACATGACTCTAACTGATTACAATAGCACCACTCAGTGGTGAGAATTAATTTATCTCATTCAAAGGTACTTGTTGCAAGTAGTTCTGCTTTTCAACAACAGATGTCGCCACATGTTACTTGCAGGTAAATAATATTTAGTTCTTTTATGCGGGATGCGGGATGCTCACTAACGATCGCAAAAGAAGGATGGCTTCGCTAGACTCCAAGGAGAAGGAAGTTCGTCCATCCTGTTAGTGCTTCTTAGATTTCTCAGAGATTATTTGACTGAGTAATGATATTTTTTTAAATTTCCACCTGATAAAAATATTACAAGTGCTGATTTATTGGCAGAATTTCAATAATTAAATGCAACCTTGAATAAAAAATGACATGACTCATTAAGTAAAAATTTCTTCATGCAGAGATCAATTCCTCATCAGTAACCAGAAGCACTCGGAGAAAACCATCAGATGTCTAGTCAGGAAAAATCAGAAGCACCCAGAGAAAACCATAAAAATATTGTCAAGAATAATCAGGAGCACACGGAGAAAACTACCATAATATTGTCAAGAATAAACGGGAGCACACGGAGAAATCCACCATAATATTGACAAGAATAATCAGGAGCACACGGAGAAAACCACCGCAAGTTTTCTTTGATATCATAAAATTTCAGGGAAAAAAATAATAAAAAATAAAAATAAATTAATGAAAAATTTAAAAAAAATAAAAAAATACATAAATATATTCTGCTAGCTTGTGAACTTCTCATTGTTGAACAAAGATAGAGTTCTAGTACAAGCCAGAATTTTATGTATTTTTTTATTTTTTTTAAATTTTTCATTAATTTATTTTTATTTTTTATTATTTTTTTCCCTGAAATTTTATGATATCAAAGAAAACTTGCGGTGGTTTTCTCCGTGTGCTCCTGATTATTCTTGTCAATATTATGGTGGATTTCTCCGTGTGCTCCCGTTTATTCTTGACAATATTATGGTAGTTTTCTCCGTGTGCTCCTGATTATTCTTGACAATATTTTTATGGTTTTCTCTGGGTGCTTCTGATTTTTCCTGACTAGACATCTGATGGTTTTCTCCGAGTGCTTCTGGTTACTGATGAGGAATTGATCTCTGCATGAAGAATTTTTTACTTAATGAGTCATGTCATTTTTTATTCAAGGTTGCATTTAATTATTGAAATTCTGCCAATAAATCAGCACTTGTAATATTTTTATCAGGTGGAAATTTAAAAAAATATCATTACTCAGTCAAATAATCTCTGAGAAATCTAAGAAGCACTAACAGGATGGACGAACTTCCTTCTCCTTGGAGTCTAGCGAAGCCATCCTTCTTTTGCGATCGTTAGTGAGCATCCCGCATCCCGCATAAAAGAACTAAATATTATTTACCTGCAAGTAACATGTGGCGACATCTGTTGTTGAAAAGCAGAACTACTTGCAACAAGTACCTTTGAATGAGATAAATTAATTCTCACCACTGAGTGGTGCTATTGTAATCAGTTAGAGTCATGTAGTCTCGTAGCCATGTAGCCTCGTGTCCTGGAAGCTTCGTAGTCCTGTAGCCTCGCAGTCTCGTAACCTTGTGTTCTGGAAGCTTCGTAAACATGATGCATTGGAACCTCGTAGACCTGTAGCTACGGAACAAAGTATCCATGGAATCATATAACATAATGCTGTTGGAGCAGTGGGAGCAAAAGAGAAAATGCCGACGAAGACAGATGCGATAATTGGAGCCTTTTGAAGCATTTGGAGCTGTGTTAAGCATTTGGAGCCTTTTGGAGCTGTCAAGCATTTGGAGGCCGTTTGGAGCATTCGGAGCCATTTGGAGCATTTGGAGCCTTTTGAAGCATTTGGAGCTGCCAAGCATTTGGTGCCATTTGGAGCTGTGTTAAGCATTTGGAGGCTGTTGGAGCATTTGGAGCCTTTTTTTTGGAGCTGTTGGAGCATTTGGAGCTGCTGGAGACATTTGGAGCTGTCAAGCATTTGGAGGCCGTTTGGAGCATTTGGAGCCATTTGGAGCTGTGTTAAGCATTTGGAGGCTGTTGGACCTGTTGGAGCCATTTGGAGCTGATGAAGCTAAGAAGTAGTCAAGTACTCGTGTACACTTGTAGTCCTGTATTCTCGCAGTCTCGTAAACTTATGTTCTAGAAGCTTCGTAGCTCTGTAGCCTCGCAGTCTCGTAAGCTTGAATACCCGTAGTCACGTAGTCTCGTTACCTCATGGCTCGTAGTCGCGTAGTCATGATGGCTTGGAGCCTCGTATACTTGTAGCTACGTAGCCAAGTAGCCTCGTTGACTTGTAGCTATGTAGACAAGCAGTCATGTAATCTTATAACATAATGCTGCTGAAGTAGTTGGAGCTTTGTACACTTGAAGGTAGTTGGAGGAGTCTTGTACACTCGTAGAATTGTAGTCTCATAGTCTCTTAGAGTCGTAGCATTCTAACCAAATATCATTGGAGCTGATGAACCAAAAGGCCGTTGGAGTCAATGACTGTTGGAGGCAATGACTGTTGGAGCCGATGACTGTTGGAGCCAATGACTGTTGGAGTCGATGGCTAATGGAAATATAAACTGTTGGATTCATAGACTGTTGGAGAGATTATATCCTAACTTATCATTGACGATCGTATCCTACCAAGTTGAATGAACGAGAGAATGTGCCTCCTTTTCGTTAAATGAGCTTTCGTTTTATAGAATTTCCGTCCAAACGTGCTTCGTTTTCATTAAATGCTTGTCCTGCGCGAACGAAGCGTAGTCATTGTGTGTACATTGCATATATATTGTGTACATTGCGTACATTGCGTGTACTTTGCGTAAATTGCGTGTACGTTCCGTTTCCTGTGTGTACTGTGTGTACATTCCGTTTCCTGTGTGTACTGTGTGTACGTTCTGTTTCCTGTGTGTACTGTGTGTACGTTCAGTTTCCTGTGTGTACTGTGTGTACGTTCCGTTTTCTGTGTGTACTGTGTGTACGTTCCGTTTCCTGTGTGTACTGTGTGTACGTTCAGTTTCCTGTGTGTACTGTGTGTACGTTCCGTTTTCTGTGTGTACTGTGTGTACGTTCCGTTTCCTGTGTGTACTGTGTGATCATTACATTTATTGTACGTAAATTGCATGTATTGCGCGTACATTACGTACATTACGTGTTGGAGCTGATGGAGCTGTTGGAGAACTTGCAGCTAATGGTCAATTGAAGCATAGGAGCAAAATGTAGATGGATCTGATGACGTGAATTGTAGCTCTTGGAGCCTGGCGTATATTGGAGAGATCGAATTTTTTTTCGATCAAATGATCCTCTTTTTTAATTTTGTAGATTTGACTCTAGTATTATTGTACATGGTTCTTGATTTGACTAGCGTATTATTCCATACGGTGCATGTATATAAGCGAGTCCTAGACAGTAGATCGATCAGTTTGTTACTGACGTCGGCGGTGTAAGGATCGTCTAGTTTGTTTCTTCTGGTGCATAAGTCGTGTCAATTATCTGTTCTTGAGACCTCGATGGCATCTTTACCGTCTTTAACGTCGAACTCGATGGAGGTTGTACCGTCGACTACGGGAACCTTGACGACATCTACGACGGAGAAGGAGCAGATTCCGTTGACAACCACGGCGACAACACTGGAGGAGACTTCATCAGACGCGATACCACCAGCAGAAGAGACTTTAATTCCTGTAGTGCTGGCTGTGCAGGAAAACTCGACGAACTTCGTTTCGCCCTCGATGGAGGCTTCAATGGATGCCGAATCGACAACAACTAACGAACATCGGTGTTGTTACTGTGACAAGATTTTCTCAAACAGCAGCAATGCTCGACGACACGAGAGGAGCGAATGTGCCAAGAACCTATATCGTAAAATGTTTGTTTGTGAGAAATGTCATAAGCAGTTTGCCAGAAAAGATAATATGAAAACGCACATGAAGGCATGCAAAGGTCCTGCTGTGCGGCAGAAAGTAAAGGTTTCGTCGCAACAACGATGCATCGATGTGCATAAGAGGATGCCTGGAAATGGTACTACTGTTGCAACGTCTGTATCTGGATCGGGTCTGAAAGGATCGTCTTCATCACCACGGTATCCTTGCAGCTACTGTGATACGTCGTTCGCATTTTCCCATGATGCACGAAGACATGAGCGGAGCAAATGTACGAAGAATCCTTCTCGCATGAAGTTTCGATGTGATGAGTGCCTTAAATGGTTTACTCGAATTGACAGTTTGCGACATCATGCGAAAAAATGTAAAGGTGGAGTCTGTGCTCCTACTGTTGAACTACCTGCCGACATTTCGACTCCTCACTTTAGATTGGAGACACGAAAGCGTACAACCAAAAGAACAGATGCCCAGCAACCGATTGTTATGACGTCTGAACATGGAACTAAACCTAAGACTGTGTTCGGAGCATTACAAGTGAACGATAATGGCTTCTACTTGGCGCAGTCTGCATTTCGTGGAACGTTGAAAGACTACTATTATCTAAATACGTTCGGTGAGTCGAAGGACATTTGTAATTTTCTTGACGATATCAGACAGAAGATAATCAATCAGCTTACTGATGATGTAGCAACAAACGGACCTTTGAAATATAACTTGTGGTTGGACTGTATATATGGAAAGCCATATCCGTTCGATGACAAAGTGAAGAAGTGTGCATTCAAGACATCGGCTGCAGTAATTTACAGTTCTAACGATGTGAAGCAAACTGTTAAAAACGGTATCCAGAAACTCTGTCAAGAAGAGGTGGACTATGTCTGTAAATGTTCTGGCTGGACTCTTTCTAGTATAAACCGATTGGAGCTAAGAATTAGTCATTTCACACCGCTGCGGAACTAAATGATTGTAAATTTGCTGGCTTTCGTAAGTGTTCGTGTAGTAGAATAGAAATTGTGTAATAAATATTATGTTTGTAAAAGACTTTGTGGTGTTTTATTTCTCGAACCTGTTACTATTATGTTAAATTGATATTTTTTTCATCGTCCAGGATTGTGCCAAGGACCTTAGTCGATCTAATTAATCAGTACATTGATTGGAAATTTATTTAATGATATCTGAACTTTTTCCCGAATCTCTAGCATTAAAATTATGAATTACCAATATGTTGGTGTTGGTGGCTTATAGGATGATGATGACAGTAAAGGTTTTAATGTCTCTTTAAGAATGTTGAACGTGGCTTATTGAAGTTATTATTTTTCATAAAATTAAACATTATTGCATCGATCGGGTATCTAACCAAGGACTGAAACTGATCGAATCAATCTGTAAATTAATGAGTGATTTTTTTGATGAATTTTGGAATTTTTCCCGAATTTCTAGCTAAATAATTACGGATTTTCAAGATGGCGGCCAGATGACAAGATGGCGGGTGTCACTGCAATAATAAATGATTACTGCACTCTAGCGGGTAAGAGTTAAACTAACATGGCGTCAGCATACTCTAGCAGCCGAAAACAAGATGGTGGTCTCCAGCATCGAAGACAAGATGGCGGCTATGACGTCATACTAGATGATGATAAAAAGTGGTGGTAGGTTAGTCTGTAGGTGACTTCCGTGGTGGAAGGATCTGTCGCCATTTTTATTTTTTTTGACCTCGTCGGGTTCGAACCGAGGACTCTGAGCTCCGTGTCGTTAATGTTTGTTTTTAAAAAAAATATATTAAAATTTTATTAATTGATTTTTTATATAAATTTAAAATTTTTTTTCATTAAAATCGGATAATAAATGAAGATTTTAAAGATGGCGGGCGTAACGGAAATTGCAACGGTGACGTCATATTTCAAAATGGCTGCCATGACATCCTTATTCCTAGAAATGGCTTAACTGAGGCTTGAGCTAAGGATGCTTAAGCCAGTTTTAGGAATTTTCAGCCGCTGGGATTTTTAAGGACTAAAAACGGGAATTTTTCCCTCGAAACGGGAAATTTTTCCCTCGAAAAGAGAAATTTTTAATTTGTGGAATTTTTTGAAATTTTTTGGCGGAACTTTTTTCCACAGAAATGGAAATTTTGGCGATTTTTGAGGAATTTTGGGCAAATTTTGCCCAATTTTGGCGGATTTTGAGGATCAAATTCAAGGTCAAGGTCAAAGGTCAAGGTCACAACCATCCAAGATGGCCGCCGTGACGTCACAATCCAAGATGGCGGACACCGGCACCGGCACCACGCGCCAGCGCCAGATCTCGGAACCCCTATTATATACTACTTCCGTAATAGAACTGAGACTACCTACAATGAGTCAAACGAAGTTGAGGTTATTAACTCAGGTAGTGACATGCTAACAGCTTCGTCCGAGGACATGGGTTCACAGGAAAGGGTAGTTAAAGTGGACAGTCCGGTTACATCGCTTACCAGAGAATGTGAATGTTTGGAGCGGCCGTTGGTCCCCGCTCAGATGCCTACAAGGTGTGACACCTCCAGAACCTCAGTGTTACCAGCTGCAGCTGCTGTAATTGAACAGATTCAGGAACCTTTTAATGTAGCTTTGGATAGGATATCAGCGGATGCAGTAGTAACAGAACCTATACAAACAGCTGTCTTGGGCCATGTGTCTATTCCATCACCAGAAGTCTTCGATCTGGATCGTTTAGGCCAGATGTTACTCATCTTGCAGGTCAACATAAGTAGTATACAGTCGGACATTAGCAGCGTGCGTACAGACCTACAGTCGGACATTAGCAGCGTGCGTACAGACCTACAGTCGGACATTAGCAGCGTGCGTACAGACCTACAGTCGGACATTAGCAGCGTGCGTACAGAATTACAGTCGGGACTGTTTAACATAGAGACCTGTCTAAGAACCGATCTCAATATATTAGAGGGGCGATTGGAGTCAAAGTTCAGGGAACAACACAAGACCTTGGAACAGCTGGCTGATCGAGTTTCACAAGGACAGTCCCAGGTCGAACAGCTGGAGTCACGCACGAAGGCGCTTCTCGTCACTGCTACACAAGAACGCCAAGAGCTTAAGAGGCAGTGTTCTAATAACCACTCTGCCATAAGGGAAGAGACCTTACACCTATCCGAAAGATTAGATCACATAGAAGAGACAACATCCATATTAAGCAATCGAGTCGATGCGATCGGCGGCGACGTTATGCAAGTTGCGGAGAAGGCTGTTGAGGCTAAAACATTCTCCCTGAGTCAGCGTGTTGAACAACACCACCACCAAGTAGAAGCCCATGTACAATCATTGGAGTGACGAGTACATGAACTAGGATCAGCGCTTATTACCAACCATATTCCCAGAACAGAAATCGAAAAAAGCAGTCCATTAAAGGAGAGTAGGAGTCAGGATACTGCGCCAGACATGCCAGTAGTTGACAGACAGATCCTGAACAGGCCTGCCAACATTACCAGCCTAGGCCCGGCTGCACTTATTCATCACCCTGCTCGCCAATGGTCGGAGTCTATGCCGACGTTTTCTGGCAAGTCATCCGAGAATCCTGTAAGATTCTTAAACAAATTTGAAGAGTATGTAAAAACCTTTGGCTTATCCGATTCAGAGAAACTGAGATGTTTGAGCACGGCTCTAAAGAGTCATGCATTTTACTGGTGGGAAATACAGCTTAACACCACCCACTCGTATGAACATTTCAAGGAGAAGTTTCGACAACAGTATTGGAATCTCAGGATCCAAGGGAACTTACGCGCACAACTTCACACTGAACGGTACGATCCGAAGCGCGGAGCATCGCTGGAAGCACATATTTCCAGTATGTATGAAAGAACTAGATACCTGGACCTGGCTATGACAGATGAAGAGTTCATTGCTACCGTGTCAACACAGCTTCCTTTAAAGTACCAAATGCAACTGAGTGGCAGAAGCTATAAAGATGTTACCGACTTCCGGGAACAGCTGTTGTTACTGGACAAATTGGAAAGGCTCCACAAGTCACAATTCAACAAAGAAGAGTCTGAAACGAAAGTGACATACCCAAAGCATCAGCCGGTACACAACTATTGGCAGTCGCGTGACAGTAAGCAGCGAGAAGACAGACAAGCGGTCGTCAACCTGCTAGGATGGGAGAGTGAAGAAAATCCACGACGCAATCAGCAAGGCCACAGAAGGAAAGGCGGCTACCACAGCCAACGTTCCAGTTGTCCACCCAGACATTCAGGTCCATACAGGAGCAAGACCTGGTGGTCAAGCAACCAAAAGTACCACAGTGACAATGAAGACAGTCAGATGCACCGAGATGAACCTCGACGATGTAACAGAAGTCGGCGTTCCCTATCACCGGAAGAGCGGCCACCCAAGAAATCTACGTCAGGACGAAGCAAGTCTCATTCGGACGAAGAGTACGAGGATGCGAAGAGATATCGCCAGTCTTTCGACAGTCGATACACCAACAAGACCGAAGAGGACCGACTGTCATCACACCAAGTCAACACTGTTTCAGGGAACAGCAGCATCGTTCAGGGCAGTAAGCAAGCATCATCGTCTTTACAGAAAGCATTCTCACCACCAGTAACTACGCAGCAGTTAGGGTACTTCGCACGCAACGAGCCATTGAATCCTGCGGCGGAGGCATTTCAGGTGGCCCTAGCCAACTCCACGAATGGAGGAGTCTAGATCAGTCTTTGACGATCAACCCTGCATATTTACCCAAATATGACATACCACCAACAGAAGACAATCTACCCAGTGGAGAAGAAGTTAGTAAACTAGTACATGCTAAGCTGGTATCAGAGGCTGCAGTCAGACGTCAGCGAAAACCAGCATCCAAGCATCGGAGCTTCTGCATAGGAGATCTAGTATTGCGGAAAACTGCACCCATAAGCAAGAGTTGGGAGTTCGTAACTAAGAAGCTATTCCTACTCTACACAGGTCCCTATGTCGTCACGGAAGTCGTGAACTCGAATTGCTACACATTAAAGGATTTGAAGACTAATCAAGTCATAGGCAGATACAACCTAACACAACTGCGAGAGTACAAAACGCCCATCACTCAAGTATAATGTCGACATGGAGTCCAGAAGCTTTCTAACGAAAGGCTAAAATAGTCAAGCAGTCAGCTTATAAAATGAAATTTTATTTAATTCTTAGTTTGGGGTTTAGAGACGTATTGTTTACACATTGTGTGTAGTGAGGTGATAATCCAGTTTGCAGTATACCGAGGAGTCGCACTAATGTGAGCTTGGCATCGTGTATGTCGACTGAAGTTGTATATCAGTCGATCGTCCTGCGAAGAGGTGAAGAGATATGCCACCCTCGCCGGGATATAGATACTGCAGTGTCTATGGACATTTAGCCGAAGAGCTATTGCTGCAGGTGGGCAGTCAAACATAGTGTTTGACGTATTATGTCAAGGTCATACGGTGAAACTATTCGGAAGCAACCTGAGAGAAACCTACTGTTTTAAGGAATTTTTAGTAATTGGCATTAATTGCATACACGAAAACCAGCTGATTTGCTTAGTTTTAGTCATAGTTAACAATGGTATTCGGCATACTCCATGTGTTGACTTAAATGTTGTGACTTGAACTAAAATGCCTATGGTGTTACTGTATGTAGTAGTATGTACATGACAGCATTGAGAGTTTATAGTTATTCAAACAAATACAAATCACATGCATATACTAGTAGTCAGTTATATTATATATGATGAATCCCATGTATGTTTAGAACACATTACTACTTTAAAATAATACAATTTTTCTCAATTTGATTTAAACATATACACCTTCTATTATATCCAGGAGATAACCGAACGTGAGTATGGGATACTCTAAAAGTATCCAAATTAGGAAAGTACACCCACCATTATGTACAATTCCCTAACCAAGATTAATTAATGATAGTTAATATGACACATATTGTACATAAGGAAATGACTAATCATGACTAAAACAAAATTGTAAATCCTAACAAATTTATCTATTGTGTTATTGAGATATTATAAAGTTTAACACGTGTTTTAATGTTCAAACAGTTATTGTTAACGAAGGTTAGCATTACAATTATTACTTAAGTTAGTATTGAATATTGTCGTAATTTATTAAAATTTAAATGTAATTTGAAACTAGCTAAGTTTTGGGTTATTTAAGTAGTTCAATTAAACCTGCTGTGTCAGCAACAGCAAAAACAGAAGTGAGGGTAGGTGATTAACTTACATTCGCAAGCATGTAAGTGGCACATAATTAAGCTTAGTGAAGTGAGATTATGCTGGGACACCTATACTTCAAGTGCGAAAGCTAAATGTGTAACAATGATAATGTACCTAAAGGGAAAAACTGGACTTGAAGCATCCACGTCGTGTATGATGTGACAGTATCACGTCACCACATCAGCAATTACAGCAGGTCGTAGTGACGACCCCTGCCACTGCCGCGGACCACAAGACGCTGTCCGAGTGCTGGAGCGGCACCATGGAAGCGGGATGTCTTCCGTCTCGCATCCAGTATGCCTTTCTTCCTGGATGCTGTTCGGGAACCTCATCGCTAAGGCACCCTTCTAATGGAGTCATGTTGCAGTAACAGGAGTGCCGGGGTGAGATGCATTAACTTTCTCCCAATCGCTCAAAAACTGTTATATCAAAGTCTGCATCAGCCGCCACCAACAAGGATTCTCCTCTGGTGATCCGCTGTCTGCTGAATCGTTGGGGAAAATCGCCATCCGGACGATGTCAAACTGCTCCCTTAAAACCATCCCATTGTTCTCATTAAATCAGTGGTCAAGTCTTGCGAGATTTGTTATATATATATAGTCAAAAACTTTGATTAAAAACCTATGTTGTGCAAGTTGCGATGTTTGTAACTGTTGTGTAAAAGAAAAACTCAGACACGTGATACAATATAACAGCGACTTTTTTATATACACAACAGGGAGCGGCAATCTGTAACGAAACATTGTTACAGATGAACTTTTTGCATTGGTTTTGTGAATCGATATATATTTAGTTTTCAGTGCCATGTTTGTTTGATATATGTATGTGCTATGGTATTGGAATTGTGATATTGTATGTACATTACTCTATGCTTAGGAAGGAGTTTTAAAAAGGAATGGAAGAATTGATATCCTTGAAAAGGAAATAATTAAAAAGAAATACGAAGGCCGTGTTTTTCCTTTTGAAATGATAATCGTATAAGATTATATTTTATGAGTGAAGAAATTAACTAAATACAATCGAGTCTGTCGACTAATACTGAGTACTCGTCGGAATTTCAGAAGTCCAAAGGTATGAATTTCGTTCTCTACCATTGACAACAGTTGGCCGGGATTTATAATTAAAGCATTATAATATAAACTATATCGTGGTGTGCATTAATATTGGAACCCAATTTTAATATTGACAATAACTTTTGTGTTTTTAAATGATGTGCCCAACCTAACTTCCAGTCATTTAACAAACATTTGAGCTGACACAAATGGTTTATTTGTTCATAATTTTGCATACTTAATTATAATTTTCCATATACTATCACAGATTCAAGCTAACCATATTGTTCGAGCTTTATTTATTGTGTAGAATCTGTATTCCAGTATTGAGGATTAGCCTATAAGTAAATTTTTTATTTTATTTTGTAATTATAACACAGAATATTATACATGCACACACACTCACAGAGAAAATTTTTATTCACAATGAAACTCCTAACGTTAGTATTAGAGTGAAAAGGTTGAAAGCAAACTGAGTTTACTTCTCGATTTTGAAAATAAACTCAACAACTTAGCAAATTAATAGAATTTTTCCACACAAAGATAATTGTAAAAAATTTAATTTCTTCTATATTTATTAACTTTGAGTTACACAGTTAGATTCACATTCCTATAGGAATTAATAAATAATAGTAATACATTACATGCAATATCAATTTTTAGTAAAAAACAAAAATTAACTTATAATTTTGAATGTTATTTTTATTTTAATTTTGTGGGTCTGGAAACAATAAGTTTTAGCGGGAAGTGCTGCTAACTAGGAAATATATGTGCAATGCATCTGTCTCAAAAAGAGCAAAAAAATTTCTTCTGAACATTAACTTTCTCTATGAAATATATGTTTATATCCACCCGACCATTTTTAATGGCTCGTTAGATCGTTAAAAACTTCTAAATTAATTTTTTTTTTGAGTGACTATTGAATAAGGGACGACTTTTTTTGCTCTGTAAACGTTTTTTGCGGTTGGTTAGGAAAGGTTGCTGTTAAGCTTTATTTCTCATTTGATAGGGCACAGGAACTCTCAAAAAAAATAAAAAAATAAAAAATTACCGGCAAGCAAACTCCCCGAATTATTCTGGAACGCGTAGATAAACTTACAGAATTTTCCCATATCATTTGCACACCCCCTCAAAACCGCCGACCGCCGACCACTCCACTCTTCATAACAGGACACACCCCCAGCAATACCACCTCTAATAGCCGTCCCCCCATTTCATATGTAACCTGTCTTCAAACAACCAGCCCAATGACCGACCAGATGTCAGATGCTGGTGAGAAGCATCTGATTAACAAAAATCTTTGTCAAAAGAATATTTTTTGTTTACAACTATCGTTAAAATAATTTTTTTATCAGTTCAAATTTTGTTTCTATAATTAAATATTAAGTTTTGTCAGTTTTATTGTTTTCAATAACATCCTTACTAATATTATAAATGCGAATGTGAGTTTGTTTGTTTGTTTGTTACGCTTTCACGCGGAAACTACTCAACCGTTCATCGTGAAATTTTGTGCGCATATTTTCAAGGGTATGGTATAGGACATAGGACACTTTTTATCAATTTCAAAATAAAAAAATCTATGTTTTTTTTTGAAGGGCAAAAAAAATTATATTGGTATGAATGATCGTCCGACTGAGAGTTTGAGTAAATTGAATGAAATTTAACGCCATCTGGCGTTTCAATGAGTAAATTAAATAATTAACCAAACTAAAACTGTAATACCGGCGATCGATTCACTATTCCATTTTAGTTTTCTGTCATCGCCAAGAAATACTTAATATTTTTTTAATTTTTTAGGTTAGGTGTCTGTTTATTTTCTTCGGTGATAGTTGTTTGGACGTTCAAGCTGAAGGTTATATTTTATTTTTAAGAGAATTTTGAAATTTAGCAGAAAATTATTTGGATCTTATTACGCAAGTTTTACCCGGACTTGCAACAAAATTTGAATAGTGATCAGTGGTTGTGCGCAAGAACAATGTTGGCGCCAAAAAATTAAATCGTTAAAAAAATCAACACTTATATTTAAAAAGAGATTGAAGGGGAAATGAAGGAGTATTTCTCAACATATACAATCATCACTTGGACTTTCGGGTGTACCCTCACACAAACTTCAAATGAAACTAAATGTACAAGTCATGCTTATGCGAAATCTAGATGCTCCTCGACTATGTAATGGAATGAAAATTCGGATCATACATTAGGGCAGATTATACTTGGTGCCACCATTTTAACATGTGTCGGTAAAGGGGACAGGGTTATGATACCTCGAATTCCAATCATTCCCACTGATCTACAGTTCCAATTCAAAGAGTTCAGTTTCCCGTCAGGCTTAGTTTTGCTGTTACCATCAACAAAGCGCAAAGGCAAACATTGCAGGTAGCAGGGGTACATTTGGAAAAGCCGTGCCTTTCCCATGGCCAACTATATGTAGCCTGTTCGCGTGTGTACAATACCCGAAATCTACACATTTTTGCACCGGACAGAAAAAACTTATAACATAGTATACAGGAGCATCCTAGAATAATACTCTGATTTAAGCTCTTTTAAAAAAAATTATTTATTATACGTAAATACTTTCAACTTTTTAAAATGTTATTATTTAAGATTATTATTTCTTGTTATAGTGATACATATTACAATAAAGCAATTTTTTAGTTTTTTAAGCTAAATTGTATGTTAGAATTTTTAAATACCCAGTCACGAAATTAAAAAAATCCATTACCATATTATTTTATTTTCTTTTGCAATGATCTGTGATACTTAATTAAGGATATCAACGCGAGCGAAGCTGCGGGTAAAAGCTAGTACGAATATATTTCCTAGGATAGCGCTATTTTCTTTGACATTATTGCAGCAGTGTTTTTTTTTTTTTTAGTCTCATAATGATCCTGTCAATGTTAAGACAAATTTTTCATAGTTTGGCATACATATATATATTTTTTTAATTTTGAAGATGCTTCTCGAATATAAATGAGGCAATGATATATATAAGTTGAATTGTTTATTTTCTCATTCTTGCAAATACGAAGGTATGCTTCATGGTTAGAAATACTTTTCTTTACAAACACATATTAAAAGATTCATTCTCTCTCTCCCTCTCTCTCTCTCTCTCTCTCTCTCTCTCTACATATATATATATATACATATATATACACATATATATATTTATTTTTTTGACACACTTAAAGAAATTTCTAAAAGAAATTTTAAATCTTGGTTTGACTATTCTGATTTCAGTTTTAAATGGTTTCACGAAATCACTTCAGGCAAACGCTAGTATGGTTCATTGCTATAGGACACGAACTTTGCGATTTTTTTGGTGATAAATATAAATGCATCTTGATGCTCAATATTGTGAAATGGTTTTCACTCTTGACCAGGAAAATCTACGCAGCGGCTGAAAATATTAATTTAATGGTGTGGATCAGCGCAAGTAATATGGGAAATATGCATTAACTTTCACTTTATTTTTGGCTTAATACTGTGTTTTTCACGCTTTTGTTCGTTACCGAGAAAAACCTAACATTCTCATTTCACAAGATTAAGCCAATATTTAACAATACTAGCTTGGTGAAGTACTAGAGTTTTTATCTAATTTCTCTCAAATTGAATATTTATATTGGTTAGCTAAGGTCTCAGTATAAATCCAGTGGAAAAAATAAAAGAAAGGGTATTGGAAATAACTCTATGAAGAGTGCAAGTTTGTCATGAAGCATAATTTAAATGCATAACTTCTGTCTCCAACCCTAGAAGGGACAAACGTATTTGTAAGGAAAATTTCTGCAATAACCTTTAGGGGTCAAACGGGCTCTCGAATGTTTCCCGTTCCTGTAACGCGTGTGGGAGAGGAAATGAATTAACTGCACCGCATCGGAACCCGCAGTTCATCTGTGGACCCGGCGAATGCCCGCCGGCGGCTGTCAGCCAATCAACAGGCCACTCAGGCCCACTCAGGATGCCACTTAACCGCGGGAAACAGAGTCAGGGTTGCTAGGAAACGACTTTCACTGGTCTCGTTGACCGCTTCCAGCACCGCGTCGCCCCTCAAAGTAACATTTTGCTTTCACTCGTCCGAATCACACGGGATTTAACGTTAAAGATGTCACACACAGTTGCCGACATTGACTTGCTTATTATTAATGGCCTTTGTTAAGAGACACATGCACATATCTGCGTTTAAAAATTCCCTTATATGCATTTTATTGAAAAAATATTCCTCAGTACTTTCCTGTATGATTATGCCATTAGCTAAACGAATGTGTGCACTGTTATAAACCTAAGTATTTCTGAAAGTGGGTAATTTTACATTCACCCGGAAACACAAATTTAAAATAGTTTTATCTTTAACAAGGTTTTAGCAGACTGGGATTAAATGCCCATATGACAACTACTATAATTAGGTGGACATGTTAAAAATATGAAAAATTTATAAATATATTTTTTTAATGCTGATAAATAATAACCTTATAAATTTGGATTTTTATAATTATACTAGCTTTACCCGGCATGCTTTGCAATGCCACGTTAAAAAAAAGTATTTAGTTTGTTTACTCTGTTCATTCAAGTACTTTTGGATACTGCACAATTTTTTTAGTTTCCCTGTCTGGTGCGTACACGTATAAGTCAGAAGGCTTCCCGGTGCTTGAGTAAGCCACATACAGCTATCCATGTGAGCAGCACGGATTATTCAAATTTAGTCCACACACTTGTAGTAATTGTCCTTGTGCCTTGTGGATAGTCATTTCAAAAGCGAGTCGCACCGGAATCTGCAAGCATTTGAGTTTGAATGGCATATATGTCAGAATCATTAGGATACGTGGCAATAGTATATCTTCTCCTTTAAATTCTACTTTTAAAATAGTAGCTTCGATGATATTTTTCATTTTTATCATCACTGAAAGTCTGGTAACGTTCCAATGTCTCGGTTGATTGGTTTTTTGGGGGAAAATGATAGGCTCGCCAATTTTTAATGGCAACACGTGTGACGGCACGCTTTGGTAATTCAAGTGAATTTATAAATTAATTTGGATAATTTACTACTTCTTCTTGATTCATTACAGTATCTTGATTCATTAAAGTATTCATTGTAAGTTCTTGTCTCGCCGGGTATTTTGTTTTGAATGCTGAAATTGATTGCATTGACATCGTTGTTTTTAGCTGCTAATATAGCACGTTCACTAAGCCACTGATGACTTTTGTAGTTCAGTGTGATATTTTGAAAACTTTGATTAAGTTCATCAGCGGATGTTGTGTGCGTTATAATGTATAGAGATTATCGAAAAACCACCAGACAATATAAGGAGTTCACCACCATAGAGCTGTTAATTTTTTTCTCAAATATTTTAGTGTACGATGAAGAAATGCTTATCCTTTTATGTGGGTCATAGTACATTCGTCCTGTAAAATGAATTGAAATGATTAGATTATAGTAATTTACCCATTACAGAAATTTTGCCTATATTGCATGTTAATGTCCCAGTATTTTGAATATTAAATTACAACTTAAAAGTTGAATGCGCTGTTCGATCAAAATCCAAAATGGTTGCCGCAATTCCAGGTGATGCAATTTCCAGTGCAATATGTTTTGTTATCGTATATTTTCCAAAATAAGTGACATGTGACAAGTTTTGTCTGTTCTTCCGGGTTAATTTTTAATATAAAACCCATCATTTTTATTCTAATTGCATTCATTATTTTGCAATACGCTTCGCGTGGTTCTGGAACCAAAATATTTGAGATTTTGTAATTAGAAAATGTGTTTACTAAAAAGGCAAATGCACATGGTTTGTGGGATTTTGTAGAATTTACTTTAAGATGCAAACGCATGATGCAGACAAAATGTGTGTAAACTACTATAGCAAATATATTTTGTTAACTTATTAAGCTTCAAAAACCTAATAGATTATTACCATAGTTGCAGTAAATTCAATTACTCTTTTCTAATCCATTTAGAAAAAAATTGATAGCAGGAAACTAAAGTATTCCTATCAATTAAGTTTCACCTGCCTATCTTATTCACCAATAGAGCTGTATAGAATATCGTTAGCAAAAATTATTATTCTTAATTAAATGGCTTTATGTAAGACAACAAATCATGCAAAATAACTAAAATATAGTTATTTTGTATTAAAAAACAACAAAACTTAATGCTTACAGCAAAAAATCTTACTGAAAAAAGGTTTCTTAAACGTCAGTGTATGTACAGTTGAAAGAGGTGAATATTTATTAAGGCAATACGAAAAGTTATTCAAGATATCAACATTTTGACCACTTTCCACCCGATAAAAATAACTACATTTGTTTTTGCCAAAGACTAGTGCAAATATTTTAAACTCTAATACACATGTGCAAACTAATGTATTTTAGTTTCAGTTTTTTGCGGGAAAATTGATTGTAGTAAATATATCGCAGGCTAACTATAGAACTATTTATTTTTCATAACTTTTAATTTGTTATAGCTCATGATCAAATGTAGATATTTGATAGTAATTTTTCATTTCAAAAATAAAGTAATTATTGACCATATTTTAATTTCAAGGTTATATACACAGTTTATTTCACGAAAGTGGCACAGAAAGAAAACTAATGTGAAAAGTTTAATAGTTAATAGTAGAAGAGTTAGAGGACGGAACACAAGGAATAAAACAACGAAAATTCAGCTTGCAAGTCTGCGAAGCATGCCGTACGAGTGAGCAAGAAAGAGATGCCACAGAAACAATACAATCAACTTAAGGACGCGAATCACGTATACAGATACCTCTACCATTGTTACACAACACATGGAACACAAACTCTAAATAATCCCTGAAAACTTGGAAGCTACGTGAGTTGAAAATATTATTAAATGTAACGACCTAATCTCGTATATGAAAGGTTTGCCCAGGCATTAGAGTATTAATTTCAAATTCGATGAGGAAGTTTCAAGCAATAATAAAGCCTAGAAGATATTTAGTGCTGAATGAGATTATTTTTAATATAAGAGCTATCTTTATATTTAATGCGTTCGGAATGTGAGAATTTTTTTATGAAACAATATTGACTCCTCTTTCATCGTTCAAAAATTGGAATATTTACTAAACTAATGTAAAAACTCTCATTGCATGTGAAATTTTTTTGGTAGTTTTCTAGGAGACATTACAGGTTTACAGATCTATATTAAAAAACGCGGAGGGCAACATGCTAAATGTGTCATTCTATGGATTTTATATTAATATTATAAATTTTAGAAGAATAAAAAGCTTTAGTATTATCACTACGGTGATACAGGCAGTAAAAATAATACACACTCTCAGTATATAGGTAATAATCAGTAAAATATCAGTGCTCTTTATAGGTTTAAATAATATAACTCTCTATACTCTGTAGTGTTGGGAAATACTCTGTAAATGTTATTACTCTCTGAGTTACAATAAAATAGTACCATTTGTATTGCAAAACGTGTCTTAGTTTATTCAATTCTGTGTTGCCAGACGCCATCTACACGCCTCTGAGCTTTCCAGACAACAAATATAAATTAAATACAGGATCGACTGGCTTTCATTACTGAATAAGAACAAATAGTCTTATAGCAAAATAACAAAGTTTTGTTAACTGTAAAGTAGTCACATGGGCAAAGAACGATTTAACTGAGACTACTTAACCTTTATTCCTGTAAAAAAAATATATGTATTTATATAGGCTATATGAAATTTCAAATGTAATATCTGGGCTTGGCCGATAAGCTGGACACAACACAACAAAAGTCATTATTCGCCAAAGTCTGCGCTCAAGTTTTAAAAAATGTTATTTAAGTCAGTTGAATTCATAATAATTAACGATTGAAATCAGTTTCTAAGCTAAAGCTAAATCAACTCAGTCGACACGCGAGAGGCAGCGTCCAAGACCTCTAGTCCAGGAGGTATGTGATATTGATTTGTATCTACGGTTAATAAATAAATAATTCGAGTATTTTTAATTTTCTCTATAAAATAGTACACTGGTGGTTTTGCAGAGTTAGGACACAATTTCACATGCGTCGGGACGTGAAAAACGCTTGAATTGCGGTTAGCGCTACTAAAACCCATCTCACCGGTTGTCCAATTTGGCTTACATTTTCAGCCGTTGACTTTGACTATTCTATTTATAACACTATTGTAGTATACGGTACACTTTATGCAGTAATTTAGTTCCTTAGTTGCCTTACTGTCAGGTGAGAGAGCCTCCTCATCTGGAACGTTCTTTAAATGCAATGGGTAATTTTTATTTAATACAATTTTTTTCACTGTTTTTCATGGGAAAAATTCTGATGGTGTATGTCTTTCATTTTTTTATCTCTTGCTTTATTTTTTTTCCAAGATAAACAGTGCAAAAGTTGCAATGGATTATGTCCAAGAAATCGTATTAAATACTCAACACCTGGGATGAACCGAACGAAATTCCTGGTGGTATTCCAAATCCAGTCATGCAATTAGCAGGACGCCTCAGAGATTCGAAGAATGTAATTGTTCTACAGTCTGGAGCGCCACGCCACCGGAGCGACGGCCAATCACATGATGCCATTCAGAAACACCTCCAGAGACCTAAATGGCCTATAATTACATTAACACATTTTATGTAATTACATGTATCCTTTTTAATACTCAAAATTTATAAATAAACAGTACAAAAATAACATTTTTATTAATTATTGTGTTTACAGATAAACAAATGAAGCATTTCCACAGTTGGTAGCTGAGCAACGACGGACTAAACAAATAAATATAGTTTCATGTTCTGTGTTAAAACGTTTTTATTAATTTATGGCCAAGAAAAAAAATTCAAAATAAGAAAGTATCACAATTTTATGACATAAGCGTTCACATGAAATTTTATAAAGAAAAATTAATATATAATAAAAATGTAAGTTTTCAAAAAATAAAATGGTTTTGTACTACCTAAACGAAAGTTTTATGCCAAACCACTATCTACAAAACTTATATCACGCCCTAAATTATTGCTCGGAAAACTGTTTTGACACGCAAGTTTTTGTTTCCCAACATATGTTAGCGCGAATATTTGTGAGATCGATAATAGTTTCAGAATATTTTTCCCATGTTTATTTACTTGACGTTGTGGGGAAATTGATGCGTGCTATTGATTTCTCAATGCTTCAAACGATTTATTATGCTATTATTAACATTCCTTTGGATACAGTATCATTTAATGCTACAGCAGTAAAAATATATATATTTCAAATTTTAAAAAAATCAGCACACGATTTGGGTTTATACATTCTTATGGTTCGGTATATAAGAAAGTCATTCTCAGAGTAACAAATTGAATTGTGATTTAAGGACATATGTATCTCGAACGACCCCTTTCTCGAAGTTTGACTTGACTATAAAAAAAAGCCAAGGATATTTCGTTTTTAGTTGGTTCATATTTTCAATGAATATTGCACAGAATGTAACCATAATTTCTTCTTTTATTTTTTTTAATTGAATTAGAAAATTTACTATAGGGATTATACTAGTAGATATTAACTTAGGCCTATATTAACAGCTTTAACTTGAATCCAGTTTATTTATTTTTGTTAATGGTATAAAAAGAATTTAAAAATTTTCCGTCGTTAGACATCGTATTAAATAATTTCCATAGCTGTCTGGTGGACATAAACTGTTATTTCACGTGAGCTATACTAAATGACGTATCATTGACAATGGGCTATGGCCGTTAATAAAACTAGTGTTACGAAAAAAACTGAAATAAGATGAAAATTTAGGAAAACTGGTTCAATGTTATGAAATACGGTATATTTACGGATTTTTAATGAAGAATTAACACGAAATAAACGTAATCTTAGATAACTGAATCTTCACAGAAACTATGCTCTATTCCAAATTCCGAGTAAAGCGTTGAGTTGTAAACAAGGTAAACACAAACGCGGAAGGGAAAAAAATAAAGGTATTTATCTGTAGACTCAAGAAGGTTTTCAATGTTTTGTTAATATTATAAGTTTGTATTTGTTGATTCGGTTTCAAGGTTAGTGAACATTAACATACGCCATCCTACGAAGATAACCAAAAATTTACGAAGATCTTTGGATTAATTTGTAACCAGTGTTCATCGTAAATTTACGGTAAAAAAAAAAACTAAGCAATTGTTATTTTTTAATTCTCTCTTATAGTTTTGTAGCAGCATAGTCAAATTAGTGATATGGCTGAACGTATTTAAAATATATATGTGAGAGCGGGTTTTTCAGTTCTCACCAGTGATTGGAACATCTAACCTATTGTTATCTTATTAAAAAAACACTTATTAAATAAAACACTTGTAGAATTCTTAAATTGATTATTTGTACTATACATTATTATATTTACAACGTATTAATAACTTATTTAAAAAAAAGCCACAAGGCAATGCGTCACGCTGATCAAGACTTCTGATAGCGGAAAGTACGGTAAACAGCTGTATCTTCTATTTCTCCCTCTCTCTAAATATCACAATCGCCATTGAAATGTTTGCGCTCGCCGACACTGCAGCACAGACGACATCTGTAGGCCGCACCGGAATATTCTAATGGCGCGAGCATTGCTTCCCTACTTCCTGTTAACACATTTCCGTCTCATTCACGAAATCACCTCCCAACTCTATTTTGTGCACCGACAGTTAAGACGTAGGGGCGGGCATTTTCCGCGAAAAGACCTGAACACTTATTAAACTGCAGCAAGGTATACCCGCACATGTGGTTTCTCCCTTGTGATTGGCGGCCGTCTGCGAGAGAAGTCGTCGCCTTATTTGACCGAGCCAGCCAGGACGCGTTTGCTTCCGCACTGAATCACTGTGATTGGTGTTGTTACAATCGATTTGTACCCGGGAGAAACTCGCCCAATCACGAAACAGAGACGGTGCTGTAGTGTTTTAACTTTCATCTGGTCTCGAAATCTTTTCGCGAAATCTGCATGCCTCTTACTAAGACGCCGCCACATCTGAAACACCGAACTGTGGTGTAAGGTTCGCAGTTGAACGCAGGGTCAGAGCAGGGGAGCGACCCCCCCCCCCCCCAATCCTCGTACAAGCGATGCGCTCCGCCAATGGGGCGACAAGCGCGCCGGCCAGTCATTAGCCATTCCGCCGCGGACAATGGCCGGCGTGCCAGCGGCGGATCGGTGACACCGAACCGCATTAATTACTGCTCAATGCAGCGAGTACAGTCGCGCTTCGGCCGCTGCGTCTCTCCCTATCACCCTCCCCCCACCCCCCTCCCGTGGTGACGGTGCGACGAAACTCCCGGAAACCCACAGCGGACCGCGTTTCCGATTCCCGATGTTGGTACACGTGTCAGAAAAAAAGCCTCACGATTATTTTGCCCCGGTCGTATATAATGATTAGAGACCCGGAAATTTCTCAGATACGTCTGGCTTAAGAGTAGAATGTAAGGTAACAGGTGTGCTCAACCCATGTTCGCTTTCCCATTGGTTGATTTCTTAGCGAGGGCATGTTTATCCTTGTTAATCGGCACTACCCGATTCGCCTACTTCTCTCCTAGCTGGACCTGCGGTCCAATCATGAACACAGTGCGACAGTGTGGAGGTTTGCATTCTAGCTTGCGACTAAATTAATCCGAGAAAATTCCGTGGCTCTAATAATGATCACTGCTCTTTGAAATTGACCAGTTACCGTCTATTTATTTCCCTGCCAGCAGCCACACGGTGTCTATTGTATGCTTTTAGTTTCACTTTTAAAGTGAAACTTCTTGGCTTGGGGGAGTAGTAATTTTCGAGGGTTACGAAAATTTAGATCGCGCGAGGGGAATAGTTGAGTACGTGGTGGGGGAACCGTTAGAGGAGGAGAGTGCTTCAGCGGTGACGCCAATCCAGCGCATGCACTAGCGGTCGAATTGGAAGACATTTAGGGAAGGGGGTATATGCTTGCTATATGCTAGTTTTAACGGCCGGAAAAGGAGAGGTAAAAGTGACGCAGCAGCGATGCTACGGTATTCTCTTAACGCTATGCTTGTGTTTGTCTGCGCTTCAGTTTTCATAACGGCGAACGATTCAAACTACCATTTTTATTTTATTTTATTTGAAGTAGCTACAATTTTCTTTTTCTTGAGGGAAAAAAATGAATCAGTGTGACTAACTTTATACGTATCAATAATTGTTATGTGATTAGTGTGAATAAAAATGTAAAGAAGACGTATAGACTTAGAGGTTAGCTTTATAAGTGTAATTTATATTTGGTAGGTGAACAGTGATTTGAAAAGACAAAAGGACTTGTAGAGTGTGAGATGGACTTTATGATCGATTTAAGAATTTATTTTGTTGTTTTATTTTATTCAGCTTGAGATCGTGATTTAAACATCACGCCTAAAAAAATTAAAGGGCAGAGGCAGATAAGAGGTATTAATAAAGGCAACTTGGGAATAAACCGATAAAACAGGCCCAAATGTGACAGCGAACGGCTACGAGAGTCAGGTCATAGGTTCTTCCTTACTATTCTCCAGTATCATAACTTGTTAAAAAAAATACTTATATTTTATGTCTATAGTAGTATAGGAATGTATGTCCGGGCACAGGGTCCAGGGTCAGGATTGAGGAGTGGGATTGTCGGTCCACCATATTGGATTGTGACGTCACGGCAGCCATCTCGGAGGAGTGTAACGGGACATAGCGTAACGGGACAAGTTCGACCTTGAACCCGGCGGCCATTTTGGATCCGCCATCTTGGATCCGCCATTTTGGATGACGTCATTGTGTGTTCTCGAAAATTCCGGCGTTGTGTGTTCCGCCATCTTGGATGATGACGTCACTGTTGCAATTTCCGTTACGGTCGTCATCTTTAACTTTTTTATTTATTATCCGAATTTAATGAATTTTTTTTAAAAATTATAAAAAAATTCAAATAATAAAATTTTAATAAAATAATTACAAAAAACAATCATGTACGACATGGAGTTCGGAGTCCTCGGTTCGAACCCGGTGAGGGCAAAAAAAAAATGGCGACCGATCCTTCCCTCACAGTGACTGCTGGCATACTGACTCCCACCACTTTTTTCATAGCATATATATCATCCGGCAGTATGACGTCACATACGCCATCTTGAAATTTGGAAGCCATCTTGAAAATCTTTATTTATTATCCGATTTTAACGAAAAAAATTCCAAAATTCATCAAAAAATTAACGTATTTGAATTCTGTTTGATTATATCGATGTACGTCCTTGGTTCGATTCCCGGCGAGAGTAAACGGTCGATCCTTCCTCCATGAAAGCTACCTAGACTGATCTACCACCACCAGTACCAAGGTATATATCATCAACTGGTATGACATCATGTCCGCCATCTTGTCTTCATCCGCTGGAGACCACCATCTTGTTTTCGTCAGCTAGAGTGTGCCGATACCATGTAGTATAATTATCTGGTCACTAAACTTGTGTCCTCAACTGTTGACATTGAACATTGACCTTGAACTTTGACCTTGACCTTGAAATTTGACCTTGACCTTGAACTTTGACCTTGACCTTGAAATTTGACCTTGACCTTGAAATTTGACCTTGACCTTGAAATTTGACTTTGTCCCTGAAATTTGACTTTGTCCTTGTCGACCATCATGGATCCGACATTTTATGTTCAGTACATGCTACCAGAGGATACCACCTGCTGGAGTACGCCATCTTGTGTGTGTACTTGTATTATAGAGTACATTTCCATCTGGATAATTTTATTCTAACCTGCTACAGTGCAGTAATCATTTATTACCGAGGTGCCCCCGCCATCATGAAATTCGACCGCCATCTTGAAATCATGTAATAACGTAGCTAGAAAAGCGGGAAAAAATCCAAAATTCATTAAATAAATCACTCATTAACTTACATATCGATTCGATCCGCTCCAGTCCTTGGTTCGATCCACGATCGATGGAAAACATTTAATTTTATGAAAAAAAATAATAATTCCAATAAACCATGTTCAACATTCTTAAAGAGACTTTAAATCATCTACTACCATCATCCTATCAGACATCAAGACCACCATATTGGAAATTAGTAATTGTAATGCTAGAGATTCGGGAAAAAGTTCAAAACTCATTAAATAAATTTGTAATCTATATACTGATTGATTAGATCGACTAAGGTCCTTGACACGATCCTGGACGAAGCTAAAATAAATTTAATTAAAATACCAGAAAAGTGTAGGTTCGAGGAATAAAACACCTAAAAGTCTTTTACAAACATAATATTTATTACACAATTTCTATCCTACTACAGAATCACTTGCGAAAGACAGCAATCTTATAAAAATTTAGCCCTGCATAGACGTACAAAGACTACTTCTTAGCTCCAAATGGCTCCAAATGCTCCAAACGGCCTCCAAATGCTTGACAGCTACAAATGTTTCCAGCAGCTCCAAATGCTCCAACAGCTCCAAAAAAAGGCTCCAAATGCTCCAACAGCCTCCAAATGCTTAACACAGCTCCAAATGGCTCCAAATGCTTGACAGCTCCAAATGTCTCCAGCAGCTCCAAATGCTCCAACAGCTCCAAAAAAAGGCTCCAAAAGCTCCAACAGCCTCCAAATGCATAACACAGCTCCAAATGGCTCCAAATGCTCCAAACGGCCTCCAAATGCTTGACAGCTACAAATGTTTCCAGCAGCTCCAAATGCTCCAAATGCTTGACAGCTCCAAATGCTTCAAAAGGCTCCAAATGCTCCAAATGCTTCAAACGGCCTCCAAATGGCTCCAACAGCTCCAACAGCCTCCAAATGCTTAACACAGCTCCAAATGGCTCCAAATGCTTGACAGCTCCAAATGCATAACACAGCTCCAAATGGCTCCAAATGCTCCAAACGGCCTCCAAATGCTTGACAGCTCCAAATGTCTCCAGCAGCTCCAAATGCTCCAACAGCTCCAAAAAAAGGCTCCAAAAGCTCCAACAGCCTCCAAATGCATAACACAGCTCCAAATGGCTCCAAATGCTCCAAACGGCCTCCAAATGCTTGACAGCTCCAAATGTCTCCAGCAGCTCCAAATGCTTGACAGCTCCAAATGCTTCAAAAGACTCCAAATGCTCCAAATGCTCCAAACGGCCTCCAAATGGCTCCAACAGCTCCAACAGCCTCCAAATGCTTGACAGCTCCAAATGTTTCCAGCAGCTCCAAATGCTCCAAATGGCTCCAACAGCCTCCAAATGCTTAACACAGCTCTAAATGGCTCCAACAGCTCCAAAAGACTCCAAATGCTTCAAAAGGCTCCAATTGCTCCAAGAGCTCCATCTTCAATTGGTTCCAACTGATTCCTATTACTTTTATCGAACTTGGCATGATTACTAACATGTCTTTATCAGTATACAGTTTGACTGGCAGTGGTAACGTTTTTTACACCTTTAAGCTATAAGTTTTATTTAGAAATCAGATTTCGATAAATGAGAGCTTCCATCTGGAAAGAAAATATATTAATTTATCTTCAAGTTTATACACATACATTTAATTTAATCCATTATTGTATGTAGCCAGCTTCCCTCAGTTCTTTGAGTATGAAGGATATTTCTTTAATGTTCGAATAGTTTCCTGCACAAAGCGATCCATGTAGTAGTCGTAGCCTGTTAACCAATATGTTAGGATCTTCCCATGAGGTATAATCAATCTCTTCTGCTGCCTTCATCATCCTTACATGTTTATAATAAATATTATCTCTGGTGTCTATCGTTTTAACACCAACCACAAGGTCACTTTCGTCATCTTGCCAGTGATTATCACAAGCTTGATCAGGATAATTTATTTTATTACGTCGTTTCCATCGTTTTGGTCTCAAACCATCATCACAGTCTTCGCTCTTGCATGCTTTTGGTGCTTCAGTACAGTACTCAATCATGTCAGCCTCAGATGTGTCACCACAATCTTCAATCATGCCAGCTTCTGATGTGTCACCACAGTCTTCAATCATGTCAGCACCACAAACTTGATCAGGATAATTTATTTTATTACGTCGTTTCCATCGTTTTGGTCTCAGACTGCCATCACAGTCTTCGATCTTGCCTGCTTTAGGTGTTTCAGTACAGTACTCAATCATGTCAGCCTCAGATGTGTCACCACAATCTTCAATCATGCCAGCCTCAGATGATTCATCAAAGTCTTCGACCTTGTAAGCTTCAGGTGGTTCTCCATCTTTCACATTTTCATGGAGACAACTAGATATTGGAGTAAATTTTTTTTCATTTCTAATGTGGTTACAACTTCCTTCGTTTGTTTTAAATTTTAAATTATTATCTTGATCTAGATCAGTAATTTTAGCATTAGCTTTTTCGCCTTCGTTCCTCTTCCGCGATGTTGTAACCCAGTCTTCGTTATCTTTATTCATCTTAATTGTACAGGTCTTGTAATGTCTATCCAAGTAATATCTTCTACCAAAGGATTTCTGACACTGACTGCAATGAAATGGTTTTTGACAAGGACCCAAATTACACTCGCTTCTCTCATGTCGTTTAGCATTCTTTCTCAAGGTAAACACCTTGCTACAGTATCTACAGTGATGACGTTTTGATACAGCAACAAATCCCGTTTCAGGATTCATATTAGTTATTGAGACTAATGCCAGATGCAAACTAAGAGTTTTAATTTAGATATATTACTTAAATAGAATTTTTTAATTATTTCATCAGCGAGAATTAATTTATCTCATTCAAAGGTACTTGTTGCAAGTAGTTATGCTTTTCAACAACAGATGTCGCCACATGTTACTTGCAGGTAAATAATATTTAGTTCTTTTATGCGGGATGCGGGATGCTCACTAACGATCGCAAAAGAAGGATGGCTTCGCAAGACTCCAAGGAGAAGGAAGTTCGTCCATCCTGTTAGTGCTTCTTAGATTTCTCAGAGATTATTTGACTGAGTAATGATATTTTTTTTTTTTTAATTTCCACCTGATAAAAATATTACAAGTGCTGATTTATTGGCAGAATTTCAATAATTAAATGCAACCTTGAATAAAAAATGACATGACTCATTAAGTAAAAAATTCTTCATGCAGAGATCAATTCCTCATCAGTAACCAGAAGCACTCGGAGAAAACCATCAGATGTCTAGTCAGGAATAATTAGAAGCACCCAGAGAAAACCATCAAAATATTGTCAAGAATAATCAGGAGCACACGGAGAAAACTACCATAATATTGTCAAGAATAAACGGGAGCACACGGAGAAATCCACCATAATATTGACAAGAATAATCAGGAGCACACGGAGAAAACCACCGCAAGTTTTCTTTGATATCTTAAATTTCAGGAAAAAAATAATACTAAAAATAAAAATAAATTAATAAAAAATTTAAAAAAAATAAAATAAAAAAAATACATAAAATTCTGGCTTGTACTAGAACTCTATCTTTGTTCAACAATGAGAAGTTCACAAGCTAGCAGAATATATTTATGTATTTTTTTTATTTTATTTTTTTTAATTTTTTATTAATTTATTTTTACTTTTAGTATTATTTTATTCCTGAAATTTAAGATATCAAAGAAAACTTGCGGTGGTTTTCTCCGTGTGCTCCTGATTATTCTTGTCAATATTATGGTGGATTTCTCCGTGTGCTCCCGTTTATTCTTGACAATATTATGGTAGTTTTCTCCGTGTGCTCCTGATTATTCTTGACAATATTTTGATGGTTTTCTCTGGGTGCTTCTAATTATTCCTGACTAGACATCTGATGGTTTTCTCCGAGTGCTTCTGGTTACTGATGAGGAATTGATCTCTGCATGAAGAATTTTTTACTTAATGAGTCATGTCATTTTTTATTCAAGGTTGCATTTAATTATTGAAATTCTGCCAATAAATCAGCACTTGTAATATTTTTATCAGGTGGAAATTTAAAAAAAAAAAAATATCATTACTCAGTCAAATAATCTCTGAGAAATCTAAGAAGCACTAACAGGATGGACGAACTTCCTTCTCCTTGGAGTCTAGCGAAGCCATCCTTCTTTTGCGATCGTTAGTGAGCATCCCTCATCCCGCATAAAAGAACTAAATATTATTTACCTGCAAGTAACATGTGGCGACATCTGTTGTTGAAAAGCAGAACTACTTGCAACAAGTACCTTTGAATGAGATAAATTAATTCTCGCTGATGAAATAATTAAAAAATTCTATTTAAGTAATATATCTAAATTAAAACTCTTAGTTTGCATCTGGCATTAGTCTCAATAACTAATATGAATCCTGAAACGGGATTTGTTGCTGTATCAAAACGTCATCACTGTAGATACTGTAGCAAGGTGTTTACCTTGAGAAAAAATGCTAAACGACATGAGAGAAGCGAGTGTAATTTGGGTCCTTGTCAAAAACCATTTCATTGCAGTCAGTGTCAGAAATCCTTTGGTAGAAGATATTACTTGGATAGACATTACAAGACCTGTACAATTAAGATGAATAAAGATAACGAAGACTGGGTTACAACATCGCGGAAGAGGAACGAAGGCGAAAAAGCTAATGCTAAAATTACTGATCTAGATCAAGATAATAATTTAAAATTTAAAACAAACGAAGGAAGTTGTAACCACATTAGAAATGAAAATATATTTACTCCAATATCTAGTCGTCTCCATGAAAATGTGAAAGATGGAGAACCACCTGAAGCTTACAAGGTCGAAGACTTTGATGAATCATCTGAGGCTGGCATGATTGAAGATTGTGGTGACACATCTGAGGCTGACATGATTGAGTACTGTACTGAAACACCTAAAGCAGGCAAGATCGAAGACTGTGATGGCAGTCTGAGACCAAAACGATGGAAACGACGTAATAAAATAAATTATCCTGATCAAGTTTGTGGTGCTGACATGATTGAAGACTGTGGTGACACATCAGAAGCTGGCATGATTGAAGATTGTGGTGACACATCTGAGGCTGACATGATTGAGTACTGTACTGAAGCACCAAAAGCATGCAAGAGCGAAGACTGTGATGATGGTTTGAGACCAAAACGATGGAAACGACGTAATAAAATAAATTATCCTGATCAAGCTTGTGATAATCACTGGCAAGATGACGAAAGTGACCTTGTGGTTGGTGTTAAAACGATAGACACCAGAGATAATATTTATTATAAACATGTAAGGATGATGAAGGCAGCAGAAGAGATTGATTATACCTCATGGGAAGATCCTAACATATTGGTTAACAGGCTACGACTACTACATGGATCGCTTTGTGCAGGAAACTATTCGAAAATTAAAGAAATATCCTTCATACTCAAAGAACTGAGGGAAGCTGGCTACATACAATAATAAATTAAATTAAATGTATGTGTATTAACTTGAAGATAAATTAATATATTTTCTTTCCAGATGGAAGCTATCATTTATCGAAATCTGATTTCTAAATAAAACTTATAGCTTAAAGGTGTAAAAAACGTTACCACTGCCAGTCAAACTGTATACTGATAAAGACATGTTAGTAATCATGCCAAGTTCGATAAAAGTAATAGGAATCAGTTGGAACCAATTGAAGATGGAGCTCTTGGAGCAATTGGAGCCTTTTGAAGCATTTGGAGTCTTTTGGAGCTGTTGGAGCCATTTAGAGCTGTGTTAAGCATTTGGAGGCTGTTGGAGCCATTTGGAGCATTTGGAGCTGCTGGAAACATTTGGAGCTGTCAAGCATTTGGAGGCTGTTGGAGCTGTTGGAGCCATTTGGAGGCCGTTTGGAGCATTTGGAGCATTTGGAGTCTTTTGAAGCATTTGGAGCTGTCAAGCATTTCGAGCTGCTGGAGACATTTGGAGCTGTCAAGCATTTGGAGGCCGTTTGGAGCATTTGGAGCCATTTGGAGCTGTGTTATGCATTTGGAGGCTGTTGGAGCTTTTGGAGCCTTTTTTTTGGAGCTGTTGGAGCATTTGGAGCTGCTGGAGACATTTGGAGCTGTCAAGCATTTGGAGGCCGTTTGGAGCATTTGGAGCCATTTGGAGCTGTGTTATGCATTTGGAGCTGTCAAGCATTTGGAGCCATTTGGAGCTGTGTTAAGCATTTGGAGGCTGTTGGAGCTGTTGGAGCCATTTGGAGGCCGTTTGAAGCATTTGGAGCATTTGGAGCCTTTTGAAGCATTTGGAGCTGTCAAGCATTTGGAGCATTTGGAGCTGCTGGAAACATTTGTAGCTGTCAAGCATTTGGAGGCCGTTTGGAGCATTTGGAGCCATTTGGAGCTGTGTTATGCATTTGGAGGCTGTTGGAGCTTTTGGAGCCTTTTTTTGGAGATGTTGGAGCATTTGGAGCTGCTGGAGACATTTGGAGCTGTCAAGCATTTGGAGGCCGTTTGGAGCATTTGGAGCCATTTGGAGCTAAGAAGTAGTCTTTGTACGTCTATGCAGGGCTAAATTTTTATAAGATTGCTGTCTTTCGCAAGTGATTCTGTAGTAGGATAGAAATTGTGTAATAAATATTATGTTTGTAAAAGACTTTTAGGTGTTTTATTCCTCGAACCTACACTTTTCTGGTATTTTAATTAAATTTATTTTAGCTTCGTCCAGGATCGTGTCAAGGACCTTAGTCGATCTAATCAATCAGTATATAGATTACAAATTTATTTAATGAGTTTTGAACTTTTTCCCGAATCTCTAGCATTACAATTACTAATTTCCAATATGGTGGTCTTGATGTCTGATAGGATGATGGTAGTAGATGATTTAAAGTCTCTTTAAGAATGTTGAACATGGTTTATTGGAATTATTATTTTTTTTCATGAAATTTAATGTTTTGCATCGATCGAGGATCGAACCAAGGACTGGAGCGGATCGAATCGATATGTAAGTAATTGAGTGATTTATTTAATGAATTTTGGATTTTTTCCCGCTTTTCTAGCTACGTTATTACATGATTTCAAGATGGCGGTCGAATTTCATGATGGCGGGGGCACCTCGGTAATAAATGATTACTGCACTGTAGCAGGTTAGAATAAAATTATCCAGATGGAAATGTACTCTATAATACAAGTACACACACAAGATGGCGTACTCCAGCAGGTGGTATCCTCTGGTAGCATGTACTGAACATAAAATGTCGGATCCATGATGGTCGACAAGGACAAAGTCAAATTTCAGGGACAAAGTCAAATTTCAAGGTCAAGGTCAAATTTCAAGGTCAAGGTCAAATTTCAAGGTCAAGGTCAAAGTTCAAGGTCAAGGTCAAATTTCAAGGTCAAGGTCAATGTTCAAGGTCAATGTTCAATGTCAACAGTTGAGGACACAAGTTTAGTGACCAGATAATTATACTACATGGTATCGGCACACTCTAGCTGACGAAAACAAGATGGTGGTCTCCAGCGGATGAAGACAAGATGGCGGACATGATGTCATACCAGTTGATGATATATACCTTGGTACTGGTGGTGGTAGATCAGTCTAGGTAGCTTTCATGGAGGAAGGATCGACCGTTTACTCTCGCCGGGAATCGAACCAAGGACGTACATCGATATAATCAAACAGAATTCAAATACGTTAATTTTTTGATGAATTTTGGAATTTTTTTCGTTAAAATCGGATAATAAATAAAGATTTTCAAGATGGCTTCCAAATTTCAAGATGGCGTATGTGACGTCATACTGCCGGATGATATATATGCTATGAAAAAAGTGGTGGGAGTCAGTATGCCAGCAGTCACTGTGAGGGAAGGATCGGTCGCCATTTTTTTTGCCCTCACCGGGTTCGAACCGAGGACTCCAAACTCCGTGTCGTTAATGTACTATTTTTTATAAATAATTTATTAAAATTTTATTAAATGAATTTTTTTCTAATTTTTAGAAAAAATTTCATTAAAATCGGATAATAAATAAAAAAGTTAAAGATGGCGACCATAACGGAAATTGCAACGGTGACGTCATAATTCAAAATGGCGGAAAACACATCGCCGGAATTTTCGAGAAAACACAATGACGTCATCCAAAATGGCGGATCCAAGATGGCGGATCCAAAATGGCCGCCGGGTTCAAGGTCAAGGTCAAAGGTCAAGGTCACAACCATCCAAGATGGCCGCCGTGACGTCACAACACAAGATGAACGCCGTGACGTCACAATCCACTATGGTGGACCGACAATCCCACTCCTCAATCCTCACCCTGGACCCTGTGCCCGGACATACATTCCTATACTACTGTCTATCCATACCAAAAAAACCAGTAGTTTGACTTTGTCGCGCGTTGACTTAAAGGACACATTATTGGTTCTGATTCCCAAAGTATGGTAAACGTTGAAAATCCGTAATTATTATCAGATTTTAATTAGAAAAAAATTAAAATTTATTAAAAAAAAGTTAATCAAAATTAATAAATTATAATTTTAAAAACTCACTAACATCCTTGGTTCGAACCCGGTGAGAGCAAAAAAAAAATGACGACAGATCCATCCTCCACAGAAGACGCCAGCAGACTGACCTCCCACCACTGATGCCAAGGTAGGTATATATCGACAACTAGTATAACATCACATCCGCCATCATGTTTTAGTCTGTTGGAGGCTACCATCTTGTTTTCGTCTACTAGGGTGCGCTACTACCATGTTAGTTTGATTTTTGTCCACTAGACCATTGACCATGACCTTGACTTTTGGCCTTGACCTTTTACTTTGACCTTTTAACTTTAACCTTGAATTGTACTTTTACCTTGACATTGGCATTTTACCTTGACCTTGACATTGGCATATAAACCTGACTTTGACATTGGCATTAAACCTTGACCTTGACCCTGGTAACCATCTTGGATCCACTATCTTGTTTTCACTACTTGATACTAGGAGCGCTAGTGTGACGTAGTACACACGTCATCTGCTAGAGTGTGTTGCTGTCATATTGGTTTAATTGTGAGCCACTAGTGTGCAGTATTATTTATTAACAGTTATCGCTCACGGAATCCGCCATCTTGATTTTTGGACGCCATTTTGGAAATTCGTAATTATTGACATATAAAATCGGGAGTAATTTCAGTAAATAAAATTATTACACTCTTAACATGTTTCACTGTTATTCATTACCTACATGAGATGAAATATAAATGGAATAGGTGTTTTAACTGTCCCACACGTGATGGTAGAGTACCACACAGCAGCGTCCCACAGAACATATGACCTGCTGGTTGGTACTGAGACCCAGGCTAGAAGTTTCGCCTCTAACGTTCCATCCTAAGGAATGGCTAAATAAACCGTTAAAACGAAGCCTCGAAGGTCTTATGGAGGACCCGAACGCGCACAGAGACGCCTTGAGCCAGGGCTGCCACTCATTTATCAAAATTCTTTCGCAAACTAATGAGTCTCCTCGGCTGGCGGATGAGCCACGTCTTGCAGACGCCGCGAGGCATAACGCCAGGAGATCAGCACCTCCGCCGGTGTCGTGTCGCCCTGATACCCGGGGGAGCGAGATGGAGGCACGTGCTGCCTCGTGCATCCTCTCCAGCGACGTGATGTCATCAAGCACGCCCTTGTCAGCCAAGTTCATACCAACTTCGTAATCTTTTTCAACATATCCAAGTTATACCTCTTTAGGCGCGTCGAGAAAAATTACGAGCGTGAATTTTTACCATAGCGCGCACACCTTGCAACGAAATTTTCACGGGATGTAAAGAGACTTACTTACTTTCTTCATACAAAAAAAAAACAACATACAAATAAAATTCATATGTGTACTTTTAAATAATATACATTACTGGTTGATATTGAATACTGGTCCATACAATTAAAAACATTTTTATTGTTAAAATGATTGATAAAAATTGAGTTTATAAACTTTATAAATGGCATTTATATAACTGAGAATATGTTTCAGTTTTCAAAAAAATTTTGAATTATAAAATATGAACTAACACTTATATTTAGTTTCAAAAAATTATAAAGTATAGTTTATATTAAGCATATTAATTGATTTTCATTATTTATTCAAATTCTTCTCTATTTATGTACTATATTAAATAATTATTTTTATACACTTGTTTATGATAATATTGAGTACTGAGTGTTTATTTAAAATTTTCAATTTGATTGAATTAAGACTTTATCAACCCTATTTTTAGTATCACTCCAGTATTTTGTTATATTATTTCTGTTAATTATTAGTAAGCAATATTAAAGTTAGTTTATATTATACAAACTAACTTCTAACCGCGTAAATAAGTACAAGTGCCCTTTTTTTAACATTTATAGTGGTTACACTTGTAGACAGTTTATTGGCCTAAATTCGAAATTAAAAAAACTATTAGTTTTGCATATTTAGCTGACAAAATTGAAATTTAATATTTTTGAAAATATATAATAATTAGTTTTGTCTGAATTATTTCAATTATGTTTAAACAGTGTTTTTTTCAGTTATTAATATACTCACTACTTAATCTTCATCAAAAATCCTTTTCGTTGAAGATAGTCTAGTTAATTTTCCAGCTTCGTAACTTTCAGTTATCTTCTGAGACAAGTTTGTGAAATTTCTGTCATAATATTTGTTGCCTTTATGAGATTAGTTATGACCAAGCATTACTAATATCAAGATGTACTGCAACCTAAAAGGTTTCCAGAGCCAAAACGGATTTGTGTTTTAGGAGATTGCCGTCACTTACGAGGACCACGGTAAGATTCAAACCGACACCTTCCGGCCTCCGTATCCCTGGAAACTACTCGATGAAAAAAGAAAACGCTCAAACGAATGGCTATGCAAATACAACCATGGCCTGGAGAGGGACGAAGGAAAAATTCCGCACCACCAGGTCAAAAACACTCTAGATGATTTGATACTGCAGAATCCGCGTGGCATCATTTATGTCGTCGGACCTAGCAGAAGAAATGGCTGAGCGAGTTTAGTGAAGTACCAGCTGAAATTGTCGATCTGCAGGCTGACTACGGCTGTCCGTCCCTACACAAGCTTAGTACAATGAATGGCTTGCAGCCACACGACAAGTTTGAACTAGTATGTGCCTGTACAAACTCGCAGCTAATGCGGAAATGGTTCTGTGGGTACGAATATACTTTTTTGAGCCTGCACATATAAAAAGGCGTGCAAAACAGTTTATGAATAAAGTTTTCAACCGACCGGCAAGAAGAAGTTTTCGTTTCTTCCAGGCAAAGTGTACATGAGCGTAAGGCCTTAGCTTCCGAAGTATTGAGTACAGTAGCTGGGATAACGGATGTCTACGCACATATACGGAAACCCGTTGATGAAAGTGCTCAACACTGGCGGTTTTCGCACTTTCCCGTGTCCTAGGAACCGACTCAGCAGGTGCTACCATATGAGACCGTACACGAACCCTCTAGCCAGCATCGAAGAAGTAGTCGCTTCGTATGCACGTGCAACACCAAACTTTAACTATTTTTAAACCTGTCACGACTTGCGATGCATCTTCGCAGGCATCCAAACGTGGTGCTTCTCGTCACATTTCAGTCAGTTATCCAGTCTCAAGAAGCACCGAGTCAAAGGCAAGTCGCAGCCGTATCACAGACGCCGTCGCCGAAGAAGATGACCAGTCGGATAGCTGTGTTCCTGAGCTCGATTCAAGCAAACCAGTTGGAACCAGAATCGATGAGACGGTTCCCAGAGTCGACGAGGCAGTCTGTACAATGTTAAAGACTTCGTTTACGAAAATACTTAATGCCGTAACCCTTTTTATATTGGTGTAGTTTGAAAAAAAATTGTGAAACTGGAACTTTTTTATGTATAGAGAGTTTTAAGGTAACTGTTTTTAAAATCGTAAAAATTTAAACTATTTGTAGTTTTGAATCACACAGTAAACCAGCAACCGTGTGTATATAAGTGAGGTCCAGACGACAGGAACCTCAGTCTACCTCTGGCCACGGTGCAGTAAGAATTATATATTTTGACTAGATTGATCATAAGTTGCATAATGACCTATTCCTGTGAACTCGATGGTATCTTTAATGACGACCTGGATAAAGAGCCTGCAACAAACAGTGCAGATCTTATTGAAAGCAGAGACAACAGCTGCAGCTATACTAATGGCTGGTGTAGGCTACTGTGAACATCGTGGGCCCTGATGGCAGAGACAGAGACCTCGATGACAGCGACGCCGGCAGCTGCGAAGATCCTGTTGAAAACATCAGCAACTGCTTTTCCATCACTACAAGAGTCAATGGAGACTTCCACGGTTGAAGTTTTTCCATCGACCTTGTAGACTTCAATGGACGGTGGACTTCCATCGCGTCAGTGTACGTACTGTGGCATGTCTGTCACCATAACTTCAAGTACGCGCAGACATGAAAGGAGATGTCCGAATAATTAACAAATAACACTTTTTCAGTGCGACAAGTGTAATAAACAATTTGGATGCCATGATATCTTGAAAAAGCACTTTATAACCTCCGACATTGTCTCGGAAGACATACGTGTGGCATATGCGATAAGGTTTTTCCACATTTTCCACATTCAGAAAGCATGACACCACAGTGTGGAGCGAGGTTCTGAGGTGTGGGACTCTGGTCTCGCAATGTAGAGGTCATATCCAGACTTCTGTATCTCTTTGTTTCCCGAGATACCTCTGGTTTAATTCTGGAATGGTTCCTACAGTAGGCCATAGTCGATTCCTTACCCCAGTTCACTAA
This sequence comes from Bacillus rossius redtenbacheri, assembly GCF_032445375.1. NCBI lineage: Eukaryota > Metazoa > Arthropoda > Insecta > Phasmatodea > Bacillidae > Bacillus > Bacillus rossius. The sequence goes on from NW_026962010.1 coordinate 15,271,019, forward strand.
TTCATGAGTTTCGTCTCAAATAAATTTGCTAGCAAGAAAGCACCAAAAGAATAAAAATAAAGAAAGCCACAGTTGCTGTTTATGAATAAAAGGGAGGCATTATTGACCAATGAAATCTTTACGTAATAATTTTTTATGGAAAAACTACAGTATGTGAGAATATTGTCCTGAAAGAATGTCCAAATTCTTCGGACACCAAAACAACCTGGTCATACAAAAAAAACTTTTTAGGCGAACATTTGTTTGTGTTTACCTTTTTCCGTGCGATCTATTTCCACGCAAAATAAGTTTTTATGGCATGAAATTGATTAATTTGCAAAAACAAATGGACAGAAAATAGGAAAATGAGTTTGCTGGTTGAAATACCAGACATTGTCACAGTTATAATAAAAATAGCTACACAAACCCCTCAAAGGCCACAAGGTTGCTTGTAAGGTCATTAGGGTGCATCCATTCACGTAAGGTTGCATTGGTGAATCTGTTAAATATTTCAATCTATTTGGTTTAAAATAGTCTCAGATTCTTTTAGATCCACTGTTCAAGAATAGTTAAGGATAAATGCTCTTTATAAAAAGTTAATGTCTACAACAACAACAACAACAACAACAACAACAACAACACAACAAAAACAAAAAAAAACTGGCTCTTAGGATAAGACCGCGTCCAAAGCAAATATTTTTGTGCCTGACGTTTTGGCTTGTCAAGTTGCAGGTATTAAAATTTGTAGATCTAGTTTTTCTGGCATAGAATACAAAAAGAGCATTCACAGCCAGGCTGTTATTTCTATCTCTCGGACAAATAACATCTTGGCCGTTAATGGACCTATATAAATATTATGCCACAACATAGGCCAGAGCTGTTGAGGCGTTTGCCACGCCTCCATTAACTTTACTTTTATTATTTGTTTGTTTTAACGTCCTTTTCATTTGGTAATTAATTATATAATATGTTATGATAGATTGTTTGGCACTTGGTTCATTTTCGTCTTGAAGATCGATTAAAACAAAAGCATTACGGACATTCGCGGCGCTGCGCTTGTGTGTGTTTCCGCGAGCCAACACCGCGCGGCGCGCTGAGCCTTATGACGTCATGGTGACGCGTTAACCTGCGACGGTCTGCGGCTGGCGAGCGGGAGAGACGGTGCTGGCGGCTGGTGGAGTCGACTTCGGCTCGCGGGTGCAGGCGTGTTGCGCCGCTGCTAAAATGGAAAGGCTGTTCCATTCACCTACGCATCGACGAGTGCCCAGCCCGGGTTATCGTCCACCATGCTGCGCAACTACAAGTAAGCCTCGACGCAACCGCTATTAACAGCCGGACACCGGGTTGGTTTTTCAAGGAAAAAACAATGAGCAGAGAGAGACTTGACTGATCATAAACTCAAATTCATTATCTTGCTACTTTCTTGAATCGTAATGTGGCGAAATAAACTCTACTTCTCCTTTTTACGCTACGTGAGAATTTACGTAAACTGCAAGCCAGACTTAACACATTGCTGTGGTGCGGGAGGTGAGACTCGCATAATTACGTCGAAACGAGAGTCCGGTTTGACTAAAACATTGTTAATTGTGCCTAAACAACAGTTATAGACAATTACGTCATCCAGGATTGTAATCAACGGACCTGTTAGGGAAAAAATAATGCTTTCTAAATATTTGTATAATTACCCGTAATATAGTGTTTATAATATGTGATTACTTTAGATGTCCTTTTCTTTAATGCGAGATCTAGATCTTCTGCAGATTTGTGTAAATGGTTCTGTATTTCAATGTACCAAGCCGATGCCAAGCGGAAATATTAAATAGTAAACAGGCAGTGATGTTTTCAATTATTATCCAGGTCATTCTTTTTTGCCTAGGGACCGTACTTCTCACTGCATTTAGTTGGTACTCCCTTCTGCGATCTCCGACTTTAAACTCGAGCGCCTTAAGTAAGGCCTCAAAACTGCGCCACTCTGCTAGTCAGAGTCGCAGACGCGGTAGTTTTCGGTGTTTAAGATACTTATTGATTTTTTATATCACCAGTATGGCATTGGCTTGGATATATAAATTACATAAAGAGGAGATAATGACTAATTTAAGAGCTGCGTCAGTCGAGCACAGTGCGGGCGAAAGCATAGATGTTTTAAGACAGAAGTTTGTGGCGCATTTGAAAGGAGAAAGAGTTTCGTGGCAAACGGAACAGGCAGAAGCGAGTGGGTCTGGCTCGCTTAGTACAAATTTTCTAAAAAATAAGTTTGCTTTGCGATCATTAGAAAATGTTCCGAAACTGCAGTCAGCAAATGTAGAGGATATATTAGAGTTTTGCATGGCCGTAGACAAGCTAGCTAACGCAAATTATTTTTCCAATGAGAGTGATTTAATTTTGGCTGTTGCTTCGCGTTGCACAGGCTTAGCTTACGATATAGTCATTGCGGGTTATAAGAGTCATATGTCATGGGTTGATTGTAAGGAGGCGTTGTGGAATAAGCTTTGTCCTCGGCGGGTTCGTGAGCAATTAATTATGAGTAAAGTTTATAGATTTCAGGAGCTAAATGAAACCGTCTTGCATTTTGTGCAGGAGATTTTGGATTATGCGAAGGCACTAGGAGTGAGTAAGACTGAGGAGGAATGGGTTAGTCTTGTTCTCGAAAATGTTTGTCCACAGGTGCGTCATGAGTCGTGTTACGTGAACAAACCACATAAGTTGTCAGATTTATTAGAGTGGGCAGTGGCGGTGGAAAACGTTTGTTTTACCAGTTTCCAGTTCAAAAAGCAATTAATGCAAGGCGCGGTGGGCAAAAGTAGTGAAAGTTCGCGAGGGCCAAATAAAGTTAAGAAGGGAGGTACCTGTTTTCGGTGTGGGCGTTTAGGGCATTTCGCTCGTGACTGTCGGGTTTGACTTGAGGTTTAGGTTTTTTTATCGTCGTATTGGTTAGTTTTTTTTTGGGGTTTTAAATTTTTGTTTTCTTTTGGGTGGCTGCTCGACTTAAGTATAGGGCTTATGCTGCTGAGTAGGTTTCTTATTGCGCCTTACGTGTCTCAGAGGTGGATTACGGTTACTACCCCCTAGTAAGGAATTATGTTGCTTGTTTGTTAACGAGTAAACGGGAAAGTGGCACAAAGCATTGTTTGGTCTTAATTATTGTTTTTTTTTGTCTCTCTCTAGTGTTTTTCTTCGCGTGTTTTTTCTCACTGTGTGCTTTTTTCTTCTTGCTTTTCTTTGAGGTCTGTTGCTTGAATGGCGTGTTTTGAGTGCTTCCCCGTTTTCTCGCCTTATAGTGGCTTGAAGCTACCTAAATTTTTTTTGTTTTGGGTGTTAAATTTAGTTTTTTTTAAGGGGGGGATATTGAGGCGTTTGCCACGCCTCCATTAACTTTACTTTTATTATTTGTTTGTTTTAACGTCCTTTTAATTTGGTAATTAATTATATAATATGTTATGATAGATTGTTTGGCACTTGGTTCATTTTCGTCTTGAAGATCGATTAAAACAAAAGCATTACGGACATTCGCGGCGCTGCGCTTGTGTGTGTTTCCGCGAGCTAACACCGCGCGGCGCGCTGAGCCTTATGACGTCATGGTGACGCGTTAACCTGCGACGGTCTGCGGCTGGCGAGCGGGGAGACGGTGCTGGCGGCTGGGGGAGTCGACTTCGCCTCGCGGGTGCAGGCGTGTTGCGCCGCTGCTAAAATGGAAAGGCTGTTCCATTCACCTACGCATCGACGAGTGCCCAGCCCGGGTTATCGTCCACCATGCTGCGCAACTACAAGTAAGCCTCGACGCAACCGCTATTAACAGCCGGACACCGGGTTGGTTTTTCAAGGAAAAAACAATGAGCAGAGAGAGACTTGACTGATCATAAACTCAAATTCATTATCTTGCTACTTTCTTGAATCGTAATGTGGCGAAATAAACTCTACTTCTCCTTTTTACGCTACGTGAGAATTTACGTAAACTGCAAGCCAGACTTAACACATTGCTGTGGTGCGGGATGTGAGACTCGCATAATTACGTCGAAACGAGAGTCCGGTTTGACTAAAACATTGGGAATTGTGCCTAAACAACAGTTATAGACAATTACGTCATCCAGGATTGTAATCAACGGACCTGTTAGGGAAAAACTAATGCTTTCTAAATATTTGTATAATTACCCGTAATATAGTGTTTATAATATGTGATTACTTTAGATGTCCTTTTCTTTAATGCGAGATCTAGATCTTCTGCAGATTTGTGTAAATGGTTCTGTATTTCAATGTACCAAGCCGATGCCAAGCGGAAATATTAAATAGTAAACAGGCAGTGATGTTTTCAATTATTATCCAGGTCATTCTTTTTTGCCTAGGGACCGTACTTTTCACTGCATTTAGTTGGTACTCCCTTCTGCGATCTCCGACTTTAAACTCGAGCGCCTTAAGTAAGGCCTCACTGTAGCCAGGATTTTGTGAAGAAGAGGGTCTTGTATAACCATTGTATAATTTTAACGTAAAAGTATTCTTTTAAATGGTCTGTTGGAAATTTAAAACAAAATTTATTCTTCACACTAAAATCTCAGCTATATTAACCATTTTAGTTTACACATCGAATTTTTAAGTAAAGATGTGGCTTGATTAATGAAGGATGGTCATATTATTTTTGGTTTATTTTTATTTAATTATTTTAATTCTGTGTCTTGAAGTAAATTGTTTGATCGCGTTAAGACTAGTCATAAATACAAATATATTAATATTAATGTAAACATGAAACACGAATGTCACGTTTGTATGAAAGACATACTTACACATGTGCAAACTGGCATGAAATATAGACCGTACTTGGAAACACAGTTCCTGCCGTGTCTGTGTATTAGGGCTGTAATATGGAGGAACATTAGTGTATTTCCCTCACATTACAGCCCTCATACACAGTTACAGCAGGAATTGATTTTCCAAGTACAGTCTATATTTATTGCCAGTTCGCACACATATAAGTATGACTTTCATTAAAACTTGACAAGTGTGTTTCAAGTTCTCATTGATATTAATACACATGTATTAATGAAATTTCCAAAATTAAATCTTTGGAACACATGTAGCTAAATTGCTGTAATTTTATAATTCTGTTTCTCAGTTTATCTTTTAAATTCCAGAAAGCAAAGGTCCGGAACCCAGGACCTCACCCTTCGCTTCGTCACTGCAGAGGTTAGCAATAGCACGCATTTGAATGGACCTTTAGAAATTCTATGCTTAAACATCAGGATTACAATTTATAATTGTTCTTGAAGATGTCAGCGAAATTGCAAGCCTGTCATTCCTTCAGAAGCCGTGTCAACCCGACAGCCAAGATTTAGTTGCAGACTCGGGCCACCTCAGCTCGCGATCCAGATTAAGGCTAATGTTGATATGATGCCAAAGTTGCTGTTGCGCTGTGCAAGTGGAGCGCAGAACGAAGGCCGTCGATGTACCAATGGCAAGGGAGCCGGGACTCAGTTCCTCGGTAAAACCCTCCAGCGACAAGCCATAAGTTTCCTCTCGTGGAAGAACCGCGGACCGCTGTACCCGCACGCTGCGATATAAATCTGGCTCCGGGGGAGCTTAGACAAAACCAGGGCCTGCGGGACATAACCCTTAATCACGAGGCGGGACAGTTCTCCGGTCGGAGGGCGGTCCCGGTGATAGCACAGCGAAACGTTAAGGCCCTGCTTCACCCGCCATGCGAGATTTAATTTATCTTTTGTAAATTCCTGCATTTAATTAAGAAAGAAATACTTTGAAATTGAACTGTAAAAAAAAGTAAGCTATACCTTCAGTACTCGCCAGTGATGTGTAAATATATAACTTCAGTAACGAGCGAATTAATGTGTTCTCGTGGTCATGCTGCAAAATATAATTATAATAAGATATCGGAGACGAAATTTTAAATCATTAGAAAAGGCACCGATAAAAGCGAAAAATACTTTGAAAATATCATGAACTACGGTTTGGAACTTGATTTTCGACAAGGAATTTTTTTAAAATACCGTCCATCTGGTTGAAATTCAATAAAAGTTATTACTTTTAGGTTTCCAAACACGTTAAAAGTTATGCTTCTATGTCATTACTAAAATTTTAACCTTAAAACATTTTAAAACATATTTTAACACTAACTACAAGTTTGAATATGTTTTTTGGCTTAAGAGACTGTAAAAACTGTGTAAATAATTACTTTAAGCAAACATTTATTTTATTTAAATGATTCAATATTATTATTATATTATAATGTTATAAAAAATAAGTTTTTCTAATGAGAAGATTCTAACCTTATTCGTTAAGGTTAACAAGCACGTGCTCTACCACTGTGCTACAAACTACTTAGAAAGTTAGAAGTAGAAAGTAAATTATAATCATTCTAATGCCAGATTTCTTAAATATTTTAAAATTTGAGATTATTTTTACTTTTACTATTTTAGTTTACCAAATATATTCCAGTGTAGTTTCACTATCATAAAGTTTCATTTGGCACCCTAGTAGCTGGAATTGTTCGAAAAATTTTGTTACAGTAACAATATTGATGCTCTACAGTTGTTGAAAAATCACCAACTATGAAGTCTCCTTCGCTGGCGAAAGGTAATTCATCAAAATTTCCTCTGCAGCTAGCTCTTCATCAATTAATGTCTCTTCTGCCAGTATAACCATGCATGTTGAAGTCTCCTCTAGTGTTTTCGGAGATTATGGGGCACATTCAATAGAGTTCTGCATAGCTTTCGTTGGCAATGCCAACGGGATTGTGTCGCCGTCATCAACGCTATTATTAGGGTTCCCGTCGATTATGGTACAACTTCCATCGAGCTCGGTGTTAAAGATGGCCAATAATCAATCATGTTCTCAAGAATAATCAGTTATGAACTGACTAATCTTCTCTTTAAACTTCTCTATACTGTTTACGAACTGAACTTATGTATTAGACGAGTCAAAATAGGTGATCCTCACACCGTCATAGCCAGTCACAAACTGACGGTCTCGTCGTCTAGTACTCACTTATATAATCATTCTCGTTGGAATAATATGCCAGTCAAACCAAGAAACATTTACATTAATTCACTAGTCCAAACCCAACATAAAAAAATTAAGCACATTTAGAAGCACATTAAAAAAGGAAGTACATTTAATGAAACGACTCACACTCAACAGAAAGGACTCGTAATGCACACACTGGACACACAATTGACACACATTAGTCAAACATGACACACACAGGACACACTTCTGCAATAAGGACACGCATTTGTCAAAAAGGACACTCACTTCACACACATTCGTAAAAAAGTACATACATTAGACAAAAAAGTAGCATTTAAGAAATTTTCAATTCAATAGGATACGATCCCAATGGTGGGATACGAAATATATTAAACGGATGGTTGGATCCATAAGTAAGATATGGTACTATAGACTTCACTACGCACATTTAGAGAAAAAGACAAACATTTACACGAAAATTCAACTCAGTGCGTTATGACCCCATCAGTAGGATACCATCGGTCACAGGATACGACTGCCCAGACTATCTTTGTATACAACAATCTTTTGCTTCAACAGTCTTTTGTTCCAAAGGTTTATGGTTCCAACAGTTTTTGGCTATAACAGCATTTGTCTTTTAAAGTATTTGACTGCAACTATATTTGGCCCTAGCTGTAATTAGCTCCAATTGCTCGAAGTGCCCTAATATAATTCTCTAAAAGTTCCAAAGCTAAAAACTTCCAAAGCTCCAAATGCTCTAAAGTCCTAATAGACCAGGTGCTCTAAAGCTCAAAATGCGTCAACAGATTCAATTACTTAAACTGATACAATATCTCCAACTGCTTATACTGCTCCAAACCTTGAAGTGCTTCAATGCTACAATGCTCCAATGGTCGAATGCTTAAACGTGCTACAATAGTTCCAAGTGCTTCAACAGCTCCAAGAGCTCCAATGCTCCAAGTGCTACAATGCTTTAATTACTCCAACAGCTAAAATTGCTTCAAGTGCTTCAATGCTTTAATTGGTCTAACTGGGAACATTAGTTCCATTGCAGCGAGAGTTATTTTACCTCATGAATAAAAACTGGTTGCAAGAAGTTCCGATTCTTGGCAACAGTTCTCGCCCCATCTCTCTTACATGATAGCGTTTCTCAGCTGTTTCAAGGCATATTAATCGTCTATGAAATTAATTTTTATTCTTAAGTCTGATAAAAAATTAATATGTTGTAAGTGCTAATTTGGTAATAGAAATTTACCAAGTAAGCGAAACTATGAATAAAATTGATTTTTTCATTACGAATATATATATATAATATCAGGGATGGTTTTTTCAAGAACAACTAGAACCACTTAGAAAATATCGGCAGTAGTCTTGCCAGAAATAATCGGAAGTACACGGAAAAAAACCATCAGAATATTGACAGGAATAATCAGGAGCACATGAAAAAAAAAATACTAACAGAAATAATTAGGAGCGCTCGGAGAAAACGAACAAAACATTTACACGATTAATCAGGAGCACACGGAGAAAACTAATGCATTTTTTCCTAAATCAATATAAATCAATCACAAAAAAAATTAAAATTGCAAATTAACTTCGGTCAGCTTGTGAACGTCGACATGGTTCGAATCTTGTCACTAGAAAAAATAACTTTTATTTTTGATAACATATTTATTTAAAATTAATTTTGAATCAGCTCATTAAAATTTGTTTAAAGTAATTATTTACATACTTATTTCAATCTCTTAAACTCAATAGATGTTGAAACATGTAATTAGTGTTAAAATAATTTTTAATATGTTTAAGGTTAAAATGTTAGTAATGACATAGAAGCATAACAACTAATGTAGTGGAAACTTTAAAGTCATAAGTGTTTATTTAATTTCAACCAGATGGACGATATTTTAATAAAAAAAAACCAACTTCTTCCAAGATGGCGAAATTTAGGCCTATATATATTTTTTAATTTTTATTTTATTTGTTTAAATTTATTTTTCTTATTTTGATTTTTAATTAATTTTAATTTATTAATTTTACGATTTCTCGAAATTTAGATTCCAACCGGTGGTTTAGTAGATAAGGCTTCTTTGAGGATTTTTTGTTCTTTTGAAAGCAAATTTTTTTTTTTAAATATTTCGAATTTAATTTTTTTATTTTTGTAGTTTTTTTCCTTTAAAAATATAATTTTAATTTTTTTCTCCGACGTTTTAAGACTTTTGATGAAATATTTTTCCTGAAAACTTACAATTTTGGCGAATTTTGGACATATATTGGCAAATTTGAATCATTTTTGGCATAGTTTACAGGTCAAGGTCATACACATGGCCACCGTGATGTCACAACCAAGATGATGGAACGCACTTCGGCACCTCTCCCTGGCTCCTATCCCCGGAGGGCCATTTATATACTACTAATTGGGTGTATAAATAAATTGTTTTCACTGGGAACTGAGAGAGATAGAAGATCGAAAAAAAATGCAGAGAGTATGCGCATGCGCTTGTTAAAAAAAATAGTGAGTATCCTATACAGTCATTTGTGAGTGCATTAAATTTATTTATTTGCTACTAGCGCGCTCGCGTTCCTCCTTGTTCAACCAGCAGTGTAGAGAGCGCTGTTGAGACAGTCCCTTCATTCCCTGCATGGATAGCGCTACCTGTTTGAATTTTATATTTCGCACAGAGATTTGGCGTGTTTCAAAGAGCAGAAAGATTTTGAATAAATAGTATCAAGCATAGTTTTTCTTTATGGTGTGAGTATTTATCAGAAATATGTCTTCTTTCTCTCTTTCTCTCTCTCTCTCTCTCTCTCTCTCTCTCTCTCTCTGTCGTTTTACCCCTTACGATATACTTAAAAGTCGAAGTTTGAATTGCAAAAGAAGTTTCACTTCTATCACTTCTACTGAGTTACACGCCCTCGTTTTTATTTTGTGAACATACAGTTTTTACTCGATTGACAACCTTAAATAAACACCTGTATATAAAATGTTACATACACAGCCATTAATGGTTTTTAAGTAGTCACGTTTGAGAGAGTAATTTGTTTAGTTTAAATTTAACATTGAATTGTTAAAACCACTGTGATAAAAAAAAAATCATAGATGCCACAGACAAATTTTGAAAAACAAAACCTTTAAAATATAATAATATCATTACCAATGCACACATTTTAACCATCTTTATAAAACAAAGTTCTGACCCGCTATACAGTAAAGGAACTCCCGCGCCGCGATGTAAGTAGAAAATATTTCTTATTGGGAACTCTGTTGGGTCCACCATTTTTGTTACTCTGACGTCTTAATGTGTCGAACGTGATTGGTTAGGAATCTTCTAGTCGCGGCCGTCACGCTAATGTGATGCTAGCATATGTCGGACAATCGAGACTATTTTGTGTAACGATGTATGGACAGTAACACGCAAGAAGAACGTATTGGTGAAAGCCGATTGTTATGCGCAGCAAAGGAAAAAAAAATCGAAAATTTCGGATTAATTTATTTTCGAGCGTAGAGAGGGGAAAACAAATAGTTTGAAACCACGCGTTCATATCATACGCTAAGGTAGGGTACGTATTTACGGTAAATGTTGCACTGTTTAGCTATCGATAATACTGGATGTCCATAAGGGAATGCCCCAGTTATTATGGTTTATTATAACAGTATAATTAAGACTATTTACATTCATATTGAAGGTAAACTGACCTAGTATTTTTTTTAACAAATTATTAAAATGTGCACCTCTAGTTTACGGCACTCATGCAAACTAAAGTCCATTTCTTCCCATACTTTGGTTAACACGTCTGGAGTAATGTGTATTTTTGAGTACTTTAAATATCTTTGATTCCCTCTAAAAACAGCGTTATTATGTTGCTACTGGATTTATAACATTAAATAGCAGTTACGGAAATTAAGTGCATATAAATTGTTTGGATTAAACAATAAAATCCACACAAAAATGTTAAATCAAATTTATAATTTAAATAGCTCTAACTTTTAAATCGGAAATACCTTTTTCATAATATAATTATTACAAAAAAAAACACTACTCTCCAAAATTACCGACTATATGCCATGCTGCATGTACTACGCGTTAAAGTTTTACGAAATACTATTACAGAAAAGTTTTTATATATTAATTTTGCAAACTTATTTAATTTCTGTGCAAAATCATCAATACTTGAATAAATAAACAAAAGAACATCTTGAGGTTTATACCGAAACACCGACACACACACACACACACACACACATAAATAAATATAAGGATGTAATAAAATTAACATCCGACTGAAAATCAGGCACTTAAAAGCTGCGAATGGTTGCATATATCTAGCTGTCGTTTTGGGATGGCAGAAAGGAAACTTTTTAAATCTCATTTAAGTGCACTCTCTAAAAAAAATTCTATTCAAAATAAAAGAAAATATTTTCATTTTTACGGAAGCTCTTGCTCTTTTCCTCGGATTTGGGAAGGTTCAGGACTCGCAAAGCGGGAAGCACTTGCCCTGGATTATGTTTGGCTGAATGAACCTTAAAGAATACATTCGACAATTTTACTGCATGAAATACGCATATTTGACTGAAATTTCTATTTTTCTATTTTTCTATTTTTTTATTTTTTGCTCTTCATTCTTCGCCTAACTTACAAAAAAAGTGCATTGAAAGTAAAGTTAAAATTTTAATTTTTAAGAAAAATACATCTTGAAATATATCAATCCTCTTTAATCAATTTCGCAGTAATATTGTTTTAGTATTACCAAAAATTTAATTAAATTTCTCTTATTTTTATTGTGTCCCTCAAAGTAGAGCAGCAAATGTTTAGGAAATACGTTGTTTTGAATTGTACAACCAAGGCGATGGTTTATTTACACAAGCAGATGCTGCTAATCGTGTGGTTATCATAAACACGGAGAAAATAATTCATGAGCGGTTTATATTTAACACTAGCCAATAACTCGCACCTTCGCTCACGCAATCTAAGGGTATTGCTTATATCTTACCATGGCTAGATGAAAGATGTGGTTTATTTGAAATATTTTCACTAAAAAATAGAAACAATAAATTTTTGTGTTGTTAAAAGATGCAAAATTCATTGCAAAATCTTTTATACATATATATTTTTTAAGTTTTTATCCATAGGCCTTTTTAATTGTTGGTATGGATTCAGTATCTTGTATTGTAACTTCAGTTTTAGAGTGTTCAAGGATATGTTTTACATTGATGAAATGAAACCTCACTCCTTTAAATTTCATGAGGTAGCCAATTTAAAAAAATGGTTTAGCATACACCTTATTTAATTAATTTAGTTTATGCGATCGTTTACACTAAAACTTTCATTTACTATGGTTTAATCACTAATTGGAATCGTTTAATAATTTTACTTTATTATAAATACTTTCGTTATTTAATAAAGTTTGTTACAATCACATATTATTTGACATTCGGAGTACAGAAAACCAACTTCTTATCTGAAATTATTTCTTAGTTAAACTTTGAATTAGTAAAAAAAAAATCGTTATTTTATACCCCTTCCTTTTTTCACACACAATTGCCTAATTAAAAAAAAATTAGAACTAATTAAATATGGCAATAAGTTTGCTAGTTACCGCGAGCTTCACTAAGCGGACGGGTCATGCCCAGGAAAATAATAGGAAGTTGACAGTGTCACTGCCCCTGCGATGACAGGAGGCAGTGACAGTCCCCACACTGGCTAGAAGCTGTCTGATTTACACGCAGCAAAAAAAACATTGTAACCTTAACTCGCTAGAAACTGCTACTCTTAAAACACGGCGATCATCATGACAGCTGATCATATTTTCCAAGTCAATGAGGGTAATACAAAAAATATATACTGATAAAATTTAAAGAGGACCAAGTAATGAGTGCTGGCAAATAAAATATTATTTTAGTTGTTGGTGCTTTTCATATGCTGGCAAATCCAACTCCAAATAAAAACCAATATTCTCAAGACTGTTTACTTTGTAGAATGTGACAGCCTCCAGTTTGTTACAACTTGACAATTTTACCATGATATACAAAAAAGAAAAGAAAATCGTAAATAAATGTATTTCAGAACTATTAATATTTACCAGGAAATATCTTGTGCAAGGATTTTTTGCTCATATCAATACATATAAAAAAATTAAAAATTATATTAATAATTATCTACAACACAATAGGTATAAAAACTAATTAAGAAAATAAATTATACTAGTTATTTACAAAAGTTCTCGTACAAAATTTATAAATTTTATTTCGTCGTAATGGGAAGCCTGTTTAAATTTACACAAACATGAGCCAATGTAAAAAAAAAAATATAATTCAAGAAAACTGGACTTAATAGACCATCAATTTAATGCGGCCGATAACCACCAACTATGTTTGCCGCGATAAAAGTCACTATAAAAATGTACGTGAAAATATGTGGGCATAACAACAACTGTTACTTCGCCACGTAAATGCACTACTTGGTGACGTTGTGCTAAATGTTTTATCGGGACTGGCCAATCACTGACTTTAAAATGCGCTGGGAATGGCGCTGGCGATCCATATAGTAAGTAGATCGTGGAATTGCGTCCCGAAATGTCACATGTTGCTGGGCCGTCCCCGACACAACTTTTCCGGGCTCATAAATGACGTATTTAAAGCTCACCTCGCGGCTCGGCTGTCGCACGACGCTGTATTCGTTCGCCAAACAAAGTAGTCCCTTTCTTGCTTTATTCAACCACACACAATGTTTTCTAAAATGTATGCCCAGAGCGTGAGTTTTACGCCACCCATTAAAAAATAAAATGTAAAAACCAATACCAAAAAAATAACACAGTAAAAATACTTCACATAAACTAAAATTTATAAATTAGAACCATAAATTCTTTAATATGTTCTAGTTTTCCCACAATCGTGTAGCCAACCTTAGCATTGTCTTGTAACTAAATTAACCAGAATAATAAACAGCAACAACATGTAACTAGAAAAATAACCTGTGGAAATATTAATAAGTACATAAAGGGAATTATGTTTACCAAGAGTGGCACGGGCCACAACAGACCTATATATATACGATCGTGATTAATGGATAGCATAGTCAAATACTGCTGTAGGTTAATACATTTTTACGATTTATTAAAAAACAAAAATAAAAATTCGTCTTGGGAAAACTACCGGGTTCATAAAGGAAAGCCCAATTAAAGATTTTACTACACAGATTTATTAATTGACAATATTTACATCATTAAAAAATAATCTTCTAAAAATGTCTAATAATCAATTACACTTGAAAATTATCATCCCCCTGTCATTCAGTTTTTACACACCGTACACCTCGCTGGGCCGCACCTCTGGCGCAACTCTCGCCGCAGCACCCCTCGTGGATCTCCGCCGCGGGACTCCGTCGCCGCACTTCGCCGCTGCCGTCGCACTTTCCTTCGCCGAGGTTCCGCTCGACGCTTCGCTCGACGCTTCGCTCGTAACTTCGCTCGGGACTCTCGCTGCACCCGCGGCACTCTCGCACAGGCTCTCTCGCCCCGGAACTCCACCGCGCCCGCGACATTATCGCCCGGACCTGAACTCTCCGCCCTGGAACCTTCGTCCAGGGACTTCGCCGCTCCGCCGCACCGGCGGCACTATCGCTCAGAAGCCCCACCGCGGGAAAACTTCCCACTCCTCACTCCACTAGGAGGCCGGCGTCCTGGGCTTATTTAGGCCCAGGCGCCCTTCTAGAATTCACGAGCGCGGCTGGGGCCAGAAATCTCTCGAAAGACGTCGGCAGCTCGCAGGGCGGCGCGCGGAACTCCCCAGCTGTCAGGTGTCAGATGTCAAGCTAACAGCGCCGCACGGGCAGTGGAGGGCTGGAGGGAGGGGAAGCGGCGACCCTTGTAATCCACCAGGCGCGCACGGAACGTCTCACGTTGCGTCGGCAGCGTGACGTCAGCCAGCTCTGCATCTGCGCGCGCCGTGGCCCTGCTTACGTTCGTAACAACATAAATGTCGACCAAAATCCGTAAGACAATTGATGCCAAGCAATCCTAGCGGCATGAGCTGCACCTAGCGATGTAAACAATATTGTATGAAATTTTTTGGTTTCTACTTTACTTTAATTGTTTTTAATGTGTAAATGGGTTATAATAAATGCATTAGAATTTAGAAGAAAGCCGTGCCTAGTTTTGGAGTGGGTTTCTATTCCGAATTGGAAATCAACTAGCTATAATTGGAATAGCAAAACAAATCGAATATTTATAAAGGTTAATATACTATAAATTGTTGTGCTGTTACTATTTTTGTTTTAACACATAAGAGATTTTAAGAATAATTTAATTAAAAGAAACTGGCTGTGGTCTCCGCATTTTAAAAGTAAACTTACATACTTGCAGTTACAATAATAGAATTATTCTAGTGACTAGATGGATCAATTGCATGAAAACATAAGGGCTAGTAACTGTAGAGGTTCTGAGTATTATGATGTGAAAGTAATAGGTATTCTAGAGTCATGGTAAAAAATCTGAAAATTTTTATCTCACATCCATATTTCTTTTATTAGCTCACAAAACTAACCTAAAAAATATTTCTAAATGTTTTACAGTATTTTTAAGATAGTTTACATAACCTAATTAACATTTCCAAATGTTTTGCATTATTATACACGTTATGCTGCATCGTGATGTTAATAATCGCAGTAATTTATTAAACTGAAAACTCTGTTATTTTATTATTTTTTCCTCGTATAGTTTGTGACTAGATTACTACCGGTGTAAATTTACGGAGTTTGATTTCAAACTTGATACGTGAGCACTAATTCTTCTCCTTTTTAAAGACCAAAAATTAAACCATTAAGTGATATTTTTTCACCACTCCTAACGTTACGTACGTTTACACATTTACGCGAAACGTGCAGCGAGATGAAATTTTTTTTTATTTTTTAGTGTGCAAAATTTCCAAGATTTTAATTCATAAATGTAAAATTAACCTTAACCTGAATACAGGCCTTAGAGATAAAAAGAATTTATCTTTGCACTCTTTCATCAGGAAAGTAAACAACACAGAAAAAAATTGGTTGTCTGTAAAGTCGGTTAACGGACGATAGTTTAAAGTGACGTCATAACAAAACATTGATGAAATGATTGCATACTTTTATGAATAAAATTGAATCTTTTTTATTGAAGTGAAATGAAATCTACAATTTAATTGACAAATTTACTTTTATTTGCACTCATTAATTCAAATATGTTTATTACTTTAACGAACGGATTATTTTAACTATAACTTTTATACATGTTTGCTATTTAACTTCTTCCAATCTGTGTTATTCTGTTAAGGATAGGACAATGATAGGACAAGTAGGAAACAAATGGGAGTGTTTCAAGTTTAATGTGCCTCGAAAAAGTCAAATCGATGGTTGTTCCAATCGAGTGGAAGAGAGATAGATGCGGGGCAAGCGTACAATGAGCGTAACGGGACACAGCGTAACTGGTCAAATTGCGTAACGGGACACTTTTTCGTGCGTGCAGCCGGCGTTCATCGATTTATTAGACGTTTTCACGTCAAAAACACATGTTAGATAAGTATGAAATAGCATACGCACTAAACACACATATTGAATCGTCGAGGACGCCGTAATTCTCAAGACCTTTCCGCAGCAAACATATAGCTTATAGAAAAGAGTGAAGTTTTTTTTCCTTTGTTCACGTGTTAGAGCAGTCTATGACCCTGGGTTACAAACAAACAAACAAACAAACAAACATTTTTCCGATCGTGTTTTCATGTTTACAACAATGCTATGATGTCCTAGCTTGGTAGATTTATGATAGTTTTTAATATTTTCGGGGGGTTAAAAAATACAAATTTCATCTTTTCTAAATTTTCCCATTGTTTTAGGAACAACATCCGCCTCCTTTAAAAATGTCAAGGTTCTAGCTCATTTTTAAGTGGTTTAGAATTTGTATGGATGAGTGAATGAGTGAATGATTCAGTCAGTGAGTCGCACAAGGGGCTGTATATATGTATCTGGATACCCAATATATTTTCTATTGCGTGATTATTTTCGAATATATAGTTAATTAACTTAAAACGATATAAACTTCTTTTTCACTCCCTCAGGGATGAAAAACCTTAGTAACATATAGCCATGTTTGTAAGTTAGCCATAGGTATACCTTTCTAAAAAAAAAAAAAAAAATAAAAAAAAAATTCAGAATCATTCAAGTATTTATCGTTTGATGCTGAAACAAACAGACAAACTGACCAAAGAAATTTTAAAATTATATTTTTGAGTTCTCAAATACGTGAATCGCCATTTAAAGTAGATTTTTCATTATTTTATCCAGTGTACAGACTTTTTACCTCGAACAGTTACTAGGGTTTTGGTTAACAGTAGAACAAACAGTTTTAAGTCGACAAAATAATTTTACTCAACATAATTTAAATTGAATAAGGACCTTTAAGTGTTTCTATGATTATAGCAACCTGTTTTAGATGTCATTATATTTACGCGATTTTGCTTCTTATTGTGCCTGTATCAATAGCCGAGTAACTACTATACGGTTATGTACATTTCCCATGTACGTTAAGACGTCAAAATCATGTAGCGAGTACTTATTATGACCTTTGATCTGGCATGATAACAGTTATCGGGAACTAGCCAGGTGCAGGTTGCTCGAGGCTGAAATATAGTATCTCCTGACTGGCAGATTTAAGCCTTCTATTTTGAGGCTAGTGTGGTAAGTATTTAACTTACTTATTTTAAAAATATTTGATGTGTTTTTATAATTAGTTTAAAATTTACATTTTAAATAACAAATTTTCAGTTTAAAATTTTTTATGACTGTTAATATTCTTCCCGAAAATAATTTAACACTTTGTCCTTCTTGGTAAAATTACGTCACTAATGGAGTGACTTCATCGGTTGTGTCAAATACGTTATTTAATGAAAGAAAAAAAAGGCATCTCGTGTAGTATACAGTGCTTAAAATATTAATATGTTGACAGTAATAACGAACTTTACAATTTATGTAGTATAATACAGTCTGCTGGAGATTTTTTTCTTCTAAGGATTAAATAGTTACTACAAATTTAGCAAGGGAATCTAGAGATGTGGAAAATTGTGTATACAAAAATAAATTTTTTATTCATTATTTTGTTCACTGAAAATTTTATATTTTATAAATATTGAACTAATGTGGTTTACGAGATGTGCGTTGTTGCATAGGCCTACTCATGTGGACTAGGGCAGGGAAACAAGAAGGGGAAAATGCGACCAATAATTATATAAGCTTACATCAAAACGGGGGGCTGAATTGTTGCCCCTTGGAAGGGCAGCCCTTCAGGATTTTTCTGGCAATGGTTTGTTTGTACAGCGACTGGAAGGGCAGCCCATCCAATTTCTGAAAACATGTTTCTTTAAGTCATTAAATAATCCTGAAAACTTGCCCCTTGGAAGGGCAGCCCATTAGGATTTTTCTGACAGTAGTGTTTTTGAAAGGTTGTCTGAATTGTTGCCCCTTGGATGGGCAGCCCTTCAGGATTTTTCTGACAGTGGTTAGTTTGTAAAGTGACTGGAAGGGCAGCCCTTCCAATATCTTAAAATGTGTATATTTTCGTAATTTTAAAATCCTCAATTGTTGCCCCTTGAAAGGGCAGCCCATCAGGATTTTTCTGACAGTGGTTAGTTTGTAAATTAACCTAACCTAACCTAACCTTAACTTCTGACAGTGGTTAGTTAAGGTTAGGTTAGGTTAGGTTAATTTACAAACTAACCACTGTCAGAAAAATCCTGAAGGTCTGCCCATCCAAGGGGCAACAATTCAGACAACCTTTCAAAAACACTACTGTCAGAAAAATCCTGAAGGGCTGCCCTTTCATGGGGCAACAATTCAGACAACCTTTCAAAATCACCACTGTCAGAAAAATCCTGAAGGGCTGCCCTTCCAAGGGGTAGCATTTCAGTCGCCCCGTCAAAACAATAGCTTCGCTTGATAGTTGATATACCTCTCTAATGATTTTTTTTGGGGTAATCTACAGTATTTGTGTGCTTCAAAACATGTTACTTGTAATTTAGTTTCTATGTAGCAAATCTCTCAGGAAATGTTAGGAATATATTTATGCTTTGTTACAAGTGTGTTCATAAGTGCAGTATAGCATGAGTGGCTACTGAATTATTGGAATGTTATTAAAATTTACATAATATTAGATGATTTTTGTGGACTCGTACCAAATAACTTTACTTTTTGATATCATAACTCGAGTGTTTTATGGCCCAATCACTCACAGAAATTAAACTTACTTGGCAGTTGCGCTGAGTGCAGTTATATTTGCTTAGAGGGAGACTTTTATTGCTGCAGGGAGGGATGTTAATTAATACATGGTGCAATATTAATGAAGTCCTTTAAATATGTGGAGTGAAACATTAAAAAAAACTACAGCACACGTGTTATAAATATTAGAGACTTAAATACAATTCATACTTTACCTAAATAAATGAGGGATTGTAATCGAACCTGTGTCGCGAATCATGACAAAAGGCTGAAAAGTTGAATATCATAAAAATTGAGCCCATATTAGGAAATGGAATGGAATATCTGCCTCGGTAGTAGAAGGTTAGTGCAAAGGTATTTTTTTAACATTCTTCTTCCCCCTTGCCCTTTTAAAGGTTTGTGTGAAACCGTCTTCTTGAAAAATAATAAACCTGCAAAGTGGCGCAATTGACAGAGATTTTCATTGCAGCCAAAATATGCTGGAGATCAATGACGTACAGTGAAGCCAACTTTAGCTCTACGTTGTCAAAGTGACACGGTTTAGAATACAATAATTTCATATTGTTAAATATTGAAAAAAATTGTTTTTATTTGTAATAAATATTTCTTTCGGGTTATTTGAAGCAACATAAGTTTTTTTTTTCACAGCTAATATGTATACTTAGGAATAATTAAAAAAGGTTTGGTTATTTTTATTTTGTGGAAATTATTTATTTTAGGTAATTTGGTGAAAAATAAGTTTTTTTTCACTACGAATATGTATAATGATTTAAAAAAAAAGGTTTGGAATGAGAACAATAAATATGTAGGCCTATTCATTGCTTTAATATTGATGAAATAAATTTCGGAACAATGCAATGTGGTCACCGGACACAATCGCTGGTATCGGTTGCAGTGGCTGGCGAGGCAGGCTCGATCAATCTCCGCAACAGGGCGCGCACCGGCCGCAAGTGGCGCCGACGCGCGGAGATTAGAGAGATTAATGGAGGGATTCCTTCGCCGAGATCACCTCGTCCGCGAGCTCCGCCCCCGCCTGTCCGGTCCTCGGAAGCCTTCTTTTCACAGACGAGAGAGACAAACCCCCGATCGTGCATCTTCGGGTTTTTTTTTGTTCATTGTAAATAAAAATGGTGGTGTTGATAAAAGGAAAGACCATAAACAAGGCAACGGTATTTATTTGTACGCCGCCATATTTTTCGTTTGCCGTGTGTCCGTGAATGTTGTTTATTTTGGACAACTCATGATAACTAATGGTCAATTAGGTTAGGTTAGCTACATTATAAACACTTTAAAACATTGTAAACGGTTGATTTGGTTAGGATAGCTACATTAAAGATACTGTGAAATCATGTAAACGGTTTCCTAGCGCTGGATAGCAACATATTAAAAAGTTATTTGCTAAACAAATCATAAAATGAATTTACAGTATTTTTAATGTAGATATACTTACCTAATATAACCAACCATCCACAATGTTTTAAAGTATTTATAATGTAGCTAACCTATCCTAATCGACTGCAAAATTTAATGCCACACCGGTTTACACAATGAGATAGAACGGCATATGACGTATGAGGAAGCTACATCCCAAAAAAAAAAGCGAGCATGAACTGCGGGGAACTTCGGGTGTGGCTCTCTTGTCTGTGAAATAAAGGCTTCCCCTAAAATAATTTGTAAATAATTGATCAATAGTTAAATAATGTTAAAACAATATTTGGCAACAATTTATTTTTAAATTTAAAAGAGAATATCTAGATATATTATGAATCATATAAAATTTAAAAATCTTAGTAATCCTTACTAATATTATAAATGCGAAAGTAACTCTTGTCTGTATGTCTGTATGTCTTTTTGTCTGTCTATGGCGCTTTAACATGAATCTGTTAAACAATGGAAATTTAAACTTTTTTTAACCGAGTCGTTTTATAGAAAGAATATCAGATGACTTATCTGCGAATCCGTGTTTATGTTGGCGCAATTCATTGCGAAATCACTAGAAATACTGACAAACACAAATGTGCTGGAAATTTTGTATTTCGACACGTTTTTCTTTTATTGTTTATATAATTTTAGATTATTTTTGGAAATTTTATTTTTCATTATAATTTGGTTTCTTTGGGTGATTTACTCTTTATCAGGCTGGTGTACTCTCCTTAGTTAAACTTTGTGCCAGTAGTCTGAAGCACCTTTCCCAGAGACCTATCGGATCTTTTGCAGATCTAAGACTTCGATGGCAGCCCGTTTAACATTTCCCTCGCTTTCACGCACGTCCCAGGCCTGTAATATCACTTCACTTCATGACTAAAACTGCATACAGCAGCTCTGGACGAGCTGTTACCATTTCTCAGAGGCGAGCTGACCATAGCCTTTACCGTCACGAATACGTATTAGGTTCTCTCCTCGAAAGGCACGTCATGGACGCTCGTTCCCAGCGTCGTTGCACCCCCACCCCTCCCAGCTCACTCCCGTTCTCAGAATTTAGTCCAGGACCAATGACCGGTCGTTAACCCCGCCAAGCATTGGCCGGCGTCAAGGACGACTTGCATAAAAAATGTGTGTGCAAAGATGCACCACCCCACGACATCTAGCGGCAGAAACAGTAACTTCTTATCTTGGCCGCCAGAGTGCTGCACCGGATCGCGCCCTTTATCCCCTTGTTATAGCAGACGCCTTGGGCGAGTCGATTCTTTTTTATTTCAGACACCCCTCAACAGGTAGCGCTAAAGTCGGCCAGTGCTACCAACTTCGAGACATCGAAGTCAGAGTTGTTTATGATCCTCACTCGGGGAACTTCGGAACAATTCGGTCCGGGCTCCCAGTCCCCCCCTCCACTTTTGATTCAACATTAACTTTTAATTACGAGACGCGGTTCTTCGCGAGACACTTCGCGTCGCGACAGCAGACGGACCGTTTGCGATTATCGGCGAGTCGACGAGACACTGCAAGACTTCCATCCGGCCGCAACCGACGATGTAGTCGCTTAAATAAGGGATGCTATCCCTAAAATCTTCATCAAGTAGTTTAGTCCGTCTGCATAGTATAAAGAGTAATAGTTATTTTCCTTTAAATCAGTTTTTTTTTGAAATGGTAGAACCGTCCGAGTCAGCCACGTATTCGCGGGATCCAGTTCCTGGCTGGCGACGCATCGGAAAATATAAGCCAACTTCCCTGTCTGGTGAGTGACGATCCGCGACTTTCCCCAACCTCCCCTAAACTTTTGCGGGCATACTCTGCCCAGTTTATACTGTCTGTGTACAAGTTCTGATCAGTTTTGATTCGGACTCTTCGCAGACAGGGTCCGAGAGCCGGACGCCGAATTGGCATTTTCATTTCCCTTCCTCAACAACACACAGGCGCCCTGGCATCATGTTCCAGGGTGATCTCCGGGAAACAAAGCCCCGACCTCCGGTGCTACTGTATCTTTAAACTTTTCTGAACTTTCCTAAATTACGTCGTCAGATGCAGTTCATCGGATAAACATAATTCCTGGACGTTAAGAATATATATACTGGGATAGTTTAAACATGTTTGTATTTTTTTATTGGTTCATGTTTTTTTTAATGAAACCTTTTCATAATTTAATTAAGTGCTAACCCATATTTCTTTTTAAATATATCTGAAAGCTTATTAATTAAGTAATTGAAATTGTATGTTAATGACTATTCTATCTGTTATAATTTTTCCTTTAATAAATTTGACGTGATTATATTCAGACGTAATCACACCTTGTTTCTGTTCATTTCTAAAATCATTGTGAAACCTTAAAGATTCCCAGCACACTAACTAAAACACTTTTATATAAACACTTTATCTAGAGCCGATTAAATAGACTATTATTTAATTTTTTTTTACTTTTACGGTTTTTTAAAACATTGAATTCTTCAAGAATATTTTTTAGAAGTAAAAAAACACGAAGAAATGGAATTTTAAAAATAACGTTTCAGGCAAAATATCTATCTGACATAATAGCGTTAATTTCCATTGCTTTTTGGAGGACTAAAATTTATATAGAAATTGTGTGACCATTTCGTGTATACATAACAAATATGGCCCTTTTTTTAATAGCAATTAATTATTTGTTGTTTTTTTCGTAGCAATATACACAAATTCATAATATATATTTTTTTAAGTAATATTAAAAATATAAAATCCAAATTTCTAAAGAAAATTGAAATTTTCATTAAATGTATTATTGCAATGGCCTACTTCGTTAAAGTTATTTCATTATATAAACTTTTTTAGAATTTAATTTACTACAATTTATTTTATCTCGTTTCAATTGATTTTTATAAATATTTTATGTAGTCATTCTCATTTTGTCTTCAAGTATTAGAATTGCAAACACTTACAGACGAACTCGCTTACTTCTTAGCTCGATTTTATAGGTAAGAAGCAATGTTTTTACCCTGATATTTTTTGATTCTGATATTTTTTTGCTTAAGAACTCCCTCCCAACCATTTGACCAGAAGATCACACATGTGTGACAGGGGAGATGAGAATCGTCGCTGGAATACGACCGAGAAACGGCCGCAGGTACGTCACGCTGATTGCACGTCAACAGCCGACGAGCGCGCGAGGGGCCAGCTAGTTAGACGGCCAGGCTTTCCCCTCCCGCGAGCCGCAGCGACAGTCTGTCGGCTGTCGACGGAAGCTGGTCGGGTCCACGCTCACCTGTAAGCCGAAACGAGAACCATATGCAAAACACCCCGGACCGGCGCTGCAGGAGAGAGAGAGAGTGTGTGTGTTTTTGTTTGGCCTTGCTTGCGGTTTGCGGCAAAGACCAGAGGTGGTGGAGGGTTCGGGCTGTGTTGACTTTCACCTCCTCCCACCAGCGCGGGCGCTTTTAGGTCCCAGCGACTCAGCAAACAAGCTTCCCCCACCTCCCAGCTAACCCCCCTCAGTCCCAGGTCCCAGGAGTACCAACCACTGTCACCGCGATGGCCTCAAGCCTGACTCCGGGAAAACCAGCCCCTCCTTTCCAAGTCCTTCGCCTAATCTCGCTCCCGCTGTTTAAAACAGAACACGCAGAGCTGCTTTCGGACAGAGGAGGTTATTAATTCAACTGCCGGGTCTTCCTCTCGCCTCTACAGGCGCCGCGCACGGGTCTGAAAGTCGTACTGGTGGCGCTGCGTAGTGTTTCATTGACGAACAACACGTAGTACGCTGGCAAATTCCTTCCTTAATTACGTGAGATATTGTAATTAATTGCGGTTTCCTATCGATTACATATATTATTATTACTGAGAACAGGTTATTGGGTTTTTGTGGTCATGTAAAATAATTTCAAGGAATTAAATAGAGGCGACTTTTCTGTATTAAAAGCAGAAGTAATTCAGCAAATGTTTTTTTTTCTCTCCCTCGTGAGTTAAATAATTTATCTTCCTGCGTTTATACATCATTATTTATTTTTAAAAAAATTCTTAAATTGATGGCGGAAGAAATATTATAAATAGAAACTGTCCCTGCCCGGCAGGACTTGAAATCTTCTGTAAACACGCTGCTTCAATCTTTACTGAATTAACAATGAGCACATTATTTCGAAAACTGGTGTGCCACAAACATGCGGAAAACCATTTTCGACTAGAACTGTAAAAAAAAAAGTATTTTAAGGGAAAGTGAATAAGCGACATATTCCCTAAGACAGATATAAAATATCCTGTACCCGCAAACAGAAAAACTGTGTGTTAGCAATGCGAATAAACTTAATATTTCTGTAACCACATACGACAAGGCATATTGTCTGGTATGGTTCTATTAAAGAAAACTGTGTTTTTCAGCGAGATTAATTTTTTTTTCACTCGTTTGCAAATTGTTTTTTGGCAGATGTTCATTTCATTATTATAGTCGGTGTCGCCTCACGAAATGTGCACTATGGAAAATATTTTATATCTAAAGCCTAAGTCAACCGTCAGAGAAAATATAATACAATAAAGGTGTACATTTTGGTCTGATAGTTCATGTCTTTGTGGAAGCCCATATTGTATTGTAGTTTGTGGAGGGAGAGCTGAAAAATTATTAAAAGTTACGTGTCTCATTTTATACAGTAATAAGTGCATAATACAAGTGGTAGTATATATTAATTGTAATATTGATTTATTGAAAAAAGGAAAATGTTAAATTAAAGTGTCAGACAATATTGGTACATGTGATTTGTGTTTTTACAGCAGAAAACCACATCTATGTAAACATTAGGAAATTACTTAACGTATGTTGAGAACTGCATTGATAAAATAGTAATATTTTGGCTATACCAACTACTAACCTACAATTATTTCAGTTAATATACAACTATCCAAGAAATATAATAACAAATGTATTTGATTAGATTGTAAGTGACCTGCGTTTATTTGTTTTCGTCTAGCTTTGTTTTCTCAATTTTATCTATCTTATCTCCACCAATCCAATATAATGTTTGTTGAATACAGGTCTTACATTAAAATGTTTTAATTGTTGAAAACTGTTTTTATGATATTTTTTGAATAATCTGTGACTGCGAATTTACTAAAAAAATCCACACATATATGAACTATATGTAAAAATGTTGTCAACATGTTAAATTGATAGTTTGTGTAATATCTAAAATATTTTACTTAATTTAATGCAGATGTCCAAATGTGTTCGAACATTGGCAATACTGTAAGTAATTTTCACTTCTTCAGCTGTTATTTTTCCATCATGAAGACATAGTGGTATCAGATCTTCCACCGAAGAATTTAGAAAAAAACAAAATCAAAACCAATGTTTTCGTTAACATCTGTTTCTATCGCAACTTAGTTTTTCGTAGTTCAATCACTCATAAAACTTTCATAACCTAAAATACTAATATATTTACTGCTTTTAACATTTAACCTTTTTACCTTTTAACCTTTATAACCTCTCGAAAGCGTTCGATGTGGCAGCCTTCTTTTTATATTTTTTTTTCAAAATATATTATGTACGTTTTATGGGTTGAAATCCCTTTTGTTTCCAACTAAATATACACAGTATATTTTTGACGCGGTTGATAGTTACCTAAGTGAACCAACAAGACTGAAAAATATAACTTGTAGGAAACTAATGCATTAACAATAAATTTATAAATATTAAATTTTATATTTAGTACTAAAGCAAAAACACGTTGCAGTATTCGAATTTATTTTTCCCTGAAATGAATTAATTGTGATGGCAAAACTTAATCCGTAAATTCATGGACTTATGTAAAAAATGTATAACGGGATGTGAATCTGTAAAAGTAAATAAATGTTATATTGTTTTTTATATTTAAAAAAAAATTTAACAGATATATTTGTTACAGCACGGAAATGTATGAATTCTGTTATTAACTTACAGTTTATTTTCACATGTCTCCTATTTACTATCTCAGCTAAAGAAATTACGCACGAATTTAAGTAAAATTTCCGTGCTAGTAACATAATCACCACATAGCTTTTACGTAAATTAATATACTTCCTATTAGCGTATAGGTACATACTATTTTTTTATCATTGTTTATAAGCCGTGTAAGCATACAGCTTTAATCAATAAAAAATCCTTTCTCCTTCTACAGTATTCCGCTTTGGGAATGATTGAGTATTTCTGTAAGCATTACTCTACCCAACCACAAATTCATTTTCAGGACTTTTTCGCTTTTTATAATCATCCATATTGCTAATAGCTTTGAACAATTTCCCCAGAAGCCTGGACGACACATAGTGTCTCAACACCTGCCATCCTGTAGTTAGTTACCAGGTTCGCCGCCAGAGTAGCGCGCACGGCTCCTATCTTCAGTTTTTTCTGACAGCGGCAAGAACTCACGTCCGAAGACTTTTCTTCTCTGAGCAATTTTGGGCAGAAATTTTAGCATGTCAAGAAGCCCAAGTGAGATCAGGTTCCAGATTCTCCTAATCACTGATGAACATCGCTTTCTGGATGCACAGTAGCCAACTTTTCAAAAGTGTGTTTGTTGATATGGTGACATGTAAAAGTGTAACGCAAAAAAAAAAAAATTATACCAATGCGCCTCTGATTATCTCTAACAATAACAGTAAATTAATAGTTTTAAATATTTAATTTAATGTTTCACTTGCCGCAATGTAAAATGTTTCGTTTTAGTAGTATAACTGAACTTTATTTTTGTGTATAATTTCCCTGTTTCAATAGATTGGTGCAGATTCGAAGCTGGTTCTATATTATGAAATATTTTTTTTTACATTGAAATATTATTTTCTTAATCCATATCAATTAAAGAAATTTAAATAACTTGTAAAGAGGAATTAAATAATTTAAAGTATTTGCAATAAAATGTGTCAAAAATAGCCCTGAAAATTTTAAATTTTTTGTTGCAGCTGATAAATAATGTAGCCTGAGGCATGTCACGTGAAGGCTTGCATTCATTTTTACACACCACTCACAAAACTAACATTTCATTATAAGAAATTCATAAAATTACATATCTAAGGGCTGAAAACTGGGTATGTTGTGTTAAAAAATCAGAATACCATATTAAACGAAAAAAGTGTAAATTGTTTTCAGGAGAGGATGAAATTTAAGCAACAATAATATTCATATTAAATTACGTCATGTATGGAATTTAATTCCTGAAACTACACAAAATTATAGGTAATAAGCAGTGGTTTCATTTCGTAAAAGCTAAAATTAAACAATAATTGATACAAGTAGTACATAATTTGGCAGTTCGCAATTATTTGTACAGTAAATTAATAATTAAATTAATTGTTTATAATATTTCTCTTAATATAAATATTCATGTTTCATTTTCCTTACGACTTCACCGAATTCTAACAAATTGAATAAACTTTTGCAGCTAAAATTATTTTAAACATTTTATCTTGTTTCTATATAAATAATAAGCTTTTATCTTTTATTTATTTTTTCAGAATACATTATTTTTTATGATGTATTTTTCTGTATAAGGTTATATACCCTTACAGTGGTATAAAATAAGCACTATTTAGAAATTGGCATTAGTAAATTGAATGTGATTTAGCGTTGATTTAGGGTACTGAAACACGTCAAAACAACAGTAAACCAAATGAATAGTGGCCAACTATAGCTACGAGTAATCAAAGGATAACTTGTCTAATGATTTTGTAAATTTTTACTTATGGGAGAAGAAAATTGTAGTGCACAAGATATTTGTTAATCTGCTTGAACAGTCCTGCTTGCACCATAAACAATTCAACATGGTTTTACTCCCTCATCATACTCTCTTCACTAACTTTGATAAGAAAGGCTTATGAATAGTTGTCTTCTCTTTGCCCACCTTTACCAATAATCACGCACGGCCACTGTAGTACCTCACATTTGATGTAAGTTTTTGGACATACGCCATTGCTATGCAATGGCGTATGTCCAAAAACTTACATCAAGTCATGCACTCCCATTGCACAAATCTTTTAAAGATAACAGTACCTCACATGTCTACAAAATTCATAATTTTTCAAAGCACTTAAAATTTAAAAAAATAACTGTCAAACCTGACCAAATTGTGTAACTGTTAACTAGCCGGGCGTTGGAGTTGAATTTCCAGACTGGCATAGAAGCGCTTCAACAAGAGTGCTTTAGTTCCATTTTAGAGTAGAAAATCATTTTACACAGCATAAAAAACAACTAAATTTAAACCTGTTTTTTCCCCCATATAATTAGGTTTTCATTTTTATGTCATAACAAATTCAAAATCTAGTTTAATCCTCACGAAGCACAATCCTAATACTTTGTTGGCAATCGAGCCCATTTTGTCACGCGAGCATGATCATTCGTTAATAACAAAATATTGCTAGCGATCAATGGCTAAATGTGCAGAAACAATTATAATGCCTAGTTAACATAAATTTCTCAAACAACAATAAAAAACCATGATGCAAATATAAAATTATTTTTAACATTTTATTTTATGATCTTACATCTAAAATTTACGTTAATTTTGTTAAACGCGTATGAGAGGTTTATTTTTTTTCACATCCAAACTAAAAATATACTTTTATTTAGTTACAGTAAAACATTTAATTAATATTTTTTAATAATAGTCTGCAAATGAAGAACCAAATAAGTATTAAGAGCTGCAAAATATAATTGTATACTTTTGAAAAAGGAGGGCTAAATATACAGGTAAAATGTTTTATTCCAGATTACAGGGCTCATGGGATTATTAATGTAAACAATAAAAGTACGCCCATCACAAGAGACATGCACTTATAAATGCCGTGAGTCAGACACTCAGATTGAGACACGGGCTCCTTAACATTTACGGCACTGCAAACATTGCGGAGATAAAGTCGTCAGCGCCCGCGAGAGGCGATCCAGCGGGATCTAAGGTTAACACCCGGGCAGCCGGAGTAAACTACCTGCATTACTCGGCCGTTAAACATTGTGTCCACTACAGGCACAATGTTCGGACCTATGACGAGCGGGATGTTGGTGTGGGTGGAGTGGGGGTGAGGGGAAGGAAGCGAGCCATAATCACCGTTACGTCCGCGTAATGACGTCAGCAACGGGCCAGCGCACAACTGTTTCAGGCCCAGCAGTTTGCTGCTCCGAGACCGTTGATGCCGGAGTTTAATGAGCCGGGCGGGAAGAAAGGAGAATGGGAGCTGTGAAGAGTAGTTAGCCCGTCCGTTTTACGACGCCTCGGGTGAGCTCCCAGGAGCCTCCGCGTCCGTCCACCCGAGCCCCCCCCCCCCCCTCGTCTATTGTTTCCACGGCGAACTGCTTGGCTCGCGCCGTGCACTGGCCAGTTTATGGATCATAAAAGTTTTCGGGGCGGGAGGACGGATTCGGGGAAGATGATATCGAAGTCGCGAGGACGTAGCCCAGTGACATCTGAGAAGGCAAGTATGCAGGCACTCGAGGGTTGAAGCGCTGACAACTCTCTGGAAGGGTCTGGCGACGTGTGGAAGGGTAGGAGATAATAGACAGTCCGCGCCGGGGGCGAGTGACATTGCTCGGTTTTACGATCGGTCATTTGCCGCTAGTGCAGTATCCCCCCTGCCCCTTTCCTTTCCCATCCAAAGACATCATAACGAAGATAGTGGATTTTGAATGACCGGGTAAAGCACCGTCTCTTCCTGACTTCCAGCCTCTAGATACACGGCATGGAAGGAAGTTTTTCATACACCACTGTTCCGAGAACATTGCCGATGAATGTTACGTTGAATATGACAGTGTATCAAGAGGAAATATTAATTTCCAGGCATTTATGTTTTTGTTTTTTGTATTTTGGTGATAATATTGTAGCGGTTCGAAATATTCCAGGGTTTTTGCAAACAAATTTGGAAACTTTACTGATGGGACTCTGGGCTGGCAGCTATGTTCACTCGTAGGCGCAAGCGTTGTGACCAAGTAATTCGGGCGGGGGGCTGGCGCGGCGCGCTGCTGGCTTGCAGGGTGCACATTCTTCTGTAGTTGATTGGTCCGGCTGCGCGCCTTGCTCGGTCTCTGGCCGCGGTCACTGGGCCGCGCGGTGTGGCCGCACGTATGGGTGGAGGGGGCGGCCTGCTCAGCTGTCCTGGCTAGTGGTCTGTGAAGTCTGGGTTCACCGACCATGCATTGTTCGAGCAGGAGGCGAGTAGGGATTTCAGCGGGAGTTAGAGAGAGGTCGGGACTCACTCAGGGGGAGACTCTGCCCGCTGTGGCAACGGGTTGGTAGAGTTCGGGATGTGATTGGTTTAGGCTCACTCCGGAGGAAGCTATGCCTCCCGTCGGAGGTAATGAGTACCTTGTTTATAAATGAAACTAATATCTTAGGCTTACAGGTCGTGATGCTGTCTGTCTGAGTAACTAAGTGGTAGAGTTCGAGATAGACCATGAAAAGTTTATTCAAGTTTCAAGGTCAGGAGAGGCCAAAATGAAAGATTTAAAGTGTTAAAGTGGGAAATGTTTTGATTCTATAGAAAAACGTGAGTACCAAACAATATTTTGTTATTTGTAAAAATAAATTATGATTTTAGAGATTCCTATGTAAACATATCAAAAGGGATGAGGGCAGAGTTTGGAAAAGCTCTCTCTTACTATCTCTTGTTTGGCCTTTCAGTCTTTTTTTTAGTCATCATTGAAAGATAATTGTTGTGAACTTTAATTGTAATTTTAATCATAACCTTTAATGAATACCTGTTGCTACAAACTGTTTTTGACACTCAGAAATTTGATAATAAATGTAAGTTAGGTTTAAATCAGTGTTATGTTATTTTAAAGTATCTCCATTTATTTATCTCTCTCCAGACATCCCATACAGTGTGCAGAATCTAGATACATAAAAAAATAGAGTATTTTATTTTTGTAAAAGGATTTATAAGACTAATGCCTTTCACAAATTTTAAGTAGATGCCAAGCGAGTTTATTGTGACACATATTTTGGTTGTTTTTTTTATTGCTGCAATGGTTGCTCATATTTGTTAATGATAACCCAGTGAAAAAGGTTTTGGTACAAACCTAAAAGATACAAACTAATCACTTATACATAGTGAATAAAAATATTATTGTGTTCAACGATATAAAATAATGACGCCAGACCTCTACCAGCCCAGGGAAATGTCAAATGTTTAATTCTCCCTTTACAGACTACCTCTAGTATCACCTACTAGAGGTAGCCTGTAGTTCCTTATCTCCTTGGTTCAGTATTTCTCATTGTCCCTGAGTCATCCTGTAAAAAAAATAATTGCAATATCACAAGATTTTCCAATCACGTTCTAGCATTATTTTTTTGTTCAGGCTTTGAACAACCAATAATTATAAGCATTGCAAGTGATATTTTTATTTAAATCTTCTTAAATTTTGATGAAATTCATATCTGTAAGAATGTCTCATTTTTCAATGTCTTAATTAGTTTTGGAAACAAAAAATTAAAACTTTTTAGTTCTTCAAATTTAACTTTAAATTATAATTAAATATACAGAAATTTGCCAAATATTTTTTATAATATATCGTTTATAGAAGAAAAGAAATACATTATATTTATTTTCATAATGTTCTTACCAAACGCCAGTAGTAACAAACATTGCCACTCTTTACGTAGTTATTTATATGCTGTTTAACTCATTTGTTACAATATTATCAATTATAAAGAATATAATTTTGTTGATGTTTAAACATCTTAGCTCTCGGTATATAGTATTAAGTAGAAGAATTTCTTAAAAATGACACGCAAGTCGATGAACGGAAATGTGTCACAAATATAGCGGACCCACATGTAGCAACATAAACCAGTATGTAGTCTCTATTGTAGGTGACATACCAAACGTAATTGGTGTGCCAAATGAAAATTTATGATAGTCAACCAGTTAGGAATATATTTGTTAACTTAAATAGCCATTGTAAAAAGTTTTAAATTACAAAAGAAAACTGGCATTAAAATTCCTGTAAAACAGTCTCTCCTTAATAGCCAAGAGGCTTACTAGCATGGCGGTAGAGTGCGAGTTTGGGGAGCTCAATGGGCGTGGTTTAAATATCGTAAGTGGAAAAAATTTATTTCCTCTTTTTTATAACATTATACTACAATAGAAATTTTTAAACAGATTATTAAAGAAAGGTTTGCTTGTAGTAGAATTTTCAGACTGATATCAGTCGTTTAAGAAAAAACAATTAAAAACCATATACTTAATGTTATAATATGTATTTTACAATGTGTCGTATTAGTATTTTAGTAATGCCATAGAAGTATAACTTCTAAAGTGCGCAGAATCTTTATAATAACTACTAACTGTTTAGTGAGTTTTAACTAGATGGGTACTATTTTAATACAATTTCTTGTCGAAAATCAAATCCACAGCCAGAGTTTTATCGGAGCCGCTTTTTAAGGTTTAAATTTTCCTGTTTTTCCGTGCTGCTAATTGCTGTCTGCGTTTTATGGTGGCAAGCAACGTTTATGATTCAGGCAGCGAATTCTAGCGGCTGGCGCGGAACGTTGTGTTGATTCACGTCCATAAAAATTGGTATTTGAAAAGAGATTATTTTATTTATCAGGTAATTTATTACGCTCGAAATTATTCTAAAGAATTCTTCGTTAAATTAAGTGTGAGCTATTCGCATTATAACTTTTTTGCAACATGAACAACATGAGAACACATGAGTTTGCTCTTTGCCGAAGTTAGATGTTTACACATCACTGGCGAGTATTTAAACAGTAGTTCACATTATTTTTTTTTTAAATTTCGCTACCTTAAAATATTTTGTTTGCCATGGATATTTTTGCACATTATATAAGGAGAAAAAAATGTAATATTCAATTTAATTATGATGTGCATATAAGAGATTTCCGATTGAATTAATTTCATCAACATAACATTGTAAAAACTCGAAGTTTGGCTGGATTCTACTTCACAAATTGCAGGCATGTTGGCGGAAGGAGGTGGATGTTCGTCAGTACACGTTACATTGTTTGTAGGTTACTTCTCAAAACTGGTTTAAAACATTGCAAAAATTTACAGCAGGAAGTGAAAGTGCGAAGTTTGGCCTAAAGAATCTATTTCACTTTTGGTTTAAAACGTTTTTTTAACAAACGAAAACCAATTTTAAATCTGAACGGATTCCTATGAAGCGTTTGCGAATATTAATTATTATTTGATGAGAAATTACAAAGAAATTTTGATATACGATTGTATATTATATATACTTTATTAATTCAAACTATTCTTTATTATTTTAATGTTATTATGGTAATTTATTAGGATAAATATCTTTTATTTCATTTATTTCATTACAAATTTATTTACACGTTTAAACAATAAAGCCGAAATTATTACCAATATTTAAAAAAAATTAAACCAGTTAAATAAGTACTTATTTCAATTATATTAATCAACAATTATTTTTACCTGGTCCAAAAAATTGATTAAGGTGGGGTTCCTTTCTTAAATATGAAACTAGACGCAGGTGTTAAAATAATTTTTACATAAGTAGTGTAGTTGAATTTTAAAATAAAGTAAAGCCAAACATTATTTAAAAATATATATTACACATATACTGAAAATTTTCACTAATTAAATTAAGAGTAATTCTGGGCAACGTTCTCAGGAAAAATTGTATTTTGAAAGGAGAAAAATTCGCACATTGATATCATTACGACAAGTAAGAACTAATGATTTCTTATTTGTCTATCAACATTCTAATGTGCTCTTAAGTGGACCAGTTACTGCAGTAGAGTCTGGAACTCTGGACTAATTGCGACTAACCACTAACTAGAGGCGAGGCAACAGTTTCATAAGTAGACTAAAGTTGAAGGCAGAACTCCGTTTAAATGGCCAATTAGTAACTGGTTACAGTCCTGCGTAAAGAGTGGCAATGTTTGGTACTACTGGCGTTTAGTAAGAACATTATGAAAATAGATATAATTTATTTCATTTCTTTTATGAACGAGATATTTAAAAAAATATTTGGCAAATGTCTGCAAATTTAATTCCTTATTTTTAATTTAAATTTGAAGAACTTAAAAGTTTTATTATTTTTTTGTTTCTAAAAGTGATTAAGACTGTTAAAAAATTGAGACATTTTTACGGACATGAATTTCATCCAAGTGTAAGAAGATTAAAATAAAAATATGAACAGCAATGCTTACAATTATTGGTTTTTCAAAGCCTGAACGACAAAATAATGCTAGAACGTGATTGTAAAATCTTGTGAAATTTCATTAATTTTTTTTCAAGATGATTCAGGGACAATGAGAAAGACTGAACCTAGGAGGTAAGACATTTTTGTACTCGAGCACGGAGAGAGCTTAAAGGTTTTCCAGGGATATTTACTAAGCGCTTGTACTTAGACCACACGCATTGCTTATTCTAAGTCCATGATGCCTATGGGTGAGGCATACGTTCCATTCCCTGGCGATGAACCTTTACGCAGTGCGTTGCGAAAAGGGTTTGGAACTGAATGGAGATTATGTGAATATGTGAAGTAGATGTGTAATAAACTCAAACTGTCAATAATAACTTTTTCCTCGCGTGTTAATTTTTTTAATGACCAAACGGAGCTAACTTTACGAATAGCACTCGAATAATAATATATAACACTGGTTGTTTAATGCTACATTAAGGTAAAACATGATAAGATCACTCAGTACCAGACAGACTCGAGGTATCTCCTCAAATCTTCTGAACGACATTACTGTAACAGTTTTAGATTAAATATCTTTAGAAATTTGTGCTACTTTTCCAAAATAAAGCTATGCTAGAAGCTCTCAAACACATAAAGTAAAAAACTTTGCGATATTTGTTTATATGACTGCAAATATTGTATTTAAATTTTCTTAAATAAACTTCTACATAATGTGTGAATTATAATTCTCTAATATAATATACAGATTTTGCAATATTGTATATTTGCACGGCTAAATAATTCCTTATTTTGCTCATAGTACCTATGTGTTTGGTTTTCAATTCAAATTCCATCATCAAAATCATGATTATCAGAGTAAAACTAGCATTAGATAAGTTGCAATGTCGGATCTGTGTTTATCAGATTCCATGCGAATGTGGTTGCATGTACATTGGAGAAACCGGCAGAGTCCTTTCAACACTCAATAAAGAACACAAAAACAATATAAAGTAAGGTGAAACTCAAAATCTAGACTTGCCGAACATGCCTGGGGAATAGCTATAAAATACTCTGGGACAATGCTGCACCACTCCTACAGGTATTAACAGGAAACTAAAGGAATCTGTTTTTACTGTCAGCAATTGCAATATTATTAGTGAAAAAAAGTATTATTAATATAAAAATATATGGTAATTTAATTTAAAAACAAAACAATTTACCAGAAAAATTATTTGTAAACAAACAACCATCACAGCAATGAACCAGTCAAAAATATC
Source organism: Bacillus rossius redtenbacheri (assembly GCF_032445375.1). NCBI lineage: Eukaryota > Metazoa > Arthropoda > Insecta > Phasmatodea > Bacillidae > Bacillus > Bacillus rossius. The sequence continues at coordinate 15,307,003 of NW_026962010.1, forward strand.
TGCCCTTTGGTGCGCGGCCAATCAGGAGAGACCTCGCTTGCCATTGGCTGTGCTAGGGGGTAAGGTCGAACATATATAACCCCCTGTATCACAGTTTCCGATACCAGTCGGTTTGTGCCTGAAGACGGGAATAGATGCCAGTTACCGAAACGTCGCAACTGTTTCGTCATAGGAAACCTACTGTGTTCGTCGTTGTGTTATACATAATATTTAGTTATATTTATCTTTGTGTTCGTATATTTGCTGCGTTGTCCAGGTTTGTTCAGTTGTCTGCAGTTACAGGTTTTCTTAAACTGTCTCGTCATTCCTAACCCACTGTGTTCGTCTGTGCTGTTATTGTTTTTGTCATTACTATACCCGTTCCACGGAATTATTAGCTCTCAGATATTTAAGTTTGAATGTGTTTGTCTATGCTGTCGTCGTTGTGTTGTCCATAACAACTGTTTAGGTTCATCGTTGGGTTTATCTCTTTGATATCAGCTGATTTAGCCTGATATTCTGTGGGTTCATGTTTTCATTTATATTTATTATTTTGCATTTATGAATTTTTTCCCATGACAAACAGTGCCAAACTTAAAGTAATATGTCCAACAAATTGAATTAAATCAAGCTTCTTATTGCATGAGTTCTAAATAACATTTGATTCTACTTGAAAAACTAAATAAATTATCACTATGTTTAAATTTTATTTTTTTTTGGTCATGGCCTTACGAAAGTAAAATTAAAACGGGAATATCCAGAAGCGAAGAGGCATTAAAATTGTTCGGTTTGTGATTTTAGTAATTTTTTAATCTTGCAGGCTTAATTAAGAATGATTTATTAATTTTTCCCTTGACACATCAGCCAGTCACTTTATTAATTTGTCTTTTGGTCGTGAACGGTCACAAAACCCAAGTTGCATAGTAGTGTTGTCTCACGTGGCGTGTAAGTACCACAAACTAAACAGGATGGGGCTTCCCGTGATTGTCCGCCTGAAGTAAAGCCCTTGTTAGTAGTTTACATAGAACCCTCCTGCCTCCTGGCACTCAGTTGATCTGCCAACCCTGAAGCTGTATGCTGTAGAGCAGAGTGAAGCGACAGTACGATCCATCATTCAGTCACAACTCAATTCCAAAGCCAAGATATTTAATAAAACAAAATAAACTGTGAGCGAGCCGTCAGTAATGTGTCAATTTATAACCTTGGTAATGAGCAAATTCACGTGTTCTCGTGTTGCAAACAAACAGTTATAACTAAACGAAACTTGGACACGAAATTTAAAGATTTCATTTTAGGAAAAAAAAAACAGAAAATATTTTCCCCTTCTTCAGAACCTAACAATAATTCAGTTTAACACGAGAGTGTGAGGGCTAGCCAAACAACAGGAGTACCAAAAGCGTTGCATGTTAATGCTTCAACGCTCGCGAACTTCAAGGAATGTGTTAAGCGAGTTGGTGTACCAAAGTTAACTTTATGGCAGTTAAACTATCTAGAAATACATTTTGTAAACTTAAATAATCGTAACAACATATAATAGCAACTTCAATAACACCTTTGAATTATTAGCCAGGAAAATTGTTTTAAAACAAACATAGCGTCAAATATATTTAACATTTTTTTTTTTTAGTTCTCTAAAACATTACGAACGCGGCGCTATTTTTAAGGTATTTTTCAAACTAAAAGTTGTAGTCCAATCGATAAGTACATTAAATTAAAATAACCTGAAATATTTCCAAACACATAATTATAACACTAGGTAAACGTAGGTGTATTTGATTTGCCTTTTACAACATAAATCAGTATTTATTTACTTCCTACAGAAACATTTACACCTTATTAAGCTTAGTTAACATTTAAGTTTAAAAGTAAATATTTTATTACGAAGTTCTTTTATTAAACATGGCGTTGAATACATGTAGGCTAAAAATCTTGAGTCTCTATAGGGTAACAAAAGCTGCGCTATCTCTAAATTTCAATGTTAACTAACGATAGAAAAATTGTAAAGCTTAAATTTAAGTTGTCGTTATTTCTGTTTATGACTGTAAATTATAACAAAAATTATCAATGAATAGTTCAACTAATACAAAAATTAATTGGGCACAACAATACGCTTAGTTAAACCCTTGATATTCGCAAAAGTTAATAAATGCGAATGAATCACGCTTGTCTGCCATATTTTTGAGATTTCTGAGACACATTTCGGTTCCAAACGACTCCCATTCCATTCAAGAAATGACTCCTACCGAATGCCGCTTACCGCGTGAACCAAGATGTTTAAACATAAAAAATTTGATTGTGTCTTTCAGTACTCGCTAACAAAGTGTAACATCTACCTCTGTATCACGCGAATTAATGTGTTCTCGTGTTGTAAATTAGCTTACAATTCCAAGCGTGATACATTTACGTAAACTGTGTTTTAAAGTACATTTATAGACGTTAATATAAGTACATTGTTTTCGCATCCACCACTTTAAATCGCTGCAAAAACAGCGACGTCAACCATTAAATCATTTGATAAGCATACCTAAACTTAAAATTATAAAATTAAATAGTCGCTATAAAAGAGATAATAACTTGAAAAAATTCTTAACTCCTACTGTGTATCTGAAATTCAACAAGAAACTAAGAAAAAATACCACTCATCTTTTTAAAATCCATTAAAAAATGTAATACTAAAATATTTGCCTTTGTCTTTGTGAACTTGGTCCGCGCTCTCCGCCACAGATGGCAAACACCGCAATTGTTACATATTTCCGTTCCTTGACTTTCGTCGCACTCACGAAATTACTCCTAGCGAGTGCCCAATACCGAGAGCTAAGATTTTACATTTAAATAATAGATTTTTTTTTAAATTATTAATGAAAGAATATTGTTGCAAAACACAGAGCGTGGTTTTCTGTAGTCAGTATTGAATGTCGTGAACCAGTTTGAAGGCAGTGGTCGCCTGTCACGCAGGCAGTCCCCACTCCTCGTGGTTGTGTCTCCGGACGAGCGTGAAGGTAGAGGTCACCTGTCACGCAGACTGTCCGCACTCCTCGTGGCTGTGTCTCCGGATGAGCGTGAAACCAGAGGTCGCCTGTCACGCAGGCAGTCCCCACTCCTCGTTGCTGTGTCTCCGGACGAGCGTGAAGGCAGAGGTCGCCTGTCACGCAGGCAGTCCGCACTCCTCATGGCTGTGTCTCCGGACGAGCGTGAAGGCAGAGGTCGCCTGTCACGCAGGCAGTCCGCACTCATCGTAGCTGTGTCTCCGGACGAGCGTGAAGGCAGAGGTCGCCTGTCACGCAGGCAGTACGCACTCCTCGTGGCTGTGTCTCCGGACGAGCGTGAAGGCAGAGGTCGCCTGTCACGCAGGCAGTACGCACTCCTCGTGGCTGTGTCTCCGGACGAGCGTGAAGGCAGAGGTCGCCTGTTACGCAGGCAGTCCGCACTCATCGTGGTTGTGTCTCCGGACGAGCGTGAAGGCAGAGGTCGCCTGTCACGCAGGCAGTCCCCACTCCTCATGGCTGTGTCTCCGGACGAGCGTGAAGGCAGAGGTCGCCTGTCACGCAGGCAGTCCCCACTCCTCATGGCTGTGTCTCCGGACGAGCGTGAAGGCAGAGGTCGCCTGTCAAGCAGGCAGTCCGCACTTCTCGTGGCTGTGTCTCCGGACGAGCGTGAAGGCAGAGGTCGCCTGTCACGCAGGCAGTCCGCACTCCTCATGGCTGTGTCTCCGGACGAGCGTGAAGGTAGAGGTCACCTGTCACGCAGACAGTCCGCACTCCCCGTGGCTGTGTCTCCGGATGAGCGTGAAGGCAGAGGTCGCCTGTCACGCAGGCAGTCCGCACTCCTCGTGGCTGTGTCTCCGGACGAGCGTGAAGGCAGAGGTCGCCTGTCACGCAGGCAGTCCGCACTCCTCGTGGCTGTGTCTCCGGACGAGCGTGAAGGCAGAGGTCGCCTGTCACGCAGGCAGTCCGCACTCCTCGTGGCTGTGTCTCCGGACGAGCGTGAAGGCAGAGGTCGCCTGTCACGCAGGCAGTCCGCACTCCTCGTGGCTGTGTCTCCGGACGAGCGTGAAGGCAGAGGTCGCCTGTTACGCAGGCAGTCCGCACTCATCGTGGTTGTGTCTCCGGATGAGCGTGAAGTCAGAGGTCGCCTGTCACGCAGGCAGTCCCCACTCCTCATGGCTCTGTCTCTGGACGAGCGTGAAGGCAGAGGTCGCCTGTCACGCAGGCAGTCCCCACTCCTCGTGGCTGTGTCTCCGGACGAGCGTGAAGGCATAGGTCGCCTGTCACGCAGGCAGTCCGCTTTTCTCGTGGCTGTGTCTCCGGACGAGCGTGAAGGCAGAGGTCGCCTGTCACGCAGGCAGTCCCCACTCCTCATGGCTGTGTCTCCGGACGAGTGTGAAGGCAGAGGTCGCCTGTCACGCAGGCAGTCCCCACTCCTCATTGCTGTGTCTCCGAACGAGCGTGAAGGCAGAGGTCGCCTGTCACGCAGGCAGTCCCCACTCCTCGTGGCTGTGTCTCCGTACGAGCGTGAAGGCATAGGTCGCCTGTCACGCAGGCAGTCCGCACTCCTCGTGGCTGTGTCTCCGGACGAGCGTGAAGGCAGAGGTCGCCTGTCACGCAGGCAGTCCCCACTCCTCATGGCTGTGTCTCCGGACGAGCGTGAAGGCATAGGTCGCCTGTCACGCAGGCAGTCCGCACTCCTCGTGGCTGTGTCTCCGGACGAGCGTGAAGGCAGTGGTCGCCTGTCACGCAGGCAGTCCCCACTCCTCATGGCTGTGTCTCCGGACGAGCGTGAAGGCATAGGTCGCCTGTCACGCAGGCAGTCCGCACTTCTAGTGGCTGTGTCTCTGGACGAGCGTGAAGGCAGAGGTCGCCTGTCACGCAGGCAGTCCCCACTCCTCATGGCTGTGTCTCCAGATGAGCGTGAAGGCATAGGTCGCCTGTCACGCAGGCAGTCCGCACTCCTCGTGGCTGTGTCTCCGGACGAGCGTGAAGGCAGAGGTCGCCTGTCACGCAGGCAGTCCGCACTCCTCGTGGCTGTGTCTCCGGACGAGCGTGAAGGTAGTGGTCACCTGTCACGCAGGCAGTCCGCACTCATCGTGGCTGTGTCTCCGGACGAGCGTGAAGGTAGAGGTCACCTGTCACGCAGGCAGTCCGCACTCATCGTGGCTGTGTCTCCGGACGAGCGTGAAGGTAGAGGTCACCTGTCACGCAGGCAGTCCGCACTCATCGTGGCTGTGTCTCCGGACGAGCGTGGAGGCAGAGGTCACCTGTCACGCAGGCAGTTCGCACTCATCGTGGCTGTGTCTCCGGACGAGCGTGAAGGCAGAGGTCGCCTGTCACGCAGGCAGTCCGCACTCATCGTGGCTGTGTCTCCGGACGAGCGTGAAGGCAGAGGTCGCCTGTCACGCAGGCAGTCCGCACTCATCGTGGCTGTGTCTCCGGATGAGCGTGAAGGCAGAGGTCGCCTGTCACGCAGGGAGTCCGCACTCTTCTTGGCTGTGTCTCCGGACGAGCGTGAAGGCAGAGGTCGCCTGTCACGCAGGCAGTCCGCACTCCTCGTGGCTGTGTCTCCGGACGAGCGTGAAGGCAGAGGTCGCCTTTCACGCAGGCAGTACGCACTCCTCGTGGCTGTGTCTCCGGACAAGCGTGAAGGCAGAGGTCGCTTGTCACGCAGGCAGTCCGCACTCCCTGTGGGCTGTGTCTCCGGACGAGCGTGAAGGCAGAGGTCGCCTTTCACGCAGGCAGTACGCACTCCTCGTGGCTGTGTCTCCGGACGAGCGTGAAGGAGGGTTGTGTGGACCGAAGGAGCGAGTCTGAAAGCGCGTCCCAGCGACCGCTAACACAGCGCAGGGACGTCCGTCCGCCATGTTTACCGCATGAATACCGTGACGTCACCAGCGGGAGCCGCCGGCGTCCGACTCGCGCCGGGTTGGTAGGTTTTTGAAGGGGGATGGGGGGGATGTCCAGAGATCGTCTCCGCGAACCCCTGATGACACTTACGCCCCACGATCCAACAAGCTTCGACTCACAGCTTACTACTTCATTCGGGCTATGCATGATGCGTTTTAATTCTTGATGCATAATTAACGACAGATTCCTCTCGTGAAGACCCTGATCAATTTTTAATAAGTTTTGTAACGTTACCTATCTTATAACAATTCTTTTGTACCATAAGTCGTAAAAGATTTATTTTTCTTTTCATTGCAGCAAATTGCATTTGCAATCTGTTTTACGAATGAAAATACTTTCTGTTAATTTTAAAGTGTGTTAAACAATGAATCATGGATTAATGGGCTTGCATATAAGAGGGCTCAACTCATAATATTAATTCTGTGTATCATTATTACGAGGACAGTTGCCCAAATTCAATCCTGGAAAAAGAGCTTGAAAGTGTTTCTTAACAGGGACCACAGCCTTTTCCTCCCACATTAGTACCTGTGCCTAATAACCTCATTGAGTAGGCGATGTAGATATTTTAAACAAGAATTAAAATCAGTATCGACATACCCTGAACACATCAAACACTTACTCAAGTGTTTTTGCGTATTTCTTTGCAGGAAACGGAAAGTAAGTAATAGAACTTAAAATATTTTAATGAATCGCCAGTCTAGCAACATTAAACAATGACGTACACAAAAAAATTAATTCTTCTAATGGGTAAATGGACTCAGTTTAAAAGTACTATTTCGTCAAACGTGTTACAGAGAGAGTTACACAGGACTTAAAAGGAATATCTTGTTTAAAATACAGTTGTATTAAGAAAATATGTTTTGATTACAGCATAATTTTTCAAGCATTCCTGAAAAGTAACTGCTGCTATGGACACATTGGTTTTATGTTTGCTTTCAAGAAACTAAACTCTGTGGTAGTTCCAGATAATACTGTTAAATTACGAGTTGCCAAGGATTAATTATCAAAGGACACATTTTAATGAGCTAAACTTTGTCTCCCAGAACTCCTTGCCGCAAGTTCCTAAATTCTTTCCTGCGCTGTAAATTACTTCGCTGGAGACATGTGCGCGGAATTTCCCCGACGAGAAAGTTACTCTAGTGAACAGAACCAGGCTCGCGATACTCTGCGGAAAAAAACCTGTTATTCATCGCTAAGGGTTCGGCGAATTTTCACATCTGCGTACATAACTGTGCGGACCTTAAAGCTGTCAAATAAAACTAATTTTATAAACTTGCTGTATTACTGGTTTGTATTTTATATGATACTAAACTCAACTAAAGGGATAAAATCATTTGACTTTTAAAATATATGTAAACTTCACAAAAAATTGTTTTTTCCTTTTGCACGAAATTTATATTTTTGAGAATTTTGATGGGTCATTAAAGTATATTAAAATTTAAAAGAAATATACACAATTTCATCAAGTAACCCGTAGAAGTGCCTTTATATACTAAAGTTTAATTTCTTTAACCAATTTATTTTGCCTTATGAGCAGGGCCAAAAAAAATTAATTACTAAGCTTTGGCTTCCAATTATGCAAAAAGTAGGTATGATTTAATATGAATGTTTTAATCAACATACAATTTTCTACAAGATAACATTGTTTAACGCAAATAACACATAACTATCTCGAATGGGACAAGCCCCAATGAAGGTTTGTTGCATATTGAGCGCCAACGATTTCATGGCAGCCGAAAGCTATTCATGAACGTCAGAAAATCATTTTCTTTAATTTTTTTTACAAGGGCTGCCATTCTAACGTTCATTGACAAACTACAAAACATTGGCGCAACTTTAAATGCGTGCCGCCATTTGGTTTCCATCGCACTATCATGAGAGAGGTACATAAAGTTATATCATACTTTAATTTTTATTCTTCATTCCTATTATTTGCACGAAAAGGCACAAATTGCAATTTAATTTAAAGCTATCGTTATAGTCAATTATCGTCATTTGTTGATGAACAGACTAGAACATGTAACTATTGGGGTAAACAGCTCGGTGTACGAGGATGATGTAACAGTTGCAGTGGGCCGCAGATGTAGTGCTGAACAAAGAAGTAAAGTTAGTTGCTGTGGTTCTGCAAGGCGGTCTGGTTGGTAAGGCAGGCGTGTCGAATTCTTTTTCCGGCCGGAAGGATTTTCCTCTCTGTGTTTAAGTGCAGAAGGAAATGTAAGCCACTATATATATATATATATATATATATATATATATATATATATCACGTAGTGATATCTTCCCCCTCTCTTCTTAATCAAACCTAGGCACACTGCGTGGCAATGGCTGGGAATTAAAACATGCCTCTGGGCTCATCAATCCATCAACATCACTGGAAATCTGTGGTGGAAAAAAAAATGATGGCGGAGTAAAATAACCTTTAGCACAATGTCTGAATGTTAAAATATGTAAAACGTAAAACGCTTGTTTTGATTCAACGAGGTCATGGCTGTAACAGGCGGAAAGAAATTTTTTATTTTTTTTTCCTTTTCTTTCTTTTATTCCTCCGCGTAGCGCATTTCGCTCCCGGTGGCTCTGTGGGTGTTTGCGTCTCCCGGCTGAAGTCTGATGACGTGGTTGAAGGGGGTTGGCTTCCTCGGATGGATGATGGGTGAAGGGGGGGGGGTGGTTGTTCCCGACTGGCGTGTCCTCGGCGCGGCTCTTGGAATTAACGTCGTCGCGACTGCCGCCTCCGCCTCCAAGAAGCCGAGGGAAAAGGGTGGGGGAAGGTTGAATTAGCATATTCATCTCTCGCTAATGACACGCGCCGTTCCGCCGCCGAGTGGATGTCGTCACGGTCCGTCGCGCCCGCCCCTGGCGACTGCGCTCCGAACCAACGCTTCCTCCGAAAACACTCGTGCATTCAGGTCAACTCAACCCTCACCTAGGCTGGCACTAGACAGGGGCTCTGAGCTCTCGTCTTAAAACAGCCCCTATGATATTCCCAACCTGAAACTAACGAACCAACCCTTGCGTTTTTAACGTCATGCTTTCATTCGAGAAATAATAAATGTTTTGCGGTGTACAAAAAATAGTTTGCTTCTTAGAATATTTAAAGGTTATAAAACTATGTCACTTTAGTGTATCTAAATAATAACCATTATTTTGGAATAGTAAAATATTTTCTAAATGTATTCTTACAGTGACACTAAATAAAGATTTGTGGCACATATTTATATTCATATTCACATGCAAACGTTGGTGGAATTGTTTGTCATTAAATTTGAAATTGTAGATAAAATATTTAATTTTTTTAAATAGTCCAGAAAAATGTTATTAAAAAATCTAGAGAGTCATTAAATTCTCGCAAGTTACGTGTAAACATCTAACCACAGTAACAAGCCAATTCATGTGTTCTCAATTTGCAAAATAAGCTTATAATACGAAACTCGAGTAACATATTTTTTTTATGTACAACTCTTTTAACTAATGCTTAACGTGATAGTTAAAATCAAATTTTGAGTTTAAGGAAAAACGGTTCAAATATTTCCTGGTGTACGCCCATCGACGTAATAGCTGTCTCCATACCTAGTCACGCCTATTAGTGGGACGACTAACAAATTTTATGTAGAAATTATTAATGAATTCATTCACTCCACACTCAATTGAGGCCGCTCGTAAATTTACCAACAGTTCATCCTTATGTAGTTCTTAAACCCATGACAGAGTCATAATTGTGACTTTGGTTAAACAAAACTAAAAAAAGGGTACCGCGGCTGCGACTCTGACTAGCAGGGTGGGGCAGACAGGACGCATCTCGGGCTATGCCCCGTAAACAAGTCAGAGGAACCACCTGGAAATGCGATTAGAGAGCAGTCTGTAGAACATACGATAGAAGGGAAAAGTAATGAAAATACCAGCTGTTAACCAAAAGGTGAAATTTGTTTAACTGTTGCACAAGTATATAAAGTTATGACCATATTCACAGTAATGCTTATTTCAGAAATTACATTTTTGGTGCACCAACCTACCAGCACCAATCATAAAAACACTAGCATTATTTACAAATGCTTGAATTACATGCCAAAATTCAAAAGATAGTTGTTTAAAAAATTAATTACACTTACTATTAATATATGTATCATAGCAAAAAAAAGCAGCATGAGAAAATGGTTACATTACTTAAAACTATGTCTACAATAGTTAAATAATATGCAGCATGAGAAAATGGTTACATTACTTAAAACTATTTCTACAATAGTTAAATAAATTTCGGATACAATAAAGTATAACAACAATGTGACTGCATCCTTGGCACACCGATTTTTAGCAATACTAGAGTATTCGGTCACAAAGTTCTGAGTTTTCCTTATCGGCACAACACAGGCTAAACAATTTCAATAAATTCTTTAGCCATCATAGAAGAAAATTGATGAGTTCAGTTCCAATAATAACAAGGTGTTAGCAGCATTCAATATTGCGTTGGCTAATTTCAAACTGATAGTTGTACGAGCAAATGAAAAGTCATTGGTGGAAACATTCACGTTATACACCCGAATATGCAGCGATTAACTTACATATATCTCCACAAAATGTCTTTACGAATAATCACAAAAATGTGTCCCTAAATATTTTATAAATATCTTCAAGTTATACATGAGACCTGGCTGGAACTGTCCTGGAATAGAAGCCATCTAAATTCCGCCAGACTGTCAATTAAACTACCCAAATGGCCTCTTGGGGGCGCTGTAAGTGCATAGTTAATGAGGTCGAGCTATAGGGTGAAACGCTGCCACAGCTGCAGGCCACTCGTAGCTTGCTGACATGCAGGTAGTCGTGTATCAGTAATCGAAAGGGCAATGCTGCGTGCTGTTTTGGTTAGTACAGCACCGTCCATGATTGTTCCGGACAGCACTTATCGAGAAAAGCATGTATGCAGCAGCATAACTAGCGAACCATTTGCGTGATGCCAAATTTTTTTGACGTGACAACGTCTAATAAATCGATGAACGCCGGCTGCACGAACGAAAACGTGTCCCGTAACGCACATTATCCCGTTACGCTGTGTCCTGTTACGCTCATTGTACGCTTGCGCCGCATCTATCTCTCTTCCACTCGATTGGAACAACCATCGATTTGACTTTTTCGAGGCACATTAAACTTGAAACACTCCCATTCGTTTCCTACTTTTCCTATCATCGTCCTATCCTTAACAGAATAACACAGATTGGAAGAAGTTAAATAGCAAACATGTATAAAAGTTATAGTTAAAATAATCTGTTCGTTAAAGTAATAAACATATTTGAATTAATGAATGCAAATAAAAGTAAATTTATCAATTAAATTGTAGATTTCATTTCACTCCTTCTTTGTATCCATACAAAATACTATAGTGATAATTCAATAAAAATTATTCAATTTTATTCATAAAAGTATGCAATCATTTCTTCAATGTTTTGTTATGACGTTGTCACGTTAAACTTTAGTCCGTAAACTGACTTTACAGACAACCAATTTATTTAATAGTTAAACCGAAATGTTTATTTGAATCAGCCACTCTCCCTTTACCAGCCCGGGTACCTTCGAGTGTTAACTTCTCTCGAAACTCTTGCTTGCAGTTCGCTGATGTCGGCCAGGTGTAAGGCCCCTTGCTTCAAGTCCCCAGGTTCCACGCAGTTGATCGGCTCAAGGTGGTGAAGCGAAGTGTTGGTGCGTGCAGCACCGAAGCCTGCTGTGGCGGACCAGAGCAGGAGGGCACGATAATTTCGGTACACGAGTCCAATGAGCGTGCCAAACTAACGACGTTACAACATTTCAGAGAGATAATAGCTCGTTAGGCAAACAAGCAATTATTCTACCAGTAAAAGAAAGGCTGTAGAATAAGATTCAAAATAAGTGAAACAAATAAAATTTTAAGAACATGCTTAGGCGTATGTCATGCCTCATATTAAACGGTTTTACTAATATACTTAAATGCATTAATTCATGCCAGTTCCTGTATTTACTGAATGCATAAAATCGTGTGGTATAAAACTTTCGATTATCACATTCGTAAGTATATAATTCATTAAATAAATAAAAAATAAGGTTCCCCCCAAAACCATGAAATAACTTAGGTGTTGATGGTTATGTGCAAAACATAATTTCTACTTATCTACTATTTAAAAACTATAAATTATGTGTTTGAGGCCGTAGGCAACATACGAGCGGTCAAGTTAACTCTGTAAATAACAAGAGTCCATGCTGTCAGTACATGTTAGGACTAACATAAATATATATGCCTTTAAGTTAATTAAAACCATTAAATATGAACTATTTTAGCATGCTGACATTATTAATTAGTTAAAAATAATTTTCAATAAAACAAAATATTAAAAAAAAAATTTACGATAGTACTCCTTTAAATCTATCTCTCTGGGGAAGCAAACTGAGCAAGACGCAGACAGCGCCAGGCCGAAAAGTTCCAGATTGGTACCCCTGTAAAAACGAAAACACAGATGATATTAAAACTATGTATTTATTATTTTATCGGCAATATTAAATTTTGGTAATTTTTTCTGTATTATTCTATTTTGGTACAATATGTAAATCTTATATTATAACATACTCTGTGTTGCTACTAGCGTCCCTTTCACACGTCATTCCTAAGACCCCTATAAGAATTATTGACGTGAACTAGCGTGTTTTATATTTTTAAATTTATTACACGAAACCAATTTGAGCGAGTTTGTCAGTGCTCGCCAGTGATTTGGGAACATTTAACCTCGGTAACGAGCATATTCATGTGTTATCATGTTGTTCGTGTTGAAAATAAACTTGTAATACGAAAAAGTGGACACGAAAGTTAAAGTAGACTTCTTTAAAAAAATTTCAAGCATGATAAATAAAATAAAAAAATATAATATTCGCTTTTTAATAACCAAAATATTGAATGCAATTACACACCTACTTTCTGCGCCTGCCGCTATGATACGCTGCCCGAATTACCGACGTTGTTCCCACCAATAAACGCAGATAGCCGCTAGGGATAAGCGATATTGATATTTTTCAATAAGAGTCGCGGCAGTTGTGTTTCCATTTGAATAACTGGTTATTTAGATGGTTAACGTTGTCAGTTATTGGGCATGAATCTCTGTTTTTAATGATTCACTATTCCAATTGCAAAGAACGACTAAAAAAAAAAAGTCGCCAAACATATGGCATAATTTTAATACTGGCATTGTAATTTTCCTTACGTCATTAGCTTCCCTAATTAGGAAGGCGGGATTCCCAAGACAGCGAATTAAAACACATATTAAATCTAAATTTTACAATGAACCACCCTATGTTTCAAAGCTTTCACCAATAATTATAACATACATAATTTCCCTTTATTTTTTTAAAAAGAATAAAGAGCCCTGTACTAATACTGTGCACTATTTTTTAACACTTACATCTAAAAACTCAGCAGTCATAGTTAAAAATGTTCAAATTAGTAGATAAATGTTTTCTTGGTAAATCCTGACATTTAGAATCAAGTCCTAATTTATATTTAGGGCTTCTTAAAAATGCGAGCAGATTAATTCAAATAAATATTCCAAACTTGGTTTTAGCAAAAGCTTTTAGTTTTCATTTTGTAAGTGCCTTTTAATCGTATTATTTTGGGTATAAACTCAATTTGAGGAAAAATAAGACATAATCAGTTTTATTCAACTTATCAATAATTTTGAATAAAAATTATTATATAAAAAGTTTTGATTTTATTTAGTAAATGAATTTTTAAATTTCTTTTTAATTAGGTTTTGTTTAATCTTTTTCAACTACAATTCTAATTGTATTTGTATAAACATAACATACAGATGTTTTAAATAAAATATATTAATTATATCTTTAGCGTATTTTAAATTTTGTGAACTGTTTGTCTACATAATTTCAAAGTTTGTTCAAAAAACTAAAGTATATTATTTGAACATTAAATATAGCAAAATGATCTTACAAAATTTCTAAACTGATGAAACAAAAGAAGACATAGGTACTTATTTGTTAAATTAATTATTCAAAACCCAATGAAACACATATTTTTATCACAAAAATTATTCAAAATATTATTAAAAATATATATATTATGTTACGATAGTGACGTTTTTCATTCTTTATTTTTAATTTAAACTATGGTATAATTTGTTTGTGAAAAAATGGCTTATGTAAAATTCCAAGCATCCATTTAAAAATAAAAGTTATTAAAATAATTTCATTTTAACTACGTGCTTTAGAACATTAAAAATAGTTCATTAAGTATCCTATGTTTAATCGTTTAACCTGCACGCTTCGTGTGTTAAAATAAAAACAATATTCCTTAACTAAGTCTTGTAAAATAAAAGGTTTATATCTCACAAAATTTTTTATAACAATTCGGGTTTAGTTATTGGTTTAGTTGACGATAAATATTTTGGATCTATTTTTAATATTATAATTTATAAATCCTTAATAACGCTAACGTGAATGAAATAAATATATTTTATTTAACAAAATATTTCATAAACATAATTTTCTCGTTTGTTATTGATGTTTACGTCCATTTGAAATGTTCGTTTGAAATTATTTCCATAAATAATTCCCTGGGCAAATATCTTCGAGGTAAAATGAATTTATATTTTCGCGCCTGCGGGGAAAACTTGACTTCAGTGGTGCTGCAGCCCGGCTGGGGAAAGTTTGGCGCGGAAGTTGGCCGGAAGGGGCGGGGCTGCTCCAAACAGGAAGGGGCAGGGACGCGCGGCGAAACCTCCGGAAGCATTCCGGTGAGTTTTAATTGGTTCCGGCGCAGTTTGAGCGCGGCGCCTCGCGCGTGGGGCAGCCAATGCGAGGCCCGGGTCACGAGGCCCACACACACTGCAAAGGTTGGCTCTACTGCTTCCACGCAGCTGATTCTCTCTCCACAAACAACCCTCCCCCAACCGTCTGCCACAGAGAAGAACCGTTTATTTTTCGCTAAAAGCTTCCCAGACCAAATGTGACTTAAAAACTTTGTTTTGCGTAGTCCATGTTTCGTGATTGATTGATTGGTAGGGACAGGAAAAATTCGCGGTTTCGATGACCTTCAAGATAGACTGCACAGTCCTCAGTATACTCGGGTAAATACCGCCTTTTCTTTGGCTGCTGACTGGTGAGTCGTCTCAACTAGTTTGCTGGTGATAGGATACTTCTTTAATCGAGTGTTGTCCATTGGCCCAGAATCAACCAGATGAACAGTGAACCAATAACGAAAGCAGCTTAAAGGTATGTGTATTTGAATTTTAGCGTATCGCGAAATGAATCCGTGAATTTTTCCGGTCTCTATTAATCGGGTTGGTTTCAGGCACATTTCTACCGCCAGTACTCCATTAACAGCCGTTCCAGCGCGGAGGCAAACCGCAGTACATCGCCCGGCCAAAAAGGGCTATGGCTTCTCTTGCAGACGCCCGCAAAATTTCAAGGCGAAAATAACTAGTGCAGGCATGCCTTATTGCAGTCTAATGAGTGATCAGATGTCTATCACACAAAAAATCCATGCCGCTTCTAATGAGTAGCTACAATTATTTCGCGGGTTCATTTCAATCTAAGCTAGACTCGACTGGCCTCCATACACGCGTCGATAACAAAGTCACAGCCTTTGAAGTGTCACACGCGATTGGGTGATCACCTAAGTCCTTGTTTGTAGCTGGCTCAGGGATGTCGAGAGCACTGCAGTCCGATCACAAATGAGATGACAATTCATATGTACTTCAAGTATTTTTTGCTACTAAATGAAACTGTGTAATATAGTGTACATAATTTAGTTTATATTATGTGTTCATTGTCTGCTGTTGCTTTTCGCTTTTGTTCCTGTACGGACGTTTATTTATTTATTTTTTAATTGGCTCCTAGTGTTTCAGAGCGTGACAGGCAAACACGTGAACCAATGGAGTAGTATATGAATGTATATACTGGCGCTGGTTCCAGTTTGAAGAGTAAGAAGCTGACCGACCTCTGACGTCACGTCGGCCATCTTTGTGACAAATTTTCTCTTAATTAAAAAAAAAAAACCTAAATTCCTCAAATTTACAACAATTTCGCTATTTCTAAGGAAATATTTCCATTTTAAAGAAAAATTTTCCAATTTATTTTCCAAAAAAAGCCACAGGCTTAAAATGTCTCCATTAAGGCTTAAATTCTACATTAACAGGCCTCCAATAAGCTTCTGGTGAGGATCTTTGACCTTGACCTTGACATCGACAGCCAAAATGGTACTTTTTGTTACGGCCACCATATTTAAAAATCATATTTTAACAATATCATATAAAAATATTTTAAAAATTTTATTAATATAATATTTATAAAAAATTTCGTCATTTTTAAATGTATCTGTCATCTTGAAAATCCAAATTTTTAATACTTGAAATTCGGAAAAATTATATAATTAATAAAATACAATTTAAATAAATTTTTAATTAAAAATTAATTTACAGAACCGGAAAGGAAATTTGATTAAAAATGGCGGCGGATCCTTCCTACATCGAAGCCACTAGCAGTACGACCTCCCACCACTAATTCAAAGGCAGATATTGCGTCAACCAAGGTGACGTCATGACCGCCATCTTGTTTTCATCTCCTGGAGATCACTGCAGACATATAGTTTTCGTATGCTAGAGGCCACAGCGGCCATATTAGTTTAATTTTTTACCCGCTAGAGTTTAAGAATCGTATATTTCCAGGACGCCCACCATCTTTATATTTGGTCTCCATCTTGAAAATCAATAATTATTTAGCTATAAATTCAGGAAAATTACCACAAATCACCAAAAATTTACTTGTTAAAATAATGAGTGATTAGTTCACCTAGGTTGGATCCTTTATCAATACAAAAAAATATAATTTCATTAAAATTACCAAAAGAAAAAGAAGGTTCGAAAAAAACATAAGATTGTTACAAATAAATACATATGACATAATTTATACTCTACATCATGAAAAAATTTTAAATATAGCAATATAATAAACATTATATCTGCAATGGCTTTAACAGACTGATTCGCAGCTCCAATCGGCTTTCTGAAAACAGAGACCGGCCAGATAATTTAGTGATATACATCGTCTTCCTCTTCCTGACAGAGTTTCTCGAAACCATATTTAACCGACTGCTTTACATCTTCAGAAGTGTAAATTGCAGCAGCCGATTTCTTGAAAGCGCATTTCTCCTCCAGGTCCTCGAAGAGATACGATTCACCATAAGTGCAGTCCCACCACAATTTATATTTGAAAGGTCCATACGTTGCTACTTCATTAATAAGCTGATTGATAATGTTCTGCTTGATATCTTCAAGGAAAGAACAAATGTCTTTCAACTCAATAAAAATGTGTAGATAATTGTAGTCTTTCACAATTTCACGAAATGCAGATTTCGCCAAGTGGAATCCATTATCACTCATCTAAATATTTTGTTGGTTTTCTTCATTTGCTCCTAATTATTCCTGGCAATATTTTGTTGGTTTCTCCAAGTTCTTGTGGACTTCATGACGACGCTACTGTTGGTTTTCTTCGTATGCTACTGGTTATTCCTGTCGAGACTACTGCTGATGTTCTTAGAGTGCTTCAGGTTATTTCAAAGAAAACAATCTCTGCATAAAACATATTTTACTTAATAAGGCATGCAATTTTCTTCGGAGTTACAACTATTAGTGCATTTCGGTTACCAAATCGACTCTTACAATAATTTTATAATGTGGAATTCAATTAATCTTTATTCAGTCAAATAATTAGCCTTACGACAGATGAGAATCACTATCATGCAAGACAAATTTCCTTCTCCTTTGTGTCTAGCGAAACCCTCCTTGTCTTGCGATCCTAGTGAGCATCTCGCATCCCACATGAAAGAGTCAATGTTTGGACAAAATGTCAAAAGAAGAGATTCATTAGTTAGATGATTTCTATGACCTAAGAGTAGAGACCAGAAAAAATCGCGGGTTCATTTCGCAATAGGCTAAAATTCAAATACATATAACTTTAAGCTGCTTTTGTTATTGGCTCACTGTTCGGCCGGTAGACTCTGGGCCAATGGAAAACACTCAACCAAAGAAGTATGGTATCACAGGCAGACCAGTTGAGACGATTCACAAGTCAGCAACCAATGAACAGCCGTTATTTTCCTAAGTATACTGTGGACTGTGTAGTCTATCCTGGAGGTCATCGAAAACGCGAATTTTTCCAGTTCCTACCTAAGAGAAACATTGACATGCGAGACGAATTTCCTTCTCCTTAATGTCTAGCGAAACGCTTCTTCTCCAGAGATCGTGAGTAAGCATACGACATCCCAAATTTAAAACTAATAATACATAGCATATCGCCATGCAACATGTGGCGCCGCTGTTGTTGAAAAGCAGAACTACTTGGCCATGAGTATTTCAATATGTCAAATTAACTCTCGCTGATTAAATATTAAAACATCTATTTAAGTAAATGTTCCAATTTAAAACTCTTAGTTTGAATCTGGTATAAGTCGCAGAAGCTAACATGGATCCTGGTTCGTTACCTGTAGCTGTATCAAAAGTACAACACTGTAGTTACTGCAGCAAGGAATTTACTTTGAAAAAATTGCTAAATGTCATGATTTAGCTACGTGCTTGCATGCAATTAACCAACCATGAAATAATTCAACAGAAAACTTAATTAATTTATGCACATTTAAAAAAAATCAAATGAATAAATTATAATGTAATCTTAATATTAACAAATATTAGAGCCAGATTTATAAATTTATATTAGAAAAAAAATTTAATATAATTATTTTGAGGAAGATCTGTCAGTCAAATAGCTAAATAATATTCTTTCAATTAGACTCTTTACAGATAACCAATTTAATATTTATATAGGTTTTATAATAATTTATTACGATATGAAGTGCCAAATAAACAGCTAAAAATAATACCCATAAATAATTTTAGTTTACAAAGTGAATAATCAACAGACAAAGCGGCACCCTATATGTGACTAATAATTAGGCATGTATGTGTGTGTATGCATATATAAATATATATGTTGCAAGCAAACTTCGTCACAATGTTTGAAAACGTTTATCAAATTAGTTGTCCAGAATGATAAAATGCGCTGACGACTATGCTTATTTATTAGCTTTTTTCCACTGAAAAGTATGTCAAATGTGATATATCGTCTAAAAATTAGTTTTGTTGTGTTGATTTAATTTTGCTTCTAATGGTACTCTAGCTTTTACATATTCCTCCCGGCTTATAAATGCGCAAACGTATACAAAAAACCCAACACACAATGTCTTTTTAACATAGCTTTAGAACGATATTAAAAAAACCTAATTCGTGCTGTGTTGCATTGCATAACAACTTTTATAATATATATTATAAATAATTTCCAGCTTGCCACGATAAAACTTGACTTTTGTTAGTAATGTAAACAGCGGAAAGATGAAAGCAATGTTTTTTTTTCTTCTTAAACAAGCCAAATTTACTTTAAAACTTGCAGAGTATAAGTAATTTGTTTCATAAGTTTAAAATTAAAAAATACACGTGTTACATAATATTAAACATTTAAATTTAAGTGTACATAAAAAGCATGAAAACTTCTATAAAAGTTTCAACACTCGATACAGTTATTTTTAGTGGCAAATTTTCCCATAATAGTCTATGGTCACTATATTTTCTGAACAAAAAATAAGATTTATTTTCAAAATTTATTTTCTGTATTTTTAGTGGATTACCATCAAAATAATACCATTAATAAATGACAGTAAGAAAGAGTTTAAAATCGGGTACACAATATTTTGAACTGGTTTATTTCATGAAGAATGTAGAAGCCTGTGACAAAAGAATTAGTTGAAAATTTAATTAAAGCATTGAGAGTAATAGTTTTAATATAACTACCTAACTCCTTCCGAAATAGTACTCCATTTAAATAATTTTAAATTATATAACGAATTTCAAATATTTCTATGTAAAGCAATGTAGACAATTTAATATCGTGTTTATCTAAGGTTTTAGTAAAAAAATAGTTTTTTTTTTGGTGGCAATAATTAATTTAAAAAAAAATTAAACTCATCATAAATTGTAGTAGTGATAATGTATGCCAGTTTTATATAAAAATGTACCACCTTTCAAATTCATTAGTTATTGTCGGTAAAAACACGTTATTCTTAATTTAAAATTCATTTTATTCCATATTTCACATTTTCTGCTTTATTTAACTAGCCTTATGCATAGCGTAAATAAAATGATACTTACCTTTTTAACAATTTAAAAAAAATTAAGCATTTAAGTATAAAATAATTAATTTTGGAGAGAATTTTTATTCTAGATACGTTAATATGTTAAACTTATTGAATCAACCTCAAAACGTTTCATATTATAAAATTTAAAAACAAATAAAGTTTGACTTCATTTTGAATTTGAAATAAATATGTTGTATATTTGACACTTCCCAAATTTGTGTATTGGGTTGTATCCGTTGTCCATATAAGGACATTATTATCTCGTATTTTTATGGTTAATGAGTCAGATAAAAAAAAAAAAAACTTTTTAAGGCAAATATTTATTTATAATTTACTTTAATACATATATATATAAACATACACTTTTTCAGCGAACTACATAAAGTTTTAACTTTATGGTGTGTATGGTTATTATGCATTTACAATTAACTTAACGCTTGTTCGTCTCCAAAAACAAAATCCTTCACCATTTTTAACACATTAAGATAGTAGCATTTTTTAAAAAATTAAAAATATAAACAATTTAATATTGGCCGTTTGTGTCTGTACATTATTTATGTAACAAAATTTATTCTAAACTTTTAATTTTGAAGATGCGATCTTTGTAAATAACAATACTGTTTCCACTACCTCGTCGCACCTTTCAGGTTAAACATCCAGGTAATATTAAACAGGATTTTAAGTATTGTTTCTTATTATTTATATCTTTATTCTCCCCTGCCGCTTATTTTCCTTCGGAAAAACGTTTTTATAAAAAAAACAAATTAATTTTCTTTAAAACTTTGGAAAATAATGAAAGTATGCTGAAACAGCTGTTTGGTTATTTATGATTTGTAAATATTGTTCCTTAATTTTAATTGACTTTGGAGATAATATTTTTTGAAACTACTTACACAATGGTGTTCATTTTTCAACCCATTGAGGTGGGATTTAAAAATACATAAAATAAGTTAGTTTTATTGTTTGTACGCTAAGTATTTATAACTAACATCTTTATTTCACCTTTAATAGCTTCGGAGTTATGACTCATTATTAATCCCCGATTTACCTCTTTTGAGATATATTTTAGTAAAAAAGTTATTTTAAGTTTATTTTAATTATATAATCGTTTATGTTTTTCCTAATAAGAATGGCAAATATAAATATATTAAAGAATATAATTATTCTCAACAGAATGATAATTTTTAAAGACGTATAGTAATAGACTAAGAATAGAAAGATAACTTTATATCTGTGGTCTACAATAAAGAGATACTACTAAAAATTGTAAAGTGGAACAAAAATATTTTTTTTTATTAATTGGTAATTTTTTTAACCATTGGTACTTTTTAATGTTTCAAGTACAGTTAGTATTAAAACAGTGATGCAATATAACTACTGAATTTCACTTATTCGAAGATGAAATTCCCAATAAAAATCGGAATATTTTTTAACGGTATCAGCTTTGAAATTTATTCCTTTATTATTTGTCTTTTTCTCACAGATGTTTGAAGAACTGTATTCATAATTTCTTTTTGTGAACTTTGTCCCTCAGCAGGAGAATTTTCTCTTCACTCTTGTTAATTAAGTAAAATGTTACGTTTCGTGAAACCATTGGACCAGAAATGTTCTTTCGTGAATTAATTTGCAATTCAAAACAAGAAGTTTAAATTAGTTGGAATGCCACTTGGTTCACGCGAGTAGGAACAAAGGCTTTTTACAGCCTCACGCAAAGAAAAAAAAATGTTGCGCCTTGCACGCTCGTTAAGCTTTGTTTTGTCCAGCTCATTCTAGGTTAAATGGCAGGTAGGAGTTTAAACCTGTAGTAAAGACACACTAATTAACGTCCCATTTTAATTCATAATAAACACGAAGACACCATTAAATAATCAGGCTTTCAGTACGCTATGAAGGGGAATCAACGAAAAGCAATTTTTAATAAAAACAGTTAATCCCTGTGGATTTAAAGCTGTATAAAAAGTATGAAATATTTTATTGTACTATTACACCTTCATAATGCATAAACAAGATCAGCACAGAATAGCTATGGCCGAGGAAAAAAAATTGCCTTACAAAGCTAATAGTAAAAAAATGTTGATTTTACCAAGGATATGCTTAAATCAAGGGAAAAGTTCACAATACCTTAAAAACACGTATGACGCAAAGACTGAATGGTGAGACGTACAAAGAAAATAAATGCACAAAACCTTTAGATTATGAAAAGGGTTGAAATAATCAAAATAGTAACCCTATAATTCGCAATATTACAGCACATATAATAGATTTGAATACATATGAAAAAATAAAGCACCATGCAGCATACATGCACCGTTATCAGGCATAATTTGCTAGTGATGCACCGATAAGGCTTTACCGATTACCGAAACGATACAGATAACCAACATAAACATCGGCCGATACCGATACAAACCGATTACCGAATATTTTATCACATTTTCATTTTCCAACAGCTAAATTAAACAAATAATAATATATCAAGCAATACTAAGAATTAAAATATCTTCACAGGCTTATATTACTTATTTTTATTCTTAAAAGTAAATATATCATGTGAAACACGCAGTTGACATTTAGTAGTCATAATTCAACACTGGCAAATTTGAATTAAAAAAAAAAAAGCTTTCTTAAGTTCTCAGGCAACATCCTGTTGCGCTTCTCTTGGAGAATGTTTCCAGCTGATGAAAACAATCTCTCTGAGCACACAGATCCAAGGGGTATTATAAGATTTTTCAGTGCTGCCTTCTTCAGATGTGGGTAATTTACATCTTTTAACCAGAATTCAATCGGGTCTGTCCCTAGGTCGAATGTTGGCTGCTTCATGTAACTGTCCAGTTCTTCAATTACATTACCTGTAAATAATAAAATTACAAAATGACAAATATTTGGTTTAGAAATTAAATAATATTTGTTGACTGTAGCACAGTGTATGTGGTACATACCCCTAGTTGAAGCTGTTGTAGCAGCTATAGACTTATCAACCATTTTCTGGAACATCTGCCAAATTCCCTTCTGTGTAGCAGAAGGACCAGGTGAAGAAATGGCACATCTAGAAGTGCCAATTGACTCAGAAGTCTGATCACATTTTTGCAGTGTCATGCTATCATTAAAACTATTTTTCACTGTTTCAATGCTGTCAGGATTTTGGAAACGGATGGTGTTTATAACGAGGATCAAGCATCGTAGCTACTAGGAAAATCTCAGTCTTTTCCAATTCACTAAGAGGTGAGCCGAGTGAATGTTTCAAATCGGTTGCAAAAGATTTAGTGGCACCTTTACGGCTTTAACCTCCATTATCTTCATTTCCAGCATGTGATTTAGGCTGTTGACTAGTGGTATAGCATATGCTACAGATGCTTTTTCACTGCTGACTGTCTTGGTCACATCTTCAAAGTATGTACCTAAGAAGATCTACTAATTGCTCGGCAAGCAACCAATTTTCAGCTGTAATCTGAAACCTAAACTTCGAGCAATTTTGGAGAACAACCGTGATGGAAAGACGCTGTTCTGAATAAGTACGTGCTGAGGTTCGTTTACCTTTTTCTGTGCATCGACAAGAATTTTTTGGCTGCTGTTGAATGACTGAAATGCCCTACAATGCTCCTGAATGCCGCAAGCATTTCACGAACTGGACGTTGATTCAGCAGCCCATCTTTGAGTACAAGCTGAACACTGTGAGCTAAGCATGGAATATTAGGCAGTTTGAGGTGATCTCTTACGGCACATTTCATATTAGATGCATTATCAGTAACAACTGCACATACTTTATTGCCTATCTCCCAGTCTTCAAATATGTGCAAGAGATTGTCTGCAATGTTTACTGCAGTGTGCAAATCACCATCAAAAGGTAAAACTTCAAGGCAGAAATGTACCTTCTGAGACAGCTCTGCTCCATGGGCTGTGACACTAATGAAATAATTCATCTGAGACGAAGCCTCACTTCAGGGGCGTAGGGAAGGGGGGGGGGATCATAGGGATCCATCCCCCCCCCCACCCCGAAATGTGTGGCAGGTTTTTTTTACCTGAGTTGAATTTGTAATTTTTTTGTATCTTAAAAGAAAGATTGTAATAATTCAATTGCCACACATTATTGTTACTGAGCCATTGTAACCATTGAAGGTATTCAATTAGTTTCATCTTTCTCCGATAGATGGCAAACAATGCCAAAAGATACAGAACATGTAGGGAATTAAAATCCGCGTGAAAGTATTTAAGCATTAACAATGGCATTTTTACGAACTGATGTTTGCCACACTGTTTGTTGTTGATGATGATGATGATACTGTATTTTTTTGACACTGGCGTTTTATTTATATTTTATTAAAGCTTATTGTGTCGGTGATCTTATTTTGTGATGAAAAAATGAGTAATCTAAAAAGAAAACATTCACAAGCATTTGAAGCTATTGTACCCCTTTCTCGGGGTACTGTTTTACTAGAAAGTTTATATTATAGTTTTCCTTTAGTATAGTTTATATTGAGTATTGGTGTTATCCGTACGGCGGTATTTTTGAAATGTTGGTAACGTTTTTCAGCGCTAGTGTCGCCTGGGAGCACCTGGTAACAGTTAGTTTGAATATCATTAAATAATTGTATTTATTAGCTATAGTTATAATGTAGTTATATATTTGCATTTGTATAAAAGTATTTTAATTATTAATGCGACATAGCAAAGTTGGACAAATTGTGATCGGGGAAAAATGAAACAATTCACGAGCACGGCGCGCATGCGCGCGAGGGAGACAGACTTTTTCCCCTCCCTTAGTTGAAGGAGTAGAGGGGAAGTGAGGCGATCAGCTGTTGAGAGTACGACGGGTCGGCGCGTTGGAGGCGGTTCGCGCCAGCGGCCTCGCTAAAAATTACTTTTGCGAGCGTTGGGCCGGCTTGGGCAGCAAAATAACTCGTTGATATGTGTGTGCAAGAGTAGCGGTAAAGCTTGTGAAAATGATAGCCGCTGTACTATCGCGGCGGAACGAGGCTCCTTGCGGCTGGTATAGCCGTCAGCACCGACTGGCCTGAGGACCAGTGGGGTTTAGCGAGGATTCGCTAACCATACGGAGACGTCGAGCCGATACGTGAGTGACTTCCCATATGATTCCCCTTGTGCCACGGAGTTATGCTGCAAGAGATTGGTGGCAGAAATAATTACATCAAGCCTGAGAGTGTCATTTTACATCGGAGGTCTGTTTTCCCCCAGTTACATGTAACAACTTTAGGATATGGACACGTGAAGTAAATAATTGAAACTTTAGATAAAATTCAAATGGTACAGACTCGCGTTGAACGTTTTAAGGGTACCTGTCCCCCGAACACTAAAGCACGTCGCGTAACCAGGAAGACGGTTACTATGTCGAACTTGGATTATTTGAGATTTTAAATAAGTATAAGGTGTGCTTGTAACTGATGTTAATATTAGGGTATTTTTATATTTCCTTATCATGTGCTGGGTATGAATATATATATATATAGTTTATAGCATCGGGCCCGATTTAATTAATAGGTACCGGCGAATGCTTATATTCCTTTAATGCTTGTAATAGTTCGATGTCAGACGTTCAGAATAATAAATATTGTTTTGTCGTACTTGCCGCAAAAGTTGTGCTTTCTCAAGCAAATTCCTTTCTTTTGTTGTTTAAATTAAGCCCTGGTATTTTTTATACCCGTGTTGAATACCGAGAAGTTTGGGTGAACGGTGTGCCGTTACTTATTTCGCTGATATGTCGGATGGCGATACACTATACCAGGTAATTTCCGGCAATTTTACGCGGTTCACGACGCTCCCTTGGGGCTGGCGGGGGCGTCACTACTCATAATACAAAGAAAACTATCAGTGATTATTTTAAAAGTGAACAACATGTGGATAGTGATGCTTCTCAAAGCACCTCTTCACCTGCTTCATTATTGGACTCTCAGTTACAACATCATAATTTACCAGCACAAGACCAGCCGCAAGTACCTACCACCGAACCTGATTGTATCAACGTAAATAGTAATACATCCGTTGATACTTGTGATGATGTTTTAAATAATCAATTTGATGTTGGTTTGTATGTAAATAACAAAAGACTTGATGATACTCTGAAATACAACATAGTAAAGACGCCATGGACTCCACCAGAGAATTATAAATTTCCAGCTGGTAACAGAAATTTAAAATTTCAAAGGCATTGGCTAAGTGAGTTTACCTGGTTAGCCTACTCAGAACACTTAAAAGGAGCACTTTGCCGAGTTTGTTGTGTGTTTGGAAGTGAACAAGTGGGTAAGGGAGAACATCAGCCTGTAGGGGCTTTAGTAGGTCAAGCATTTACTCGTTGGAAAAATGCAAAAAGTGACTTTAGACAGCATGAATCCACATCATACCACAAGAGATGCCATGTTTTTGCAGATAATTTTGTTTCTGTATTTGAAAGGAAGCGGGATGATATAATTCTAGAACTCGATTCGGCAAAAAAACTTAAAATTCAGGAAAATAAACAAAAACTTATGCCTATCATTAAAACAGTTATATTTTGTGGTAGGCAGGAGATTGCGTTACGTGGCCATCATGACTCTGGGCCATTGTTGACTGAATCGTTAGAAAATGATGGTAATTTTCGCAGCCTTTTAAGATTTCGCTTAGAAAGTGGAGATGAAATCCTAAGAAAACACATTGACACCTGTTCAGGTAATTCTTCATATATAAGCCCTGATATTCAGAACCAGATTATTGATGCCTGTGAGGAACTTATTTCACACAAAATAGTAAGCAGAGTTAATGCTTCAGAGTGCTTTAGTATTTTAGCTGACGAAACAGCTGATATAAGGGGAATTGAACAGTTATCGCTTTGTGTCAGGTATGTTAACAATACAGATTGTGGCTTTATAATTAGAGAAGACTTTTTTGAAATTTGTGCCAGTATATGACCTTCGTGGGTCAGCTCTTGCATCGACGATACTTACAACTCTGAAAAATAGTGGTATCAATTTAGATAATTTGTGTGGCCAAGGATATGATGGCGCAGCAAGTATGAGTGGACGATTACAGGGTTGCCAGTCAGCTATTCGCCAGTCATACCCAGCAGCTGTGTATGTTCATTGTGCAAGCCATTCTCTTAATTCAGCTTTGACTCATGCTTGTAGCCTACCAGAAATTAGAAACTGCATAGGGACAGTAAAATAAGTAGTTACATTTTTTAGAAGTTCACCCAGAAGACAAAATGTTCTAAGAAATTGTATACTGCAAAAAGACCCTAGTATGCAGAGAACAAGACTTTTGAAACTTTGTGAAACTCGATGGGTTGAGCACCAAGAGTCATTGTTTTTGTTTCATGAACTTTACGAGTATATATGTGAAGCACTGTTAGAGCTTCAAAATATCAGTCATGCAGACACTTCTACAAAGGCATTCAACTTTCATTGTGCTTTACAGCAGAGCAAATTTATCATTTCACTTGAGATATGTTGCGAAATATTTGGCTTCACAGTCAATTTGTCAAATATTTTACAAGGTAAGAAGTGCGACATTTCCGCATGTGTTAAGTATGCAGAATCGCTAAAATTAGAAATCCAAGGTCTGCGCAGTAACGCCACCACTAAATTCAATAATATTTATTCCGCTGCAGTAAAACGGGCGCAAGACAATGATTTTGAAATCACTATACCGAGGAAATGTGGAAAACAAGTTCAGCGTTCTAATTATGCTACAAGCAATGCAGAAGAATATTACAGGCAGTCAATTTACATACCTTTCCTAGACTATTTTATTAATCAAATTGATCAAAGGTTCTTGCTTCACAAAAATGTTTTGTGCTCATTAGAATTTCTTCTGCCAAGGAAATGTGTTCACCTTTCAGACATTTACATTCGAAGCAACATTCAAACTCTACTTGAGCAGTATCCTCAAGACATATCTCAAACGGTGGCTGTTAGTGAAGTCCAGATGTGGCGACGAAAGTGGCTACAAGAAGAGAACACTGTTAAGTTGCAGAGTGATTTTATTGAATCATTGAATATGTGTGAAAGTAATTTCTTCCTATTCACTCACAAAATGCTAAAATTTTCGGCTACTTTGCCAGTGTCCACAGCATCAAGTGAGAGGTCATTTTCTACACTCCGTAGACTTAAATCATATCTGCGCAACAGTATGTCAGAAAACCGCTTGAATGGATTAGCATTGCTTACAGTTCACCGAGATACAGAAGTTGATCCTGAAAGTGTTTTGGACATATTTGCAAGAAAAAATCGCCGTATACTATTCTGCTGAAAAATTAGAAGTGACTTAAAAAACAGATCTGTGTACAAAATTTAGAGTGCAGCTTAAGTTTGTACTAAATTGCAAAAATTGTACCAATCACAAATGTACTTTATATCATAACACAGTTATTAATGATGTTGCTTATGTTTTTACATACATGTAATTGTAAGTTTTAATGGTTTTTTCAGCCAAATACATGTCTGGAGGCATAGAGAAGTGGGGGAAAGGGAGGAGTGGCAAAGTAATTTTTGTGACTTCTGAAAAAAAAAAAAATATTCTCGGAGCATAATATATTGTTTGAATGTGCATACAGTACATATTTTGTGTTCAAAAGAAGGCCAGATTTTCTGGAGTTATTGTTACCTTAGTTATACTAATGGTTTTGTAATTTTTTTGTGAACTTTTTAAATTATAGGTAACAGCCTGCATCTGTTCCCGTTCCTCATCCTCTAGACTTAAGGAAATTTGAATGTTTTGTGATGCCTGAAGAGGACATGTAACTGAATTGGTTTTATTTATTTTGGAAAAGTTAATTTGTGTTATTTTAATATTCAAAATAAATATTATTTACAGCAGTACAATATTCAATATTATATTATGAAAACTGCTAAAATAGCACCATTTTTCACGTAAAAATCCAAATTTTCCCGGGGAAGGGCCCCCGGACCCCCCACTTCATAAAGGGGGGTGGGTGAATAGCCAAATGTTTAATCCCCCCCCCCCCAAAATAAAATCCTGGCTACGCCCCTGCCTCACTTGTCCAAAAATCTGTTGTGACAGTAACATTGTCAAGATTAGAAAGTCTCTTTCTAACTTTATTTTTCACTTTCTCATACATTTTTGGAATTACTGTATCGGCCATGTGTTTCCTTGAAGGAATGTTGTATCTCGGAACTGCTTTAGACATGGGACGCCTAAAACCATCATTATTCACAATGTCATATGGTTGCATGTCTACACATATCATTTCAGCAATCAATGTGGTAAATTCCTGAACTCGTGGATCATTGGAATTGTACAGTAATTTCTTTTCGACTACGTCTTGCAGTGTTGGTTGAAGTAGACTTACTTTAACTTTCTTCTGAGAAGGGCCAGCAACCGAATGTTCCCTCTCAGTAGAACACGCCTGGCTTGTACTTTCTGCAAATGCAAATTGCTGAGGATGCCGTGTCTTAACATGATGCAACATGTTGGTGGTTGTGTAGCTTGATCGGCAAGAACCACCACGTGATATTACAGCACCACAATATAAACATATTGCTTTACTATCGTCTTCTTGGCTGTAGTAAAATGTTTCCACACTTCACTTCTCTTTTCCCGCGTCGCCATTGTTTAAAACAGTCTCGTTTTCAGAAATACGCATTCGCAATAATAAACATTTATTTTTAAAAACACAACACCTTCGTAATACTTCCATAGATTATATGATGTCAACAAAGACGCCAATAACAGGAAAGTTAGCCAACACTGAAGTTCGCAAACATTTCGTGCTAAAGCAACCGCTCTCTCCTTTCGGACGTTTTCATTATTTCTCACTATGATCGCTAGCGCTGCTAAACCTGATCGTAATCGTAACCACTTTAATGCTGTCTTATTCTAAAGTTGGCAGTACAACTTTTATCTGTATGCAGGTATCTATGGTTCTTAGTTGCGTGTTTACAAAATAAATAGCGGTGGGAATTAATACTAAATTAAAATAGTGAGTGTGCGCCTAATTTTTTTTATTTAAAATCTGGCGTAAGATATGCGGCGAAATATGTCTACGAAATCTGACGAGAAAATAAAGTATGCGTAAAATACAACTTACATCGGTATCGGTATTTAAATAATCGGTGATAACGATTAATCGGTAAAATGTAATTATCGGCGATTATCGTTAATCGATATCGGAATCGGTGCATCACTTATAATTTCCACAGCTCTAAGTTTAATCATAGTCAAAATATTAAATTACGTGACTTTATTTGACTGCTGTTGCACTGCATTGAAGACTGGGCAAGCAGAGCATGCCAGGAAAACCCAGGTTGCATAGACCAATACCGTTCATGAGCTTACTCTAAAAATTCTAGGCGTGAAAAGTTACTTCATGAAAAATACAACACAATGAAACATTGATTTCAGTTAGAACATTATCCGCCGTACCGTTAAAAATGTGGCAATACAGCTAAATACGCCGATCTCATGGAAGGAATCACGTCTGCCTTCTTCAAAACAGTAGCCAAACGAGATGCAGAAACCTTGCTTAAAATTTGGTTTAACAGCCTGACGTTTAGATTCAGTATAATAACTTAAGTACCATAAGCTATCGCGTCACCTTTTGTAACACAGTCCACGCTAGAGCTGGATATCGGGCACATACGCTAAGGGACCCTCCTAAGGGCGACGCTCAATGCTGTTTATAGCGCAATGTCGTCTCTAAGCGCTCTAAGGAGGCTGCCCACCCGGGCACATAAACGGTATGCAGAGCTTCATAAAAAACCACGCTAAATGAAAATTGCTTTATTTATCCAAGTGTTGTCTGTTTACTAAAAGAACTTAATGATTCACTGAGGGTAGATGGGTGGTTCTATTTCGTATTTAGTTTCTAAACTGTATTTTTAGGATAGTAAAAAGGGCTAAAAATGCACAATGGACATAAAATACGTTGGAAATATTCTTGAAAGCACCCAAGGGCCTATTATATATGTTTATCGCTAAAATTTCGTAGTTCTGTGCACGACAAGAAGACTGCGCGCCGTTTCTTAGCTTCACTCTTAGAGGCGACACCGCGCTAGAAGCACTTGATTTAATACATTTTTATGGACAAAAACATTCCAGTTTTGCACCGTTTATCATAGGAAAAAAATTCATGAATGCAAAATAAGATTAAAACTAAAACATAAACCCACACAGTACGAGCATAAATCAGCTAGTGCCAAACAGATAAATTAACCCAACGATGAACCTAAATGATAATGAGTTCAACTGATTTACATTAGCTGATTTTGGCTTGTTTTCTGTGGGTTTATGGTTTCACTTTTATTTCTTGATTTGCATTCGTAAATTTTTTTTTACCCATGACCAACAGTCCCAAAATTCAATGGCGTTTGTCAATGGAACTGCATTAAAATAAAACTCCCCATTGCACGAATCATTTAAAGAACGCCAGATGCGCTGATCATGCCACCTCACTAGGCGGGACCTACTGGCTCCTGCATGAAGCATGGCGTTGAATAAGCGTGGCTCCTGACTCCCCGGTTGCCGGCTGAGCTACGAGCATGGCCCCCACAAGGGCGGGGCTGGGTGGACCACTGGGCTTTATCCCAGTGTGTGAAATAAATATAAATACTCGCTGTGCTTATTTTTTAATAAAATAATTTTATAAATAAAGCTTTGATTGGACTTATAAAATAGTAATCATAATTTTACCCTGTATTTTCAGATTAAATAACATTTTAAAGAGTGTAGGTAATAAATAACGATGCAATTATAATTTAGCACGTGAATGTAAAATTGTGCTGGGTGGGGGGGGGGGGGGGAGCCGTCTCCGATGATCTTGGGTCCAGGGCCCGTGATCGAATGTGGAGGCCATGGCTACGAGCCGAAGACTCGTAGTCACGGCTGCCCGCCTGTAGACAGCGCTCCAGGCGGAAGAGGAGTAACTAGAATTGACGGAGGATGAGCGAAAAGCGGGTAAGGCTGGGTTCACAACTAAAAGAAAAAAAAACACGAGCGAGTGCACAGCTGTCCATGCTCACGACTGTGCACTCTACCTGTGAGAAGTCGGTTCACAACTGAAACCTTAAGTGTTAATTTCACTGAATGAGATTTCGCGATGTATCTGACATATGTTGGCTGTGTTAGTTAGTAACTATATTAACTTCTCACCAGTAATTTATGTGCATAATTTTTCAACAATTAAATAAATAATGGTTTAAATAACATTTTTAGTTTACCATTGTAACCACGACACATTTTTTTCTTATTCACAGGTTTTGCTAATGACTCATAAGTAATAGCATTACATTATTTTTAAAGCAGGAATTACACCTGAGAATTGTAATATCTCCAAAATTTCTTGCCACCATATGATTGATAAATAGAAACAGTTCTCTAGTCCGGCCGAAATAGCTTCCTACTCTACTCTCATTGGTTTTTTATGAACACTAACTATAATATTAAATTTTAACAGACACTTAAGCCAGTAAAATAGTGGCAGAATGATACAAAGACCATTAGTACTACATTTGAGAACTCTCAAATTCGTAATGAATTACGTAACATAGATTGAAGTGACCATAAATCGTTACTAGTTCGTTTGAGTATAATTCAAGATGATTGTCATTAAAGTTTTCATTAAACAATTATTTTTAATTTCTTTGGACACTTGATTTAATTAAATCGTACTTATGAGACCAGGTTCATATCTAAGCTAAATTTAATATTCCATTACGGCGGCAATCAAAAGTGACTCACGATATGTTATGGATGAATGGTAAAGAACTCTTACTGAATTATTTCATTAACTGATTTCAAATTAAAATCCTACCTTGTGTAGTTGTTTTTACAGCATTTATTCGTTATTAAAAATCGCAATACTGCAAGTGTATATAGGTACATTGTTTTTCTAAAAAGCTTTAAAGGCATTACGATTATTATAAATATAAAAAAAATCCTCTTAATAATGAATGCAAATAAGCCTTTTCCTACTGTGTGAGTCATAAAATAACTATTTGATAAAATAAAGTACTTTTCTATAGACGACTGAATGTATAACGGTAACAGTTTTATGGTTTTAAAATGACAATGTCACGTCATAAAGAATTATAGTTACACACATCACTATTTAAAGAAGCTTTAGAGAATAAGACATTTGACATATTTCCCTACATCATTCACAATCAAACGTATGTAAAAATGTTTCTTATGAGGTCTGAATAAAGTTATTTCACACGTCGCAGACAATATGTACATTTAAAAATAGCAAACACATAACCAGCAATCAGAAGCAAATTTTTTACAATCCACGTTTTAACGCATATTTAATACATACCAAAAAGATCAAATACTTTGCATTGTAAACCATTTTAAAGATTTTGTTTAAAATTCTATCAATTTTAAATAAATGGACTTTTAAAATATATTTTAATTTTTCCTTCGTCATAAAATTTTTATCCTACATGGGTTACGCAACAGCGTCAAATTTTATTAGTATGTTTATAAAAATTGTTAGACATTTTTATTTTTAACACTGATAATTTGTTGATATTATTGTTGTAAATAGTTATTACGATTCTTACAAACAAAAAGGAAGGTTTTTTGTTCTAAAAATTTATGAAGGTGACATGTAGCAGCAAAGTAACGGAAATATCCCAGTACCTCCCACTACTGTATACTTCTGATCGCTATTTATTGTTTTAGATTGATATGCTTCCCATATATCCCGCACTAGGATTTCTTAAGTTAACCAAACATTTTGAGCCGAACAGCTTTACATGGAATATTTTAGCCTGTCATTTTTTAATGGGAATGGGCTTGGTAGAGAACATGTAAATTATTAAATTTTAGTATTATTTTTCAGTTTGTACTAATTATAGCCTGGTTTAATTTTGCGTGTTCATTTTGAGTATTTATTTCGTTACTTCTCTTGCATATTCATTTCGCATATTCATATAAAACCAAACTCAACTGTTCTGTACACAATGAAGCAAATACCTCTGTGTCAGTCTCTATTATATGGCTAACTGGTTTGCACACGATTCAGTTATGCTAATGTTTCCATTTTATTTCTTGCTGGTGGTCATCAAAAAGCATATTGAAATATTTTTTATATTACTGTGGTGTAGTTTTTAAAGCTTACAACTATCTAGGTTAATTTTTTTTATGCAGATGTTACCTAGCAATTTCCTTTATATTACCACGAAATATTTACTAGAAGTATCTTAATACAGTTTATCTAATATGGTTTTATTTAATTTTATGTGGATTAAAATTACTTTGGGATATTAATATTTAAAAATCATTTTATTAACTGTTTTTAACATTATAATAAAAAAATTATTATTTGATGTCTTATGATGCAATCCACTTTAAATATCAAACGGTATCTTCTTATAAAGTAAAATCGTTCAGATGTATTAGCTAAAAGATAATAAACTTCAGTCTCAAGGAAAACACTCAAGAACGGTCCAACAAATCATAGTGAGAGTAGTACTTATTGGTCGGTTCTGGCACTGGAGTCAGAGTGTGGATGTGGGTGGGGTCAATGACCGACCGTCCTGACGTCACTGCGGTCATTATGATTGACCTTGACATTGACCTTCAAAATATTCCAAATATTGACAAAAACTACTCAGATTTGACCAAAATGTGTCAAAAATTCGCCAACAAATGACCAAATTTCCAGATTTTTAAGTGAAAATATATAACAAAAATCCAAAATTTGAAATTCCCCTTCTTTTTTTTTTTTAAGAAATTTTTTCGGTTTTTCCCGCATGTATTCGAAATTCGTAAACCTCAAAAGACTTTTGAAAGAACTGAAATTCCTTAAAGTGGATTAGACTCCTAAAAGCAAGCCACCCTAAGCCAACGAGGTCATGACCTTAATTAAGCATGACCGTAAACTTGAAATTCTTTAATTTTTGACCAAAAAATGTCGAAAAAATTCACAAAAATATTATAAAAATGTTTTTACTTTAAACGTTGCATTTACCGTTACGCCCGATATCTTGAATTCTAAATGATGGTAATTTCGTTATGGCCACAATCTTGAAAATCCGTAATTATTATCCAATTTTAAACAAAAATATTTACAAATTTATAAAATAAAAAAATTAAATAAATTATTTAAAAAACGAACTTACGTCATTGATATAGGATAAACTTTGGTCGTCAAATTGATTAGGGTAAAATAAAACTGTAACGGATTCTTCCTCCCCGGAAGCCGCCGGCATACTGAGCTCCCACAACTAATGCCAAAGCAGATATTACGTCAATCGACATGTCATGATCAACATCTTGTTTTCGTTGACTAGAGGTGGCCATCTTGTATACGACTTATTGTTTTCCGTCTGCTAGATGGCACTGCCGCCATATTAGTTTAATGTTTACCTGCTACAATGCAGGAATAATTTATTGCCAGGGCGACAGCCATTTTGTCAGCCGCTTGGCCATCATTATGGAATTTTGTAAATCATAAGGTAGAAAATCGGAAAAAATTTTCAAAAATCTTTAAAAAATTTACTTGTTAAAATAATAATTGAATCGATCGATATCCGTCTTGGGTTAAATGTTGCTTGAAGCAACAAACTATAAAACATATATAAAATTTTTAAAAAATGGGTGCATGTACTTATGTAAGCGCGTGAGAAGTTATACTTCTTTGGCATCATTAAAAATTGTTTTTAATTGCATGCAAAAATAATTACAATAAAATAATTAAAGGGCTGTGAAAAGAATGTCAATACAGTCAATAAAGTTCAGTTTAAATTTGAAAAATTAAAAAAATAAAATTTAGATAATAATAAATATATATAACATAATTTGTGCTAAATATTATCATATTCTTAATTTGAAATATTTATTATTGATTATTTAATATTTAAAATATTTAATAATAAATTCATAAAATTAATAATTCAAAAAATTAATAATAATTCAAAAAAATAATTTAAATTTATTCAATTTTTAATTATTTATTATTATCTTAGTTTAATATTCACTTTTCATTTTTATCAAAAAATTTCATTAGATTGTTTATTTATTTTTAAAATATTTATTATTTGTTCAATTTAATAATAAATATTAAATTTAATATTTAAATTTGATGTTCGATTTTAATTTATATCACAAGTTTTTTAATAAATTTTTATTAAATGTATTTATTTATATTGTAAATATTAAATAAACAATAATAAATATTTAACATTAATAATTTAATAATATTTAGTATTAATTATATTGAATAATAATATTTAAATTTATATCAATAAATATTACATACGGATAGTTATCCTCAATTATATTGGAGCACTTGAAAAATTATATAAGCACAATTTGTTTTACTAATATTTACGAATAGTAAATAATTTTAATCAAAATATTCATTTTAAATAACTACTGAATATAATTTATTAGCACATATATAATTCGCACTTCTATAAAAGTAAAACACGTGTTGTGAATATAGAAAATAGAAACCCGTGGATAAACATTATAAATATGAAAACAGTGATCAGAGGCGACGAGCGTGCTAACATGCGCGGCTAATAGAGGTTCTATTTATATTTTGTTGGTAGCTTTTTATCGAGACTTAATGAGCGGTTTAGCGGGCAGCTTCAACCTGTTAATTTTGTGTTACAGTGATGCGAACGCATCTTAAAATTTCACTCTCATCATTTTTTCATAACGCGCCTAAAGAAGTATAACTTCAAAAAAAGTAAAAAAAATAAAAATATCTACCACCGAATTTTGAACCACGGCCCTTCAGCATATTAACCACGCAGTATAACCACTGCTCTGACAGAAATTTACGAGGAAAATGTGTATAATATTTTATGTAATGCCAAAATAATGTGTTTTTTTAAACCTTGGAATTAAACTCTTTACTATGACTATTTTAATTTACCAAAATAAATTCCATGGTAATTTCATTATCATAATGTTTCCTTTGGCACACCAATACTTTTGGTATGTCCCCTAATGTGGGTTTATGTTCATACACGTGGGTCCGCCATCTTCCTATGAAAATTTTGTTACATGGTACGTGCGCAGCTTCAACCTGTTAATTTTGTGTTACAGTGATGCGCGCGCATTTTAAATTTTCACTCTCATCATTTTTTCATAACGCGCCTAAAGAAGTATAACTTCAAAAGTACGAATAAAAAATTATTACAGAAATACTGCAAGTACAAAAAGAACATTAAAACCATTTCTCGTTGTCCACAGTCTTCTTAGAGCACGAAGTAAGTCCTCTTCTGCATATCTTGGAAATTAATTTCAGGGCATCTCCTCATGACATTTAACTTACCACATACAGCACACAGTACAGAGTTCACAGTTTCATTGGAAGACTGTGATATATTTTAAGATGCCCCACACTGAATATTTAAACAAACTTCTTGCTACAAAAGTTATATTTTGCACCTGATAAATACGCAACCAGTCCATCACATTTCCTGATGTGTATTTTTCATCTGCCCATAATCTGTAAACTTGTTACAACACCTTTTACACTGATATTTAATGCGTTCAGAGTTATTATTACAATTGTGTATTGCATAATCATTAATTTTCAAGTTTTTGATGCTATTAACAGTACGTACAGTCAAGTGATGGAACACCTTTAATTGCTGCTTCGTTAATCGATGTCACTGGCACTGTTGAAAGCCATTGGGCTGCTGCTGAAGTCACTGCAGGAATTAAAATTTCCTGAACCGGTGGAACATTAGGTGAACCTCTTGACGTCATTGACAACAGGATTTCTGGAGCTCTCAACAACTTTGCCATCGAGGTCTGCGCTGTTGATGATACAACTTCTATCGAGGATGTCGTTCAAGATGGTAAAGACGTCATAAAGAAGTGTCGATTAAGAGACCATTGCACCAAACAATTCAAACACGACTATGTGCACTGCAGTATTCTACGTTAATTTTTGTATCTGAGTTTCGTATTACATGTGTATTTTTCATCATAAGAACACATGAATTTGCTCGGTGCCATGGTTAGCTGTTCCATATATTTGGCTAGCACTCAAAGATTTGCGCACGGTTTTTTTCCCCCATCACTTCGCCTTATTTGATCGTTATGTAATTGTGTATAATGATTTCACTACATTAGGATTGTTAAAAAATAATTTAATGCCACATTTCAGTTGGATAATTTGCTGTCATTTTTTTATTTTTGTTTTCTTTTAATGTCTCGTCTGCATGTTCTTTTACAAAAAGCCTCAGCCCCATTGTTCCAGATGGGTCCATTTGCTCCTTATAAAAGGACCGTGATGGCAGAGTGCTGACATTAGTCGCCTTATACCGTGACGACCATATTTATAATCCCAATAGTGTTGCTCCTAAGTATTTGGAGTGGGTAATCTCAGGGTACTTCCTTTATCCACATTAATTAATACTGTCGAGGTTCCACTCTCATATCCTCATACCCCAATTTAATTGTTAAGCATTAATTTATTGTTACAATTCTATGAATTTGGCACTGTATATACAGCATCAAGTTATTTTTTTCTTACGTCGTTCGTATCTGGGATATTATTTTCAGTATCTTTCATGTTTGAAAGTCATTTTTCTTAGTTTTATGTTGGTATCTTCTGATATTTCTGTTTCTAGAAAAATAATGCCTTCTAGATTATAATTGATGGTTTTCAGTATTTAATTTATGTTTAATTGGTCACATATGTGTAGGACTTTGTAAATCAGCGAACAGATTACTGCTTTTTTTGTAAGCTGGTGGAACACATTTAAGTAACTGTCAGCGGAAGTACAATATTAGTTTAGTTTTGTGATGAGCACAATCTGGTGTTGAAATTTCGAAATTCAAAACAGCCACATTTCAAACAATCAGATATCTCCACAAGACTAACACTCTAAGCTTCAAAAAATTATATTTTGTTGTATAATTTTATGGACCTATTATTGGCTGATGAATCGGGATAAGGTTCTAAAAATTGGAACTGGAACTTCAGGCAGCCAATTATAGGTATAATAAAAGGTACAATTTATTTGCAATTTGTTTGGGGAAAGTTAAATGAGCACGAATGTGATGATGGGAATGAATAAAAATGGAAGGGGCAGATAGATTTTAAAATGTTTCACACTTGATTTGAATTTCATAAATTTTAGATGCAAAAAAATTGCAGAGACTTACCATTTAAAGATTCTTCCACCACTCTCTGCTGCCTCTGAACGCGAGTCGAGCTGGATTGAGAGCAACCAGACGATACTAAACCACACACTTCAAGGCGTGATATGAACTAGATATTCAAAACAAGAGACGAAAATTAAGTTTCTTAATGCTCATCATAGTTGACTAACACAAACGAGGTGCTAAATATAAATTAATACTTTCTATATAAAAACATTAAGAGAGTCTTTCAGTACTCGCCAGAGATTTTCAATATCTAACATAGGTAACGAGCTGATTCATGTGTTCTCATGATGCAAATACACTTACAATGCGAAACTCGGACAAAAAGTTTAACTTTGAATTATTCTTGTAAATTCGTGATAAATATACGAAAATATTTTTTCGACAAAATTTATTGACGGGAATCACGCATATTTTCCGCACCCGCCGATAGAATTCGTGCCGGAGCATCTACGGTGACTATCAAATCATTCTATTTAAAGAGCGATATTTTTAATAATAAAATTAAACGGCTCCAATTTAAAGCAATAAAATTAGGGAAAATTATATACCCCGTATTTTGACCTGATATTCTACTAGGCATTTTATCATAATACTGCCCATATTGTTTAAATTCATTTAACTGTTGTCACTATAAATTTTCCTTTTGGCTTTGTGAATTTTTATTCGCGCCATTCGCACCATTCGCAAAAGCTGGCAGCACCGTTGTTCCGTTCCATGCTACTTCCGTTTCATTCAAATAATACCCCTACCAAATGCTGTGTATCAAGTGATGAGATGCTACACATTAATAAAGCGTAGCGAATTTGTTCTTGTACACAGGTTTTTACTAACATATTTTAACTACGAGGTTATAAGGCGCCTAAGGCGCCCTTTGAAAAACGATGAACATAAAAAAAATTAATATACACGAAATTTTTATAACAATTAAATTTTTTTAATAATTTGTTAATTCAAATTATTTCTGATAAGTAGTATGTAAATGGGCATACTGGGACACGGGTCCGGGGCGTGGATTGAGATTGTCGGTCCGCCATATCTGAATGTGATGTCACGGCGGCCATCTTGGTTGACCGTGACTTTGACCTTTGACCTTGACCTTGAAATTTGACCCTCAAAAATTGCCAAAAGTTGCCAAAATTGGGCAAAATTTGCCCAAAACTCCTCAAAATTCGCCAAAAGTTTCATTTTTGTGGGAAAACATTCCGCCAAAAAATCTCAAAAAATTCCACAATTCAAATATTAGGATTTAGAAAATCCTCAAAAGTCGTTTTGCCCTAGAAAGAACCCAAATTCCTAAAAACAGCTTAAGAATCCATGTCTACAGCCTCCGATAAGCCATTTCTATGAATAAGTATACCATGACCACCATCTTGGATTATGTCGTCACCGTTGCAATTTCCGTTACGTCCACCATCTTTAAAATCTTTATTTATTATCCGATTTTAATAAAAAAAAATAAAATTTTTAACTAATTTCAATTTAAAAAATTTTAATAAAAAATTTAAAAATTGTACTTTTACATACTGGAGCTACGAGTCCTCGGCTCGAAACCGGTGAGGGCAAAAAATAAAATAAAAATGGCGACTGATCCTTCCTCCAAGAAAGCCGCTGGCATACTGACCCCCGCCACTTATGTCATAGTATATATCGTCACCTAGTATGACGTCATGTCCGCTATAATGAAAATCCGTAATTTTAATGTTAGAAAATCGGGAAAAAAATTAAAAATTTATAAAAATTAATCAAACGAATTGATAAATAAAAATTTAATGAAATATTACTTAAATACCACTGTTGCACTTATCGTTACGGTAGCCATATTGGATTATATAAATGCTGCATGTTTCGTTATGCCCGCCATCTTGGTTGAGTACGATGTCATCGTTACACTTTACGATTGGACAGCCATATTGGATCCTATTAATGCTGCATGTTTCGTTACGTCCGCCAACTTGAAAATCCACAATTTTAATGCTAGAAATTCGGGAAAAAATCTAAAATTCATAAAAAAATTCATTTATTAAAGTAATTATTGATTCGAAACATGGTTCGATCCCTGACCGATACAAATAATCTTAATTTTTATGTAAAAATACCTCAAATATGACAGGTTCGAAAATAAAACACCACAAGTTCTTTTACAAAATAAATTTTATTACTTAATTTCTATTTTACTACAGGATCACCTGCGAAGGTTAGCAATCTTACAAACATTTATGTCCGCATAGGAGTGAAATGACTAATTCTTAGCTCCAATCGGTTTATACTAGACAGAGTCCAACCAGAACCTTTACTGACATAGTCCTCCTAATCTTGACAGAGTTTCTGGATACCGTGTTTAACAGTTTGCTTCACATCGTTAGAACTGTAAATTACTGCAGCCGATGTCTTGAATGCACACTTCTTCACTTTGTAATAGAACAGATATGGCTTTCCATATATACAGTCCAACCACAAGTTATATTCAAAGGTCCGTTTGTTCCTACGTCATCAGTAAGCTGATTGATTATGTTCTGTCTGATATCATCAAGAAAATTACAAATGTCTTTCGACTCACTAAACGTATTTAGATAATAGTAGTCTTTCAATGTTCCACGAAATGCAGACTGTGCCAACTAGAAGCCATTATCATTCACCTGTAGAGCACCGAACACAGTCATAGGTTTAGTTCCATTTCCAGATGCCATAGTAATCGGTTGCTGCACATCGGTTTTTTGGCTTTTTGCTTGTACGCTCACGAGTCACCAATCGAAAGCGAGGAGTCGAAATGTCTGCAGGTAGATCAGCAGTAGGCACACAGACTTAACCTTTACATTTTTTCGCATGATGTCGCAAACTGTCAATTCGAGTAAACCATTTAAGGCACTCATCACAGCGAAACTTCATGCGAGAAGGATTCTTCTTGCATTTACTACGCTCATGTATTCGTGCATCATGGGAAAATGCGAACGACGTATCAGAGTAGCTGCAAGGATACCGTGGTGATGAAGTCGAGCCTTTCAGACCTGATCCAGATACTGGCGTTGCAACAGAAGTACCATTTCCAGGCATACTCTTATGAACATCAATACATCGTTGTTGTATAGAAACCTTTACTTTCTGCCGCACAGCAGCGCCTTTACATGTCTTCAAGTGCGTTTCCATATTATCTTTTCTGGAAAACTGCTTATGACATTTCTCACAACCAAACATGTTGCGAGGTGTATTATTAGCACATTCTCTCTTCTCGTGTCGACGAGCATTGCTGCTGTTTGAGAAGATCTTGTCGCAGTAACGGCACCGATGATCGTTGTTTGTTGTCGAATCACCATCCTTTAAAGTCACTATCGAGGGCGAAACAGCGTTCGGCGAGGTTTCCTGTACAGCCAGCACTACCGATATTAAAGTCTCTTCTGCTGGTGGTATCTCGACTGTTGAAGTCTCCTCCAGTGTTGACGTCGACGTTTGCCAACGGGATCTGCTCCACCATCGTAGTCGCTGACGTCATGGTTCCCGTAGTCGATGGTACAACCTCCATCTAGTTCGACGTTACAGACGGTAAAGATGCCATCGAGGTCTCAAGAACAGCTAATTTACACGACTTATGCACCAGAAGAAACAAACTAGGTGATCCTTACACCGCCGACGTCAGTAACAAACTGAGCGACCTGCTGTCTAGGACTGGCTTATAAACATGCAATATGGAATAATACGCTAGTCAAATCAAGAACCATTTACAATAATACTAGAGTCAAAACAACATTTAAAAAAGAGGATCCTATGATCGAAAAAAATTAGATGAGTTATGGTATGTTCTCGTCTCATTAATTCGATCTCTCCAATATACACTAGTCTCCAAGAACTACAATTCGCGTCATCAGATCCATCTACATTTGGCTACTATGCTTCAATTAGCCATCAGATTCAAGTGCTCCAACAGCTCCAAAGCTCCAACACCTAATGTACTCAATGTACGCGCAATACGTGCAATTTACACGCAATAAATGTAATGAACATGCAGTACACACAGGAACGGGAAATGAAGAAATAATACACACAGTAAACGGAACGAATACGCAATGTACGCAATGTACGCGCAATACACGCAATTTACGCGCAATAAAAGTAATGAACACACAGTACACACAGGAAACGAAATGAAGAAATAGTTCACACAGGAAAACGGAATGTACACACAGTACACACAGGAAACGGAACGAACACACAGGGAACGGAATGATCACACACACAGTAGCGGAAACACAGGCTTAGTTGGAAATCAGAATACAATAAATAAAACATACTTTTTTGAAACTATAAATAAATCATTTATTTTTCAATAGTACACACGTGAGAGTTAAACAAATGATTATTG
The DNA here is from genome assembly GCF_032445375.1 of Bacillus rossius redtenbacheri. NCBI lineage: Eukaryota > Metazoa > Arthropoda > Insecta > Phasmatodea > Bacillidae > Bacillus > Bacillus rossius. Next base: position 15,350,525 of record NW_026962010.1, read on the forward strand.
TATGTAGCCAGCCTTCCGCAATTCTTTAAGTATGGACGGTACTTCATCGATATGCGAGTAGTTTCCTCTACGAACAGATGCCACCAACAGTCTTAGCCGGTCAACCAATATGTTTGGATCTTTCATGATGTGTGTGTAATCACTTCTGCCACCACCTTCCTTGCACGTTTATAATAAATATTATGATCTCTGGTGTCTTCCGTTTTAACACCAACCTCAGGGTAACTGTCATCATCAAGCCAATGATCATCACAAACTTGATCAGATTTATTTTATATATCTCGACGTTTCCATCGTTTTGATCTCAGGACACCATCACAGTCTTCGATCTTGCCTGCTTTAGGTGCTTCAGCACAGTCTTCGATCACGTCGCCAGCTTCAGAGTCATTGTAGCAATCACCATAGAAGGCATCGTCTTCACCCAGATTACCGTAAGAACACGATATCGTTGATGTCAAAGTGTTTTCATCTTCTTCATGTCTCCTTTTTAGGAGTCCATCATTTTTAAAAAGTATGGAGGATCTACTGAATATAGGCTTGTATGTATTCTCACTTTTCACGGTGTTTAAACTTCTATTAGTTTCAGTCTTCCCGAAGCCATCAGCATCCTTCAATTTATGTTCTTCGTCACGATCGGGTGAGCTAATGCCATCACGCTCAGGACAAGGAAAATTATTGACGTAACGCAGATCACTCTTCTTTAGTCTAGTGGATCCATCGATGTCCTCTATGCCGTAAATAGGCTTCGCTTTACATGTTCTACCATGTCATTTTAAGCTGTAAATTAGTTTTAACAACCTGCTACACCGATTACAGCTTAACATTTTGCGTAGTGGGTTTTTAACACAATCATTCTTCTCATTACGTCTAGCATTCCTTCTCATGATAATATCCTTGCTACAGTATCTACAGCGGCTGCCTTTCAATTCACCTGCAGATAACAAACCATGATCCCTGGTAGCTTCTGTGACTATTGTTACATGCAAAACTAAGAGTTTTAAATTGTAACCATTACTTAAATAGATATTTTTAATTATTTCGTCAGCGAGAGTTAATTTATCTCATGCAAAGGTACTTGTTGCAAGTAATTCTGCTTTTCAACAACAGATGACGCCACGTGTTGCTTGCAGGTAAATAATATGTAGTTCTTTTATGCGGGATGCGGGATGCTCACTAACGATTGCAAAAGAAGGATGGCTTCGCTAGACTCCAAGGAGAAGGAAATTCGTCCTTCCTGTTAGTGCTTCTCAGTTTTCTCAGAGCATATTATTATTTGATTGAGTTATAATATTATTTTATTTCCGCCTGATAAAAATATTGCCAGTGTTGATTTAGTAGCAGAAAATCACTAATTAAATGTAATTTTGAATAAAATGACATCTCATTAAAAGTTAAATTCCTTCAAGGAGAGATCGGTTTCTCAGAAATAACCAGAATCACTTAGAGAAACCACAGGAATTATCGCAAGCATACGGAGAAAACCATCAAAATATTGACAAGAATAATCAGGAGCATACGGAGAAAACCAACATAATATTGACATGGATAATCGGGAGCACACGAAAAACACCGCCACACGTTCAGGAATAATCGTGAGCACACGGAGAAAACCGCCACACATTTTCTTTGATTTCATAATCTTACAACAAAAAAAAATTTTAATAAAATTTTTTAAAAAAAAAAAATCAAAATTTCCGGCTTCGACTAGAATTCTATCTTTGCTCAACAATGAAGAGTTCACAAGCTTACAGAATCTGTTTTTGTATTGGCTGACAGGCTAAGACTTCTACATGGTTCGCTTTGTGCAGGAAACTATTCGAACATCAAAGAAATATCCTTCATAATTAAAAAACTGAGGGAAGCTGGCTACATAAAATAATGGTTTCAATTAAATGCATGTGTATAAACTTGAAGAAAAATTAATATATTTTTCGAAATGGATATTATCATTTCTCGAAAGCTCATTTCTAAATAAAACTTATCACTTAAAGGTGTAAAAAATTACCACTGGCATCCAAAATGTATACTAATAAAGTCATTCAATTAACATGTCAATTTCGATAAAAAAAAAAGTAGTTGAAATCAGTTGGAGCATTTGGAGCATTTGGAGCTGTTGGTGCAATGGAGCTGTTGGAGCATTTGGAGCCTTTGGAGCATTTGGAGCTGTTGGAGCATTTGGCATTTGGAGCTGTTGGAGCATTTGGAGCCTTTGGTGCATTTGGAGCTGTTGGAGCTGTTGGAGCTGTTGGAGCATTTGGAGCATTTGGAGCGGTTGGAGCATTTGGAGCATTTGGAGCTGTTGGATCATTTGGAGCCTTTGGAGCATTTGGTGCTGTTGGAGCATTTGGCATTTGGTGCTGTTGGAGCATTTGGCATTTGGTGCTGTTGGAGCATTTAGAGCCTTTGGAGCATTTGGAGCTGTTGGAGCTGTTGGAGAATTTGGAGCTGTTGGAGCTGTTGGAGAATTTGAAGCTGTTGGATCTGTTGGAGCTAAGAAGTAGTCTATGCAGGGCTAAATGTTTATAAGATTGCTGGCTTTCGCAAGTGATCCTGTAGTAGAATAGAAATTATGTAATAAATATTATGTTTGAGAAAGAACTTACAGTGTTTTATTTTCGAACCTTACACTTTTCTGGTATTTAAATTAAATTTCTTTTATCTTCATCCAGAATCGTGCCAAGGGCCTTAGTCGACCTAATTAATCAGTATATTGTTTGCAAATTTATTTGATGAATTTTGAACTTTTTCCTGAATTTCTAGGTTAATTATTACGAATTTTCCAATATGTTGGTCTTGATGGCTTATAGGATGATGGTAGTAAAGGATTTAAAGTCTCTTTAAGAATTTTGAACATGGTTTATTGAAATTATTATTTTTTTACATAAAATTAAACGTTATTACATCGAACGAGTATCGAATCAAGGACAGGAGCGGATCGAATCAATATGTAGAATGATTGCCATTTTTTTTGGTGAATTTTAGAATTTTTCCTGAATTTATAACTAAATAATTACACAATTACAAGATGGCGGCCAAATGAAAAGATGATGGGTGTCACAGCAATAATAATAAATGATAACTACACTCTAGCGGGTAAGAATTAAACTAACATGGCGTCAGCGCACTCTAGCAGTTGATAACAAGATGGTGGCAATGACCACTAGCAGGTGGTAGCTCCTGGTAGCATGTACTGAACATAAAATGTCGGATCCATGATGGTCGACAAGGTCAAAGTCAAAGATCAAGGTCAAAGTCAAATTTCAAGGTCAACTTTCAAGGTCAAGGTCAAATTTCAAGTTTAAGGTCAAATTTGAATTTGAAGGTCAAATTTGAAGTTCAAAGTCAAATTTCAAGGTCAAGTTCAAAGTTCAAGGTCAAGGTCAAAGTTCAAGGTCAAGGTAAAAGTTCAAGGTCAAGGTCAAATTGCAAGATCAAGGTCAAATTTCAAGGTCAAGGTCAAAGTTCAATGCCAACAGTTGAGGACAAAGGTATGGTGACCAGAAAATTAAACTAACATGGTATCAGCACACTCTAGCAGACGAAAACAAGATGGTGGTCTCCAGCGGATGAAGACAAGATGGTGGACATGTCGTCATACCAGCTGACGGTATATACCTGTTTATCTTGGTATTGGTGGTAGGTCAGTCTGTAGGTGGCTTCTGTGGAGGAAGGATCTGTTTTTTTTGCCCTCATCGGTTTCGAACCAAGGACGGGAATCGATATAATCAATCAGATAAGTCCACCTCTGCTCCTCCTTAAGAAAAATGGATTTCAAATCTTCGAATGCTGTCTGTTCGGTTATTTCCCATTTCCAAGCTCTATCCTTCTTCAACATGCTAAATAGTGGTAACGCCACCTGTGCGATTCGGTTATCATAGTTTCGATAGCATCCGATAGGTAAGATGCCCGAAGTTCGTCCCCTGACCTAATATCGTCCCCCATGGTTTCCGGACTAGTAAGAGCCGCATTTTAGCGGCAGTCGATGGAACTCGGAGAGAACAACGCACTAGACATCTAGTAAGGCGCGCAAGCGGGTCGCTTTCTGCGCTGTGTAGTAATTTAAGTTTGTATTTTATAGCAAAGAGAAAAACCTGTTAATTGTACTTTGTTTAAGGACATTTTCTATTGAAAGGTAAGTTATTTTTTCGCTTCAACATAGCAATGTATTACTTATAACCTCTATTTTCATATTCATGTGCCATTTCGTTCTGTTCGTGTTTGTGTTGGGAGAGACAGACGGCCATTTTGAAAGACTCGACCTGTCCAATTTACGTCCCCATGTACAGTGCCTAATTTCGTCCTGGGGACGAAATTCAGACCAGTGTTTCAAAGGCTGTTAAAAAATAAATCCAGTGCCATATATCACACAGACATATGTTCCAGCATAAGTTTTATAAATAATTATGAATTACACAAAAATTTAATGCGCTTTTGAAGAAATATTAATTTCGAACCTTTTTTTAAATGTTATTTAACAGCACAGAGCTGCCTTTGTTATATATAACAATATGAATTTCACTACAAGCTATAAGGTTTTTACATACATAATTATAATTTTGTCTTCTGTAATCACAGCAGCATTGTATTATTAAGGGGAAATTATCTCTTATATTAACGGTTGTTTATTTGCTCTTCACTGTATGTCCTTACACAGCTTGAATTGCGATTTGTGGCCTGTTTCATACATTTCAGATGGGGAAACGGAAAACATGGAATAAAGACTCTATGATCGCTGCAGTGAAAGCTGTAAAAGAGAAGACTATGGGCTATAAAACAGCATCTAAATTTTTTAATGTTCCAAGAGCGACGATGAAAGATTATGTCAAATCAGATCTGTCTGCTGATATGAGGAATGTGTACAAAAGAAAGTTGGAGACACCCAGTGCTACCAGAGGCAATAGAAAAATTGTTAGTCCAATACTGCTTGGAGATTGAAAACAACTACTATGGATTGACGGTCAGTGATCTAAGGAGAAAGGCTTATCAGTTGGCACTAAAGAATAATCTACCACATCCCTTTTAAAATGAGACAAAGAGCGCAGGGTTGAAATGGAAGATACTTTTCTTTAAAAGGAACCCATGCCATACAATAAGGCGACCTCAGAATTTATCAATCGCAAGAATCCAAGGTTTCAAAAAAGAAAACGTATACAATTTCTTCTGCATTTGAAAAAAGAGCTGGAAAAAATATATTTTGATGGAACAAGAATTTTTAATGTAGACGAGACAGGTATTTCCATCGTCCTGCACAAGGCAAGTAGAATTGTAACAGCAAAAGGAAAGAAGCAAGTGCATAAGTTTTCTTCAGCCGAACGAGAAGAGACAATAACTGCTGTGACATGCATGTCTGCTGCAGGGCAGTATGTTCTACAACTGCTTATATTCCCCCCCCCCCCAAAAAAAAACTGGCAAATTGAACTACTTGATGGAGCTTCTGCAAGGACGATTGGTGGGTGTAGTGAGTCGGGCTGGATCACTGCAGCCCTATTTTCAAAATGGTTTGACCATTTCATTTCAATTGTTAGGCCATCGAAGGAGAAACCAGTGGTACTTGTTCTCGACGGGCATTTTACCCACACACGGAACATAGACGTCATTGATAAGGCTCGTGAAAATTATGTCTCAATCATGTGTCTCCCTCCTTACTCGACAGATAAGTTGCAGCCACTCGATGTTGCATTCATGTTTCCCTTAAAGTCGTACTACGCCAAAGCCATTGAAAATTGGTTAGCCAACAACCCAAACAGGGTTGTGCGAAAGCTGCAGGTCGTGAAACTGTTTGCAGAGGGTTACGAACGTGCTGCAACCTTGCAAACCGCAGTAAATGGATTCAAGAAAACAGGAATCTTTCCGTTCAATCCAGAAATATTTACCGAGGACCAGTTTCCAACCCTAAACCCAGAAGTCGTAACTGAAAATAGGAGAGCAGAAGAAACTCCAGTACAACCAGTTGTCAGTCCAAAAGACTTGCGAGATGTGCCAATAATCCAGCTATCTACATCCAACCGACCTGGGACAGCAATTCTGGTGACAGGAACTCCACATAAGGGTAACGTACAAGAAGCTCAGCAAAAGAAACGAAATGCAAGAAAGACATCTCAACACAAGGAACCAAACAAATTGCGAAAGAGATTTGCTTTGGATCTTTCTTTATGTGATCCCTCATCTCAACAGGGTAAGCTTACATCAAAATCTTCAGTTGAAGTAGTACAGGCATCTACATCCACTCTCAAAGAGAAGACTAAGAAAACAGCAAAAGCAGCTAAACGATCAAAGAAGAAACAAGTTGTCTCTGACTCTTCAAGTTGTGATAGTGAATGTGTTTCACTTGTTTCAACTTATGACGAATACAGTGAGAACGATGTTAACTGTCCTTTTTGTTGCAAACATTTTTCTGCTGACCATCGTGGAGAGAAGTGGGTAAAATGTACAAAATGTTTTCAGTGGTGCCATGAACTTTGTACATCCCATTCTGAATAGGCAAAATTCATTTGTATCTTTTCCTGGACAGTTAAATGAAATCCTTTAATTATTTCTTGAAGTAAGTCAAAAATTGCACATTTTTATTCATTTTTACCACTTGTCTCGAATTTTCATGGATTTAGTTCTCTTTTTACAGATTTTAATATTTTGAATACTCAGTTAAAATATTACTTTTCTATTTTATACAAGTATACAATAACGTGTGTTGCTTTAATACATTTCTTAACAATGTTTTCTACTTTCCTTCCTTTTTTAAATGTTAAGCTACGACATTTTGCAAATTATTGTAAAATAGATCACTTGTATTTCAATTCCAATGTTTGGTTTGCAAGTTATATTGATGGCACAAAATTTATAAATGCATGTTTTATATCATTTATGTGTAAAAAAACATTTATAAGAGTTTTGATGATGACTTCCGAATGTATTTTAGGTTTTTACCATTTAAAAATAGGGGGACGAAATTAGGACCCCATTTTCGAAAATGAAAATTTTTCTATTTTTTCTATGATTGTTTATTTTTTATTACACTTTCACTTAAAATGCTTTTTGCTTACATATGTAATAGGTAGGTAACCAAGCTACCAGTTCATAATTTTTCTACAATTTTACAGTCAATTTTTTGGATTTTATAACAAAAAAACAAATGGGGGACGATATAACTCCGAGGAACGTTCTTAGTTGATTTACATTTTTCGGAACACGAAAATTTGTTATGGCGTGTAGCTTATCTGACGATGTTTTAATACCAACTGGAGTAAGTATATGACCTAAGAATGGTAACTCCTGTCTACAAAACATGGACTTAGAAAGTTTAACAGTCATGCCTGCTTCTAAACTTTTATTTTTCTTGTCGAATTTTTCGGCATGTAACTGGATTCTTAGATTACTCTGAACCCTAGTATTCCAAAATTGTTGTGTGAATAATTTTCTAAATGTTTCATACTCAGTAACCGTATCTTGTAACATTTCCCACCAAAAGAAAGCTGTATTCTTTAGACAATGACTCACACATTTCAACTTATCTGCTTCGTGTAGTGCGAAAGTTTTGCAATATTCTTCGAATGCTCTCAAAAATCGCATAGGATTTTCAGTGCTAATTCCGTAATAAGTTGGTATGCTGTCTAACCATTTCTTCGCTGGATGATGTAAAGCTAATATCGGATCTGTTATAGCTGTTTGCATGATGCTATTATTCGTATCCGAACCTCGAATAATTCCTGCGGAATTAGTTAAATTAATAGTTTCCGGTATTGTAGTCTGTGAATGTATTACCTCTACCTCTCTATGATTTCTGATGGTATTTCGCAACTGCATTTCTTTTTCTATTTCACCGATTCTTCCTTCTACTCCCTCAAATCTCACTTCATTCCTTCTGTTGGTTATGTCTAATTTTTCCTCGACTACAGTTACCGCGATATTTTGACATTTACTTTCACATTCTTTCAATTTTTCCTCTACTTTCTCTTCTACTTTAGATAGATCCCCTTCTATTCCTTCTAACCTATCACATACTATAGAAAATTTCCTTTCTGTGTCCGTTACCATTCTATTCATGGCTGTATTAATTTGCCTAATATTTTCTAATAGTTCCTGATTTTCCTGTTTACGTTTCTCCTCCTCTTCGCGCATTTCCTGTCTACGTTTCTCCTCCGCTTCGCGTTCTTTTTGTTCCCGTTTCTCCTCCGCTTCGCGCATTTCCTGTCTACGTTTCTCCTCCTCTTCGCGCTTTTCCTGTATACGTTTCTCCTCCTCTTCGTGCTTTTCCTGTATACGTTTCTCCTCCGCTTAGCGCATTTCCTGTCTACGTTTCTCCTCCGCTTCGCGTTCTTTTTGTTCTCGTTTCTCCTCCGCTTCGCGCATGAACCTAAATATTTGTTCCATTCCTAACATGTTAGTTTCCCTTATTCTCGTATCTACTTCGCCTATTTGCGGTGTTGGTACGTCGCCCTGTCTGATGTCACTGTCTATTTTAATTTGATCTGTGTTTTCAGATGGATCTGTTTCTGATGTAGCCCTTGAATTATTTCCCCTCAAGAAATAAGTGTTCCTGTTTTCTTCTGACATCATGTATGTGGGATCTCTAAACTTGAGTTAAAATTTTCAGTTTGTTGTAGTCAATATACTTCGTGCTAATCCTTTGATTTATGGTCCCACGTTGTGGTAGCCAATCTAAACGGGCCTTAGCTATCAAATTCTTTATTATTTATAATAAATATATTTGACTTTATAAGACTCGAAAGTACTTAGACTCGTTCTAGTGTATTTATATGATAAGAACAAAAGAACGAATCATTTAATTTAATTTGTGGGTGCCAACAACTTCTATGAAGTTGTAATAATGAATAACCATTACAATTACTTCTATTTTAATTAATTTGTAATACACACCATTAATTAAAATTTCTTTTATTGTTGTCCGGACTATTCAGGGGTAGAGTTGGGTATGTCGTGGAAAAATTCGTAAAACCTTGGATTAGCTGGTATACAACGATTTTGTGAATTTTAACTCAAGTTGTCCCTAGCTTTAGCAATCTGGTAGTGTGAAAAGATTTAGTAAGGAATTTCAAGTGATATTAATTATTCCCGAGTGTCAGTTTTGCAAGCTAGTAAATGTGGTGACATTCATTCATCATAATATAACCGACCTGTTATTATAGTTCCGTGGTAACGAACTATGCGTTACTAGGTTTGCCTTCTTTCAGCCAGGACCTCAGCAATGAATCTTCCGCATCTTCATCCTTGGCACGCCCATTCGCTGTCTTGTACCTTCGTCCTGGGAACGCCTAGTATTAATGAGTCGTCTTCGTCCTGGGAACGCCTTTCGTTGTTTCAACCCTTCGTCCTGGAAACGCCTCTAGATGACCATCTTCGTCCTGGGAACGCCTATAGTTGATCGTCTTCGTCCTGGAAACGCCTATCGTTGATTGTCTTCGTCCTGGGAACGCCTCTCGTCGTTTAAGTATATTCTCGTACAGTTGAATATTATAAATACTTCTTTCTTCGTCCTGGGAACGCCTTAATAAGATTTCAATCTTCGTAGTTTATACTCGTAGTCTTCTTACTGGAATCGCCTGGTAGTACTCAAATCTTCTTATAAATAATAATTCTTCTTTATTTCAACAACTCTCTTCAAATCATTAATATTATTCCTATTTACTATCATTTTTTATAATTCTTCAAAATATTTCACCAGTTATAAGTTCAATTTCTTCAGTCATAAAATGTCATGTCTTTACTATTCGAAGTTCCTATATCAATTCCCTTTCGTTTTCTCCATTCCTTCCAAACAAAACTTTTATAAGCTAGCAATAATTTTTGTTAAATCTTTTCCACCAATACCAGATTGTTTTACAAATATTCGTCATATAATATTACATGTGAACTGTGAAAAAAAATCATTCTTATTCGTTAAACACATATCATTACTTGAGCAAAGAAGTATTACCTACAAAGATATAAATACAAATTACTGATTTTATGGTTCATAGAGAAATAAAATGTGTAGTGAAGTGAAATTATAAATATGCTACATTAATTTTGTTCATCCATCTTGTTATATGAAATTAACAAGTTCAACCTTTATAACACCACTGTCCTTTCTTGTAGGTACACCATTCCATGCTTCATGGAGTTTACGCTTCGAATAAAAAATTAATAAAAATAACTTTAATTCTTCATGGAAGTGATTAATAGAAAAATAATAATAAAACTGAGTTAAGTGATGTTGCAAATAGGATTGTAAGGTTTATATTAAATCAAATTTAAAATCTTTATTAAATACACAGCATCAAATATTAATATAAATCCGTCTATTCAAATAATTATTAAATTTAGTTACATAATAAAGATAAATTTTAATTATTAATTAAAATCAATAAACACACTCACTGAATTTAAATAATAATGTAGTACCTTATAATTTTTAATGCAAATAAATAATTCTTCCGGGAACATTACCTCTCTTATATAAATACACTTGAAATTACATTTGAAAAACTTAATAAACATAATTTATATCACTTATATTCACTAGCAAAATAGGAAATGCCGTTCATCTACCTTATGACATTTATCATTGAAGGGAAGATAATGGGCATGCATATGGAAATATAATGGTAAAGTATGTGGGACGATATGGTCTAACTCATAATCATTCAGACACAGAATTATACATCTCAACTACCGCACAGAATCAATAATAATTTAAGAAACTTGACTCACCGATGATTTGCAGGAAAATTTGCTTACCCAACACCAAGATTAAGTCAAAATATTTTTCTTTGCGCCACGGACTCGACAGAAATGCTAGGAGGACCAAGTTAGTAAATATCAATAATATATATATATATAGCCTACAGAGTTACGCTATCATTAAGTCAGTGATGAGCGTAGCTATATGTAGGATAGTTTTACCATTTTCTCAGCTGGTTTTAACTTCGGTATGTGATATCCCCCAAATCAGTAGCCTTTCCAGTCGTTCTAGCAGAACAGACTTTGCGCCTATTTCGGTCAATGTGGTGAAATGTGGAGCTGTTCGACTTTGGGTTTGGGCTTGGGTGTGTGCGTGTGATCTGACGGGCGCACGGAGGAACCTCCTGGCAGGTGGCGGGATCAGGCGTCGCGGTCCAGCCGGCAGGAGGATCGGCGCTGATGCAGTGCGGGATCCGCGAGGCAGCCCCATCTCGCCGGGTGTCTCCGAGACGCCGACCCGCGAGATTGATGGCCCGGCACGTCCGTCGCCTGCGGTCCCTGAGGGGAAGTCCTCTCATCCTCTCATGACGGACGACGCGCCGTCAAATGGGGGCTCGCCCGCCGCCCGAATGCGGATCGGAACCTCGCGGCGAGACCGCGGCCAGTTGCGGGTGTTTGCATTAGGCTTCATATCTTTTATTTTCCCCCCTCTTCTTCTCTCCGCGACCCTGGTTCCCACACGCGGTGAAACTGGATCTGACCTTGCAATCTTCGGCCGCAGGTCCGTCGCAAACAAAATAAATCCCGATGGTCAGAAGTGCGTCCCAAGGCTGTGGTATACGTCTTTGAAGTTGGAGCTGAACAGAATTTTTATATTATACTAGCTAATGACCCGTGGCTTCTCTCGGCACAGTTTCTGAGTATTGCTGAAATATTACCATTAAAAAAAAAGTTATTTGATTATTTCAAAACATTTTTATTGAATAAATAGACAAAAAATCAGTTTCATTAATTATTTACTTCATTAAATAACTGTTTAAGAATGATATTTTAGAAATATTTAATGCTTATGACATTTATTGATTATAGATTAACTATCCAATTTTAAAACATTTGTTTCAGAATGTTTGAAAATATATTATATATTAATGAAATAACATTAATCTCCTGTTCAATTAATGAGGTAGACAACATTAAAAAAATTCTTAAACTCGCACCTAAATTATTTCAAACAAAGTTTATGCCATAGCTTACACTGAAACTTTCATTTACTACGGTTAGAGAAATTCTTTTAATTGTTAAATAATTTTACCTAATTACAAATACCGCCCATTATTTAAGGATATTTGATACAATCACATCTTTATTTGAAATATAAAATACAGATATCAAATTTATTATACAGCATATTAGTTGACTCTTAATTAATTAAGTATAACTTGAACAAAATCCCCTAATGTTTGATTCATCATCTATTTACCTAGAGGGGTGCCAATGTAAAATTAAGAACTAAGAATATATGGCAAATTTCACCAACCAAACTCAACCCTTTCTTTCTTCTAACCGCAGCTGTGAACTCGAAAACAATAGTTAATAAATTTTTATTCATATTGTGTTAAAATAATTTTGCCAATAGAGATTTTATAGGTTCCATAACTTATTTTTTAAAAAATAATATTAACCACTGTTACACATAATAGGTGATATTTGGGAAAATGTATAATATTAGAAGTTATGTTGAGGTATGATTATTGAACATTTCCTTTTCTTAAATAAAGTTTTATTTTATCTAAATATAATATTTTTTATCTTAAAACTTTATTTTTAAAATTTCACCTTTTAAAAAGTAGAACTTCAGCATGATGTAAGTAAGAAACAGTTGGTAAATGTTGCATATCTGTAAATAATAACACATTACTTACATCCCGCGTAATTTGTTTCAGGGGTACGACTTTTTTTTTTTTTAAAAAAAACGACATTTTACCTTTTCTACATCGAATATATAAACATTTTAGAGGTTCAAACTAATCTTTATATATATATATATATATATATATATATATTTCTTGTGTGCGTGTGTATGTCACTGAACTCCTCCTAGACGGCTGGACCGATTTTGATGAAATTTTTTGTGTGAGTTCACGGGGATTCAAGGATGGTTTAGATTCACAATTGGATATTTTATCTCGATTCTGATTAAAGAAAAAAACTAAAAAAATGTAATATGTGTCATAGATATACAAACTGTTAGTGTCATTCCTCTATGTCTGCCGAGCAATAGCTTTCAAGCCATTACGTTACGTTTTGCTATTGTAAGGAACTAAGTAGAGAGTAAGAAAAAAAAAGCTCTTGACAGTTTGTAGTGTCGCCATATTTGTTTCAATTTTCAATACCGTTTTTGTATATTACAATTTAAATTGCAGAAAAAAATCATGTTTCATAGACACATAAATAGTGAGTGTGTCGTTTCTCTATGTCCACGAGGTCTCGCCGCGTTATTTTCTCCTTGGGGCGAACCCGTCCGCTTAATTAAATAAACAGGTTTTATCGTTGAATGATTTCATGATATATTTCATGAAAATCTGCTCTCATAAAAAAGTTAGTTTTATAGACATTGAATAGGTGTCCTCTCTCTCTCTCTCTCTCTCTCTCTCTCTCTCTCTCTCTTTCTCTGAAGATCAATCTATGAATCGTTACAAATTTATTTCCTTTATTTTTTTAGTTTGATTTTATACAATATGATTTCACTAAAAATCAATTTCTACCCCTTCCTATTTTCATTTCCACATTACGAAGTTTCACTTCTTCCACGCGGAGGGACTCCACGCAATATTTTTGCATGCAATTAAAAACTATTTTTTAATGATGCCAAAGAAGTATAACTTCACATGCGCGTACCTAAGTACACGCACCCATTTTTTTAAATTTAATTTCGTCTATATATATTTTTTCTCCCTACCTAGGGCACTCATAATTCTTATAAATTTCACGTGTATGTTTTCAATGTCATTCGAGTTGTACAATTTTTTTTTGTCAAATTGGTCATTATTTATACTTTGTTTCATTTTGGAAACATACGTATTTGAGGTATTATGACAAATAAAAAAAAATTAGTTTCACTAACATTCTTAGGTTTTTATTGTGAGGATAGTTTCAAGTTTAATATTATGTAAGTACCCTACATAAATTCTTAAACTTATAAATTTCTTCGAAATTTATTCATAGGTTGGTAGGGCCTACTTATATTTCCTATTTGTCAATATTGTTATTTTTTTACATTACCTACTTATTTGCAAGGAGTTTGGTTTAGTGTTTATAATTTATCTGCTGAGCGTCAAGAGTCTTAGGGCTGCTGAGACCGAAGACCAGAAATATTTATCAATTATGTAATATATTGTTGAAAAATTTGAATTTAACTATTTCAGGAAAGTTGATTTTTTTTATTAGTTAGAATAGTTTCGTGTAATTTCCATCTTCCTTTATTTCATATTAAACATTATGTAGGGTTGAGTGTGAGATAATATTATTTATGTATGTTTTAATTTCATTTAATTTCTTATATATATATATTCTTACCTACCTACTTCTTATTAATTTCAGGCGGATGTTAACATTGTCATTCCAGTTGTATAATTTTTTTGTCAAATTAGTTGTTATTTATACTTTTTGTTTCATTTTGGACTATGTTTTTCTTTACTTAATTCAAAGATTTGTGGTGTGTACAGGGAGTGATGTCTCTATTAATTTCTATACTCCTTTGGATAAGCGGAATATTGCCACCACAGTTTTACATATAAAGAAATCCTGCAAATGATTTAAACATTATGACAAATAAATATATTTTCACAAACATCCTTAGTTTTTTTTTGGTATGTATAGTTTGAAGTTTAATATTATGTATGTACGTAAATTCTTAAACATAGAGTTATTTATTAATTTATTTAGATAATTATTAATAGGTAGGTAAGCTTTCTATTTGTCAATATTGTTATTATGGTAGATAGGAGTACAGTAAATGCCTACATTCTTATATTCCTTTATATCTCTTTCGATTTGGAGTGTTTCCGAGCCATTCGGGGTCCTTAACGTCAATTCCCCCCCCCCCCCCCCAGGTGGTTAAAGCCCCAAAATTTCGAAAGTTAAAAAATTTGAAAAATCTATCTCTTTCGATTTTAAGTGGTTTCGAGCCATTCAGGGTCCTCGAACACCCCGCCCCCCTCTGGGAACAAAGCCCCAAAATTTCGACAATTTCAGGAATTTCAAATATCTATTCTTTCGAGATGGAGTGTTCCAAACCATTCGAGGTCCTGAACATCCTCTTTCCGCAAAAGTGAAAGCCCTAAAATTTCGAAATATAAGAATATACATAAATTGGATGTTGGCATGTATGTCGTCGATAAAGTCTTACACCGTTTGACCGATCGCCATGAAAGTTGGCACATCGATGTGTTTTTATCAGGGAGAAGGTTTTTATGCTAACAATTTTTTTGTAACTCGCCGCTAGATGGCGCTGTAGCGCATCAACTTCTAAACCTTTCAACCGATCGCCATGGGTAAACAGAATACCATAGGTCACAGATACACAAACAGTAATTATGTGTCATTTCTTAATGTCCACCACACTGGACATATCGCTATCCATTTTGCTGTAACTCGCGGACAATATATCACCCGGTGTTCAGCCCGGGCAAAGCCGGGTACTGCATCTAGTATTATATAATTATTTTATCTTCATCTTAATATGATTGGATATATGATCATTTTGATTATTTATAAAATTTATCGTTATTACTAAACCAAATTAAATCATTAATTCTATACACGTGTTCATGTTATTATTGAATACTGAGTATTCATTTAATTTTTTTTTTTAATTTTTTTCAATTTGTTATTCAATAATACCAAAATTATTTATATTATCCCTCCAGTCATTTTATTATTTTTGTATATTATTTACATGAAAAATTAAAGTGAATTTTATATTACGCCAAATGAATATATCTTATACGTGTAGATAAAAACGCGCAAAATGTTTTTTTTTTTTTTTTTTTTTTTTTTGCGAAATGTATATTTGTTACAAATTTACAGTGTTGAAGCGAATCAGAAGCTACTTAAGAAAATCGGTTTGTTGCTAAGCAACATACTAAAATTCAAAGACTGTTATTATTTTACTAACCCATGTCAGTGGTTTGAGTATTATTCGACTCCCACCAATTAAAAAAAAATCAAAATTAAAGCTTCTAGAAAAACCAGTCGTAAGCAGCTACAAGACAGAGCATGCTATGTGCAAATGTGGCAGCATCCAATCAAAACATACTCACACCACCCTGTTGGTATACAGTAATGTGGGGCCTGAAAATTTCGTAAGTTTACATAACTCTGCCGTAAATAACATCGGTCAGCAATTAAACGTATTTAAATCGTCTGAAGCACGGTGAATATGTCAGTTTTCATTTTTAAAGCAAAACTTTGGATTTTTTTCACTGCGGTCTATCGAGTTTACGTAATCTGGGTATTCAAAATATAATAGCTCTTTACTTTCATGTTTCAAAAGGCTGTTTTTTTATTAGAGCATGGTTTAAGATGCTTTTGTCAACACTTCAATGGCTGGACCAGTTGTCTTTCGAAGTTCGCTCCACTGCACTTCTATTTCCCTTTTGTCTCTGGCTGCTACTGGTCGCAAATCTTCTTTGTCTCAATGACAGGTATTTTGACTCTGCGCACGAGAAAAATAAATGTCTATAAATATATTTCATTTTGTACAAGAGTTTAATCTCTAACTCTTAAATTTAAGAACATGTTTTGAAATTAATTTTAACTGAAGTATACATTATTTAAAAATCTAAATTAAAAAAGTTCTTATCTATCTAACAACAGATTTTACGGGATTTCGTGAACAAATAAATAGTGTTGGTTTGATGGAACTTTTCTCTCAAGACTTCATTTCTTCTGGCTTTTGTCTGAGCGTTATTGCTTGTTAGTAGATTTCAGTTGAATTATAGAGATAAATATAGAAGTTTTTTCAAACAATTACATTTATTCTATTATCGGGTCACACAGAATAGTTGTATCCATTTTTTCCAGACCTTGTTAAAATTGGCAGTTCGTATGAATTAAATTTATCGTCAGCATACTTTACTGGTGTGAATAACGTTAATGTGTTTGCCTTACAATTTATCGAACTAAATTAAAAATCCACAGAAATATAAATATGTAATTAGAAAAAACGTATATATTACTTCATTTACTTTTTAAAATTAAATTTATTGCTATCAAGGAGCATTCAAAATTGAAATTTACAACTGTTACAGTAATCAAACCCACTTTTTGGTTTAAAGTAATCGAATTTTTTTGTATATTTTACTATAAACAATCTGAAAATAATTTTTATTTGAAAATAGTGTTTTAGTTTAATTTAAGTTATGTATTCTAATACAAAGAATTCTACTTATAACTGTAAAAATCCACAAGAAATATAGCGATCATTTTTAAAGAAAATATTTTATGCTTATGAGAAATTGTTTTGTGTTACAACTTGAGACTATTTCGTATCACTATAAAAATTATTTCATATTAAAAATAAGGTAATGTGGTTAATCCGGAATACAGTCAAATAAAAATAGATCATTATCTTGAATTACCCTTTCCTAGAAATGTTATGTTTTAATAAAAAACAGTATATTGGCATTTATAAAAATTATGAAGCCGTAGTTTATAAAACAGACATCGTTTGCTGCAGACGATGGTAGATAATATTTCACAACTGTAGAAACAATGGTTCGGTGAATTTACATAAACTGTTCTTTTGTGTTCTACCTTCTTTCTGGTTGTTATTTTAAGCTAGTAAATAACTTATGATCTGAATTTTACTGATCCTGTTATACTCATTTTATTTCTTGAACTTTATTTCTCGGTCTGTAGATCTTTACATTTTCAGTTATTCTTCCTTTCTTTCCCATTTCGCCAGGATCTTTGAAATAAGATGTTCCGAATAAATCCAATACTTCTTGATATTATGTCTCATGGAGCTTCTTTTTTACTGCACGTACTGGGAAGATCCAACTGTTAATATTTCCGCTGACTTGGTGGTTTCACGTGACTGCTGAAAGAGACGAACGAACATTTCATTTTCTTGGTTTGTGGATTGAGCACTACATCAGCGTAAAACGTGTCCAACCAGCTCCTACTTCAACTTGATGTCATGCGGAGTATGTGATTCTAAGTTTTTTCTGTTTTTACTATCTTACAGTAATATGTATTTAATAACTCTAAAAAAACGCATATTGTTTTGATTAGTCACATTATTTACGTTTTGTGGCATTCAAAGTTTAAAAAAATGTAATGTAAGAGTGGATTTATCTGTCTACCGCCATCTTGGATTGTGACGTCACCGTTACACTTTTCTTTACAGTAGCCATCTTGATCTTTGACCTTAAACATTTACCTCGACATTTGAACTTGAAATTTGACCTTGACTTTGGACCTTGAGCTTGGATCTTGAACTTTGACATTAAACATTGACCTTGACCTTTGGTATTAGAACATCTTTGTTTCTGTCATCTCGAATTCCATCTCGACATTGAGGGCCACATTCCCCAAACGTAGTGATTGCCGTTAAATTGAGAACCCGTCTTTGGCTTATGTCCCAAATCTTGAATTTTGACGTCACGACCGCCATTTTAGATCTGATATCACAATCGCATTTTCGATTCTGACGACATAGACGCCACCCAATTTTCATCTGATGGAGGCCGACATCTTAGTTGACATAACTGTGGCCATATTTTTTGTTGTTCTGGAGGCCGCCATCTTAGATGACATCGCTGTGGCCATATTTATTGTTCTTTTGGAGGCTGCCATCTTGGATACCGCCATTTTTGTTTCTGTCGTTTGTTCTTAGAGAGTGAGGCATCGCGATTTATTATGCATGGTCAATATTCCATTACCTACCAATTTTGGTATGGCACTTATAGACATGAAATTTAATATTTATATAAAATGTAATATTTATATAAAATAATTTGGAAGCAAGGAGATTCTTACCATAACAGATTTGACCTCTGGGTGGGAAAACATACTCCTTTAACCATACGGTCATCGAGAGATTTACTAGACCGAGAATAAAAAAAGGTAGCTATTATATAAAAATAACATAAATTTTTGGAAATGTATTTTTTTAATTTGAAGGGATAAAAGAATTACCTGTTTTAAGCTGAGCCACTGAGTTTATCTTTTATTTTCAGTACCTGTCACTAGGAACGCTAGTAAAATGTATTGCACACATCGTCTGCTAGAGGTTGCTGCCCCTAAATAAGCTTAAAATTTCCCTGATAGAGTGTAGTGGTAGTATTGACTACCGTGGTGTCCACCATCTAGTCGGGCATCTTGGCCACCACGTTTAATAGCTGTAAATTCAGGAAAATCCATAATACATTCAAATAATCAAATTTAATGTACTATTGATTAAATAGATTTCCGTCCTTTCCATTCAGCGCGAAAATATAATGTTAGGTTTAAATTGTTATACCTATAATTAAAAATACCATAAAAGTTACCGGTTGACGTACATGATGCACCTTGTAGCTCAAGACAGACAATCTAACTACTAATGTGCTAACCTACAAAGAGAATTGTTTGAAGCAAGGATTGAAATATTAAATATATACATTAAATATTAATATATATTAATATATAAATACTTAATATATTAGATATCAGATATTTATATATATTAATATATAGGCTATATATATAAATGCTGAGTGCGCATAGTAAAAATAATTTCTTTTTATAACGCGCCTAATGAAATACAGTAACCTAACCTCACTTATATAAAAACAATTGGAAATACACTTGACTAAGTTTATAAACACAAATACTATCACTAATATTCACAGTAAATTAATTTTATTTAATATATGGTTCAAAATTCAGTATCAATCACTAAAGTAAAAATTTTAAAGCACATATACCTATACATTTTATTTGTATGTGGCTTTTTTTTTCTTTCTGTGAAAATTTCGTTGCATTGTGCACACGCATCGTAGACATTCATTCACTCTCACAATTTTTTCATAAAGCGCCTAAAGTAGTATAACTTATAAAATATTCGAAAATAAATGTTTTGGTTTAAGAACCTCTCTAAACACTACATTACGTGTTAATTGTCTCTGGGCATTTAATATCTTCCTTTCTGTGGATTCGATTCCATATACACCAGAATGGCAATCTAATTGGCAGTGTTTTTCTTATAAAGGTGCTCAACTTAATATAACATTGCAAAAACATTAGTATGCTACAATTTTAATGTGGCTTACCATATATTCGCGATAAATTCAATCCTATCGTTGTCGTTGTAAAATTAACAAAACAGCGGTTGGTAGATTCGTATTTCCAAGTGGAGGCCAACAACTTGAATTATATTAAACAAATATACGCGGCAAAAACGTGGCAAACTAAGCCAAGGCTCGCTACTTTATCACTGAAAAACACTGAAACTATTGGCCTCGTCAAAATAAAAGGTATGCATACTATCTTTGCCCCAATGACGGCAGCAAAGAATGCTAGGCGAAGCATGTTAGCAGAGCGACGAAAATTTTACACTGTAAGCGCTTGAAAACCGAATTCATACTGCGTTACAGAGTCAGTGAGTCATTCAATGAGTCATGAGCGTATTTATACTTTAAAAAAATATATAATGCGCGGTGTGATGCTTTTGCTGGGTTTTTGACGTGACGTCTAATAAATCGATGAACGCCAGCTGCACGCATGAAAAAGGATTACTCATTGTCTCGTTACGCACATTGTCCCGTTACGCTCATTGTACGCTGGCACCGCATCTATCTCTCTTCCACTCGATTGGAACAACCATCGATTTGACTTTTTCGAGGCATATTAAACTTGAAACACTCCCATTCGTTTCCTACTTTTCCTATCATCGTCCTATCCTTAATAGAATAACACAGATTGGAAGAAGTTAAATAACAAACATGTATAAAAGTTATAGTTAAAATAATATATTCGTTAAATTAATAAACATATTTGAATTAATGAGTGAAAATAAAAGTAAATTTATCAATTAAATTGTATATTTCATTTCACTCCTTCTTTGTATCCATACAAAATAGTGATAATTCAATAAAAATGATTCAATTTTATTCATAAAAGTATGCAATCATTTCATCAATGTTTTGTTATGACGTTGTCACGTTAAACTATCGTCCGTAAACCGACTTTACAGAAAACCAATTTTTTTTCATTAAATTTTAAACAGACCCTCAATACCATACCTGACCATCTCAAAACATTCGACGTCCCATAGTGCACTTACCATGCTTTTCCTGACATGAGCTCTGTCGTGAAAAATAATCAGTTGTCCCTCTTGTCCAACATATTTATCATTTTCACTGATTTTTTTATCGTCCAATAAAAATACATCCACTTAACATAATAATAAGGTAAATATGTGTATAAACATGAATTCGTATTTTCATACATACATGCCTTCAATCCCAAATTACAAAAAAAAATTTTTGTTTACAATTTTTCATTTTATAACATTAAAGACATATAAGTTATTTAAGTCAAAAATCATTGTAAGTGCTTTTGTAAAATCTAATTTTTTCCCCCTTCAAATATACTCACTAAATGTGGAGTAACCTAGGTGCGAGGCAGTTGCAGCGATCAAGATAGGTCTCGCAATCCACATGACTTTAATCTGAATAATGGTCCAGCCACATGTGTCTTAGTTTCCTATAGTTTCAACCATGTATCATGAGAAAGCGAAGCTCTTATACTCAATTAGTTTTACTTGATAAATAAAGAAAACTTAAAATTTTCCAGCTAATAATGTGTGTAACAGAATAGTTTATGAAGTAGGATCAGAGAAAATGAAATATCAAATCTTGTTAAAAATAAAGAAAGCACTCAAATGATCATGTTGTAGAAACATTTAGAGTCTAGTTAACTATAATCCACTTAATTGATCTAGTAGTAGAAACACTCACATGCTAAACATCTTAAAAGGGGTATGGCGAAGCATAAAATTATTTGTTTAAAATTAACTGAAGCATCTCTTAGACATGTCGGCGCCAGAAAGAAAGAAATGTAGATGAACTAAACATTAAATTAAAAAAAAAATATTTTTTTTTATTTTGAGGCATCATAGTCTTAAAAATAGCACTTTGCAAGATCAAGAATGATGAAGATATAGAATAGCTAACCAATCTTAAAATAAATGGCAAAATTTCTAAATTCCCTTGCATTATCTGTCTGGTCAAACTCAAGTACTGAAAATTGATATTTTCATTGCCATAATTGCAGATAAGTTTCTAGAAAATAGTCCAGCTAACGAGGATTAAAAGTTACCATTACTAAAAAAAATTGCCGTATGTTCCATGTAATATTTCTCGTAAACGCAATTGAAGCTGTTGAGACGCAGTGCACTAGGACGAAGTAAGCGAGCTGCAAACGCAATTGGAACTGTTGAGTCGCAGTGCGAAGTAAGCGAGCTGCCACCCCGAATGCCGGCAAGGAGGAAGGACTCCCAGGCAGGACGAGTTCGGCCACCAGTCTGAAGTCCTCGCGGTCCTCGGCGGGCTACTCTGGTAACCAGATGAGGTCCTGGAGTGCGGCGAGGCCTGGAGGATGCGGGAGCTTCAATTAGGAGGATGCAGATGAGACCGCGTGAAGGCGGGTCCTGATGACCACCGGATACCCCACCTTCCTCTCGTCACTAAATAGCTGTGACCGCTCGGTGGGCCCCTGGTGCGGCCAACCGACCCCAGTTCGGAGGGATCATGTTCATCTGATGGCCATGGACCTCTTTGGCGGGGGGGATGGGGGGACATGTCCCCTCCAAAAATTCCTTGTTGTATACATAAGGAGTGAGAGTGATATTCAGCAGAATAGCACTCAATGGTAATTTGTTTTCTCATTTTTCTTATTTTCGAGTTTCTACGATTCTGAGAATAAATATCTTTCATTTAAGAAATATTTTGTTTTTGTCTCTTAGAATTAAGACAAGATTTTCACAAGTGTGAATTCTCTCGTCCCAAAGCATTCTACACAAAACACAATTCTTCATTCAACATTACATTATTATCAATACATTGTTACTATTATTATCTTTACATACAATACATTCTATTTGGATATTTTTACTTCCATTCGCCAAACATATTTACATCCCATGTAGATACCCCCTAAATTTACTTACTAGAGAGGCCCATGGATGGCAGAGGTCCGGGATCTCTTGCCCGTTGAACAGGAGAAATGTTGCCAAACCAATGAAACATTACAAAACTGACCAAAAGAAAAGTTCCAATTGTATCCATATACAATAAAATTAATGGTGTGCAAAAAAACATTAATTTTAGGGGCAAAAAATGTGTAATATGTAGTACAACTGCTTCTTACTCTTCGCTATTTCTGGTTTAACATATTTGGGTCATCTGCTTCTCAGAAACTTGAACATATATTTTTATACGCTGCAATTGGTAGCTCTTAAATTAATCCTCACAAACAATTCTAGGCTAAATTATTTTTCTGCCAGTGCCAATCAAATCCTGATAATAATGTAATTTTACTCATATAGAGAACAGTTGAGTATTAAATAAATGTATTTCCGGCTACTGGAGACGGAGTGTGTTGGCGATGATAACTGGGTGGGGAGCGCGGCGTTATGGCCACCATCATGGATGACCTTGACCTTTGAACTTGAATTTTACTTTCAAAATTTGGCAAAATTTTCCAATAAATACTTTAAATTTGACAAAATATGCCCAAAATCTCCAAAAATTTCCTGTTTTATGATAAAAAAAAATTGCGTCAATAAATCCAAAAAATAAAAATTTCCCTATTTTGAGGGAGAAAACTTCGCAAAAAATTCAAAAAACTGGATTTAGAAAAACCTCAAACATTTTTGCCTTCGAAAAAAAAAAGTACTCAAAACAGCTAAAAAAACCTCATCTATAATCCGCCCATAGGCGCTGAGGTCATGACCTTGACAATTACAATACCATGGCCGCAATTTTTAAGTGTTATGTAACCGTTGCAATTTTCATTACGGCCACCATCTTGAAAATACGTATATTTTATGCTACAAAATCGGGATAAAGTTTTTAATTTTTTTAAATAAAAATATCCGCCAGTTGGAAATTATAACTTCATGTCCACCATCTTGAAATTACGTAATTATTTTCCCACAAAAATTCAGGAAACATTTTTTAAATATAAAATAAAATAGATTAACAAATTTTGTTGAAACAGCTTACGATATTAACAACATAGATATTTTTTTAAACTTAGTGGCCTTTCAATAAATAAAATAGTGTTGCAATCGGAATCATGAGAAATCTACACGCTAAACAATTTCAAGAATTATTAATTATCATTTAAAAATCACGTTGTTAACTTCAATCTGAAACATGTTGGGTTATGTGTGGTGTTGTTGCGTGCTGGTACCACTTGGGAAGCCTTATTTTCACAGACGAGAGAGCCAAACGTCCGATCGTGCATCTTCAGGGTTTTTCTTTGTTCATTGTAACTCATGATAACTAATGGTCAATTAGGTTAGGTTAGCTACATTATAAATACTTTAAAACATTGTGGACGGTTGATTTGGTTAGGATAGCTACATTAAAGATACTGTGAAATCATGTAAACGGTTTCCTAGCCCTGGATAGCTAAATATTAAAAAGTTATTTGCTAAGCAACCATAAAATGATTTTACAGTATTTTTAATGTAGCTATACTTAACTAATATAACCAACCATCCACAATGTTTTAAAGTATTTATAATGTAGCTAACCTATCCTAATCGACCGCAAAATTTAATGCCACACCGGTTTATACAATGAGATAGAATGGGAAAAAAAAAGCGAGCATGGACTTCGGGTAACTGCGGGTGTGGCTCTCTCGTCTGTGATATGAAAGCTTCCCGTCCCACTTGGCCGTCCGAGTGCGAGTGTTCGCGTCGCCACGTGGTGTTCCCTGCTTGTCTTCTGTCGCTCGGTCGGGCTGGCCGCACCCCCCCCCCCACCCTCCCTTACGACAGCGCGCGATGCGCAATCCAGCAAATCCCCGCGGCACCACCAACAGAGCGGGCGCCCGTGGTCAGCTCTCTTGTCGGCATCACCAACACCCCGGAACCCCCCTTTTGTGGCCGCTGTTTTGAATTACGGCCACGGTGAATAAGCCCGCGGATGAGGTCTGCGCTCTTTTTCACTCTCGCTCCCTCCTCTCCAAACCCCCCCCCCCTCCACCCACCCTTTCTAACACTCCTTGCAGCCAACCACAATACAACTTCACCGCCCGGACCGCGTTCGAGCATTGTCCGTTTCCCGACCAAACACCGCCTCCCTCTTCGGGCTCAAACCATCACGGACGGGAAAGAGGGGGATTTAATTTGGGGGGGAGGGTCGCTGGTCCTCAAAGCAACTGTGAAAAAGTTCTCGCGAGAGCGCGGTGGAGGTTGACGCAGAAATTAATTTGAAATCTGCCGGCCGCGGGGATCAAACGTGGAGTAAATGGCGTGGTTCGTCCCTTTTCCCCTACTTTCCCTGCTGCTGGTGCGTAAACGGAAACTCTGTCACTCGTGATTTGTGTTTAATTACTTTAGTTCAGCCTGCGATTCGTTTTGGCTCCGGGTAACCGAAGCAAAGGACCCGGTGGGGTGGGCGAAGGAAAATGTAACAACTTTCCTCTGGGGAAAAAAAAATTGTAATTAAAATATAATTGAAAATGGCTGTGGATTCGTTTATGTGGTCTTTCAAGCGAGCTTGCACTTTAATTTCCTCTTAAGAATTCTTACTTGTTTTCGATTCATGGCGTATACATATTTTCTTTCATTTCTCTAATAGTTTTACTGAACTTTGTATTTTTGCGTCAATACATGCCCGGGATTACTGAAAAACAAAGCTAGACAAAGTTTTCTTAAAGGCAAGCAATATCCTATAAAGTTTAAATATTTTAAATTCACCAAAATCATTATTTTTTACCACCTAAGGTGTGAAATTATATATATATATATATATATATATATATATATATATATATATATATATATATATACATACATACTTACGCTCATCACTGCCTTAATGATTGCGTAATGCTGTGTGATAGCGACTACCTGCAGAATGCCAGTGTGTGGCGGGAAGTCTCCCACCAGGAGTCTGAGGCCAGCACTCTGCAGGTAGCCGCACTTGCTGTTTTACACACAGGAACACTTTCATAATATTTTTCATATCTTTTAAGAAGTGCATTTGAATTTTTTACCAAAAGATGGTGTTAGAAATTAAAGAAGAGCTTTTATTTTTATTTAATTTGAGAGATTCTAATTATTCTTTTACTTTTGTAATTTGAATAATTAACTTTGCAAATTAAGAAAATAATTAATTTATCGCTAAAAATAAATTTTTATTAGTTTAGTATGCCGATATAATTCATTAAAGATTATTGAATGAGACGATTTACTCGCAATGCAGTTTTTAAAGAGGTTCTCCATTAAAAACCATTTTTTAAAATACTTTTTTATCATTATAATTATGTCAGAAATAATTTCCATTGGCACTTTATTGAAATAAATGGAAACTTTATTAAATATTTCGTGAGTAGTATATAATATATCCTCGTGGGGCAGGGTGCAGGGTGAGGATTGATGATTGTCACCGCCATTTTGGATACTGATGCCACGGCGGCTTTTTTGGATAACCTTGACCTTGACCTTTCACCTTGATCTTGATCTACAACATTTTCAAATACTGCCAAAATATTACTAAAATTTTGTCAAACTTCGCCAAAAAAAAATCGCCAAAATGCACCTAAACTTTCTCATTTTTAGACAAAATTAAACTAACATGGCAACAGCATCCTCTAGCAAACGAAAACAGTAAGTGGGATCCAAGATGGCGGCTTTTAGCAGAAGAAAACAAGACGGCGGGTGTGATATACTAGTTGGCGTTATATATATACCTTGGAATCAGTGGTGGAAGGTTAGTCTGCCGGTAGCTTCCGTGGAGGAAGGATTTGTCACATTTTTTGCCCTCACTGGATCTAAACCAAGGACTCCAAGCTCCATGACGTAAGTGCCATATTTATTAATATTTTATTAAAATGTTATTAAGTTTTTTTTAAGTTTTAAATTTTTTTACCAATTTTTCCTGATTATAATTACGGATTTGCATGATGATGGCCGTGACACCATGATCCAAAATGGCATTTTTGTTAAAAATTTTTATAAATTATTTTTAATTTATTTTAAATTTTTCCCTAATTCGTAGCTTAATATTTATTGATTTGTGAGATGGTGGCCATACAGAAATTGCAACGGTTGCGTAAAAATTCAAAATGGTGGCCATGGCATCCTAATTGTCATGGTCATCATCTCAGTGGTTTATGGTGGCTTCTTTTAGGACTCGTAAGCCGCTTTTAGGAATTTTCAAGCCGTTTGCATTTTTGGGAACTGAAACGAGAAATGTTCCCTTAAAACGAGAATTTTTCACTCGAAATAGATAATTGTTTGTTTTTCAGTGTTTTTTGATATTATTTGGCGGAATTTGTTTTTTAAAAAGTGGACATTGTAGCAGATTTAGGGAAAATTTGAGTAATTGTTTGGGGATTTTGGCAAAATTTGAAAGTAAAGGTCAAGGCCCAAGGTCAAGGTCATCCCAGATATCCTTCGTGACGTCAGAATACAAGATGGCGGCGAAAAAAAAAACATCAATCCTCACACTGCACCCTGTAGCAGGAGGAACCTTTATATATTATTTCGTGTATATTCAATTGCTTGTTATATTCATCATTTTCAGATGGCGACTTAGGTGCCTTACAACTAGTATAAAATATTTAAACAGGAGAGAAAAAAATAATTATCATTTCAATATGTTTTTTAAACACTAAAAGTTTTTTGATCTTCCAATATCAATTTATTCACATGCCATGCTTGTAGTTGTATCAAAAATATATTTTGGGCAGCTGAAAAATATATATTAGACATTACTACAATGGCGTATTTCACTAAGGGGGCCGTCCTCCAAAATCTCCTAAAGCGTAGGGGACATTAAGGGTGACACTTTCTCGCGCACTAGCGGAAAATGGACAGATCTACTACCACTTCCCCTTTTTAATACCTCTTTCTGACTTCTGGTTCCCGGATACTTTCGCAAAGGAACTGCTGGAACGTTTTGATTTTTTTTTTAAGATTCCTATTGACTTGAACATTTTTAAACCCGCTATTTTACTTCAACTTCTTTTCACAGTCCTCACGCCCCTTTAACAAGAGGGAGGAGAAGGTAACTGACGAGGTCGTAGAAAAGTCATAGAGCCACACTAGCCTCTTCGCCTCAACGCGATAATCTGGCGTGCAGCCTCTACGCACCAGTCTGGAGTGTATTCTTTGCCTCTACGCACCAGTCAGGCGTGCAGTCTTCGCTTCTACGCACCAGTGTGGAGTGTAGTCTTCACCTCTACGCACCAGTCTAGAGTGTAGTCTTCGCCTCTACGCGCCAGTCTGACGAGCAGTCTTCGCCTTTACGCACGTCATACGTGTAGTCTTCGCCTCTACGCACCAGTCTGGCGTGTAGTCTTCAAATCTACGCACCAGTCAGGCGTGCAGTCTTCGCTTCTACGCACCAGTGTGGAGTGTAGTCTTCACCTCTACGCACCAGTCTAGAGTGTAGTCTTCGCCTCTACGCGCCAGTCTGGCGTGCAGTCTTCGCCTTTACGCACGTCATACGTGTAGTCTTCGCCTCTACGCACCAGTCTGGCGTGTAGTCTTCAAATCTACGCACCAGTCAGGCGTGCAGTCTTCGCTTCTACGCACCAGTGTGGAGTGTAGTCTTCACCTCTACGCACCAGTCTAGAGTGTAGTCTTCGCCTCTACGCGCCAGTCTGACGTGCAGTCTTCGCGTCGGTAACGCGCCTTGGTGGGACTTTACATGGCTACCCTTCCATTTTATCCTGGATGTTAAAAATAAAAGTCGTTAAGCCACTAAAATATTGTAAGAATAATTTTTTCATACCTTATAAGATCGGTGAAACACCTGTTTTTTGCTGTTTTTACTGTCAATAATAATAACATGGTGCATGTGGCATAGCCTCATATTTTGACGAGGCCTTTAGTTTAAGGAATCCATACTAATATGCTAAATGCGTTAGAAACTCTGTCTGTCTGTCTGTTACATTATCACGCCTAAACCACTGAACAAATTTCACTAAACTTTGATGTAGAAATATATTGGACCTTGGAGAAGGACGATGGCTATTTTATGTCGCGAAAATTAAAATTGAAGGTGGTGAAATAGGGGATGAAATTTTGTGTGGGGAATCAATCATTTATTTATTTATATTCACTCTTTCACGCCCGAACCGCTCAACAGATTTGAGTGAAATTTGGCACACAGATAGCTCATATACTGGAATAAGACCAAGGCTACATATAATAAAAAGAGGTAAATTCATATTTATAATAGAAAATCTTTGAAGGCAGGTAATAGAGATACTATCAATGAGTGTGTATAAATTCTCTATATCCGCCACAGGGTCATGTACAACCTTCTCCTTAGAAAATTTTTTTCCAGTGCCGATAGATCGCATTGGGATACAAACGCCCGTTGCCATAGAGATAAATCATCAATAATGCTTAAATTTTTAGTTTGGTTTGCTCTTATTTTGTTGTATATTTAAACTATAAAGTTAGAAATTTTGTCATTTATTTTTTAATCTATAAAGATAGTCAATATTAAGTGTAATTTACTTATGGGGTATGTTTAACCTATGAAGTTAGAAATTCTGACGTACTTATTTTATTCCATCTCAATCAAGAAAGTCAGTATTCATTGTTATTTTAAGTATGGTGTATATTTAACATTTAAAAATAGAAATTTTTTTTAACGTATTACGCCTCTCCTTAGTGCGCTAATTAATATTAAGTAATTGCTTAGAGAAACTTCTTAGATACAAAAATTTGGAAACGTACTGGAAAGATAAACTCATAGTAAAAATATAAGTCAATAATACTTCAGAGGGGCTTTAAGGAGGGTGAACAAGAATTTATTCCCGCCCCTGTGGGCTTACAGATGGCGGAGAGGATCGTAAGGCTTATAAATGAGAAGCCGAGGTTTGGTTGGCAAGCTATTCGATTTATTCTGATAAAATTCTGATTGATTTTCTATTTTATTTTGACAGTGCTTTCATAATTTTTGTATGGTTTGCATATTACAAATTTAACACAACATTATTTAAAAAAGGTGAAAAACAATTGACCATCGGCCCGGGCCTCAACTTATGAAGGTTAACATATAATTACACAAAATTGTTTCGTTGCATTACCTATCACTTGAAATTATAAATTTACAGTTCAGAAATATAAAATAAAAACGTCCATAAACTGGCACGGGTGTTACGTAGACTGGATATATATGTTGGCGGTCAAGCATAGTGAGCCGCAGACGACGAGAAGAGAGAGATAGTAAAATGATGAAGGTGTTTCACCGGGTGTTGTGAAACTGCTGGGCCAAAATCTTTTTGTGGGATGTTCTATAACAAACTGGGTTCCATGGGTGCTCTCGAACCCGCACTGCAACAAAGGCCATTCGGTACGAATTACCCCGGATGCAGGCGTTAGGTAGGGTGGCGGAATTTGCCACCGGGATGGGTGGAAATGGAGTAAAGAATAAAAAAGACTCATCACTGCGGG
The DNA here is from genome assembly GCF_032445375.1 of Bacillus rossius redtenbacheri. Taxonomy (NCBI): domain Eukaryota; kingdom Metazoa; phylum Arthropoda; class Insecta; order Phasmatodea; family Bacillidae; genus Bacillus; species Bacillus rossius. The sequence continues at coordinate 15,380,901 of NW_026962010.1, forward strand.
AAGAATTCAGCTGCCTGGCTACCGCCTCGTAGACCGACGCGGTAGCACACGGTTGGCTTGGAAACCATGATGGTTAAGAAGAAGGTTGGAAGAAGAAAAATAGAAAAAAAATTAACTAGCGACTACTTAGGGCAGACTAAAAGCTAAAAATAGTAAATCGGCAGTTGAGGCCTTAACTGCAGTAGACTACATTCCAATTGATTGATCGGCGGTCTTCTAATTCTCACGTAAGTCAGGAGAGTTCCTGACCGGAGATGTTCGTGGTTGGCTGTCCTAATAAAAGTGACCTCAGGGCGCGGTTGGGGCGCTAAATTAAAAGGCCAAGTTTCCCTTCAAATAGGGTAGGGGGGAGGGTGCCTTCGGTATTCATCGGCGCTCGTCGCCATAGACACTCGAAGTTGGCATCCTTGGCCAGTGCGCTCTGGACGGAGAAGTGCGGAACTCAACTCGCCCGGCCAGCGGTCAGGTCAAGGGTCGATTCAGCTTGAACAATGTTCTTATGGGCACGACAGTGCTGCCCTCAGGTGGACAGCCAGGATGTTAGGGAGTGGTTAGTGTCTCTCGCTTCCGCTAGACGGATCGCGGATACGTCCTTTAGCAGTCAAGCGCATCTTAATTCCTCTCGTCGCCGGCAGGGTGTGCGGACGAGAGTGTGAGAGCGGCTGTGGGTTATGACCTCCATGGACCAGCAAGGAGGGGGGGAGGTTATGACCGGTGACTGACCCGACCTGGGTTCTGGACGAGGGGACTGGCGAGTGTGGAGGAAATTCTGCATGGTTCGTGAGAACCGAGGCGACAAAACACCGCGACGTGTCTGCCGCACCGAGAATTTGACCAGGCTGGTAGTCCAAGCTTGCTGATTGCGAGACTTCGGGGAAGTCACCAGGGGCTGAATGTCTGCTTGCCCCCGCAAGTCTGGTCACGAAATGGCTTCGTGCAACGAGACTTAGTACATGACAGCAAGCGGGGGTTATGGGACCGGGGCGCTTCAAGCAGCACTCCAAGTCGCAACGTAGCATTGGCGAAGCTGTGAACCGGTTGTTGCAGGGGGAGGGGGGGGGGGAGAGAAAAAAAAAACACGCTGACAAAGAATTGGCCCGGCCGTACACTGGGCTGAATAAAATAGCAGGGAGCAAAGAATTTATTTTAAAAAGTAAAAAAAAAACTTAACTATTTTAAAATTAAAAAAAGCTGTGCCCATAATGCACATGATTGGCACAAACGTGATCGTGGTCTGAACTATAGTACAAAGTTAAACTTGAAAAAGATAGTTTGGAACATTTGTTGTAGTTATCATATAAGTTATTACATAGTAGGAAGGTAGGTAAAGTACTTAGTTATTTTTTCTGTCTGATTCTTACTAAGATGTTACTTAGTAGAGCAGAGATAATTTAGATAACTTTATAGTAGGGAAAAATATTATTGTGCCTATTATTTTTTTTTAAGTTACCTACTGCTGCCGATATGCCTCGCAAGAGTAAATCTAATCCAGCACGTAGCTCTAGCAAAGCTCGAGCTGCCAAAGTAGCTGGAACCCAAGAATCTGATGAGCATAGGCTACTTGGACCCGGCGGATTTTAAATGCCGAGAGTTGCGCAGCTCAAAGGGCTGCCGAGACCTTGGAACAGACTGAAGCCTGTCAGGTTTTAGATGCCGAGCGACATGCATCATCGGTAGCTACAGAGACGCCTGAAGAATCCCAGAGACGACGTGTTTCAAATGCAGAACGGCAGACAGGAAGGAGACATGCGCTTTCAATGAGTAAATAGGAGTCGTTTCACGATCCCGCTTTTGATTATGACCCATTGATGGGTTTAATAACCATCGATTAGTTCTCATAAGGAGAATGGATGAAGAATGTATACATTGTGAAGCATTCAAGTGGAAAGAAGAAATTCTGGGTATGTGTTGTTCTGGTGTGTGTGTGTGTGTGTGTGTGTGTGTGTGTGTGTATATATATATATATATATATATATATATGTTGGTATATATGGGATTGAGTAACTCCAACACCGTTTGAACGATAATCATGAAAGTTGGCGCAAAGGAGTGTTTTTGTTTTTTATGGTGATAGGTTTTGTGTTATTTTTGTAACTCGCCGCTAGATGGCGCTGCAACGCATCAACTTCTAAACCGTTCAACCGATCGCCATGGGTAAACAGAAAATCATTGGTCATAGACATAAATCAGCAATATTGTGTGTTATTTCTCTTTGTCTACCACACTGTCGTATGGTGCTATCCATTTCGTTTTAACTCGCGGACAATATATCACCCTGTGTTCAGCCCGGGAAACGCCGGGTACTGCAGCTAGTATTTTATAATAATAACTTAACTGCTTTGTTCTATGTCCCTAAGAGTTTACAGGTTTTTGGCTTTTTGTTAAAATTGTATCATACGCGCTATAGATTTTCTAAAAAACTGTTCATTTGATTCGAAGTTGCGTCCAAAATATTTTTCATTCCAGCAATTTAGGTGATTTGAATTTTAAGTAAATTTGGACCTGGAATGAGGCAACTTTTATTATTTTAACTAAGAAATCATTAATTGTATTTTTGTTTTCAGTGTTATGTGTTCAAAATTGTAACTTCCCAAGGGTTTTTATTGTGCTTTGTAATTACTACAGTGTGCACGTATGTGGTTTAAAAAATAGTTGGTTTTATTTTGACATCATTATATCCAAAAGGAGTTTTACATAGAAGAGTGAAATATCTGGAAAACACTATTCGTAATCAGAAAATTTAAATAAATGTTGAGTGGTATGTAAATAGCGCGTTGATTCACAGAGCTCTGCACCCCAACCAGTTTTTCCTTAAGAGGCCACTCCAGTGTTTCAGGGGCACTACGCAACCCGCGTTAACCTCATAAGATTCAATGCTATTTTCATTTTTTTTATAACTAATTAACTAATATAGATTTCGAAATGATGCTTGCATGATATGTAAGACAACGATGATCTTATCAAAGCCCCTTTCTTCAAAAACGTGCATAAATTATGGTTCAAACCTAGACAATACACTTATGCGTATTAGTAAAGATTAGTATAAAACCATAATTTGTGCACGTTTTTGAAGAAAGGGGCTTTGATAAGAGCATCGTTGTCTTACATATCACGCAAGCATCATTTCTAAATATATATTAGTTAATTAGTTATAAGCAAAATGAAAATAGCATTGAATCTTATGAGGTTAACGCGGGTTGCGTAGTGCTCCTGAAACACTGGAGTGGCCTCTTAAGCAAGAGATTTGGGGGGGGGGGGGAAAGCGCGTCAGAAGGGAAACATTTTGCTTATTAGGTATGGATAGAAATAAATTGTGGAATTTTTTTCTTGAACAAGATATAAAATTTGAGAATAGTTAGGATACGAGTATGATCTCAAATGAAAAAAAAAAGTTCTTAACGTGCCCTGTACTCTCGCATTCAATTACAAGCACTTTTTGGTGCCTCTATTGACGATTAATCCCCAAGTTGCCTTTGATAGTACCTCTTACCGGTAGCAAGGCGTACGTCATGTTAGCTTTCTGTCCTTCATCAAATCGAATAAGTTCCATCAACGTTCCTCTTGCAAAGAAATTAAATCACCTCAGTTTGCTAAATATTCGAAGTCCCACTCGAGGTGCTAAATATTTTTTTCTATCACCCATGCGATGGGACTGGAAAAATTCGCGGTTTGAATGACCTCTAGGATGGACTCCACGATCCTCTATGTACGCGGGAATATTACACCAGCTCATTGGCTACTGACTCGTGACAACTGCTAACTGGGATTCTTATGATTCGATACTTCTTACGTGGAGGGTCATTCATTGGTTCACAGTCCTTCAGGCAAACTGTGTTCCAATCACTGAAGCGGCAATAAGTTTGACGCACTTGGATTCTAGCCTATCGCGAAATTAACCGGCGTATTTTTCCTGTCTCTACTTATATGTAATGATTATACAAGTCCTTTACGTAGGTGGCGAACTGGGCACGCGACAGCGGGTCGGGCAAATTCTTGGAGCGACGGCTGTCTTCTCTTCGGGCGTTCGTCGGTGGTCGTCAACTGTCAGGCTCTGCTACGACTTCTGCTGCTGAGTTTCAGGACTAAGAGTTTATACAGGTACCTGAAATCCAGGCACGGAACCACCAGGAAGAACATTCTGCAACCTTCTGTTCCGTAGGAGACATTTTTTGCCGTGAAAGACTTTTTTTTCTAGCAGGAGCGTTTATTTGTAAAGTTATGCATCACCGGTGGCGAAACTTCCAGGGGTCATGCTTATAACTAAGCGCTTCATACTTCTCCCAGTGCAGAATAATCAAACAGTCAAGATACAAACACTAGAAGTGGGGGAGAGATCATAACACTTTCTTTACAATCAGTAAATTATTTGAAACATATACAATCATAAAATTTTTTAAAAGGCGCTTAAAAATAATCAACGAGCCTTTCAGTACTTGGCAGTGATGTGTAACATCAAATCTCGGTAATGAGCAATTTTTTTTTTCATGTTGAAAATAAACTTATAATATGAAAATTGTACATCAAATTAACTTAGAATTCTTTTAAAAATTGCTGAGCGTGATAAATATACTTACATTTTGTTATAAAATTAATTTCTTGACAAAAATTACTTGTAGTTTCTGCATCCACCACTAGAATTTGTGCCGAAGCAGCTACGTCGACTATTAATCATTTAATTAGGTGGCTCAAATTTTAATCTGTATAGTGAAAGGCTACGATAAACCCGGAAAAAAATCATTAAAAAATACTAAACTCCTGATTTGGTCCTTATTTTCGACAAGGAACTTTATTAAAATACTGCCCATCTGGTTTATAATTTTTTAACAGTTATCATCATAACATTTTCCTTTTTTTAGTGAATTTTGGTTCGCGCCATCCGCCTATGATGGCAGCACCGTGGTCGTTACACATTTCCGTTTCTTGACTTCCAACGCATTCACAAAATTACTCCCACGGAGAGATAAGATGTTACACCTCAATAAAATTATTTTTTCAAAAATAAAAAAATAAACACGTTTTTCTATGTTGTATGAACTAAAAAGTTAAAAAAAAATTTTTTAAATTGAAGTAATTTTTACAAAAGCGAAAAAATTAACTGCAACTCTGTATAATTTAATTTTTATAATAAGCTTCAATTTATTATCAAGTAATAAACAATTCAATTAATTTTAATGAAACAAGTTTGATGTGCTCACTGCTTTCATTTAAATAGTAACTTCATCCTAATAATAGCCATTTGTGGCATACAATATAAGACAACTGTTATCAAACACCACGCGCTTTTTTTATTAATTTAATTGTTTTGTTTATAATTTGATTCTTATTTTAAGCTTATTAAAAAATTACGTTATGCGGAATTGTAGTTCATTATTTCGCTTTTGAGCAAAATACTTAAATTTAAAGATCATATTTTACTTTTCTGTTCATAAAAATGGTGTTTTTTTTTTAATATATATTTTTTAATTTTTTGTTTATCTTTAATATTTTTTTTATAAATTCATGGAAATGCATCACAGGATCAATTTGTGTCTTCAGAAGCATGGACATGCCTAACTATAAATTACACAGAGACTCATAGACTAATAATTCCAGTCTACGATAATACTGAAAGTCAATATTATATAAATTTTGTAATATATTTCTCCAAAAGAGTGACTCAGTTTACAATAATTCTGAGAAAAAGAACATTTCGTTGAAAAGGGCCAGGAACCATCCCTCTAAGTTGGGGAGGTATGACGAAACGACGCCCCACATTGTAATACTCCTTGAAATGCATAACAAAATCGATTTTTATAGTACCCAAAAATTTTGGAGGAAATTTATTTCCTCCCCCCCCCCCCCCTAACGAAAAACCACTCCAGCGGCTCATCCGGAAAGGGGGGGGGGGGTGTCCTATGGCGCCTGAAGACCTCGGAAGCACGTCAGAATCAACGGAATTTATTTTTCCTGAATTTCGAACAATCAGGGGTTAATGACCATCCTTCAAGGGGGGATGGGGTGGCACAGTCGAACCCCCGGGCAAATTTTACACCCTGCTCAGGCCTCATAGACCTGAAACAATCTAAATTTAAAAGAGATCATTTTTTTTTATGTTTGAGTAATTCTGGGGTTGATCTCTTGGGAAGGGCAGCCTATCCCCTGGAAAAATTTTCCACCATGCCCCGGCCTTATGGATACAAAATAGCATGGTTATTGCGCATAGCTCCGAAGTAGTGGTATTTTGCCCCTAAAAACCTCCCCCTTATCTCTTCAGGTTATAGTCATACAATTATGGTATTGTCACTCGATTACATATACTTGCAAAGTTTCCAGTTGATATGACAGTTAGAAATAGATTAAAATCAAATTTAAAATTTTAAATACATTGTTAGTTACAAGTGAATGATATTGTTTTTTTAAAATTCCATTAAGTGCACTACAGTATCAATTTACGAAGTCCCAAAAATTTATGGGTGCAAATGACCCCACCCCTTTATGAGGTCCGATGGTGCCGGAAGGCCCCGGAAGCACGTCAAAATTAACATACTTTAATTGTCCTGACTTTCAAGAAATCAGGGGCAAATGACCTTTCCCCTTAGGGAGGGGGGGAAGAAGTGGACCCCGAATGGCTCGGAAACACTCCAAATCGAAAGAGAATCGAGTTTTTAAATTTTCGAAATCTGGCGGTTTTGCCCCCCCCCCCCCCTTGAGTGGGGAAATCGACTTCAAGCAAATTTTCCACCATGCCCCGGGCTCATGGATATACCTACAACAAGCATGGCTATTGCCCATAGCACGAAAAATGTGGTTTATGACCTCATTCCTTCCCTCTTCAGGTCAAAGTCATGAAATCATTGTACTGTCATCGGGATTACATATACTAGCAAATTTCAAATCGATACGACAATTAAAATTGGGTTAAAATCGACTTACAAGATTTGATTACATAGTTACAAGTGAAGCTAGTAAAAGCGTGTTAAAAATACAATCTTTCTTCCGTAGGTCATCAATAGCTTCACTGTTGGTTAACTTGGCGATGGATGTAAGTCAGTCAGAGCCCATCTACAATAGTCCGAACCTGTGCGTAGTCCGTGTCCTTATCCGAATGTGAGTGACGTCACATTGTCTCACCGAAAACTGCCCTGTCCACAAATGCGATGTCCGATGTCCGAATGTATTTATTTCTAAAGTTGTCACCAGAGCGCCGTAAATGTGCCAAACCAAATGTTTTTGTTTATTTTTTTGATGCTTTGTAGTTTGATATTTAACTTTTGAAAGTTATTTAAGTTATAAGTGACTTACAACATATTCCATTTCCTTCAATAACAAAAACCGAACACCACGTTTTCAAACGGGAACCGGAAATTCAAATATCGCGAGTGTTTCTGTTCTTTTTCCGTGTCCGAAGTACACAGGTTGGGACAAAAAAGGTTCAAATTGGCGAATGTCTTCGGACCAGGTAGGTTCGGACGTCGGAGGGTCACGTGGACCAATCAGCGACGAGTGTCCTCCGGACACAGTTTAGGACATTGCTATTGCAGACGGGCCATAAGGGTGTCGCGCTGAGCTGGCAGGCGCCAGGCGAGTGGGGTCCCTGAAGCCGACCCCAGGGGTCCACCCGCCGTGTTTGACGCCCGCTAAGGGTGGCGCCTGCCCGTGACGCGTGTCGCCGCGGTAATTGGCCCCGGCCGAGGGAGATTAAGGGGTGGTTTCTGCCGCCCTCCCCGCGCAAAGGGGTGCGTTGCCAGGCGACGCGGCGAGGGTCCGGCCGCCCGTGTCTTCTGGCGGCGCCGGTCAGCGCGACCGCCGCCTGTAATTGCCCCCGAGTTAATTAAACCGCTTCCCGAAACCTCCCGACAGGTAAAAATATCCCGCGTTCGCTTGCCTCTGGTCAACAGTTGAATTAATTAATTAGGTTCTCGTGTATCGCTTACATCGAGGTCGTGCGAAAAGCACGAAGGGAAGAAAATGCTTGGTCGCCGCAGCAACGGAATGGAATCAGGAAGCTCCTAGAAAAACCCGCCCACTCAAAGTTGCGTCCGCTACGTTTTTCTCGTTTTCCCAAAATACACGTCACCATTTGTGGAAGGCGCGTGAACGAATAACCTAGTCAGCGTGGCATTCTTGTTTCTTTAAGAATGCCAAATATGATGTCATGCTAGTGGCAACTAAAGAGGGTTGCAGGATTACTTTGTGCGGACCGTGTTTTAATTTCCTAATAGCTGTTGCGTATGTTCTGAACCATGAAATTAAAATATATGTATTTTTTGTTACGTTTAATTTAAACGTTTAGGCGAGACGATTATTTATAGTAAAAAAATATAATTATATTGTTACGATGCGATGCGCTCCAGGTTCGGAGCGGGCTGGCGGCCACGCACGGCCACTGATGTAAGGCATTCCACGCATGCCTGGCCAGATTACAAGGGTCCTCGCTACCCCTTCCCCCTCATAACTCAGCGCATCGTCCCGCGGCCTGAGAATTCCGGGTTTACTGAGGCCGCTGCGTGGAGTGGCTTGAATAAGCGTTGCCATTCTTGATGTTTCGGGCGTCGGGTCGGCCCGGAATGACGCGTCTCCACAGCCGTTATTTAAGATAAAGTGGCAAGCATAAAATATTTGAACATAGCTCGTGGTACAGTGGTACGCTATCAAGTAGTTATAATATTAGCAACCATGTACGAATTTCAGGAATATATGATATAGGCGACTATATTCATGAAGTTCAAAGTGAAACAGTCTTGATACTGTGAAACAAAATTAATTTAACAGAATCTGCAGTGTCAATATTTTCCCAAATCTTTTATCCTATTTGAGAAAGTGAAATTCAGACAAAAAAAATTGTATAAGATTGTTAGTTTTCCATAAACAATTTCGTTGCTGCAGTTACAATCAAGTATATCCAAGATGTCAAATTAACAAACGTCTTACTTAAAAACAATTTACAGTTGCTGTTGGAACTTCTTGATTTAATAAAGAATAAATATTAAAATACCTCGTTTGAACTGTTTATATAGTAATTACAATACTAGATAAATCGTAATTACTTTTTGTCAAAGAGACGCATAGTATTTAATTTCGAATATCATTTTTATGTTTGTTGACTACTACACAAAATGTGCAGTGGTCTGTAGAGATATTTTACTAACAATATATACGTTTTACTAGATAATACTTGATTTAATGCAATTTAATAACACTTATTTATGCAATAATATTGGTGAAAATCTTAAGAATGACCACTTCATTTGCGTTTTCTCAAATGTATACTTGTGTGTAATTTTCACGATAAGGTTTTTAGACAAGCAACGTGTTGAAATACTGTAGCAAATTCTGTGTTTTGTGATTGGTCGAGTAAATTTAAGGCACGTTCCCAACATCAGGACACTAATGAAAGAGATATTTGTGTGGAAACCAAACGCGTCTTGAAAGGCCTGGCCATAACGAGACAATGGCCCCATCTCTCATATGCCTGCCAGTCAAAATGAAAAATACTGGAGGCGCGAGCATACCTTATTGCAGTCTAATGAGAGTCAGATTTTTTTCGCGAATAATACCTGGTCTTGCTAATGACCATGCCATCGAAGAGTTTTTAAACTCATTAAAAACGTATGAGCACCTATTAGAGTTATGTACGTTATTAAGAGCCCATTACAAGCTCGGAGAGCAAACAGAGAGATGAAGAACCGTAACACCAAACTCATTAAGTTATAGCTTATTGACTTACGTCTTTGTATATTTTTTATTTTTCACAGAGAACCAAGACCTACATAGAAAATATAGGTTACTTGAGTATAGAAAAATACAGAAAACCAGCTAAATTGTATGTTTCTTGTTTATATTCAAATGTCTATGTCAGTCTAGGTGTATTGTGACAAACAGTTTCTCTGCTTCTCTGCAATAGTTAAAGCCATGATTTTTAATGGTGCTGAATTTGGGTTTAAATTGGTTATATTAGTGACTATATTTAAGCAAGTTTGTAAAATAAAACAGTTTTTTTAGCCTGTAGACAAAAAAGGCGCTATTTAAGATTGTAATCATTTTTCAGCTTTCTTAATTCGTCTAATAAAATTGTGCATATATATATCTATATATGTGGCAGGAGGTCTACGTTATAAATATAAAAGCAAAAACGGATTTTTGTAACTAATTTTTACATGGTCAGTTCTTAATTGTCTGATTTTTACTCTATGTGATTCTTTCTAGCTGGACGTTTTTATTCGCGAATTCTACGACTTGAAATTAAATGATAATATTACATGTTTTAAGATAAACTGATCTAAATATTGTCATTAACTGTCCTTATATAGAGGCCAGTTCTTGACAATAACTAGGAATCTATGCTCGTTTTTCCAGCACAAGAAGCACATGTCATTGAATTACTGAAACATCATGTCGGTGTGATATTGTAACAGTCAACAGAGGCTGTCTCAATATAAAAGATAAAAAATTAAATAATTCAATCAATCGAAAACTATAATAAGTAGACTTTAGCTTCATTGGGAGAAAACTGTAACTCAGAGGAAATACTTGCTTAGGTTAGCAAGAGGTTTATTGTTACAGTACCACTTAACTTGATAAAATACTTCATTATAGGATCGAAACGAATAGGTCCGTCATCCCGTACGGAATGCCTGGTGAGAGATGAATTAAAGGAGATTTTTAAAAATAAGTAAACACTACTTTAAAAACAACTTTCATTTATTTTTAAACTTCTTATGAGTAAAATCAGTCATAAGGAACAGGTGGTCTTACAGATTATGATAAAAAATACAATTAAAATTCACAACAACTATCTTTCTGTAATGACTTACATATTTAAATACTGTATGACCATACACGAGAGAAAAATAGAGAGAGAGCTTCAGCCTACTCTTCCATAATCCTTTGACATGTTAACTTAAGAACACTTGAAACCAGAATCTTATATTACAGCTATGAAAGATATTTCTGTACACTATATTTTAAAGAAGCTGAACATTTCTTGAACCATCACTAGGCAGCATCCCGACCAGTGAGCCTACCCTGACTACATTCCGATCTATGTACGCTACTCGTCACCACTGGCATGAAGCAGACTGAGCCCCGAGCTCTCTAACTCCCGCTTAAATCCCTGCTCGCCGCCTGCTCGAACAATGCATGGTCGTTGAACCCAGACTGGACAGACCACTATCCAGGACAGCTGAGCAGACCGCCCCCTCCACCCAGACGTGCTGCCACACGGCGCGGCCCAGTGACCGCGGCCAGAGACTCCGCAAGGCGCGCGGCCAGACCGACCAACTACAGAAGAACTGGTCCAGTCTGCAAGCCCGCAGCGCGCCGCGCCGGCCCCGTGCCACAGTTACCAGTCACACCACCGGCGCACGAGTGTAGGCCTACAGAGCAGCCAGCCCAGAGTCCCAATTAGTAGAGACCTGCAAAATTCGCAGTTTCGATGGCCTTCAGGATAGACTGCACATACCCCTGTACACTCGCGCAAATAACGCAAGTTCATTGGCTGCCGACTTGTAAGTCGTCTCAGCTGGTTTGTCTGTGATTCGATCCTTCTTTGGTTGAGGGTTTATAACTGGTTGAGATTCGTCCAAATGAACAGTAAGCCAATAGCAAAATTATCTAAGACGTATATGTGTTTGAATTCTAGCCTATCACCGAATGAATCCGCGAATTTTGCAGGTCTCTACCCATCAGTGAAGACCTGAAATTATTATTTACTATAACTATTTTAGTTTACCAAATATGTTACATAGTAGTTTCACTATCAAAAACTTTAATTTGGCGCACCAATACGTTTGGTATGTCCCCTGATTTTTACGAAAGTGACTATATATAGGTTTATGTTCATACACGTGGGTCCGCCATTTTCCTGTGCAAATTTCGTTGCATGCTGCGCACACACCGTAAAAAATTCACTCTCGTCATTTTTTAATCACACGCCTAAAAAATTATAACTTAAAAAAAATACATATAAATATATATATATAAATATATATATATATAAATATTTATATATATTGGCTACACCCATTATCCAATTAAATTTTTACTCAAATGTGTAATGACATTAATTTAGTTCAGTCTCCGAAATGATATTGCGAATCTCGTGAGTCTCCTTCTGTGACGTATCCACGCACGAGCGAACGTACACCGTTCGCATCCTCTTGTTTGCGGATGCATCCTCCTGCATCCATTCTGCATCAATCTCTCTTTCTCTGGCAGTATTTTTTTTTGACCGGCTCCTTTGTTTCCATTTTCCTCGCGCGCCATTTGTTACGCGGCGCGGCCCCCGGCGCGCGCCAGGGAGCCGCATCCACGCGCCTAATTTATTTCCCTCGTGTTTGTCCGAGCGGCGCGCAGCTCCCCCCCATTCCCCTCGAATATCTGCAGGCCTTCGGCCGCGACCACATCCTGGCAGCCACGAACACGCCCCGGCACGGACAGTAGCTCGTCACGAACAATTCAGTTTCGGTTTTTGAAGTTATACTTCTTTAGACACGTTACGGAAAATTGATGGGAGTGATTTTTTTTTTTTTTACGACGGGCGCGCAGCATGCAACGAAATTTTCACAACGAGACATCTAGCGGGAGGGAACCGAAATAGCCACAAAGAGGCTACATGCAAACAGATAAAAATTATTAATGTGCTTGTAAATCATATACTTTGGTGAATAATATTATATAAATTTTAATATAATTAAAAACATTATTGTTTTAATATTAGTGATAGAAACTGTGTTTATAAACCTTTTTCTATTGTTTTTATGTGAAGTTAAATTAACATTTTTATTATTTTATTGCATTATATATTATTACATTATTATTAAATAAATTATAAAACTTAATAAATAAAAAATACAAATAATGCAAATGTATTGATTTTCATTGCTCATTAAAATTCATCTTGATTGTTTTATTAAATTGAAAAATTAATATACAACACGTGTCTATATTAATATTGAATACTAAGGACATATTAATATATTTTTTTTTAATTTGATTAATTTTTAACATTACCAAAATATTTAAAATATCACGTCAATCGTTTAAATATTTTATTTATATTAATTATTTGCATTCAAAATTAAAGTTAGTTATTTAATAATGCCAAAGAAGTATAACTTCTAACGCTACATATGTAAACACACAATAAAAGCCAGAACCATAGTGCGCTTCCGGAAAAATTTATATAGTTTATCGCTTATTAGGTTCATAGACCCCAAAACCGTCGTAAACTCAAAAATCATTATATATGTATTTATATTTATGCATTACATATTTAGCAAACACGATAACTGGCTTAATTTTTCAAAAATCACGTCCAAACTGATACATAAAATATAATCTTGAAAAATTTCGGTAGAGTTCGTTAATGGGCAATCACCGACCAAAGGGGTAGAAAATTGCTTTACCTCCTTTAACATAATGAATACCATTTCGTTTGACGCATTATATCTCGTAGGTGTAATACCAAAAACTGTTATGTAAATACATTTTTATACAACCATTCGTAACTGCAAGGGGTAGAAAAAACAAGGGTTGGAGGACAAAAATAATTCATAACTCCCGTAGTAGGAAAAAAATCGAATCCGTTCAAATTATTTTTAAAGACATGTCTTTTATCTAAAACATTTGTCTAAAAAAACAATTTTTGATAAAAAGAAACATTGCAGAAACAGGATTAAAAGGCATTGCTAGAATTTAAAAAAAATCCTGCCATGAGAACCATTAAATCAATTTTTATTTAGTGTAAAACCATTAATTTTTATCAACAACTTTTTTCTGTGAAAATTTTTATAAGACCACTAATTTCTCCAAGATGTGGAAAAATTAGGGGTTCATGGACAAAAAATTTGATAACCTCTTTAGTAATTACAATATATAATCCGTTCAAATTGTTTGTAAACCTTTTTAAGTACATAATATCTATAACCTTTCTTGGAAACAAATTTTTGATACGACTAACCATTGCTGCAACGGATGGATAAAGACGGGTTAAAATTCAAAAAATAAATTCATAACTACCTTAGTAATCACTCCATCAAATCAGTTCCAAATGTCTGTAAATCTTACAAATTTTATCTAAAACTTTATCTGAAAATTTTTTCATAAGATAAGCCATTACTTCAGAGGGGTTGAAAAAAATTAGGGTAGAATTAAAAATAAATTCTTAATATCCGTAACATGTTCTATTTTTTTTGAAAAACCATGAATTTTAAAACTTTCGTCTGAAATGATTTTTTTACGACCTACCATTACTATAAGGGTTGGAATAAACATGGGTTGAATTACAAAAAAAAATATATTATAAATTCATAACTCCCTTAGAAAGCATACCATAAAATCCGTTCAAATGGCTTGTAAATCATATAATTTGTATCTAAAAATTTTATCTGAAACAATTTTTGATAATACAAACAATTATTCGAAGGGGTAAGAAAAACCTGGGATGGGAATAAGAAAATAAAATTAATTCACTACCGTGTACGCTACAGAATCCATACATATATTTTTTTAACTTACTAAAAACTATCTAAAATTCATGTAAATTAAATTTTTATCTAGCCAACCATTAGTGCAAGGGGTGGAAAAACAAGATTGGAAAGTATGGTTTATACTATCAAATCCGTTATAATTTTTTGTATGGATCCTAAACTTTATGAAAAACTTTAACTGAAACAATTTTTGATGAAACGAATTACTACCGTTAAAACAGGGATTGCAATAAAAAAAAAATTTCTTAGCATCAAATCTGTTTGAATTTATTTTAAACCATCGTATTATTATTTTAAACCTTGGTGCAAAGTAAATTGTCATATGACTACGTTTTTAGTACAAGGGATGAAAAAAAAATAGTTTTTGAAGTTCAAAAAAATTGATTAACTTAGTTGGCACAGTATGTAATTCGTTCTAAGCTATTCAATGCTGAAAGCATTGAGTTAAAAACATTCATAATATTTTCGCTGCATAAAAATTGACAAAAATTTTGTAATTTTCAAGAACATAAATGTGCTATGTACATTAATTTCTTAAAATGTGCCAGAAATTTATATAAATTCCAAAATATTTCCAGTACAAACAGGTAATTTTAAATATACATACGCCTGTAGTTTGTGCCGAAAGGGTTTTTTTATTTACGTATTCTGTATCGGCTAAAGTAGAACTAGGCCATTGACATTTTATTTTTACGACCTCCAAGCGAAACCTTAAAATGCTGCTTCCGTGTTACATCCGTTCACTTCATATTGCAGAGAACAATTGGTGGAACACTTATTAATGTCACTGTTCATTGAACGTGACAGTTGTTTTTGCCCTCGTGGATTAATTAGTTATAATTTGTTTTATTTTTCCCGGTGGTTCCAGACTATTCCCTTTTAGTTCGTAAACTGTTTACAAGAAGGTAGGTTGAGCAAGTGTTGTATTTTAAAGTAATATATCCTAGCGAAAACGTTGAAAATCATTGAAATTTTATTTTATTTTATAAATAAAATATAAAATACTCAGTAAATTAATAGTGTTTCTCACTTATTTTCAGTGATTTCATCTGACTGTTGCAGTTAAATTGGAAAGCAGATACTGGTTGCCAGGTAAGTTCACAATTTTAGCAGTCATCATAATATATTGTTAGTTGAGTATGACAGTTAAATTGATTGAAGTCTTATATGTGGTATTTAGTGTGAAATCCGTGGTTTCCCTTAACCGCTTTGGCGTTATAATATTGTGGTGTGACAAAATGCGAAGGTTTGTATTTTTCTTGGAAGGATTCGGTTACCATATAGTCTACAGCCAAATTAGTTTGAAGTCTAACTCAAGAAGGCTCCTTTACCAAAAAAGAAGTGATTCTAGCCAACAATTATTTATATTTATATATAAATGAATAAATTACCATTTTTTTATTAATCATTGACCTTTTTCCGCATAGGAAAATAAATGAATGAATTGTAAATAGTAATGGGTCAAATCCCAATTTACTCGAATACGAGAATCGATTTCGAATACCAAAGAATATCTTTAATTTGCCCCCACAATCCTAATCTAGGTCTCAAGGGTGAAAAAAAATGTACAATAATAGAAAAATATTACTATGTTGTTGAAATATTAAATCCTTGAAATGTTTGTTTTACAAAGTTCCTTTCTATAAACTTAATCTACAATAACTTTATTTATATAATTGCAGGAAAAAAATGCAATCGTTTGGATAATTTTAAAAGGGTATTTATGACGAAATAATTGGCGAATAAACTACAAAAATTATCAGATTTTAATTTTTTTAATTTACTTAATACCTATGATATTTTTATTCGAATCTTTTTACTCAAATATCGAATCCTTTGAATACCAAGGATTTGAAGGTATTTGAGAATTTGAATATTTGTTTGGCCTATCCGTATTTCTAAGTTTTATCAAACTTTATTGAACACAAAATAATATGTAGAAAAAGACATAGACTTACTTGATCTATACAGTTGCTTTTTATTTGAGTTACATGTGTATAAAGCAAACTATATTTGACACCAATTCTGCTAATTATTAGAAGCGTCCCTTTATTCACAAAGAATAGTTTTTAGTCTACACTTATAAAGTTATAATTTACATAAAATAAGCTACTTATTTTTACTGTTAGACATGTGACCAAAAGTTAAAGATGAATACATTAGTCTCACTAAATAATAAAAACCCTTTATTATTGATGGCTTTTTATTTGTTGTTTTTAATTTTTTTTTCTGTAATGCAGCATTAACTAAGTCTGATATATGAAAATTTAACAAAATAATTACACAGTGAATCTACATAGTTTAAGTACGCTGGGGTCTTAATTGTAGTTCTTTTCGTTTAGCTTGATGCATCGCATGGCACTACAAATAACCAATTTTCTTTATGTTAAAAAACGTACTAAGCGAAATTAAAATCTCGTATCAGTTTCAGCAGATACACAGGACTGGAGACCAGTTATCGTGACTTGGATACTTCTACTGAGATCTGTGAGATAATGTTGGGGCTGTGACGGAATGATTGGGAGGGGGAATTCTCTGAGGAAACTGAACCGACTGACTGCAGAGTCCAGCACGTTTCCACGTTTCTGGACATTAGGCCATCGGGAATCAAACCCAGACACTTTAATGCAAGGCTAATTATTTGAATTGTTCTTTGAATGATTCTTACAATGGGGAAGCTAGATTTACACGATTTTCATGGGCATACGGTGGTTTTAACTGTAGGTCACAGGGAAACAATAAGAATGAACAAGAAACATAAATGCACAGACAAACAGAAAATAATATAAAATCAGCCTATGTCAAATTTTAAACACATAGCACAGAGAGAATTCCGTAGAAGGAATCAATCAGAGAAATATATATTACAGTACAGACACAAAGTGGGCTGACAAAAACGAAACCGTTTTACAAGAAGAGAAAATAGAAACAACACAATAACCTTTGACAAAAGAGTGACAAACAGATGAACTTAACGATGATACGAAACAGATAATCTGACAACACAACGACAGCACAGTGATGCACAAACGAACCCAGCGATGAAACTAAACAGACATTCTGGACAACAGAGCGACCACGGAACAGATGAACACAGTAGGCGTCTTAAGACAAACAGTTGTGACGTTTCGGGAATTGACATGTGTTCCCGTCATCAGGGACAAACGTATTTCCTTTCACAGAATTCTCTCTGTGCTGCCTGTGTGTGTAACATTATGAGATCGTTTTTTTTTTTTTTTGGTGTTGGTATAGTCAATTTTTCTTTTTCATTCTTCAAATTGTTCGGATTTTTTAACGTTGCATATCATGACAATTTAAAATGATTTTGGAGTTATAAACTGTCCAAAAATACATAGCTATATGTTATGTAATAAAAATTCAAATGATAAATAATGTCAGAAACAAAAGATATCACTTCAAGAACGTAATAAAAAAATCAAACGAACAAATTATTTGTTCCCAAAACGGTAATTTAGCAGCGGTAAAACTTCAGTCTTATGTACCATTGTTTTAGTACCACAGGTTAAGTAAATGTAAAAAAAGGTCTATGTATTTTGACGATGAAAGACTGGAGAAAAGGTAAGAAAGAAATCTGACAAACACTAGAAATTGGTTTTCACTCCTCTTCTTCCTCCGCCTTCACAGAAGCTGATTTCACGCTGTCATCCTTTAGCCACATTTCTTTCTTTTTTTCCTTCTTCTTCCTTCATTCGGCTTCGTCTATCGCGGAATCGGTCATCA
The DNA here is from genome assembly GCF_032445375.1 of Bacillus rossius redtenbacheri. Classification (NCBI taxonomy): domain Eukaryota; kingdom Metazoa; phylum Arthropoda; class Insecta; order Phasmatodea; family Bacillidae; genus Bacillus; species Bacillus rossius. Next base: position 15,399,110 of record NW_026962010.1, read on the forward strand.
CAGCCCCGTGAGCGCTTGCGGCCGTGACTACAGAATCGCAAGCCAATTGTACATCGTTAAATAAGTCAGATTTTTTTTTAATCCACGCGGTTTTCAATTGTAAATTTTTATATTTAGCTTTTGCTGACGAATTTTGGGATTTTAGATTTTACTGCAAGCAATTTTGCTATGTTAAAGTTATTTTAAATAGCTAACAAACAAGTACAATTAATTTCCTGGAAAAAAAAATGTGTGAAAAAAAGTATCCCATTTGATGCGTTCGACTGCTAGCAAATGTCATTAATGTTAAGAAGTTTACACAGTTTTGGAAAAGAAACGCTAACAGAAGAATGTGTTCACAGAATTCGTATCTCGTAGCAGAGTAGCAGGCAACATCTGAACATTTATGCAAAAATTTTATTCAGTTTGGAAGTAAGTTTACTAGATAACTTATTTGGAAAAATTGTGGTTTTAGAACATAAATGACATTAAACACTGTAAAATTAACCAAAAATTGTTTAAACAAAGTCCATTAACATTATGACCTAATATTATATCTACGAATTTTCACTTCCGAGAATATTGTTGGCCTACTTAAGTATAAATTTCAATGCAAAATAACGTTATTTACTAAAATTGTGTATTTATGCTGCTCTAAAGAGTTCTTTATTATAATTTTTAATGTGGCACACTATAAAATATTACATTCTTATTCATTCACACCTACATTTAACGGTGGATGTTAGTATTGTGTCCCTTGATTATATATTACGTTATGTCATATTAATGTTGTACATTAAAAAGTACAATAAAGTATAAGTTATGCGATACTATAAAATATTAATCTAAAAATTTGTATTTTTCAAAAATCTTTCCCTTAAAAATTTGTAACGTAGAGGTTTCAGGAACATTGCTTGTGAGTGCGATCTCTAAATAAGATACATGTAAAAGATACCTTCGTTTTCTTAGCACGAATTACCACAATGCTATACACTACATTTATAATGAACTCTATTTCAGGTTTTAAGAATCCTTCCCGTTTTTCACTGCATCTTCCTAGTGGGTTCAAAACCCGGATGATTCACAAGTGGGAAACGCGGCGGACGTGGCCGCGTGTCGGAGTGATCCGGTTTCCACCTGATGGCGCAATCTGACGCAGCTCTATACCATCGTCTCGCCTCTCATCAGTCTCTAATTACCTTCGATGTCGATGAGCCACTATATCACAATCAGTTCAATCATTCACTGAGTGATGTACGCGGTGTTGAAGCACTGGTTAAACCTCCTGGGAACAGAGTACGTTCCAAGGAGCTTCCAATCTGCGCGGGATAGGAGGGGTGCTAGGGGTGGAGGTCGAAAATATATAAACCTCCTGTATCCCTGTGTACGATACTGGCTAATAATAACCCAGGAGTGCCCAACAATTAAATGCGGGCCGCAAGGCCCAAGCACCCAACCCCTGCATGGTTGATTTTTCAGCCCCGCCCAACTCTTCTTACCTGGACCCTCTTCCCTCTTGTCCAGTAGTTACCTGCTTGCTTAATGCATGTTATTTGTTTCCCGCATGACCCGGCCCAGGGTTTTCCCTGTGTCCATGAAGGTTTTACCTTGGTCACATTAGCTAGCTTTTAAGCTAGACGTTCAATGGGGCGTCAGTCATGGCGCCAATCGCTGCCATGGCTGGCCAGTAAACCCCAATAAGCACACGATGCATGCGCCCTTGTCCTGCATGGTTAAAAACCCGCATGGTAGAGTGTATAGGCTTCGGCCTGAGACACACTTAGGTCCTCCCCTAACCTGGACCCTCCCCTTACACACTTAGAATAATTTAGGCTAGGAAAAAAAACGTGTATGATATCAGTATGTCTGTGCCTGATGACGGGAACAGATGCCAGTTCCCGAAACGTCGCAATTGTTTTGTCTAAGGAAACCTACTGCGATAGTCGGTGTTGTCGTTGTGTTCTCAATAAAATAATTTTACCTTCATCGTTGTGTCCGTATATATGCTGTGTTGTCCAGTTATTGTTGTCTGTCCGCCTTTACAGTTATTGTTGAAACTTTCTCGTCGTGTTTAGTACCAATGTGGTCTTCTGTGAGGTCATTATTTTTTCATGACTAAATTCCTTCCACGGTATTCTGATATTTACGTTTGAATGTGTTCGCCTGATTTTTCGTCGTTTTGTTGTCCAGAATACCGGTTTAAGAATATCGTTGGGTCAATCTGTTTGACTTCAGCTGATCAACAGTGCAATCATGATGAACAGTGCAAAACTGCTGTGGCCTATGTCCAAGAAATTGTATTAAATAGTAAGAGTGGTAGTTTCAAAGAATACAATTAAGGGGTTGGTTCTGGTATCGGTTGTTAAGAGTGATGATATATAGTGTGATTACATGCAATTTACAAAGTCAGAACACAGTTGCAATTCTTAGATAAGCATTACATATTTTATTCCAAAGGGATAAGTAACAAGTATTGTAATTTACGTAGGATTACATTCACGCTAGCAGGTCTAGCGAAACATGGCATAAAGGACATGTCCATCAAATAAAAATAAAGTAAGCAATGCAAATGTAAAATGATATACTTATAGCTCACAAGAGCTTTCCAGATTATAGGAAAAATAAGGAATATAAACTTATTTATATTTATATCACAAATGACAAACGTGAAACAAGCAATTTATGATTTATTGAAGGATCAATGCCCAATATTATGTGTAACATTACTATTTAGAAAATTTCATAAACACGTAATCAATTAATTCCTAATATAGGTCTACCATAAATTCACGCTCCATAAGGCGTTTGGAAAACAGCTGAGAATACCTCATACTAGTACGAGAACAGAGATTCAACAGAAAAGGTTAAAATGATATAACAAAATATATACTAAAAAAATCTCACTTTACGCAAAAAAAAAAAGCATCGGATTATACTAAACAGTATTCTATACAATATTAGGAGAATCTCAATATTCACAGATAAGAACATCATTTAACATTGTACCATTAGCTACAGAAGCCTATATTTAAAATTTAAAAAATTTACCGCAGTAAAAAAGAAATGCAAAATATGATAGTATTCTAATTACGACTATATGATCGTTATTGAGACAACCTAGGGTAACATAGCTGCAGACCAAGGGCGCGGTTACACGGGACCGTGAACTACTTCAGGTAAACATGTTAAACTTTCGCGTGCAGTTACACACATATCACTCAAGACCTACCGGCCCACTCATCTAACTCCCTCGGTTCCTTATCCCGTTAGGGCATACCCGAAAAGGAGATGAATGGATCTTTTACATGTCCAAATTCGGAGAACCGACTGAACAGCTACGTCTTTGAGGAAACCCATCGCAACTACGGAGCCACCGAACAGCCGCTGTTCCACCGTATACGCCTGGTCACCGACGGTGTTTGCCCGCACCGGGGTTCCAGGTAGTATCGACACGGGCCCACGCATATCACATCCCTGGGACCCCTCGGTCACCCAGTTTCTCGTGATCCAGCCCAGGTCATCCACCTCTACTAGCTCAGCAGGCTAGTAGCTCAACACTTCCACTCGTCAACGGAGCAGGGACTCCTCTGAGTGTGCTCCAAGCATAGGAGCTACCACTGCCACCACGAGTCCATCAACAATTCTGATCCAGGGCCATTAGAGGAATACATTAAAATTCACCAAATATTCAAGTTTTTAGGGGGAAAAATCCGCCAAAAATGAAAAAAAAAAAAAACATTTAAATTCTAAAATTTAATTTTCGAGGGGGAAAATCCGTAAACAATTATATTAAAAAAAACTCAAACTATAGTCCCGAGTTTAATGTGGGGGACTGTGTTCGTAAGGGATAGTCAAATTTAGTTTTATTACAGTTTTATTAATTATATATACATAAATGGGCTTTAAAAAGTCTTATTACCAATCACTTGCACTTAAAAATGTTTATTCTAAAGTCAATCAATGTCTGTCAAGTTCCACATTTCGCACTCCTCACCGGAGCTAGGCTCGACAGTGGTTCGCCCCTTACCCCGCGCCTGTCCACACACACAGTCTCGCGCCACTCAGTCGCACTCTCTCGATCCCGTCGCTCCTCGTCGCGCCACTCTCGAGGCGGTCTCTCACCCTCTTCGTCGATGTCGCACTTCCCTGCACTCGCGGAACTCTCCGAACCCTCGGAACTGCCGCGGAAGCCGTCGTCGCTGCTTATATACCCTGACGCCCTTCTCGAACGGACGAGAGCAGCTGTGACGTGTCGCGTCAACATCGGGCCGCCAAACCATCACCGGATACACGCATAACCAGGCGCTTTAAAAATTCCGTCATTCATTCGCGGTGCTCCTGTATTAAATTGAGCTTGCGAAATAAAAAAAACGTGCAGGTCTCTTGTTCCGGGATGAGAAAGGGCGTAACAGATAATGGAACTGATAGCGATGACGAGCTGGTGCAGGCATCGCGCATGCGCACGCCCAAAGGAGAGCGCGCAGCGGGAGGCTTCGTATCGCGCCATCCCGCAGTTTGATTGATTTTATCTCGCGGCGCATTTGTAGTGCATAAATCAAGCGCCCGCAGACACACTCCCAACACGCAAATGAATCGACTTAGTATGCAGGTTCGGCATTCTGTCACTCACGCGGTAATAGGCGGCAGCTTCCGCGCATACATTAACATGCGTGCGTATAGTCGCTGGGTTGTGGAAATTAGCAGCTGTAATTTTTGACAACTTGCAGTTTGCACTTTACTTTCTCCTGTGAATACTAACTGTTATGCTATTTATTATGATATTCATATTTCAGAATTTTTATCTAGTCTATAACCAGCATTATGGTGAAAACCGGAACAAAAAAAAATACAGACTGAAAAATATAAGAAATAAAATAAAAGTATGTTTCAGCGAATTTGTTTTTTCCATCATACAATATGGCGTTTTACCATATGAAACTCAATTACTAAAACGGAAATAGCAAGTAATATTATAAAATACTCTGACAACTTGTTTTATTTTAGAATTTAAAAAAAAAATTGAATATTGCCTCGTTATCTTATTCTTTGATAAGGTGGTAATAAAAATAAACTATTATTTATGGTTTTACTTTAAATAAACACACAATTACTACTTTAAACGGTAACAATTTGTATAATGTTGCCATAGACTAAAACCAAACTCACATTTACGTTGCCAGTGGCCTTAAGCATAACTATACTTAACGTAAATCATGTGGCCTCACACCCGAACAACGGGCAGTCAAGTCTTATATGTAATGATTTTATGATTGTTCTCGTAAAATATTTTTCTCGTCAAAAAAATAATATACCTATATCTTTATACGCAGAGCAGATGACTAATCACAGCTTGAAAAGGCGGAGTGATACAACGGCGTGATGTCAGAACCTCACATTGCAAGCAGGCTGACGTATGCATTAAAAATACGCCCACGTAGATAGTAATTTATGTAAAAGTGTCCAGAGAAAGGGAAGACAATTTTGCGATCGATGTTTGTTAAAAAAAATAGATGACTAAAAATGTCACACGTATTGTCCTCGTGAAAAAAAATTCACTTCGATTTTTGTGTGACATGCATGCATAGTTACAACAAACCTTTTAAGACGTTTTATATTTGTCCAATGCCCCACACAGCGTGGGGTATTGAACAAGTATTAAAAAGTGTCAATATTTTTTTTGTTTGACATCCGCAATCTATGTCCATACTCATTTGTCTTTATTCAAGGTAAAAAAGGAAGCTTTTTTTATTTTTAGTTACCTCTCTCTACATATACAATAAAAGTCCGATCTACCTGACTTATTTTGTGTTCACACAAGTTTCAAATGCTACCACATTAATTAAAAAACGTTGGCTTATCACTATTTTGTCTATTTAATGAGAACTATTATTTTTACTACTTTAAATCTCTTTCATATTATAGAATTTGTTTTACATTTAGTTTGTTCATACAACAGTTTGACTGATACATGGTTATATTAAATTGGTTTGAAATTAAGGCTTGTTTCGTAGCATGATGGATCCTTGGAAAGTTGTCTTAGCCTTGCAAAGATCTTTTGTAACGTTTGACATCTGAAGCATTTTAAATTGTTAAATAATTTAAAAACAAATCATCGATATTCGTAGTTGTGATAACGGCATTAAAACATGCATTAATAAAAAACATATTATCACTTTAAGCAATGATTTATGAAATTAATATGTATATTTTTGTTAAAAATTATCAATACACTAATATAACTACAAAAAAGACCATTAAAAAATATTTGGTTCATATTTGTCTACCTGCACACTCAACATATATTATAAATATGATGAAGGTATATGAAAAAAGAATATTTATTTTAAGTTTTTACAAAATATTCTCATATTATTTTGCAAGAAAAAACCAAATAAAAATAAATTATTGGTCTCATATATTACCTTACTGTTAAACAAATAGTACCGACAGTAATCGTATTAAAAGAAGTAATTTAAATTGAAAGTTGTTTGAGAGCATATTATAAATAAAAATTGTTTTGATTTTATCCCATCAAAAAAGCCGAATTCAAAGAAAATTTACAATTTCCATTGGTGTGCTGCAAGATGGTCTTTCGTCACAAGGTTCATGAATGACCACATTACTGAAACAATATTTTGATATGTATTTGTCTCTAAAACCATATTTCTACCTGTATTTCAAGTAAGTAAAATTTGAAAAAAAAATTTGAACAGTAATTTGATGGAGAAACAGTTTATTTTATCTAAAGGCACGACTTTGCAAGCTAGCCAAACTGTAATTAATAGCTTTAATATTTAGAGGATTTAATACGTTTACTGTTTAAGCTGCAACTTTCGACAGTAGAATAGCAACTTGCGTGTAATTGTAGTTATATTTTAAAATATAATTTTAAATGTTACGTAATTTTTAAAACTTTTTATTCGAATTGTGAAAAATTTGATTATTTATATACATTTACTATTACCTATCGAAATTTAAATGAATCCTTTGAACACTAATTCAGTGTAAATTTTCTACGGGATTTTGTTGGCAAAATTTTTTTAGCGGTGGTAGTAGTATAAAACAAATTACTGCTCGATTCTGCTAGAACCAGTATTCGATCAAATCTGTAAATGCCCATAAAGGATAAAAATATTAGATGAATAATTCAGAAGAGTTCATTCTGTGTTAGTTCTGAAACAATATTACCTCATTCGATATCAGATGCTTGGCTGGATTTCCGCCTTTGTGCCATTTTCTGACTTTGGTGAAGCCAGTGTCCTGAAATATGCTAATGATATTCAGAACTAAAGTTTGTCGTGAAGAGGACCAAAAGAAAAATTGAGATCACTCCCCGATTTCAACTTCCTCCTCCACGCTTCCCTTTTAGTTTAACCCTCTTGACTCTAGCCGTCTTCCATTCTGTTTTCTTTAGAATCATTCCGTTTTCTTTCGATCTCAGAAAGTTTCGTTCACTTTGTTGTTTCATTTGTGTTGGATCAAACTCTTGAGCCACGCCATAATTACGGGTCCTTAAACCAAAAGCATTTTATAAAATGTAATTATCTTAAAATATTTTTAAATGAAGAAAGAAAAATATTTTATTACTGCTCTTCATTAATTATTCATACATTTATTTATTCAGACGTGAAGATAATTATGTACATATAGTATTCATATGTAAGTATATTTTGTTACGGAATATCTATATTTTTATTTACATTATCTGAGAAACAAATTCAACCCACAATCACCATCGTCAACTTAATAATTTAATGCATATTTTAAATCATTGACATAAATTGACTCACATGTACCAACATCAATGCACATTCACCACAACGATTCACAATTTTATAAACGTACAAAAACATAAAATAAAATTTGATGTTTACTTATCTACACTGACACTAAATTCTATGAACATTTACCATTTCTACGCATAATTTAACAGACTAAATATAAAATATGAATAATTCGATACGCCTTCACATTTATCAATGCATAAGGCAATGCACATGTAGCAACCTCTATTCACAGTTAAAAGGACATTTGCACCATCGATAACATTTAACTACATCGATGCAGAATTAAAACTTTATCCACCATCATTGATGGACAATTCGGGATACAGATAACGACATCAATTGTTAAGTCGATTGACATTCATCAGCATTAACGCATACATTTTTAAGCACAATTACACTCACATTTATTAATATCAGTGAAAAATTATACGCACATTCAACATATGTGAATCAAAATGTTCTGGATATTCACCGAAAATAATGCACATATCAACTAACATTTTAAATAATCTACACACATTTCTAAACTTATTTATACTTTTTATTGCCAAATTCTATGCACCATTGCCATAACCGATGCACAATTTGATTTACAATTACTAACGTCGCCACACAGCTCAAAATCAAATTCATAAACATTGACACTGAATTCGACGCACAGTCATCATTATCGATTTATAATAAATTCAGTGCAATCGTCAGACAAATCTACACCTAACAACTCACACCCAGAACTTAATTACTAAGGCAGAAACCCTGACTTGCTCCAAAATTAATACATTTAGAAAACATAATCGAATTACTTTGTATTACGTTTTAAAAAATTAATATTTGAAACAAAATTATATAAGGATTTAATAAATATATTTTTATTTAATCTTTATTATTGCACCTCAAAATTCTTTGAATATACCTACTGCATTTTTCCATGTTGAGAGAAATATTTTTTGTCATATGCTGATCAGCTAATGTTTGCATGTCTACCAATACGTACGAATCTTTTCACGTAATAAAATCAATGTCTGCTTCTGTTTTCATAATATTTAAAAGTTAAAGTTTTACTTTCATAAAATTTGCTGTACTCTTCAGCTTTATTACCAGCCTAATATTCAAAATCATGGACATCATTGCAGCTGTTATCATTTTTATTACCAACATACACATTGTCATCTTCATATAACTTACCACATTTTGACTTCTTTGAAGAAGATTTATTGCTGTCTTCAAGCATCATTTTTAAGTGTCCGTCATATTTCAAAGTTAGGGGAGTCTGACAGATATTGATTTCAACATTTTCTCACTTTCCTGTCTTCCTCAAACCTTCAATACGCTATGATTCAAGTTTCTTGTCTATATCGGGAGAGTTAATGATAAAATAACTATTAAGATTTTTTTAGCGGTGGTAGTAGTATAAAACAAATTACTGCTCGATTCTGCTAGAACCAGTATTCGATCAAATCTGTAAATGCCCATAAAGGATAAAAATATTAGATGAATAATTCAGAAGAGTTCATTCTGTGTTAGTTCTGAAACAATATTACCTCATTCGATATCAGATGCTTGGCTGGATTTCCGCCTTTGTGCCATTTTCTGACTTTGGTGAAGCCAGTGTCCTGAAATATGCTAATGATATTCAGAACTAAAGTTTGTCGTGAAGAGGACCAAAAGAAAAATTGAGATCACTCCCCGATTTCAACTTCCTCATCTACGCTTCCCTTTTAGTTTAACCCTCTTGACTCTAGCCGTCTTCCATTCTGTTTTCTTTAGAATCATTCCGTTTTCTTTCGATCTCAGAAAGTTTCGTTCACTTTGTTGTTTCATTTGTGTTGGATCAAACTCTTGAGCCACGCCATAATTACGGGTCCTTAAACCAAAAGCATTTTATAAAATGTAATTATCTTAAAATATTTTTAAATGAAGAAAGAAAAATATTTTATTACTGCTCTTCATTAATTATTCATACATTTATTTATTCAGACGTGAAGATAATTATGTACATATAGTATTCATATGTAAGTATATATTATATAATTATGCACATTAAAATACGATAGAATGAAACGGAAATATTTTATAGGTCATATAATTTATTATGTGCTTTGGATTTTTTAAGCTGTTAAACTTACGTCGAATTTCTTGGTACAGGTTTTTTTATTTGTTTATTTGTTTAAACATAAACAGTAGTTTTGGACAGATTTTACAAAACAAGTTTTCAGTGCGATCTTTGTTTTCGCACACGCCAATCAGAGATTCGTCAGGCATTTACACGCAGAAGCCCCAGTGCCCTCACATGCGGTAAAAAGGCCAACTTCTCAGATGGCGATCGTGTGCTAGGGCAAGATGACTCCCGGCGAGAGGTTGCTTGAAAAATTCATGAGCCCTGGTGTTTTCTCCGGAGCAGTGAGCCAGGAGAGTGGCTTTTTTTTTTGCGGCGCATGACGACGGAGGGATCTTTGTTTCTGGGTGAGTTCCGTTTTTGCCTCCCCCACTACATCTTCAGGACCGCGAGGAGTGAGGGTGAATAAGAGATATGCACTCGAACTCTTCCTCTTCGTATGCTCATTCCCTAGCTCTGCCTGGTATTGTTTTTACCCGAAGCATGACCTCAGTGGGTACATGGAGAGAGGAAGAGAAAAAAATGTATTCCACCAGAACCTTCTTGTTCTCTCTACTTGTTTCCCGGAGAGGTCTTAGCGCTTGAAGATGGGCGGCCGGACGTCAGCGCTCCGTCGTCACCGACACCCGCTTCTTCTCGTCGTGGGCAGCGGCGCGACGCCTTCCGTGCAAGATCACTGGCCGCACCCAGCTACTTAAATAGACCAGCGAAACCCTTTTTCTTTACTCTCTCTCTCTCTCTTTCCCACACAACTTCCTTTTCTATCACAGCTTCTACCACTAAGTAACTAGTCTTTCATATCCTTCATTCAGAATTATCATCTCTTCAAAAATATTTTTTGATGTGCCAACGTCTAATAAATCGATAAACGCCGGCTACACGCACGAAAAAGTGTCCCGTTACGCGCATTGTCCAGTTACGCTATATCCCGTTACGCTCATTGTAAGCTTGCGCCGCATCTATCTCTCTTCCACTCGATTGGAACAACCATCGATTTGACTTTTTCGAGGCACATTAAACTTCAAACACTCCCATTCGTTTTCTACTTTTCCTATCATCGTCCTATCCTTAACACAATAACACAGATTGGAAGAAGTTAAATAGCAAACATGTATAAAAGTTATAGTTAAAATAATCTCTTCGTTAAAGTAATAAACATATTTGAATTAATTAGTACAAATAAAAGTAAATTTATCAATTAAATTGTATATTTCATTTTACTCCTTCTTTGTATCCATACGAAATAGTGATAATTAAATAAAAATTAATCAATTTTATTCATAAAGGTATGCAATCATTTCATAAATGTTTTGTTATGACGTTGTCACGTTAAAAAATCGTCCGTAAACCGACTTTACAGGCAACCAATTTTTAACAATAAATTTTCTTAAGTAAAAATCAAATGGGTGCGTGATTTTACGTACGTGCGGTTAAAATTATGCTTTCTTTGGTGAGTAACAATTTAACTTAAGTAGGGCAGTAAAATATTTATAAAAATAAAATAATAAAATTCCTGGAGTGGTATTAATAATAGGGGAGGACGTGGTATTGGCGAAAACAAATGATTTCAAGTTCACTTACGACACTAATTTTAAACAAATAATAAATTAAACAGGTTTAAAGGCAACAACAATAAAATAAATTCTTTAAAATAAACACGTTATAGTGTTTCTCAATTTTTCAATATCACTGTTTGGCATTGCCTTGGTTAGCGAAATAATCCTGAACATCGTGTTTACTAATACATTATATGAAATACTAGCTGTAGTACCCGGCTTTGCCTGGGCTGAACTCAGGGGTGAAGGGGACTTTTTTCGAAATCAGATATAGAAAGTAATTGGCTTTTAAATTTGAATGTCAAGTGTGCAAAATAATTTATATCACTGGCAGAATCCGTCAGACGTTCTGCCAGTATAAAGTTATTTACCTCTATATATCTAAAAAAAAAAAAAATAGACTGTATGTAACCTAAAATCTATAAGAACTGTAGAAAAAGCACTTTAGAAAAAATAAAAAATGAAAGGTTACTGATATTGAAATGATTACATTATCTATCTAAAGCTCGGCATGGTTTAAAATGCCTCATTCATTATTGTGTCTAATGTTTGATGTAGGTACACATAATACAAAGCATCTCTCTATCTCTCTAAATATATTTATCTCCCTTTATCTCAATCTACATCAATTTATCTTTACATCTCACTACTTTATTTATCTATATATAAACTATATCTCCCACTATCACTCTCTATATACAAATCACTATACCTCTATATATATCTATATATCTCTTTATCTAACTCCATGTCATTCCCCAAACCTCGCGCTATTATCTTCTATCACTCTATCTCTCTATCTCACTTCATATTTTTCACTCTATAGCTGTCTTTCCCTCTTTTATATTTAATTAATTTCATTTGTATCATGCGTGCGCAATTATAACGAAAACAGCCGAACTGCCGCTAGACAATATGAGCTAAACACATTTTTTGAAACGAATCTCGGGCTACCTATTGTTTATACCACACACGAATTGAAATATCTCTGTTTGTATTTTATTGAATTCAATTCTGTGAATTATCGCTGTTTCTATTTAATTCATTCAAATTCTGTGAAGTGTGTGCACTTACACTGAAAACACACAAACTGCCGCTGAACTATATGAAATACACACATTTGTTGAAACGATTCGTGCACCTCCTATTGTAAAATAGTTGTACTAACTCATAAACCTACGCGGGCATGCGCATATCAAGTCACCAAAATTTCATCGCAATCAGATGAATGGTATAGGAAAACATGCGGGGCAACCGAACGAAAATTCAAGACGTGACAAACGCCCCAAACGATAGCGCGTTTAAAATTCAATTCAACGCCATCTATTGACCAAGTTCAAAACTAAACTGTTATTAGCACCGTTAGTTCGCTAGCCGCCGCAAGCTCCACTCAGAGGACAGTTCTCACCAAGGAGAAGGATAGGAAGTTGCAGACCTTACAATGTGTATGCCTGTGTGGCGGACATAGAGAAATGACACACACGCTTTTGTTTTTCTATAACCTATGATTTAATGTTATAAAAATTAATTTACCCAGTTTTCACTTCATTAGGTATGGAATTTCATAGTAATATGTGGCCTATGTTTAAATCAAGGTTATGAGCTAGCTGTATGCCAAATCTCATCAAATTCCGTTCAGCGATTCGGGTTTCAAGGAGTAGAAAACATACAAACATTTGCTTTTAAAATATTAGTAGGATATTACAAAGAAGACATATAAAATCAACATTTTTAATTTTTTTTAATAAAACAGTTTAATAGTAGTAAAAAGCAATGAAAAATAAAATGTTAGTATTTTCAAATTGTAAAAAAAAATGTAATTTGTGCATTTCAATCCCCTGAGTAAAAATCACACATATATGATTTAAATTTTGTTTCCCATGAACTAAGATCTTTATGGGTTCTGTTTGAGCAGTTTTTATTCAAGAATTTGCACCACAATAAATTATCAGTCTCGTCAAAATTCTCCACACACACATACACACACACACCAACACACACACACACACACTGCACACGTTTTTCAGAAGTCTCATTGCCCAGATGAAAGTGAGCCAGTATACTAAATTCATCATTACTGTCCCCACAAACATTTATTTCATTTGATTTGTCAGTATAACTTACTTGAAAAAAAAAATTCTGTAGTCAAATCTAAGTTTTTTTTTCATTTCTGGCAGTTCATGAATTGGTGAAATTTCAGCAACAATAATATTCACTACCTTTATGTTTTGTATTTTTATTTGAAGAACCAGTAACTAGTAATGAGCAATCATCGGATTACATTATCATCTTGGTGTTCACAATCATGAATATCTCTAACATTTGCTTCCAGGAAATCTTCTTCAATGAATATTCCAGCAACGAGTGTGTATATACCTGAAGGTTTGCATCATGACATCCCTTTTCCATATTCGTTACTTCTAAGTAGTCTTTAATATAGATAGTAAGTCAGACATCAGAACTTTAGAGTTGCTTCTGAGATGCACATCACATTCTTTGCTATAAGTATTTTTGAAAGGACCATAAAATGTTATATCCATAGGTTGCAAACAATGCGAACATAGTCGTGGTAGAGATAGTAGATGTATTCACTTTTGTTTGCAAAACTTGTATGCAGTCAGATATATGTGTCTGGAGTGGTTATCTAGTACCAGAAACACAGAATCAGACTTTGTGGTACCAATGACAGTGCTAAAGTACTCCAACCTTATACAAAACAATTCTTCTGTCATCTAACCTGATTTTGAACAGGCGTAGACTGTTCCATTAGGGCCACCATGGAAACATTCGGCCTGTATGCGGGAACCAGAATATATAATCATTCGGGGAAACATAGGTACTTACAGCACTCATGGCACAACTTACTGTCGCAGTCCTTTCCCTTTCTCCATTTGTCACTGCACCAATCTGTTTCTGTCATTTTTTAAGTGAAACTACTAAAGCGACTTCCAACAAGGTTGCGTTAAACGTTTAACGCTACCATGGAGAAAGCACTGTTACGTTAATCGTTCAACGCTCCTGTGGAGGGGGAATAGAAAGAGACAGAGCGAGAGTGAATGCGTGGCACTCGAACGCATGCGCGTAGTGTACCTGTTACAGGCCAGCGCGAGCGTTAGCAACGAGTAGCGTCCAATATTCCAACGCAAGAGGGAGAGAGAAAAAAAGATACACAAAGGTAGAAAGTAGGAGAGAGAGAAACAGAGTGACTCGGTAGATCCCAAGCACATGCGCATGGTATTCTTGCTATGCAGCGAAGTAAACAGTGAAGTTTCACTTCTTCCGCGCGGAGGGACTCCACGCAGTATTTTTTTTTTTTTTACCCAAAATATAACCTGGTTTCTGAACACTGGTTATGACACTGTCATCGACATTGAATATGCTCGCAGGGGAAGAATTACGGGTGTCTGCTGCAGCAGAGAGGCGCGGCCCGTGGTTTTGTTGGTCGCTAGCGAAGGTGTTGCACTCTCCAGCGGTGGAGGGTGGTGTGGGGTAGTGGTGGCCCATCTCCGCCGCTCAGCCGGGGTTCGGGAGGTGGCAGGCCACTTCGACGCGAGAGCCAAGGGAGAGCGCGGTGGCTCGGGGGTCGACGGCTATTGCGGGGTTTGGGGAGGGCGCGGCGCCAGATAAAAGGAACACGGGGATCGCCTGCGATTGTACCAGCTTCCCGAATAATCGATGCCGGCCGCCCACCGGCGCCTTCCCCGCGGAAAGGGCACTGCGACACTTAGGGAAGGGTGGCAGGCAAAGGTCGGATGTTAGGTCGCACCGCTGTGCGCGGCGAGGCATCATGCGAGGACACTTAAGAGTTCACTGTCGGATCCAAACTACGATGACTGTCGTAACGGCGGCTAGAAACGAACAGGTTTACCTCGCGTCCCGACATGAGACGCTTGGTGCAGAATAAAAAATACGTAATTGCAATATATTTTTATTTTAACATAGTCGGTGTTTTTAAAATTTAAAAATAAAATGGGCGAGTCTTTCAATATTCGCCAGTGATGTGTAAACAATATAACCTTGGAAACGAACAAATTCGTATTTTCTTATGTTCCTCATGTTGAAAATAAACATAATATGAAAATCAGACATTCAATTTTACGTGGAATATCTTTAATAATGCAATACGTGATAATTAAAATTAAAAACATAATATTCATAATTTAAATACCAAAATATCTAAGTGCCGAGCACACACACTTACTTTCTGACCCCGCCGATAAAATTCGCTGCCTGTCGGAAACGTTGCTTTCCACCGTTAAATGCAGATAGCAGCTAGGGATAAGCGAAATGGTTAATTTCCAATACATGTTACGACATTTATGTTTCTGATTGAAGAACTGGTTATTTAAATGGTTAACGTTATCAGTTATTTGGCAAAAAGGTCTCTTTTCAATAATCAAAGTAGTGTGAGTTGCAGACTTTAGGCCAATTAATTGTTATTCTTATGGGATTTTGACTTAGTGGGTTACTCAGTTGCAGCTTACCAGTAGTAAGGAAATGGCAAATTTTTGGCCATATCCGTCACTCGTTGACTATAATCAGGTGGTCGATGGCCAATTTAGGTGACTCCACATCCGCCATCTTGGAAACCACTATTCTGAAAATCTGTAATTATTTAGCTAGAATATCGGAAAAAATTCTAAAAAGTCCTTAAAAAATCTCTTATTAAAATAATAATTTATTGATTAATTTATGTCATTTTTTTGATCCTTTATTGATGCAATATATTAATTACAACTAAAAAAAAATACTTAATAAAATATAACGAAAAAACCTAAAAAAAAGAAAATTACTTAATTCCTCATACACCCGCCGTCAGTAAGCTACTAGTGCTATTTTGGTTGCCATCTTGTAAATTTGTATATAAATATTAACCTATAAATACGGGGGGAAAATGAATTCCAAAAATCCTCAAAAAATAATAAATTTAATCACAATTACTAAACAAAGTGAAACTTCAAAATACAACAAACAAAATTACAAATAAAAATTTATTATGTTATTTTTTACACGAACAAAAATAAAACAAGCAAACTACTAGTGTGTTGCGATTTCTATAATCTTGAAAAAATTCACTAAAAATAAATTATGTGAAATGTTTGCACACGTAAGAAGTTATACTTCTATGCCACTATATAACTATTAATCTCAAGCATTTTGAATCATCATTAAGTAGAACTGCATGTTTTTTTTTCTTGAACGGTTGAATTCACTCTGTAAATACTTTCTACAAAAAAACTTTAACATTATTATAAAATATTATCATATCGAAATGATAATAAAAAATAAATAAAGTTTTTACAGCGAAAATATTCAAACCACGTTCCATGAAGTTAATAAGCGCACACTCTACCACTGTGCTATAAAGCAAATTGGGGATTCAGAAGCAAAATTTGAATTATAATCATTGCAATGCCAGTTTTTAAGGAATTGTAATTCTTTAGAATACTTTTTACTTTGACTATTTTAGTTAACCACATATATTCCAGGGTAGTTTCACTATCACAAAGTTTCATTTGACACACCCATATGTTTGTTATGTACCCTAATGTCTATGAAAGTGACTTTAAACGGGTTTATGTTGCTACACGTGGATCCGCCATCTTTGTCTCACATTTCCGTTCATCAATTTTCGTTATTTTTTTTACGAAATTACTCTTACTATATGCCGTATACCGAGTTCTAAAGTTATAACACATCAAAAAATTTAATTTAAACCTGTTGAATGAATTGTAGAAACATTACTCGTTCTGTTTGTTTTCTTATGTACAGTAGCTTGCACTACGTTTTGTCATAGATAATAGTATATGCAGATATATTACATATGAAAATATTTTGGGTGATGTTATTCCACCAGTACCAACGAAAAATCCGGTTACGAGATAACTATATTTAATCTAGTTTTGTTAAACGAGTTTTAAAAGCGCGGTTATACGAATAAATGATGGAGACAATATAACACATTACAAAATAACGATAGTACCTATGTTCCACCTTACGTGATGACATTCTTGTTTTTTTTTTTCAAACTAATGATTATAAATCCTAATTTACTATCTGGAAAATAACATATGAGTATTCTTACTCTTTATTAAAGTTTCAGTACACTATTTAAAATTTATTTGAATTAAATTTGTTTAAAAACTAAAACGTGGGAATGGCAAAACTCTATTCAGCTTCTCCGTAGGTTCGAGATCGTGGATTTACTCTGTATTAACAAACATTTTCCCGAAAGGACGGGTTGAAATTTTTAAAACGATCTCTGAATAAAATCTTTCCTCTATGAATTCCAGTCCAATATTTTGAGCGGGACTGACTGTAACTAACATACACTTGTTTAAATGTCAGTGGGGTCTGTCAGCAATGTTTTACGTGTTACTTTAGGTGAAAGAAAATGAAATGGGAGTTTTTACCTATCATGTAGTCAATTATTGCAATTAAATCTGGATGCACAATTGAAAACAAAAAGTAACATTAACAACAGGTCATGTGCAAATGATTTGATCACCATGTTTTAAACGTACTGATTCACAATAGCGAAAAGGAAGGTCGTGTGCATGGGAGACAGGTCGTGCGCATAGAAAATAAATGAATATATATTATTTTTGTTACGGACACATGGCGTAAAAGACATGGGAGTTGAGCATTAAGCCATTTTGGCGAGATTAGAGAACGGTTCATATTTATCAATCATACTGCGGCAAGAAATTGTCGATATATTACAATGCTCAGGTGTAATTCCTGCTTTAAAAAATAATATAATCCTATTACTTATGAGTCACTTGCCAAAATTGTAAATAAAAATAATGTCGTGATTCATATGGTTAGCTAAAAATTTTATGTAAAACTCATTTATTTATATTTTCCAAAACTGTACTCACAAATTGCTGGTTGCATGTCACGGGATAATCATTTGGTAGTTAATATACTTAACTTCCTTACACTGCTAACAGATCTCGGATGCATTGCGAAATTGGCTGAAATTAACAGTAAGATCTCAATTGTGAACTAACTCCGCAAAGGTCGAGTGCACAGTCGCGCGCGTGGCCTGCTACGCACTCGCTCGTGTTTTTTTGATCGTGAACCGAGCCTAAGGCACCGAGGTTTCCCTCCCGGAGAACAATGCTCCGTGTAAGAAACACCTCGTGGTCTCGCAGCGGGGAACTGGGCAAGGCGAACAATGCTGTGGGTTTGCCCTGCAGTAATCAGCGCAGATACGACGCACGATTCTCTCTCCCCCTACCCCTGCTGCTCATCCCATCCTCCCGTTGCTCGGCTCGTAGCAACAATAGCGCGGGTCGGTCTCGGGGTCGTCCGGTGGAAATTGGACATTAAAGGCCCGTCTACAACAGTCCGGACCCCTGGGCGGGCCGTGTCCTTATCCTAATGTTAATGACGTCACATTGTCACGCGGAAAACAGCCCCGTCTACAATTGCCATGTCCTGTGTCCGAATGTACTAATTTCTAAAGTAGTCACCAGAGCGCACAGTGCAGCAAATACAGATCGCCAAAATAAATGCTTTTCGATTGTTTTTGTAATTTGTAAATGTGTGTGCAGCTAAGTTTTGAGCATTTAGTTAACTTGTGACATGTTATAGTTGTTCAATCATATTTGTTTATATTCTGTAAAGCAAAGTAATTGGTGATAAACATTCTTTATTTTCTGTTTTTCATTTTGAAACAGAAACCGGACACAAGAAATATCACGAGTGTTTATTCTTCTGTGCTACCAAAGGACAAGTGTTTGGACTAAAAGTTCAAGTTGAGCACTGCATTCGGACCAGGAAGATCTGGAACATCGCACACACAACGCATGACGTCAGAGAATCACTTGGGCCAATCAGTGATCAATGTCCGTCGGTTACGGGTTAGGACATTACAAATGTAGACGAGCTTTAAGATTAGCGTCGCGCTAAGGCAGTGGTCGTGAGCGGGTCGGTACCACAACGCCGAAATACCATAACGCCGAATGTCAAAATTGACCACAACGCCGACAGCTAAAAAACTGCTGTGTACCACAACGCCGAAATAACAACTGAATGAATATGTGTGTGTTTCGTAAATGTATCTTAACATCGAAATACCACAATCAAACCTAGCCTTACCTAGTCTAACCTAACCTTGTCTAACCTAACCTAGTCTAACCAAACCTAGTTCTACTAATTAAATATTAAAATTAAGGTTCTACAATTTATAGTCACATATTTATTTTTTGCGTGAAAAATTAATAACATATGAAATTCATGATACCGTTGTTAAAGTTATTTCATCTATAAAACCACTTTAATAACCCATTTGTTTTTCACAATTTTGAGAATTCGTTGTGATAGAAACGCAAGAATTTTAAGTTTTCGCTGAAAACCCTCGCGTCTTTTTTAACAATCGGTTGCACACGCACATTTTGACGTGACAACGTCTAATAAACAGATGAACGCCGGCTGCACGCACGAAAAAGTGTCCCGTTACGCACATAGTCCCGTTACGCTGTGTCCCGTTACGCTCATTGTACGCTTGCACCGCATCTATCTCACTTCCACTCGATTGGAACAACCATCGATTTGACTTTTTCGGGGCACATTAAACTTGAAACACTCCCATTCGTTTCCTTTTTTTCCTATCATCGTCCTATCCTTAACATAATAACACAGATGTATAAATGTTATAGTTAATATAATCTCTTCGTTAAAGTAATAAACATATTTGAATTAATGAGTGCAAAAAAAATTAAATTTATCAATTAAATTGTAGATTTCATTTCACTCCTTCTTTGTATCCATACAAAATAGTGATAATTCAACAAAAATGATTCAATTTTATTCATAAAAATATACAATCATTTCATCAATGTTTTGTTATGACGTTGTCACGTTAAACTATCGTCCGTAAACCGACTTTACAGACAACCAATCTTTTTTATTTTTTGAAGTTAGAATTCCTTAGGAGTGTTATTATAAAAAAAGTATGATGGTGAATTTTTACGATGCGCGCGTAGCATGCAACAATATTAGACACGAGTATAATATGTTACATACAAATAAAATTTATATATGTGCTTTTAAATCATATACTTTAGTGTTTTATATTTAATACTGCTCCATATTATGAAAAACATGTATATATTGTGAATATTAGAGAAAAAAATTGTGTTTATAAACATTTCAAGAGTTTTTTCAACTTTATTTACATTAAGTGAAGTTATGTCCAAATGTGTATAATTTTTTTGCAGTATAAGCTATAAAATATTTTAAACTTAATAATTACATTAATAAATTAGAATAACTATAAGACAATTTTATTGTTTTTTATTATTAATGAATATTTATCTTAATTTTTTAAAAAAAATTAATTCTTAAATCTGTACAGATGTTTATATTAATATTTAATACCGAGTAATAATAAATTATTTAATTTGTTTAAATGTTTACTTTTCCAACTGTTTTATCTCACTTCACGATTTTTTATTTTATTTATATTAATTATTTGCATTAAAAATTAGGACTAATTTTTTAATACGCCAAGTAGCGTACGTATAACTTCTAACGTGCGTACATAAGTACACGCAAACATTTCTTTTGTCTTTAAATTTTTGATGTTAACATTTTAGGTCTCGGTATACCGTATTTGGTGGGGATAATTTCGTGAATGAATCGGAAGTCACATGTAACGGCATTATGTAACCGGTGGCACCATCTGTGCTGGTTAGTGCGAACCAATTTTCACCAAGCCAAAGGAAAACTTTATAGTTTTAACTGTTTAGTGAAATTTAACAAGATGGGCAGTATTTGAATAAAACTATTTGTCGAAAATCAGGTTCAAAGTCGTGGTTAGTATTTTGTCAAGTCTTTTTCGCTTTTATCGGAGCCGTTTCATGATAATGTTAAAATGTCGGTATGGTAATAAAATGATGCAACAGTGGACTGCGGCGGCTGCACAATCTACGTGTGATTCGCGTCAAAAAATATCAGTAAACAAAGACCAGTGTTCTCTAATTCAGTTTGAACATAATTTTAATATTTTTATACTAACATAAATCCGAACCATTTTTAAGTAAAAAAAAAAAGTTTCGTTTTATTTTTTTCCGTGTCGCGAATTTAAAAGTACATACAATCACGAACATTTTAATTTTTATTCGCATCTCTTTTCTTTATAGTTGATTGAACTTGAATAGCGTGAGTCCTAATCTATATTAATTACTTGATAGTGAGTTACTTAGTTTCATTAAAGAAATAGATAGTTTTTTGTATTAGTCAAAAAAACGTTGTCCAGCGGTAATTATAGCGACCAATAATTTAAAGTGGCGATAAAATTGTGCTGATAGCTAGAGTACTGGAGTTTACAAATAATTTAACGAAAAATATCAGGTCAACTTAATGCTTATTGAAATACAATATGAATATGAAAGCATTACATCCAATTTTTTACTGCCGTGTTAAAGAATTGAAAAAAGATGAATACAACATATATTTTCTATCGTTGAAAGTGTAAAAGGCTTATGTATAATTAAAGTTACATAACTAACTATCTTGAGCTGTAACTAACGTTATTTATTAATTTATCTCTCAATAAACCTTTATAAGTAAGTGACGCATTTTGCAGATGCCTTCACTACTGAAAATAAAATACCAATGGTGTTACTACTAAACACATGTAAATAAATAAAATATTCCTAAAGATTGAATGCTAGTTTGATTTAAGTAAAATAAAAAACTATAACAAAAGGTTTTAAAACTAATATAATAACAAATTTGAATGGTTTTTACATCAGAAGTTTTCAATAACAGAATTTTTTCTCTCTAAAATTAACACTATTAGCGAGTGTTTTACACTGCACAACACTTATCTTGCAAGATGAGTAAAAATAACATAAGATAATAAATTTTCTTATTATTTTATTTTTTTCAATTTATGTGTATGTACATAAATTTAAAAAATACTGATATAAACGTAATGTTAGTTGATATACTCAATCCAGAAACATTTCCATAACATTAGTAACTTTGCAGTTGTTAAACTAAGTTAAATGTTTTGTAACTTTTATAACCGTAATTTAGGCAGACGGGTTCACAGTAACTTATGATGAAGTCATGAATATTTAAAAAAAATGATGTCAGTTTTATCAAAACCACATTCAAAGCACTTCATAATTTTACGCATATATATGTATTGTTTCAGTAAACATTCTCGGTGATAAAAACTAGGACTATGTATACAACAATTGAAATATTAAAGAAATTATATAAGTATAAACATAGGTTTTATTATTCAACATGCATTTGCGGTTCCACAATGTGAAACTACGTGCTACAAGGAGTAGCTGGAAAGCAAGGAGCGATTAACATATTTTTCTCTGTTTTAGTGATTACCGTTTATTTTAATAATATAAAACCAAAAGACAATTTCGTATTGAACAGTACACAGCATATTTATTCCAATGACAGAAATAATACAATAGATTATAAAACGTTAGCATAAACTTTTAATAAACTCGTAAAGTATACCATCATACAAACCATTCAGGCTTATCTAAAGACATTTGAAATCAGCTATTAAAAAATGAATTAATAGCCTGTAATCTGAAAATGAAAGAAGATGTTCACATTCTGGTATTCACAGATTTTTGTCGGTAGTATGTGATCAAAATAATTTCCTTACCTTATATTTTGAAGTTATGTATTCGAAACTGGTGGCTGTTAAAATTTATAAATATAATTTTATGTTCATCATAGAAATATTTATTTGTTTGTATTTCAAAAAGTGTAACATTTTCACCTTTTTATATGCGTGCACTCAGGTCACTAAGTTCATGGCCATGGACATGTGAATTGTGTTACATAACATTTAACTTTGGATGTCATATTTATGCACCTTCAATAAATAGAAAATTTTGAAATGAGATTGCAATTTAATAATTTTAATAAATAAATACTAAACACTAAACTGGAGAATATATTCGTCAATAGTTTTTCTGTGTAGAATATTAGTTTAAATCATAACTAAATATAAAAATATATTTATCTCAAAGAGTTTAAAATACTGTTACAAGAAATTTACAATCCATTATTTATACGAAGGAATTAACTTTTTGGATGAAGGAATACGTAATAATTTTTATTTAATATATTTCAAAGTTTAAAACTTGAAATGAAGTTGTGACGCATTATTTTAGCGCAGAAACTACACAGCTAAACTATATTATTACTAGTTTTTACCCGCGGTTTCGCTCACTTTAATGCCCTTAAATAAGTATCAAAGACCATTGAAAATAATATATGGTATTTGGTTTTATTTATTGCGTTACTGGGATCATCAGTAGGTATTTAAAATTTCTAACATACAATTTAGCTAAAAAAACTGAAAATATTCTTTATTTAAATATGTTTCACTATTACAAAAAAATGTTAAATGGTAACATTTTAAAAGATAAAAGTTAAAAGTATTAACGTATAATAAATTAAATTTTCTTTAAAAGAGCTTCAATCAGAGTATTATTCTAGGATGCTCCTGTATACTATGTAATATGATTTTTCTGCCCGGTGCAAATATGTGTAGATTTCGTGCATTGGACACACGCGAACAGGCTACATATAGTTGGCCAAGGGAAAAGCATGGTTTTTCCTAACGCACCCCTGCTAACTGCAATGTTTTCCCTTGCACTTTGTTGATGGTAACAGCAAAACTAAGCCTGACGGGAAACTGAACTCTTTTGAATTGGAACTGTAGATCAGTGGGGATAATTGGAATTCGAGGTATGATGACTTTTTCCCCTATACCGAAATATTCTAAAATAGTACTTATATTCTGTCCCAATTGTGTAATCCGAAGCCTCGTTCCATTACATAGTCAAGGAGCATCTATATCTCGCATAAGCATAACTTGTGGTAACAGGTACTCGCAATTGTAAACCAATGACTCAACACGCCACCACATAAATGTGAAAGCAGATGCTATACTAATTTGAAAGGTGAATTGACCACTGGTATTACAGTATTAGTTTGGCGGATTATTTATTTTTTTTATTAAAACGCAAGATGGCGTTAACAACAAGCTCACATTCACATTTATAATATTAGTTAGGATTGTCAAAATCTGTCAATATATCTGTTTTAAATAAAATGGAAGATATCGTTTCCAAGACAGTATATATCTAGTTCTCAGGAACACTTGGTGAACTTGTGCCCAAGCTTGACACTAATTTAATTATTTAGTTTTCAAGAATTTCTAAACTTACATGAGATATATATGTGCTCATCATCGCATTCTCTAAGCATTAAGATTTAACTAAACCCTAACGTTAAATTTATTTATTCCTGGCTTTAATCAACCATTTGCAGAAAGAAAATAACCACACCACCATCCCTTCTACCTGTAATGAAAGCCCACTGTGCTATCAAATTGTTACGATAATGATCAAATTGTGTTTCTCGTCTCTTTAAACTTTCAGAATTGTTATTATACCTAAAGCATGTGCACAATGTACAAATATCGTCATAATTAAATGTAAAATAGTGAAACTTAGTCAGTTGTGAAAATAACATTTAACTAAATAAAACATCTGTAAATTTGCTCAGATGATTACAGCTAAAACTTAAAATATCAAACAACCATAACAGTTTCAAGAAAATGAGAATAAATTGTGTTCATATTTACATGATTAAATATATTGCCATTACTACCGTGTAAGCTAATATTAAAAACTAAACAACGGTTATCTCATTATATGTTGAAAAATTTTAAATGAAATTTATTTATTAGTTTATATTATATCAAATATTGTTTATTACGAAACATAAAGACTATTAGAAATTACTATAGGAAAATACGAATTTCATTAAGTAAAATTTCTTA
Source organism: Bacillus rossius redtenbacheri (assembly GCF_032445375.1). NCBI lineage: Eukaryota > Metazoa > Arthropoda > Insecta > Phasmatodea > Bacillidae > Bacillus > Bacillus rossius. The sequence continues at coordinate 15,424,394 of NW_026962010.1, forward strand.
ACATCATAATGAAAAAAAAATTAACATAAAACCCTTCTTTATTTTCAATATGAACCAATATAATGAACAGAATATAAGTATATGCATACTAACTTCATTTTTTATGAAAAATTTGGTTCTTCATACTACTATGTCAAGACAAAGAGAAAAATTATGTGCAAATGAATTCTAGGTAAGCTTTGTATCATCAGTACCAGTTTGATGCTGTCCATAATATATAAAATATATTTTTTATATAAAATCAAAGTATAGTGGATGAAAATGAAAACTTCTATTGAGTTTTTTTTTAATGTAAGCACAGGTAAAAGTTCTGACTAATTGAAGGGGATAAAAATTACAACTCTACAAAATAAATTAGTATTTATTTGATCTTTCGTGCATACATTTCACTTTTTTCTTTGAATTGTACTCTGGCCCTTACGCTTGCTCTCCTCTAACTAATTGTTAATCAACAATTTTCGATACCAAACACTCTTTATAGAAACGCGTGAGCTAGGCAGCATTTTATTTCTCCAAGAAACCTCATTCCACTTACGTTTTTCAACGAAAAAATCTTGTTTTGTATCAGTCATCAAAAACTTGATAGCTGAAACATTTTTTGTTATATTTAAAGTTACATGAATATGATAAAACTGACGAAACATGCTTTTCAGATGTATCGTTTTGTTGGCATTTTTTTGGAGGATTAATCTTTTCTTTGTTCTGGCTAATACTTGATTCTATGTCTGATTAAACGTATTCTTAAGAATGCGGACAGGACCGCGACGCGCGCCAGGTTCGGAGCTGGCTGGCGGCCCAGCACGGCCACTGACGTCACTCGCTGTCCATTGAAGTAAGGCATGCCACACGTGTCAGCCAGATTACAAGGATAGTCACTACGTCCCTCCCTCCCTTTGCTTCCCAAGTAACGTCCTGCCTCGGCGCTGTTATCTATCGCTTAGCGGCCCTAGGTAATTCCGCGGGCCACCGCGCGGAGTGGCGTGAATAAACGCCGCCCTTCTGGACTTTTCGGGCGGCGGGTTGGCCCTGGATGACGCGACACGATTACAGCTGCTCTCGTTGGTTCGAGAATGGCGCCCCTGGGGTACTTAAACAGCGACCCAAGCCTCCGTAAATATTCCCGCTACGGAGAGTGCTGCGTGAATTCCCACGACGGAATTCTCCGACGAGTGCCGCATGAGTGCCGCAAGAGATCCGAGCGAATTCCGAGCGAATGGAAGTGCGACATCAGCGAAGAGGATGAGAGATACCCATTGAGAGTGGCGCGACGCGGAAAGTCGGGATCGGGAGAGTTCGACTGAGTGGCGCTAGACTGCGTGTGTGGTCAGGCGCGAGGTAAGGTGCGAACCACTATCGAGCCTAGCTCCAGTGAGGAGTGCGAGCTGCGGAACTTGACAGACATTGAGTGACTTGAGAATTAACATTTTTAAGTGCCAGTGATTTGAGATCGGACAATTTTAAGTACAATTATTTCTTATTAATGGAAATATCAGTAATCAATAAAACTGTGAAAAAAACCTAATTGAGCTATCCCTTACGAACCCAGTTCTTCCCACATTATAAATCGTAACTGTATTTTAATTGAAATGTAATATGTTCTGAGACCACTACGCTTTACATATGTTGGTATTGGATTTCTAAATTCCTATTCTTAAAAAAATTAAATATTAAAATATTTTTCCTGGTTTATCAAATTAGAGACAAATTACTTAACATTGTTAGTAGGGTTGGGGGAGGGGCGAGTGTTTTTTGATGCTCGATAAACCATCCACCGCGACCCAACGAAGGAGGACAAAAAGCGCTAAGGGTATCATGGTATAAAACCTTCACAGTATAAAAATTTTATAAATATACATCATTATTATTAATTAATTACCCATCCAAGCAGTGAAAACAATTTCGGTACAAGTCTAAAAACAAATTGGCAATAATTTCAAAGAACTACGACAGCTTGTTTGCTTTTTATTTAACAGATAGATGTTGTCCTTATCCATGCTATTTTTATTTGCGGAACCTTTTAAGATTAAACTAGCGAATTTTTTTGAAATAAGTAAAAATTCAACGAAAATGACTTACTTAAAATAATAAGGGAAAAAGAATACGTCACACTTTTATAAGGGTAAATCACAAAAGGTAGCTACATCATGTACAGAACTCGTAACTTCTCATATTGTCTGATATCTTAAATTTATGCAAATACAAAGTTATGGTTGTCCATGAAACACCTGAAAACTAACTCGATGCTCATAAATTAGGTATCGTACCAGCCATGGGAGTATCCAGGTATGGTTGGGGAAGGCCAGAGGGTTGCAGTTACTCCCCTTTCCTCCTTTAGAAGTGGGAGAAAAAATGAAACAAGGAGCAAGGAGCCGTTGTAAGTGAAAATTAGTAAGTAATCATCAAAGACGTTGAATGAGCTGGATGCGCTGTTGAAACCAGTGGAAGGATTGAGCGAGAATCTTCACCGGTATTTAAGATTTTCTTACGACATGAGGGTAACGCATAGCGCGCACAAACACCGCTCACTGTGGTTCTAAGGGGAAATGTATCCCCGTTTTATTATTATACTATTTACTCGTTGTGTAATTAAATGCACGAGGTAGAGAATCTAAACGTAGATTCTCAATAATTTTTACAAATCAAAATATTAGAGAAAAATTGAATGATGTGTTCGTCGTTATGAAATTAACTCCATTTACAGTAGGTAATAGAAGTAGTCCACTGTGGTGAAATTCCCTGTAGTGCTGTCTCTTGTGTATTTTTCTGCTATTGAAAAATTTTCAGAAATATTATTCGTTTTCTGTATTGTCCGGTATCAGGAATTCGATTGAATTATCTTCACTTCGCTTTTTACTGCGGTAAGACAGTTTTATCTTGCCCATTGCGCATATTCGTACAAATTGCGCGCACTGTGTCACCACTTAGAGGGATTTCAAACTGCCAAATATCGACACGTGGCACCGCTGCAGTCACGCGCCAGGCAGCCACGCGGCCAGCGAGCACTGCACTGCGCTCTATCGGCACTACTGACGACTATCCTTAACCTTGTAGTGTACGAGGACACGTTTGTTTTCGCTTATTCAGCGCGGCTATTGCTCTGATTTAATTTGTTGTTACACCAAAGTCAAGAGATGATATTATTCCTTAGGAAGGATACACAATTGTCCAAATATATACAAAAATACGTCTTAAAAATAAATATTTTGACCAGTAAATTTTCACATCACGTATTAAAAAATTGAATTAAAATAAACTATCGAAGTAGTTATAAATTTAACTATGCAAGTCGGTGGTGAAATTACTGAAGATATTTTAGAAATTAAACGCACAAAGACTTAACTTCTCGTCAGTACTGGAGTACAAGTGAAGAAAAGTGAAGTTTGCACGAGTACGAGAGGTATGCGAGTAGTTTTGAGGACTCGCTCGATGAGTAAAAGAGTAGGGGTTTTGAGAACAGAATAGACTATTTAGAGGCTTGAGATCGGTGGTGGGTTGTTAAGGATGTAGACATAATATTTATTTTCGTGTGATTATTTTTGTCTACAGCTCTGAACAGACTTTGCTTCAGTATTTAAATTAAATAATACTAATATTTTACTTCGACCCGAATATCTGTGCCCACGGTTGGTAGCAGACAACGTTCATCAGAAGTATTATTCTGAATTTATGCGAGTTTAACACTGCTAGCAGTTGAGACGTTACGAGTGGAAAGGAAAGGAGTTGTCCCGCGGAGTTGTCACATTGGCGGTACGCTGGTGGCTCGGATAACGAGATAGCATCTGTAGAAATCAGGGACCGCATAAAAGAAAATTGTGACAAGTTTTGCAGGTAATAATTCCAGCTTTGTCATTTACAATCTAAATTAAATTTGTAAATTATGCTAAAACATTTGTGTTGTTGCCACCAAATACACACTCTGCTCTAATTTCAAGCACCTGGCTGTTTTCTCTCACCAAAGCGGGATTGTGAAAGGGGAGGGGTGTGACAACTGGATGGCCAACGGCTGTAAAGTGACGTGGCCCAACAATTGTGATCCGATCTCCAGAGAAATGCAGTGGTATAAAATTTTGCAGTCCATCTTGTGACCCAAAGAGTCCATGAGACCCCGGGTCTCTAGCTACAATGGTTCCACTTAATTGGCATCATACTAGTGCAAAGCCCTCCATTTATAAATAAACATAAATATGGTCACTTGATAACCCACCATACTACACAATTTAATTATATTTTCTTATGATCTTCACCATTATGTAGAACATACGAAAGTGATTCTTAAATTACATTTTCTTCATATCCCTACTAATAATATACATGCAAAAAGGTGTTTATCTTTTTGTCATTCTTTCTCACAGCAACCAAGCAACGAATCGACATGATTTTTTTTGCATATAGATTGTTAATGGGCCAGAGAGTGACATATACTATGAAGCGTCAGGATCGCCGCTTCATTTGAAAACCCGCGCGTCTGTTCGGGCATGGACACGTCGTCCCCTCCTTCCTGCCCCCTCCCAGTGTGTGCTTGCTTGGTCCTCGCCTCCCCTTCTCCGGTCGGCGCATATAATTTTGCAATTTTATACTTAAGTAATGGAAAAAGGGTGAATTCAATTTCGAAATAGAAAATCATAGGAGGTAGGTATTAGATACAAAAATAGTGAGTTAATGTCATTTCTCTACGTCAGCCATACGATCTTTACTAAGGTCTGGCAAATTTCTAGCCTTCTCCTTGGCGAAACCCATTTACTAAGTTAAGCTAGCCGCTGCTAGCAAACTAAAGGCGCTAATAACAGTTTAGTTTATAGCATCGTCAATAGATGGTGTTGCCTTGAATTTGCAATGTGCTATCGTTTGGTGCGTTCGTCATGTCTTGCCTAGGGGTTACCTGTCTTCCCACAAAATGAGGCTGAAGGCTAGCATCCCGGGTTTGCTGATGCGTAGCCTTGATGCACCGAGACTGTGCAATCGATGGTAATTTAAAATCGAAATTTCCAGTTTTTTTTTCCAAGTGTGTGTCCTACAGCCCTGAATCTCGGAAGTGATGTTCCTTATATTATGATGTGTTTAGACCGGGTAAACGCTAGGTACTTCAGCTAGTTTCTCCTTAAAAATTTTGCATTAAGCAAAAAATTCCAAAATGAAACATGGCTTTTAAGTGGAGCTTTAATGACTCTGGTATGGCGTGCTCTCCCGAAAGTGACAACTTGCCAGGAGACTGAGGCATGCTCGTGTACAACTTGCCAGGAGACTGAGGCATGCTCGTGTACAACTTGCCAGGAGACTGAGGCATGCTCGTGTACAACTTGCGAGGCCACAGTGTTCCCCTCGGGGCCGTCTCTCTGCCGTCACAGTCGTGTCCTCCGAGAGGCTTCAGCTGCGGGCACGTTCCTAATGACTCTGGTATGGCGTGCTCTCCCGAAAGTGACAACTTGCCAGGAGACTGAGGCATGCTCGTGTACAACTTGCGAGGCCACAGTGTTCCCCTCGGGGCCGTCTCTCTGCCGTCACAGTCGTGTCCTCCGAGAGGCTTCAGCTGCGGGCACGTTCCTAATGACTCTGGTATGGCGTGCTCTCCCGAAAGTGACAACTTGCCAGGAGACTGAGGCATGCTCGTGTACAACTTGCCAGGAGACTGAGGCATGCTCGTGTACAACTTGCCAGGAGACTGAGGCATGCTCGTGTACAACTTGCCAGGAGACTGAGGCATGCTCGTGTACAACTTGCCAGGAGGCTGAGGCATGCTCGTGTACAACTTGCCAGGAGACTGAGGCATGCTCGTGTACAACTTGCCAGGAGACTGAGGCATGCTCGTGTACAACTTGCCAGGAGACTGAGGCATGCTCGTGTACAACTTGCCAGGAGACTGAGGCATGCTCGTGTACAACTTGCCAGGAGGCTGAGGCATGCTCGTGTACAACTTGCCAGGAGACTGAGGCATGCTCGTGTACAACTTGCCAGGAGACTGAGGCATGCTCGTGTACAACTTGCGAGGCCACAGTGTTCCCCTCGGGGCCGTCTCTCTGCCGTCACAGTCGTGTCCTCCGAGAGGCTTCAGCTGCGGGCACGTTCCTAATGACTCTGGTATGGCGTGCTCTCCCGAAAGTGACAACTTGCCAGGAGGCTGAGGCATGCTCGTGTACAACTTGCGAGGCCACAGTGTTCCCCTCGGGGCCGTCTCTCTGCCGTCACAGTCGTGTCCTCCGAGAGGCTTCAGCTGCGGGCACGTTCCTAATGACTCTGGTATGGCGTGCTCTCCCGAAAGTGACAACTTGCCAGGAGACTGAGGCATGCTCGTGTACAACTTGCCAGGAGACTGAGGCATGCTCGTGTACAACTTGCGAGGCCACAGTGTTCCCCTCGGGGCCGTCTCTCTGCCGTCACAGTCGTGTCCTCCGAGAGGCTTCAGCTGCGGGCACGTTCCTAATGACTCTGGTATGGCGTGCTCTCCCGAAAGTGACAACTTGCCAGGAGGCTGAGGCATGCTCGTGTACAACTTGCGAGGCCACAGTGTTCCCCTCGGGGCCGTCTCTCTGCCGTCACAGTCGTGTCCTCCGAGAGGCTTCAGCTGCGGGCACGTTCCTAATGACTCTGGTATGGCGTGCTCTCCCGAAAGTGACAACTTGCCAGGAGGCTGAGGCATGCTCGTGTACAACTTGCCAGGAGACTGAGGCATGCTCGTGTACAACTTGCGAGGCCACAGTGTTCCCCTCGGGGCCGTCTCTCTGCCGTCACAGTCGTGTCCTCCGAGAGGCTTCAGCTGCGGGCACGTTCCTAATGACTCTGGTATGGCGTGCTCTCCCGAAAGTGACAACTTGCCAGGAGGCTGAGGCATGCTCGTGTACAACTTGCCAGGAGACTGAGGCATGCTCGTGTACAACTTGCGAGGCCACAGTGTTCCCCTCGGGGCCGTCTCTCTGCCGTCACAGTCGTGTCCTCCGAGAGGCTTCAGCTGCGGGCACGTTCCTAATGACTCTGGTATGGCGTGCTCTCCCGAAAGTGACAACTTGCCAGGAGGCTGAGGCATGCTCGTGTACAACTTGCGAGGCCACAGTGTTCCCCTCGGGGCCGTCTCTCTGCCGTCACAGTCGTGTCCTCCGAGAGGCTTCAGCTGCGGGCACGTTCCTAATGACTCTGGTATGGCGTTCTCTCCCGAAAGTGACAACTTGCCAGGAGGCTGAGGCATGCTCGTGTACAACTTGCCAGGAGACTGAGGCATGCTCGTGTACAACTTGCGAGGCCACAGTGTTCCCCTCGGGGCCGTCTCTCTGCCGTCACAGTCGTGTCCTCCGAGAGGCTTCAGCTGCGGGCACGTTCCTAATGACTCTGGTATGGCGTGCTCTCCCGAAAGTGACAACTTGCCAGGAGACTGAGGCATGCTCGTGTACAACTTGCGAGGCCACAGTGTTCCCCTCGGGGCCGTCTCTCTGCCGTCACAGTCGTGTCCTCCGAGAGGCTTCAGCTGCGGGCACGTTCCTAATGACTCTGGTATGGCGTGCTCTCCCGAAAGTGACAACTTGCCAGGAGACTGAGGCATGCTCGTGTACAACTTGCGAGGCCACAGTGTTCCCCTCGGGGCCGTCTCTCTGCCGTCACAGTCGTGTCCTCCGAGAGGCTTCAGCTGCGGGCACGTTCCTAATGACTCTGGTATGGCGTGCTCTCCCGAAAGTGACAACTTGCCAGGAGGCTGAGGCATGCTCGTGTACAACTTGCCAGGAGACTGAGGCATGCTCGTGTACAACTTGCGAGGCCACAGTGTTCCCCTCGGGGCCGTCTCTCTGCCGTCACAGTCGTGTCCTCCGAGAGGCTTCAGCTGCGGGCACGTTCCTAATGACTCTGGTATGGCGTGCTCTCCCGAAAGTGACAACTTGCCAGGAGACTGAGGCATGCTCGTGTACAACTTGCGAGGCCACAGTGTTCCCCTCGGGGCCGTCTCTCTGCCGTCACAGTCGTGTCCTCCGAGAGGCTTCAGCTGCGGGCACGTTCCTAATGACTCTGGTATGGCGTGCTCTCCCGAAAGTGACAACTTGCCAGGAGACTGAGGCATGCTCGTGTACAACTTGCGAGGCCACAGTGTTCCCCTCGGGGCCGTCTCTCTGCCGTCACAGTCGTGTCCTCCGAGAGGCTTCAGCTGCGGGCACGTTCCTAATGACTCTGGTATGGCGTGCTCTCCCGAAAGTGACAACTTGCCAGGAGACTGAGGCATGCTCGTGTACAACTTGCGAGGCCACAGTGTTCCCCTCGGGGCCGTCTCTCTGCCGTCACAGTCGTGTCCTCCGAGAGGCTTCAGCTGCGGGCACGTTCCTAATGACTCTGGTATGGCGTGCTCTCCCGAAAGTGACAACTTGCCAGGAGGCTGAGGCATGCTCGTGTACAACTTGCCAGGAGACTGAGGCATGCTCGTGTACAACTTGCGAGGCCACAGTGTTCCCCTCGGGGCCGTCTCTCTGCCGTCACAGTCGTGTCCTCCGAGAGGCTTCAGCTGCGGGCACGTTCCTAATGACTCTGGTATGGCGTGCTCTCCCGAAAGTGACAACTTGCCAGGAGACTGAGGCATGCTCGTGTACAACTTGCGAGGCCACAGTGTTCCCCTCGGGGCCGTCTCTCTGCCGTCACAGTCGTGTCCTCCGAGAGGCTTCAGCTGCGGGCACGTTCCTAATGACTCTGGTATGGCGTGCTCTCCCGAAAGTGACAACTTGCCAGGAGACTGAGGCATGCTCGTGTACAACTTGCGAGGCCACAGTGTTCCCCTCGGGGCCGTCTCTCTGCCGTCACAGTCGTGTCCTCCGAGAGGCTTCAGCTGCGGGCACGTTCCTAATGACTCTGGTATGGCGTGCTCTCCCGAAAGTGACAACTTGCCAGGAGACTGAGGCATGCTCGTGTACAACTTGCGAGGCCACAGTGTTCCCCTCGGGGCCGTCTCTCTGCCGTCACAGTCGTGTCCTCCGAGAGGCTTCAGCTGCGGGCACGTTCCTAATGACTCTGGTATGGCGTGCTCTCCCGAAAGTGACAACTTGCCAGGAGACTGAGGCATGCTCGTGTACAACTTGCGAGGCCACAGTGTTCCCCTCGGGGCCGTCTCTCTGCCGTCACAGTCGTGTCCTCCGAGAGGCTTCAGCTGCGGGCACGTTCCTAATGACTCTGGTATGGCGTGCTCTCCCGAAAGTGACAACTTGCCAGGAGACTGAGGCATGCTCGTGTACAACTTGCGAGGCCACAGTGTTCCCCTCGGGGCCGTCTCTCTGCCGTCACAGTCGTGTCCTCCGAGAGGCTTCAGCTGCGGGCACGTTCCTAATGACTCTGGTATGGCGTGCTCTCCCGAAAGTGACAACTTGCCAGGAGACTGAGGCATGCTCGTGTACAACTTGCGAGGTCACAGTGTTCCCCTCGGGGCCGTCTCTCTGCCGTCACAGTCGTGTCCTCCGAGAGGCTTCAGCTGCGGGCACGTTCCTAATGACTCTGGTATGGCGTGCTCTCCCGAAAGTGACAACTTGCCAGGAGGCTGAGGCATGCTCGTGTACAACTTGCCAGTAGACTGAGGCATGCTCGTGTACAACTTGCCAGGAGACTGAGGCATGCTCGTGTACAACTTGCCAGGAGACTGAGGCATGCTCGTGTACAACTTGCCAGGAGACTGAGGCATGCTCGTGTACAACTTGCGAGGCCACAGTGTTCCCCTCGGGGCCGTCTCTCTGCCGTCACAGTCGTGTCCTCCGAGAGGCTTCAGCTGCGGGCACGTTCCTAATGACTCTGGTATGGCGTGCTCTCCCGAAAGTGACAACTTGCCAGGAGACTGAGGCATGCCCGTGTACAACTTGCGAGGCCACAGTGTTCCCCTCGGGGCCGTCTCTCTGCCGTCACAGTCGTGTCCTCCGAGAGGCTTCAGCTGCGGGCACGTTCCTAATGGGAGCTTTATGACGCAGGAAATTATTCCCTGTGTCCCGGAATGTATCGACAAGGCGTGGCGCAGGCCTCGGCTTCTAGGCGCGCTGCTGTCACGACCCCACGCCACTTTTCAAACAACCCCTGAACGACTCCCCCGGGCGCTGTGCTGCCACCGCGCAAACTGCTGTTCCACCCCACCCCCACCCCCTCTGAACCTCGTGCCTTTCGCGAGCCTTCGCGACCAGCAAACCCGCGACGAGAAAAAAAATACACCAAATTTATGTGGGGTCGCTTTGGAGCCAATAGCGCAAACAGACCAGCACTTTTTTTTTTACCGCCTTTTACGTGTTCTCGAATGCAGTCGTTAGCATTCTCAGCTACAGAACTCTTTAGAGCAACAGTCTCAGCTACAAGACTCTTTAGAGCAACAGTCTCAGATACATGACTCTTTAGAGCAACAGTCTCAGCTACAAGACTCTTTAGAGCAACAGTCTCAGCTACATGACTCTTTTTTTGATGTCTTACGTGTAGGCTAAGGCTGGATCTGATGATCGATTAGTGAAATTTTTTGTGACGGAATACATAACATTTAGGATGACTGCAGTTTAATAAAATATATAGTTTTTTGAAGTTAGCTTCTGATGTAGATTTAATACTTGAGCTTTTTTTATTGTATTTGACCAATCTTTAACTTAACTTAGTACCTGTTTTTTTCTGGCTTTCGGTAAATTTCTAAACAACTTAGAATTTTTTATTTTACTTTTTTAGTATAATTTTAATTAGGAATCCAAATCCTTACCTAATCGTGCTTGTGAGCCGTATACCAAACAATTTGTTATAAATGATTTTCTCGCGAAGATGAAATGAAAATTTGTCGGTGTATTAATGAAGTGCCTTCGCAGTGCAAGTAACTAAAATGAGGGGAGAGTGGGAGAATGAGAAAAGGAAAAGTGTGGGGCGTGATTCTCGGCGCCTTTGAATGACTCGAGAGAGTCAACTTTTAATTCGCAGTTTCAAGGAAGTGAGCCGAGCCTACGGACATCTTCCCCTCCCCCCGGTCCGACAAATCTAACAGCCGCTAATTACCAACAAACTGGCGTAATTAGAGCGCGAGATCTTGTCGGCGCGCAGAGGGGCGAAAGTTGCGTGAACCTGCCCCTCGCAGCGATATGGACGCACATCCGCAGAAGTTACTCTTGGAGGTTTGTTTGAGGTGACTGCAGCAACTAGTTTTACGTGCGGTTTTCGTAGCTTCAGCAAGAGTCACTACTTTTCGTGTGCTTTAATAATTGTGTGTGCTCTGTTTGGTATATACCAAACAGAGACGTCCGAAAATAAATCTTAAATTTTATATCTAGAATTTTAATTCAAAATTTACATAATTCTTAAGAATAAGTTTTAAAAGACATTGAACGCAATAGATAAAATTATATTTAGTTATAAAATTTGAATTTTGAGAGTGGTCACACACGAAGGAAAGTTTATTTACATCTTTATATTTATATTGATAACAACTAGTTGTGTAAATTTAAGCATGACATTAATTATTATTATATATTTTTATACTACTAGCTGACCCGGCAAACTTCGTACCGCCTTAGCGTAGCAATGATGCACTACTTTATTTTGTATAGCTGACCTATCTTAGGTATGAGTACCTATTCAATTTGAACTGGAATCTATAATATCCTCCATATAAAAATGAATCCATAATTCCCTGGTATCACTATAACTGAAAAGGACCTTACTAATTTAATTAAATAAAAAACAAAATATATATTGTCAAAATAGTGTTTATTCCATAGGATTCAATAATTCCACTAATGTTTTTACAAATTGCTATTGAACAACCTGGCATTTTTAAGTAAACAGTTTCTTTACATCCTCTTTGAAGATATTTGCAGCAAACAATCTGTCAATTCTATGTCAAACGTCATAAGGTTACTTTAAAAATATTTATATTGTACAAAGTTTTGGGTTAGTTTGGAAATAATTTTATGTATGGTGGTTCAGTATTCTTAAATTTTCTAATTTTCCGTTAAATTTTTTCTTTCATAAGAACCTTCTCGTGACAATAACAAACACAACAAAAAAAGAATTAGTGAAATCGGTTCAGTCATTTACGCGTGATGGCGTGACCAAGGAAAATAGGAATTCATTATTCTTAAATTTTCTAATTTTCCGCACAATTTTCTTAATTTTTTCTTTCATAAGAACCTTCTCCTGACCATAGCAAACACAATAAAAAAAAATTTGTGAAATCGGTCCAGCCGTTCACGCGTGATGCCGTGACCAAGGAAAACGGGTTTCATTTTTATATATATAGATTACTGTCAGTACTTCAAGGTTTTCTGAATGTATCTATTGCTAAAATTTTATGTTTTTATTACGTCTTGGAAGTCACATAGCAACCTGAACTTTAAACAAATTAATAAGAGAAAATATAAGGGTCATTCCAATCTGGATTCGAAGAATGTTATATTGAGATCCGCTGTAATATATGTTATAAATTATAATGGAATATAGCAAGGATCATGTGAACATATGCAAAAAGACTACATTTGAAAGTAAACTTAAAATTTATTGAGGAATATATTTGAAAATATTTTGTCTATGACTGCAATACAAGTGTTTTTGGCATAAGCTATTGCGGTAAGCTGTTGAATGTCTGTATTGAAGTGTCATCAAGTCTGTTGCACTTAAATTGGCAGTTAACATTTTGGAATTTTTTTTTCTTATTCAGTGATCTATAATCTTGCAATTAACTATAACATTTTATTATTTTTCGTAAAATTATCAATTTTACTTGTTGAATTGTTAATGTGCTAATGATTCACGGTAACCAGATGTCCGGGTTAAGACAAATGCTAATAAACCCTGAGTTTCTAGTCGGAATAAAACATACAATATTTTGTTTGGTTTAAATCATAATACGAGTAATTTGAATAAAATCCTCGTGCAGTAAATCAGTGGACAGAACTTTTGATGTATGCATCTGTGTGTCTTTCATAATTCTTGTGTTGTTACCTATTAAACGTAACATTAACATATGTTTATGGATAATGATTATGAAACAGTTACAGTTCTATAACAGATTGAATGATTACCATTTTATTAAATATAATTAAAGTTATTTCAAGTTTATTTGTGCATGAATATTGTGTTTATGTTTTGTGAAATATTATGGTTAAATTGTGGTGTTGTTGAATATGTCACACTATACAAAATCAATAATACATAAAATCCCATATGTTTATTGAATATTTAATTTTTTTTATGTTTGACACTGTCTATATTTTGAGTAGAGTTAAGTATTAACGAGACTAAGGCCAGACATTAATTACGTATAAACACACACTACGTAAGCTATGTACCAAAGCTATAATGCATAAAGTATATCGCAACACACGTATACTAGCATAAATACACGTGAAGGTACGTACAGCTCATAACACATTATTTCATCGTTATAAAAAATGTCAAATGCTTTGCTTCTAAGTTTTATTAATGAGAAAATAAAAATGGTTAGTAAGATCAAAACAGAAATTTAAAAATGCTATGCATAATAAATCCATAGTATTGAAACAATAAAAAAAGGTTTATAGAAGTTTTTACCTAAAAATGTAGCATTGTTTAAAGATCTGTACACATAAAAAGTTATTTTATGTTTTAATACTGCATCTCAACTTAAACATTACAGATAGTGCGATATGTGAATTAAAATATTTGCAAAAAAAGAAGTTCATTTTTGGTGTTTTCTTTACTTTTGAAAATAATCTGATATTTATTTATACACCTCTCTCAACTTTGGCGTATATGAAGTAACATTTAGGTATAATAGACAGCGTTTGATCAAATCAATGAAAATTCGTTTTGTCAAATCAAAAACTGACACCAATACTTGGAAATTTTTAGTTAATTAATTTTACCCTTGAACGTTAGGTTTAAGGAATAATAATGCTACCCACGTCTAAATCATCTAACTCACAACTTACACATTATGAACAATACATAGGATAAAATTTAAGCAATTCAAACTTATTCACGGTTTCTCTTGTTCTTAGCGCATTTTCATACGTTTTGTCACACAAAATTATTCCGAATAGGTTTAATTTTAAACAGTTTCCATACTATTTGAACAAGACTAGCCAACTGTAGATGTGAGCCATCGATAAAAAATGCTGACCGTACATTTATTCTTTATTATAAAACTTTTAGTCGCATTTTCATTTTAGTTATTCTTATTTTTATTCTTAAAATATGAGATCGAAATATTTCACACTGTAACTGAACAGTTTCTTGAAAGAACTTCAGAAAATATACACGTCTATGCTTGCGTGAGATCGGCTGGTTTTATGTCCAAAAACCATAGCAGAAATTATGGCTGAACGATAGCCTTGGTAAATAAAATATATAAACTAAATTGTATTATGTAAGTGAATTACACTACGGATTGTATGGTAGGATTGCTTTAAGCATACAATGGAAGCTCCATCCTAATAGAAAAATAGCACAAAAATTAATATTTTTACCGAATCAAACAGTAAATATATGACTTCTGCGTAACCTGAGAAACACTTTAACAATAAAATAATTTTTTTTATATGGCTAACTTAACTATTTTTTTCTGTGCCGTTTGAATGATGTCTAAATTATGTTTTTCCTTCAGTTTCTAGACAACCAGCAACAAGGCCCGTTCAAAGAGAGCTCGCCCTTAACAGTATGAATGTGATGACGTGACAGGTAAAGTTGTCACTTGCTTGGGTGCGTGACATGGATTATTTACAGACTTGCTGCTCGCAGAAAGTCTGTAGTATTACCGGTTCATGTTTAACATGGCGGTTTAGCCATTTCCTTAATGTAACTCACGTAGTTATTAAAAGTTTAAAACCTGTTTTTGTGACTGTCCATATAAGTGCTGTATATATGCGCAGATCTCAGCTTTGCAATACATGTCAAACTTTATCTACAGTTTCAGATGCATTACACTCAAAACATTGTACGATAACAAAAGTTTTCGTTTAAATTTTGTTTGTTTATTATTGTCTAATTAATTGCTATATTTTATTATTGTAATGTCAGAATAATAATATATTGTTGAATAAGTGTGAATAATTTACAGCCACGAACAATATAAACTCCGATTTATAATTTCATCAACAATAGACATTACATCATTTACAGCACTTAATTTGCAATCTATCATGAACTGAATTTATTTGAAATTGTTTTATGTTATTTTGGTATTTAATTGTTATTTATTATTAATTCATTTATTTTTTCTCACTTACCTGTATCTTGCTGCGTACATGTGTACGAAGGCCTCCTGTTATGTTTTACCACAGCCAATCAGTAATCTGATTTTTAAAGCTAACAATAAGACTTTTTTACAACAGGGAGAAATGAGGGAATAGAAAAAAAAGAAATGTCTGAGGCATCCTTCGTAAGGCTTACCCCGATGCCGATGTGTAGAAATTTTTATAAAATTTAATTGATTTATTACTTGTGGTAATAAATAATAGTGCATCCGATTCTACACGATGCCGGGGCGTGCCGTGAGTAAATGTGGCAGGAAATATCTACGTGGTAATTAGTTATTACCATAATTAGAAGGACGCTTAAGACATCAACATTTTATCTACGATTATATTCCTAATGCCACACAACTATTTAATAATTTTGTTGGAGATTTTGTTTGCAACACGAGCGGTGCTACGGGTCAGAATAATCGTAATTACTTCTATAATAGCACTGGCTAATTAACATTTGTTTTGAGGACATAATTTAGCTGGAATAATATACCAGTGGTCTGCGTGTCTAGGGACCATGCTCCCACTGAACTATCTAGCCGCGGTATATATTTTAAGAGTTCACTTGAGATACAACTGCATAATTTAAAGCATTTAACGTTTAAATCAGAGTAAATCGTTTCCGGACTATTTATCATTGAATACAAGTAATGAATTTTTGAATAATCTATCTCACTATAAATCCAGACATTTGGTCCAGTTAAACATCACCAGGTCTGCCTTAATCACACCAAATTAAATCTATATTTTTTATTATCTTAACTTCCGTCAATACCAAGCTAATTGTATTTATTAGTGTGTTCTTGTGTATATTTAATGTTATTATAGTGTAAGGGTATATGAATGTGTCAATTCAGTGTTAATGTTATATTTAATGTGTTTTGTGTCTTGTGCCCCAAAACCATAATATTTTGTTATTACAGCTTCACATGTTTACCTGATACCTTTCCCCCAACATTCATACACTACATTATATTATCATTTATCTTCAGTTTTATTTTGTTTATGTCAAATTTATGTCAGTTGTATCCATCTTCTGGAATTTATCTCCTGGGTCTTGCAATATTATCACTTTACATCATCAGTAAGTCAGGAGAAAAACAAGGCGCCCAATAATAATCATCATAGCAACATTATTTCCCAGGGAGAATAACGTTACAGAGGAAGAGAGCACACACAAAGTGAATAGACACACACCACAGTACAACATTGTTTTACTTGAACATTCAGGTTTATAAGAATAAACATGCTAAATGTTTCAGCTTCTAGTTAAATACTTATGTGTAATCGACTTTTCTAAATTTGAGTACATCCAAACGTAGGTAAGTTTTAATAAATGTCCATTATAAATTACTAGTGAAAAACAGTGTATTCGAAATGCCAATAATTAAATTGAACGACGATCAAATAACCGAATTTATTGCAACACGAGCCAATTTTAAAATTATATGGCAGTCGAAGGACTCCTACATGAAATCATGGCGTATATTCTAGTGCCAGAAATAGAAGCGAGAGCTTTGCAAGTCCCATAGCATAAATTAAATTTTGGTACACAATAATTAACGATTATTGCCACTAATATGCTGGTTTCACATTTATTACAGCTTCTGAATATGTCAATAACATGATTTTGAATTTTATAAATAAGTTCTTTCTGGTGACAATATCTGTTCGTTTACATCTTTAGAGAGTTACTCAGATTTACATTAGAAATTATTTTTTAATTATTTTTTAATTAATTTAATGTAGGAGAACTATTTTCTTTTCAATTTAAAATGGCTTGGGCGTTGATATATGGGGGGGGGGGGGGGTAGGGAAAGAAATTGACCAGGGTCCCCAGGAACAAAAAGCCCTTAACTGAGGGATTTTGCTTACGCTTGCTAAATCGCAACTGCAGAATGGGAAGATAAACAATATGCCACAGGTCCCCTGGAATACAAAGAGTTTTCACCCATGCCTAGTGGTGTTACGAGTTAAATCAGATTCAATCATATTATAACTGGCAAAATTAACTACATTACTGAGGTTGCAATAATACCTTTCGAAATATTTGTCAGCTGTTTTAAGTTTCACAGCATGTATACAAAATAGTTGCTTTAAGCTGGCAGCTTATGATAAAATGTTAAAGTTGTTTTTAAATTTATTTAAGCACGTTGTATTTTAATCAATAAGTTTTATATGAAACTAGTTCTCGTTAGTAAATAATATCGTGTGTAATTTATGAGTTTTTCATATACGTATATACACAGACAGACAAAATAACTGAATATAGTGATATAATAATTTACAAAGCTTATTGTGGTTATATGAACCCTAGTAAATTTATAATTAACTGTAAAGATTTAATTATTATTAAAGTATATGAATTAATTTAACAAACTTTTATTTACTCTTTGTTGCCTGCCAACGTCAGTAGGTACTGTATGAAACACCAAAGTGCCATAGTATCTGACATTTATACAACTCGCAATGCGTCACAATAAAAGCATTATTTAGTCTTCACAATGGAAAAAATATCTATTAAATACTCTTTATTTTAATATGGCGTATAGGCTGATGCATACTTTTGAACTAATTCTTGAGACTTTTTTGTACGAGATACAAGTGTAGTGTTCCTCTTTATGTGCGAATGGTTGCCTCACATAATTTTCAATTATTAGCCTCAGAGCGTAATATAGCTTCCGTTTTATATTTTAAAGCGTGGCATGGCATAATTCTTAGCGTTAGATACTTGATATCTTAATTAGGGTTGCGTGTAAAACATAAAGTTATAATTTGAAAGTGTTACAGACAGTAACATGTTACAAAGATTGAAATTTTTGGAATATAAAATTAATAAAATTTAATTTTAAATTTTTTTTAGTAAATAATTGGTTTAAGTAAAAATTATTTTACTATAGACCTTTAAAAAATAGTGGAACTAACCCACCTCATACGTACTTAACGAAACTTGTTATTATTATTTTTTAACGTAGCTCTTTACTACATAATGGTTGGATTTCAAGCCCAACAAATTTAGCGTAAATATATTGTTTTTAAGAAGGCCGAAATACTAACATCAAAGTATTTAATTTTTTTTATTATTTTACTCAGCTTTTATTATTGAAAAAAAAAGTGAATTTTTTCTGATAAAAGTACATCTAAGGATTGTTATCCTACAGTATCAGGCGGTTGTCAGCAAAAAAAAATCAGGGTTTTGGTGGTAAGTATCTCTTAAGCCTTTCTGTAACTTCTCGTCATGACGCAGGATGGATTGGGGAAGCGAACAGAACCCTCTCCTTCCCTTCCGAGGGGAAGTTCAGATATTATTTCTGTCGCACTATTAGCAGAGCTAACGAGCAGTGGTTGCTGGAGTAGGGTTGCAGGAGGGGACTTGGGGGAGGTCGGGGTGATTGGTGCCAATTACTGCTCCCTGGGTGGCGTTCTGCTCCCACCCCCGAACATCCCCGGGCCTGATCGCGCATAACGAGGCACGGAGCAAGGGGCGTAACTGGCATTCGTGGAGCTGAGCGCGCGAGTACGGACTGTCGACAGCGCTTTGTGCGAGAAACCTGCATGAAGAGGCAACATCTTTTATGGAAATACTGGGGGGAAAAAAATATTCTTTCAATAACATGCTTGAAACCATTAGGCGCCTAACAATTTCCCTTCAGCTGAAATTCTTCTGCAGATGTTGACTTTCCTGTGAGCAGGCAGACTACCGTTTCACGGAATATTTCATCAGTACTCACTACTTTGAGGATTATATTCCTGACAGTGTGAATACCACACACACTTACGATTTTATAGCCACCATTACATTCAGAGGGTTGAAGGCCAATAATAGACCTCCAATAAAATAAGTTCCAAAACACATTCCAAGTTAAGACCAGTAAATAGCTGCGATCCAACCCCTATATCTATAGCACTGTGCACTTAATCCTAGAAGTAATTGAACGCATGCCAATTTTACTATCCTTAGTAACATGAACTTTAATTCAACCCCTTTATAAGACCTAGAGTCAGGCTAGGCATTCAGCTCTTCAAAGTTCATATTAATACGATTAAATTCGTAAAGAAAAATGCTGTATTACACAAGTGGCACCCAATAATAGTTTACACATTCTAGTGTATATTTGGAATTGTAGCGTCTCGCCTGGTTATGAAATATACTAGGAAATAGTAGAAGCAATAGTTACAAAAAGATGCATTATTATTAGTCGATTATTGGGTAACAACTAGACTTTAAACATGTAAGCACCTGCATCCAATATATTACTCAAATACAGTGCTTCTGACTCATTTTTGACTGCCCTGAGCCTTTATAAACAAGGAGAATAAGTGTCTCGAGATCCTGTTACCAGTAATGAGTTGAGACCCTGAAATTATACGTATTCGTCTGGCCTCAGGGTAGAATTAAAAAGTCATGGGTATACATAATCCATGTTTTTTCTCCAATTGGTTTATTTCTTCCAAGGAACATTTTTATCCATGTTAATCAGCAGTAGCTGATTCGCTTACTTCTCTCCTAGCTGGGAATCGTTGGCTCACGTTCTTAGAGGGATGTGTCCAAATAAATGTGGTCCAATCATGAACACAGAGCGAGAGTGTGAAGGTTTCCATTCTAACATGCGACTAAATGAATGCGCGAAATTTCTATTTTACTCTTATAATGAGCATTTTCAAAAATTGATATGAAGGCAAGTTGAGTCTAGTCTGATTTGAAATAAATTTGCGAAATGAAAGTGGCTCTAGTTATAAGACATATGATATGGAGAAATTATGCATGCAGTCAAGATAAATGCCACTTCTAGAAAAGTAATATATACATTCACCCAGATCCTGTTGTTTATTTTAAAATACAGTTTTTTTTTTCAAAAAAAACTGCATTTGTTAGACAAAATGGGTGTCAAAACTAAAGAGACGAAAACAACAATTGCCGTGGGCGCAATATCGTCATGTCACTGCCAATTGCTTTTGGTCCCTTCAAGTAAACGTACTGGTCACTTGTTAGAAGGAAAAACACAGAAGTGTCAGACCCAGCCAAGTCGTACCATTCCTTATTTCAAAGAGCGTTTTGAAAGTGAACTTCGACTTTGATACGTATCTTAGAAAGAAGATAATTGAGTTACGATGGGTAAAGAAAGGCAGTGTAAAGATATATTACAACAAGAAACAGAAAATGAATAGTCTATTTCACTGAAGGTAAAAAATCAAACAGAACTTAAATATAGCGCATTCGTTTGGTATAACTTTTTTCCCCGTTTTTCCTTTCCAACGAACTTCACTCTCATCTGTGACTGGTCTCGCAATCGTAATATTGGTGGTTTGTGCTTTGCATGCAGACAGATAAAGCCGTTCAAACATACTTATCAAGTCAAAAATGCTAAACATAGGAACCATATTATGAAAAATTAACTATTCATAAACATGTAACCATTATTGCACAAAATTTTAACAAAATAATTATAATTGCCAACTTTAAATATTCAGATGTAATTAAAAATAATTTTAAATATTAAAAATTATTAAAAAAATTATAAGTAATATTTCAATAGTGTGACAGCACTTACTATACGAATATTATATTTCCTCAGTGCTTTAAACAGAAATTAATTTGCAATTTTTTATTTAGGTTTAAAAATTATAAGATTTTTTGGGGGAAAAAATCGTTTCTTCGTTATAAAAGTTGCACCGAAATGCATAAGATGTTTGACACAATAAAATTATCACGTGAATACATTCATTTTAGGTGGTAAGCTAACAATTTTAAACCGTAACTTTTCAAACTTTTTAACAGTAATGGCTTTGTGCCAGCTGAGCCGTTGTTTCATAGACAATTTTGTATTTAATTTTTGTTTTCAAGTAATATCACTTAACATGCGGTATGTTATTTTACAGTGACATCGGACACAAATAAAAAAAACTCCCTGGATTACCCCTTTTTTGCCAAGATTTTTTAGGCAAGTTTTATCTCGTAAATGTAAATGTTTAATAACAATACGATATAAAATGTTGCATTTTAGATGCATTTACGAAAATATTAACTACCCAAACTGCATCCCGATATCATTTCCTTCACCCAAAATCACCCTAAAACCAGTACATTTCAAAATCAAAAGTTTATTACGCCGATAAATTATGAAATTCATCGAAAGTCTTTATTGAGATAATTTGTTAACATTCGTGTAAATATTTATAAATTAATTGGTTATTTTATAAGTTTAAATTTTTCTCCCTTGAATACACACGTTCAAATTTTCAGAAACTCAAGCAAGAAATTCTCATAGTATTGTGCTATCATTAAAGATCGAGTATTTGTTCGAAGCAACTGAAAGAAGTCAATATTTATTTTAAATGAACACCTGTTATGTTAGTGAACAGTGCAGATTTAAGGAATTTTGGAAATCTTCAGGCGATGACTTCTGGAGGATGCGAGTGAAAGGACTTGTTGAAGCTGAACAATTGGGGAATAAGCCTGGTTTAGTCCCCCTCCGGCCGCAGTCCTGAAGGACGCTAACAACGTCTCCGAACACTGATTTCCCCCGTGGCTGGAAGATCCGTCACATCTGGGGAAGGATCAGGCTCCAGGACCGTCGCAGACACACGCTGCGACCACTGCCTCGCAGACTCTCTGTGCCAGCTCCCGCCGGGCGTGTGGGCGTGGCTGTGGTGGGGCGATAGAATTGTATCCCCTCGGAAAGGTTACCTTTCATAATTTTGGTGACGGTAGTGTAGCTGGGTATAAACCGGAAAGGTACCCTTTCCGATTTCTTAAAATGCATATTATTTTCTGCTTTAAAATCCTGAAAGTTATCCCCTTCTGGAAACATATCCCAAAATGGCTGCCATACAAGTCATGTATCGATAAAAGCACCTAGTTCCTCAGTTTTATACTAGGCAACGCTTGTAGGGAGTGTCCACAGAATACCTTAGCAAAACAACCGCCTATGTAGCGTAAAATGTTAAATTGTCTTCTCTTTTGTCTTTTGTTCTGCGTGTAAACTCTACTTCGATCAGAATATGTGATCAGAGGAAAATTCTTATCCCGTGTATTGTCTGCGTTAGTGCACCATACTTACCTTACCTAACCTAACCTAAACTAATCTAACCTAACCAAGGGGATAACTTTCCGGATTTTAAAGCAGAAAATAACATGCATTTTGAGAAATCGGAAAGGGTACCTTTCAAGTTTGTACCTAGCTACACTACCGCCACCAAAAGTATGAAAGGTACCATTTCCAAGGGGATGCAATTCAGTCCCCCCGCTGTGGTCTCCGGCACTGTTTCCATTCGCGCGCCAACTGCTCCTAGCTAAAGCTTGGCTGGTCTCACGGTACCATACAAATAACATAGCCATGAACAAATTATTACCTATTTCCACAAAGATTTATTATTCATAATTATGCAGTACAACATGATGAACCTAAACAAAATAACTGAATATTTACATAAACTTCAATAGTTATATTAAATATTTAAATTATAAAAATTTAATATTAATGTGTATCAAAACTTAATACAATAAAATAACCGAATCTATGACATTTTACTTACAATTAACATCAAAGACATCGGAACCATATTACAAGGAATACTTGTTAGAATTGTTATCTTAGATGTTAATAAATTTCACTGTATTGCACCTGTAGAATGAAACCAACTTACGCCAGCTTTTATCTCACCTCAGCACTTATTGGTGGAGGTTGCAGTTAAATAACGTTTCATGGAACATTTTTCCCGAGCCACAGTTTGTGGTTTGTGGTTTGCATGCAGACAATAAAAGCCGTTCAAAAATACTTGATGACATCAAATCAAAATCACATCACATACGAAAATGCTAAATATTAATTTTAGGTGGAATCAATATATCTATATATTATCTTTGAAGCGTCTTCTAGTGTCACTAATAATTTCAGAGGCAGCTAGTGGGCCTTATTCAACAGGTACAAAACTAAGAAATGAATCAAATTGAAAACAACAAAAAACGCGAGTGAAATAAATGGTAAATTTTCGTTACCGAACCATGCGTAAATACAACTGCCAAAGCTTTGTCTTTAATGCACAAGTAAAGTTCTAAATAATTAATAACTCTTACCTAATTGCACTTATAAAATACGTGGATTCACCAAGAAAGCAAAATTATCTTAAAGTAAGCATGAAAAAACACTAAACAGAAAATTTACGAGTTGACAAAAAAATTATTTTAAACAATATTTAAAGTTATGTAAACAATTTAAAATACTACCCACCGCAAAAAGGTATAAATATTATTAAATTAAACCTACTACAAATTTTAAATCCACGCTAAATTTTCCAAACCACAGTAACGATACATATGTAAAATTTGTTACTAACTTGACTTTAAAGGAAGTTCAATAAAACTTCATTCTTAGGTGCGGTCTTGAATTTTTAGGATCATAATTCATTATAGTGTTCAAACTGGGAGTTTAATGCTGAAGTAACGCGTATCTTAAAATATAGAAAATTGTGTTTTCTCGTGTTCTTATTTACTTCAGTTATAGATTTCATAAAATTGGACATTAACCCAACATTCAGGCCGGGAAAAATTCTATCTGCGAAACACGCAGTTAAGTTCCAATCGGAAAGCACTTGAAAGAGCTTTAGAAATTATCACTGCCCTTTTACGTTCATTGTGCACGCACCAAAACCTAATTCGCGTAGTTTTAATCCAGGGCACATAGTATCTCACTTAAAAACATACGTAAAACAACTTGCAGTTAAGATATGGTTGCGAAAAATCTATCGTCTATTCGCACCCAGCTCGTGTCGGTACCACAATCGGAGGACTTTTCTTGTAAGGTGATGGGAGAAACCATTATCATGACAATTATAAACGAACATAATGTTCATTAACAATTGCAAGACTAGAAATAAATGCAGAGCCCAAAGTTGATCAAGTATGTTTAATAATGGCTGGGTTATAGAAATTGCTTTGCAGTTGTAAACACACACACACACACACACAAACACCAACTCACATAAACAACCCCTCTGCCGGGACGCGTGCGAAAGAACAACGCACATAAAATTTGCCACATTTACAGACACGGGCAAAAGTGTTAAAAAAGGTTGAAGGCGACTCGTATTTGTCACAACCAGAGAAGCCAGTCTTGACTTAAAAATTACAGCAAAACATTATTGAAGGCAAAGTAGTAATAATCGCAATATTACAACACACTTTTCTTGAAATACAAATTGCATGTTAAATTACAAAAGGGTGAGTGTACTCGTGTACGCGCGTAAGAAGTTATACATAAAGAAATAAAAAATAAAAGGACTGGGGTTATATTTTAAATACGGTTGGTAAAACATGTATACAATGAAATTTAAAAATCAAATAAGTACTCAGTATTCAATATTAATATAAAAACCTATTTCAATTTAATTTATTTAATTAAGTAAATAAAAATTTAAAATGTTTAATAAATGATGAAAATCCATAAATATGCGGAATGTGTATTCAAATTTATTACTTTTAAATATGTATTAATTAATAAGGAAATAATTTATCAAGCAAATATTTTTTTTGTTCTTGAAGATAACCATACTATACAAATAGAGATTAAAATAAAAGTGAAAAATTTTATAAAAATAATTTCTACCACTTATATTTACAATATGTAAATGTTTTAAATGTACGGAAAAGTATTTAACATCAGTAACTTAAGTACCTATATTATTTAAAATACATACATAAATTTTATTTGTTTGTAACCTTTTTTCGTCGAGTAAAAATTCACTGTCATAATTTTTTTTCATAACGCGCCTAAAAAACGTATAAACTAAAAAAAGGTGCCCAGATTGCTCTATTCCTGGCCATTACTCGAAGTGTCCAGATGCAGTCGTGCTGCGGTGAGGTCCAGGACAGCCCAGATGGCGTGGCTGCTATGTCCAGCAGTGGACTCGGTGGTGTGCACGACCCGGAGCTGTCGCCTGCAGTGACGTCTCGTGAACTCCGCGAGCGCACTATCGCTCGCCAACACTTGGGCCGAGCTATATGGCAGCGCAACCATCAGGGAGCGCAACGCTACAGGCGGAATATGGCTACTAAACATCTGTGCAGTTCAGAAATGCCAACATCAAAAATTAATTTTCAAATATAAAAAACTACAAAATTAATAAACATAATAAATTAAATTTAAAAAGTAATTTCACAACATTCTTAGCTCAGAATTTATGGTATGGTGTATTAACTAAGTGGCGTATTGAGTATAATAGCAAAATATTATACTTTTGGAATAATTTTTGACAATGTTGAATTATCTTGGTAGCAATGAAATAAACATGGCTTCCATGTGTACATGTGCAGACGTATCTCCTTTTGTAATTTTTTGCAATTAAAACAAAGGTTATGATTTTCAAACTCATAATTTTCGTCTATGCAGATTTTAATTTTTGAAACAAAACATGCACAATTTTAAATAAGTGTTTTAGTTGTTCCGTATTGCAAAAAAAAAAAAATCTTGACATGTATGGTGAATATTCCCAGCAAATAAGGACCGTAATAAAAATAAAGTTCGCCAACATTTACTTTCGAAACGGTAACAACTTTTAGGTTGTTATGTTGCCTATTTATAACATATAGTTCCCTGATTTCCAAGGTAAATAAGGGCGTTAGTTATAGCATTTATTTGCGTCTCTTTTACTCCCTTGCTTTGTAGCCACCGTCGAGGTCAGGAAACAAATAGACTCATGTGCCGTAGCTTCGTGCGCGCCCACACACATCCGTAACAACACAAAAAGTCAAAATATAACTAAGAATATTTGAGTACTGACACTAGCATTTAACAAGAAAAACGCTTCAATTGTAAATATATAAAATTTTAAAAAATATCAAACTAGAATAAACACCTGAATAAAAAAATGGCAGATTCAGAAAAATAAAACGGGAGACGGGAGCAACCACATCATCTTTTTTAATCTTTGGCATTTGAAATTTAAACTTTAATTATATTCCCTATTATTTTATTAGTAGAAGTTGACTGGGGTAGCAATAGTTATGTTCTTTAGACCTACAGAATTTGGTGGTGTTTTAGTTTTAGAAATCTGTTCCATAAGTTATAGTATTTTTTTATTTAGTTATTTTCAGTATGCAGCCTGCCGTTATAAGTTTATTATTTAAGAATTTGATTAATTTAATAGTTACGTAATTAATATTTTAGGTCAAGGTGCAGCTGGAGATGAATGAATATATTATTTTAATACATGGATTCGATAAATAAGGTTGTATTGAATGTGTATTTGGTAGTGATTTTCATTATAGGTTTTTTTTTAAATAAATAAACTCAGATAAAATAACGCTGACATGCAGTTGCCCTGGTCCGATGTAAATTAATCAGGTATTTATGCAGATGGTTACAAGTCGACCTTCATGTCGGGATCCACACAACACGCCCCAGGATTAAAACCTCCTCCGGAAGGCAATGCTTCACTTTGAGTTGGGTCGTGACAGGTTCGCCCCACCTGAACGAAGCACTAAACCCATAATTCCAGAGCAAGCGGACTACGTATTACACAGTTGCTGGCGGAAGATGATAACATAGAAAAGTTCTTCATGCTGAGATTAAATAAAAGAGACCTTGAATTTGCGAAACTATACGTAAGTATGTCGATATAATTAAAAATTTAATTAATCTTTTATTCTCCCAAAATCGTTGTACAGATACATAAAAAACGGGTAAAATAGCAAGTTTTAACCTTAATTCTCAAGTAATTATGTAAAATGCAGAACATGTTTTCCAACTTTACAAGAAGAAATCTTAGTAAAATATTTAACATCTGAGAAAGAGAAAGTTATTTTTAAATTAGCGTAGAATATTATTTCTTTATTTAATTCCCTACATTATAACATAGCGTGAATAAGAGAAATAAATATATTATTAAATAATAGTAAATACTTAAATACTGACATTTTTACAGGTATGCGCGAGACAGTAAAAAACGAATATTCACTATTGCCGCAATTACATTTGGTCATTTAAAATAAAAATTTGATTCATTTCATGAATCTATTTAAGTAGTTTATTTAGTTTATTAATTTGAATTTTACATCTATAATTCATACTATTCTATTTGCCGTTTCCATTGACTTACACCATTAACATTTAATTTTTTGACCAATAATTTATCCCTTTCTCTTTGCTGTGCCAACTATGTTGGATGTTAAGTATCTTAAAAGTAATTAGTCCTTAGTAGTACAAAGTAATTGGTATAATATATCTATAGTTTTATAAATCAAATTTTTAAGTAATGGTTGGCCGAACTTCAAGTAATTACCTCGGGCTGATTAAAATAACACTTTAAATTTTCAACCACTGGAAATAAAGAAATTATTTTGAAGATCCGGCAAATGAGAAAGCAATTAAAAATTAAATAAATTAAAAAATTGACTTTAAGTTGTGCTATAAAGATATGCTCAGTGCCCTATATTAAGCTACAACATGTATAAAAATATTAGTGTTATTTCAGAAAAACAATCCTCTTTTGAGGACGCACACCAGAACCTTAAATTTTCTGTGTCACCTGAAATTACCTTCGTGGATTCTTTCCTTAGTTTATCTGCGTTGTGTCCTTTGTACGTGTCCATCTCCAGCGAACTTGCATTGAGTCTTTTACGCAGATCAGTAAAAAATTAAATTAATGACGAGGTAATGTAAAATAATAATTGTTGGTAGCTATTTATGATTCTCAAACAACCAACAAATACCAGTCGCTCGCGAATTTCTTGTCAAAGAGCTGTAACCACTGGGACACGCCTCATATATCTGATCCCGAAAATGTATCTGACGATGTATCCCTGAACTGTGGATATTCTTTCCATCCACCCCAAGGTGGGCGGTCACCCTCTCGAATACCTGCTATGAACCCTTAACTCCAAGAACTGACCGAATCTCTGTTACAGAAACTCCCACGAACAATTAAGTTCATCTCTCAGACATTAAATTTTAATCGTTGCTGAGTCCCAACACAAAATCAAGTTGCATGCTCCACTTACAATAAAAAGTATGTTAATTTCTTTTAATAAACACATGTTTAAATTTCATACTCTAAAGTTTATGCAGCCAAGACAGAATTTACATAAAATTATTTTATAACTAAATTAACTAAACTTTTATAAATATTATCTACTAGTTGAAGTACTCGGCATTGTCTGGGCTAAACACATATTAATATAGGAACACCACTACCGCGTATCAAATCTATAGGACATACACTTGAAAAATGGGGATTATTGATTTTATAAGACCCACTGATTGCACAATCTTGGTGCAGCAAAACTACCCATTAGCAGAACTAAGACGGCAATATTCAGCTTCATTTTGTGGAAAGGTAGGTAACTTCTCGGCAAGACGATAGATCGTTACAAACTCAAGGGAACGCCGTCTATTGACGAAGTTCTAACTTGAACTGTTATTGTAGCCTTTAGTTCGCTAGCAGCCGCGAGCTTCACGTAGCGGATGGGTTTCGCCAATGAGAAGGATATGAATTGGCCAAACCTTACTATATGACCGTGTGGTGGAGATAGAAAAATGACACAAACTCACTATTTGTGTGTCTATGACCTACCACCTATTATTTTCTTATTATAAAACTAAATTATCCTCTTTTTCACTTCCTGAGGAATTTAATTTAATAATTATATGTAGTCTATGTCATTCTCCGACCCATTAACAATCTTTATGCTAAAAACCATGTCGTTTCGTTGCTTCGTTGCTGCGTGAAAGAAGGATAAACAGACAATCCTACTATAAAGCCTATAATAATAAGTACGAATGTAAGCAGAAACCTTATATTTTATTTGTGGATGCTTTTCAGTTACCATATCAGTGTCAACAACAGACATTGTAAGATATATGTAGATATCTAGAGGCTCGCCTACCGCGACATTTGGTATTTCCAGGTGTACCATTACACGATACCTAGGATCGTAATTGGCTTCAATGGTACTTTCAGGCATCTTCAACTGCAGCCGAAACTGTCCCCGATGTTTCGCCAGTCATATGCCAGGTTGCGCTGATGTCGCAGACAACTATGCCCTCTGTGTGGTTTGCCACTGTGCGCCATTGTCTCAGGCAAATATTTATTTTTTGTTGGTTACAAGTACCATTAAAGTAATTTCATATTACTCTTAAGGAGTTTTCATTCAATTTTCTAGACAAATTAGGAAAATATTTCATCTGTCGTTTGAGAATATTTTTCAGTTTGGTTTAAACATATTTAGTATATTACTAGTACTTAGAATAAACCACATTTCTCAGTAGTTCTTGTGTGTCTTAGAAGAAATTATTAAAACCACAAATGAATTAATTTTTTTTAGAAATTATTTAACATCATACATAACACTGTGTGGCTAATCTGCTTCGACCATTAAGCAGGCGAATTAGCTGATGTTTAAATATCGTCAGTCATTAATTATGAAATTAAATTCGATACATATTTGTTGTACATTTAAATGTACTGTTCTTCTTATCAATATTTACTACAAAAGTTTTATTTGTTTTACTTGGGTTGAACCAACAAAACTAATGACCATATAGCAAAAATACCCAATGCATATTAAATTATTCCATATATTAGATTTGTTTATAATGCTTGCAACTACTGTAATACATATAAATAAATAGTTTCATTACTTGAGGTCATGTTACAAAAAAACTTCACTTACACCTACGTGCAATACGTATGTGAATCATATTCAATGTTACTGCTTAACTGTCACATATGTTTTTCTTTCGTTATCTTTGGCCAAATACTTTGCGTTTTTAGGTTGTGGATGCAAATAATTGCTGAGCTGCATACGTTCCGCAAAGGTAACATGCTTAACTAGCACGATTATGGTACGATAGCCAGAGAGAAGACCATCAGAGCCCTTTAGTTTGTAAGTCCTGCTTCACTTTAAATTTCAGTATTTTTTTCTTACGTTATTTCTGCCCATCATTTTGAGAAAACCCATTTTTTAGAGATTATTCAATGTTATTTTAACAGTACTACGACAGTAGAACGACAGTATTGCACACGGACAGTTAATTTTAAACAGAATTAAAAATATTTAGATATGTTTTTGGTTGGTGCTAAAGGTGAAACACAAATTAGTCCTTATCATTCAGAAATCCATTAAAATAAAATTGGTTTGAAATTATTTCAAATAGTGGACAAAAAAAAACATAAAACTAAAAAAGTAAAGTGTGTAGGTACTACTAATTATTCTCTACATAATTTGTGTAGGTTATGGACTTGGTTATGCTTTATTAAAATTTTGTAATTAAGTATGTACTACGAAAAGTTTTAGACTTTTTTTGTTAAAATTAAGGATATTATTTGTTACAACACTCTTTGTTTTACTTATCATCCACTATAAAACTAAATTGTTCTGTGCATTTTGTTTAAGAACTGTAAATAAATATCTGCACACAATATATACATATATAAAATTGCAACTTATTAGGTGAACGCAGCCCTAAAAAGATAATGTAAAACATAAGCACATTTACGTTTTACTAAGTCAGGCCGTGCAAACAATAGTAAGCTGCAGCGTCATCCTTGAACTCTAGACGCCTCGTCGACTAACCGAGGGGTATCTGCATGTCTACCTTCTGCTGCCAGTTCTGTCGAGCTGTTGAGGATGTAGACGGGGCGTCGACAACAGCCCCAAGGACGGAGACACCCTGAACTTCTGTCGAGACAAAACAAAAATAAACAAAATTGGGTGTCGTCAAGAAAGGATGTTCTCGAGCGCGTGCCACGATGAAACGTTGTCTCTTCCCCCATCCCAAATTTTTTTTTTTATATAAAAAAAACTTCAACACGTATATATATATATATATGTATATATTCTGAACGCTTGGTTCTATTCTGGTTTATGTTGCTCGCGGCAAACTTTGTTGATCCGCAGGGAGGTCGGGACAGGGTCGCGGAGTGCGGAGAGGGTCGCTACCCTTCCAACTCGGTGAAAAGCAGCCAATCCCGGCTCTCGAGCCGGGTGTCATTGAAGGATGGTACGAGGGAAGTGCGGGGCTATTGCATTTCCGCTGCAACCTCCCCCCCCCCCCCCCTTCCTTTTCCAAGGCAAAAGAAAAAACCCTGGAGTTCCTGTCTGACAGACGCAACAACAAGAGACGTGGCGCGACGCGACAGGCGCGTGTGTCTTCCTGCTAGGCCGACTTCTGCAATCTGGCGTCTACACAAGATTTGTGTGCAGAAAGAAGCGCAACCTCCAGTGATCACAGGGCCGGGAATTTCACGGGTTCAGTGACCTGCAGGATGGGTCCATGGGTATTTTTTTTTTCTCGAGCCTTTAAACAGTTTGTCCGTAAAGGAATGTCCCAGCCATCAATCGTAATGGTATGAACAGTAAGCGTTGTAGGGATTCGGTTCAAGGTCACATTTGAAGAGTAACTCAAACAATTTTAGATAGGCGCATGTGCGAGTACTGCTTTTTAGTTTTCTCGCCTGCAGTGCGAAATAATTGCTATTTCCCCAATTAGTAGAGGATGGAACTGTAAACACTGTTTGGCAACAGGATGGAGCACCTCACCATTGAAATTTCTTTTTTTTTAGAGAGAGGTTGAACGTCGAAGTCCCTGACCGTTGGATTGGTCGTAATGATCGAGACGACAGAGATCTTTTTCGCTGGCCTCCACGTTCACCTGACATAAAGCCATGCGTTTATTATTTTTCTAATTTTCGGCTTTATTAAAGTTATTTTCTACGTTCCGCCGCTACTTATTGATTTGCCAGAGTTGAGATTGCTTTCATTACTCCAGACGAGTTAACCAAAGTGTGTGAAAATTCGACTTTAGATTGGATGTGTGCCGTATAACTTAAGGTGCACATATTGGATATTTTAAGGAAAAACTACGTTATTTTACCTTTAACTCGTATTATGATTTGTTGTTTATAGTCTAAACTAAACGTTTATATTATACCAATAATTTGGGTAATTCATTCATGGACACTTTATTTTTATGTATAACATCTTAGTTCTTGGTATACGGCACTTGGTGGGATTAACTTCCTGAATGCGATGGAAGTCAAGGAACAAAAGTTTTTTAACAGCCACGGTGCTGCCTTATGAGGCGGATGGCACGAACCGAAGTTCACAATAAGAAAAAGAAACATGATAGTATTAACAGTTTAATGAAATTTAATACGATGAGCAGTGTTTTTTTATGATAATTTTGTTCAACATTTTGGCACATAGATAGGGGTTTTCTTATTTTATCAAGTGATTTCTGTTTTTATCGCAGCCGTTTCATTACATATTTTAAAATTTCTGTCTCCAACGGTTCTATAGTTGACGTAGCTGCTTTGGCAGCGAATTCTAACAGCGGGTGATGAAACTACGTGTGATTCACGTCCATAAATATAGTTGAAAAAATAATTTGCTTATATTTGTCACGCTCGGAATTATTTTTAATAATTTTACTTTAAATTTCGCGTCCAAGTGTTGCATTATATGTGTATTTGCAACATGACAACACATGAATTTTCTCGTTACCGAGGTTATATGTTACACATCCCTGGCGTGTACTGAATGACTTGCTTAAAGCTTTTTCACTGGATAAGATGTATTCGAAAGAACATTTTAATACTTGGATTCCCCTATTCAATTTCGACAGTGCATTTACCTTTAGTTTTTTTTATTGATTTGCATTAACATAGGATGTGTCAAAACCCACTTTGGCCAAATTAAATACGTCGCATTAAACGAACATGTAGTTAAGAGATTAACTTATTTTTAATCTGTCCACAAAATGTGGGACGCTGGAGACTGCATGCTTCACAGTGAGACGTCATAGGTATCTAACACAACTTGTACACAGCACCAATCCTAGGTTATCACATAGGGTGCGATTGCTGTGATTGCTTTTTAGTTTTCTGTTCATTTCGAGATCAGCAATATGGTTTATGATAGCAGCCTACGCATTTATTTCCACTTTCAAGTTTATCTGTAATCACTCATTCAAAAAATTTTAATTTATTAAATAATTAAGAACTTATTTTCTTATGTGGATAGCGAAATCGGTTTGTTAACATTTATGAAACATTTATTATTTCATATCTAATACATTTGTGCCACCTTTGCCATGATTTAAAACATTTTAAAACTAATCTTTCCTTATATTAAACTGAACAATACTTCACCACACTATGTGTGTGTTCAATTGTATGTTTCGTAATTTTAAAATGTGGTTAATAAATATGAGTTCTTAGATATTATTTATTTTTAGCGTCACAAGTCATGTGATATTCATTCAACACGACTTATTCAGCCTGGGACATGAATTAAGTCGACTTTCGCGCTTTAATAAATGCATATACACAGTTAATACTTATGTGCACACAACCTTTAAAATTTTATACAGACCTATTAAAATAAATTTAAATTATTTAAAAAAAATTATAATACTTTTGAATTGCTTTACTGCTCTAAAAAAGAAACTACTTTCTAATTATAAAATAGAGGAGTGTTAAAAAAAAATTATGAGAACAGTTCAACTATTAATCATCAGGGAATTTGAAGCTATTGCTAACACAATTATTGATTTTAAGTAGAAAATTACGAACAAGGGGTTTAGTGACTACCATTTCACAGTCTGTAAGTTAAACGTAAAATTTCGGTTCTTTATTAACACCTTCAATTTACCAATACCTTTATTTTAACAGCATCAATGGTGTCACCATCTATGTTATTTCTTTCGGTCGAGCGTCTTTCATTTGCGTCTCAAATTGGCTATTTCATTGTAAACTTTATAGGTTAGTTAAAGCTTAAGAAAATTTTCCAGAAAGTCCTCTGGACTAAAGAGGAACATACAAATTTTCCATGCTGAGGTTCGAAATGTTTTTTACACCCCATAGATAAAACGTTTTGCCAAAACGTAAAATACCATGGCAAATATTATTACTTTTATAGATACCCGTGTATTACATGTAACTTTATGACGGCATATGCGTGCACAAAACGGCGCTTTCCAGTCTGTAGAAACACTTTCTAATTTGCAAAGAAGTTAAATACACACAATATTTTTTAAAATTATATAAAAATACAAATCAATGGTATTTTGATTATTGCTAGTGATATGTTTGGGTTTAATATTTCTTTGAATTAAAAATAATTTTACTTGTAAAAATAAATTCATTTTTTGTAACTAACTCTCTTTTTATGTATGGAAGATCTTTTACACACAGCAAGTTAGCTTTAACAATTTTCTTATATGCCAAACAATATTTTGTTGGTAGCTATAAAACTCTGCAGCTGTTCAGACTAAAGCAAACGCTTTGCTGTAACAAATAAAACGTGATCGGAGCACCACCAGGTCCGAGAGGCGACTGTGGAATCTGCCACAGGTCCTCACGACGAGGCAGCAAAATGACTGACAGCGCAATGTGGTGCTGTGCCGAATGTCCACTTCTCCGATATCATTTTCTGCAACCGCCGAGAGAATTCTTTACTCCACAACTCTCATAATCTTTACATCCTTCCAGAAATGTCAACACAAAGTACCAAAAACAAGGTCCCATGCCATGTTGAGCCACAAAACGTAATACTAAAGCTGTAAAAAAACTACATGGCTGTAGGCCTACCTTATTCCAAAAAAAAAAAAAAAAATGCGATCGAGTCTTTCAGTAGTCGCCAGGGATGTGTAAAGTCCAACCCCGGTAACGAGAAAATTCGTGTATTCTCTTGTTGCAAATACTTATAATACGAACTTTAACGTGTTATTCATTAAAATAATGCCGAGCATGATAAATATACGCAATTAGTGTTTTCAACTGCATTTATGGACACTAACCCCTCATAGTCTCTACACCCCCCACCTATGAAATAAAACGGCTCCGATTAAAGCATAAAGACTGGAAAAAAAAAATAATAAACACCGGTTTTGGACCTGATTTTCCAATTTTGTTAAAATACTGCCCATCTTGTTGAAATTCACTAAACAATTCATACAGTAAAGTTTTCCCTTTGGCTTTGTGAACATAGTTTCGCGCCATCCACCAGAGATTGCAGCACCGCGGTCACACATTTGCGTTCCATGCGACTTCCGTTCCATTCACGAAATGACTCATACTAAATGCCGTATATCGAGAGCTAAGATGTTACACATAAAAAGAAGCCCAGAGAATTGAGTGCGTGCTTGGCGGCAGTTGAAGAGGTGCCAGGAAGAGACGTTGACGAGATAAGACAGAGCGTAACCGCGCGGAAACTTAAACGACACGACCCACTAGGACGGAGGGTGGCATCCGGCCAAAGAGAGGCGCGCAGTGTTGTTGGACCTCACAGCGGTCTCAGTGGCTCACTGGTCGCCTCGGCGAACTCTCCTCGTGCAGAGCGTGTACTAAACAACATGTTAGTATCAGGATACGGCATGTATCGCGCAGTTGTTTGCGTAGAACCCATGCACATTTGTGGTTTAAATAATTTCGTCATTGTATCATGCAGGAACTTAGTCGGAACTAGTGAAGGAGGGAGTCCAGTTATAACCATTATGCCATTTCTTTATGAGTAAGTTTTCTTTTTAATTGAGTTTTAAAAGAAAAATTTTACACTGAAACCTCAGGGATTAGTATACCTACTTTTAGAAGTCTAACTTTTACAGTTTACACATAGAAATTTAAGTAATGATTTTGCTTGAGAAAAAAACTACTGAACATTTAATATTTTTGTTTTTAATTAATTATTTTCAATATTTTTGGAGTCAATTGTTAGATGTTTTTGTTAATACAAGTCAAAAATGCATAAATTAATAATATTTAATCATGAAACACAAATGTCAAGTTTGTATGAAAGACATGCTTACAACTAACACATGTGTAAACTGTCATTAAAAATATACTTCTTGCAAACAATTAATGCATCTTCTGTTTATGAGACATGTTGGGCTTAAATATAATATAGTACCAAAAATATATATCGTGAATATTGCAGGTCCTTACATAACAGTTACCAGCTGTTAAAAATTTTAATTCTTTTTTAACATAGCTAAGTTGAAAAGCCGTGTGAGTTATGTTTTAGCTTGTTAGCGGCCATAACATCGCAAACTCTCATCATGCTATAGCCGTGTTTATTATTCCATTCAGTGTTCCTCTTTTTTGTTACAGCGGCACTTGGCACGTTTCCCATTTGCCACTCTGGAATTCCAAGTCTCGAAAGCTGAATTTTTTCGACATTCACGGCATGCTGGTGACTGAGTGTTCAAATGTAGTTACACCTGAAGTATGTGGTGTTGATTTAATTAAACCACGCAACTAGTGAAGTGGCATAGTAGTGTCACTAAAGTTGCACTTTGGGAATCCCGGATTCGAATTCTCGTCTAGCTCTTCTAATATGAATTTTCCTTGAGTTTTTAAATTTTTCGTGGGAAAAGCTATAAGGAATTGAGGGCTAGGATTATCCAAGGTGGCTTGATGCTTGCAAGTCTCGACTATCACAAGCTAGGTGAGGTTTCAAAACAGCTCTAGACATCCACCTGGAGTCCGTGTACTAAAAGCATCTAAGAATACGTCGAGAGTGGAGCATCAGTTTCGTTTCCGTATTTCATTTCTAAACCGTATTTTTAGGATTGTGAAAATGGCGTGATTTCACAATAATTTTTCGGCATGTAACACCCGGTACAGATTCTTGAGAGCAATCAAGGGACTACCATTACACGTTTATCTTCATTTCTCCTCGATATTATGTTACGGTTACCACTCAAATTTCATAGCTGCCATATGCACGACCAGAAGACTGTGCGCTAGTTCAGAGCCTTAAGCATAGAGGAGATACCGCGGTAGAAGCACTATAGGTGCTATGGTGTGAAGTGAATCCTCCCTAACTTGCTTGGGTGTGTCCCTTACCGTGTCGCTAGTAGCTGCTCTAGCGATGCCGAAGACTGTGGTATAGGCAACCCGCCAGTCATGAAAAAAGGCTCCTATATCAACAGCAAATATGACGTCATCGGAAGACCGCCATGGTCGCGAGCAACCAGGAGTTCGTAGCAGAATGTTCTAGGCTGACTCGACTGCTGCTCAAGACGTGTATATAAGGGCCTAATTTCGATAACCGAGTGCAGTCGCCCACCGGAAGGAGATTGTCACGATGCCGTCCCGACGCTCTGACTCGCCATGTGACGTCACGCTTTCCGGCGTCACTGGAACTTCAGAAATTGGTGTGACCGTTACAAATTAAGTTAAGTTTGGTGGTAGACTATTTTGCTGAGTACTGCAGGTTACAGCAAATATTCAGAAGGGATCACGTGGCAGGAGTGTTTGGAAATTATTCTATGTCCGTTTTGGACTTTAAATTTTGTGACCGGATAGCCCGACTTGAGTTTACGTAAACGATTGACTTTGGCGACGTATCTACACCGTATAGTTATTGATTTATAACTTGTCGGTGGTTGGAGGCATTGACGGCTATAACCCTGGATTGGACTTTGATAATAATTTATAGGAGAAATTATAGCGTTACGTGAAGATACGTACGTTACGTATTTGGTGTTACGTTTACGTATCATGAAAGTAACTCAGCTGGAATCCAATCGGCATACAAGGGCATTAATGGAATTAAGGTGCTTTATGTGAATTTCAAATTTGCACCAATTGTGTTTACGATTGGTTACGGTCTTACGAGGGACTCGTGCCTGAGAGAACACGAGTGGATGGAAGTTATCCTCTAAGTAATTGTTGTACGCTTTGCTGGTACAGGAACATGGGTGTGTGTCAAAGGTGTTACGAAGGTAACTGGTGTGTGTGAAACCCATGTGCTTCCGTTTACGTCTGTAGAGAAGCTCGTGCTTACGCAACGCTATAATTGTGATAAAAGTTGGGATACGTCAACCAAGGAGAAGACTGGCCAGGCGGTTTGCAGACTTGGCAACAACTCGTTGCTGAACTCGCCGGCGAGTAGCCCATGTGTCGCACGAGTTACAGCTTACAAGTACTTCAGCGAGACGCAGCGAGTAGCGACTAGCTACTTGAGGAACCGTACAGCAGGCAAGTGGTGGCGTGTTTTTTTTTTTTCATATCACTTTAATACGTGTGGTGGTGCCGTCGAGGCTCTCAGATACATTGCCTTAGTAAGATATTTTACGAGTAACAAGTTTTGACGATTAATTTATATAATTCTCCATTTTACGCTAAATCAAAACAGGCATGGTTGTGAGTGCGTACTATTTTATTTTACGGGCTATATATATAAATTTATATCAGTGACTGTAATAAATAATTGAATGTTGTTTACAGCCACTTGTAAATATGTAATATAATTATTGTTTTTCTAACATAATTAATATAATAATTTGAATGTTTTAAAAGCCAGCTGTTAATTTTTGAAACCAACCAGCTGATCGGAATTGAATCTATAAGAATGATTGGAAAGTTTATGGTTTTGAATTCCGTATATGATCTTTTCACGGGGTGTATAAATAATGTTTTTCATTTGTCATGCATTAATTAAATCATTCTGTGTTACAGTATATTTTTGGATCATGCGAGCTTAACAAGTGTGGAGCAGCAAGAAATAGTTTAATGCTGGTTACTTTATTGAATGAAATTGTGTTTGTGGCACAACTCACATCTTCTCTTTGCTGATGAGTTATCACCAGACACACCCAGTTGTCGGGATAGACAACAAGCGTGTCTTATCAGTAGTTTACAGTGCTCACTTAAGCGGGAATTTACTCTCTCTTTCCAATGCACGATTTCGGTCATTAGCACTGTCCTTATTTTGGTGTGCTCTGTTGCCATATATACACTGGACAGCAAAAATGTTTTAAAGAAAACTTTATGTTTTGTTGAATAATAATTGCAATGAGTAATTTGGAATTGCATTTGCCTGTCGAATTTCATAAATATTTATTTTTAATTTATAATGAATTTTATTTTAAAATGCCAACTTGGTTTCAATTGTATTTTCAACAATTTTATTTATAACATTTAAAATTGATTATTTTAACTCTTTAAAGCATAACTTATAATTCTACGGTATGCCTTGTCATTAATAGTGACCTACTGTGAAATAAAAGTGTTTAGCATTGAATTTTTTTTTATCAGAATGACAAATTGTAAAAAAACACCGTCCATTTAAACTTATTTATGGTCAAAATAATTCAACAAATAATATTTTTTTTCAATGAAATATGGTATACGAAACAATATTTTTATAAGCCAGGCAGTAATAACCGTGCAATCTAAGCGTGGGACGGACTATAGCAAGCTATCGTCCCGCCTCACCACCACAAGCACAGCCCTGACCGGGCCACAGGGAATTCCAGCAGAAGGAGATGAGAAGTGTCGACCAGGAGGGAGGGGGTATTCCCGCCCCTGGCGCGGATCGATCCCGCCAAGGGCGCCTGTAAGGATCAGGGGGAGGGTGAGAGGGGCGCACCGACGCCGAGCGGCATTCCCCGGACCGCGGGGGTGTCGCGGCGCTACGTGCGGCCGATATTGTCCCCCGACTCGATCACACCCGCCTGAGCGACCCGGCCGCAACCTCGCCGCTGACGACACCTCGTGGCTCCGGTGCAGCCGGCTCCAGTCCACGAGTCTGCGCGGCGAGGGACACGACGATTACAACACAGCCTGTGTCCAGCCACTGTCGTCGCCCTAGACACCTCGTGGCTCCGGTGCAGGCGGCTCCAGTCCACGAGTCTGCGCGGCGAGGGACACGACGTTTACAACACAGCCTGTGTCCAGCCACAGTCGTCGCCCTAGACACCTCGTGGCTCCGGTGCAGGCGGCTCCAGTCCACGAGTCTGCGCGGCGAGGGACACGACGTTTAAAACACAGCCTGTGACCAGCCACAGTCGTCGCCCTAGACACCTCGTGGCTCCGGTGCAGGCGGCTCCAGTCCACGAGTCTGCGCGGCGAGGGACACGACGTTTACAACACAGCCTGTGACCAGCCACTGTCGTCGCCCTAGACACCTCGTGGCTCCGGTGCAGGCGGCTCCAGTCCACGAGTCTGCGCGGCGAGGGACACGACGTTTACAACACAGCCTGTGACCAGCCACAGTCGTCGCCCTAGACACCTCGTGGCTCCGGTGCAGGCGGCTCCAGTCCACGAGTCTGCGCGGCGAGGGACACGACGTTTACAACACAGCCTGTGTCCAGCCACTGTCGTCGCCATAGACACCTCGTGGCTACGGTGCAGGCGGCTCCAGTCCACGAGTCTGCGCGGCGAGGGACACGACGTTTACAACACAGCCTGTGTCCAGCGACTGTCGTCGCCCTAGACACCTCGTGGCTCCGGTGCAGGCGGCTCCAGTCCACGAGTCTGCGCGGCGAGGGACACGACGTTTACAACACAGCCTGTGTCCAGCCACTGTCGTCGCCCTAGACACCTCGTGGCTCCGGTGCAGGCGGCTCCAGTCCACGAGTCTGCGCGGCGAGGGACACGACGTTTACAACACAGCCTGTGTCCAGCCACTGTCGTCGCCCTAGACACCTCGTGGCTCCGGTGCAGGCGGCTCCAGTCCACGAGTCTGCGCGGCGAGGGACACGACGTTTACAACACAGCCTGTGTCCAGCCACTGTCGTCGCCCTAGACACCTCGTGGCTCCGGTGCAGGCGGCTCCAGTCCACGAGTCTGCGCGGCGAGGGACACGACGTTTACAACACAGCCTGTGACCAGCCACTGTCGTCGCCCTAGACACCTCGTGGCTCCGGTGCAGGCGGCTCCAGTCCACGAGTCTGCGCGGCGAGGGACACGACGTTTACAACACAGCCTGTGTCCAGCCACAGTCGTCGCCCTAGACACCTCGTGGCTCCGGTGCAGGCGGCTCCAGTCCACGAGTCTGCGCGGCGAGGGACACGACGTTTACAACACAGCCTGTGTCCTGCCACAGTCGTCGCCCTAAACACGTCGTGGCTCCGGTGCAGGCGGTTCCAGTACACGAGTCTGCGCGGCGAGGGACACGACGTTTACAACACAGCCTGTGTCCTGCCACAGTCGTCGCCCTAGACACGTCGTGGCTCCGGTGCAGGCGGCTCCAGTACACGAGTCTGCGCGGCGAGGGACACGACGTTTACAACACAGCCTGTATCCAGCCACAGTCGTCGCCCTAGAAACCTCGTGGCTCCGGTGCAGGCGGCTCCAGTCCACGAGTCTGCGCGGCGAGGGACACGACGTTTACAACACAGCCTGTGTCCTGC
Source organism: Bacillus rossius redtenbacheri (assembly GCF_032445375.1). NCBI lineage: Eukaryota > Metazoa > Arthropoda > Insecta > Phasmatodea > Bacillidae > Bacillus > Bacillus rossius. The sequence continues at coordinate 15,465,717 of NW_026962010.1, forward strand.
CACAGTCGTCGCCCTAGACACGTCGTGGCTCCGGTGCAGGCGGCTCCAGTACACGAGTCTGTGCGGCGAGGGACACAACGTTTACAACACAGCCTGTGTCCAGCCACTGTCGTCGCCCTAGACACCTCGTGGCTCCGGTGCCGGCGGCTCCAGTCCACGAGTCTGCGCGGCGAGGGACACGACGTTTACAACACAGCCTGTGTCCAGCCACAGTCGTCGCCCTAGACAACTCGTGGCTCCGGTGCAAACGGTTCCAGTCCACGAGTCTGCGCGGCGAGGGACACGACGTTTACAACACAGCCTGTGTCCAGCCACAGTCGTCGCCCTAGACACGTCTGGCTCCGGTGCAGGCGGCTCCAGTACACGAGTCTGCGCGGCGAGGGACACGACGTTTACAACACAGCCTGTGTCCAGCCACTGTCGTCGCCCTAGACACCTCGTGGCTCCGGTGCAGCCGGCTACAGTCCACGAGTCTGCGCGGCGAGGGACACGACGTTTACAACACAGCCTGTGTCCAGCCACAGTCGTCGCCCTAGACAACTCGTGGCTCCGGTGCAGGCGGTTCCAGTCCACGAGTCTGCGCGGCGAGGGACACGACGTTTACAACACAGCCTGTGTCCTGCCACAGTCGTCGCCCTAGACACGCCGTGGCTCCGGTGCAGGCGGCTCCAGTACACGAGTCTGCGCGGCGAGGGACACGACGTTTACAACACAGCCTGTGTCCAGCTACTGTCGTCGCCCTAGACACATATGGCTCCGGTGCAAGCGGCTCCAGTCGGCGAGTCTGCGCGGCGAGGGACACGACGTTTACAACACAGCCTGTGTCCAGCCACCTCGTCGCCCTAGACACCTCGTGGCTCCGGTGCAGGCGGCACCAGTCGGCGAGTCTGCGCGGCGAGGGACACGACGTTTACAACACAGCCTGTGTCCAGCCACTGTCGTTGCCCTAGACACATATGGCTCCGGTGCAAGCGGCTCCAGTCGGCGAGTCTGCGCGGCGAGGGACACGACGTTTACAACACAGCCTGTGTCCTGCCACAGTCGTCGCCCTAGACACGTCGTGGCTCCGGTGCAGGCGGCTCCAGTACACGAGTCTGCGCGGCGAGGGACACGACGTTTACAACACAGCCTGTATCCAGCCACAGTCGTCGCCCTAGACACCTCGTGGCTCCGGTGTAAGCGGTTCCAGTCCACGAGTCTGCGCGGCGAGGGACACGACGTTTACAACACAGCCTGTGTCCTGCCACAGTCGTCGCCCTAGACACGTCGTGGCTCCGGTGCAGGCGGCTCCAGTACACGAGTCTGCGCGGCGAGGGACACGACGTTTACAACACAGCCTGTATCCAGCCACAGTCGTCGCCCTAGATACCTCGTGGCTCCGGTGCAGGCGGCTCCAGTCCACGAGACTGCGCGGCGAGGGACACGACGTTTACAACACAGCCTGTGACCAGCCACAGTCGTCGCCCTAGACACCTCGTGGCTCCGGTGTAGGCGGTTCCAGTCCACGAGTCTGCGCGGCGAGGGACACGACGTTTACAACACAGCCTGTGTCCTGCCACAGTCGTCGCCCTAGACACGTCGTGGCTCCGGTGCAGGCGGCTCCAGTACACGAGTCTGCGCGGCGAGGGACACGACGTTTACAACACAGCCTGTGTCCAGCCACAGTCGTCGCCCTAGATACCTCGTGGCTCCGGTGCAGGCGGCTCCAGTCCACGAGACTGCACGGCGAGGGACACGACGTTTATAACGAGCGTGTGTCCAGCCACAGTCGTCGCCCTAGACACCTCGTGGCTCCGAAGCAGGCGGCTCCAGTCCACGAGACTGCGCGGCGAGGGACACGACGTTTACAACACAGCCTGTGAACAGCCACAGTCGTCGCCCTAGACACGTCGTGGCTCCGTTGCAGGCGACTCCAGTCCACGAGTCTGCGCGGCGAGGGACACGACGTATACAACACAGCCTGTGTCCAGCCACTGTCGTCGCCCTAGACACCTCGTGGCTCCGAAGCAGCCGGCTCCAGTCCACGATTCTGCGTGGCGAGGGACACGACGTTTACAACACAGCCTGTGTCCAGCCACTGTCGTCACCCTAGACACGTCGTAGCTCCGTTGCAGGCGGCTCCAGTCCTCGAGTCTGCGCGGCGAAGGACACGACGTATAAAACACAGCCTGTGTCCAGCCACAGTCGTCGCCCTAGACACCTCGTGGCTCCGGTGCAGGCGGCTCCAGACCACGAGTCTGTGCGGCGAGGGACACGACGTAGACAACACAGTCTGTGTCCAGCCACTGTCGTCGCCCTAGACACCTCGTGGCTCCGTTGCAGGCGGCTCCAGTCCACGAGTCTGCGCGGCGAGGGACACGACGTTTACAACACAGCCTGTGTCCAGCCACTGTCGTTGCCCTAGACACCTCGTGGCTCCAGTGCATGCGGCTCTAGTCAGCGAGACTCCGCGGCGAGGGACACGACGTTTACAACACAGCCTGTGTCCAGCCACTGTCGTCGCCCTAGACACCTCGTGGCTCCGGTACAGGCGGCTCTAGACAGCGAGTCAGCGCGGCGAGGGACACGACGTTTAGAACACAGCCTGTGTCCAGCCACAGTCGCCACCCTAGACACGTCGTGTCTCCGGTGCAGGCAGCTCCAGTCGGCGAGTCTGCGCGGCGAGGGACAAGACGTTTTCAACACAGCCTGTGTCCAGCCACTGTCGTCGCCCTAGACACCTCGTGGCTCCGGTGCAGGCGACTTAATTCGGCGAGTCTGCGCGGCGAGGGACACGACGTTTACAACACAGCCTGTGACCAGCCACAGTCGCCGCCCTAGACACGTCGTGTCTCCGGTGCAGGCAGCTCCAGTCGGCGAGTCTGCGCGGCGAGGGACACGACGTTTACAACACAGCCTGTGACCAGCCACAGTCGTCGCCCTAGACACCTCGTGGATCCGGTGCAGGCGGCTCCAGTCCACGAGTCTGCGCGGCGAAAGACACGACTTTTACACCACAGCCTGTGTCCAGCCACAGTCGTCGCCCTAGACACCTCGTGGCTCCGGTGCAGGCGGCCCAGTCCAAGAGTCTGCGCGGCGAGGGACACCGAGACGTTTACAACACAGCCTGTGTCCAGCCACTGTCGTCGCCCTAGACACCTCGTGGCTCCGGTGCAGGCGGCTCCAGTCCACAAGTCCGAGCGGCGAGGGACACGACGTTTACAACACAGCCTGTGTCCAGCCACTGTCGTCGCCCTAGACACCTCGTGGCTCCGGTGCAGGCGGCTCCAGTCCACGAGTCTGCGCGGCGAGGGACACGACGTTTACAACACAGCCTGTGTCCAGCCACTGTCGTCGCCCTAGACACCTCGTGGCTCCGGTGCAGGCGGCTCCAGTCCACGAGTCTGCGCGGCGAGGGAGACGACGTTTACAACACAGTCTGTGTCCAGCCACATTCGTCGCCCTAGACACCTCGTGGCTCCGGTGCAGGCGGCTCCAGTCCACGAGTCTGCGCGGCGAGGGACACGACGTTTACAACACAGCCTGTGTCCAGCCACTGTCGTCGCCCTAGACACCTCGTGGCTCCGGTGCAGGCGGCTCCAGTCCACTAGTCTGCGCGGCGAGGGACACGACGTTTACAACACAGCCTGTGTCCAGCCACTGTCGTCGCCCTAGACACCTCGTGGCTCCAGTGCAGGCGGCTCCAGTCTGCGAGTCTGCGCGGCGAGGGACACGACGTTTACAACACAGCCTGTGTCCAGCCACAGTCGTCGCCCTAGACACCTCGTGGCTCCGGTGCAGGCGGCTCCAGTCCACGAGTCTGCGCGGCGAGGGACACGACGTTTACAACACAGCCTGTGTCCAGCCACTGTCGTCGCCCTAGACACCTCGTGGCTCCGGTGCAGGCGGCTCCAGTCCACGAGTCTGCGCGGCGAGGGACACGACGTTTACAACACAGCCTGTGTCCAGCCACTGTCGTCGCCCTAGACACCTCGTGGCTCCGGTGCAGGCGGCTCCAGTCCACTAGTCTGCGCGGCGAGGGACACGACGTTTACAACACAGCCTGTGTCCAGCCACTGTCGTCGCCCTAGACACCTCGTGGCTCCGGTGCAGGCGGCTCCAGTCCACGAGTCTGCGCGGCGAGGGACACGACGTTTACAACACAGCCTGTGTCCAGCCACAGTCGTCGCCCTAGACACCTCGTGGCTCCGGTGCAGGCGGCTCCAGTCCACGAGTCTGCGTGGCGAGGGACACGACGTTTACATCACAGCCTGTGTCCAGCCACAGTCGTCGCCCTAGACACCTCGTGGCTCCGGTGCAGGCAGCTCCAGTCGGCGAGTCTGCGCGGCGAGGGACACGACGTTTACAACACAGCCTGTGACCAGCCACAGTCGTCGCCCTAGACACCTCGTGGCTCCAGTGCAGGCGGCTCCAGTCCACGAGTCTGCGTGGCGAGGGACACGACGTTTACAACACAGCCTGTGACCAGCCACAGTCGTCGCCCTAAACACCTCGTGGATCCGGTGCAGGCGGCTCCAGTACACGAGTCTGCGCGGCGAGGGACACGACGTTTACAACACAGCCTGTGTCCAGCCACTGTCGTCGCCCTAGACACCTCGTGGCTCCGGTGCAGGCGGCTCCAGACCTGGAGTCTGCGCGGCGAGGGACACGACGTTTACAACACAGTCTGTGTCCAGCCACTGTCGTCGCCCTAGACACCTCGTGGCTCCGTTGCAGGCGGCTCCAGTCCACGAGTCTGCGCGGCGAGGGACACGACGTTTACAACACAGCCTGTGTCCAGCCACTGTCGTTGCCCTAGACACCTCGTGGCTCCGGTGCAGGCGGCTCTAGTCAGCGAGACTCCGCGGCGAGGGACACGACGTTTACAACACAGCCTGTGTCCAGCAACTGTCGTCGCCCTAGACACCTCGTGGCTCCGGTGCAGGCGGCTCTAGACAGCGAGTCTGCGCGGCGAGGGACACGACGTTTACAACACAGCCTGTGTCCAGCCACAGTCGCCGCCCTAGACACCTCGTGGATCCGGTGCAGGCGGCTCCAGTCGGCGAGTCTGCGCGGCGAGGGACACGACGTTTTCAACACAGCCTGTGTCCAGCCACTGTCGTCGCCCTGGACACCTCGTGGCTCCGGTGCAGGCGACTTAATTCGGCGAGTCTGCGCGGCGAGGGACACGACGTTTACAACACAGCCTGTGACCAGCCACAGTCGCCGCCCTAGACACGTCGTGTCTCCGGTGCAGGCAGCTCCAGTCGGCGAGTCTGCGCGGCGAGGGACACGACGTTTACAACACAGCCTGTGACCAGCCACAGTCGTCGCCCTAGACACCTCGTGGATCCGGTGCAGGCGGCTCCAGTCCACGAGTCTGCGTGGCGAAAGACACGACGTTTACACCACAGCCTGTGTCCAGCCACAGTCGTCGCCCTAGACACCTCGTGGCTCCGGTGTAGGCGGCTCCAGTCCACGAGTCTGCGCGGCGAGGGACACCGAGACGTTTACAACACAGCCTGTGTTCAGCCACTGTCGTCGCCCTAGACACCTCGTGGCTCCGGTGCAGGCGGCTCCAGTCCACGAGTCTGCGCGGCGAGGGACACGTCGTTTACAACACAGCCTGTGTCCAGCCACAGTCGTCGCCCTAGACACCTCGTGGATCCGGTGCAGGCGGCTCCAGTCCACGAGTCTGCGCGGCGAGGGACACGACGTTTACAACACAGCCTGTGACCAGCCACAGTCGTCGCCCTAGACACCTCGTGGCTCCGGTGCAGGCGGCTCCAGTCCACGAGTCTGCGCGGCGAGGGACACCGAGACGTTTACAACACAGCCTGTGTCCAGCCACTGTCGTCGCCCTAGACACCTCGTGGCTCCGGTGCAGGCGGCTCCAGTTCACGAGTCTGCGCGGCGAGGGACACCGAGACGTTTACAACACAGCCTGTGTTCAGCCACTGTCGTCGCCCTAGACACCTCGTGGATCCGGTGCAGGCGGCTCCAGTCCACGAGTCTGCGCGGCGAGGGACACCGAGACGTTTACAACACAGCCTGTGTCCAGCCACAGTCGTCGCCCTAGACACCTCGTGGCTCCGGTGCAGGCGGCTCCAGTCCACGAGTCTGCGCGGCGAGGGACACGACGTTTACAACACAGCCTGTGACCAGCCACAGTCGTCGCCCTAGACACCTCGTGGCTCCGGTGCAGGCGGCTCCAGTCGGCGAGTCTGCGCGGCGAGGGACACGACGTTTACAACACAGCCTGTGACCAGCCACAGTCGTCGCTCTAGACACCTTGTGGCTCCGGTGCAGGCGGCTCCAGTTCACGAGTCTGCGCGGCGAGGGACACCGAGACGTTTACAACACAGCCTGTGTTCAGCCACTGTCGTCGCCCTAGACACCTCGTGGCTCCGGTGCAGGCGGCTCCAGTCCACGAGTCTGCGCGGCGAGGGACACCGAGACGTTTACAACACAGCCTGTGTTCAGCCACTGTCGTCGCCCTAGACACCTCGTGGCTCCGGTGCAGGCGGCTCCAGTCCACGAGTCTGCGCGGCGAGGGACATGACGTTTACAACACAGCCTGTGACCAGCCACAGTCGTCGCCCTAGACACCTCGTGGCTCCGGTGCAGGCGGCTCCAGTCCACGAGTCCGAGCGGCGAGGGACACGACGTTTACAACACAGCCTGTGACCAGCCACATTCGTCGCCCTAGACACCTCGTGGCTCCGGTGCAGGCGGCTCCAGTCGGCGAGTCTGCGCGGCGAGGGACACGACGTTTACAACACAGCCTGTGACCAGCCACAGTCGTCGCCCTAGACACCTCGTGGCTCCGGTGCAGGCGGCTCCAGTACACGAGTCTGCGCGGCGAGGGACACGACGTTTACAACACAGCCTGTGTCCAGCCACAGTCGTCGCCCTAGACACGTCGTGGCTCCGGTGCAGGCGGCTCCAGTCCACGAGTCTGCGCAGCGAGGGACACGACGTTTACAACACAGCCTGTGACCAGTCACAGTCGTCGCCCTAGACACCTCGTGGCTCCGGTGCAGGCGGCTCCAGTCGGCGAGTCTGCGCGGCGAGGGACACGACGTTTACCACACAGCCTGTGTCCAGCCACTGTCGTCGCCCTAGACACCTCGTGGCTCCGGTGCAGGCTGCTCTATTCAGCGAGTCTGCGCGGCGAGGGACACGACGTTTACAACACAGCCTGTGTCCAGCCACAGTCGTCGCCCTAGACACGTCGTGGCTCCGGTGCAGGCGGCTCCAGTCCACGAGTCTGCGCGGCGAGGGACACCGAGACGTTTACAACACAGCCTGTGTTCAGCCACTGTCGTCGCCCTAGACACCTCGTGTCTCCGGTGCAGGCAGCTCCAGTCGGCGAGTCTGCGCGGCGAGGGACACGACGTTTACAACACAGCCTGTGACCAGCCACAGTCGTCGCCCTAGACACCTCGTGGATCCGGTGCAGGCGGCTCCAGTCCACGAGTCTGCGCGGCGAGGGACACCGAGACGTTTACAACACAGCCTGTGTCCAGCCACAGTCGTCGCCCTAGACACCTCGTGGCTCCGGTGCAGGCGGCTCCAGTCCACGAGTCTGCGCGGCGAGGGACACGACGTTTACAACACAGCCTGTGACCAGCCACAGTCGTCGCCCTAGACACCTCGTGGCTCCGGTGCAGGCGGCTCCAGTCCACGAGTCCGAGCGGCGAGGGACACGACGTTTACAACACAGCCTGTGACCAGCCACATTCGTCGCCCTAGACACCTCGTGGCTCCGGTGCAGGCGGCTCCAGTCGGCGAGTCTGCGCGGCGAGGGACACGACGTTTACAACACAGCCTGTGACCAGCCACAGTCGTCGCCCTAGACACCTCGTGGCTCCGGTGCAGGCGGCTCCAGTCTGCGAGTCTGCGCGGCGAAGGATACAGAGACGTTTACAACACAGCCTGTGTCCAGCCACAGTCGTCGCCCTAGACACCTCGTGGCTCCGGTGCAGGCGGCTCCAGTCCACGAGTCTGCGCGGCGAGGGACACGACGTTTACAACACAGCCTGTGACCAGCCTCAGTCGTCGCCCTAGACACCTCGTGGCTCCTGTGCAGGCGGCTCCAGTCCACGAGTCTGCGCGGCGAGGGACACGACGTTTACAACACAGCCTGTGTCCAGCCACTGTCGTCGCCCTAGACACCTCGTGGCTCCTGTGCAGGCGGCTCCAGTCGGCGAGTCTGCGCGGCGAGGGACACGACGTTTACAACACAGCCTGTGACCAGTCACAGTCGTCGCCCTAGACACCTCGTGGCTCCGGTGCAGGCGGCTCCAGTCGGTGAGTCTGCGCGGCGAGGGACACGACGTTTACCACACAGCCTGTGTCCAGCCACTGTCGTCGCCCTAGACACCTCGTGGCTCCGGTGCAGGCTGCTCTATTCAGCGAGTCTGCGCGGCGAGGGACACGACGTTTACAACACAGCCTGTGACCAGCCACAGTCGCCGCCCTGACTCGTCGTGGCTCCGGTGCAGGCGGCTCCATTCTGCGAGTCTGCGCGGCGAGGGATACAGAGACGTTTACAACACAGCCTGTGTCCAGCCACAGTCGTCGCCCTAGACACCTCGTGGCTCTGGTGCAGGCGGCTCCAGTCCACGAGTCTGCGCGGCGAGGGACACGACGTTTACAACACAGCCTGTGTCCAGCCACTGTCGTCGCCCTAGACACCTCGTGGCTCCGGTGCAGGCGGCTCCAGTCCACGAGTCTGCGCGGCGAGGGACACGACGTTTACAACACAGCCTGTGTCCAGCCACTTTCGTCGCCCTAGACACCTCGTGGCTCCTGTGCAGGCGGCTCCAGTCGGCGAGTCTGCGCGGCGAGGGACACGACGTTTACAACACAGCCTGTGACCAGTCACAGTCGTCGCCCTAGACACCTCGTGGCTCCGGTGCAGGCGGCTCCAGTCGGCGAGTCTGCGCGGCGAGGGACACGACGTTCACCACACAGCCTGTGTCCAGCCACTGTCGTCGCCCTAGACACCTCGTGGCTCCGGTGCAGGCTGCTCTATTCAGCGAGTCTGCGCGGCGAGGGACACGACGTTTACAACACAGCCTGTGACCAGCCACAGTCGCCGCCCTGACTCGTCGTGGCTCCGGTGCAGGCGGCTCCAGTCTGCGAGTCTGCGCGGCGAGGGATACAGAGACGTTTACAACACAGCCTGTGTCCAGCCACAGTCGTCGCCCTAGACACCTCGTGGCTCCGGTGCAGGCGGCTCCAGTCCACGAGTCTGCGCGGCGAGGGACACGACGTTTACAACACAGCCTGTGTCCAGCCACTGTCGTCGCCCTAGACACCTCGTGGCTCCGGTGCAGGCGGCTCCAGTCCACGAGTCTGCGCGGCGAGGGACACGACGTTTACAACACAGCCTGTGTCCAGCCACTGTCGTCGCCCTAGACACCTCGTGGCTCCTGTGCAGGCGGCTCCAGTCGGCGAGTCTGCGCGGCGAGGGACACGACGTTTACAACACAGCCTGTGACCAGTCACAGTCGTCGCCCTAGACACCTCGTGGCTCCGGTGCAGGCGGCTCCAGTCGGCGAGTCTGCGCGGCGAGGGACACGACGTTTACCACACAGCCTGTGTCCAGCCACTGTCGTCGCCCTAGACACCTCGTGGCTCCGGTGCAGGCTGCTCTATTCAGCGAGTCTGCGCGGCGAGGGACACGACGTTTACAACACAGCCTGTGACCAGCCACAGTCGTCGCCCTAGACACCTCGTGGCTCCGGTGCAGGCGGCTCCAGTCTGCGAGTCTGCGCGGCGAGGGATACAGAGACGTTTACAACACAGCCTGTGTCCAGCCACAGTCGTCGCCCTAGACACCTCGTGGCTCCGGTGCAGGCGGCTCCAGTCCACGAGTCTGCGCGGCGAGGGACACGACGTTTACAACACAGCCTGTGTCCAGCCACTGTCGTCGCCCTAGACACCTCGTGGCTCCGGTGCAGGCGGCTCCAGTCCACGAGTCTGCGCGGCGAGGGACACGACGTTTACAACACAGCCTGTGTCCAGCCACAGTCGCCGCCCTGACTCGTCGTGGCTCCGGTGCAGGCGGCTCCAGTCTGCGAGTCTGCGCGGCGAGGGACACGGAGACGTTTACTGCACAGCCTGTGACCAGCCACAGTCGACGACTGTTATTTGCACAAACATAAACACTTGAACTCTATCTCTAAACTGTTGCAGGTAGTGAGGTATACAATTTTGTTAATAGTTAACTGTTACCCAATGAATTTAAATAAAAGTGTCAAACTGAATGTTTAAATGTATTCTTCCTACGATGGGAAACACATATTGACAAGCCAACGGCCCGAAGCCTGTACGACCACTAACGAAACGAAGCACATTACCAAACTAATAAAAAATTTCACTTTGTTGGGAACTTCCCCGAAACGTTGCTTTCCTATTGACTACAACACTTATACTTACAACTAGTATTCAGTGAGTCCCCGTTCAGCTGGTCTTCTCCCAGTCCTGTCACGTGTGTCTGTCTCTGTCTCACACAGGTTTCGATAAATTATAGTCTATCATTTTGGCACCGCTGTGTCTCCAAACGTCTTTCTTTCTTTATTTATTTTTACACACAGCACTTCCTTACGTTATAGACACGTCACATACACACCATAAACAAAATAAGTAAAACTATCATTTTAAATAGAACACTTGAATGCAATAATACACTGAATAACACACAAAAATAATGTCTAGGCTGCAAAAGTAAAACCAGTAAAAATATAGTTAGAAGGCTTTTCTTAGTAAAAAAATGTTTTATCACCGTTAATTACCAGAAAATTACTTTATAGAATGTAAATAATTCTTAGGTTACTGTGTCCTTGAACTTACATAACCAGCAGATCCCTTGTTAATGACCAAATAAAATATTAATTTTTTCATAAAATACTTGTATAAGCTGAAACGTTGTGTGCTGTTATTAGCTTTGTGGGCGAGCCAACTAAAAACCTGATAGTTTATTTCAATATATATATATATATATTTATTTATAAGTTTATAACTTTTGTTAAAAACTATCTCAAACTAACGCGGCCATCGCCTTAAGTTGCGTGGTTTCTGAGTTTTAGCCGTTGTTTCGGTCGACCACGCAGTCGCCATCTTCAGGTTAGCATTAACCTACGGTAACTGCTACCCAAATGATGGCAACTGTGAGGCCGATCGAAATGTCGGTGAAATCTTCGCCTTGGACGCGTCTAGGAACCAGAAGAAAAGAATCTTTATAATTTTTTATTTAAAGAGCCTCATTTTCATTAAAACTGACTCCGGTTTGAATGTAACTGTTAGGTATCCTCTGGGTGACGCTGAAACGTCAAATAGTGCGCGGCAGACAGTCACCTACAAGCCAGAATCAAGTATTCACGTGTCCATCTTGCTTTAAGCTGCCGTAGCCAGCTTGACGTGAGCTTACATCGAACTTGAATTAATGTTCCAGAGACAAGTCAACTTGCCTTGCCAGAACCGAAATAATTGCAGGGTTGTAAATGCAAGATTGTCAGAAATATCCAACTTAAGCTTAAAACACGCTTGAATCAAGATTGATATGCTAATCTTGATCAGCAAGTATAAGACAAGTCACTCTACCTGTTAGGCGATATACATTGTTCGGCTGTGTAAATCATGGATATAGGAGTTGTCAGAAGATAGCGTGCTCTGAAGTAGTTTAACAGTGTGCAAACGGTGCTTGATGAGTATCAATTAGAATATCCGTCGTTAAAAGCAGTCACTTCCATAAAATGCGTACAGAGTTCTTTGAAATCGTTTCTACAGTGCAAAACATTATTCCGCACCAGATATTTAGAGTCTCACTCTAACATGGCGCGGACCATGAGCTGAGCCAGCGGCCTCATGCAGTGATGACCTTGTCACCTCTGCCCTTGCTCTGGATCAGTGACCACAACCCTGCGGGGATCTACGTTAAACAACAGCGGCGCACACATGGACAACAAATTTAACTGCCGCAGTAACCAAAGATCTAGCTCTCGCATCTAAAACGGTGCTAGTGAAATTAAAACAAACAGTCATTCAATTTAAAAACAATTAAGCAGCTAAATAGATGATAATGAATAGGCGGTTCTATAGAAAAATAATAGCAAATTATATTTTAACAATTTACAAATAACACTTCATTACCTATTTATTTATTTTATTTATTAAGTATTAACTATTAATATTTACAATTAACCCCTAAATTATAGTAAATATACAGCGGCTTACTTATTATTCGTTGAGACTGAGTGTACTTTGAGCTATAAAAGTAGTACTGAATCTCCAATTCTTTACAAACCTCCACATTTTCTTATTGCCATTAGCCGCATTCATCACTACTCGTATTCCAGCAAGTAGCCCACGGAACTTTTCTATGCTATCTAATGTGCCTGCAACACTTTACACATTGCCTTCTCTTCCGCTTAGCTATTCAAATGTTGTGAATGCTACACAAAGCCTGAAGTAGACTGCTGACATCGAAGTTAGTGCTGATCTGATGCAGATGACTACTAAAACTGATCACTCATACTCAACTGATGAACGCAGATTCAATGTAGCTTAGTTATGGTTCTTCGTGCGTTTTCCTTAGCTTTACACGTTGTTCTACATAGTTGACCTTGAACCAGAAAACTAATTATTTTACACACTTTTTTCTGTCAGTGTGATGTCTGTTATCCAAGAAGAAATTCAGGGGACTTACGTAAATTGAAGGGGGAAAAAATTAGCAGAATTACATTGGACGAGTGGCAATATATAAATATTTATAAACAAAATTTAACCACTACAATAATAAATGTGCCGCTAATGCCATTCGCTCAGTGCCACAGTGAACTATAGTGAAAAACACGGGCCTGTACTGTGAAGAATAATTTACTTGAAAACATTACAAAACCACGGTTTTATCAATGAAATTTGATAACTGATAGAGCCAGGAATATTCATGTGATTCATTTGGTAGAAAGAAGGATTTAAAAGACATGTGTTTCACATAACTGTTGATGATTATACTTCCTTGACGACAAGAAGAATAAGTAGTTACCCAAATCACACTTCACACCTGCAAAGGATGTGACCTTATCGACTAATGAGCACTCTAAATAGACTTAATTATTTATGGGAAAATGGATTATAGTCTGAAGTGAAATGAATTGGCAAAATAATTCTTGGTTCTCTACACTGTAATTTTTTTTGTAAATGAAACAAAAATATTAAATTAAAATTACAAATATATTTTTTAATTTGTACATTTACAGGAAAATAACTCTCATCATTATAAAATTGTGTTCGCAAAAATACTGGGCTCAGATTCTTACCTGGGCACTTGTGCTTTTATGCTGTAACAAAAGTTGCAATATTTTTAATTATTTGTAAACCGTTCCCTGAATAGCTTTCCTGTATAAACTGCGCACATAATAAGCAAGAGGAAACAAAATTAAAGTCAAATAGTTTAATATTCGATATTTTTTTCCATGGCTTAAAACATTATTACTTAATGAAACGACACTTTAAATATAAAATGATGCACAATTTTTCTTGAGAATTACTCAGTAATTCATATATGCAACGTTACAATATCTTAATTGTATTAAAAAATATTTCTTGGTATATGGTTTCCAAAATAATCTTTTTTAAAAGTACAGAATTTTTTTCTGTGTAACCGTTAATTGTTGTATTTTAAGCAAGTGGATGAAATACATCTAAAATGTCCAAGATCAAAGGCCACTGTTTGCTGATGAATAGTTCTGTTCTGACTGTTTAATTTGCTGGTTGTGGAAAGAGTGGCGGTCAAGCTCAGGATAAGACCCGCTCTACAATGACACGTAATGGAGACGGAACTCGCGGAACAGAGTTCCTACAATAGCACGCAGTCGGTGACGGACCGGTACGGATTAGCTGTTCCGTTTACGTTGATTCGTGCGACCAATAAAAGCCTAGTATTTGGTTGCGGTGGTAGCCATATTTTCTTTACGTTCTAAATACGTTAAAAATGGATTTAAGTACAATAATATGACGTTGTGGTTTTTTATTGTTATTATTTTATAACTAAATTCTGACCGTGCTATGATTTTGAAGCATAGTATATACTATAATTAAATAAAATTTTTAGTAACCTTGAAACGCAATATCATTGGTTTACGTTTCCGTGCGTTGTGGAAGCAGCATAGACGCAATAGTGAAAATGTTCCGGAGAAGACGAGTGGAGGCAGCACGCCCCCGTGACACACCAGTCGACAGGGGTCGATAGGCAGGGATCGATAGGCAAGGATCGACCGGGGAAGACTGCCGGTGTTCACAGCGCAGCGGGCCAGCGCGGGCGACGCACGCACCATAAAGTAATGGTTTAATCACCCGCGGGCCGCACGACTTTTATCCGCGCGTAATTTTCGCTCCGCCCGATAAAGTCCAGCCGCGTAATTTGAAACGAGGGGACGCCAGGCGGTTTTCGGGATGCTCGTTGGGGGGTAGGTTTTGGGGGGGGGGGGTGGGGGGGGGAGATGAAAATTACTCGTGGCTCCCTCGCGGTGGGGTAATTGATGCTGTTTCATAAATACCCGACAGCTCTCCTCCCCTCCCCACCCACAACCGAATTCCTCCCTCTTTGGAATACGTGAATGATGAGGTGCGGGTCGCTCTTATATCAACCCCTTCGGTCGTTTTCCCGGAGTGGATTGTAGCTGTCGAGTTTTGATGGAATGTTCCAAGATAACTTTTCCCCCCTACCTCATTTTTTTTCTAGTCTCTCGGCGAACTGATTTGTGTGTTAGCGCGTGCGGAATTGTGTCCTGGTATAACTGGCCGTCGAGTGGACAGCATCAATCCACATTTCTCTAAACTCAAAATATGAAACTGTTAAAAACCACGGAAAATTACCTTTATTTAACTAAAAGCTGTCTTCGCAATTAAAACAATTTTAATAGTCTAAAACCTGAAACAATTATACTGTACATAACTTTATTTTCAATTCATCCCTTGTATCTGAAACATGATTTGGTGAAAAATAAATATGTCAATACTTATTTTAAAAAATACGTAAAAGCAAAACTATATAAAATAATCACATACTAACACGAAGTACTTAAAACTAAAATCTAATGAATCCTACAGGCTGGGGCTTAAAATAATACTACTGAGCCGATTTGGTAAAACTGTATTAAGATCATGATCCATAAATTCAACAAAAGATGTGTTAAAGCAAGAACTGTAAACATGGTGAGTAAACGAAAATCCTTGTGTACTGACGAAAATTTTTATTAATACGGTCCACAGAGCCGCTCTACCGTGTCAACAATATGGAAAAACAAAGAAAAAATAACAGACTATACGCGGTAAATGTTGTTATTTGGATGAATATTAATGTTCGTGTGTTAAATGTGTACTATATTAGTAAATACATATTATTATGGAATAGTAAAATGATATCTTTTATTTCTCTCCATTTAACGACCACTCTCTATAACGCCGAAAAATGCTCAGTCCGTTAAGTGTCGTTATATAAAATTTACACTGTAATACAGCATTGCTAGCGTCAACATGGAAGTTTGTGATTCTTTGTTACCACAAACATTTTTAGTTTGTTTATAAAAGCGTTTATGGAAGAATTTATTTTTACAAGTAGATAATATTTTGACGTGTAATTCAAATGCTTGGAAACATATACTACTAGATAAACCCGGCCACGATTCTCTGTGGCTCAGTCTGATATAAAATTTATAGGAAAGTAAATAAAAGTATTCTATCGAACAGTCACCTAAAAAAACACATTATCAAATTTAATACCCTGCTTTGCGATGCTGTGGTACTGCTGTGTAATAATGGGAAAGGAATAATTATTTTGTAACTTAAAATATTTTTTTAAGCTAGTGGATGGAATACATTTCTTGTTTGTCAGTTTTTTGCATAAAAATAACAATCAGATGGTTTACGACTCTTGAGCATGCGACGTATAATTGCCCTGAGAGAAGCATTCGTTTTCTAAATTTAAACCTGCAAAGGATAAAATTGCGTTACGTCACTTAATTTTCAGCAGAGAAATAAAAGCTTACGCAGCTACGCAGTCCTGGCAGGGAAGTGGCGCTAGGAGTTGCAACGAGGCTAGAGATACTAACGGCGTTCAGCGTGGAACTGAAATGAGAACACACAGCCATTCAAAGAAGACGTGGAAGCATGGGAGCAAAAGTAGTGGAGAGAATTAGGCAGGAGAAATAACTAGAGAGAGGCAAGAGAGAAGGAGTACAACAAGGAGTGCCGAGCTGGCAATACGGGGTAACTCATAAGAAGGCGCACACTTGTAGAAACTCTCATTTACATATAAACTAGGAATATTTTCTTTAGATATACCATGAACATTTTTATAATCTCAGAACTTAAAAGTTGAAAACTCATAATTTAAACTACATTTTCGATGTAATAATTAAAATTGTATTATTATAAAGTAAGCAAAATCTTTGTGATCGCCTTACAGTAGATGTGTAGAGAAATTAAAATGAAATGTCCCTTAATTTTTTATATACTATTGGGTTAGTTAAAACATTTTATTCAGCCAAAATCGGTTTATTATTGACAGTGTAACGAATTCACAACAGATATTTGGAAGTTCCTTCATATTTCTTAAACTATTCTGTGAATATTTTGTTTGCAGTGCAAAACATAATATCCGTACACTTACTTGTATTAAAGTAACACGTGCATGCACCGTTTAGAAAGGAAAGACGTTTTAAGTTATGTTTATAAATCTTAATGCGTACTTGAAAACATTCTCACATAATTTTAAAACCAAAAGTAACATACATTTCGATACACAACATGTATAGAAGCCTCACATCTCAGGTAAGTCTCGTCACGACCTTGACCTTCAACTTCAAGGTAAATATTGAAAAATTCTCCAAACGCAAGCTACCAAGAGGGCCACGCACTAAGCTGCCCAAAACAAACCTATCTATACTCGATTGCGCGAAGTCTGAGTTAAGTCTGAGTTAAGTATGCTATTTGAGATTCAATAAACTAAACCAAACAAGTTAGCTAAAAACGTTTCATTTATATTGTAAAGTGTGAATTGGGTTTGCAATTATTAAAATACAACAGCTTAACTTTATTAATTCCTTTGAAATTTATTAAATGCCAAAATCACATTCGTAACGAACATTGTCGTCACTGCAAACGGTAGTGTCTCTTAACATAGACATTTACACTTAACCCACAATTGGTATAAAACTGTATACGTAGTTCAAAAATTTTATATCTACAGCGTTTTATTCTAAATATATAGGCATTCTTAATAATATCATCATGCCAAGTAAATATAAAAGCATAAAAGTATTATCGATGACACTTTACTCCCACTAACTCTAATTCCTATTAAATTTGAGTATTTCAAAAAATATATTCCAAACTTTCAATTTAAACTACTCTCTCTAATTGGAGCGATCCTGCGTTTACATTTACCAACACGTTTGCCTATACAACTATTCGGCGCAAATTCAGTTAATTTATTCACGTATTCTCCGTAACAGTTACATATTATCTTCAGCTCGGAATTCCCGGCCACAAACACAGCAATTCCTCAGGGAAGAAGACAGAACTCACTGCTCATTAACTGTTTGTATTTCCTCACACTGACGCAGCAGCCGACAACAAGAATTTACTGTACGTATGACGTAATGTTATTTTAGACTCCAGTTTTAACTTAAGTTTGTTTGTTTAAAAAATCCGATACTAGTATATTCCTTGCTGCTCATTTTAGAAACACAGCAAGTCCGCGACACTATAATTTATTCTTCTTCAGAATTTGCACATTTTCGTCCTCAGCGGCTTACAGCTATTCATGCGTCGCCAACATTACTTTGTTCGGCGATGCTGTAGTGCAGTGGCGTGCGTCCAAACTCATGTTAGTAGTTTCACGCCGTCCTCGCAGCCAGCTCGGCCCAACGCACTCGTTGCCGGCCAAAACCACAAGTCCCCTCTTCGGCAGGTCTCGTGCCACACCGCCGACCGCCGTTCATTTGTTTCAGCTTCGTTGATCGGCTACACTCGGAAGTTGTTCCGAAAACAACCGAAGGAAGGTATTGGCAAGCGTGCGTAGCAAGCGCAAATAAATATCAGGAAATTAACATGCGATATAATTTAATTACCTCAGAATTAAAATTAACAGAATTAAAATAAAGTTAATAAAAATTACAATAACATATAGTTAAAACAAAAAAAAAAGGAATGATCTAAACTCGGGTTGCCAACATTTCGAGAAAGTTAGCACGTAACTGGTAACAGTCTAAAAAAAGGGAAATAATAATTCTAGACGGAGACGAAGGAACCAAAATCTCGTGTTATATTTATGAGGAAAAGTAAGATATATCTTGCAGCGTCACTTTAAGGCGTGGTTGTGTAGGGCGCGGCTTGGCACCGGTTCAGTAAA
Source organism: Bacillus rossius redtenbacheri (assembly GCF_032445375.1). Taxonomy (NCBI): domain Eukaryota; kingdom Metazoa; phylum Arthropoda; class Insecta; order Phasmatodea; family Bacillidae; genus Bacillus; species Bacillus rossius. The sequence continues at coordinate 15,484,123 of NW_026962010.1, forward strand.
CACAAGACCCAAGTACACGAGGGAGAATACGGATAGCAGACGGAAAGGAACGATAAATAGGCTTTCGCGAGAGCTTCCAGCCGCACACGTGATCCACGTCGTCTCCTGGGACGGAGAGGCGGTGGTTGCAACTACATAGCCTGCATTAGTGGCACGCGATACAGCAGAACCACACGCCTACACACCGCGGTAACAACTGAACAAGTGTAAGGATGCGTAGAACTAACTTTCTTTACCACAAAAATTTGTGGTTTTAAACACACAAAGAAAATTTTGTTTGGATATCAATTATTTTAAAGTGTTTATTTTATGGAAACAAAATTATTTGTTTAAATTATTTATCGGCAGTAAGTCATACTTGCATTTTTTTAAAACGGTCCTTTTTTAATGACCAGATTTTTTATCTACTACACAAGTAAATGTTATATAAGAAACCCTAGTAACTATTGTAAAGAAAATATTTTTTCAAGGAATATTAAAATATGTACTAACACTATTTTCGTTAGAAACTATTACATATTTCCCTTATATCACCGAAGATCACATGTAAGTGTAAATGCATTGTAGAAAACTGTTTAATATTTTTTTCGTTATATAAAAAAATTGTTTAATGTGTAGGAATTACTGTATAGAAACGCCAACGTCAAATATAAAAATGCCTTAATAAAAAACAGAATGTCAATTATTGTAAATTTAGCAAAGAGTGAAAATAAAATATTTTTTTATAATCTCTTTGTCGCAATATTTTGAATCTTATTAACTACTTTACGAGTTTATAAATGGCCTTACACTCATTTGTGATTAGGTAATATTTTCGTTGTAAGAAATTTTTAAACTGACGTTTGTGTCATACGTTTTTTTAATCTAACGTTAACAAAATACTGCGGAAGGTAAAGACAAACCATCACAGGATCAACATGTCTGTAAAGACTTAGGTCCGCCATGGTCCCAAGTGCAGGGACGTTAAATGAGCTCGTAGTTCTGAGAAAAATGTCATAAACTATATGACGTAATATGAGTTAAATACGACTCTTTAACGTTTTTTTTTGGCATATCTCTTAAATAACGAACGACAATAAATAAAGCTAGTTTACGCGTTTTCGCACCTTGCCAATAAATTATTTACTGTGTGTAGGGTATCGTACGATTTCCCATACACTGACTATGGTAACATTTAAGCACAAATGCGAGAGATTTAAAAGTTTCGAAGGTTTTCTGTCAACTCCACTCTTATGCTGGGTGTTTGTAAGTGAGTTTTCAAGAAATTTTAATGTTCAAGAATTTCCATTCATAAACTTTCTTCAGATTTTTCTATTCTGTATAAAATAATGCATGATAAATCAAACTAAAAATCCACACAGCTACATGAGTATGAAATACGTTTTATTTCTGCTTTTCGATGTCAATAATCTCTTATAAGATGTCAGAGCACATATAGGTAAACTACATGATAAAAAAATTATAAACTTACTACCGTTTTAATTAAAATTATAATTATTTTTCATATTCCTTGAGAAATTTCACAGAGAAAACTATAATGGATTATAAAAAATACCTAAACAACTTTAATAAACTTTAAAATATACATTTGCGTAGCGTTTTCTAAATAAAAAATTGTTAAACACTTATATTATCTTATTTTTATAGATTATTTTAATGGCAACTCTCTTTTTCACAGCCAGTTTTTTTAGGCAAGTGTTTTTGTATGTTATTTACAGTCTAGATAAAAATTATTCTAACACAAAACATCTTTCAATCTTGCTAGTTGTATAAACCTTCTGATAAAGTCATATTCAGTGGAACCGGATACTAGAAGGAAGCATTGGCGATAAACACTACGCCTTCGTGTTTCTTCCATACATATGGCCGTGGTGAGTTACGCGATCTTTGTAACAGCAATGAACTAGCTATGTGTAGCGGACCACCTCGTGTTTTAAGCGGATGGCATGGATTTCATTTGTTTACTTAGCACAAATTTCTAAATTTTGGCTTTGAGCAGCTCTAATCGGGCACTAATTCGTGACATAAAAATTAATTTTAAAAATTATATTTCCAATGGGTGGTCGCCAACTTGACTTCTAGCTGGTGACCAGTGATTATTAGCTATAAGTTTTTATGTAATGTAGCACGAATTCTGTTTTTTACGGCCGAAATGAGCACAAATCAAGCACTAATTTATGAAAAATTTTGAGCTGCCATTTCTAATGTATGGCCTCCAACTTGACACACGCCACGAAGTGTATTTTCCCCATGGCTCCGCTCCGCGGCAGACAACAGCTACCGGAGGCACGCAGATAGCGGGGAACAATACTAGCTTCCTCGTGTCCTTCTAGTGTTGGCTGCAATGTGGAATTTCTCTGTCCACGAAGAGATGCGTACCACGGCCCAGCTATTTTCCATTTAATGTTTCGTTTGCACTGGCAGCTTGCGAAAAACTAGACGTCAACGTTATGTATGCTCTCTTTCAGCCGTATCAAGGGGACCTATTTGTATAAATTTCTATTTTGAATCCACACATCTCAGTTAGATAATGTTAATGTCCTCGTTAGAAGCACTGTTAACTTACTTAGCGCATGAATATCACTTAAAAAATTAGCTTTTTTTCTATATTTATACCTTTTTATTGGGGACAGGTTGTTGAATAAGCTTTTCTGTGGCATAACTTTGTAAGACTAATAAAAAGAGTAAATGTTATAAAATCAAGTAAGTCATTTTCTCACAGTTGAAAAATGTCTTCTTTCTGATTGCTGAATTACAGTTTGGTACGAATGACTTTTCATGTTTCATTTGGACATATACGAAAATACCAGTTATTCGGAGGAGAACCATTTACGAACAGATTAATCTCTCATTAATAAAATTAAATTTTCGTAAGAAGCTACTAAAGAAAATAAATACTAGCTTCTAGGCTTCTTGACAATCAAATGCTACGGGAAACAGGCGGCAAGCGTAGAAGTTTATAATTAGCCACGCACGATAGCAGCCATAGCTGTTGACGTACATCGCCTTCGTGTTAGGAAATTAACTGTTTTCCAGCCGTCGCTGGTTAACAAGAGCAAGTGTTCCCATTCAGTATATTTATTTTATGAAAGTGCCGTTGGTAAATCGCACTGCTTTAGCTGAAATTAATTTCGTCTTCTCTTACGCCATGCGAATATCAGCTATCTCAGCGAATGTTAAGTCTGCCATGCTTTTGTTCATAAAGCACCGCACACTGCTGGTTGCTAGTGCGCGGGTGATTAAGTCTAAAGGGCCCCATACACTAGCGGATATGCTCGCAGTCTTGGCTCGGCGCATGGCCACTACCACACACTACACGAGCATGCTTGTCACTTTTTCTATAAAGACAGCCGTTGATGTAGTTGCATTATGGCTGCAAGTAGCATTGCACTGTTTGGCGGATTATTTTGTTTGGATGTTATAATTTCTTTTGCAGTTCACAACAAAAGCTTGCACGTGAATTGTCAATTTTATTTTTCTTCGCAAAGTCGACGCCGGCGTCTGGAAACATTTCTTTTGCTGTTTTCATTAGCTGTTCTTAGCACTCTCGTTTTATATGCCTATTGACATATTACTCCTTTTATCCCACACTGGTCGAAGAGTGAGATATAATTTTACGAAATCCTCCCAAAAAAAATTATTGTTATTAAAAGACATGATGATGCGACAGAAGACAGCACACTCGCTGTGGGCTCGGGGCGAGCATGTTGGGACATGCCACTCACTGGCGAATATGCTCGGTCCGGGGCTCGGCTCGGAGGGAACTGCCATCCTACTGCGAGCCAAGCATGCTCGGTCTTACAGAGGCCGGACCAGTCCATACAATAGCGGATATGCTCGGTCCGGGGCTCGGCTTGGAGGGAACTGCCATCCGACTGCGAGCCAAGCATGCTCGGTCTTACAGAGGCCGGACCAGTCCATACAATAGCGGATATGCTCGGTCCGGGGCTCGGCTCGGAGGGAACTGCCATCCGACTGCGAGCCAAGCATGCTCGGTCTTACAGAGGCCGGACCAGTCCATACAATAGCGGATATGCTCGGTCCGGGGCTCGGCTTGGAGGGAACTGCCATCCGACTGCGAGCCAAGCATGCTCGGTCTTACAGAGGCCGGACCAGTCCATACAATAGCGGATATGCTCGGTCCGGGGCTCGGCTCGGAGGGAACTGCCATCCGACTGCGAGCCAAGCATGCTCGGTCTTACAGAGGCCGGACCAGTCCATACAATAGCGGATATGCTCGGTCCGGGGCTAGGCTTGGAGGGAACTGCCATCCGACTGCGAGCCAAGCATGCTCGGTCTTACAGAGGCCGGACCAGTCCATACAATAGCGGATATGCTCGGTCCGGGGCTCGGCTTGGAGGGAACTGCCATCCGACTGCGAGCCAAGCATGCTCGGTCTTACAGAGGCCGGACCAGTCCATACAATAGCGGATATGCTCGGTCCGGGGCTCGGCTCGGAGGGAACTGCCATCCGACTGCGAGCCAAGCATGCTCGGTCTTACAGAGGCCGGACCAGTCCATACAATAGCGGATATGCTCGGTCCGGGGCTCGGCTTGGAGGGAACTGCCATCCGACTGCGAGCCAAGCATGCTCGGTCTTACAGAGGCCGGACCAGTCCATACAATAGCGGATATGCTCGGTCCGGGGCTCGGCTCGGAGGGAACTGCCATCCGACTGCGAGCCAAGCATGCTCGGTCTTACAGAGGCCGGACCAGTCCATACAATAGCGGATATGCTCGGTCCGGGGCTCGGCTTGGAGGGAACTGCCATCCTACTGCGAGCCAAGCATGCTCGATCTTACAGAGGCCGGACCAGTCCATACAATAGCGGATATGCTCGGTCCGGGGCTCGGCTCGGAGGGAACTGCCATCCGACTGCGAGCCAAGCATGCTCGGTCTTACAGAGGCCGGACCAGTCCATACAATAGCGGATATGCTCGGTCCGGGGCTCGGCTCGGAGGGAACTGCCATCCGACTGCGAGCCAAGCATGCTCGGTCTTACAGAGGCCGGACCAGTCCATACAATAGCGGATATGCTCGGTCCGGGGCTCGGCTTGGAGGGAACTGCCATCCGACTGCGAGCCAAGCATGCTCGGTCTTACAGAGGCCGGACCAGTCCATACAATAGCGGATATGCTCGGTCCGGGGCTCGGCTTGGAGGGAACTGCCATCCGACTGCGAGCCAAGCATGCTCGGTCTTACAGAGGCCGGACCAGTCCATACAATAGCGGATATGCTCGGTCCGTGGCTCGGCTCGGAGGGAACTGCCATCCGACTGCGAGCCAAGCATGCTCGGTCTTACAGAGGCCGGACCAGTCCATACAATAGCGGATATGCTCGGTCCGGGGCTCGGCTTGGAGGGAACTGCCATCCTACTGCGAGCCAAGCATGCTCGGTCTTACAGAGGCCGGACCAGTCCATACAATAGCGGATATGCTCGGTCCGGGGCTCGGCTTGGAGGGAACTGCCATCCGACTGCGAGCCAAGCATGCTCGGTCTTACAGAGGCCGGACCAGTCCATACAATAGCGGATATGCTCGGTCCGGGGCTCGGCTTGGAGGGAACTGCCATCCGACTGCGAGCCAAGCATGCTCGGTCTTACAGAGGCCGGACCAGTCCATACAATAGCGGATATGCTCGGTCCGGGGCTCGGCTCGGAGGGAACTGCCATCCGACTGCGAGCCAAGCATGCTCGGTCTTACAGAGGCCGGACCAGTCCATACAATAGCGGATATGCTCGGTCCGGGGCTCGGCTTGGAGGGAACTGCCATCCTACTGCGAGCCAAGCATGCTCGATCTTACAGAGGCCGGACCAGTCCATACAATAGCGGATATGCTCGGTCCGGGGCTCGGCTCGGAGGGAACTGCCATCCGACTGCGAGCCAAGCATGCTCGGTCTTACAGAGGCCGGACCAGTCCATACAATAGCGGATATGCTCGGTCCGGGGCTCGGCTCGGAGGGAACTGCCATCCGACTGCGAGCCAAGCATGCTCGGTCTTACAGAGGCCGGACCAGTCCATACAATAGCGGATATGCTCGGTCCGGGGCTCGGCTTGGAGGGAACTGCCATCCGACTGCGAGCCAAGCATGCTCGGTCTTACAGAGGCCGGACCAGTCCATACAATAGCGGATATGCTCGGTCCGGGGCTCGGCTCGGAGGGAACTGCCATCCGACTGCGAGCCAAGCATGCTCGGTCTTACAGAGGCCGGACCAGTCCATACAATAGCGGATATGCTCGGTCCGGGGCTCGGCTTGGAGGGAACTGCCATCCGACTGCGAGCCAAGCATGCTCGGTCTTACAGAGGCCGGACCAGTCCATACAATAGCGGATATGCTCGGTCCGGGGCTCGGCTCGGAGGGAACTGCCATCCGACTGCGAGCCAAGCATGCTCGGTCTTACAGAGGCCGGACCAGTCCATACAATAGCGGATATGCTCGGTCCGGGGCTCGGCTTGGAGGGAACTGCCATCCGACTGCGAGCCAAGCATGCTCGGTCTTACAGAGGCCGGACCAGTCCATACAATAGCGGATATGCTCGGTCCGGGGCTCGGCTCGGAGGGAACTGCCATCCGACTGCGAGCCAAGCATGCTCGGTCTTACAGAGGCCGGACCAGTCCATACAATAGCGGATATGCTCGGTCCGGGGCTCGGCTTGGAGGGAACTGCCATCCTACTGCGAGCCAAGCATGCTCGGTCTTACAGAGGCCGGACCAGTCCATACAATAGCGGATATGCTCGGTCCGGGGCTCGGCTCGGAGGGAACTGCCATCCGACTGCGAGCCAAGCATGCTCGGTCTTACAGAGGCCGGACCAGTCCATACAATAGCGGATATGCTCGGTCCGGGGCTCGGCTTGGAGGGAACTGCCATCCTACTGCGAGCCAAGCATGCTCGGTCTTACAGAGGCCGGACCAGTCCATACAATAGCGGATATGCTCGGTCCGGGGCTCGGCTTGGAGGGAACTGCCATCCGACTGCGAGCCAAGCATGCTCGGTCTTACAGAGGCCGGACCAGTCCATACAATAGCGGATATGCTCGGTCCGGGGCTCGGCTTGGAGGGAACTGCCATCCGACTGCGAGCCAAGCATGCTCGGTCTTACAGAGGCCGGACCAGTCCATACAATAGCGGATATGCTCGGTCCGGGGCTCGGCTCGGAGGGAACTGCCATCCGACTGCGAGCCAAGCATGCTCGGTCTTACAGAGGCCGGACCAGTCCATACAATAGCGGATATGCTCGGTCCGGGGCTCGGCTTGGAGGGAACTGCCATCCTACTGCGAGCCAAGCATGCTCGGTCTTACAGAGGCCGGACCAGTCCATACAATAGCGGATATGCTCGGTCCGGGGCTCGGCTCGGAGGGAACTGCCATCCGACTGCGAGCCAAGCATGCTCGGTCTTACAGAGGCCGGACCAGTCCATACAATAGCGGATATGCTCGGTCCGGGGCTCGGCTTGGAGGGAACTGCCATCCGACTGCGAGCCAAGCATGCTCGGTCTTACAGAGGCCGGACCAGTCCATACAATAGCGGATATGCTCGGTCCGGGGCTCGGCTCGGAGGGAACTGCCATCCGACTGCGAGCCAAGCATGCTCGGTCTTACAGAGGCCGGACCAGTCCATACAATAGCGGATATGCTCGGTCCGGGGCTCGGCTCGGAGGGAACTGCCATCCGACTGCGAGCCAAGCATGCTCGGTCTTACAGAGGCCGGACCAGTCCATACAATAGCGGATATGCTCGCCGAGCAATATGCGCTAGTGTATAGGGCGCTTAAGGATCCTTAAACACGGGTGACTCTGTCGCAGCGATTTAAAAGTCGCTCTAGATGGAACCAACGCTTTGTAATTGATACATGCACACGAGCAACTTTTTTTTTTATCGCCGACTAAAAAGACGCAATCAGTTCCATTTCTGTCGCGAATCGCCGCGTGCAGACAGTCAGCGAGCGACCGCCAAGAACCACGAAACACGCGTTTTCTTAAACCCGTCCCTTCGCGCGGGCGACACAACTGTAGCAGCGACACAACTGTAGCAGCGACACAACTGTAGCAGCGACACAATTGTAGCAGCGACTGCCGCGAGCCAACACGCCAGAGCAGGGCGCTCTCGTGCCTCGTGGCGCATCGACACGGCATTCGACAACGAGTATAGAATCGGAACTATTCAAACGACCTGAACTCTATAACTGTTCATTAAAAAAATTTAAATGATAGAAATTTGAAAACGAAGTTGTGAACAGATGTACAGTTACGTAAGAGTCTTATAATAAACTGGGATGACTTGGATGTGAAAGAGAAAAAAAAACTGAAATTTTTATTATAAAGAGATTTTTATAAGTCGCTTATTTATCAGCGGATGCATCCATTGCTGTCTTCATTTGTAATATATATATATATATTTTTCTTTTAGCACGTGTGTTTCGAACCAGGAGTATATGAAGGCATGCTAACTCTACTAAAACCACCTTCATATGCGACAGAAAGTCACTCGCACTGAAGTGCCCTGAAGGTCTACGCCCGGCTTCACCAGCTTCCCGCGGAGCGGCGCTGCGATCGACCAGTAGGGTGCTGCCTCATGCGCAGGGGGTTACAATTGTCGGCGCTACTCTTCGCACCTGTAACTTTGCAATTGATGCAATATGTTCCTCAACATAAATAAAATTTCTTGTTTTGGAATTTCCTACCAGCCAATAAATTCCTTAATATTCTGGACTTTTTTGACGTGACAACGTCTAATAAATCGATGAACGCCGGCTGCACGCACGAAAAAAGTGTCCCGTTACGCTCATTGTGCGCTTGCGCCGCATCTATCTATCTTTCACTAGATTGGAACAACCATCGATTTGACTTTTTCGAGGCACATTAAACTTGAAACACTCCCATTCGTTTCCTACTTTTCCTATCATCATCCTATCCTTAACAGAATAACACAGATTAGAAAAAGTTAAATAACAAACATGTATAAAAGTTATTGTTAAAATAATCTTTTCGTTAAAGTAATAAACATATTTTAATTAATGAGTGCAAATAAAAGTAAATCTATCAATTAAATTATAGATATCATTTCACTCCTTCTTTGTATCCATACAAAACAGTGATAATTCAATAAAAATTGATTCAATTTAATTCATAAAAGTATGCAATCATTTTTCAATGTTTTTTGTGACGTTGCCAGTTAAACTATTGTCCGTAAACCGACTTTACAAACAAGCAATTTTTTTTCCAAGAATGAATTTTTTTCACTTTCCAACCGGAGCTATTAGGTTTACGATATAAATAAATATATATACCTACATATATTAACATAGCTCTCTTGTGTAATGTCTGTTCAAATGCACCTCTTTCATAGTGATAAAAGCAAGCAAGCGACATAGCTAGCCCGAGGCTGCTCTGTGTCTTCCTCGGCGACTGCACATCTGCGCGCGCTGCTCCTGGAAACACGGGAGTCCGCTCGTCTATTCTCTAGTTTGAAATGGAATCCACCGTCGTTTGCCACCCTGTCTGCGAGACCATTATGAGGGCGCGCGACTGCAGCGCAGCCCCTTGATTAAGGAGAATCGGGAACCTAATCAACCAGTCTCTGGATGTTTCAGTGCGTGTGCATTAGACCATCTTGTTAAGAGTATACATACGTCCCATTTCGGGACTTTATTTTATACTTACGTTTCATAAAGTCAATCAAGACGACTTACTGAGTGGATGCACTTGCACAAAATTGTAAAAAAAAAAAAAAAAAAAAAAAAAAAAAAAAAAAAAAAATTCCCATACTTTTTGCCTAATTGGCTGCCAACTTTTCACTATTAAAGTTTTTATTTTTCTTTTATGTTTAGCAGTATGGATAAAGAGAATGTATTGGAAAACCAAACTGGGACTTTATGTTTAAAGTAAATTCTATTAGCTACTATTTGATATATTAAATTTATTTCGGAAAATATTTCTTTAGTTTTACCTATCCTTTTAAAATCCTCAAAAATTTTATTTTATTTTAAAGGGCTGGATTAAATAATATAAACTTTTCTGAAAGAAATTTAAACCAAACCATGCAGTAGCCACCAGCATTGCAAATTAAAACAGTTTTTTTATTGATTTTTCCATTTGGTTCTCCGTATCCATATTGCACAAAAATGTTACAATTTAAAGTTTTCCCGCTAATAATGCAAAAAGTATGCACTATTTTACTAAATTTAGGCCACTCAAAAAGTGTACAAGTTTAACCATGTTAATCGTAAATGTAACAGGATGAACTGAAACAGGTCTACACTCTTAAAGACATCAGATGGGCAGAGCAGCGCAAGGTCTGGTCTCGATCACTCCAGTGGGAGAGAACGACTGTGTTCCCCTGCGACTGGGTTCAACAGAATTTCTAGTGAGATCAGCTACATATTAAGTGAACAGATTCTCCAATATCTTAGAGAGCGGCGACATGTATTTTGTCTGTATCTACATGGAAATTTAAAACAATAAAAAAATATAAAATACAAATATTTTTTTCAAAAATTCAACATAAAGTCTTAAAAAACACGTTAACTTAAAAAAAAGTATGGTAGTCATTAGTAAAACTCTGCTGTTAAAACAAGAACACTTAAATTATTTTAATTATTATTATTATTAAAATTAATGATCACCTTGGCTCTGTAAAATGTATTACTAAGTTTTATCAGTGAATTTGCATCGCTTTCGAAAGCGTAGCAATGTCTGGAAAGTAACTACTTATTTTCAATTTTGGGCATGATTGTAAGTTGTCATCGTTTAGTCTACACATTAAATATTATTTTTTATTTAATTCATTTTATAGATTGTTTGTTCACATAGAGCGGTCATTAAGGACGGAGCGGTGAAGTTAGAACCGCGCGCCCCTTCTTCGGTGAACGCCCCGGTACACTGAGTTCCCCCCTTCACTCACCTTCCTCTCGATCCACGCCGACACCCCTCCTTGGCAGACGACAAACTTCCCCTTCGCGCATGCGCTCTCCCGGTCGAGAGTTGTGACGTCAAATGTTTGGTCCATGATATTGCTTCTGCGTTGCGACTTCCGAGTGGCGGCATGTTCTCCAGCGAGGTTATTAAAAACGCACGAGGGGCGTGCTGTGTGAGTCGAGTTTACCGAATGTAGTCTCGTCGCCGACCTTTGGAACCGCTCTTGGGAAAATTCACATTGGGCAATAACTTCGTTCGCGGCCGAGCGTACTGTTTGTTGTAGCTTCGGGTAATTCTGCATTGTCTTGAGGTGGCTGCTTACGTTGGCCAGGCGTTGGGTCAGGAGATGAGACGCATTTAGATGCCTCTCCGTTCAGCAGGCTTGTAGAGAAAAGTTGGACAGACAGGCTTCGTTCATCGGAAGCGTGGCGACTTATTTTTATGCTCGTATTTTCAGGGCGAATGCACCCTCTTAAGGGGGTGCCTCCCATTTCAGGTCAAGATTTTATATTTACAGTAATTGCAGATAAACTTGTAGACTTTTTTAATTGTTTAACTTTCACGAAATGAAAAATATATACAGCGCATACTTTCTGCTTATTTTATTAGGTGCCAAAGTTATATTTTAAACATTTTTGGGTTTTACAAAAAAGGGGAATTTAATTTATTGCAGAACTGAAACTTTTTAGTTTTAACTGCAATGCCACTGGCTACTTCAAGAAATGGTTTGAATTTCTTTCAAAAAATATTACTTAATTTTACCCGGAATTTCAAAATTCTCAAATTTTTTACGATTTTGACAGCGAAGAAACATAAAATTCAAGTCTATATATATACATATATAGACGTCCATGTTTTGTCTGTATGTTAGATTCCTTTCTTAACAAAGTCAGTGAAAACCTGTGTGCGGACACAGGTTCACGTGAACACGCATAAAAAGTCTAACTCATTTCTCACTTGTAAGTCACCAGCGAAGCAGGAGTAACGCCCTCGTGTTCCTGGGCGCTGGTTTCAATATAAATATGTCAGAACCAAATATTGTTGGAATAGCAAATGCCAATTTTTTATGTTGTTCCATTGGTTTCAGAAAGACTATTCCATGTGTCAAATATAATCTGCTCTATTTTAGAAATTATTTGTTTTCCAGCCATTCACTTATGGTGAGATATTTGTTTTGATATCTCTTTCGTACTCTTCCAAGCGGCTGATAGGATTTATATATATATATATGTATATATATATGTACTTTTATATATATATATATATATATATATATATATATATATATATATTATGAGGCCGGGCCCCATCAGAGTCCTAACTCCCACTGCAAGCATCAACTCTTGTTACCTTCCATAAGGTAAACACTTGCCCAGATGGGGACTAACCTGCATATTAAATTCAAAACCAAATACAAAGGGACAAAACCTATGCTGAAAATATAAGGTGGCAGAACAGTGACCAAAGACATAAAATTAGTTCCAACGTTTATTGTTAGTCTTTAACACATCTCATAAATAACTTCCAGTACAAAAATAGTTATATCTGTGATGACTAGTTAGTCCAAACAAATATTATAATTTACACACAATAAATACTATATCAAACTTTATAGTTTTCTTTGGTATAAGCCATTGGCTAGAAAAGCCAACATTTATAAGCTACATTTGAATTCTTAATATCTTAATAAAGTGCAGTGGCAGCGCAGTGAGTTGTAGAGCCGTGACATCCCATGAAAAGAGCCGCGCTCTGCCGACCCCTGCCATATGACGTCCACGCGTCGGTCAGGTCGCGGGCAATGACCTCGCCTTGACGCAAGGGTCGAGGGCGGACCGCCGCCTGTCCTTGCCCTGCCGCATCACGGCAGTCCGGCGGGGACACGGGCCAGTCAGTTCGCACTCGTTTTCCCAGTCATGCCGCCGGTTTCCCCGACCCTCCACGAATAAATAATTACATGTTTGCCATGGATGATGAAAAACCAACCAGGATGCATAGGTTTTCGAAATTCACAGACACGTAACGAAAGGAATTCTGAGTGAATTATTGTGTAAGTGTGTGGGAAGAATCATAGTATCATAAAAATTTTAACTATATTTTAATGTTTTTATATTAAAAATATATTTACCAAGTTTTAGGTTATTATTTGAAGATATTTTAATATATTTTAAACAATATGTGATGTGTCCTAGTTTAGTTTTTTTTATTTACAGTTCAATATTTTCATATTTAATTTATTCTGTTTAAATGGTATATGACTGTAGTTAAATTGGTAGGTGTATCATTAGTAGTTTCGGAAATTTTTTAATAGTTGGAACGTAATTTTATGTGTAATTCCTAGATATAAATTATTATACGTAATTTTATGTTTCATGGTTTAGGGTAAGAAAAGTCATACACGCATTAACTGCGCCAAATAACATTTTAAACAAATAAATAAAAATAATTTCACGAATGTCATGAACTGTACGATACGAGCAGCAGAAAAACATAGACAATTTGTTGAACACGGAGGTTTTTGGGCAGACGTAGGGTAGAAATTGGACAAGGCATGTAACAATTTTTATATTAACGTACATTTTTGTAAGCCTTTTCTTTATAAAGTAATCAATAACCATAATAAAATAAAGAGACAATGAAAGTATTTTTCAACAAATAATAGCTAGTGATTATTAATATTTTTAATAGAAACCCCGTCTCTCTTTCATGGCACTGAACCCGCAGGGGAATCGAGGTATTGAATTTGTACCTCGCTTCAAATGCAGCTTGTTATGCGTTGAAGCCAAGTCCTTTGTAGTTGTTGACTGTACCTATTGTGCCGTTAATTTGTAAATTCGACACGATATATTTTAAATTTTTATTATGATTTTAAATTTTTGTATGGAAATTTTATTTGCTCTACTATAGTGTAATTTTAATTTGTTAGTCTGGTGTACTCCTCTGAGTTAAACTTTGTCTCAGTGCCCTGAACCCTCTTTCCCATCGGCGTATCGGATATTTTGCTGGCCTAATCCCTGACTGGCAGACCGCTTACCATTTCCCCCGCCTTCAGTCACGCCTCAAGCCTGTAATATTATTTCTCTTCGTGACCCTAACTGCAAAGGCAAGCCTGTAGCTTGCAGGCGACCAGTTCGCAGAGACGAGCTGAGATTCGCCTTTTTCATCACGTCTTAGTGTTGTGTTCGCTCCTCTGCAGCCACGAAGGGACGCTTGTTCTCAGCGTCGTTGCATTTTACCCCACCTCCCCCCCTTCTCAGTTCCAAGTAAGACCAATGACCGGTCGTAACCCCCTGGGCACCGGTGACCGTTCTCAAGGTCTACCCGCAAAAACGAAGGCGCCAGAACTCATCGCAGAAGCCACCTAGCGACCAAGTCGCGAACTTCTCCGCTTGCCTACCCTCTAGGGCACCAGAGAGCAGCACCGCTCTCCCTTGAGTTATATGGACGCCAGGCGCGAGTCGATTCTTTTCAACTCAGCCTCCTCCGACAGAGTTCTCTACGGTCGCCCAGTGTGGCCAACTTCAAGACTCCTGCTAGATTTTTTTTCTCCGCCCGCAGTCGGGCAAGTTCGGTATTTTTTGGCGGCCCAGACGACCTCCCTCCCCCTGTAAGAGCCGGCGGGCACTTTTAATTACGAGACGCGGTTTGCCGCGACACAGATCAACTCGCGTCGCGTCTGCAGACAGACCTCCATCGAGTATCGGCGAATCGGCAAGACTTCATCCGACCGCTAACGACTATGTAGTCGCTTTGTATAAGGGATGCTATCCCTCAAGTCAATTAAAGTAGATTAGTCTGTCTGCATAGTTTAGTTATTTGCCTTAGAAATTTTTCTCTTTTATATTTAATCATGAAGAAATCATCCGCGTCCTGCCGCGCAATTCGCGAGCTCCAGTCCCTGGCTGACTCCACGATGGCAGCGTGCTGGGCAACTCCACTGTTTTGGTGAGTGATAATTCGCGACCCCACCCTTTTTTTTTTCCCCTTAAATTTTTTTGACATTTTCTGCCCCATAGACTGCCTGTATACAAGTTCTAATCAGTTTTGATTTGGACTGTTGCAGACAGGGTCGATGATGGGGAGAGATTGATTGCTCTCATCTCGTGGCCCACCCCCCCCTTTCTGTTCCGTGGGTCACATTCGAAGAAACGCTTCTACTACCCGACGTGATCGTTTGAAGACCCCGGGTGGTAATGTAAATTCAGCATTTCCCCCTTACCTAGCTACGAACTATTTTAAGCGGATGACCAAACCACCAGCGACCAGTGTTTTTCTCAAGAAAATGTAGAGCGAATAGAACTAACTATCAATGTAATCATCGGATCCATACAACTTTGGGTGTGAAACTTATAATGCAAATGTTTATATGTCAAACTAAGAATGTAAAGTGTTTAAAGATTCGCGGGCCGGCCCCATTTTCGTTTTTCTTTTTGTTAATATTTGAAAATTGTTAAAACCTTGTGTGTGTAAAATAATGGAAATAAGATAATTCTTCAGGGCAAATAAAACAGGGAAACTATAGATCAAGTTAATCGTGTAGTTTTTATTTATTGATTTTATCGATCCACACCAACTTCCTCCTTGCTTGTTACAGGAAGTTCCTAAATTTTGTTTGTTCCCCAACTCGTGCCGCCTCTGGTAAATCCATTTATTTATTTAACTTATTTTTTTGTATCCAGCAAGTTTCCAGGGCTCCTTTTAATTAATTCAACATAATTCAATTTAGAGGCACGAGGGGTGTTACAACTTGGTAGCAGAGCATGGTTTCCTTGATCTATAGGCATACTTGAATAATATAAACATATCTAAACTAAAAATAAAAGTACAAAAAATTTTTTAATTTAATTTATTTTTGATAATAACAATTTTGTAATAATATTGTAAACTGATCACTGGTACACCCCCTAGTTATAATGAGTTAAATTTTTAAATTTATCTTGAGTTACATTTTCGTTTGGACTTAGGCTAGCGCGTAGCGCGTGAGACGTCCGGCAGCCAGCCAGCTGTCCCCCCCACCGCGCGTCCCCGAACGTGCTGTTGACAAGGTCGTGGCCACCCCTCCCCCGTCACTGCGCGCGGCTTATCTCTCACGGCGCGTGTGGTCGCGTCGAGTTCAGTTCACCGCCCTGTGCGTTCTGCGCGACCTTCACAGACCACTGTCCGCCCGCCGTGGCCTTGTTCTTTTCTTTTCTTGAGCAGCAGAAGTACCAAATTAATGTTGACTAAACTAATATATTTTTCATTATTCTGGGCACATACTTCCGACCCGTCGGAGCAACTACGATATTATTAAGCTAAGTTAAATTAAGAGTGTCTTGTGTAGAAATTAATGTACTGTTTCAACCATAGTTTTAAGTCTTTGTTGGTTGGCCAATCAACGAAAATTTTGTGTATATGTTTTGCTGTCCTCGTAAGACTGGACCAAGCTCCACCTACGAAAGGGACACGATGCTCACGCCGGAGTATCTCCTCCGTGACGAGCTGGAGTATGAACTCCGATTTCGAGGTTTGTCAAGCCTCGGTGACGTGGCCACGCTCCGGAAAAGATTCCGAGCTGCGTGTGCCGAGGAAATTCAACCACAAGTCACTAATCTCGCTGACTTGGACTCTTTGGAGGAATTTAACTGTGTTTGTAGTAAATTTCAGGAACTACACAGTTACACTAATTCGGTACAAAACGAGACAAACAGAAACAATATCTTACGTGCGCTAACTCACTTGAGTCATATTGGCACGAGATTTACCAACCTCACAATACTAGCCACCAAAAAATTTAAAGGGATCTACCAAAAGGAGATCGAGAAGTGTAGGCAACAGATTCCTGGTCTAAATTTCCAATTGCGGAGCAAACTAGCCGCAATCGACCAAAGAACACTTGAACCCGTAGAGGCAGTGGAAGGAGGAGTAACTGACAGTCAAGTACAGGAACCCCCAAAACAAATGCACACTGGAGGCAGCCCAATCCCTACCCCACCTCCTTTACCCTCCCCACCACCCTCACCCCCCGTGACATCACGTCGCCGGGCATTGTCGACATTCACACCATCTCATTTTCCATCTGCGACTGGCATGGCGACTGGTACTCACCCGAGCACCAATGTCACCTTCGCCTATCCTACGCATTCGCTCTCAGCTCATCCTGTTTACATGCCCCAACCCATATACCTACCCTCCACCTCACCTGCCATTTTTAACACCTATCATGAATTCCGGTCAGCCTTCTCATCCCTCCGTACCTCTCGGGTGCCCTAACACGCGCGCACATTTCTCAGTTGAAGAAAGTACACCCCAACCTAAAATGAGGGCACTCTTCACTGTGTTTCTTTATACAAGGAACAGCGTTCCTACTACGGCATGCCATACTCAACCAACGTGTTGATATAACAAAAAACCTAGGTAATAATCATAAGTAAAATAAAAAATCCATGGTACTAGTTTATAAGATTTTTAGGTTAAGAAGTGTTACACTAAGTTGTCTAGTTTAAAGGGGCGCCCCTAATTCAATAAGTTATCTGTAAGTTTTAGCCTTAAGAATTGTTAGCCATTGTAAGTAGTTTACTACAGTAGATCCTGATACAGGGTAAGTTTCTGGAACCCAGGTTTTTGGTGGCTCAAGTTGGCCACCCTGACTCCGTCTTTCAGGGGGGAAATTATGTGCCGTTAATTTGTAAATTCGACACGATATACTTTAAATTTTTATTATGATTTTAAATTTTTGTGTGGAAATTTTATTTGCTCTACTATAGTGTAATTTTAATTTGTTAGTCTGGTGTACTCCTCTGAGTTAAACTTTGTCTCAGTGCCCTGAACCCCCTTTCCCATCGGCGTATCGGATATTTTGCTGGCCTAATCCCTGACTGGCAGACCGCTTACCATTTCCCCCGCCCTCAGTCACGCCTCAAGCCTGTAATATTATTTCTCTTCGTGACCCTAACTTCAAAGGCAAGCCTGTAGCTTGCAGGCGACCAGTTCGCAGAGACGAGCTGAGATTCGCCTTTTTCATCACGTCTTAGTGTTGTGTTCGCTCCTCTGCAGCCACGAAGGGACGCTTGTTCTCAGCGTCGTTGCATTTTACCCCACCTCCCCCCCTTCTCAGTTCCAAGTAAGACCAATGACCGGTCGTAACCCCCTGGGCACCGGTGACCGTTCTCAAGGTCTACCCGCAAAAACGAAGGCGCCAGAACTCATCGCAGGAGCCACCTAGCGACCAAGTCGCGAACTTCTCCACTTGCCTACCCTCTAGGGCACCAGAGAGCAGCACCGCTCTCCCTTGAGTTATATGGACGCCAGGCGCGAGTCGATTCTTTTCAACTCAGCCTCCTCCGACAGAGTTCTCTACGGTCGCCCAGTGTGGCCAACTTCAAGACTCCTGCTAGATTTTTTTTCTCCGCCCGCAGTCGGGCAAGTTCGGTATTTTTCGGCGGCCCAGACGACCTCCCTCCCCCTGTAAGAGCCGGCGGGCACTTTTAATTACGAGACGCGGTTTGCCGCGACACAGATCAACTCGCGTCGCGTCTGCAGACAGACCTCCATCGATTATCGGCGAATCGGCAAGACTTCATCCGACCGCTAACGACTATGTAGTCGCTTTGTATAAGGGATGCTATCCCTCAAGTTAATTATAGTAGATTAGTCTGTCTGCATAGTTTAGTTATTTGCCTTAGAAATTTTTCTCTTTTATATTTAATCATGAAGAAATCATCCGCGTCCTGCCGCGCAATTCGCGAGCTCCAGTCCCTAGCTGACTCCACGATGGCAGCGTGCTGGGCAACTCCCCTGTTTTGGTGAGTGATAATTCGCGACCCCACCCTTTTTTTTTCCCCTTAAATTTTTTGGGCATTTTCTGCCCCATAGACTGCCTGTATACAAGTTCTAATCAGTTTTGATTTGGACTGTTGCAGACAGGGTCGATGATGGGGAGAGATTGATTGCTCTCATCTCGTGGCCCACCCCCCCCCCTTTCTGTTCCGTGGGTCACATTCGAAGAAACGCTTCTACTACCCGACGTGATCGTTTGAAGACCCCGGGTGGTAATGTAAATTCAGCATTTCCCCCTTACCTAGCTACGAACTATTTTAAGCGGATGACCAAACCACCAGCGACCAGTGTTTTTCTCAAGAAAATGTAGAGCGAATAGAACTAACTATCAATGTAATCATCGGATCCATACAACTTTGGGTGTGAAACTTATAATGCAAATGTTTATATGTCAAACTAAGAATGTAAAGTGTTTAAAGATTCGCGGGCCGGCCCCATTTTCGTTTTTCTTTTTGTTAATATTTGAAAATTGTTAAAACCTTGTGTGTATAAAATAATGGAAATAAGATAATTCTTCAGGGCAAATAAAACAGGGAAACTATAGTTCAAGTTAATCGTGTAGTTTTTATTTATTGATTTTATCGATCCACACCAACTTCCTCCTTGCTTGTTACAGGAAGTTCCTAAATTTTGTTTGTTCCCCAACTCGTGCCGCCTCTGGTAAATCCATTTATTTTTTTAACTTATTTTTTTGTATCCAGCAAGTTTCCAGGGCTCCTTTTAATTAATTCAACATAATTCAATTTAGAGGCACGAGGGGTGTTACACTATTGACCAAATATACTATTTCTCTCTCTGAAAGTATTGTGAAAGATGCATGTTGTTCGAATTTTATTTTTATACGTTATTTGATTGAGACTATATCTTACGTTTGTAAATTCTAAACGTGTGAATCAGAAGACCAAAAATAGTTTCCACTACACCTCTTGCCCGGCAGTTGGCGGTAATTGAAATTTGTCTTCTCTGGATCTTGTATGGTAAGGCCTTAGTACGAACGTTTTAAGTGTAAAAGCAGCATTGCCTAAAATTAAATGCGGAGTGGTGATTCGTGAGTCTCTAAATACTTTGCTTCCTGAGATTCTCTTATATATATATATATATATATATATATATATATATATATATATATATATATATATATATACACACACATATATAGCACCATTTTGCAGTGCATTTGCTAATCTGGAGCTCGAAAAAAATTCCAACGTCACTATTTTTGCCATATGATCCTGTGTCCACTATTATTAACTTCTGAGCGTCTACGAAAGTAAATAAAATCACAGAAAACATTTTCATGTAGTTGAAATTAATTTGTCCTGATAGTGGAAGGTGCCACTATTTTGACATGTTTACTGCGCCGTTACAGCGTTACAGATGTTTCTTTTAATGTTACATAGTATGTCTACCAATATGTATGTGTAATAAGATGGCGACATAGAATTATCCAAGTTAGCTCTCTGTAGGTCAGTTCCACATAGTATTATACTCTATGCATAAGAGAAACCCCATTTATTGAAATCACAGCTGTATAATTCATAAGAGCATTACTAAACAGTACTCAGTGGATAAAAAAATTAAGTTTATAGGAATAACGAAGACCATTTATTAAGTAATGGTGTATGAAAATGGTAATTATTGAAGATTGTAACATGTTGATTCTTGAGATAGTTTAGTAGTTGCATGTCTTAGAATGGTTTGAAGAATCGAACAAAAAGTGAATAATACTCAACAGCCTAAGGATGATGTATTGTATTAAACAACAAAGTGTAATAGAAGTAAGTCATTTTTGTGTAGAAATGTGATGATCAAGTTTAGTATCCAAATTAATATTACATGAACATTGTATTCTTGTCCAACAAAATTCTGAAATATCGTAAGAAATTATTTTTTGCTAAACCAGAGGTCATTTTCTGAGAATGTTTAATCAGACTCTATCGTTGAGTTAGTTGCTGGACATAAAATATTTAATTAATTGATATTCTTTACTGAACGTATGGAAACATTATCACTAAAGTTTTATGATTCGCGCCGAATAATAGGTTTAAAATACTGCTTGAATTTATTGCACATTTATTGCTATAATTACAAACATTAAACTCATAGTTGTTTCTTTTAATTCCATGACATACAAAAATAGAATAATTACAGTATCAATATAGATAAACACCCAGTAGAAGTAACGAAATCATGCTACTTCAAATTCACATCTTCACTGGTTGGTGCCATAGAGTTAAGAATAGATATATTTGTGACTGCAGTTCACTAAGGTGTGGGGCATGATTATAGGTAGTGCTACATTACCATCAATACAACTAACGCAGTTCATGACCAAAAACGTAACACAATCTCTTTCCATTCATAATAGTAGGAGTTGGTATGTACCCCGATAGCCAATTATTAATGATTTCATTCCATACTTTATGAAGAGCAGCGTACACATTTGAATGTCCAAGCCGATAGCTAAAGGCTATTGTGAAAAATGAATCCCTTGTGGCAAGTAATAGTGAAAGGAAGGATAAATTAAAGGTATTTTCAATTTTATGACATAAAACTACGACTAAATTTAAAAAAAAAAAGATATATAACAACTGTAAAATTAATCATATGCATATTAAAAACAATGTGTTAGATTATTAATTATTTTCATACTTCAGTTTACCTCGCCTATTTATATACATTTTATGTATATTTATTAATTATAACATAAAGATATTCAAAATGAATAAATTTTTAACCTTTTGTAATACGGATTTTTCTGGTTATTATTTCAGATCCAAACAAATATAAAATGTAGTGGAAATTCTTGCGTAGCCAAGTCAGAAAATGTATTCATTGTCTCCAAACGACAACGGGACAATCAGCAAATTCTCCTACAAAATTCAAATATGCTGGACACCTGGAATTTTTACGCCTCAGCATTAAAGATAAGAAAAGTGTTACATCAGTTATGCGCGAAGATGAAACAACTTAATTTACTGCCGGTGGAAAAGAAGCAAACACGCTGCCAATTGCTCCAGAACCACAGATCATTCAGGTCAATCGCAGCAAACTCCTACATCAGAAACAGAAACAGCATCTTCCAAGGCTTTTTCTCACGAAAAGTCAACTCACGAATTCCAGTGATAATGCAAGTATCGTGCTTATGAAGCATCTTTCGTAAACCGAAAAAATTAGACAATGCTAGATAAAGAAGAATAAAACGACCATTTTTTTGCTACAGTCAGGGGAAGTATTAGAAAATTTTCGGAACTGGAGTAGTTACAGGCAAAACCAAAAAATTGTAAATATTATTACAGGTATTGAGACGACGCGATGTATATAGCGTTATTGTACATTGACACCTCTTCGGTCCCTTCATTACAATCTGTCCTACCCTACCATATACCGATGACAAGCATAGATTCCAAGACGTAATTTGTGACTCCACTTCAACCCTCTATGACATCTCTCTCTGTTTTTCATCACTAAGATTTACAACATATAGCTTAAACTAATTGGAAAAGGAAATTGTAATGAAACTAAACAGGTGCTCGTTGACCTTTTTTTAAATTATGATTATTCACGAGATCAAAAGAAGTACGTGTAATTCCATTAAAATTAAATATATTTCCTAATAATATAAAAGTTTATCTATGAGTTTAAAGTTTACGTACTTAATATGTATTAAATAATTTATAGTATTACCCATTGTTGAAGTTTTGTACATTAAATAGGTTTATATTTTCTCGAATAAAAGCTTATATACATTTAGCATGTAATCGATTTTATTACTTTAGAAAAAAATTGCATTAAACCACATTCTTATCTTACAATAATGCGATATCAGCAATATCCTGAAATCGGTAATAAAAGGTATCCTATAACCACTGGGGCTCCAGGAAATAAGCCACTTTTTTTACCAACTCGTACGTCACATACAACTTTGCCTCTACCCACCCGACTATGAGCTCGTGTGAAAGCTAATATTATTCCTAGAAAACTTTTGTTGTTGAAATGTGGCTAAACTCACTGGACAAGAAATAAAATTCGTCCCTCATGTGGGTAAATATCAATTTGGTTGTTTCATAAAATTAAGCATGTGTTTTTTAGGCCTACTTTCGTAGCCTTAGAAAAAATATTCATTTTAGACGAAGGTTTCTAGAGTGAGAAACAAGACGTGAAAAAGTGTCGGAGTTCTTTCCACGATTTCACAACCTGTTGTTTCAAAGGCAATGCATTTTCGGCTATCATTTGTTTTGTAAGTTATCTCACGATCTATTACCAAATAAATTATAGTTGCATGTTTTTTTTTGATTGAACATTTCAAATTTTTAAAAAAATACGCATATGTACAGGCCTGAAAGATTCATGTATTCATTTTGAGATTGTCTAGAATCCAAATACGTTTGTATTTTGGCTGCTTCAGTGATCGGGCCACAGTTTATCTGAAGGACTCTGGGCGAGTCAACAAAAGCAAGTATCGAATCACGAGCATCCCAGTTAAACAGGTGTCAGGAGTCAGTAGCCAATGAGCAGATGTAATTTGCCCGAGTGCATAGAGGATCATGGAGTCTTGGTCTCTACGCGTAAGAATTTGGACAGCAGTTGGCTGGCTACCTACCATCGTCATATTTCTCCTAAATGGAGCACCATAAGTTCCTTAAAGAATGCACGAATGTATTAAGGATGCAAAACACGTCCTTTTTGAACGGCTGCTACGGCGATTTTGTGAGGATCCTACAACTTTTCGGAAGATCAACAAATTGGCTAATTTCATCTGCACTTGTAAAATTTTCCTTAGAACAACGACTCTTTGAAATGGTATTTTGAGATAGCTGTTGTCTGTAAGAGAAGATGATGAAGCGCGTTTTTCTAGCCAGTTTTGTATCTCTGCTCTTCAGTTGTGACACACTCAGAAGCACAGATACCTGCTTCCCCCACTGTCTTAGGAGAATAGCATATTATTTTTCTGTTTGAGAGGAATAGTTTGTACTCCTCGGAAGAGTTTTCCGTAAGGATGATAAACTTTTTTCTCTTTTAAAAATACGTCAAAGTGGATCAAAAGTCTTTTTTTTTTTTTTACTTCACAAATTGTGCACTGACGTGTGTATTTTAAACATCAGTTCCATTACCCAGAGTGTGTCGGGGACGCAACCCCCCTTTCTTCAGGGAAGGAAGGCGGGTTACAAGCTGCTATCTATTTATAACGAGCTTCGAGTAGTTAACAACTAACACCCTTCTGATATTCTCAGCCTGTTACAATATAACTCTTATGTTTATCATAGTTACTATAGAAGTCAGATTTCTGCTCCATATAATGTTGACTAGCTACTGAAGAAGTATAAGTATTCCTTGTAGCCAAAATTACATCGACTCATGCAATAATGGACACAAATCTCAAAAAGGAATATTTTAACATTGCTAATTTTGTTATCCACAATCTATTTGCGAAAAATTGGCAAAAATCTTTTACTGTTCTCTTTTAAGATATATTATTATTTCATGGTATCTTTGCAATTAATAAAGTATAACAAATACATTATTTTCCAAGTGGTTGGTTAACTTTATTTATTTATTAATAGAGTGTCAACATAAATTCTGAGGGTAAATGGTATCTACTATTTACGTTGCTACCATTTCACTTGTGCAATATACCATATTTTACCTGAATAGATAAAGAGAAGTAGTGATTTATGTCTGAAAGTTAAATTGTATATACTAAGAGCCTCTCCTTAAACAATCTTTTTGATTCTGGGGGGAAAATATTACACTTCACAGTGCATATTAATTTCACTTTAAATATAAATATAATTTTATGACGTGACAACGTCTAATAAACCGATGAACGCCGGCTGCACGCACGAAAAAGGATGACTCATTGTCCCGTTATGCACATTGTCCCGTTGCGCATTGTCCCATTACGCTCATTGTACGCTTGCGCCGCATCTATCTCTCTTCCACTCGATTGGAACAACCATCGATTTGACTTTTTCGAGGCACATTAAACTTGAAACACTCCCATTCGTTTCCTACTTTTCCTATCATCGTCCTATCCTTAACAGAATAACACTGACTGGAATAGGTTAAATAGCAAACATGTATAAACGATATAAAAGTTATAAAAGTTATTAAAGTTATAAAAGCATGTACCTATAAAAGTTTAAATAATCTGTTCGTTAAAGTAATAAACATATTTGAATTAATGAGTGCAAATTAAAATAAATTTATCAATTAAATTGTAGATTTCATTTCACTCCTTTGTATCCATACAAAATAGTGATAATTCAATAAAAATTATTCAATTTTGTTCATAAAAGTATGCAATCATTTCATTAATGTTTTGTTTTGACGTTGTCACGTTAAAATATCGTCCGTAAACCGACTTTACAGACAACCAATTTTTTTTATAAAACATTGCAAAATTAATTAAATTAATATAAAATTTCTTATAAATATCATAGTTAATTTTCTGTAAATTTACTTTCTATTAGTTAAAATAGTCTACGATCACACACCTCATATATAAATTTTCGGTAGATTGTTAGTATAAATGAATAAATAAATTTTCTTTAAATGATAAAGTGACTTAAGTGTCTTTTTTATACATTATTGTATACATTATTTACTTAAAAAAATTACTGGACATGAAAAATTGAAGTGCCCAGCAGTTTTAGCTGATGATGCTTCTAGCTACATATTTGCAATAATTTCTCGGCTATTTAATTATTTTGGACAATAATGCTTTTAATATTTCGTTACTTTTTATGGTGGTTTGATGTTAATTCACAGACACATATATATGTATTTGCAATTTATGTTTAACATAAGGAACAGAAAGTTGTTAACATTTTTATTATAGAATATTATTCATTTTTAAAGCTGGATTTGACCAAATTTAAAACCCTGTAGTTTGAGAAATATTAAGCTATGTGTCATTGCTTGTACACGCAATGTTTTTTTTATGTAAAATGTTTTCATAAAATAGCAAAAATTAATAAATTTTTTTAACTCAAATTTTGGCATAAAGGAGTGGTTGAGTCATCGATAATATTCATTCAAAAAAAATTACATACATAAGTTTAAGAGTAGTTGAAAACATTTGTCATTTTGAAGCAAAACCATTCTCTGATAGTTTATTGAATGAATGCAGTTGATGTGAGGGCAGGTTTGTAAAAGCCAGATGTCCGAACATGTTCCCGTTCGGAATTTAATAAGCGTTCGACAGAAGTTCCTATAACGTCATTCCAAGAATGGAAAATAAGATATTTGGGGGGGGGGGGTGAGGTAGAGACATTCATGCTGTTTTTATGATGAGATGGAAAAGTTCGGTGCCTACCGCGGCGTGTTGTTAGTTACCGAGATCCAAAAAAAGGAAGGGGATAAAACATTCCCAAAACTTCTTCCGGGTTTCTTTTAATGGACCAGAATACATTTGCTCCGTCCAAAACAGTTGCAGAGTTTTTTTTATAAGGGGTGTAAGATGAAGGAAGTCAGCAGAGGAGGTCGGGGCAAGAAGGTGGAAAAAAACTTTGGACCTCGTTACTGCGGGTGTGTGTGTGTTGGGTTCGGGGAGTATTGGTTACGACAGGGAGTGGGGGTGGGAAACTTCTCCGCGACGGATATAAAATGTAAAAAAGGACCGCAAATCTCGATGACGACGTAAATTTCGGGCTGGGGGGGGGGGGTGACCCCTCCAGGGGTTCCGGGGAGGAGGACGCCTCGTAACGAAGCAAGGACCGAGGGTTCCCAGGTCTCCTCCGGTGGCGGGGCTCCGGGCTTTTTCCCGCCCGGCTTGATGCATTGGGCCCATTTCCCCTTGATTAAGTAAGTCCTGGGGCCTGCGCGGGAGAAAGAGGAGGAGGCCGATACGTGTCAGGACTCGGAGGAGGGGGGGGGAGGAGACGCACAAGCGGGTCACTTGTTATCTACCACCCCTCCAGCCCCCAACCTAGGCGCCAACCCTCTTTCAACCACGCTCCACGCACGCACACACGCCGGCCAATAAGGCCGCCGCGTCCGACGACTTTCGCTTCAGGTTTCCTTATTTTCCGCCCCGGCGTTCATTTTTCTACCTTCCTCCTCCTCCTGTCCTTCCCTTTCACCTTCCCTTTCGCCGTCTACGTGTTCTACACCGCCGCAGAGACCTTTTTCTCTCGCTCTCTCTCTCGTACCAATCCAAACGACATGTTCCACATCTCGCGCAAGTACATTTCTTACATCCTACGTGCATTCTTGCGAAAAGTATTTGTTTCTTTTCAATTTCTTTTTATTTATTTTTGTGATGGTAAATCGTGCAGTCGGACAAAAAAAGAAAATTGTTTTCCAAGTTTTCTGTGATTCAGGTAATCTTGCGCTACCGCAAATTCGTTGTTATAGTTTGCCAAAACTTTCTTGGGTCTAGATTTAGTATAGCAAAGCAGCTGTTGC
This sequence comes from Bacillus rossius redtenbacheri, assembly GCF_032445375.1. Lineage (NCBI taxonomy): Eukaryota > Metazoa > Arthropoda > Insecta > Phasmatodea > Bacillidae > Bacillus > Bacillus rossius. The sequence continues at coordinate 15,511,263 of NW_026962010.1, forward strand.
AACTTTTCTCAGAATGAACTAAAACTAGAACGTGTTCTGTATCTACCACTTTTATTCTCGTGTTAAACTACAAATTCATTTCCTGATATAAAATTGCTTATGGTAGGTAATTAAGAAACATTTTCTTCGTTAATTATTTGAAACGATGTAATTATTATAACTTAAGACATTGAAGGACTTATTTCGATTTGATATTTTTAAGTGGGTAGTTATTCTCCTCTTAGCATTTTCTAAGAAAACACCGATAATTATTCAAAGACCAGAATTTCTAAAACCATTCAGAATTTTTTTTTATTTAAAACATTTGCCCATGTAAGGTTGGTAGTTGAATCTTTTCTCATAAAACCTGAAAAAAATTAATTGTAAATTTTCCCTTAGTGCCCAAACTAAAATATCTATTGTTTATAATAAATTAAGTCAACTAGAGTGGTTGAAAAAAATTGATTTACCTTTATTATTTTTATCTATGATTAATTTAAGTTACTATTTATAGTATGCCTTGTTTATAAATTTTAAAGATATGGAGATTATATAACGTTAGTATCTAAAACATTTTTAAATATTATTTTGCTTTGATAAATAATATCTTATGTCTTGTTCCAGAAGTTGCAAAATATTAGGATTATTTTGTAATAAAAGATTAACGTGATCTGCTCGATTAATTAACATTTTCATTTATAAATTTAAGTAAAATTTAAATTGTAGATTTACCATGGACTGTCAGGTAACGGAAATTTATATTATTCTAACAAATTCAAAATAATTTTTTTAATGTAATTCATATTAAAAAGAAACTATTATCAAGTTTGTCAGTCAAGTTGACATGATCTCAAGAATTTCTATGTCAGACAGTAATTTAGCGAACTCAACATGGGCACTTGGGAGTGCCCTGTTGTATTTTACTTTTTCGTATTTAGCAGCGACGAAATATAGGAAGGAATTCAAAATGTCGTCTCAATCTGCTGGTATATCAGATTAGCTTACGACATTGCTTAGTATGACTTTAAGATGGCTTATTATCTGTGTGTTTACCATTTGCTTTGATTTGAACTTTCATTTTCGCAATGTTAACTTCGTACCGTTCTTATGCATTGTCTTTTTGACCAAAAAATGCACATTATCTTCCCAAACGTATCATTTCTGCAAGATATCTGTGACGTGAAAGTACAAGTACATTCAACTGTGTTGGACTAAAGTGATCATTCTAGTTTCTTCTGTTTAACCTCTGTGACGCTGCTTGTTTCAAATATCTTATTAATTATTATATGTTGCTTTGATGCATGTATTTTTATCATTGTTACTTTCCTTTTGGTAGGAAATATCTAATGCCAAGAAATTTGATTCTTCATAAATATAAACATCGAGCATCAATGATTGCTAACACTTGATGCGCTAAATGCAAAATTGTTTAATTTTTTGCTTACTTGTTACTTGACAAATAAAAAAAAACAAATCTAAAGAATTTAATTTATTTTTTGAACAATTCGGTCATTTCGGTTCATATAATTTGACTGTTCCAAGCATTATCATTGCTATTCTGTATTTCTTTTCTTGTATACAAAAATTTATTAGTTTAATTATTGGTTGAAATAAATACAAATTTAAATTATATATTAAATACGTGAGTATATGCATAGTTTACAAATAATCCAATCTGCACAGAACAATGCTAATTTTTTTACCTAAGCCATATAATTTAAATCGATAATTTAAGCACGATATTCTATTACCGCCAGGTTATTGCATAAAAATATATATAATTAAATATCTTTATTCTATTTTTACCTCTTTTTCACCCCTTAGGGGTTAAATTTCGCAAAATTACAAAATTGCATTTGGTAGGTTTTGTATGTTTATTATTGATACCCGAAATAACTTATAATACTTAGTTTAAATTAGATGCGTATTTATTAATCTTAACAATATACGTAACCTTTTTTACCCCTTGTGGGGTGCATTTCGCAAAATGTATGTTGTACCATTCCCTTCTTTCCCTATTTTTTGTTTTTGCATAACTTTAAAGTGTTTATTTTGACGCCTATAGCTAGGCAATTGTTGATACTCCCCGATGTGACCAAGTATTTTCCCTGATAGGTAGGCAACCAGTGTTGCTGCTTGTATAAAAAAATGCTTCTTTGTATAAAAAGTGTTCCTCGTGTCAACAAGCCACCATGACTCTTCCTGTTCTGGATGGTCAGAGAAGATTCTTCGTCGCGGCCATGACACTTCCTGTTAAGTATTTATGGATGGTTACCGAAGCTTCTTCCTCGCGGCAATCACCATGACATGGCTGTACAAGCCCGCCTGCGAGTTGCCCAGCGCAGTCCTCGGAGTGGAAGACTTAGTGCCCGTGCCTCGCTCAAGGTCGTCACCCCTGCCGCCCTGTAGACCTCACTATGTCGACGATCAAGTAGGTATAGTTACTTGGGTGATAGAAGTTAAAGAATAATATGTGGAACTTGGTCTTTTTCTGAGGGGAAGTTAATTTGTGATATTTCTTGCAGAATTTGGGCTTAGGATAATTCATGAAAGAATCAACTTTAGTGATAAAATACCTTCTGGTCAGTGGGACTTTGAATATTTTCGTAAGGCCAGAGAACATAGTAGTTTTCGCCTGTAGTTTGGACTAAGTTTATGAGTATACGTGACGTAAAAGTGAGGATAAGTGCTTTGCTGCAATGTTATCAGTTGACTACGCTGCATAAATTTCATAAGTTTCAGTGTCATTGGTGAAGTTTTATTTTCGCGTTCACAATGCCTTACGTCATCGCCGTATCGGACTTAGAGATGTTTGAGGACTGCACGAGCGACTGGTGTGAACTTTACGAGCGTTTGTTGGAAGTGCAATCCACTTTGGACCTGGTCGTTGAAGTTATGAAGAGTTCCTAGATTTGTTTATTAAGACGTATAAGAACGGGAACAAGGTGAACAAGTTGTCCGTCAGCTCCGAGAGGCTGTGAACATATATGAAGATCCTGGCCAGCCCTGGCGATCAGCTGGTGGAATAGTTCGGTGCGGCGCCTAATGACTTCCCTCCGAGGACTTGGGAAGTCGCCGAGGTTCCGCGCGGCATTTCGACTGTTTTCTTATCCTTAAGCACCGAGTTTTGGGTGCGGAAACTTTTGTATAGTACATTATACCTCTATCCATGGTATCTAGATAGTTGGAGTATAGACCGAAACAGTCGATACAGTTGAGTTTTTGCTATTGGAGTTGTTTTCTATTTACCATATTTAACTTACAAGCTTCCCTTTGTACATAAATATCAAGTTATTGTGTTATAATGATTGTTTCGTTTACATTAGATTTAAATTATTTGCTAACTATTTTGAATGCACGATTTTTAGATATTGTTTTTCAGTCTTACATCTGGTCTGAAATATTTTTAGATAGGAATAGGAATCAATGTTAATTAATGGTTGTATTCTTTAGCAGTGAGTACCCGGGTTCCTTGCATGAAGTGTGGTAGCAGAGGAATTGATGCACCATTGATTGCTTGTTTATTGTTTATGAATCTGGTACAATAAAAATAATTTTAGCACGCCTCACCTCGCTTTATGTTTGTAATCCAGTACATATGCTCTTGGGCATGTGTCGTTTTGCCTAAAGGCGTTTTGCCTAATTTTAGGCAAAACGCCGTTTAGGCAAAACGCCGTTAGTCAAAACGCCGTTAGGCAAAACGCCGTTAGGCAAAACGCCGTTAGGCAAAACGCCGTTAGACAAAACGCCGTTAGTCAAAACGCCGTTAGGCATAACGCCGTTAGGCAAAACGCCGTTAGTCAAAACGCCGTTAGGCAAATCGCCGTTAGGCAAAACGAGGTTTTGTCATCATAGTAACATTTTAGGCAAATCGCCGTTAGGCAAAACGCCGTTAGGCAAATCGCCGTTAGGCAAAACGCCGTTAGGCAAATCGCCGTTAAGTAAAACGCCTTTAGGCGAAATTACTTTAGGCAAATCGCCGTAACTAATTCATGTTTAGGCAAACCGCTGTTAGGCAAATCGCCTGTTACTCCATATGCTTCCTTACATGTAAAATATGGTTGGTAATGTTTATATGGTTATTATTGGTACCCGATAAATTTTTATTACGCTTGTATAAATTCGAAAATTAAATTATTAATCTTAAATCATTTTGACCCATTTTATACCCCTTTGGATTTGGGTTTTGCAAAATACAAAAATTATGGTTGGTAGTTTTTGTAATTATTGGTACCAATTATATTATCTTATGTTTGATTAGTTTCATTTACCCTTTTCACTTCCTTAACCTAGTATTAAGTTAGCCAAAGATCTTTTTGATAAAAAAAGGTTCATAAAAATCCGTCAAGTAGTTTTAAATTGATTTTTGAACAAACAAACAGGCCAAAAGACCAAAATAAAATAATATAATTTTTTTTATGTTTTAAAAATTCTAAATAGCCATTTATAATTTTTTTTATAATTTCATCCAATGTACAGAATTTTTTAATCGGACAGTTTTATTATCATAATGGATAAATAGAAGCGTGGTTTGTTGTGCGCACTACTGTAACTCCGCAACCCACCACAGCAGCCCCATGGTGAAGGGTTCCACTTAGAACTGCAGGGATTGGGCTTGAAGATATGGGTGTCAAAAGAGGGCATCGCAACCGTAAACTTCTTATGGGAAGTCGGTGAAGCAGCTGGGAATCGAGCAACGAAGTGTCTGTGACTGACCAGAATGTTCCTGAATGTTCTATAAATGTTATTTAAGCTCCCATTATGTTATAGAATGTTCAAGAATATTTTAGAATGTTCTTAAATGCACCAGAATGTTATATAAATGTCTAGAATTTTAGAGAAGAGATAAAGAAAAAACAGTATTTATTCAGAGGGTTTTTCTCATATCTACCAATTTGCAGTTTCAGTTCAAAACATTGTTTTTTTTATTTAGATTAGCATTTAGTATCACTATACATAAAACACTAGAGTAAACTTTTGGGTATTGTAATATTAATTTAAAATATACATGCTTTTCTCACGGTCAGTTTTATGTAGTTAGCTCTAGACTGGGAAGCCAAAAATATGATAAAAATGTTATTAATAAGCATGTATTATAATAGAATAAGTTAATTAAGCATGAAATAAAATTTAAACTAAATTAAATAAAAAAAACAGTGTTTCCTTTTTTCTAGATTAAATAAAAATGTATTAAGAAAATTATAATTTAGTTTAAATTTATAAAATATATATATAATTGTTGTTTTTAATTACATTTTAATAGGAGCTGGCTGGTTTTATCCGAGCGAAACGAGGGTAACTCCGGCTAGTAGTAGATAAATAAACACCTGAAGTGCGAATCTCCCAGCTTCAGCCCCAAATCTCGGAGCAGCCGAGGTATGAAAAAAAAATGGCAAGTGTGGTGCGGTTAGGAATAAAAGAGCGCTCTGCTTTCTAAGAGTTCCTTCGGTAAAAGACCCGCGACTCTCATCGATCCCAATGCGCTGGAGCGGGAGAAGGAACGAGGTAAGGTATGCGTGCCCGCTACGCAGGCGCGTCGTGCCGGTTGCAGACAGACTCAGGGGTCTTCTTCGCTCTTCGTCGCCGAGGAGTTAAGAAAGGAGCGAGGGGGTGTAGCAGAGGACACAAGCGAACGGGATTGGAGTGTAAGTGCTGCCGCATTACTGTTTGCAGGAGAGGGGGTGTTCATCTTGGAGTCTCCTCCCTCTTTTACACCTCCCCCCCTCCTCTTCGATAGCACAATGAACCTCCCGTGGAGCGACGGGCATGTTTCTCTCCTTGCAGCGCTTTTATTATAATTGACGCTCATCGTAAGCTTGGGATTCCGCGTAAGGAAATTTCCTTCTCGTCCCGCTGGCGAAGGAGGAAAAATCGAAGGAATCTGCTAACACTGCAAAACGCTCTGTGAGACACCTTTTGTAGAGTTACAGTTAACACCACTGATCCTAGATTTTCTATGATTAAATACAAGCATTTTTTTTCTTTGAAATAATATTTAAACCTGATAAACGCTTGAAATAGTTTAAGTTATTTTTGGGTAAAACATTTTTTTTCTGTTGTTTGATTGAAATTTACATTTGATGTCCAATATAAAAATTGTATGAGAGTTGCCTTATAATCTAATTTGCAGTATATTATCAAACGTAGACAACCGTAGCACAAGAAATGTATAAATTTATGAAAAAAATGGATTTAGAAAATGTAGCGTGAATAATAATGCAAAATAATTTTACTAAAGTTTTTTCCTGTGTAAACAGATACAATGTACATTTAATGAATAAGGAATTGAAACACTCGTCTGTTACTTCTTACTGAGAAAGCTTTAAAATATCACAAGGGCTTTAACTATTCCAAATTAAAATAATTATTTCAAGTAACCAACGCATGACAACTTTCTGTGTTAACAAATTTTACAAAAAAGATTTTTACCTCCCCCAACCCACGCTTTGTACATTAGAGGGACAGTGGAGTTGTTTTGAATTTATATAGGCAATTAACTGCTCGATAGACTTTGTTACACGTGCCAAAACCATGTGCTTATATTATTCACACATATAATATAGATGTTGGTCAGTTACACAAAATATTTTCATTAAGACTAGGCAGGGTCAGTTAAAAAAATAATATTTTTTACGATATTATAAATTAAAACGATAACAAAACCTTGCGCAATTGTTTACCTTTTCTTCCCTGGAGTATAAAGAACTTATAAACTTATTTAAAAGAAAACTGATTTTTGGATTTATTTATTCGACCTTTTTTGGCGCTGTTAAGACTGGTATGCCTTCTCTAACACTGAACCATGAAACATAATCAACGTATGATAAGTTATATCTAGGAATCCAAAATGAAATTACATTCTAACAAATTGCAGAAATTACTGATGAATCATCAACCAATTTATCATCCAAGTTTAGTAGTAACAAAAAACCTATAAAATATTGTATTAAGTATAAAATTATTTAAAATTAATTAAATATTACCTTGAAATATTAAATATTGTATTTAAATAGAAAAATATTATAATTTAACTAATATTATTATAAAACTGTTATTCTCTCACACACTCATAGACACACATTCATTAAGTATTTTCTTGGTTATCTGTCTGTGAATTAAGAGAGCTAAGTTTAATAACACGATTTTATAAAATATCTTGTTAGACCGTTTGTGTCTAGCATCCTGGTCGTGGCTAGATGCAGTAACTGTGAAGGGTTACGACATTGTTTTGGTTTATGCATGGGTATAAAAAATTCTTGATTTGTTTTTTATCGGGTCCCAAGAGTGTGACGCAAGCTCAAAACCGTAAATTGCCAAGATAAATATTGAGGAGTATCTGCTTTAAGTACTTTGTGTAGCACAAGTAATTTATGAATCGTTTTTTGTGAAGTTAAAACGAACTAGTTTTTTGTAGTTAGAGCCAGGTGATTACGCTTTTTAAGATTATAAATAAAGCGAACGCATGTTGACGAGAAATGTTTACACACACGCCAATGTTTAGTTTAAAACGGTTTTTTGACATGGTTAAATTATCTCAGTTTAAGTTAGGGTCAGAATAAAAATTTTATATTATAGATTTTCAAACCATTAAATAAATATTTATTGGAATGGCAAAACTATTTTCAAGCATTGAATCATTATTAAATTGTGTTTCATAAGTAATTAACGATAAAATACCACAAACATAATTTAAAATATTGCTCCCTTACATTGTTAATACTCATAATACTCATACGTAGAGATAATACAATTTGAACTTCACGTTGACCTACTTTATTCGACAGCTCCTTGAGAAATCGTTTTTTGACAAAGTGAATTTTTTTTTTTTGCTTTCGGTGTGTTTTTTAAGAGCCGAGCTGCGACTATCTTTGCAAGACTCAGCTTTCCCTCCGACGCTAATCAAGCACTGTGAGACAGGCTGATGTTTCCTCCCCTCTGACAGAATAACCAACTAGGTCAGAACGAGGTGCACTCATCGCCTGTCCTGCTCCTGCTTTACAGGCATCTCCTTCTCGGATATTCGTTCAAACTGCCTCTTTTATCGCGAGCTCCGGAATTTCCAACGGCCCGAGGATCGGAGGGTATTTCGGAAATAGGAGGGAAAGGAATTGCGGGGAGGGGGTAGGGAAAGGGATGAGCTCCGACAAAGAAGATGAGGGTTGGAGACGAGTGGGACAAGACAGAGAGAGAGAGTGCATTCTTCCTCTTCAAGTTCCATCAGTGGACTCTCCGTCTGCACAGGCCGGTACTCTCGAGGACCATATTCCTGGCGTCGCTGTAGCCTCCCCTCTCCGCGGATCACTCCATTCTGCAGGACTTTCCACGCCTATCTCCGCTGTCCACCTCCGCACCCGTCCAGTGAGCACAGAGGTGGAGCGCCAGAAATGTTCCGTGTCCACAAACCCGAGACACGTCCATGCAGCCAAACATTTGGTTCCAACGTCTCTTTAAGGCCCCCACATACGATCAGTCCGAACTTAATTAACAGTCGTAACTGTGATGTGTCAGCAAGGACGGTGGACTGATCAGTAAGAACTGATGGACTGACGAACTGATGGCTTCCTGTTAAATCGGACTGTGGACACGAGAGCACCCAGTCAGATCTGCCAAGTGTGGGGACCGCGTCTTGCCAGTCCAAACAATCAGTCCATCAGCTGAGTGTTGTGGCAGACATCCTTGTATATACTCTCTGGACAATATGCTTTTTTATGGCTAAAAGTGGAACTGCAATTTCAGCATGAATATTTTTTTTATCATATTCTACGATGGAACGATAGATCCAACATCAGCAGCAACCACAAGACTAATAGTTTGTAAGGAAGACTTCAGTACAGTCCAATCCAAACTGTCAGTTCGGGCTGAGCAGTCCTGACTGGGAGCTGAACTGATAGTGTGTGTGGGGGGCCTTCAGACAGCGAGGTCATCAAGGACGGTCACACACGAAGACACAGAACAGGTACGTCAGGGAGGGATTCTGCTAACCCAGTGTTTGCTTAGAGTGATTCCAGGAAGCCATGAAAGACCAAAACAAAGACGACCGGACTGCGTTTCGAACCCGAGTCCCCTGGAGTGCTCTTAACTCTGCCTGACATCGCTCCTTCGGAAAAATATAAAAACAGAAACTATTTTCCCATGTAACCATACTCTATTCCGCATAATAAGTGCAAGTAAAGCTTGATAAATGCAGTACATATCCTGCAACTTAAATCGGATATGGCAATGTAATGTTTGTTGTAAGTATTCGTAGCAACTGATTTTTTTTGTGCAATATGTTTTAAGTTCACTGTAATCTTTTAATAGACATTGTGTTGTTTGTCCGGATACAATTTTTAACAGAATGTACTAAACAATTTTAAAAAATTTTATTAAATTTTTATTTTAATATAAAAATTTTAGTTAAAGTTAAAATCATGTTTTAACTTAAAGTTTACAGTAAAAACAACTATGAAATATTTAATCGTGTGTATGCAATATTTATAGAAAAGTTTTTTGTTTTGTTTAAATATCAGATAAAGATTTTCTACAAGAGATCATTTTGAGAAGCCGCTTAAATTAACACCGAAGTGTTGATTTAAACATCTTGTTATATGTTACTCTGCATAAACGTCCAAAACATTTTTTTTTTTACTGTTTCAGGCAGTTGTTTTGATGTAATGTAATATACGAGATTTGTCAAATGCTTCCATATGAGTAGAAAATTTTTTACATTTTCATGTTTAACGTCGTTTTGCACAACTAATGCCAGTATTTTACTTAAACTCTAAATTAAAAGTTCTTTAAAACTCATCATTAAATCTTATATTTCCATTTCATTACAAAATAAAAGCAATTCTTCTTTTTATGCTAAAGTCAAACTTTTCAAATGGGCTCTAGTGTCACCTCCTATTGGCAGTGAGGCATTCCTTTCCTTTTTTTTTTATAAATTAAATTGTTTTTCTTTAGGTTTTTATCCGGGGAATACAACAACATTTTAACAAGTTTAAAGGTAATTTGTTAAGTATTATTTAAACTCTCTGAGTTTATTTTTAAAACTTTTACTGGAAAAAAAAAGATTGTATGAGAAAGGGCTGGTTCTACGGGAAGCTACACTCTGCAAGAAACTGGTTTGTGAGGCACAATATTCCGTTTGTGATAAGGCTTTGACGACTAAGAAACGTGTGCGAACCACTGACACGAACCTAGTGTAGCTCTTGACACCTTTTCTGGCTCGGAACTTGCATAATTCACCAAGTAGGTCACAAATATGAACTGCGGCAGAATCGAAAAGATTTCATGGAAAGGATTTAGTTTTGTTGTCTCACGAACTAGTGACAAATAGTGCTGCTATTACTCGTAATGTAAAATGGCTAGACGTTTTGTTTTCAATACTTCTGCGTCTTATAAGTACTGTTCAAATTTTAGCAAGTTAGATGTCGTTTGGGGAAACTGCGTGCGCGAGTATTAAAGCGCCACAAAGATAAATCTGAACTTGGTCGAATGTATTTGCTATTCGATTTTGCCAGGGCGTTAGACTGTGGTGTATTACGTTATTGTGGCAAACTTAAAATGTGGTGAAGTCGGAAAAAAATACGAAAACCTAAATATGTTTCGAAAACGGGTATAAAACTTCACGCAGACAGTGTGCGAGGCTAGCTGCATCGCCGCTGAAGAGGGTCGTATGATTTATTGCGCCGCGGCCCTGCGGCAGGAAATCGTTTGACTGGCAGTGGAGTTTGCAAGTTTTGGTTTGGCAGCGAAGAATATTCTCGTCAAACAGTATTTTGTACATTATTATTCACGGAATTTACGAGGCCTACCTCTTACAGACTTTATCAAGAAAGACGTAAATTTTAATTGTCAATATATTTGGCGATATGTAAATAACGAGAGTAGTATATTAAAATGTATTTACTTTGCCTGGAGACAGAGTGAGTAGTGAGCACATGTCCGCCATCTTGGATCATGACGTCACGGCGAGCATCTTTTTTGACCTTGACCATAACCTTTTGCCTTGCCCTTAGGACCTAACCTTCAAAATATGTCAAATATTATTCAAAATTTGGCAAAATTTGTCAAAAGTTCGTTTGGAATAAAAAAAATCCAGTTGTAAAAAAAATTCCACCAAAAAATCTCAAAATGTCTGAAAAAAAAATAAAAATTTACGTATGTCGAGGGAAAAATTCCCGTTTTAAAAGAAAATTTTCCGTTTAAGACCACAAAATTGCCAGTGCATGAAAGTCCGCAAAGCTCTGTGTTCATTGTGTGCTGCGTAAGTTCTGTGTGTTCATTGTCTGTGTATTGTGTGTTCTTTTCTTTTGTTGAATGTATATTGTTTCGTTAAATGTGCTTAGTCGAATCTGTAGTAGCTCAGAATACTGTTTATATCCCTCTTCGCCTTGATAAAACCTTTTTCTAGGATTTTTGGTCCTTTAGTAAACGTAAAACATTTTCCTTTGGTCTAATTGCTTGTAATTTATTTTATATACACTTTAGGTTTGTCAGTTTTGAGACTTCGTTTCGACTGCTTGAAATATGTTATATTTGTTATCGACGAAGAACTTTTGGTCTATACGCCTGACATTGTATATGGCCTGTCCTCGTACGAAAAAACTTGTAATATACGCGTAACGTACAAAAATACCTGGTTGGAAGGTATTCCAAGCATCCAAAAATTAGACTTCCATGGTAGGCACAGAGAAAACATATTTTTTTCGATGGACAGTTGTCATTTATTGAGTCTCTTTTTGTAGAGAGAATGATTAATAAACTACACGAAAGTAAATTAAAAATATAATATAAATTTTATTATAAGCTTGCCACAGGCCGGTAATCATACCAAAGACGGAAATCTATCGAGTAAATAATTATTTTACTCAGTAATTATTTTTGATAAATTTTGGAATTTTTCCTGATCTGGGTCAATAAATACAAATTTCCAAGATAGCGGCCAGTTAGTTATTATCGGCTTACTGGTGACTGGTAAACTAGGAACCTAAGCTGATTTCATTGAATAAAAATTTTAATTTAAAATTTATTATTTTGCATCGATCAAGTATCGAATCAAACACATCAATCAGTATATTAATTGCAGAATTTTTAAAATAAATTATGGAGTTTTTGCCTCATTCATAGCTAAATAATTACGAATTTCCAAGATGGCACCCTAATTTCTAGATTTTGGGTGTCCCAAAAATAAATTATTACTTATTGCATTCTAGCAAGTAAAAATTAAAATAATAAGATGACAGCATCCTCTAGCAGACAAATACAATACTACGTTTGATCTAAGATCATGGCCTCAAGCAGACGAAAACAAGATGGTGGACGTGATGTCATACTGTCTTTATATACTTGTAGTAATAGGTCAGTCTGCTTGTGGCTTCCGTGAGGAAGTATCCGTCGTCATTTTTATTTTTGCCCTTACCTGGTTTGAACGGAGACCATAAGGTAAGTGCGTTTAAATTTTATAAATATTTAATTTTTCCCGATTTCCTACCCAAATAATTACGGATTTTAAATCTTGCTGCCATGACATCATAATCCAAGATGCCGTATTTTTTATTAAATTAATATTATTTAATTTTTTTAATTTTTAATTTTTCCCGTTAAAATCAGATAATAATTACGGATTTTTAAGATGGCAGCCGTAACGAAAATTGCAACGGTTACTAAACAATTCGAAATGGTGGCAATGGCATCTTAATTGTCTAATCAATGACCTCAGCGCCTTATGACAGCTTGTAGATACTGACTTCTCTGTGTTAGATCACATGCACTACAAAATATTTCGGGAGCAAATGTACATCCATAGACTAGTTTTCTTATCTCGTTTCGTTTTTCTTAATTCGAAGCGATTCCAACAAGTAATTTTCATGTACCGGGTTATATATTCGCCTATTTTTTTTTACTATATGCTAGATGGCCATATAACTGTGCCTGACGTGTCACGAGCAAACATCTAGCTGGCCTCCTGATGTTTCCGCAAGCTTTGAAATCTTTCCCCGCGCGCCGGTTCAAAGTATTCCTGCCTACAGTGGCAGACGAGTCTCGTTCGTTCGGCCTCGTGAATATGTATAAAAAAAAAGTAATCAACGAGTTACAATTTTGGTATTTAGGACAATAGTACGCGAGAACAAATGATCAGGTTGTTGCTATCGGACTTACGACGCACTCATTTCATTATTAACCGTCACTTTGAGAGTGCTAACTCATTTCTCCTCTGTCTTGCAGTTTCATGTGATATTGATTTTTTTAAAGTTATTTTATCCCAGACCTAAGACTTTTTTAAACATAATTAATAAATTTAATTAACTCTGTGCTGCTAGGTATCAAACCAACGACAAGAATTGATCGAATAATCACTATATTAATACGAGATTTTCATGTTATTTTTAGAATATTTTCCTGAATTTCTAGGTTAATAATTACTTAATTTTTATACAGTGGCCAATATATCTTTCGTCTTACTGGAGACTATTAAATGAGGAAGTTAAGTTTCTTTTAAGATTTCTCACCATACTTAATTTAATGTTTTTTCTCACCTAAAATAACTATTTTTGCGTTGACCAAGAACCGATTCAAGGAGAGGAATCGTTGAATCAAACGCTATTTTAATAAGTTTTTTGATCATTTTTTTTTTAATTTTTCCATTTTTCTAATTAAATAATTACATATTTTCAAGATGGCATATTCGATTTACTGGATGTTGGTAGAAGAGGCATTTAAGCCTCGCTTAAGATGTTTCAACATGTTTCATTAAATAAGTATTTTTTTATCTAGAAAAATAATATTTTCATGAGGCAGATGAAAAAGAGACACATTCTCAGGAATATTTTGCTTTTACCATAATATTTTTAATATTTTAACATTGTTTTGAAATAATGAAACAATAAAGGTTTATAAAAATATGTATTATTAAAAAAAATACTGAATTTTTTAATAATTTCAAAAGGAAAAATTGTAAAAATATATAACTAAAGGGAGTGTCAGATATTATATTCCATCTTAGCATACTTAAACTTACTCGATACACGGGATCAAAATCTTCAAACTAAATCTTCTCATTAAGTGCTACATCAATCTCGACTATTTTTTTTTAATATGAAGAACTTTTCTATCGTACCTATGAACTGCTGTTTCAATAGCCCTTTGTACCTCAATCAACTAAGTAAAATTTAAAAACTTAATTCTAACATCCACAGGAGTGAGCCTAAACCACATCTCGAACTAGGGGACTCGTGACCACCGGCGAGAGGCATAGCGTCCACCAGACTGAGCCCCGAGCTCTCTAACTCCCGCTTAAATCCCTGCTCGCCGCCTGCTCGAACAATGCATGGTCGTTGAACCCAGACTTCACAGACCACCAGCCAGGACAGCTGAGCAGGCCACCCCTTCCACCCAGACGCGCGGCCACACGGCGCGCCCCAGTGACCGCGGCCAGAGACTGCGCAAGGCGCGCGGCCAGACCGACCAACTACAGAAGAGCTGGTCCAGTCTGCAAGCCAGCAGCGCGCTGCGCCAGCCCCGGGCCCCAGTTACCAGTCACACCACCGGCGCACGAGTAAACAGAGCAGCCAGCCCAGAGTCCCATCAGTGAAGGCCAGAAATTTGATTTCCAAAGTCCTTGAAAATTTTGGCACGTCACAATACAACCTATTATTTTCTATTCAAATGTATACTTTATTAACAGCATAAAAATAATATCCTACAAGTAGCATGCAGCTAGGCCTAAAAAAATAAAAACTTAAAATATAATGTTATATTGGTAGGAAGTTTGGTGCTTAAAACACTCCAGAATTATAGAGGCTTCTGATGTAATGACAGTCCAGTTAAGTAAATAAAATAAAATTTTAAATTAATTATCGGGTGGAATAAATACTCTGACTGAATAATCTGAACTCGTTAAAAATTTAACGTGTATTGAAGGATAATTTACCGTTATTGACGAATATCACGTCTGGTATACACATATAACACACACTTCCCCAAGTCTGACTCGGTAGCCGATAGGTCACAGGAGCTGTGTTAATAGTTTAAGGATCGTGTAATTGAACCGCCCACCTACGTAATGTAAAAAATTTATAAAACCACTATAAGGATTAATGCAAAGTTCTTTTTACGATAGTGGTTAACACTACCGATGAAAACATAAAATATGACTAACAATGACAATAGAGTACCTCGCAGATGGCACTAGCACAACTAGTGAACCATCGGACAGGATAGCGGATGAAAAGGACGAATGTTACCGAAGATGGTTGATGAACACCCGAACTTAGGCATCGCGACGCGAACATGCCCGAACATGGCCGATTCCTCACGATTGGCACTTACCACAAAGTTGTAGTTCAATAATAAATACATTGTGCCAATCTTGGCTATATTCCACTACTGTTGTTTCATGATTTGCTACCTGAAGAAGACCCCGTGCAAGTATAAACAGAATCCTAACACTTTAAACTTCATATTTTGTTTCTGAACCTTGAAGATGCCTGTTACAATGCAGAGCAAAAAGTGGGTACAATCTAACACTGCCACGTGGCTCAGACATAAAGTCAATGTAGTCAAGAAGGCTATAGCCACGAAATCCTACAATCTACTTTACAGAATATGTTTTTAAAACAACATTCTTCAATACAAAAAGTGTCACGAACTTAAAATACCTTTGCGCCTTTGATTGTGCCATTTAACGTAAAGAAGAAAAAAACTATTTTTTCGCCCACACACAAGTAATCGGTGACGCATATTTCGATGCAATGCGCCGAAGAGCGAAACTCGCTCTAACTCTGTATTCCCTTCACGTCCGCGCCTCAACAACTCCCCTTCTCGGATGATACCTACTCTTCTCGTCCAGACGTGATCGCTCGCGGAGTAAAGGTCGTGGGTTCGAAGGTAAAACTTAGCCGTGACTTAAATTTATGAGCACCAGACCATATAGATGTGGTTTTTAGCCCTCTGTAAGTTTGGAGGTTCCATTTTCAGAAGGTTGGAAGCCTATCCTAAAATATATGTTTCTATAAATATGTGACAGTCAACATTTTAAATTAATTAGTTATATAACTACTGGCAAAGGTTAGTGAAAGATTTCGTAAATTTTGAAAAGTGTGTTATTTAATGGTGTTGAGATTCTTAAGGTTAATTTACAAAAAAACCTATCATAAACAAAGATCATGTAATTATGTAATGCCATGTTTCGAATTAAATTTTTTAGATAGGGTTTGCCGTAAAACTCTTTATTTTTTAACATAATATGCAAATTAATAGAATTTTAATTTTCCAAAAAGTCTAGAATGCGAGATTTTCAGGGTTTTGAGGAAGTAGAATTTTTTTTATCAATGCATCATATCATAAAAGAAAAGGTTATTCATGACTAAAACCTACACACACACACACACACACACAGTTAAATGAAAAATCATATGTCATACGATTTATTGCTCAGAACTCATGCAAAATTTTAAATATTAATTTCCATAAAAAGTTCTTAAAACCATTAAATTAAACAAGTAGAGTAGATTTTATTCAAATATTAAAAAACTACCAATTTGAGTTACATAAACGATTGGATTTAAATCACAAATAATCTCAATCTCAAATTTATTTATTCAAAATATTTTAGGAAATTAAAATTTTAAAATTAATTGCATGCATTAGTTAACATGTCAAATAAATAAAATATTTTTATTTATTTTTTTTAATTCAAGAAGTTTATCAGCCATTATAGTTTTAACCTTAATCACCATTTGAAAATATTGCGTTTTCGTGTCATAAGGTTTTATTAAGGGCAACTAGCTGCCCGACCCGGCTTCGCACGGCTATACTAATGGGAAAAAATTAAGCCACATCTCCAATTTACAGTAATGGTAAATTTAAAAAAATTCAGTGAAAATTTATTACAATGCTGTATAATGTACCGGACAGAAAATGAATAGCACCGATGGTTTCCCGACTCGTGCACGCAACGTGCAACTGATGTACCCGTACTTCGCTACGGCATTCTACAGGCAGATCACTCTTGCGCCGCTCATTATACATGCCCCTCCTTGTGGGTACGCCACTGCCGCGCGATGCCCGTTGCCATGGAGACGCAGAAGACATGAACAATGCAAAATCCTGTTCTAATGCAGACAAAGTAACCACTGTTGCCTGGTTTCAACCACCCATGGGATCTAATTTTCGGAAAATGTCATCCTGCGTAATATAAGGAATATTACTGTGAAGTTTCAAGTCTGTAAAATATATATAATTGAAAGAAAGGACAATTTTTGATATTTAAAGTACCCGCAATATTTCAACGGTGATGAGAACTGCACTAAAAGTGAAATAGTCGTTGCCATAGAGACGAATGAAGCATCAACAAAGCAACAGCCGTTGCCATGGTGATTTCCTACCAAAAACTGGAAATTTTGATATTACTCCCCCGAAAATCCCCTAGGGATCGGATTTCCGCAGAATCCGTTCTTAGTGCGCGTCTACATCACAAAATGAGTAACTATGCTAAATTTCAAGTCAATCGGGTGTATAGTTTTAGAGATCTCGTGATGAGTGAGTCAGTGAGTAGTATTTCGCTTATATATATATATATATATATCCCCTTGGGGGTAGAATTAATCAAAATCCTTTCTTAGCGGATGCCTACGTCATAACATCTACCTGCATGCCAAATTTCAGCCCGATCCGTCCAGTGGTTTGGGCTGTGCGTTGATAGATCACTAAGTCAGTCAGTCACCTTTGAGTTATATATATATATTGAAGATGTATACATTTTTCGTTACTAAGAGTCGAATTTACAATTTTCTTGAAAATTTTATCTTTTATATATTTTTACGTGTTATAGGTACTTACAATATGATTGCAAATTGTCATGCAAATTAATATTTTAGTTTCACTCATTATGGTTAGGTTTCTCGCAAGATAATATAGATTATCTTAATTCTGTAAAGCTGAAAAGCAAGGACCTATCTTATACATATTGTAACATTTGCCAAATACGTTTTTTATAAACATTTCTGTATAAAGCAAAACATCAAACTTCCGTGAAGAACCTTAGCTCTATGCCTTCACTAATTATTGTAGGATGTAAATTCCACCTTAAAAAAATTACGCGCAAAATATCTGAAGGAATATGTCTTCCCTCAAATGTAACACTGTCAGCTTTTAATTAACAAATAATCAATTTTAAGTTTCGTCGAGATTTTTAGTTGCTTATTGTAAGATACGAGCCTTGACTGGATAGTAAGCTTTCTCTGGTTTTATTGGTCGACGTACGTAATTCTCTCCGACTTCTAGTTTGTAATTTTCTTTTGCATATTCTTGAGTTCTTTTCGCTTCAATCCAGTATATAGCAGAACATGTTTCCAGTATCAACACGGCACTTCTTGCAGTTTACAGCACTTACATTATGTCAATCAAAACAACTTTCTTTTCTTCATAAAAAAATGTTCCTCTCGTTATACAAATGTAAGTAAAATTAACTTCTCAGCGTTCAAAATATCAATGTCATTCTGGAAAACCATATAATATTATCTAACTATTTACATATATAAAAAAACTTTTTTTGTAAATGTTACCTCTCCAGCCGGGTCAGTTTTTCTCACGTAGCGCCGTTTGGTGTCTTCCGAGTTGTATTGGGAAAAATCGATTTCAAAATCTAAATCATACTAATTTCAATGAAACGATATAATTTTTTATTTTGGTTGGGATACGTGGAAGTGGACATTTTAGGAACTGTCTCTGGTCTCGCCGAGATCGACACGTCGAGCTATCATCGAGACAGAGTGTCGGACGACGCACGCTGCCAGACCACCGGCCGCACATTTCAAGCGGGGGAGGGGGGATCGGGCGTTGCCCCCAGTCGAACTACGTTCAAGGCGAGGAACAGGAACCTGAGGACACCATGTTGGCTTCAGCAGTTTTCATGCCGCAACTATTACTTATCTTCTCAATAGAATAAAAGAGCAGATGGCATTTACAATATGATACTTAAAAAGAATAGCTTAGAAAATAGGTGTGTAAAAAGACTATAATACGTACCTACTGTTACATATAAGAACCATTTACTGGGAAGAAAATTACGGACAAAATATATTTTATTGGTTTTGTTTATTAAATTGAATACATATTTATATTCTTGTCGTAAATTTGGAGAAGCTGTAAAAAACTAAAAAAATAATAATATATTTTTAAAAATGTTATTATATATATACACATTCATTTGCTGTGAAATGTTTTCAACTAACATAAATTAGAACAATTTGTAAAAAATAAAAACATAATATATTTTATGAACGTTTTACACATCTATGTGTCGGTCCATGCGTTGTGTTGTCCCGTGCTTTGTAACTTTATGTATATCTTAAATCATATATATTTTTATATTTTTCGTGCAATTGTTTGTTTTGCATATTATATGAGATTTATTATTTTTGAGTTTGTATTTTGTGACATTATGTAAATGTTCTCCAGCTGTAGGATGACACCTAAACAATTATAATAAATATTGAAAACTTTTATTCGTTAAAGCAGAAATTGCACATTCAGAAATTTTCAAAGACACCGTGTTTATTGGCAACGTTATTAAATGTAGTAATGTAGTAATATAAAAAATATATATATATATATTAACACTAAACGGCAATGACTTCACAGGAAAATCTATTTGCAGCAGTCAGTCACTGTTAACTTCAGGCATTTCAGTTAATTATATTAAATCCTTTAATGAAATCACATCTAAAAAAATCAAACAACTGCTATTTGTAAAAGCCTCAAAATCAGTTCGGTTCTCAATTCTCGCGCTTCACTAGATGCGGTTCCGCCGCTCCTGGTGGATGGAGAGAGAGAGAGAGAGAGAGAGAGAAGGCTAGCACGATCGTCTCTTCGTAGCGCGTGCTCTGTCTCGACTCCTACACCGACCCCCACATAGGCACAGGGGATCCCCGATGACTCCTCACCCTCATTTAGAATTGTTTTCTACTTCTAACCACAGAGCAAAACACCCTCAACTACCACTCATACCTGACGTGTCGAGACTCAGGTAACACTATTTTCTGTTCACTCGATAGCGAATGATCAGCTAGCGAGATAGATATCTCACGAAATAAAGAGGATCATAAATATGATTTTTTTATCTATCTGTTTTCCTCATAAACTAACAACAAATTAATGGTTTTAATATCATAGGTGGACAAAATAACATACGGTGTATAAGAAATGTCCTTGCAGTAAAACACATAAAATTATCAGCATAGCTTTAACCAGTATTTGCCTAAAACCATGCGATAAGATTTGAAAGAAACGAGTTCGTTTTAAGATAAAAAAATACTGAGATAAGAAAACGAATTAATTTAGTAAATTTATAAAACATTGTGTAACTTGTCTTTTTTAATTAAATATTTCTTCGGCATTCTAATTTGTAAATTCCATGGAAACTGTACATATTCATAATTTTAAAAATTTTTTTTTGCTTTTTTTCCCAACAGAAAATTTATTTATGCACATACAAACGGAGGCAAAATTAAATTAATGATTATTGGTAGAGACCGGAAAAATTCGCGGATTCATTTCGAGACAGGCTGGAATCCAAACTCGTTTCGCTTAATGCTGCGTCAGTGATTGGACCGCAATAAAACAGGTGTACCGAGTCGAGCGCCAATGACCAGGTGATAGTTGCCCGAGTACACAGAGAATCGTGGAGTCTATCCTAGTGGTCATTGAAACCGCGAATTTTCCCACTCCCTAATTATTGGTTAGTGATTAATTACAATCATGTAAGTTAACTTAAAAAAATATTTTATAAATATAAAAAATAACTTTCTTTAGTTTAGAGTCAAAATATATGATTCGTTGGTTTCTGTTGAGCTAATATTTAAGCAGTGCATATTCAAGTAGGGTAATTAAAAGTCCGGATATTGCTCAAAAGATTATGGAATTTCATTCTGCTTTCTAAACTTCCAAAAGAATTCTGTCTACGACTATAAAAATAAAACTTTTGTTTTTTTAGGTATAGATAGAGATACATTATTTTAATTTTCGATCAAACTGTCCATATAAGAATTGTAGCCCCTGTCCCCTTCCAACCTTCAGGGGTAGGTACAACACAACATAACGTTAACAAACAGTAAAAATTCAGAATTACTAAACATAAATAAATGTAGCAAACTACAGAGTAAATGGGGGTAAAAATAACAGAGAGCATAAATAAGCCCTTCCGGAGAAAATAGTGCAACATACTGAATTATATTTAATTATACTTTAAAGTAAGATAATACATATTTACAAAAGTGTACATATGACGAAAATCTACAAAAAAATTAATTGACTTAATAACTAAAGTTTTAATCTCTACAAATGTTCCTTGATTTGGGTGTAGCCTCCATGGAAGAAAGATACTTCACATTTTTAATTTTGTGACCACCGATTTCATTCCGAAGACTTTATGACGTGTCTTTTTTTATTAAAATTTGTATTCAAATGGTATTTAAATAGTTTTTTATTAAATATTTTCCCAAATTTTTTATAATAACTACTGAATTTCAAGATGGTGGACGTAAAATAATAATCTCAAAATGGCGGAATGTTTTTTATTTATATTTTCATTGTATCATTTTTTTTATAAATTAAATATATTCCTCAATTTGTTTTGATAATAATTAAGAATTTTCAAGGTAGTAGTCAAAACTTAAATTGCATTGATGACGTCATAATTAAACATGATGGCCATGAAAACCATTTGGTTTATATCAAATGTTCTCAATGGCTTATTGGTGTTTAGTAGATGAGGAGTTTAAGCCTTTTTCAGAATATTTCAAGCCTTTGGCATTTTTTTAGTACTTAAACGGCAATTTTCCCTCAAATCAGGAATTATTACCTCGAAATAGGTATATTTAATTTTTCCAAGTTTTTGAGATTTTTTTTAACGAATTTTTTTCCAAAAACTGAAAATTTTGGCTAATTTTGTCGAAAATTGTGTAAGTTTGGGTAAATTTTGTGTTATTTTTGACAATGATTTGGCAGTTTTGAAAGTTAATGCCAAAGGTCAAGGCCATGCAAGATGGCCACTGTGACGCCACAATCCAAGATGGCGGACACCGACACCAACAACTCACTCCTACTCCTGCCGCCAATCATACATTTATATACCACTACTAGCTGTACCCTGCCACGTTTCGCTGTGGCACATTGTGATTGAATATTTTTTTTGTTTTTCCACTGTATGCGTAGATATAAAGACTATCTGGTTTTCCGACTTGGGAACACGCAACATACAGTTGTCCATGTAAAAAGCAATCCGCATCTAAATCTAAACCACACAATTCTAAAGATTGACCTTGAGCTTCATTGATTGTGATTGCAAATGCCAATCGAATTGGGACTTGCAATCTTTTAAATTGAAATGGTGTATCGGTCGGGATCATGGGTATTCGAGGAATGAGGACATATTCACCTTTGAAAGGCGCCGTTAAAATCGTTGCTTCCACTACGTTATTAATTAATCTCTTAACTGAAAGTCGCGTGCCGTTGCAGAGTTTTGGCTGATTAATATTCCGCAAGAGGGTAATTGGCACACATATTTTCAATTTAAGTATGTGTGGTGGTATCCCTGGCTGATCAAGTGATTTTAAAAATTCCGTAGAACATATTAATTAAATTTAAAATTTAAATAAAAGGTATAGGGTCTAAGGAGTTCAAAAAATGAATAGCCTAGAACCATCTACATGCAATCCCACATCAAGTGGTGATAGACCCATACAAAACATAACCTCTACTTACGATTGATGCAATTGTTGTTATTGGCGATAGAACATATTAATTAAATTAAAATTTAAAAAAATGTATAGGGTCTAAGGAGTTCAAAAAATGAATAGCCTAGAACCATCTACATGCAATCCCACATCAAGTGGTGATAGACCCATACAAAACATAACCTCTACTTACGATTTGGATAACGGCGCAGCTCAATCGAGACACGATCACACTAAAGTACCTCATTCATATTGTATATATAGTCCCATACCGGTAAGCTTAGTCATTTTTTAATTATTGCACCTCACAATAAAATCATTCTCATTGTATATTGCCATTTCCCGCTCGCTTCACTTGACATAGTTTTTTCCATTGCTAAGAGAAATCCTTTGGCATGGAGAAACGTTTCCATAACAGAAAATTTGTGTTTTTTGTTTTTATTGGTGAGAAAACACATTAATAAAATGGCGCAGTTACTTTTTCGCGGTTGCGGGTATGTTGCTGACGTGAAAAGTAGATAAAAACAATCCTTGATGCGGGTTGTATATAATGGTAAAATTTCAGCTCGATCGGTGCAGAACTTTTTGAGTTTTTGAAGCGTACACAAACCAACATAACATTTTTATAGATATAGATTATAATAGCAATATATAAGATATCTATATATATAAAAATTTAGCTTCCGTATGTATTTGGCCGCAAAACTCGGAAAGTATACGATTGTTTGGATTGAAATTTTTACAGAACATTGCATCTTAACAGAATAGTGTTTATATGAAATAAAAGTTTGGGAAAATCCACCGGAAAAGTCGGAAAAAAAAGTTTCAAATGTATTGTACGAAATGTATTTTTTAATTTAAACGTATTTTTATCAATAGAGTCGAAAGAATATACTTTCAAATTAAATAAAGTTTTTTATTCTTTCTTGAAATATATATATATATACATATTTGTGTAAACTATAGTCGTCAAGGCACATTGGTCGAGTAGCCTGATGTGCTTGAACTTCGACAATATGGTACAGCATCGTCGAGCGTGGTCACAACTAAGTTGGGTGACCATGATATTTAGTTATAGAAACTTTTTTTTCCGACTTTTCCGGTGGATTTTCCCAAACTTTTATTTCATATAAACACTCTTCTGTTAAGATGCAATGTTCTGTAAAAATTTCAATCCAAACCATCGTACACTTTCCGAGTTTTGCGGCCAAATACATACGGAAGCTAAATTTTTATATATATAGATGATAGCCTAGTTGGTGCTAGCTTCGTTAAGCAATAGTCCCGGGGCCGTTCAGGCTGCGATGGTTGCTGGTTTGCCACGAAGCGCATTACACGACGTCAAGCTGTGCCCGGTCTCTGGACTAAGCCCAGTGCCGTCACCTGGCGGGGCAACTACTACGTCTTCTGGCGGGGCAACTACCACGTCTTCTGGCGAGGCAACTACTACATCTTCTGGCGGGGCAACTACTACGCAATTACACCATGCGTGCCTGAGGGTCTAGCAACGTACATCATTATTCTGCCCTCTGCACAAGATACATTACCGGCACTGGGATGACACAACTTGTGCTCGCAAGGAATGAGAAAAAGAAACGAAACAAAGCTAATTTACATTCACGCCAAGAGGCAAGGATTTGTGCGCGACAATATTGCCTTATTTTTCCTGCGATGATGTTCAATTAAAAAAATTGGTTTTCTGTAAAGTCGGTTTGCGGACGATAGTTTAACGTGACAACGTTATAACAAAACATTGATGAAATGATTGCATACTTTTATGAATAAAATTGAATCCTTTTTATTTTAATAATGAAAGAATAAATACTTGAAATTATACTAGTAAACATATTTTTAAAATGCAAGAATAATTAACCTTTATTGCCGAAATTGTTTTTGTAATAAGCAATGAAAACCACATTAACTTTTCACTTCACTTTATAAACAGTCGACGAAACAGTTCACGTGTAGATGTAAGTTGTGTGCTGCCGCTGTCTTTCTTCTCCTCGGACGCATAGGCCAATCGAGTGGAAGAGAGATACATGCGGCGCAAGCGTACAATGAGCGTAACGGGACACAGCGTAACGGAACAATGTGCGTAACGGGACACTTTTTCGTGCGTGCAGCCGTCGTTAATCGATTTATTAGACCTTCTCACGTCAAAAAATAATGCATTAGTTTTCTTAAAGTAACACTGAGTTGAATGGATTATACTTTTTTTTTGTAATTTACGGTACGGTTCAAGAAAAGATGAGATAGTAACTTCAAAAAGTCGAAGTATATTATCAAATCATTTTCTTACCAAACGCGAACTTCCCTTTATTTATGAGCGTCAGAAGGGGTAATTTGTAAAACTGGTCACAGAATGTAATGTTAGAGCGTGAATACAAGTAACCAGGTGCATTGTATAGTACCTAAGTTTCACGTTTTGCAGACCGCTGCACAAGGGGATGTGAGACGACCCCACCGGAGCTAGCTGATGTGCCTGACGACCTCTCGCTAGCCAGGCTGGAGATCAGCTCGGTTACAGCAAGGAATTTACAATTGTATTTTTCTGATTCCATTACGTTTTTAAAAGACTTGTCGCATTGTTTTCATTGTTTTACTCTAATTAACTGAGCGTCGTAGATAATTAACAATGTTAAAATACCACAGTCATTATTTTAACTAAATAATTTTGTTGGTTTTAACTCCACTATAACTGCGAATGGGTTGCATTAAAAAAAGACAGTTTTCCTTATCTATCCGCGGTTTTTTATTCCTCTAGACGCATCCGCATTAATATTACACGGACGTTATCACTTGTATGAACACGCGTTCATAACGTGAAAGTGTAGAATTAATAGAACGTTAACGAATTACGCTTATGATAATTTAAATGACATACTTTAGCTGTAAGTATACCACTTAAAGTGGTAAGTTTACCAAATAACCAGGTTTCCAATGTAAGTAATGTAAGCTTTAAGTGACAAATTATTTTAAAAATAATTGACCCAATATCAAGCCCATTCAGAATCGTTGCCAATCTTTTAAATATTAACCAAATCTTTTGTCCAGAATTTTTACATCTGCTATCATAACGCAAGGGAAAATTTTAAATGGATACCTACGATATTTACGTAGGGGTTTTCACAGACCATACCTAACTGGGTCTGAAGAATGCCAAGCTTATGTCAATGTCAATTTTTTCGGGTATACTATATAAGTTTTACAAAAATGTGTTGAATACTTTAATACAAAATACTTGAAACATTTTGGTTACAAAAAATATACTAAAATAATTCATCGGTCATTTCTGGAAAATTCAAGAACATATGGCATTCTTCGAACAAATATTTTTAATAATGTCTCCGCTTGTATACGGATCAAAATATATATTTTTTTAATTTAGTTAATGACAAGCAATAATAGCGTGCCAAAATTGGCTGCAGATGTTCAAATCAATTCTTACGTATTTATAGTTCCAATGCAATGCGTTATAAATATATAAATATTAAGTAGTACCTATATTTTGGTGAGTGACCGTGTGTAAACATAGAGGATATGTTTTAAACAATTGTAATGATTCAGACTCGGTAAATCCTCGCCAACCACCTCCTAGTCCTGTTGTCCTTATTTCATTGAGCTCGCTGCGCACGATGCTGGCGTCACTTCCGGGCGGCATTACAGCGCGGAGCTGCAATCAGCTCTCGCCGACTCAGCAACCCGGAGGAATCTTCCTCCGCAACTCCCGACCATGTGTACCAACCCGGGCAGGAGAATCACTGGTTTGTAAATCTGGACATTCCTCCTCAGAGCTGCATAGCTGAGAGCATTGCATTGAAATTCGACAGCTAATAGTTGCAGTAGTTTACATAAGGAATTGTAGGCAATCAGAAAGAAAATATTATTTTCACAAACTAGTTTTTAAGATAGAGTTCCAGCACCTTAATTTAATTTAAATAATCATAGGTATTTCTGTTTATATAAGTATTTATTCTTAGCCAAAACTTAAAACTAAAGATTGATGAAAATTTTTCATGTCTAAAAGAACCTGTTCACACCATACTCCATTAAATTCAATTCTAATATTATAATTGTACGAAATATATCATTCTCTTTAAGGAACCCTTGTAAAAACGTAAGGGTACAATTAAAAATCTCCTCAAGGTTGAACCATTTTTATGGCTGCTCTCAAATATGATCCAAAAAAAATTGTTGCAAGTTGGGTTCCGTGACGTGCATAAGTTTTACTACAAAATAAAGAGTAACTCAACATTAATTGTTATTATGTTTCTCAAAAAAAAAATGTATACTTGATATGCATTACGGGTCAATATAAACTGCAGATGATCTTGAAAACAACGGGGGGAAATATCCGAAGAAATAAACGGATATAAAAACGTTTTAATTATTATTTTTTACCTTGAGATATCTTATGAATATTTTTCATGCACGTGAAACGTCTAAAGCGTAGCAATATTTTTCATCCGAAAAGCGTTGTGGAAAAAAGTAATCAAAAGAAATCTGAATTTTTGGTGGGTTCTTTTTTTCAAAACCAAATTCACACACTCTTGGAAAGAAGGTTCTCGTGTCAGGTGGACGGCAGCCAGGAGACCGGCTACTCGAGCCTCCAGCCACCCGCGCGGCTCTCTCGCTCTTGCTGGCGCATCAACACTGGCGGCCACTTCGCTGGACAAACTCGCTAACTGCCTGGCGGCCTCGCGCCGGTCGATACCATCTCTGTGGCTCGCCGCCCCACCCCACACCCCCACACCCCTCGCGGCCAATAGGAAACTGCGGCCGACTGCTCACTTCCACTAGGCTTCTCCCAGGTGCGCCCGGGGTCGCTCTGTAAACTAGACTGGAGCAATAGATATACAATCAAAATTACAGATGTTTTCTAAGTTTTTATACATTAAAACGAAAACAACTGCATCGCTAGAAAATAGTGTTCGCAGCTATGCTGGTTTTGGATTCACTTCCGGGCATTTATGCTTTGTTTTGTCCCAGTACCTCCGACAGTTGAAGTTATTTGTAAAACTTTACCTGAATTGCTTTCCAGTATTAACTACTCACTTAATAAGCATGATCAAACAAATTAATGTAAAATTGTTGAATACTCGATTATTTTTTTCCATTGTTTAAGAAAAATGGGCGCGTGCAACTCAGTACACGTGACAGAACAGAAACCTATTTGGCAATTCAAACTTTGACTCGTAAGTATATCGTAAGGTGTAAAATGGCTGCGAGAAAAAAAATAGAGAGAATAATTCGAAATTTTTAAAATTAAAATTAATAAAATTATTACACATTTTAAAATAACTGCTCACGATATCAATAACACTACGTAAAAAAATGTTTATATTCATTTTTTTACTGCACATTGGATAAAATCAACTAGCTGAACACAAATATACCATTTTTTTTTTTTTCGAAAATGTCGATACTTTCCAAAATAAATATGTATAATGGTATTTTAATAATTTACTACTAGTTTTGAATTTACCGCTTATTTCTGACAATAGTAGTAGTTCAAAGCGATCAGCAAAAGATGACAGTGGTGTTTCGCATTTGTGAAATCAGTTTACAAGATATCTGTAACAATCCTATCCACGTATATATTTTTAAAACAATCTTCCTTTGGTTTGTGAAATACAGTTGCGTTATTGTAGTTATAAAAACGATTGGTTGTTGTCTTTAAATTAAACATGTCAGTATTCAAACATTGCAAATAGCCTGCAGACACATTTTGTTATTTTTGTGGATATTAGGTATATCGAATCTAAACTATAAAACATAAAATTGTGTTTTGGACGAAATTCTGTGATGCTTACAAAGTTTATTTCGATGTACCAATTGGAGATCAGAATTTTGTATGGACTCCTCATGTGTCATCCTGTAGCTGTAGTCTAGCTTAGGGGATTGGGTACGTGGAACAAGCAAATATATGCCGTTTGCAGTTCCTCGAATATGGAGAGAGCAAATGAACCATCACGACAATTTTTACATTTGTATGGTTGACATTACACATTGCAAAAGTCGTAAGAGTAGAAAAAATATATTTTATAGCCTAGAAAACCATCATCTATTGCTCCAATACCGCACTCTGTGGAACTGCCAGTTCCATTTCCACCAGATAATTCTAATAGTGAAGATGAAGTACAAATATTTAGTGATGACAGTGATTTCTCCAATAAAGATGAGAGTAATGGAAAGGAACCACAGTTCTTCGCTCAAAAAAAGTTCAATGACCTAATAAGGGAGTTGGAACCAACAGAACCAAAGGCCGAACTCCTTGCATCCCGTCTTAAGGAAAATACCATTTCTGCCGAAGGATGCAAAATAACAAAATACAGAGTACGGCACAAGAATTTTGCCTTCTTCTATAAAATGTCAGAACATATAATTTTTGCAGCATTGATAATGCTCTCTTTCAACAGATAGAGATCGCTTACGAACCAGACCAGTGGCGTCTTTTATATATAGCTTAAGTACCAGTCCTAAAGCTGTCATACTTTACAACGGAAGAAGTTTCCTACCATCCCAGTAGCTCATTCTACTCACCTAAAAGAAACATATGAAAACATCAAGCTGGTCTTGGAAAAACTAAACTATGGATTCCACAAATGGGATAGTTGTGGTGATTTCAAAATGTTAAGGTTTCTTCTGGAGCTTCAGCCACACCAAGGATTCTTGTTTCCTCTGCTTATGGGATAGCAGGGCAGACGATCAGCATTACACCAGGAGAGACTAGACAACCAGAAATGAATTGTTTCCAGGCACACACAACGTAAATCAAGAACCTATTTTGTGCATTGTTATATTGAAAATGAGATATTAATCAGTATTATGTAAACCATTATATAACTAATATACAATGTACCAATGTAAGTTCTCTCTTATGTCCCTAGTTACATTAAATAAACACATTATTTTGGTTGTTCTTAAGAATACTGAATGATGGATTATAACATCCGAAATATCGACATTGGGGAAAAACCATTCACCTATCCATTACCAGCATTATGAAATTAAGCAATAAACACTAAAAAAAAAAATAAGATAAACCAACTCTTAGTCAAGTTTTGTTACGTAGTGTAATTATTGATCAATAAATAATTATCAGTTAAAAAAAAATATTGCTCACTGTTTAAATAATCACACCGTACAATTTTATATAAGATTTCCCGGACCCAAACTATAGCCCGAAAAAAAATTCTAGCTGCAACTTATACATATTTTAAAGAGTAATTCAACTCCGATAAATTTTATTCTTAATCACATTCATAATTTAAATTATAATAACTCAGAAAAACCATTTCAACAATTTAATAACAGTATAAAATAACGCGGGAATTTTGGTTTTCATTTCTTTTTCAGGTATTTAAGAATTCTTACTTTCAGTAATTATTTTTAATTTGTTTTGAATGGAGATAAATATATAAACATTAATTACAAAATTTGTATTGCCCACTTAAAAATAACAGATCAGGACATCAATAATTATTTATCAATCAATATTGATTTATTAAAAATAAACTTTTTTCACTGTTGCAATACTCAACCCATAAAGAAAGTTTTTTATTAAATATCAAAGCTAGGATTGATTATAGTAAATTAGTTTTTGATTTAATTTTATAATACAGTAGAACCTCTTTAAGTCGAACCTCGATAAGTCGAAAACCTCCCAAACTCGAAAAAATGTTGTGTTCCCTTCCATTCAAGCTCCAAAACCTCCGTTGCTCGAAATCTCAACCCTCTATTAGTCGAAATAATCAGTGAGTCCGTCCAAGCCATTTTGGTACAGATTTACCCTCCATAACTCGAAAAATTAAATTGGACCTTTGTATCTCAAACATAGCAATGTTTTACTGTACAACCATTAAACTATATTATTTGAAACTTATTACCTCTATAGTTTGAAGAAAAATATGTTAACGACTTTAATAATTTGTCGACAATGTAAGTACACTATTGTTTCTTAAAATCAATTTAGGAGAATACAATAAATAGGATTACCACGAATTTATGAATCACGTGTTTGCTTGCTTGGTTTCAGGTGTTTAATTTTATTATTTTTTATTTAATTTGAGTTTTAGCGAAGCAAGTAATTTGTTGTCGACTGTTACGACTGCTACACATCAATTTGTACAACAGTTTAGAAATAAAATTGTTAAAACATGAGTGCTGTGAAACGTAAACTGAAAACATTGAGTTTTGCTGAAAAATTGGCAGTGCTCGAAGCTGTGAAGAGCTGTCAAAAGAAGAAATATGTTGCTGAACAATTTGGCCTGCCAATGAGTACTCTGTCAACAATAATAAAAAATGAATCAGAAATCATGAGAAAAATACAAAACGGTAAAAGTTTGTCCTGCAAAAGACCACGAATTGCAGAATTTCTGGGCTTGGAGGAGTGTTTACTTAAATGATTTGAGCAGTGTCGGAGCCAAAATATCAGTGTTAGTGGACCACTGTTCCAAGAAAAAGCGGAAACATACTCTAAATCATTGGGACGCGCTAATTTCAGGGCCAGTAATGGATGGCTAGAAAAGTTCAAAAAAAGACATGAACTTGTTATTAAAAAAGTTTGTGGAGAAAATTCAAGTGTCAACGTTGAAACCTGTAACATATGGAAATAATTGCAAGATTTGTTACATGGTTACGAACCTGACAATATCTTTAATGCTGACGAAACGGAGCTGTTTTTTAAATGTCTTCCTGATAAGACTCTAACTTTTAAAAATGATAAATGCCATGGTGGGAAGCATACCAAGAAACGTTTGACTATTCTGCTAGCAGCAAACATGTCGGGCACAGAAAAACTCTCACCATTGGTCATCGACAAATCAAACCCTGTTGTGTTGCCGTCTGCCCAGATACACCCTTACTTGATGCCAGCAAGTCGGTGAGGCGTCAGGGGCTTTTACCCGCTGGACTGCTTTTACCCGCCTCTCCCTGCAGCATGGCGGGGTTCAACCTGAGCCGCACACCGCCATGTGGAGCCCGCTCAAGGAAAAAGGGTCCGACAAGTTTTCTGCACCATCCGCAACCTGTTAGCGTCAGATATCGTTTCACAACAATGTTTTACGAAAAGTTGCATTAAAATTCGGCCTTGAAATTTTACTCCGATCGCGCCCAAACAATTTAAAAAAGTCTGCTTAAATAAAATATCATTTAAAATGTAAGATTATGCACAAATTTTTGTAAAACGTATTTCATGTTTGTAAAAATAACCACAACCATGTGTTGTACAAAGTTGCAATATTAGAAACTATTTCTTGGCAACTGGTTTCCCAAGGAATCTTTTGTATTTATACAACAACAAAAAAATTGTGTTTTGCATTTTTAAATTTGTTATTCCAATTTTTAACTTAATTGACGTTTTTTAACCCATAAAATCGCTTTTTCTGCATGGCTTTCGGCCCCTAACTTGCCGGGGTTTTAGACCTTTCCTTGAACCTGAATAGATGCAGGTGTCCACACGTGAACTGTAATGTTTAGTCTACCTAAATGTTTTATAGCTTTGAATTTTTCTGGTGGTGAGCCCCAGAAATTTGAGTAGTTCTGAAAAACTCGGAAAATTGATTTCAGAATATGTAAACGAGGATTTAGACCCGATTTCTATAGAAAACAGGGCCAGTGTCTTACTACTAGGGCAACGTGTTCGAAAACGCGCCGTTATTTGCAACTTTTTGTTGTCAATCACATCAATAAACAACATAAATTACAAAAAAATCTATCTATGGGTTCATGCGTGATTACAGGTTTACAAGACTAAGCAAAATGTGACGCGGAGAAATAACTGTTCTAGTTAGGAAGAAAAAGTTTTAAGGTTTCAACGTATATTGTGCTTAATCATAATTTCAGTAAGTGTGTTTACAATTGTGTATCTAATATTATACTTAAGACTCTTTTTTCTGTCACTGAGTTAGAAAAGCTCTAATTTTTATAAAACTACTTAGTTATTGACCATACACTTTAAATCCCTAATCTAAATATATATAACTCAAAGGTGACTGACTGAC
This sequence comes from Bacillus rossius redtenbacheri, assembly GCF_032445375.1. Taxonomy (NCBI): domain Eukaryota; kingdom Metazoa; phylum Arthropoda; class Insecta; order Phasmatodea; family Bacillidae; genus Bacillus; species Bacillus rossius. The sequence continues at coordinate 15,543,964 of NW_026962010.1, forward strand.
TTAGTGATCTATCAACGCACACCCCAAACCACTGGACGGATCGGGATGAAATTTGGCATGCAGGTAGATGTTATGACGTAGGCATCCGCTAAGAAAGGATTTTGATTAATTCTACACCCAAGGGGATAAAATACCACTCACTGACTCACTCATCACGAGATCTCTAAAACCATACACCCTATTGACTTGAAATTTAGCATAGTTACTCATTTTGTGACGTAGACGCTCATTAAGAACGGATTCTGCGGAAATCCGATCCCAAGGGGAGTTTCGGGGGCTTAATATATCAAAATTTCCAGTTTTTGGTAGGAAATCACCATGGCAACGGCTGTTGCTTTGTTGATACTTCATTCGTCTCTATGGCAACGACTATTTCATTGTTAGTGCAGTACTCATCACCGTTGAAATTTTGGCGGGTACTTTAAATATCAAAAATTGCCCTTTTTTTCAAGTATATATATTTTACAGACTTGAAACTTCACAGTAATGTACCTTATGTTACGCAGGATGACATTTTCCGAAAATTAGATCCCATGGGTGGTTAAAACCAGGCAACAGTGGGTACTTTGTCTGCATGAGAACATGATTTTGCATTGTTCATGCCTTCTGCGTCTCCATGGCAACGGGCATCGCGCGGCAGTGGCGTACCCACAAGGAGGGACATGTATAATGAGCGGCGCAAGAGTGATCTGCCTGTAGACTGCCGTAGCGAAGTACGGGTACATCAGTTGTACGTTGCGTGCACGAGTCGGGAAACCATCGGTGTTATTCATTTTCTGTCCGGTACATTATACAGCATTGTAATAAATTTTCACTGAATTTTTTTTAATTTACCATTACTGTAAATAGGAGATGTGGCTTATTTTTTTTCCATTAGTATAGCCGTGCGAAGCCGGGTCGGGCAGCTAGTGTTATATAAATACATAGTATAAAACAAAGACGCTTCCCGCTGTCTGTCTGTCCCTATGTATGCTTAGATCTTTAAATATACGCAAAGGAGTTTGATGCGGATTATTTTAGTAGATAGAGTGATTCAAGAGGATGGTTTATATTTATAATACATGTAGAATATAGTAGAGAAACACTGATCATTTTAGAGGCTTCTAATGTGATGTCGTAAATAAACACACACTTTGCACTTATATTGCAAACGCTGGCTGAACCCTACGAGATAGATCAAAATAATGTACTACAGTATTGTACACCTTAAAAAAGGTGTAAAAAAAGTCCACGATGCTATATCTATCTCTTAGGGATAACCCACAATAACCATTTTTTATTCTTTGATTTTTACGAGAAATAATGGCTTATTTACGAAGCGATTTTAAGCAAAACAGCATTAATCCTTATCCAATTAAGTACCTTTAATAGACTGTGCATTTAATATAGATCAATATTGCATCTTATTTATATGAATATTACAGATTTAAAATGCGCTGACGCAAATATACTACTCGATCGATACTGTTCTCGATTTGGAAGAAGCTGTTCATTTTCCTATAGAATTTCTTAATTCTTTGAACCCGTCTGGACTCCCTCCTCATATAATGGTGTTGAAAGTAGATTGTCCTGTTATTTTATTAATATACCTGAATCCACCTTAACATTGCAATGGCACGCGTTTGCTGGTAAAATCACTAAAAACTATCATAATAGAGTGCACAATACTCACCGGATGTGGTACCAGAGAAGATGTATTGATTCCCCGAATTCCTCTGATACCGTCGTATTTTACCGTTCCAATTTAAATGCCCAAAATTTCCGGTAAATATATACTTTGCAATGACCATTAATAAATCGCAGGGTCAAACTATTCAACGTTGCGGGCTTAGATTTGAGCGTTGAGTGTTTTTCACATGGCCAATTATATGTCGCTCTTTCAAGAGTAACCTCTAAAGAAAACATGTTTGTATTGCCTAACGACGAAAAAGCTGTGAACGTAGTATATAAAGACGTTCTGTAGTATATTTGGTATCAGCATTGCACCCGTGCGAAGCCGGGGCGGGTCGCTAGTAATATTATAAATGAGAAGTTTGTTTGTCTGTTTGTCTTTCTTTCAGGCAACAACAAAGTAAAGGATTAACATTATTTTTTTACATACATAGATAATGGGCCGGAGAGTGACATAGACTGCGTAAAATAATGTATTCTATCCCTAAGGTAGTATAAAAAGGGTAATTTAAGTTTTATATTAGATAATAATAGAAGGTGGGTCATAAACACATAGTCAGTGTGTCATTTCTTTATGTCCGCCACACTGTCATATATGTAGTTAGTCCTGGAAACTTCCTATCCTTCTACTTGACGAAACCCATCCGCTTAGTGAAGCTCGCGGCTGATATCAAACTAGAGGCGCCTATAACAGTTTAGTTTAGAACTTTGTTAGATGTCGTTGCCTTGTAACGTGCTATCGCTTGGTGCGTCCTTCACGTTTTGCCTAGGGGTTACCTGCCTTCCCACAAAATGAAGATGAAGATTGGTCTGATGATGCGTAGCTGTGATGCACCGAAATTGTGCAATAAATGGGACTTTAAAAATCAAAATTTCCCGTTTTTTTTTTGTTTTTCTGTTTTCAAGTGTATGTCCTACAGACTTGAAATTCGGTAGTATTGTTCCTTATATTATGATGTGTTTAGCCCGAGCATCGCTAGGTACTTCAACTAGTACTATATAAAGTCTGATTCAGAGGGAATTTTTCCTGTTTTTTTTTATCTGGTACATTTTCCCTCACGTGTGGAACACCCCCATCTCTAAATGGCTGAAACAAGCAGCTGGCGTACACCATTACTGGTAGTTTTATGCTACCGCATCATGAACCTGTTGACGATCATTCAAAATCTGTTCATTACGATCCTCCTGTTTATATTAAAAAATTTAAAGTTATAGTTTTCAGTACCAAATATTTTTAAAAAAAATTAAGCATGCAGTACTGCTGTAAAAATTTAATGACGCGTACCAAACTAAAATCAGGTAAGTTGTTCTAAGTAAAGTTATTGCAGTTAAAACAAAATTGCAGAATACTTCTGAGATTTTCTTCAATAACAGTTACTTTCCAAACATGTACAGAAAAATACACAGGATGCAGGAATTCATTAAATACATTCACATATGTTAAAAGTCTTATTACTATTATATTTTCGTGGATGTATTTAAACATCCATTACCAATCTGTTTCCAAAAGCATTTTCATTGTGTGTCTATGGACCTACAAGTACAGCCGCTGATGATGTGTACGAGATGTAAAAATGTGCTCACAAAGCCGACTTTCATGCAAGTAGTAGGCTACTTATATAATAGTAGGAACGGCGGCTGGAGTTGGAGTGAGGATTGGGATTGTCAGCCGCCATCTTGGATTGTGACGTCACGGCGCCATTCGGATTACCTTGACATAAAAAAATGGCCGAAAATTTTAAAAAATGACACCAAATGCCTCAAATTTTCCCCACAATTTATTTATAATCAGCCGAAACTTCCAGTTTTTAGGAAAAACAATCCGTCAAAAAATCTCAAAAAATAAAAAATAAAAAAACCTTCCTATTTCGAGGGGAAATTTCCCATTTTAGGGAAAAATTTTAAGTAGGTACTGGAAAAGACAATGGCTTGAAAATTCCTGAAAGTGGCTTAAATTCCCCATGAGCAAGCCGCATTAAGCCGCCGAGGTCATTACCTCGACCATTAGGATGTCATGGCCACCATGTTGAATTATGACGTCACCGTTGTACTTTTCGTTACGGCCATCATCGTGAAAAAATGTCTTTTTTGGTTAGAAAATTGAGGATTTTTTTTAATTAACATAAAAATTTATTAAAAATTTTAATAAAATTTTCCGCCATTTGGAATTATGACGTCACATATCGCATCTTGAACATTCGAAATTATTTAGCTATAAATTCAAGAAAAAAGTTAATAAAATGTTAATTGCAATTACAAAAAGTATTTTAAATACGCGGCTATGACAATCTAATAGTCGAGGTTATGGCCTCGGCTGCTTGGTGCAGTTTTCTCATGCAGAATTTAATACATTTTGGGGGATTCTTATGCCTTTGACATTTTTGAGGACTAAGGTGGGAAATTTTCCTCTAAACTGGAATTTTGCCCTTCAATTAGGGAAATTTTATGGCAAATGTTTCCTTAAAAATGGAAATTTTGGTGGATTTTGCCACAATTTTGGGTAAAATTTTAGGAATTTTGAGTCTTTTTTGGCACATTTTTGAAGTTAATATTCAAGCTCAAAGATCAGTGTCATAGGTCAAGGTTTTCCAAGATGGCCACCATGATGTCATAATCCAAGAGGGCAGCTGACAATCCCAATCCTCATTCCGACTCCAGCCGCTGGACTTACTGTTTCATATTACTCAAACATTATTATATATAAGAAGTTAAAGGTATGATTTATTTTAGAGGATATGATAAAAACATGCGTGTTAATTGATTCTTGGTAAAAAAAAAAGCTTTATTGTGTCAAAAGACGACGTGAAACTAAGCTCTAAATAATACACGATAAATAAATTTATTCAAAAAAATATTCTAAATTCCAGAAAACATTACTTATATTCAATAACTGCGATAACAATTTCATTTTGTTATCATTATACAGTTAAAAAAAAATTCTTCTTAATCTTTGTATATATTTAATGATTTTAACTTTAGGAAGAAAGTACAATATTTGTGCCACAAATGAGTGAATTGTTTAGTTATGTATTAACTATTAATTATTGTCCTTTTTGGCTATGTAAATGTATATGAAATGGGAAATTCTTTGTTGTGCCAAATGCTTAGCAGAGTACCTATATCATGTCCTTTTATAATTATTTTATATTTATGAATGACAAAGACCTACTTAATTTTCAATTGCTTACTTTATTTTACACAATTTATTATAGCATTCTACTCAACTAACCATACCACGTAAACCTTTTTATCATTTATTTGCATCTGCGGAATGCTTATTATTGCAGTACTAAAATATTTAATTATTCAGAATTTCGTAAACTTAATGAAATAAACATTAAAAGAAATCTTTGTTGGAGCCTACAAGTTTTACAGCAAAGCTTAATACCAAGAGATAAAAATTGTAATATTTTATTGATATAACGAAAAATACTATTTTAATTAAAATTAAATACAACAATATTGGTAAATAAAGTTAATGTAAAAAAATTAAGAGACATATAATTATATAAATTTTTTATAAGGCATTAAAATTTTTTACTCTATATGCCCTTAGAATAGAAAAAATAAGGGTTAGGAACGGGTGTTTGAGGTCAAGATGAAAAACTTTTCATTATCCGGAATCATTTATAAAAATACATTTTAACGTGATTGGCAATTATTTTATTTAATGTAAATTGTCTAATTGTTCACGTTAACTGATAAACTTTAGCTTAGAAATTGTGATGAAAATGTTTAGTGAAAACTATACGAACAACGTACCGAGGAGTCACATCCAATAAAATTCCTACAGTAGCATCGATGTAGGCCTGCTCACAATTTCTTCCCGAAAGACACGTACTTCAATAACATTTGTAGATTTGGTCCCTCTTCAGTAGTACCCTCTTTTTTATTCTGTAGGTTCCTCTTGCATGGTAGGCGAGCCAAGCATATATTCGCTCCATGGCATCGGTGAAAGTACATCTTCTTCATCGTCCGACCAGCGACTTCTACACGTGTAAGATTCAGTTGGTGACGAAGGAAATTGCTCCTTATCCAATATTTAATCAAAAGACTTTCCATGCTCGCGCTGTAGGAGGCCCTTTTTCAATGTCCCTCGGGCGGCCCGCGGAAGCTGCAAAATGAATGAAGCGTTGCGCGCTCTCTTACGCTTCTGCTTCAGAAAAAATCATTCCCTTTGGGCTCAGCCTACAGGCGCAGGAACATTTCGAAATTCATATTTTTGTACGTTGAAACAGAAAGGGTCAAAGTCTATTTTAACCCAATAGTCGTGCGTGGAGTCCATGCGCGACAGAAGTGAAACTTCTTGCTTATTAGTAGAGACCGGAAAAATTCGCGAATTCATTTCGCGATAGGCTAAAATACAAATAGTTATACCTCACTGCTGCCTCTGCTATTGGCTCACAACTCACCTGGATGACTCTGGGCCAATGAGAAACACCCGACCGAAGCTTTATCGAATCACAGGCTGCTACGTTGGGACGTCTCACAAGACAGCAGACAATGAGTGGGTGGCATTTGACCGAGTATACGTAGAACTATGGAGTTCATCCTACAGGTCATTGAACCCGCGAATTTTTCCGGTCCCTACTTATAAGGTATGTACAGAGATAAATTATTAGTACTTTTTTATTGAACAAAAAGTAATAAATAAGAAAAGTAAGAATACGGGAATGATTTGAAATAAAAAAAACTCACATAACACTTCAAATAATACTGATTTACACAAGTCATTAAATTAATAATACGTACATGAATGAACAATATTATCTTTCAAAGATGGCTAGTGGCTCGGAGCACCACAATAAGCTCAAACCCCGTTGTGTTGCCCTCTGCCTAAGTACTCCCTTAAGTAGGGTAGGCGTAAGGCACTGCGACCAGCCTATCCCTGCAGCATGGCGGGGTTCAACCTGAGCCGCACGCCGCTACGTGGAGCCCGCTCAAGGCTGCTCCAGCGATCACCGCCCGCGCCAACGGCCCCGGAGTGGGGATATCTTGACGCGCCACACCCAAGAAATTTAACTGCGAGAAATGTCGCAAGGAGTTTGCGAGAAATTTTTAATTTAAGAAGACATGTTATAGGCTGCAAAAAAAGTGCTTCTCCCGTCAAACGGCTGAGACTGTCATTGCAGTAGAACGGCGTTTGTGGTGCATTACGGAGTAAGGATGCATCGAGGAATAGAGACAATAAATATCGTCTTAAATTCTGTGAAAAAAAAAAAAAAAAAAAAAAAAACATTTGCGTTCTCTCAAAGTGCACAAAGACGTCAAAATAATATAACGTGCCTAGAACCCATTACCCAAGTGTGTCATGTTTGTTTCACACGTATCCACAGTTAGAGACGGCGAAAGCCTGTAAAGGTGAAGTCCGTTTACCTATTGCAGACCAGCTAGTGTTGCATTCTGACCCTGCAGGTTAAAGTTGAGACTCTAACCCGAAATGCCTTTAACAGTATAACCGATCCGCAACAAGCAGCTTCGACATCGACTCAAAGTCCAACACACTTACGTCTGTTCACGGTGAAAAAAGATTATACCTGGCTAAGTCAGCATTCCGTGGAATGTGTAAAAAAAACTCTTACTATCTGAATGGTTCTCTTGCGCCAAGAGAACAGATGCCAAGAATTATAGTGTTAGTCAACTTGAAGAGGTATTGGAAAACGATCGGACAGTAAAGTATAATTTGTGGCTTGAATGTACTTACAGTAAACCCGAGCCATTTCAAGAAGAGACTCGTAAAAGAGCTTTCAAGAGTATGAATACTGATCTTTACCTATCACACGACGTGGAAGAGTCTGTAAATGATGCTTTTTGAAAGAAAAAAAACTGTCCCGAAAAGGAAGAATACCACGAATAAAGTAGCAGATGGACACTTAATCATGTGAATCGATTGCAACTACGAACAAACATACACTGCTCACTGAAAAGATAACATTAATTGTTTTACTCGTATATGTGTATTTGCAGTTGATTTGACTTTTGGAATAAGTATTATTTGTAAAAAAAAATTACTATTTCTTGAACCAGCAATATTTTTTAGAATATTGATGTGACATTTATTTGAATTGCTTTATTTAGTTTGATCTAGGATTGTACCAGGCAGACTGAACCAATAAGTAAACTGAAAAACGATTATTTGATGAATATTAGAATTTTTTCAGAAATTATTGCTTAAAAATTACTCATTTCCAAGATGGCGGGCACCCTGGAAACAAACTGTTAATGTACTTTATCGGGTCAAAATTAAACTAATATGGTGGCATCGTACTCTAGCAGATGAAAAGAAAATATAGGATCCAATATGGCGGCCTCCGGCAGAAGAAAACCAGATGACCGCCGTGACATCATACTAGCTGACGTAATATCTGCCTTGACATTAGTGGTGGGAGTTCAGTCTTTCGGTGGCTTTCTTGGAGGAAGGATTCGTTGCTATTTTATTCGAATGACCTCTATGGGTTCGATCAGAGGGGATGCAAGTTAGTTTTTATTTAAATTGTATTAATTAAATATTTTATAAATTTTAAAATTGTACCCATTAAAATCGTATAATAATAAGGGATTTTCAAGATGGCGAATACAAAATACAAAATACAAAATAATTTTAAAATGGTGGAATTCATAAGAGCGGGTGTGAATTGAGTAAGATGTATTGAAATTTTATTTAAATTGTAATTAAGAGTACTTATTTGTTGTTTACCACCTTGCAGCTGTGTTAAAGGTTTTGTAATGGTGTTTGTAGAAGTGTGTGTGAAAGTTTGATGGAGGCCGTGTTTAAGTGTGTTAAAGAAATATGTTTGAGTGTGTGTAAAAATGTGTGTCGTGCCGTCTCTTCCTCTGTTGTTTCCTCCAATACATACTTAAATATTTCTCCTCCTCTTACGGTTCTACATCACATACCTAATTTCCTCCCCCTCTTCCGGTTCCTCCAACACATATTTAGCTATTTCCTCTCATACGATCGGAATTTTCGTAATGCTCGGAAAATGTTAACCCCTTAGTAAATAAGTTTCATTTAAAAATTGTTTCAGACTAAGATTTTAAAAATTATTTACAGGATTTACATTTACTTAGAAGTAATTTTATAGTGTGCTTATTAGAAACATAATGTTTTTGTCTATTATTGCAAATGGTTTTCACAGTGGCTGTAATAAAAAAAAATTTTGAAAATTTTTTTCTTATGATGAATAAGTAACTGTAAAGGAAAGCTAAATATTTTTACTCATGGAGTTAATAGGCATTTATAGATTGTTTTTAAACACCTGTTAGTTTACACACCCTAGATTCTATTTACCCATGAACGAACTTGAAAAAATGTTTCCATTTTTATATCACTGTGAAATAAATGTGTGCAAACTGTTTGTCTGTGCTGTTGTCGTTATATTGTCCATAATATTTGTTTAGGTTCATTGTTGGGTCCATCTGTTCCACATCAGTTGATTTAGGGTAGTTCTCTGTGGGTTAATGTTTTCCCTTTTTATTATTTAGATTTCTTGAGATTTTAAATGACAAAAAGTGCAAAACAAAAATGGCGTATGTCCAAAAATTTTTATTAACTGAAAGATCCCTATTGCATCAATCATAAAAATTTCTGCAGTAACAATGTCCATAATAAAGTGTCATTTAAAATTTCAATAAAGATACATATAATATGTATTAACATTAAGCTGACAATTGTTTTGTGATCAAGGCACCGTGAAACTAAAACATGACAGATAAGCTCCACAAGTCCCACTATGTATATGACTGTAATACTGCCCTGATAAGTTAAAAGGCCATTAATCCAACTTATTTCTAAATGATTTTTATAGCATTTCCAAATTCGGCTAAAACTTACACCTTTTCGTGACATTATACAGCTCAAAATTCAATACAGTGAAAAGTTATATTGAACTTTATACTGGCCATAACTCCAGTTTGAGGTCTTTTCGATAAAAGAAGGCTCTTATGTAAAATACAAATACTTTCAAGACCGTGTATTACCGAATAAAACTTTTTAATAAAAGAGCCAAATCATTTTAAAATAATTGATTATATTAACACTAACCATAATTTGCGTACGTTAAAAGAACTACTTTTACACATTGAAAGTATCAAATCTTCAATTCAGGTGAAAAAAAAATTTGTTTGCCCTATTTCCTGTAAAATTTACTTCTTTGGAGGTAAGGCTTTCTATGTTACGGGGGCAGAATAGGCGGTGTTACTTAGAAATCCCCCACAAACTAAAGGAGGTAAGGGGCAAGAATATGCAATACCCAGGGAGCCCCTAATGTCAAATCGCACAATCTCAGTCCAGAGGCTAGCCTGAGGGCGCTCGTGTCGAGAGCAGAGGAATGCATGGACGACAACGGACGGAACAGCGAAGCTGACACAACAGACATTGGAGGGAAAAAAAACGCAATATAGTCATATTGCTTTTTAATGAAAATTCTTGGTATTCCTGCTTGTGTATCCTTTCGCCGAGACTAAAATATCTAATCAATATTTCTTTTGGCAAACCGTGTTGTGGCAGTTGCAATAAATTTTACAATTTACATTATATCTCATATTTGCAACTACAGTGCCGATACACGGAGTAGGCTTGTTTCATATTATTGTAGTCACTCTAATTAGCAAGTGGTTAGATACAAACCAACCGTATCTTCATACCCTATAAAAATTGTGTGTACTTCTTACAGGTAAAATCCTTGGAGACCCATTTGCCAACGATATAACTTGTAAAACTGCAAGAAAGAACTTTGTAAAATTACGAATGGTACAACACTCTGCCCTGTAGTTTTACAAATGATATCATTGGCAACTGGGTTTATAAGGGATTTTTTGGTTAATGTAAAAAAAATTAATGTGTAAATGTCAATGCTAGAAGTGTCTTTGAAAAATTTAAATGAACTCACTTGGAAGAACTGTAAAAATTTAAACATGTATTGAGTGTTGTTGATTTGTTATGTCAACACATCGACTTGGAATTTGGGCTAAACTTAATAATATCTAGAGACCCATGTATTGGCGGACTTACCTGGCACCAGGCTAACATTCACAGTCATATGTATTCCCTGCTTTCACATGCTTTCCTATTGGCTGATTTGTTACTGTACATACTACCTTTCTTTTGAATGGGTCGATGTGTTTCGGCCAATCTACTGCTATTTGGTAGTTACTGGCCCACAGTCAGAGAAGGGAGTGATGGAATTATTATGATACAACCATTAAAGAATTTCAAAGATAAAATGTTTCCAATCTCCTGTATTACTACCTTGGGGTGAAGGGAAAACCACTCACACGAAGGCAGTAGATAACATATTAACAAAAGACTAGCAAAGGGAACTAAATCACATTATTGTAAGCTCTACTGTTAAGTAAGAGTTAAAAACATAAAAAAGGGGTATTCGTAGCTTTCGTTTAATAAAAGCTATTTTTTAGCTTCCTCAACAGTTCAACAAAAGATCAGCTACAGGCAAAGTATACAAATTGGTAGTACAGGTTGACCACAGGTACTGAACACATATACCCTCAAGGTTAATAACTATCCAACAGCCACAAAGTACACCACAAATGAGACAGGGCAATCACCACGTCCAACTCCGTTGTGACTTAATTAATTGGCGAAATTTCCGGGTCTCTAATAAAAACAAAAACCTTTTTGCTATCCTGATGATAAAAGGGTGGAGGTTCGTTCTCATTTTGACTTCAGTTATTAACATGGCAAATATTAAACGCACCCCTCTCTAACGTTCCTACATGTGCTTATTAATATCCAAAAGTTTATAGAAAAGTTTATTTCAGGTTTAACAAAATACAACTTTAATCTTTAGAATTTTTCACTCTCCCATCAAGATACCAAAGTTAACATGTTGATATATATGTAATGTAGGATTTATTCGAGTGTGAAATGCAACGCAAATTATATTTCATGTTGTCCCGTACATAAGTCTAATAATAAAAAAAAAAATAATAAAGGTAATACTTATGCATAATTAAAAATATTAGGTAAACATAATAAAATACAAAACCTTTAAACTTCATTATAGCATTTATGTTAATCCACCTCTAATTTATGCTACGGTTTTTTTATCTTTTTTTTTTGTAAATAAAAATGCTTTTATCTCAACGTATCAAAGTCAGAGATAATATACCTGGCAAAGAATAGAACACATAAAAAATTGCATACATGTTATATCAATTTAAAATGTTATATTTTAAATAGCTGAATGAGATGAAAGTTTGGTGTTTTACAAGCTTAAGGGGCCCGCCTCATCAGGGGTGTATGTGTATTAATGAGGCGGGATGATAAGTGCGACGCTCGATGATATTTCAAGCGCGGTATCGCCTCTAAGAGCAAGGCTCTGAATTGACGCGTAGCCTACTCGTCATCACAGGATAACTGTGAAATTTTAGCGGTGACCGCAACATTATATGGGCAATAAATGAAGATAAAGGTGTAATGCAAGTCCCTTAAGTGCTTTTAATAATCTGTACTGGTTGTTTTACGCCTAAAAATTACTCCGAAAACATGCGTTTTAGCCATTTTAACTCTTCTAGAAATACAGTTTAAAAACATGATCCAAAATTAAAAGTACTTTTCGGGCCTCAGTGAACTCTTAAATGCTTTTCGTAAACATACCCCCCTGGGATATCTTGAGTGGTTTTGAAATCGCGTTGTTTTTCCTGAAGCTCTGCGCACCGTCTGTGTGACCATGTAGGCGGAGTCCTTAACATTTATCAGTATTCACTGAGGTTGTCTACAATGATACATTTTTAATCATGTCCTAAATTAAAATAAAATAAAAAATACATAAGTTATTATTTCCCTCTACAATAAATGATTAACAATGGAACTAGTTTTGTGTTATGATTTTATTTAATTGTATATAAATTGTTCTATGCCCACCAACAACTGTAGAACATATAATGTAGGCACAACGATAAGGTGGGCTCAACTATGGCAAATAAAATTATTTATTTTAAATTAAATATTTGACCAACACCTTTCTTAAGAATTCCATATCTGCTTTAAAACGAAAGGAGTTATGATTTTCTTAAGTTTGATTAGTTAAGTATGTCAATGTAAATGAATCCATGGGAACGTAATTTACGTAATTTTATAAATTTATTCAAAATTAAAGAAAATATTGTATTTACATATCTTTAAAATAAATTATTTTTTGGAAAAGGTAAAATAAAGAAGATTCGATTTCATTTAACCAATGCTAATGGCCACATATAATGAGACCGATTTCATGAAAGTTTTTTATAATCGATATTAAAACAAATATTCTTCTTATCACATTCAACAGTTTTTTTGTGCAGTAATTTTTATTTCATCAGGCCTCAATTAATCTTCAGAATAATACAAAAAATTAAATAAAATATTAACAGCGGTTTTATATATATTTTAAATAAACCAGCCTTTATGCATAACTTGTTTCAAAATTTAAACTCTGAACAGTTTTGTTTTTAATATTGCCTTACTTATGAATGTTTGCAGCCCACCACAAATCGTCCTAACAATATTGCAATACAGTATGTCCAAAAACGAATGTCCCAGCTATAAATTGTAATAGTATTAACAGTAGCGTTATAGAGTTTTAGATCCAGGTCACAATTAAAGAAAACTCAAATAGTTTTAGATAAGTGCAACGCGAGGACTGCTTTGCTTTTTCTCACTTGCAGCGCCACCTACGGAAAATGGCGATTTCTGAGCGTAAAGCCTTTTGTGTTCTGCAATTTGTTAAGAATGAATCTGTTATTTCAGTTCAACGTGCGTTTCATTTAAAGTTTAATTGACAAAGTATCGGACCGTTGGGTTCTTGTTCGCTGGCCTCCATGTTCACCGGACATAACGCCATGCGATAAATTCCTTTGAGGCTTTATAAAAGATCTTGTCTAAATTCCGCCGCTACCTAATAATATGCCAGATTTGAGACACATAACTGAAGTGGCTATTGCTTCCATTACTCCGGACGTGTTAACCAAAGTGTGGGAAGAATGAGATTTTAGGTTGGATGTGTTCCGTATAACTAGAATGGGCACATATTTAACATTTGTAAGAAAAACTAGGTTAGTTTACCTCCAATTATATTTACTGATTTGTTGTAAATTTTCTAAATTAAACTGTGATATACCATTGGAACTGCGACATTATACTATGGACACACTGTATTTACGCGATTGAAGTCGTGCGTAGTTAACTAGTCATTATATTATTACCATCACCACCAGCTAAACATTTTCACCTAGGTCAAAAGCGTGACCAAAAACTAAATGAGGTTTAGGTATCACTTAAGAATTAATAGGTTTGAATTCATCTTAGCGTATCAAGAATCATTGCTTTAGCTAAAAGATGATGAAAGTGAACCTATAATAAAAAAAATACAAATGAAAGTATATTTTTCTAAAATAAGGTAATAGTTTTCAAGGTTAAGTACGCGTTTTAGGTATGCTAATCTAGATCAAAGTCAGTTTGGAAGCTGCCTACTCAATGTTTCACATTGCCAGCAGAAAAAGGCCTATTCTACATCACAGTAAAGCTACGTTCTACAAATAATTTAGCCAAGGTGAGTGACTGTTTATTTTAGGAAGTGTTTTATTATTATTAAAGGTATAGGTTGGGGCAAAAAATGTGTATCCGTTTTGAAGGGCTATTAAAGAAACGGAGTAACTTAAAGAAATTATGTTTATTTTATTGAATCAGTAAACATTTTTTATCACGTCTTGAAGGTCACATTATGAAGGCGATTTTGGAACTCTTAGAGCACTTTTCGGTACATTTCAAGGACTATAGTGGTTTCCTCCCAAAATCTCATCATCAGTTGTTCAAAGGTGTGAGCAAGATGTTTGAAAATATTCCTTCGAGGTAATCCCACCGGAAGAAGACACAAACGCTCAAATCCGGGACCTGCGCTGACCAGAAGAACTGAAGATACGGATTCGGGAGGATATCACCGCTACACCCCTCTTAATGTGCCGGAAAGCGGTAGAAGAGTTCCGAAATCTCCTCCATCAATGCATCCCTGCTGGTGGCCACCATCTTCCTGACGTGATCTTCAGAATCTGATAACAAATATTAATAATTCCAATCAAATAAACCTTATTTCTCCAAGCTGCTCCGTTTTTTTTTTTAACAGCCCATCAAAACCGACACACACCTTTTTCCCCATTCTGTATTTAAAAAGTGTTGAAATTTTTTTTACCTAATCAGCTCAAAAAAATGGATAATCCGTGCAGAATGAAATTTAATATTGTGAGTTTTTCATGATGAATATTCATAATAATACTTATATTTAAAACTTTAATGTTTTCGTAACTTCATTTCTTGACTACAACAAACAATTTCTGCTAAAAGAGGCAGCTAATAGCGGAGGTAGGTTATGATTTACAGATTATTGGTGTTTTACTGCGTAGTTTGGTGCTCCGTTTTTTTCTTGAACTTTTATGTATAATAGCTTTGTAAAGGGTAGAAATATAGTTTTTAAGTGTGTATTGAACACGTTATTAAACTTTTGCAACTACAAAATTGTTAGGTACTCTCTAAACCAGGAAAAAAAAAAAAAAAAAAAACATTTAATTTCAAACAAAAAAAATTTAAGATCTGAGAAATTTTTTTCTTGAACTTTCCATTTGAACTGCACGTTTCTAGAAGCACTAATGCTACAGTGATTTATAAATCGGTGGTTGAACCACCTGGCACGATTTTTTTTGTCCTACAAGCCTTGTTTTCTCAAACCCTTGCAGTTATGATTGGTCGTATCAAGAAAGCATTCAAACAAAATATTATGGTATTACTTTCCTCTCGCATTTCAAACAAAAGATTATGGTATTATTTTCCTCTTGGCGACCCAGTATTCGGGGCAAGAAAACCCTTCCCTGGGGTCCCGGGACCAGTGGCGGATCCAAGGGGGGGGCACCAGGGGCAAGTGCCCCCCCCCCCCAAAAAAAAAAAACAGTTGTCTGCTACATTCATATTTCCGACAAAAATTATTGTTTCTGAAACCAATAAATTATTTTAATATAATTAATGAATTTCTTTTAGAATCATAAAATCTGGTGGTTGGATGTTAATGTGTACTTAGTGTGAGTAGATTAAATACAAATTTAGTAATTTTAAGACATTTTTTTCTCTGGCTATTCTGAAATCCTAGAGTGCCCCCTCCGAGGCGAACCTCTGGATCCGCCACTGCCCGGGACAAACCACACGTGGGAGAGGAGCGCGTACGTTTGTTTCCTGGACGGAAGCTATTCTCACTCATCGCAAGGCGTCCTCCGCAGACGAGGGCAGAGCGTCGGCGCGCCCTGAAGGACGTCTGGAGGGGGTTGGAGGAGGGGCCTCCTCTCCCCTCTCCCCCGGTCGGAAATGAGGCTGCTTTGCAGAAGTCAGCAGGAAATGGAAGGGCGAAGCGGAGGCCGGCTCCGACAGGACAGGACCCGCCGCCGCGCGGTGATCCATCATGCGCGCGTCCATCCATTACGAAACCTTCCGAAGGAGTGGGTGCGAGAGACGACCGCCATTTTTTTTTCCTTCCCCTTTTCCAACCCTAATCCTCGAGGAAGTGTCCGGCGATCCTGAAACAACCCCCCTCCCTCGCCCCTTCCCGCCACTCCGCCGGTGCGGTGCGCTGGGAGATTAACGGAGGCCTCGCACGCGGCGCTTTCTGTGCCGCTCGAACACCCGCGACAAGTGAACCTTATTACTGGCGCGCGTATTTCATCCCGCACGATTTTATATTATAGGCTACTGCCTGTCTCATTCGCTAGAAAATTTCCAACTGCCCAAAAGTTTGTGCATTTATAGGTTATACTTATTTATTAAATTGATTAGCCATTAGGTAATCAAGATGTCATAAAAATTTTGCTTCTGAGGCGAAGTCAAAAATTCTATCCTTAAAAGATAATGTTGGAAACAAAAGTAAATTATTCTTATATCTATCAATAAATTAATTCGCTAAAAATTAATTGTAATATTTTACCTAAATGTTATCTTTTGACCGCAGGATTATCAAAAAAAAATTATTTGCATTTCAATATTCCTGGGTTAAGACTTTAAATATAACTCACCACGTTTAGCAAAACTATTATCATTTGTCTTTGAAAATGTAAGAGTTTTTCTGATTATAATGAATCATTTGAATCATTACGTTAAGTTGTCTATCAAAAAAAAATATTTCTTTATAACTTTCAATGAGACTGCTTGAAAACACCAGTGCATCATCGTATTACTTGGGTTCATTAAAAAAATCAAAATATATGGTAAGACAGACTTTTTTAAATAATAAAAATATGTTTGACTTTTATGGCTAAGATATCATTTCAGACTAAATTTGTAGAAAACATTTTATGTTTAATACATAATTCGTACGAATTCGATGTTGTGCCTTCGAAGGGAGTCCTCCAAACCTTGTTTTTTCAACCCCTTGCAGTTATGACTGGTCGTATCAAAAACGCATTCAAACAAAAGATGATGGTATTACTCCTATAAAATAAAATATATTCAATCGGATGTGATATTTTATATATTTTGATAGTTACAGCGCTTTTTTTTGTTTTTCAAAAACCTTTCGCATTTTTTCCCTTTTGGTTGGATATAGTCCATTAACGAACTCGACCGAGAATTTTCACTACTAGATTTTGTCTCAGTTTGGAAGTGATTTTTGAAAAATTGTGGCAAATATCGTTTTCACAAAATTATATATATATATATATATATATATATATATATATATATACTTTTCAGTTGAAGATGGTTTTGTAGTACATATAAGGTCCATGAAATAAAAAACGATATAAAAAAATTCCGAATTTTTTTTTTAATGTACCAAAAAAATGGAATAAAAAGATTTTAATATTTCTTTTAGTATTGAAGTAAACAAACATTTAGAACTAACAACCAATAAACGATATTATTACTCAATGTATTAAACATTTGTATCCCTCTTAAACTAAGTTTTTATATTGCTAATTTGGAATTGTTTGTAGCTAGTGAGAGGCATATTTCAGACTATGGATCGCGTGAAAATGACCAGGGGTAGTCAAAGGGGTAATCAGGCTTTGTTTGGAATGAAAGGAAAAGAGTATGTCAATCCGATTTTTTTTTCTAATACCAACCAGTGGAAGAGTTGGATGTTCACTGCTCTTTGTATTTGATTGATCCAGTACATTTTTTTTCTCCTCAGAATTTTCACTGCTCGTATTTAAACCCTTCTAGTTATTCGCAACCGTTTAGAAGCGCTTATATGTATAAAACAGCTTTACTGTTCTTTAGATATCTTTATTGGGCTAAGCTATTACAAATTCAGGGGTGCCCACAAGGGGGGGGTAACGACGCAGACTGCGTCATTAAAATTTCAGGGGGGGGGGGTTGTTAAAAGACGAGAAAAATGTATATATTATTTACATAATTATAGCTTATAATGTGAAAATACGTTTCTGGTGCTTTGATAATTGAAAGGGATCTTGTAAATCAAATTGGCCACCCCGCACTTTCCTCAACAAAAGCAGTTTGGCATCTGTCGGTTCAGGATGGAAATATTACCTGATATGACCAAAATTATTATTAGAAAATCAGTTTTAATTAATGCAAAATGTGATAAAATATAATAATAAAAAAGTATAATATTATAAAATAATTGAGTAAATCATTGAGAAAATGGCATACAAAATTTCGGGGGGGGGGGGGCGCATCAATAGGTTAGGGGGGGGTGAGTCATAGTGTTTGGGGGGGGGTGGTCACCTCTGACAAATTGAAACTAAATCTAACGCTAGATGCCAGGTTAAGGATTGTCTCTTTGCTTTGTTTCTATTTAATATCTGTTCTCTAGAATGACATCTTAAATGTGGAAAAAAAAATTCTGACGCTAGGTTAATAATATGTGAAATTATAATAAATCCTGTAAATATTTTATGGTTGTATATATATATATATATATATATATATATATATATAAAAGTAAAAATTTATTAAAGCTCAAGCTAAATTGTTTTTTTATCGCTAGTAGAAGTAGCTGAAACTCTCAGACTACATGCATTTAATAGAATAAGATATTATAAACAAAATAATTAGCCATAATCAAAAATACAACGCTTTTGATGTCATAAACAGCTATTAAAGATAATATTTGAAACTATACAATTTTTATTGTTAGAAACGAAATCAAAAAAGTATTTTGATTCAAAAACTTACTACCTTAATGAAGTCAATTATTTAATCACAAAGAACATAATGACACATTATAAACAAATGAAATTGTTAATGTGTGACACATTTTTTTATTGATTTGTAATATATTGACTCTGTTTACGGTATTTGTTAGGAGAAATTTTGTAAATGGATCGAAGTCACATGGAACGGAAATGTGTAACAACGATCCTGCTATCTGCGACAGAAGGTACAAACCAACGTTCATAAAACCAAAAGGAAACTTGATAGTATTAACTGCTAAATGAATTTTAAAAAGATTGGCAGTATTTTAATAAAATTTTCTTGACAAAAATGAGGTACAAGCCAGGGTTTAGTATTTTTTAAGTCTCTTTCAATTTTATCAGAGCCTTTTCATTATATAGTTTAAAATTTCGGTCTGCGAATGGAATGATTTCTTAGTCGACGTAGCTGCTCCACCAGCGATAAATAGTGGGGTGTGCGGGAACTACGTGTAATTCACGTGCAGAACTGTAGTTGACAACGCAATTTTACATATATTTATCATGTTCAGCATTATTTAAAAAAATCTAAGTTAAATTGTGTGTCCTATTCCCGAATTATATCGTATAAATGTATTTTTTATACGAGAATACCTGAATATGCTTATAACCGAGTTTAAATGTTACATATCTCTGGCGAGTACTGAAACACTCACTCACATTAAATTTAATAGATTTTTATATCTGGTCAATAACGAATTCATTTATGATGTAACCATATGACATCATAACGTCGCTTAGCAAATAATACCGCCTGACATATACTGAAATGATATGTAGTATTGTTAGCTAAGCGACGATAAGATAAGGATATAAGGAATGGGATCGGTTATAGCAAGATGTAAGTAACAATCATCGAATTTCCCTTAATTATTTAACGTAAAACTATGCGAGGAAAATAAGTATGCTAAAATTCTATTCCAGGTTCTATGTAATGCGAGTCCAGTGACATGACTCAGTGATACCCCATTCCATACGTTTATTTTGTGGAAAAAAGAATTATAATACCTAGCTCTATTTTTCTTTGCTGTTTGGATTAACATAAAGACACACACAATTCGTGACACTGTCACGTTTATCAGTATTAACCATTTCTATCCCACAAATAAGCTGCTGGTTTTGAAACCGAAAAAATAAATAAAAAATAACAGATTGTTTGTGGTTTGTTATTGAATTTTCCTTCAAATAATTTACAATTTTTTTTATTATAAGAAAGTCAGTTTGGAAATAAACCGTATTATAAAGACTTGTGTAACGAAAGATAACCATCGCAATTTTTACATTATTTTACTAACCATGCTAATGTTTGCCGTAATAAACATTATGTGATTAAGAAAAAGTGCTCAAAATTTTACACGTTTTTTAATTTTCAATAATAATCATTTAAATGAAAACCACTTAAAAATTAATAAATATGTTTCAATTTCAGATAATAACGATTATATCATTCTATTATATATATATAAAATCTGTAGTCACAAATATCTATGTTTTTTTTAGTTTTAACTAAACAGGATGCAAAATAAAAACTTTTCAATGATAAAATACGTATTACGATTTCACAAACTTATTCGTTAGTGGAATAAGCTTTAAGTTCTAGTGCATCTGTTTAACTCTGGCGATTGGCTCATAGTTATTTTGATACGACCTGCAAAACTCTGATCCAATTATAAACAGGGAGGTGTAAAATATGATGTATTATATTTTACTTATCGAAGTAAAAACTAATTAGATAACATTTTAAAAAAGGAGACAAATAATCGTAATTTTGAAGTGAAAGCGGCAAGCAGCAAAATCTGCTTGTACTGCGAAGATAGTTGAAGTTTTTTCTGTAATAACTTTTTGGTGAGATATTAATTAGATAAAACTTGTCGTGAGCGTGGCGTGAAATCTCGAGGGAAGAAGACGTCAGTTGCCAAGTTAGTTTACTCCAGTGCATTTATAATTTAATTTCAATGTGGAATAAACTTTTGAGAGCACTCGTACCTCTCTTATATAAAAATAAGTTCCAGAATATAATGCTTCATTTATTTGCAGTGTGCTGAGGCGCACTGCTTCCGTCACATCTTATTAATTACGTGATGTCTTTTTTTGTTTTCTTTCACCTGTGAGTGCGCCGTCCCTTGAGCGGAGTATTGCCCCTCCTTTTCTCCCTCCAGTGTTGACGTCAACGTGTCCCCTCTCTAGGCGCTTGTGGTGCGCGGAAGGATTTTGCTTGTCGCTTGTAACTATGCATGTGTGTGTTCTTACGCCGGACTAGTTTCCTTAGAGTATAAAGGGGCTGGGCGCGCTCGCCTCGTTCTTAGATAGTATATAGTTCTAGTGCGAATAGTTTGTCGCGGGTGGTGCGTCCGGTCACCGGTCATGGGTGGGTGAGTGTTGGTGTGTAGTGGCTTGAATTCCCCTTCGCTTACGTTTGGCCGCCACGTTCAAAATTCTAAATTTTTCTTTTTTCATTTATACTAGTTCTTGTCCTCGGCGCCGCCCATGGCCGGGAATCCGGCCCGCTCCCGTCTTAGGAGGAAATGTACATTTTGCACTATCGGGTTTCCTTCTGTTGCGTCTCTCGTATACTTAACGTAGAACGTACCTCGCTTCCGTATATTGTCTGCTTAGGCTCACTATGAAAATGTGCGCGATGCGCCCAACCCCTGCAGAAACACTGTTCCAATATATACTTTGTTAGAAGTAATTAAAGACACGTTTCTGTGACGCTAGTAATATTTACGTATGTACTTTAAAGTCTGTAACCACTGTTGTATAACCGAACTAAATTATACGCCCCACACGCGCGTGTACGAAGTTAGGAGTAGAATTAAGTATTCAATGTTAACCTTAAGGTAGTACTGTATGACATATAAGACTTCTCGCCCGTGTAGCGAACACATATTGTAAGAGACACGGTTTGACGACTACGGTCACGCTCTACTCAATATTGTACTGTTTAGCTTGTTGTAAACTTTTGTATTCATGGAATACTTATGTATATCTTAATTTTATATACCTCCCTTTTGATGAGTTGGGATCTATTAAAAAGATTCTTGAAATCTTTCTTGTATATGAGTAGACTAGTGGTCATCCCTTAATGCACAGTTACCCTTACACCAAGATATACTCTATTTATGCTGATTGCTCCTCCCCGGCGGGTTGGAAAATATCACGACTATATGGGAGGGGTCTGGGATACTTGCTTTAGTAAACGTACATCGTGGTATGTTTCATATTAATTAACAATAACCTTGAAATAAATTCTCTAGAAGACATTTCTTGCAGCGCAACATTCAAAAAAATTCCTAGACATTATATTATCTAGAAAACTGGAAAACTTTATCACTAAGAAATGCCCCTTAGCTTATTTTATTTGTAGGATATAAGATGGAATAATATAAGTTAAAGTAACACCAGTGAAAAAAAAAATTCTGCCTGTTCAATTGATCATTCAACAAGCTTGTAAGAACTGGATGAACCCATTAAGCACTCGCTCATTTTCTTGTTTATTAATGGCCGCTGCGATTGTGGCTACGGTTAGAATAAAGAATTTACAATAAATAAATCATCTACTTCAGGTTTCTTTTTTTAAATTACTAGTATGTCTTACGTGGAGTAGTCTGCTGTGAATAAGTGTTCACAGATCGCAGTAAGTTTCTAAGATCCTTTCCCATCAGTTTTCTAAATGCTTAGAAATTTAATTCACAATTATATGAAAAATTTTTTAGGAAACTTAGACTTCTTTTTAAGTCAGAAATACTATTTTAAATTTTTTTAAACAATTTTAGTCCTTATGATTGTGAAATAATCCAAGTAAATGTTCCTGTTCTGAAATAGTCCTAAACGTATATTTCTTTCCAGTCTTCTTTTCTATCCAATTTATCCGCGAAATAATGTTAACACAAGCCATCGTTCTTGCGATTTCCACCTAGATCTTTGAAACCCGGAAGTGGCACATAGTACAAGTGGCCAGTGATCGAATAAGGGGGAGTGTAGTCTACGAACATTCGCGTTGGAATGCCGTATTCTCCACGCTCTACCGAAACACGTACCGTAAACTGATGGTTACAAACATAAATCTATGTAATTTAAAAAAAAAAATAAGAAAAATTTAAGTTATAATCGTTGACATAAGTAGTGTAAATACGAAATTTCTGGCACAATGTATTTCTAATGGGACTTATGGCTATTTGGCTTGCCAATCGTGAGGAATTGGCATGTTCGGATGTGTTCGCCGCTCGTTGACTGTGATCAGGACCTCGGCGATCATTTTAGACGACACCACAACCGCCATCTTGGACTCCACAAATTTTGAAAATCTGGATTTATTTAGCTGTGAATTCAAAAAAAAAATAATACAAGTTACTTATTAAAGAAAAATGATTCGATTGATTTTTGTCCTCGGTTCGATCCTTGACTGCTGCAAAAAAAAAAGTAATTTAATGTTTAAAAAAAATATTTATTTAATATGAAATGGCGAAAAACTTCAAAGAGTTATAAAATTCTCATCTACCAGCCTCCAATTAATTTTTTAGATTTTTGTTCTGGGTTCGATTCTTGGTACATGCTAAAATATTTATTTATAAACTTATTTAATAAAACATGGTGAGAAATCCTAAAAGAAGCTTAATTCCTCATCCACCAGCTGCCAGTAAGCTGCTGATGCCATCATAACCACCATCGTATGAATTAATAATAATGAACCTAGAAAATCGGGAAAAAATCTTAAAACTCACAAAACATAAGCCGTTAATAGACTGATTCAATTGATTCCTGTTCATGGTTCGAGCCTTGCTCGATGAAAAAAAATATGATAATAGTTAAAATATATTTTTTAATTTGATTTAACATTGCAGTAACAGATTCCAGGAAAAAAACAATATTATAAATAAAAATTTATTACTTAATTTCTATAAGGAAAAAAAATTGGTTGACTGTAAAGTCGGTTTACGGACGATAGTTTAAAGTGATGTCATAAGAAAACATTGATGAAATGATTGCATACTTTTATGAATAAAATTGAATCATTTTTATTGAATTATCACTATTTTGTATGGATACAAAAAAGGAGTGAAATAAAATCTACAATTTAATTGATAAATTTACTTTTATTTGCACTCATTAATTCAAATATGTTAAATACTTTAACGAAGAGATTATTTAAACTATAACTTTTATACATGTTTGCTATTTAACTTCTTCCAATCTGTGTTATTCTTTTAAGGATTGGATGATGATAGGAAAAATAGGAAAGGAATGGGAGTTTTTCAAGTTTAATGTGCTTTGATGAAAAAGTAAAATCGATGGTTGTTCCAATCGAGGGGAAGAGAGATAGAAGCGGTGCAAGCGTACAATGAGCGTAACGGGACACAGCGCAACGGGACGATATGCGTTACGGGACACTGTTTCGTGCGTGCAGCCGGCGTTCATCGATTTATTAGATGTTGTCACGTCAAAAAGCAAATGACGAAGGTTGGACAGACACATCAGTCGCTTGGTCAGGCTAACAAGTGAAGTTGGTGGAAAGGTAGGTCCAGTCTGTGGCTGTTAACGTCTGTTCAGTGGACCAGACACATGTACAGTAGGTGGCAAAACACATCCAGTTGGTAGCTAATGTGCCATAGCACAGCTGTTGTGTGGTGCATGCTCGGCAAACTGAACGTCACGTATGCTCTATTTATTGTAACTTCCTTATGTTTATTTAATTAAGTTGCATTAATTTTTTGGTGTTTTTTTTTGTTATGTAATAACTTCTAATGGAAATCAGTTAACTATGTTTAATATATAACACTGTTGTGAAGTGCCTCTAGACTGGAATCTTATATAAAAGAACTATTAACAAATTTTGAAACAGAAACATGAAAACTTCAAATAATAATTAATGAATAATAATGTATCATGCAATCTTGATTTAGGAAGAGAGCCTAAAAGTGCAATTTTTTATTGTCAGCTTTAACATCTAGTGATGACATCAAGGGTCATTTTGGTTGTTATGAGGTGACTATCACCTTCTTCTCTTTTGGTCAGCCATAATGCGAAAACCTAATTTTACCTTCGGCATTTAAATCCGCTGGATTTATGTAATATTTCGTTTCTTCGCACCGCTAACTGGGTGAGTTGTTTGCTTTATGTCCACGGGAATGAATTATTTTATTTATTTTTGGCCGATGTGTTAATTTTATATATATATATATATATATATATATATATAAATATATTCTTTTCTATAGCAGTCCTAGGGTTGGTGTGAGACATCTCTAAATTCCACTTCTCTGGGATAAAGACGGTATTTAACTTCTGCACGAACGGCATCGGGATGCCACCAATAAGAATTTCTAGGAAAGTTCTTCAATATTATTTTTTCTTCTCATGCAGCATGTGGCGCATGAAATTACCTTTTTAGAACACCATCACTGAAATTCAAATTAATTAATAAACTTAAAACGTAATCAAGTTTAGTAAAAATTAATCAACAAAATACCTATTTTTTTATATGTAAACAAAACTAACTTTTGTAATTACTGCGTAATACCACAGTAGTTAAATTGACTTTTTTAATTTGTTTAGTGGGGCTCCTTAAAGTTATAGAAAGTATGTTAAATTAATAATGCAACAAATAATACTCAATATGAATTCTTTTTATGTGTGATATCTTGTTAAAAAAAAAAAACAAGATGTTGATCTCCGAATTTGTTTTTCTGTAAATTGCTTCCTATTGTTTTGACCTCATGTATATCTCTAAGTATTTCCCCCTATTTTATTAATTTTTTCCTGCACCTATTGTATGGGCAACGTGGCGGGCCAGTAAGCGCCGTTTATTTGTTTGAGAAATCTATATCTACATGAAGAATTTTTTACCTAATGAGACATGCAATTTTATTCAGAGTTACGTTTATATAGTGAATTTCTGTTACAAACTTAGCGCTTAAAATATTTTTATCAGGTGGAATTCAAACAGAAAAATATCCATTAAATTGTAAAATTACATGCCTTAAGACAGCTGATAATCACTATCATGCAAACGAACTTCCTCCTCCTTGATGTCTAGCAAAGCCATCCTTCTCTTGCGATCGTGAGTGAGCATTCTGCATCCCACATGAAAAATAAGTAATATACCTCCATGCAACAAGTGGCGACATCTGTTGTTGAAAAGCAGAACAACTTGTCCATGAATCTTTAAAAATGTAAAATTAACTCTCGCTGACGATATATTAAAAATGATATTTAAGTCACTGTTCTAATTTAAATTTCTAAGTTTGAATCTGGTAATAGTCTCAGTAGCTAACATGGATCAGGATTCTTTCTTGTGTTACAGCACTGTTCATAAATCAAAACAAAGCTGATAGAACGTTAATCACGCTAAATGATGCCATTTTTGTTACGTTGGGGCAGTGTAGGTAAATACGATTAAGTACATCAATACTACCCTAAACATTACACACTGCTGTAACAGTGGATCTTTTAGTTTCACAAGGACATTAGGAATAAACAGAAACAAGGTGTGATTCCGTCTGATTATAATTACTCCATATTTATTTAAATGTTGAAACTTATAACAGTACAATGAGTAATTAAAATGCATTAAAATATAATTTCAATTACATAATTAAAAGAGCTCTCGCATATGTTAAAAAATACGGGGCCGGCCCTAATTATATTAGTAAAGGTTTCATTTAACATAAATAAACAAATAAAAAAAATAAAAAGAGGCACAAACAATCCCAATGGAAGTTCTTAAAGTCCAGAACGAAAGTTTTATACAATTCTTATTTCTTCGAACGTAGTTATTTTAAATGTTGTTCTAAAAGGTTCATAAATACTGTAGGACCGGAGGTCTGATGTTCGCTGGCCTGAGTTCAGCAGTCAACATGGCGTCAGGGCACCTGCTTGATGGAGAGGACGGGTGAAAATGCGGCTAGTCCCGCATCCGGCTCTTGGACCCTGTCTGTGAACAGTCCGAATCAAACATGATCAGAACTGGTACACAGACAGTTAGAAAACTGGGCAGAAAATGCCCGCATAAAGATAAGGGGAGGTCGGGGAATAAAGCTGATAGTAACTCACCAGACAGGGAAGTTGGCTTCTAGGGTCTGAAGCGTAGCACGTCCGGATCTGAAGATCCCGGAAACGCGGGAGTCGCGGGCGTCGTGGGCGTGTCCATAATTTCAAAAAAATTATTTCCAAAAACTACTATGCTGTGTATTGTACAGACGGACTAAACTACTTAAAGAATTTATAGGGATAGTATCCCTTGTCTAATTGACTACATCGTCGGTTACAGCCGGACAGAAGTCTTGCTGTGCGCCTCGCCGATCCGCTGATAACCTAAAACAGTCCGTCTGGAATCGCGACGCGAAGTGTCCGCGGAGGGGCCGTGTCTCGTAATATTAAAAGGAATAACTCAATCCAGGGTGGGGGGGGGGGGGGGAAGGCTTGGGCGTCCGGACCGAAAGGTTCCGAAGTTCTCCGAGTGGGAATCACAAAAAACTATGACTTCGATATCTCGAAGTTGGTAGCACTGGCCTATTTTAGCGCTACCTGTTGAGGGGTGTCCGAAACAAAAAGGGATCGACTCGCCCGAGACGTCTGCTACAGCCTGGGGCTAATGGCTCAGTCGATGCTGCTCTCTGGCGGCCTACAGGGGAAAGAAAGAGGAAGGTTAGCAATGTCGCCACCAGGTGTCGCGGGTGTTGGCTCCACTAGCTGGCGACAAGAGAAGAAGTTACTATTTCTGCCACTAGATGTCGTGTGTGGTCCATATTTGCACATATTTTTTCTGTGGCAAATCATCCTTGAAGTAGGCCACTGCCTGGCGAGTTCACGTCAGGGCAATGATCCTGGGCTAAATTCTGAGAACCAAAGGGGGTGACTGGGGGTTGAGGGTGGACAAAAAATGCAACGAGGCTGGGAAAGCACGTCCTAACGTGGCTTTCTATGAGTGATCCTAAGACGTATGCGTTACGGGAAGAGCCTTTGGAAGCTCGTCTCTGAGAAATGGTAACAACTCGTCCAGAGCTGTTGTGTGCAAATTTAGTCATGCAGGGAAATAATGTTACAGGCCACGGATGTGTCTGCAAGCGGGAGAAATGTCATCCGGGCTGCTAACGACGTCTTTAGACTTGCAAAAGATCAGATTGGCCCCTGAGAAAAGGTGCCTCGAGCCACTGCAGCAAAGTTTACTACTTGATGTAAGTTTTTGGACATACGCCATTGCTTAGCAATGGCGTATGTCCAAAAACTTACATCAAGTCATGCACTCCCATTGCAAAAATCTTTCAAAGATAATAAAGTTTGACTAGGTAGAATACACCAGCCTAACAAAGTGTAAATCACCCTTTTGTAACCAAATTATATGGAAAACAAAATTTACAAAAATAATTTAAAATTATAATGAAAAATAAAAAAAAACGTGCCGAAATACCTCATTTCTGGCACACTTGCAGCTATTTCGGAAATACACTACTTTTGTTTCTGCAGTAAAGTGTCTGTCCTAAAAAGGAATGCTAGACATCACTGAAGAATTATTGTGTTTAAAACCCACTACGAAAAATGTTAAGCTGTGATCGGTGTAGCAGGTTGTTTACACGGATTGACAGCATAAAAAGTCTTGGCAGAACTTTTCATGCCAAGCCCACTTACGAGAGAGAGGACATCGGTTAAGCCACTACACTAAAGGCAGAATGTGTTGCATGATGCAAATAATTTTCCTTGTCTTGAAAGAGATTATGTCCATAGCTCTCCTGATCTCGACAAAGAAATTAAATGGAAGGATGCTGATGGTTTAAGAAATACTGAAACCAATGAAATTATCATGGCCATTAAAAGCCATATAAAGTAGATTCTCCATACTTTGGAATAATGATGAACACTTAAAAAGAAACTTCTAGATGATGAAGAAGCTTTGATGTCATAGATTTTGAATTCTTTCAGTTATCCTGGTGAAGATGTTGAATGCTGTCTTTTACTATAATGGCGATAGTGACTGTGAGGCTGGTGACAAGACCAAAAAATTTGATGATTACACCTAGAGCTGGCAAGAACTAAGATTGTGTTCAAGTCCTGAGTCCAAAATTATATAAACATCATAATAAAATAAATTTTTCTAATAAAGCATATTCTTAAAAAGCTTATTATAAAAAAGCATTACTGGGATTAAAGTGATTTAAAAATAACTATATATAACATTAAAGGAAGATGACAGCAGCAGAGGAGATCGATTAAGCATCACGGGAAGATCCTAATGTATTGGTCGATCGTCTGAGGCTACTAATGGCTTCGCTTAGGGCAGGAAACTATTTGCACCTCAATGAAATAGCCACCATACTTCAAGAACTGAGGGAAGCTGGCTATATACAGTAATGATTTGTTTTACCTGAATTTGTATAAAATTTAAATAAATAACTTAAATTATGTCTTGTATTTTAAGAGTGATTGTTTTATTTCACGAAATCTTATTTATAATCGAGACAGTTCTCGCTACTGCGTGTTTATTGCGTGTCCAGTGTGTCCAGTGTGTACAATGCGTGTCCAGTGTGTAATTTGCATGTTCATTGCGAGTACAGTGTTTACATTGCATGTTCATTTTGTGTTCAGTGTGTACATTCTGTGTTCAATACAAGTTCAGTGTATATATTGTACGTCCATTCCGTGTTCAGTATGAACATTGCATGTTCATTCCATGTTCATTGTTTACATTGCGTGTACATAACAAATTTGGTGTGTACATTGTGTGTCCATTGCCTGTCCTGTTCTTGCTAGCCTTACCAGTGGACTGGTGTGTTTGTCTCACCTATGTGACATGCCTGGCCTAAGACTGAATTTGTCTAGCCAACAACAACTGCATTTGCCTGGCCACTGAAAAGACCGTGTTAGCCTGACCACTGACTGGAAATGAAACACAGACTTGTGATGAAACGGATAGCTGTTTGGCCGGATACCGAATACCGGATAACCGACCAAACGTGAAGCTGGACAGCCGGATATCCGGCCACCGGATATTCGGCCGAACATTGCCAATCGGCGCATTGTAACGAGCGAACTCGCGTCGATGGTACACGAACGATCGAGCAGACTTGAGTGAATTTGGGTATTTTTGTTCGTGAGGCTAGTTAGGAAGTGTGTCATTGACTTGATGAGTTGATTGCAAACACGATCATTTGAGGTTATTGAAAAATGTGCTATTGTAGTTTGAGGTTATTATAAAAATATTTTTTAACATAATTTTAAACAGTTTTAGCGATGAAAAATGACATCGTTAAAGAAAAGATCGCCTTTATTGGAATATTTGGATATAAACAGTGACTATCAAAAGTTTGCTGTTTGTTTCTTATGCATTGTTAAAATTTCTGGTAACTGTAAATCAAAAAAATCAGGTATGTACCAAACAAAACGAGCTTATCTTTTTCAGTTTATTTTTAATTACTTCATGGCAGGTACCTACATAATATGAAAAAAAATTATTCCAGATTTATTTTATTAATGTTATTGATGTTTATTTTTATGTTTTTAATAAAAAACATAGTTTTTGAATAAACTTTTGACTCACCCAGACAATGCGGAAAAAAAACAAAATCATTTGAAACGAGTTTTAAATTTTTAGTTTCTTTAGTAAGGCACGTTTGTAGCGGAGTTTTTTGTCGGTATCCTAGTTTTTAGAGGTTCTTATGCCTTTAAAAATCATATAAGAACAAAACATCCAGATGAATTCCGAGCACTGACTAAAGATCCAGCCGCTGTGGTGCCCACTGCAATGACTTCAACCATCCCGGGGACAAGTTCGCCTTCAGTATCGGCCAAAAAGCAATTGACTGTGATAGATTCGTGGGAAATGTAATTGCTTTGGTACGTGAACGACGTAAAAGCCAAGAAGTACCATTATTTGAATGCAGAAATGATTGCACTAGAAAACGAGCCATTATCAATAGTAAAAAAACGGATTCACGAGAATCCTAGATAAAGTTTTACTCCGCTATACATTACAAAGCACCCGGCAGCAACGTGCACAGAGAAATACTTTTTTTTTCTGAATCTGGCTGTGTCTATGAAGACAAGCGAAACCTTTTCTTGCCTGTGATTGCAGAGTAGTACTAATTTTATTTGTTGTAAAATGAAAATATGGAGATTATATTTTGTTTTGTGGATTAAATATCGTACGTAAATTTTATATTTTGTAATAGTTTTTAATCCGATATCTAGCTGGATACTCTCTTACTATCCGGCACTTGGCTGGAGAGTAAATTTATGTTGCATAGGCCAGATACCGGATATACGTTTCATCACTACTATCCACCAAGTTTGCGTGTTTAGCCAACAAACTGAATATCCCTGGCCACCGATTACGTGCTTGGCTACTATATAAACATAACTAGCTACCAATTGGATGCATGTTGCCACCTAATATACATGCGTTCCTGGCCACTGAATATACATACCTGGCCACCAACTTCACGTGTCAGCCTGGCCAACCGACTGATGTTTCTAGTCCACCAACTGGATGTGATTGGGCACCGGCCGTATGCACCTGGCCACTGAATGGACGTGTCTTGTTAATCGTCTGTCATGTAGATCTGACCTGAAAACAGATGTCAAGACATGCAAAGTACTTGCTTTGCCTTCTAAGAAAAATTTTAGAAATTGAGAAACGCTTGTAATTTGCTTGTTTGTACTTGTAATACACTTTTATTTGTAATAGTGTTGTTCTTTTTTTATTGAACCTGTAACTTTAATATTAAAATATAATAAATAATTAGTGCTATCCATAATTATATTTTTGCATCGAGCAAGGATCAAACCATTAAAAAGAAATCGATTGAATCAATCAGTACATGAAAAGCTGATTTTTTTGAGAATTTTGAGATTGTTTCTGAAATTCTAGGTTATTAATTATGAATGTCCAAGATGACGGACAATATGATATCGGAAGCTTACTGGTGGCTGATGGATGAGTTCAATTTAAGTTTTTTTTTAGGATTTCGTACCATGTTTTATAAAAAAATATTTAAATCATTTTTTTTTTACCAAGGATCGAATAAGGATAATAATACATAGAATCGATTCGATACTGGTAGATGAGTTATTTATACCTCTATTCGTATTTTTTAGTTATATTTTAATTAAATAGTGTTTTACATAAAATTCCAGACACGAATATAACCGAGGACAGGAATCGATCGAATCAGTCAGTTAATTAATAAGCAATTTTTCTGATGATTTTTTTTAGAATTGTTTCCATCTTCTCAACTAAATAATTACAGATTTTTTAAATTTGTGTATTTCAAGATGGTGGATGTGGTGTCGTCAAATATTATCGCCAATGTCTTAATTATAGTTAATGTGCGGCGAACACTCCCGAACATGTCCGAATTCTCACCAACAAGCCATCAAGCCATCAATACATTGTGTTAGAAGCCCTCAATTTACACTGCTGTCATAATGTTGTTATCATATGCATTGAACAGCTATATTGTTCATACTGGGCATACCGTCTGCCATCTATCGGACTGACTTGGAAACCACGCTAGTTGTTGCTGTCCGGTGTTGGTCTGCAGTGAGGGTGACGGCAGTGTCTTCGACTCCGGAGAGAGCGGGGAGGGCCGTGTGCCAAACCAGCGCGCCGGCCGTGTGCCGAACCGCCGCGCAGGGCCTGGGGATGACTTCTCATCGGCGGGGGCACAACGGCGTGCCGGCCGCGACAAAAGGCTGCGTTCGCGTCCACCCAAAAATTATGTCCCGCAGTCGTCCGGCTGCAAAAAAAAAAAAAAAAAAAACGAGGGTGAGTGTACCTATTGCGGGAATTGTCCGCGGGGAGGGGTGTGTTTGTGTATGGGGGGGGGGGGATGCGAAATTTATACGTCGATACTTTGTGTGCAACGCACGGATCGGCGCGCCCCGCCATAAATCCGCGGCGGTGACTACGGAGAGGGGGGTGGGGCGGGGAGCGCCAGTAATGCAACATCCCGCGCACAATGCCGCGACCACATAGCATTTAACGTTTTGTTCTCGCCGCCGCGCGCCTGCCGAAGATGCCAATTATTCGCGGGGGCCCGGGGCAGGGAAATTTTGTTTTTTGTTTTACTATTGTTATTTGTTCCACGCGCCTCGTGATTTCGGATGACACCGCATTTCGTTCGCGGGCGAAAATAACTGTAAATTATTATATTTAATGACTCGTTAAAAAGAGTAAATAAGGAGGAGCTCTCGTCGGATAATCAAAACAATGGATATAAAAAGAGTTTAGGGTGGGAGAGGTAATAGAGAAAGGGGAGGAGGAATTGGTTCAACAAATCATCCCGTTAAAGCTTCAATACATCAAAATTTTATTGTTTGCTTTTGTTAAAAAATAATTTAATATGATAAGCTGCTTTACATTCTGTTAATTATAATATTGTATAGTGGCTCCTTTTATAAAATTTTTGTTGTCTATTGAAATGATTCCACGTGGTTTTATTGTGAATGAGAGTTGCAAAACTACGTAACTGCAAGCTATACGCGGATATCTTACCAGTCTGGTTTACAATACACCAATGTAAATTGTGTTTACACATTTTCTAAACTTGTGCTTTAGGCTCCGTCTCACTCGCAGTGTAGATTAGCTATTTATTTTTTGTATTAGTAGTAATTTTTAAGGCTTAATTTGGTTAATTCATCACTATAGCTATTTTGAACTCTGTTTCATCACAAATATTTTCATCATAAATTTTTAAGTGCTGATACAGAGTCACGCAAGTTATTTATGATTTCTTTGATTGGTATTTTACACTTCACAAATACACTTGCATAGAAAAAGAGATGTCACAATCAATTTAGAGGAATAGCCCTTAAATAATAGTAACTAACAAATATAAAATAATCAAAATGTAGTTTAAGACTGATACTTAAGAAAGTAAAAAAAAATTACAAATAAAATTATAAGGCAAATATATATTTAAGGACGTACTTCAACATAAAAAGCAGAAAAGCGAGTGAGTTTTATCCAGAATCTTATATGTCAGGAGGTCGAAGATTATTTAAGAATGCAAGACATAACTGGACTTACAAGAAGTCAAATAAATATATATATATATTTTTAAAGGGAAACAGAATGACAGATCCATCGAGAACATGCAAAAGGTGTACTGTTCGAAGACGAAGAAACCATAAGACATGGTGAAGTACTAGCAAGTCCTATACTATGGTGAAGGGTTTGTCTAAAAAAATTTAAAAAAAGACGTAATGAAAGATAAGGACGGACACCTGCTTGTCAAAAGTCAGGAATGTTTATATAAGGAAAAGTTTTTTTATGTGTGTAAATACCTAATTCCCGTCAATGCGATACAATGCCTTATTCTTTTTTTTGTTATTTGTTTGAAATAAGTACACACATACAAATTCTAATTGTCGTTCTCTCTATCTATATATCTCTATACATCTCAATATATATCTAAATATATCTCTACATTTCTATCTACACATATATCTGTTTCTATATCCCTCTATCTACATGTATATACTTATATACATATATAATTTTATATATATATATCTCTATCTCTAATTATTTCAATATATATAAATCTTCCACTTTCTCTACCTGTCTCCTCTCTATACCTGTATATGTATGTATATATATATATATATGTCTCTCTATCACTCTTCATATGTGCCTCTATATATAATTAACAAATCATCTCTACCTCTTTATTTCTCTCTAAATCTTTATCTCGCTACCTATATATATCTTTATCACTCTATAATTCTTTATTTCTTACATATTTAATTCAATTTAATTGTCTTACGTGCACATAGGCCTACATACACCTAAAATACACAAACTGCCGCAAAACTATATGAAAGAAACACATATGTTGAAACGATTTGCGCGTCACCTATTGTAAAATGGTTGTACTCATTCAGAAACTCACCAAAGTTTCATCACAATCGGATGAATGGTATAGGAACACATAAGGAAAAAAACAATCGTTCATTTAGATGTCTATGGATGTATATATAAACACAGAGATATTTTACAGTTA
Organism: Bacillus rossius redtenbacheri; assembly: GCF_032445375.1. Lineage (NCBI taxonomy): Eukaryota > Metazoa > Arthropoda > Insecta > Phasmatodea > Bacillidae > Bacillus > Bacillus rossius. The sequence goes on from NW_026962010.1 coordinate 15,578,820, forward strand.
CGATTTGTTTTGCTATCCATTTACTAACCTGTTGACCTCCATGTGTACGACTCGCGCGCCACCTATTGTAGTTATCTCATCTAGTTAGTAAACTTCTTCGTGTTTAAAAGGTTAAGTGTGAAAAATTTCATCGAGATCGGATGATAGATGCATTAATAATTAAATGGCGAAATAACAGGTAAAATTATATTCTGTTTTAAGGGTTAACTTAAACGAAACATCATCTAGACAGTGATATTCCTCGTGTTTAATAGGTCAAGTGTCCTAAGTTTCATTGTAAACATATGAATGGTTTAGGAACACATAAGGTGAACAAACAATGAAACAAACATTCATTTAAATATATAGATTATTGTTTATTATTATAAACATAAATAATTAGAATACATGCTACAAATTACAGAAACTATAAATAAACGAAATTTTTTAAATATATTTTATTTGCATTTCCTAGTATGCAACCAGTACACATTTTGGTGTAAATCTTGCAAAAGGTTTAAATTATGCGAACAAAATTTAATCTGAGTTTTTACAGATAAATATAAGCATACAGAAAAATAATTAACCGTCTCAAATGAGGGTGCTTTTTTGCCGCTTTCTTCTCTTCCACCACCTCACATTTACTAACATGGCGTTTCTTTAATTTACATATTTATGATCTTTTATTGTCTGTTTTGATTCCCGATGGTGATGTATGGCCTTAAGTAAATTGAAATAAATACATAAATTCTTCTTTTCGAATCCAACGAATTAATAAGCTATAAATTCATTCCGTACAGCAAATATACTGGTGTTACTGCAGCCAAGTACCAGTGACGGGAAATAAATTGAAACAAACAGTATCTACGTTGGTTCGTGGCATCGCTTCCTCTCGACAGGAAACAACCCACACAGAGAGAGGCGCAGGCGGGAAATTTCTTTCCTGTCCCCAGTTGGTACAGTGCCCCTGTTTTCAGGGAGAGTCAGGATCCGACCTGCACTCATTGCCTGTCAGTTCATCCCGAAAATATATTGTTACGATCGCGCTTGGCTGCAGTGCTTGGCATCGCCGTGTTCGTTCGGCCTGTCTGCGCCCCCCTTCCACCCGCATCCTCTCCCTGGTATCTCGTGTCATACTGTCTCGCAACATCCTGACCGTCGCAGCGCGCACCTGCCTCAGATCGAGTTACTTAAAAAAGGCCGCACTGCTGCATAAAAGGACTCAGACATGTTTATCGGCGCGTTTTGTGGGAACCCGATGCTTGTTGCGTTTATCGGCGTTCTTTGAGCAGCCGCCGCGTCCTTCGAGGACTCACGACGCGTTTCTGGGCATTTCGACGGCGAAGGTCGCGCGATATCTCGGAGACATGCCCGATTGTTCTGGACGGGAACCCAAGGGCTATATAAGGAGGTTGCGCCGACCTTAGAGTCAGTCTGAGGAGGAGTTCAGTGGGGAGTTCTCCCGCAGCGGAGTTTCCGGGCGATAGTGCCGCGGGTGCGGCAGAGTGGCGAAGTCCTTGGACGAAGGTTCCAGGGCAGGGAGTGAGGAGTTCAGTGGGGAGTTCTCCCGCAGCGGAGTTTCCGGGCGATAGTGCCGCGGGTGCGGCAGAGTGGCGAAGTCCTTGGACGAAGGTTCCAGGGCAGGGAGTGAGTGAGTTCAGTGGAGTCGGGAGGTTCCGGGCGATAGAGTCGCGGGCGCGGCGGAGTCCCGGGTGAAGTTGCGAGCGAGTCGTCGTGTGGGATCTCGGCGGAGGGTGTGACGGCGGCGGCGGAGTGCGGCGACGGAGTCCCGCGGCGGAGACCCACGAGGGGTGCTGCGGCGAGAGTTGCGCCGGAAGTGCGGCCCAGCGAGGTGTGCGGAACGAGTGACTGGGGAATAGACATTTCTTTAAGTGTAGTTAATTATTTGCCATCTTAGAAGATTAATTGTAAGTGACAAGTAGTGGTAATAAATAAAACTGTGTGTGTAATAAAAATCTTTAATTGGGCTATCCTTTACGAACCCGCAGGTAAATCGTAACAATATGTTGAAAACAAAACTATCGTGGTCATGTGTGCTTTCCATTACTGCCATACGCCTTTGAATTTATTTCTGAATTACTTTTTTATTCCATAAGTATATTATATTAAATATTTAAAAAGGAACACTACGTGATAAAAAAAATGGTTCTTTAAAAAAATCAATGTGTATGTTTTCTTACCCTAACCAACTGTTGAATGTGTAGTATAAAATTTAGAGAAAATATAACCGAAATACGGGAAAGTCTGCAAAATGTTATAGCTGCCTTAACTCAATTGTTAAATAAGGTTAACGACTATGAAAGCACTTTTAAAGAAAACCTTTGATTAATAAAAATATGAAACTTTTTAAAAGCGGAATAATAATCCACCTTAAAAATAACGTCTTACAACTGCGTCACAACACTTTAGGGAAATAATATAAAGTAATAACCCTAATTTTTTAAATGAAAACATTATACGGCGACAAAATTTGCTTGGTTGTAGAACTATTTACAGTGAAACATTATTTGGACTCTTAGTGTTATGAATAAAAAAATTTTTCTTTTATTTTCAATAAATCATTTGTTCAGGTACGACAACAGAGGCATTTAACCAGCTTTTATCTGCACTAGCATAAATATTTATCACGTTCTCAACAATTTTTTGTGATGGATCTTTCCCCGTATGTTTAATTTGCAGTACTACAAACTTAATATCTTTCAATAAAACAGCATTAACAAATGCCAAATAGGTCTATGTATCCGTTTGTCAGGTGGAAAATGACGTAAAATATCCTTTCAAATATTCCTGTATGACGGACCTACATGTATTTGTAAATTGGTACATTTGCATGAAAACAACTGTATCACTACAAAATAGTTTTAAGAGTAACACTGGTCTCGAATTCTTGCCACGGCATTTATGTTTTGTGTTGTCCCAGAACCTCCAATAGTTAAAGTTATTTGTAAACCGTTACCTGAATAGCTTTCCAGTATTAACAACTCGATAAAAAAAATGAAGTCGTGTTGTTGAACATTCGATTTTCCTGTACATGGTTAATAAAAAATATGATTGAATTTAATTCAATCAAAATATGCCCCAATTTTCTTCAAAATACTCAGTATAACCCACAAAAAAAATTGGTTACTATAAAGTTGGTTTACGGACGATAGTTTAACGTGACGTCACAACAAAACATTGATGAAATGATTGCACACTTTTATGAATAAACTTTAATAATTTTTATTGAATTATCACTATTTTGTATGGATACAAAGGAGTGAAATTAAATCTACAATTTAATTGATAAATTTACGTTTATTTGCACTCATTAATTCAAATATGTTTATTACTTTAACGAACAGATTATTTTAACCATAATTTTTGTACATGTTTGCTATTTAACTTCTTCTGTGTTATTCTGTTAAGGATAGGACGATGATAGGAAAAGTAGGAAACGAATGGGAGTGTTTCAAGTTGAATGTGCCTCGAAAAAGTCAAATCGATGGTTGTTCCAATCGAGTGGAAGAGAGATAGATGCGGCGCAAGCGTACAATGAGCGTAACGGGCCAAAGCGTTACAGGAAAAAGTGCGTAACGAGACAATGAGTCATGCTTTTTCGTGCGTGCAGCCGGCGTTCACCGATTTATTAGACGTTGTCACGTCAACAAAAAAGATATCGTACATGCAAAAACAACCACAGCCATGCGTTGTTACAAAGTTACAGTGGCTTGTGTTGTAGTATTACAAGAAGTTTCTCGGCAACTGAACACAGCCGGGACCCGCCGAGCCAACAAACCCCCCGCACCCGCGCGCACAGAGCTCGCGCACTACTTGGTAAACAGCCCGCGGTCTAATTAGTGGGCTGGAAGTTCCGCGCCCGCAGCGGGCAGTTGCCTGGTCACTCGGCCATCGCAGTTGTTCCGGGGCGAAGCACCTGCGGCTGGCTCGCGGGTGGAACACCGAGTCCCGCCCCTGACCCCCCTCACCGCACCCCACAACCCGCCGCGTCGAGTCCTGGGTCGCAGTTAAAAAAAAAAAATTGGTTGTCTGTAAAGTCGGTTTACGGACGATAGTTTAACGTGACAACGTCATAACAAAACATTGATGAAATTATTGCATACTTTATGAATAAAATTGAATCATTTTTGTTTTAATTATAAAAGAATTAATACTTGAAATTATACTAGTAATAAGATTTTAAAATGCAAGAATAATTAACCTTGTTTGCCGAAATTGTTGTTGTAATAAGCAATGAAAACCACATTAAATTTTCACTTCACTTTATAAACAGTCGAGTGGAAGAGAGATAGATGCGGCGCAAGCGTACAATGAGCGTAACGGGACACAGCGTAACGGAACAATGTGCTTAACGGGACACTTTTTCGTGCGTGCAGCTGGCGTTCATCGATTTATTAGACGTTGTCACGTCAAAACACGAGCCAGTGCACTACCTGTGCGAAGTCGCCCCACAGTTTAAATCCCACTCTTTATTTAAACGAATAAATCTATGCGATGTATCCGACATATATTGGCAGCGTTAGTAAGTAACTATATCAACTACCAAACGATTACCCCGTGACAACTGACCAGAAATTTGTGAGAAAAGTTTTTCAACATACAAATAAATCTAGGTTATTTAGAATTTTTGAGCTAACCATTCTAACCACGACACATTTTTTTTTAATTTACAATTTTATGCTAGTGACTTATAAGTAACTAGCAGAAACTGGCAGAATTTGCCATGCCAGTGTTTATTTATTTACCTCTACGTATATATATAAAATTGATAGTTTCTATGTTATCTAGAATATATATGGCGTTGCCTGGGCTGAACACAGGATGATATATTGTCCGCGAGTTAAAGCAAAAGGATAGCGCCATATGAAAGTGTGGCGGACATATGGAAATGACACACAACTGTTGTTTGTATGTCTATGACCTACGATTTTCTGTTTACCCGTGGCGATTAGTTGAATGGTTTAGAAGTTCATGTGCAGCAGTGCCATCTAGCGGCCAGTTACAAAAAAAATGGATGGTATAAGAACCTTCTCCACGAATAAAACACTTCGATGTGCCAACTTTCATGGCGATCGGTAAATCGGTTGTCGAAGTTTATCAACGTCATACATCTTAATGTCATATTTTATATATAAATAGAGAAATATTTAATTTTTAAAGCAGGAATTACACCAGAGCATTGTAATATCTCGAAATATTTAGCACCAGAACAGTTCTTTAGTCCCGCCAAAATGGCTTCCTAATTTACTCCCAGATATAAATTTTAATAGTATCAACTGTAAGCGTTGTAGAGTTTTGGTTCAAGGTCAAAATTAAAGAGTAACCTAAATAGTGTTTGATAAGTGCGTGCTCGAATACTGCTTTGTTGTTTTCTTGCTTGCAGCGTCACCTACGCAAAATGGTGACTCCTGAACGCAAAGTATTGTGTGTTCTGCATGGTGATAAGAGTGAATGTGCAATTTAAACCCTCCGTCCCTATTGTAATCTCTTTGTACTAGAGTGGTTGAACGTCGGAGTTCCTGGTCGAGACGACAGAGCTCTTAATCCACGTTCACCTGACATAACGCCATGTTTTTTTGTTTTTTTTTCGTTTTGGGGCTTTATAAAAGATCGTGTCTACGTCCCGCTCAACCTAATGATATGCCAAAGTTCAGACACAGAATTGAAGAGACTCCATTACCCCGGACGTGTTAACCAAAGTGTGGGAAGAATTTTACATTAGATTGGATGTGTGCCATTTAACTAAAGGTGCACATATTGAACATTTATCAGAAAAACTACGTTTATTTATCTTCAATTTAATGTATGATTTTTGTTAATAGTTTAAATTAAACTCTTATAATATACTGGAACTTTTTTATGGACAACCTGAATTTAAAATACCGTTCCAAGTGTTGATAGTGAGAGTTTTACCAAATTATACATAGACTTCTGATTTTAAATTAGATTAAAAAATGTTACAGGAAAAAAAACGAAATTTCATAAAAAAAAACTGTTCTAACAGATTTTCTAAACAAAATTCGCAAAAAACTTAGAATTCACTATTTACACCCGAAGTACTTATATAATTAGTTACTTTAATTGTGTTTTGGTTGATTTATCTTAACCACAAAAGCTTGTTCAACAGAAAAATTGTTTGCTACTTTCAGATTTTTCAGAACGCAATTTGTAATGAGCTACAAAATTCGAGTTATTCCAGTCCCTAGGTGGTTTCTACACACGTTAACACAAACAACTCCGTTTCTTTTGTCAACTAGCTGCTGCTTCTGTTCGAATTGTGTATGGTTGAATATTTAAGATACTGTAATGTTTTTATAGGTTTCAAGTTCTTCTGATTGGTTCGAACTTTCCATGACCCAATGAGAAAGTCGTTTCGAGATTAATTGGTATGCATTATATCGTGGCTTCAAATTTTGAATTTCTCTAGGGATTTACAAAAGCTTGACATCAGCAAAATTCATTTTTTTGTAGACCTATAGGCTAAGCTCTAAAAGAATTTATATGAATTTGAGCTACTGCCGCTGGCCAATTGTCTGTTGACTGTGAGATATTCTTGAGTGGGGAAGCTCGTGATTCGGCACTTACTTTGTGTGAGTTTGTATTTGGCGCACAAATTGCAAAAGCAACACAAAGGTACAACTGCTTGAAGTATATATTGCTATTAAATCAATACTTGATTTCTTCTGCTTCTGACTATTGAATCTGTTAATGTTTAGTTAGTTCTGTTTGTTAAATGTGTAAGATTCGACGTTTTTTTCGACGTACGCAGTAGTTACAGTAGGCAATGGTCAAGGAGTAGGAGTGTGATGTGTGTGGGTGTCCGCTATATTTGAATGTTACGTCACGGCGGCCATCTTGGACGACCTTTACCATTACCTTTGGCCTTAACCTTCAAAGTTTGTTGTGTCTCTGCAGTATGATGAACTCTGCACCACCTCTACATTTCAATGTCAAGTAAGGATTATAATGTTAGGATTCTAACGTATTTTTTTTAATTTGTCAATTTTTTTATGGCTATAAATTATAATACGAAGTATTGAAAGTGTAGTTGTATTATTATATCTTTTTTTAAGTACATATGCGCGATGTAAATTATGCGATGTTTACGAAAGTAATATATTTGGATGAATCAAACGGGTCCGCCATATTTTCGAGATTTCTGAGACTTCCACAGTTGGCATTATTTTGGTTACACGTTTCCGCTCCAATCGTATTCTGTTACATTCATGAAATCACTCCTACCAAATGCCGTATACTGAGAGCTAAGATGTTTACACATCAAATAAATTAAAAAGAAACATTTAAATTACTAAAATACAATTTCTAAATGGCGACCAGTATGGATATTAAAATTTGGGTTTAATATTTGGTACCAGGGTTCACATACTTCTGTGTAAGCATGATTGGTGTCACATTGCACTCCCTCTTTCCTGTAGTGGCTTACAACTAACATATATTTTTTCTACAGTTACTTTATAGGCTTATGGTACTTAAAGGCATGTCAGATAACCCACGAACCAAGCATAAATCATTTTAAAAATGCATAGCAATTTTCGTTGCGGTGTGTCGCCGACAGCGAGAACTCGGCCAGGTCGCTAGCTGTTCAGGCTTCAAGCAGCGGGTTGACCTCCACATTTACCTGCGGCCCCTGGCAGTCCGTCGCCACTCGAGCCTGAGCGCGGGCGCGAACAGTGTAAACTCGTCGCCCACTATGGCGCGCCGCGCAGCCCCACGCAGCCCTGGAAAGAATTCCGGCTCAACAGTTTGCATGTATTTAAACTAGGATGCGCCCACTATGGCCCTGTCCGCTGCGGAATTGTTCCGGAGCCGGATCTCTCGGGAGAATTCGGAGCGGAATATTTCTGCGCGGCGCGGCGGCTTGCTACAGTGTGCGGTGGCAGACGGAGGAAAATTTGGGCTGACACCACCTTCGGGTGCCTTCGGTGCCACTCGGTCATGATCGGTATCTTTGTTGAGTCTGTTTATGAGATCTGCGCACGTGGCCGTACTTATCTAGGGAAGCCTACGTTTCACAAAGGGTTGAAGACCAACCCGAACATGCCCGAAGACTTAACCTTCGGCCAACTTCGTGACTTTGTTTTTCTTTTAACAAGACGCGCGGGAATTTTGATTAGTGAAGGCCCACCGCCCATACTTAAGGACAGAGGCTATTCCTATCTTGCAGAATCTCGGAATTCAACATGTTTCAGGATAATTATATTTAGTGTTGTATCTATAGCATGTTTCAATATTTTTTCATGGAAAATTCAAAATCATCTTTATATATTTACAGCTTAAAATTTTATTTTCTTTCCGGGAGGGTGCCAGGCTAACTTATGCAGCTGTTTGGTGGGTCGTCGGCCCCAGCTTTGTTCATTAGGATCGTGGCAGTGGTTGAATTACTAACTAGAGAAGTAGTATCACACTCCTCAGGCAGCATGGTTGGCTGATGCCTAACTTAGGTAAGGGGGCACTGGAAATCACTGTCAATTTGTTCTCGCATTTATTGGCATGCTATGCATTGCGGTGTTACACTATGCGTTATACCTTATACTTTACCCTGACAAAAGTTTCTGATTGCTTCGTTATGTGCTTACGTTACATTTAACAGCAGTCTTATTTGGGATTTGCATGGAGTCGGCCATACCCGTAAGTTTTTGAATTACGACTCGAACAGGCTCTACGAGCCGTGAATCTACAAGTGCTTTAATGTCTTTGTTTGGGCCAGCAGACATATGCACGGCTACATTAAATTAAAACGCTTACCTCTGGAGTCAGCGAGTTCCATAATTGTCGACCCTGCGGCGTGGTCACGTGGCAGGGTTAAATCTAAGGCGGTTGGGATAAGCCCGGCTCCGCAAAGATGACCCAGGGATGTGTGGGTAACGAGAGAAAAAAGATTTAGAGGTGAGAAAGTCTATAAAACATTTACCACAATATTTCAAGACATGTGTGTGAAAATGCTGAATTAAAATTGTGGTCATTCACTAAAAACTGGTTTCATTATATTTGTGAGGTTCATACTGTGCAGCTATACTGCATGACTATTAAGTAAATTATATAAACAATTATTTTATGCACAAATTACTACATTATGTTTCTCACCATAAAAGTAATTGTCCATAAAGGTACATACTGAGGTTGTTTAAAACAATAGCATGTTATGAGACTTTGTAGTGTCACCTGATGGTATAATGTAAAGAGGAAATATTACTGTGTAAGCTCTGTGTTGGTAATGCTCAGTATAGATATTCAGTAATGTATGAGACATTTGCAGCCTAGATTGTCACTAAAGAATATTTTTTTTATGAAAAAAAAAACATAAATATTAAATTTTTTTGTGTCCACAGTAATCTCTTTCCATTGTATTATTTTATCCTTAACATTACTGTATAAAAAATCCTATCATTGCAGCTTTCCTAATTGTTCGTTGGTTTACTTGATATGTACCAACACTTATTCGTTGGTTTACTTGATATGTACCAACACAGTGGGTGAATGTATCTTGAAAGCGATACCACATAAAAGGTTACATGTTACATTTAAATTTATATGTTCACTTTATAAAAAAAATTCATTTATGTGCTGTGGAATGAAAAAAACGAAGACACATTGAATATTTAAACACTAATATTTTAAAGGCATAAAATCTTGCACTTTCTTTCTTGTACATACTAATAACTACAATGTGTTTTAAAGATAACTGACATGTCAGAAGGTAAAATTATTTATTATGAACGTTCAGAAAAAATCTTTACACTTTTCTTTCCTTTAAATGACAGCATTATTTTTTCCATATGAATCACCCAAGTTTGGTAAGTTTTGAAGATAGACAATCATGAAATATAAGGTTGTAAAAAATACTCTTTATTTCTCCAAAAAAAAATTTATTTCACTTTCTTAGTTACTATCAATTAACTGGCAATGAAATAAAATTCTAAGTGAAATAAAAAAAAGCACTATTATAACAAAAATTCACAAAATAATTCATTTTCATTGAATGTCCAAATAATTTAATCTACAAGAAAATGTTCTAATGTCTTCACATGCCAGCATTAAACAGAAAATAATTCTTCCTTTCTATGGAGTGTCCAAGGAGTTTAATGTTTCAGCTCATTTTCTAATTTCCTTACATACCTGCAACAAACAGAAACAATTACAAGTACTGAGAATGTAGAGAATAAGTCATATAAATGGCAATCTGGAGACAAAGTCCATAACAGAAACTTTAGAGCAATAAAGTAATACATAGTATTTAACAGAAACTATATAGCAGAAAAATAATATTCATGGCAACATGATACACACCAGATGGTCAACACATTTCATTTGGTAAGTATATGTATAATTTGATAAGCTCAATAGTTTTGGTAGGCCTATCTTATTTAAATGTATACTGTTCTTCATGTATTCACAGCTTTCAATATTTTTTTTTTGTTTTTAATATTTGTCAAACATTCAGTACATTCAGTTACATAAAAAATTGTAAATATCGTATACCTACATCACAAAGAGTGTTTGGTGATTTAATGCAATGGCAAAATTAGCACCTACACACATTAATTAAAAGAAAAACTACTACTGCTTATAAATACAAGTGGTAACAATAGTTAACAGCACTTAGCTCTTAATGTTTCTCAGGTAGATGTATAGAATATAAACGTGTGGTGATTGTAGTAGTGACTGCATTTTGCGATACTGTATGCTGCAACACTAAGTGAGATTAATGGCAGAACAGTAAATATTTTTTGTGTAAACTTAAGACAAGCAGCCAGAAAAGTAGGTGGTTTATTTTTATGATTTTATAAAAAGTTATAGTAATTAAGTAGTAGTGTTTTGTGTTCATTGTAATTTTATAGTTTATCAGATTTTTTGCAAACAAGAAAATAAAAATTACAAAATACCTTTTGCTTCCTGAAATGCTTTGGAATCATTTTGTAAGACAGCACTGTGTTACATCAAGCAGTCTTCCAATAGTTTTATAGTTTTAACATTCATGATTGCGATATCGCAAGCGCCGCCATGTGCGAGTCCCTGCTGTGCTTGCAAAAAGCTTGCTTCAATAAAAACAAGGGCCTCATAATCAGATTTTGTCACATATGGAGTTATGTGTTTCTTGCTGCAAGTATTGCTCTCTTGGGTAATGACTGAAAAACATATCAGGAAGTAAAAAAAAAAGTTATAATTTTTACTCTTCTTACTTTTGTTGATTAAAACAAACTTAATAAAATCTTGTGCAGTTTTAAAAACGATAAACAACTTAAAGTACCTCAACATTCTCTTGGGAAATATTTCGATACATGTCAGGATGTGAAAAAAAGTTTTTCAGAATTTTTTTCTTTATTCATTTAAAAGCCGCAAAACAATACAATTACTCTGTGCATTTTATTTGCTGTTAGGAGAGAGGTGGGTAATAATCTTACGTTGTGGCTTTTCCACAAACTAAAAAAAAATTAGACAAAAACTTTTTTTGACACTAGTCATAGCCCTGAATTTATCCTGAAAACAGACTTTAAATTTCTACAGGTTAGCAAGTAATCAAAGTTTAAAGCTTACATTATAATACCTGTGCATTCACACATACCTGTACGTTCTTAAAGTACAAACACTGGAAAAAAAACTTTTGGACGGAGGACATTCATATGCTTCTGTTACATCAGATATATATCTTGAGAAATAATAATGAAATGTAATATATCTTCAGTATGGTGTTCTATTATACTAGTACAGGTAGGGCTTGTTCTTAAGTATAGAATATGATACCACAGGTAAAATATATACTGTAGTAGGTATGTTCTAAATCTAGAATAAGCATGGCCATAGCATAAAATACGTTACCAGAAAGCTAGTTTAATACACAAACATATTTTGTGCAAAAAAGCATTAGAATACTCCCCAACTAAAACCCCCATATAATCATACTAGTCACATAATAATGCAGATATGGTAATGACATAAATGTGCCATGTTAATGTCATCATTAATGTGATGATGATATTGTGATACATACTTGTCCCGAAAGTGAAATTGGTAAAAGTTCCGTATAACATATTCAAATTCATCCCTTGATCCAGAAGGCATGATCTTGTATACATTGTTCCTGTGGTACATTTTGCTTGATGTTTGATTTGGTACATTGAACAACATGGGCATATTAACTTATGTTATTACAATTTATATATGAATGTAAAACAGTTACAAAAGAAATTATTTCACAACACCTGAGATAATTTGTTTGTCTTGTGATGTTCTAGTATTTGTTATGTCCATACTCTTTCGACGTAATAAATTAAAACAGCAAGCATCTTGTACCACAAAACCAAGGGATCAATTTGGACACGTGATACCAAAAAAAATTACGTCAACCTATGCTAAACTTTAAAACCTGTAGAGAGAAAATATGAACTAAATGATGATACATATCTCTTAATTTACACGCAAATCTGAAAGTTAGTTAAAGTTCAGTATCGCATATCCAAGTTTTTCACTTGATCCCGAGGTACATGATGCTTGCTGTTTTAATTTAGTGCGTTGAAAGATCCTGAACATAACGAATACTTGTAATATAACAGTGAATAATAATCTTAAGATTATTACTAAATATGCACTTTCTTTCTATGAATTAAACACTTAACCTCACAATTATTATTAATAAGTGTTTTTGATATCCACCAACATGGCCGTGCTGTTATGAAAATAAAAACAAAGTCACGAAGTTGGGCGAAGGTGAAGTCTTCGGGCATGTTCGGGTTGGTCCTCAACCCTTTGTGAAACGTAGGCTTCCTACTTATCTAGAGTAAAAAGATTAGTTCAGGTAAAGTTTGAGAATTTATTACTTTATTGAATATCATTAACGTGTCTATATTAATGGGATTATCCTTTGTTTGTTTAAAACAAAACCAGTCACGCTATACACCTGTACACTTGGTCAACACTGAAGGAACTGAGCGGTCGGAATCATAACACGGCGTCTGCAGTGTGCGACCCCCACGAGCGGAACCTTCGGAAACTTCCGCAGGGCGGCGCGGCGCGCTGTAGTGGGCGGTGAGCCCGCCCCGCGCGTGACCTCACGCGCCACTGACCCGCGCCCAGTGGCCGGCGAGCCAGTTCGTCCACACGCGCTCCGCAGGATCCCGAGCTGCACCGCCACCACGCCACCACGCCACCACGCCACCACGCCACCACGCCACCATGCCACCGCGCCACCACGCCACCACGCCACCACGCCACCACGCCACCGCGCCACCGCGCCACCGCGCCACCGCGCCACCGCGCCACCGCGCCACCGCGCCACCGCGCCACCACGCCACCACGCCACCACGCCACCACGCCACCACGCCACCACGCCACCACGCCACCGCGCCACCGCGCCACCGCGCCACCGCGCCACCGCGCCACCACGCCACCACGGCACCACGCCACCGCGCCACCGCGCCACCGCGCCACCGCGCCACCGCGCCACCACGCCACCGCGCCACCGCGCCACCGCGCCACCGCGCCACCGCGCCACCACGCCACCACGCCACCGCGCCCTCTTCACAAGTGCATTTTCCTTTCCTCTTCTTCCAAAACATCTGACTTCGCATTAATATATAGTTTCATTTAAAATTTAAATCAAACATAACAAATCTTAAAAGTTCAGGTCCTTCCTTAATAACTATTAAAAGTTATTATATCCTCCAAACAGTTTTGAACGACTGAAAACTGATTTTTGAAATGCACACCTCATTTTAAATCACAACAGGATCGATTGTTCCAGTTATCTTAAACTAACCATATTATTTATCACGCAAAAAAGTAGAAAATGTAATAGATTGACTAAACAAGTGAGTTGATTGATTAATTTTGCTAATACTAATATTTTAAGATCTAAATTTTATTATAAACTTATTTATAGAATTACGCCATTGCTGGTATTCATTGTATGTTGTACAGTTACTACTGGAAAAGACAAGAATGGTGAAAACACAAACACACAGAAAAGCAAGCCAAAATAAGTCGATGTCAAGTGTTAAATGAAAGGTCAAAACAGAGAATTACGTGGAACAGATTTCCGATCCCGAAACGTCAGAACTGTTGTGTCTTAGGAAGCCTACTATATTCGTATTTGTGTTGTAAAATATATCTACTAAGTTTCATCGCTGGGTTCACCAATACGTCACTGCGTATTGTTTTGGCAATAATGTCTTTTTTATGTAACATCACAGTGTTCGTCTGTTTGTGGCTGCGTTGCTTAAGATTCTAGTTAGTCTGTTTTTTTTTATTCCTGTCACAAGTGTGTATTCGTTGTCAGACCACTGTGTTTGTCTGTGTAATAATATATTTGTATGACATATTCCTTCCGTGAAATTCTTTGTGCTGTCCATTCATTCAGATTTTGATATCAACTGCTTTTCGCGTGTCTTTCTGTGTATTTTTGTATTCATTTTACTTGTCCATTTCTGTGATTACTCAATGGCATCCTAGTGAAGAACCAACAATGTTGTTTGTCCATAAAAAATGTTTTTAAACAATCTTCTATTTTGCAAGAATAAGTTAAAAAAGTATTATAATTTCAATTAAATTTTTAACTGTTGAACATTTATTTACACAACGTAATAATTTGGTGGTCAAGCCTAACGCATCGTATAAATATCGTGAGGGAGTTATTTTTGTCGTCCCGTTGCGGTTGTAACCAAATATAAAATAAGAGAATTTTGGCAAATTAATTAACTGACGTTTCGATCGACCTTGCAGTCATAATCATCAGGGTGGCAGTTCCGTTCTGAGAAGTAAAATATTCGCCTTCGACGCGGCTACAATCCAGAAGCTAAGCTACACTAGACAATGTCAATAGTAGCCTACAATCCTTATTTTAAAACTTAAATACCTCGTGAAAATTATATTTTTTTGTTAGCAGTGCGAGAGAGTTTTAGGGTGAATAATGTTGAGTTTTGTGAAAGAATGAAAATTTCTGTCATGATATCCACCAAATAATATGACCCAAAATGTTTATAATGGAGCAGAATAGGCCTAAGTGTATTTTAGCGTTTGTCGTGTGAAATGGGCAGCCTTCATTTCACAGACGAGAGAGCCAAAACCCGAAGTTCATGTTTTTTTCCGTATCTTTAATGTAGCTATCCTAACCAAATCAACCGTCCACAATGTTTTAAAGTATTTATAATGTAGCTAACATAACCTAATTGACCATAAGTATCCTTTTATCATCACCGCCATATTTATTTACAATGAACCAAAAAAAACACCGAAGATGTACGATCGGTCCTTTGGATCTCTCGTCTGTGAAAAAAAGGCTGCCCGTGTGAAATACAACGGAAACAGCAATTCTAAGAATTCACACTTTTTTTTTTCTCTTTTCAATTATGCTTCGCAGTGGCGCAGTTAACGGCCGTGTTGCGGTGTTGCGGAACAAAGCGAGTGCACGGCGGGTTGCGCGGTGCAAGACCGGCGCGGGAGATAGCGCCGTTAAATGACCGTCGAGGCACCTGGGCGCCACAAATCACTGTTCGTGGCGTCGCACTGCGCCAAAAACACCGGCCACACCGACTCGCCAGGGGCCGCCGAGCTGTCCGGCTGCGAGACAGCTTCCCGGATCTCAAAAAAATAATAATAATAAAAAAAATACCGTCAAGTCTGTGAGTAGCCATTAATGCGCCATATGCAAATATTTTTTGAAACCTCAACATATTAATTGTAACATTTGTAGCTAAAAATGTAAAAACAAAATTTAAAATTTTAATAAAATACCAGCAATAAATTAATTATGATTTATATATTTTTATTCTATCATTTTAATATCACCGCAAATATGACTAATATCATATATCGTTGTCTTCGGGATGTAGTGAAGCTAGGTGGAGGGGCCTCGACCTAACTCCACCAAGCGCGTATCAAAAACACAGAGAAAATGATCGGGTTCCTAAAATTAGGAATGAAGGCAAGTTCTAAGTAGTGTTGAACACACGAGTACCAAAAATATAAGCTTCTTTATTACATGAGTAAAAATGCAAACATAATATAATATTTAGTATCAAACACAATAAATACAAGTATGCATATGAAAGCACGCAGGTACATTAAGTGGCAAACATAGCTAAATCATAATCCTTGATTCGCATACAAGCACTGCGGACCAGTGACGTTAAAGCCGAGAAAGGAACTTTTTTCTTTAATGCCAAATTAATACAAGCCAAAAGAGTACAATGCAATAATTATTTTAATGATTTTGGGAAGTACAGCCCGCGGCAATAAAGGGGCAATAAATACATTTAAAACACAAAGCCGTACAAGGCAAACAACAGCCAGCGACGCGTCGCTATAACAAGAAAGATAAAACAATGGTAGCAAAATAGACGGCATAGTGGCTAGGCTCTTAGTGAACGGCGTTATAACATGCTAAAGGTACTGAGCGTACTCGGCGTGAAAAGCAAAGAAGTAAATAATGACCCATTATTGAGCTGAAGGCTCTAAGCGAACGGTAACAATTTACGTTAAGGGTCAAACAGGATTACGTCGCGCCCACCACGCGCAAGCAAGAATCTGGAAGATTAATCATCATCGCCGAGTACGTACCACACGGAGAGCCCAGCCAGGCGAATGACTGTCACGAGGTAGGAAGAATACACAACAGTGAGCACACAGCCGTCGCCGTTTCTTCATATACTCGGCCGGGAGCGTGTGACAGCGATACCAGGAACTATTATGTTCCCATAACTCGCTATGTGGGAAGTCAATTCAAGATTGTGACCCCGTCACTTTGTTTGAATCATTAGAAACGACGGTGGGGCGAGAAGTGTGCGATTTTAAAATTAATAGTGGCTCACGGTCCTGCAAGTAGTTAAGTAGCTGTCGCTGTGGTGCTTGGCTTTAATTTATTTAGTGTAGATGTCAGGCGGGGGAAGGTCAGCCTTTCCCCCTCAGTTAGGTGGCTAACTGATGTATTGAAGTGTCGTGATGTCTGTATTTAGAGGCTTGTAAAGTATTGCGTCAAAAGTGGCCTAGTTAATCTCGCTGTGTGAGTGTAGTGTTAAGCTCCAAGGCCGCGCGCGACAGCACAGTGACCCCTTAACAGGTATGTGTCCGGCCAGTCGCCAAGGAGGCATATAATCGTAAAGAGTATAGAGTTTCGCTGTGGGAAAGAGGTTAGTAAGCAGGCGAGGGTGTATACCATATGTCCAAGTGTCCACTTCTCCGAATGACCACTTGTCCGAAAGTATGTAGTAACGCCGCCTCGTCGATTTGCTGCTGCATCGCCGGCAGTGCCGACAATCCAGGCCCAGCACGCCGTCACTTGATCCTCGGTGAGCCACGAAACCAACTGTCCCTCCCGCCAGATGGTCCACGAGTTGGTATTTATATATATTTCCAACAAATCCAGCTGATCATCACAGCTGGACCCCAAGCGGGCCGGTACTTATACCAAGGCCGCACTACCCGCTAGGGAGCGCTGTTGAAGAGGCGGGGAGGAAAACTAAGGGGAAGGAAGGGCTAGTTGGAAGGGGAAGACCTACTTGGAGAAAGGGGAAGAGCCTGAAGAGGGGAAAGGAGGGGAAGGAGTGCTAGGCCATGCAAGGAAAAAGTGCCAACTGTTTCAGTAGTAAAATCTACATAACATAAAATGTATTTATTATATGCTGATATTCTCAAAGATGTATACTCCCAGACTCTTAGCAAATAAAATTAAGATCATTAAATGATTCATGCAATGGGGAATTTTAATTTAATACAATTTCTTGGACAAACGCCATTGCAGTTTAGCATTGTTTTTCATGGGAAAAAATGCAACAACTCAAATTAAGAATTTAAAAATTAAATTGCGTCCTTCATTTGCTTCCATGACAAACAGTGAAAAACTTCAATGTGCTATGTCCAAGAAAAATTCAAATAAGAATAAATTTAGATTCATAAAAATTGTCTATAAATACTGAAAATTTAGCAGATGATAACAAAAAATATTAAAAATGTAACTGATGCAATTATATTTTTTAATCATTGTTTTAGGATTAAAAATGAGAAACAAAATGAACAGAAAAAAAGAATGGAAAAAAAATTTTCTTGATAATAATTTAATTAGTTTAAGTATAATTTATACAATTTTTTCGACATAGGCAGTAGTTATAGTAGGTAATGACCAAGGAGTAGGAGTGTGATGTGTGTGTCGGTGTAAAACCATTTTCTATTTTGACTTCACGGCGGCCATTTTGGATGCCCTTGACCATTACCTTTGGCCCTAAAATTTAATATTTTCCAAAATTAAATAAAAATTGACTATAATTTGTAAAAAAAATTGCCCAAATTTCGACAAAATTCACCCAAAATTCCAGGTTTTTTTGGAAAAAGATTTAAACCCAAAAATATAAAAATATCGTGAAAATGATGATTTCTTTATTTCGAGGGAAAAATTTCCGTTCTGACGGAAAATTGCCCGTCAAATCCTCAAGTATTTTAACGCCTTGAAAATTCCTAAAAGCGTCTTAAGACTCTTAAAAGCAAGATGACATAAGCCGCCCAGGTCATGACCTCGACCATTAGAATTGCATGGCCGCCATTTTGATTTGTGACCTCATCGTTTCAATTTTCGTTACGGCCAACATCTTTTACTATAAAATTAGGAAAAATATTAAATTAATAAATCATTAAATAAAATTTTAATTAAAAATGTTCCGACATTTTGGAATTATGACATCATGTCCGCCATCTTAAAATGTTGGTAAATTTTTTAAGTGTATAAACAAGAAAAAAAAATTAATTTATCAAATTTATTTAAATACAATTTTAATAAATTTTTAATTAAAAACTAACTTACCATTATGGAGCTTGGAGTCCTCGGTTCTAACCCGGTGAGGACAAAATAAAAATGGCAACGGATCCTTCCTCCACGGAGGCCACCAACAGACTGACCTCTCATCACAAATTCCACGGAATATATTACGGTGGCTAGTACGATGTCACGTCCACCATCTTATTTTATTCTGCTAGAGGCCGCCCTACTGAATTATGACATCCGCAATCATGTTTTCGTCTACTGGAGGCCACCATCTTGTCTATGTTGAAAATTCCACCATCTTTGATCCGCCATCTGGTTTTCGTTTGCTGCAGGCCGCCATTTTGGATCCGTCATATTGTTTTCTTCTGCTAAAGTGCGCAGTCGCCATATAAGTTTAATTTCTACCTGCTAGAGAGCAGGAATTTTCTTCAAAGTCCGTTTTTATTAAGCTATAAATTCGGAAAAACTCCAAAAACATTTTAAAAAACACATATTATTATTATAATTTTTCTAAGTCTCGGTTATATTCTTTCTTGATGCAAAAAATAATAATTTAATTTAAAATACCATAAAAGTGACAGTTTCGAGAAATCAAACAAAAAATTACAAACTAATAAATATAATATAAATTCTACAGTGCAACAGAAACAATTGCCAAAGTTAGTAATCTAATAAACATTTAGTTCAGTGTTGGTTTGAACTGAATAATTCTCAGCTCCCGATGATTGACTGAAGACAGAGACTAGCCAGTTCCTTTCCTACAGTATTTTTCTTTCAGACAGAGTTTATCGATACTGTTATTAACATACTGCTTCACATAGTCGAAATTGTAAATAAGAGTATTCACTGACTTGAATGCGCACTTATTAACATGGTACTCGAACGGATATGGTTTGCCATATACGTAGTCCAGCTACAAGCTAGATTTTAAAGGTCCGTATGTAGCTAACTCAGTAGTAAGCTGATTCATAATGTTCTGCTTGAGATCGTCAAGTAAATTTCAAATGTCTTTTGACTCACTAAACTTTTTTATAGTAGTGTTCTTTCAAAATTCCACAAAATTCAGATTTCACCAAGTGTAATCCATTATCATTAACCTGTAATGCACCGAACACAGTCTTGTGTTTAGTGTCATGTCCAGAATTCGTCGCAATCGGTTGTGGCACATCTGCTTTTTTTTTTTTACGCATACGAGTCTCCAACCTAAACCAAGGAGTCGTAATGTGTGCAGGTAGTTCCCCAGTAGGCTTGTGGATCTAGCCTTTACGGATTTTTGCGTGTCGCCTCAAACTGTCAGTACGAGTAGACCACACATAACACTCATCACAGCGAAACTTCAAAAGAGAAATAATTCATCGTACCTTTACTTCTCTCGTGTCTTCGTGCATCATAGGAAAATGCGAACGACATATCGCAGTAGCCGCACGGATGTCTAGTCGATGATGACGAAACTTTCAGACTCAAACCAAATGCTGATGTTGCTGCAGTTGTACCAATTCCCGGTGTACTCTCATGCACATCGATGCATCGTTGTTGCAGCGAAGCCTTCATTTTCTACCATGCAGCACGAGTTTTGCATGTCTTCAACTGTGTTTTCATATTATCTTTTCTGGCAAACTGCTTATGGCCTTTCTCACAGCTAAACATTTTTCGAGGGTTATTCTTAGCACATTCTCTCTTCTCGTGTCGACAAGCATTACTGTTGTTCGAGAATATCTTGTCATAGTAACGGCATCGATGATTGTTATTTGTTGACGAATACCGACCACTGATTTCTCCTTCGCGGGTGAAACATCATTCATTGAGGTTACCTCCGCAGCCAGCACTGCAATAATTAAAGTAACTTCTGCTGGTGGAACCACAACTGTTGAAGTCACCTGTAGTATGGTGGCAGTCAATTGTACAGCTTTTATCAAGGTCTGAGTGGTTGTCGTCGACGATGCCAACGGGAATAACTTCGCTTTCGTTGTTGCTGCCGTCAGTGTCCTCTGTAGACGATCTAATTCGACGTTTAAGCTGATAAAGGTGCCAGACGTATAGGAATGGGGCTCTTGGCACATGGTTCGTAAGGAGGTGCCGCAGGTGCCGACCGCCATCTTGGATTGTGATGTCACATCGTCCATATTGAATGATGACATCACCATTAAACTTTTCGTTACTGCAGCCATCTTCAACTCTGATGTCACAGTGGCCATCTTGGAATATATTGACTTTGACCTTGGCCACCATCGTGATTTCTAGAACTTTCCGCCATCTTGGAATCGAATGCCCCTTTCCCTAGAAATACTATTATCTTTACAACTGCCTTCTTGAAAATCAATAATTTTAATGAGAAAAAATGGGAAAAAAAATTTAAATTTATAAAATCATAAAAATTTAATAAAATGAACTTTCACTTTGTGAAAATTGTACTCCATCTGTAAATTCTGTAGTTATTATCCAATTTGAATTAGAAAATATTTTAATTCAAAAAAAGTTTTGATTAATAAATTTTTGTCATGAAAATGTACAAAAATGTCCTTGGTTAAGACTCGGAGAGGTAATTTCATTAAAAATGGCGATAGATCATTCCTCCATGGAAGCCACCGACTGATTGACATCCCACCTCTAATGCCAAGGCAGATATTAAAACAACCAGTATGATGTCATGACGGCCATCTTGTTTTCGTCAGCTGGAGAACACTTCTGCCATATTGGTTTCTTCTGCTAGATGGCACTGCTGCCATGTTATTTTAATTTTTGCCCCCTAGAGTTCAATAATCATTTATTGTCAGGGCGCACACCATTTTTAAATTTTGCCGCCATCTTGGTAATCTCAAATTATAAAGCTGCAATTTAGAAAAAAAATCAAATAATCAATAAAAATCACTAAATCTCCCTAAGCCACCGAGGTCACGACCTTGACTTGACCCTAAAATGTATATTATTTTATTTTTGTGCAAAATATTCCTAAAAAAAAATTTAAAAAGCCTGCCTCAAATGTTTAGTAACTTAATCGATTTTGGTCCTTGGTTCGATCCCTGGCAAGAGTAAACAAATAATTTATTAATAAAACTAAAACCATTTTCTTACTTACAAATTAAATAAGTTTCTTCCCGTCATACCATCATCAATTGTTTCATAACCGTTGCAATTTTCTTTATGGCCGCCATTTTGAAAATCTGTATTTTATATGCTAGGAAATCGGGAAAAATTTTTAAATTCATAAAACAATTTAGTTAATTAAATTTTAATAAAAAAATTACGTCATCATGAATGCATATTTCGTTACGGTTGCCATCTTCTATTCTAGAAACAATGTACTTTACGTTACACCCGCCATCTTGGATGTGTATGATATCATCGTCGAACGTTTAGTCACGGCCGCCATCTAGGATCATGATCTCAAGACCGCCATATTAAAATTCCATAATGATTATCATATTAAAAAGGAAAAGAATTATGATTGATAAAAGAAATGTTATTAATGAAATACGCAGCCCTGTCCCGCTGTTGCACAGAGTTCGCCAGGTGCAACGGGGTAAAGGGCTGACGAGAGGGAGTCCCAGTTCGACGCAGCGCCCACGCTGACCGAGCGTGTGGAACCGCCAGTTGCGGCTGTGATAACAGTTCCTCGCGGTTTGGAGAAGTTCTGCCCGGGAATCGCGCTCCGATACGCCGCAGCTAGCAGCAGCTACTGCATCTGGGATC
The DNA here is from genome assembly GCF_032445375.1 of Bacillus rossius redtenbacheri. Taxonomy (NCBI): domain Eukaryota; kingdom Metazoa; phylum Arthropoda; class Insecta; order Phasmatodea; family Bacillidae; genus Bacillus; species Bacillus rossius. The sequence goes on from NW_026962010.1 coordinate 15,601,276, forward strand.
GCGGGTACAGTTCAGGGTAGGGAGAGGTACCGCAGCTACGTCATCCAAGCGTCAAGCATATCATTTCCAGTTTCAGAACAGCAAACGATGTCCCCTTTACCGGTTACCTAGGTGTTCTTCCATTTAAAGGCTTTACTGAGCGAGAAACTAGCCTTGAAATAATGTCCGAATCCATTTGATGATTGCAGAACCTGGTGTACCAACAAATTACAATTTTTCAGTTGTAATTTTTTTTTTTCAGTTACAAAATTTAAACGCACAATATTTTAATATATTTTGAAATTCTGTAAGTTTAATTTAATCATATAATTCTACTTATATTATAAATAAAAATGTGTTCGTTCTTTTGTCGACATAATTTTTTTGTAAAGAGAATTTATTGGCCGGAGAGTGACATAAGGTTTTTTTTTGTCTCGGAAAAATGCACGCTTTCTGTGGGATGGATATGGATGCTAAATTAGCTGAACGGTTTTTTGCTATTGCACTGTTGAAGCTTAATTTGTATCTATGGCAACGGCTATTGCATCAGTTGCTTGCAGTTCGTGTTGGATTTGTCGATTAGTCAATACGAGGTTTTCCGAAAATCAGTTCCTAAGGGTGCTTTAACTTGGGCAAAGCCTAGTAGTTCAGATATTTGACTGTAGATAAAAGCGGGTAACTGCAGCTTACTGGCTAAGCAATAGATTCTCGTTAATTTATACTTAAAAAATACTGCTTCATAACTCTTCCAGGACACAAGGATGTCTAAAGGACTCAATAATTTTTTTTTACGAAAAGCTGCATGTACAATACTGCAATGATTCTTGGAACTATACGGAAAGTTTTAAAAAAAAATGTGTGTCATCCTTACGTATGTATGCACTTCCCTCAGGGATTCTTTAGGCTAAAAGGAATTTTAAGGAAGTATTTGGAAACATTAGAATGAAAATCTGACTATTAAGACCACATGCTATGAAGGAAGTAGTAAGCACTCTATTAAAAATATATGTTACATTTATTTTATTGTGTGAATACAACAATATGAAAATCATCGAGTTTAAGTCAATACAATGTGTTGCTGAATGCTTAGTTACTATATTGCTAACTCGTATAAAAGCGTGTGCAAAACATCAAAACAGTTTATCATTGTTACCAGTATTCTTAAATAAAGCGAAAACGTTGAATTTTTTTATTACAAAACTAGAAGACGAAACTTAGTCTACGTTGTGTTCAGTCTCCTGTTGTACAGGGCAAGGTAAAAATAGATTATCAGTTTGCTTAGGTTTATTCGAGGTTAGATTATTAGTTTGTTAATGTATATATTTTCATGAAGCAACAGTTCTAAATTAATTGACAATATTCAGGTAGCGTTCCTAAGTAGTTATCTTTCTAAACATGTAAAATGCTTTAAAAGTATTCTTGTTATGTTAATTATAACTACATTTATATATATATATATGTGTGCTAAAAAATATAATAAATTTTCATCGCTTCATGTTAACACTTTTACTTTCCAATTTTTAACACTTTTTATTTTGTTTTGGATTGATTGTGTTATCAATAAATGGAAACTATCGGGTCAAATCAGTTCTATTGATTAAAGACTGCCCACCGTATGTCGTCCAGGGATGACGCTTATCGCAGGCGAAGATGCGCGCAACAAATAACAACTCGCGTTGTGAGATTCGCGGCAGGCGTACGCACCGAGTCTCCATTTGTTTAAGGAAGAAGTCCCCGAGGCTGGAACTTTGCACGACTGGGCTTTTTTTAACCGACTTAAAAAAAAGGAGGAGGTTCTCAATTCAACTGTTTTTTTTTTTATGTTTATTACCTCAAAACTTTAGACTGGGTGAACCGATTTTGATGATTCTTTTTTTTTTTTTTTTTTTGAAAGCTGGTGCTTCCCGTGTGGTCCCGATTTCAATTTGGTCCAGTTCTGACAATGGCATCCATTGGAAAACCATATAAGTCTAAATTGCATTAAGTATGTGCGCGACAAATGGACGAATAACTCAATATCACGCCAACCGATTTCGATGATTCTTTTTTATTGGAAAGGATGTACTTCAAAGGTAGATTGATGAGAGTTTGGTTAGGTTCTGATTATGGTATCCATGACAAAGTAACGGAACTCTTCAACTCTTAGGGGCAAATTAACGATACTCAGCCGAATCTGTTATAGGCTATCCGGATATTTGAGTCACCTACCGTAACGTCGTCATGGTTATGTTATTGTCGTAGTCGAATATGATGATCAATAGAACTCCTGAACGGCTTACAGTAAGGGTACGATCTGTGGCAGAATTTCTAACTGTCTTTAATCAAATTGAAATGCGGCTTACGTTCGTTGCTGCATTGCAACATGACGCAAGCGTACTTATTGCGTTACTTATCATGTAAAACTGCATTTTCGAAAGTCTATTTCTGCGCTTTTCGCAAGTCTCTTTTGAAATTGTCCTCGAGGTAGATTTCCTCTGTTGAGATATGCGTTTCTCCATGACTTCGTTTATTTCATTCAAACGGCGCTGTCTCATATGAGCAGCACGTTTTTAGGTCTACCCATATTCAGACAAATTAGTTAGTGTACTTCAGATACACTAAAAATCAAAAATAAATACAAATTTTAACAAGAAACACCGACTTCAAAAAAAAACTATTCCAAAACCAATTAATATGCACTAAAAAGTTAAAAAAATAATTGCGTATTCTTCTACAACATAATAATCAACTTACTTTTTCTACTCATCAATATGTAGGTACGATCTATGTGTTTACCACGCAAGAAGGTAGGTAGGTACCTACCCACTTCAAATCTAACTCAACACATACTTATGAATAACAAACAATGATCAAAATAATTTTTAGAGTTCTCCTAAGTAAAATGAAATGAAAAATATTTGAATACTTAAAAGTCAATCAAATTATTACGATAATATAATGTAGTAACAATTATGTTTTTTGGAGTCGGTGTCAGTAAAGGAAACACTACAATAAACCTAGCAATAACAATACGAGAATACTTTAAGAAATATTTTTTTTTTACAAATTAACTTTTATACGAACGACAATATACTGTGAGTACTATGACAGAATACCAATACCTAATTCAACCCATTTACAAATTAACTTTTGTACGACAATATACTGTGACAATATCTGCGACCTTGAAACGACATATCCAATATCTAATTAAACCAAACAAACGAACTTTAATACGACACTATGCTGAGACATAATGTAGCAAACGGTGATACGAAAATATAGCCAATATTAAACACAAGGAATTACCGTAAGAAGAACGGTGTAGATACAGAACTAAAAAATAATCTGAAACAGTTCGTAATCGGGAAGCCTTCTTTTCACAGACGAGAGAGCTAAATGCCCGATCATGCATCTTCGTTTTTTTTTTTTTTTTGTTCATTGTAACTCATGATAACTAATGGTCAATTAGGTTAGGTTAGCTACATTATAAATACTTTAAAACATTGTGGACGGTTGATTTGGTTAGAATAGCTACATTCAAGATACTGTGAAACCATGTAAAAGGTTTCCTAGCCCTGGATAGCTACATATTAAAATGTTATTTGCTAAGCACACATAAAATGATTTTACAGTATTTTTAATGTAGCTAACCTATCCTAATCGATCGCAAAATTTAATGACACCCTGGTTTATACAATGAGATAGAACGGGGGAAAAAAAGCGAGCATGAACTTCGGGGAACTTCGGGTGTGGCTCTCTCGTCTGTGAAATGAAGGCTTCCATTCGTAATCAAGTGACTCGTATCTGGCGCGGCGCGTGCCCGGCGTGTCCACTTGACAGCTGCCCACCCGCCTCAGCCCCGCTCACGCCTCTCGCCTCTCGCCTCTCGCCTCTCGCCTCGTGCGACACAAGCAATCTCACCTATAACTATGTACCTACCTTCGCTGACACCGACTCCAAAAATAACAATAACTGTAACTACGTTATATTATCGTAATAATTTGATTGACTTTAAAGTAGTCTAATATTTGTCATTTCATTTGACTTAGGAAAACTCTAGAAATTATTTTTATCATTGTTTGTTATTCATACGTATGTGTTGAGTAGTATGTAAATGGGGCTCCGAGATCAGGCTTCAGGCTGTGGTGCTGTGGTGCCGACCGCCATATTTGATTCTGACGTCACGGCGGCCATCTTGGATTGTGACGTCACGGCAGCCATCTTGTATAAGCGTAACGGGACACATCGTAACGGGACATAACGTAACGGGACAAGTAGATCACGGCGGCCATCTTGGATCCGCCATTTTGGATGACGTCATTGTGTTCTAGAACATTCCGGCATTGTGTTATCGGCCATTTTGAATTATGACGTCACCGTTGCAATTTCCGTTACGGCCGCCATCTTTAAATTTATTATTCGATTTTAATGAAAAAAATTTAAAAATTATAAAAAAATTAAATAATAAAATTTTTAATAAAATATTTAAAAAACAAACATTTACAACACGGAGCTCGGAGTCCTCGGTTCAAACCCGACGAGTGCAAAAAAATAAAAATGGTGACCGATCCTTCCCCCGCGGTGGCTGCAGGCATACTGACTCCCTCCACTTTTTTTTCAAAGCATATATATATCGTCAGGTAGTATGACGTCATGTCCGCCATCTTGTCCTCGTCTGCTGGAAGCCATCATCAGTGTATCGTCGGCGAGAGTGCGCTGACGTCGTGTTAGTTTAATTCTTATCCGCTAGAGTGCAGTAATCATTTATTATTGCTGTGACACCCGACATATTGTCATTTGGCCGCCATCTTGAAAATCCATAATTATTTAGCTAGAAATTCGGGAAAAATTCCAAAATTCATTAAATAAATTTGTAATCTATATACTGATCGATTAGGTCGACTAAGGTCCTTGGTACGATCTAGGACGAAGCAAAAAAATTAAATATAACATCAATTTAACATAATAGTAACAGGTTCGAGGAATTAAACACCACAAGTTCTTTTACAAACATAATATTTATTACATAATTTCTATTCTACTACAGGATCATTTGCGAAAGCCAGCAATCTTATAATCATTTAGTTCCGCAGCGGTGTGAAATGACTAATTCTTAGCTCCAATCGGTTTATACTAGACAGAGTCCAGCCAGAACCTTTACAGACATAGTCCACCTCTTCTTGACAGAGTTTCTGGATACCGTTTTTAACAGTTTGCTTCACATCGTTAGAACTGTAAATTACTGCAGCCGATGTCTTGAATGCACACTTCTTCACTTTGTCATCGAACGGATATGGCTTTCCATATATACAGTCCAACCACAAGTTATATTTCAAAGGTCCGTTTGTTGCTACATCATCAGTAAGCTGATTGATTATGTCCTCTCTGATATCATCAAGAAAATTACAAATGTCTTTCGACTCACCTAACGTATTTAAATAATAGTAGTCCTTCAATGTTCCACGAAATGCAGACTGCGCCAAGTAGAAGCCATTATCGTTCACTTGTAATGCGCCGAACACAGTCTTAGGTTTATTTTCCTGTTCAGACGTCATACCAATCGGTTGCTGCACATCGGTTTTCTTGCTTGTACGCTCACGAGCCTTCAACCTAAACCGAGGAGTCGAAATTTCTGCAGGTAGTTCAGCAGTAGGCACACGGACTTCACCTTTACAGTTTTTCGCATGTCGTCGCAAATTATCAATTCGAGTAAACCATTCATGACACTCATCACATCGAAACTTCATGCGAGATGGATTCTTCGTGCATTTGCTCCGCTCATGTCTTCGTGCATCATGAGCAAATGCGAACGACGTATCACAGTAGCTGCAAGGATACCGTGGTAATGAACACGAACCTTTCAGACCCGATCCAGATACTGACGTTGCCGCAGTTGCACCATTTCCAGGCATTCTCTTATGAACATCAATACATCGTTGTTGCGCCGAAACCTTTACTTTCTGCCGCACAGCAGGACCTTTGCATGCCTTCATGTGCGTTTTCATATTATCTTTTCTGGCAAACTGCTTATGACATTTCTCACAAACAAACATTTTACGATATAGGTTCTTGGCACATTCGCTCCTCTCGTGCCGCCGAGCATTGCTGTTGTTTGAGAAAATCTTGTCGCAGTAACAGCACCGATGTTCGTTAGTTGTTGTCGATTCGGCATCCATTGAAGTCTTCATTGAGGTCGTATCGTCGATCGTCGTGGTTTCCTGCACATCCAGCTCAGTAGTCATTAAGCTATCTTCTGCTGGCGGTACCACGTCTGTTGAAGTCTCCTTCAGTGTTGACATCGACGTTGCCAACAGGATCTGCTCCACCATCGTCGACGCTGACGTCATGGTTCCCGTAGACGATGGTACAACCTCCATCGAGTTCGGCGTTAAAGTCGGTAAAGATGCCATCGAGTTCGCAAGAACAGGTAATTAAGCGACTTATGCACCAGAAGAAACAAACTAGGCGATCCTTACAACACCGACGTCAGTAACAAACTATGCATCCTACTGTCTAGGACTCGCTTATATACATGCACCGTATGGAATAATACGATAGTCAAATCAAGATCAATTTACTAAAATACTAGAGTCAAAACAACATTAAAAAATAGAAGCACCATCAACAAAAAAAGGAAGCACCGACAACGAAAAGGAAGCACCTTCAAAAAAGGAAAAACAAAAGGAAGCACCGACAACAAAAAGGAAGCACCATCAACGAAAAGAAAGCACATTTGGAAGCACCGACAACGAAAAGGCAGCACCGGCATCGAAAAGGAAGCACATTTGGAAGCACCGACAACGAAAAGACAGCACCGGCATCGAAAAGGCAGCACATTTAGAAGCACCGACAACGAAAAGGCAGCACATTTGGAAGCACCGACAAAGAAAAAGCCGCACCGCCAACGAAAAGGCAGCACATTTGGAAGCACCGACAAAGAAAAGGCAGCACCGCCAACGAAAAGGAAGCACATTCGGAAGCACCGACAAAGAAAAGGCAGCACCGGCATCGAAAAGGAAGCACATTTGGAAGCACCGACAACGAAAAGGCAGCACATTTGGAAGTACCGACAACGAAAAGGCAGCACATTTGGAAGCACCGACAACATAAAGGCAGCACATTTGGAAGCACCGACAACGTAAAGGCAGCACATTTGGAAGCACCGACAACGAAAAGGAAGCACATTTGGAAGCACCGACAACGAAAAGGCAGCACATTTGGAAGCACCGACAACGAAAAGGCAGCACATTTGGAAGTACCGACAACGAAAAGGCAGCACATTTGGAAGCACCGACAACGTAAAGGCAGCACATTTGGAAGCACCGACAACGTAAAGGCAGCACATTTGGAAGCACCGACAACGTAAAGGCAGCACATTTGGAAGCACCGACAACGAAAAGGCAGCACATTTGGAAGCACCGACAACTAAAAGGCAGCACATTTGGAAGCACCGACAACGAAAAGGCAGCACATTTGGAAGCACCGTCAACGTAAAGGCAACACATTTGGAAGCACCGACAACGAAAAGGCAGCACATTTGGAAGCACCGACAACGAAAAGGCAGCACATTTGGAAGCACCGACAACGAAAAGGCAGCACATTTGGAAGCACCGCCAACGAAAAGGCAGCACATTTTGGATGCATCATCGAATAAGGAAGCACATTTGGAAGCTCCATCAACTAAAAAAGGCAAAAAGGAAGCACAAGTTATGAGATCTAAGTCTTAGTAAGAAATCATAATACAAGAAATAAAAACGTTACATTCTTATAATTTAAATTATTTATTTTATTGCTTTACATTATACAAATGCAAGTAAAACAAGTCATTATTGTATGTAGCCAGCATTCCTCAGTTCCTTGATTATGAAGGATATTTCTTTGATGCACGAATAGTTTCCTGCACAAAGCGAACCATGTAGAAGTCTTAGCTGGTCAACCAATATGTTTGGATCTTTCCATGATGTGTAATCATTCTCTTCTACAACCATCTTCCTTGCACCTTTATAATAAATATTATGATCTCTGGTGTCTTCCGTTTTACCACCAACCGCAGGGTAACTTTCATGTTTGAGACGGTGATCATCACAAGCTTGATCAGATTTATTTAATATATCACGTCGTTTCCATCGTTTCGGTCTCAGGACACCGCCACATTCTTCGATCTTGGCAGCTTTAGGTGCTTCATCATAGTCTATGTCTTTGTCAACAGCCTCAGAGTCACTGTTATAGTAGGGCCGCGACGTCTTGGCGGGTCGACTCCCTAGAGCTCAGCGACCTTGTAATCGACACGTCCCTCCTTGTCTGCTCCGCAGATAACAACGGCCTGGAAGTCTCCATGCCGTTCCGAAAACATTGGTCGAGAACAATCTCACGTACGGTGCAACACAGCGCAGATCTTAATGATACAAAGATGCGATAATGATTTACGGTAATTTATTATTTAAAGGTAGTGCACCATTTGCTCGACTGGGCAGCTTAGTTAAACATAGTTAAACATAGCTATACAATTCTTTAAAGTTAAGAACTAAATTTGTAATTGTGGGTTGCTGTAGGAAACACAATTAATTAAGACTTGCATGTAACTCCCTCGCTGATGCTTACTTTTCCATTTGGTTTGGCTGAAATGTGAAGACGATCGACATTACACTTTCACGCACTTCAAGAACCTTACCACTTTTATGCACACGGGTTGGTATTTTTTCCATAACAGCACTCTGAAAGAACCATTTTAGTAATTTCGAGGGGTCCGAAAACCATATTTATAACAAACCATCCTCGCGTATTTTATAGTCTTCTGTTGTTGTGCTTGCTTTATAAACAAGATAGGCTCCAGGAAGGAAACCCTGCCTAGAACCAACGCTTAAAACTATCAGTCTGTGCGCTGCATTTCCTGTTGCCATTACCTACACCTTCAACGTCACCTTTCTTTTGCCAACATTTCTGAAAGGTTAAATTAGTGTCAACCCAGGATTCATCCATGTAAAATATATTCTTCCCAGCCTCCCTGCACTGTTTCATCTGAGTCAGCTACCGTTATCGCCAAGCAACAACGTCAGATCTTTCGAGAAGAAGCATTCGCTTATTTTGGCTTCTTCTCCACACAAAACCCATTTCTTTGAGTATTTTACGCAGCGATGTCTTTCCCTAACTCCATCCGATTTTTTCTTTCAAAACTGGCAGTAGTTTCCTTGTCGTTTTTTTTACTGCATAAAATTCGTGGCTAGTGTCTCTGATCACTCTTCTATCAAAGTCATCAACTGACAACAAACGTTTCCCAGTTTTTTTTTTGGCTTGAAATGAATAATTAAACATGAGAGGCTGTTTAACGGTCAAATAAAGGAGTGATATATATATGTAAATATAAACATATAAATTGTAAATAAATAATGTATTAATATAATATACATTAATATATATCATAAAATCATATATTATCATAAAATATATAATGCAATATATAATGTATATAATGTAATATAATATCATGTAATATAATGCAATATAATGTGTAGCAATATCGGCTACACTTGTAGATAAAAAATATTCAAATAAGCGGTGCAGAAAGTTTGGAAAATTGCCAAATGCAAAACAAACAAACCGCGGGTGAAATTACGGGGAATGCGTTGAAAAACTTATAATGTTGTTGTTTGTTTTTTATTTGGCGTCTCTGTGTTGTGTTTTCGGATGCGCGAAACTGATCTTTGGCTTATACCTGTGTATCGCGCAGCTCTTTCGGTTGCATTTGTTAGAGGTACTAGCAGACATTTGTTGGCAGCTTCTTCATCACAACACTGGATTACACTACTTATAATTTCCCTCTCCCCACTATGTATTACTTTATTGTATCTTGAACGTCCTGCGTCGGGCTCCATTGTTCAATTCAGACTGAGAGCGTGGCGCCTGATGTTTTTGCTATGAACCGCATAGCGGCTGATGTGCGCGCGCAGCTGCTTCCCCTCTCATTAACTCTTCCCCGCTTCCCGCAAAACGACACGCCAAGACGTCGCGGCCCTACAGTACAATCACCGTAGAAGGAATCGTCTTCACCCAATTTACCGTAATAATTCGATGTTGATGATGTTGAAGTGTCTTCATCGTCTTCATGCTTCCTTTTTAGGAGTCCATCATTTTTACAAAGTAGGAAAGATCTACTTGAATTCGGCTGGAATATATTCTCACTTTTCACGTTAAGGATTCTTCCATTGTCTTCATTCTTCCGTAAATCATCAACCTTCTTCAATTTAAGTTCTTTGTCGAGATCGGAAGAACCAAGAAAATTATTGTCGTAATGCAGATCACTCTTCCTTAGGCTAGTAGATTCATCGTTGTCCTCTAGCTTGTACGCAGGCTTGGCGCTACAAGTTCTGCCATGTCTTTTTAGGCTCTCTCTCCGCGTAAACGACTTGCTACATCGAACACAACTTATCATATTGCGCAGGGGATTTTTAACACAGTCATTCTTCTCGTGTTGTCTTTTATTCTTTCTCAAGATAAACTCTTTACTGCAAAACTTACACCTATGTTCTTTCGATACAGCGTCAGATCCCAAATCGGAATTCATATTAGTTACTGAGACTAATACCAGATACCAATTGAGTGTTTTAAATTAGATTCAATACTTAAATAGAAATTTTTTCATATTTCATCAGCGAGAATTAATATATCTCATGCAAAAGTACTTTATGCATGTAGTTCTGCTTTTCAACAACAGATGTCGCCACATGTTGCTTGCAGGTAAATAATATTTAGTTCTTTTATGCGGGATGCGGGATGCTCACTAACGATCGCAAAAGAAGGATGGCTTCGCTAGACTCCAAGGAAAAGGAAGTTCGTCTTGCATGTTGGTGCTCCACAGATGTCTCATGGCGTAATATTAATTTGACTGAGTAATGATATTTGTTAATTCCACCTGATAAAAATATTGCAAGTTTTGATTTAGTAGCAGAAATTATCGAATTAAATGTAACTCCAAATAAAATTACATGTCTCATTAGACCAAAAAAAATCCATGCAGAGAGCGGTTTCTCAGAATAGTCAGAAAAACTTGAAGAAACCACAGTAATGATTGCAAGAACATGGGAAAAACCATCAAAATATTGTCAAGAATAATCAGGAGCACACTGAGGAAACCACCATAATATTAACAATAATAATCGGAAGCACACGGAGAAAACCATCATAATATTGACCAGATTAATCGGAAGCACACAGAGAAAACCACCACATGTTTTCTTTGATATCATAAAATTACAAGAAAAAATATTTAAAAATAAAAATAAATTAATAAAAAAATAAAAAAAATAAAAATGCATAAATTTCAGGCTTGTACTAGAACTCTATCTTTGCTCAACAATGATAAGTTTACAAGCTAGTAGAAACTGTTTAAGCATTTATATATTTTTTATTTTTTTATTAATTTATTTTTATTTTTAAATATTTTTTCTTGTAATTTTATGATATCAAAGAAAACATGTGGTGGTTTTCTCTGTGTGCTTCCGATTAATCTGGTCAATATTATGATGATTTTCTCCATGTGCTTCCGATTATTATTGTTAATATTATGGTGGTTTTCTCAGTGTGCTCCTGATTATTCTTGACAATATTTTGATGGTTTTTCCCGTGTTCTTGCAATCATTCCTGTGGTTTCTTCAAGTGTTTCTGACTATTCTGAGAAACCGCTCTCTGCATGGATTTTTTTTGGTGTAATGAGACATGTCATTTTATTTGGAGTTACATTTAATTCGATAATTTCTGCTACTAAATCAAAACTTGCAATATTTTTATCAGGTGGAATTAAAAAATATCATTACTCAGTCAAATTAATATTACGCCATGAGACATCTGTGGAGCACCAACATGCAAGACGAACTTCCTTTTCCTTGGAGTCTAGCGAAGCCATCCTTCTTTTGCGATCGTTAGTGAGCATCCCGCATCCCGCATAAAAGAACTAAATATTATTTACCTGCAAGCAACATGTGGCGACATCTGTTGTTGAAAAGCAGAACTACATGCATTAAGTACTTTTGCATGAGATATATTAATTCTCGCTGATGAAATATGAAAAAATTTCTATTTAAGTATTGAATCTAATTTAAAACACTCAATTGGTATCTGGTATTAGTCTCAGTAACTAATATGAATTCCGATTTGGGATCTGACGCTGTATCGAAAGAACATAGGTGTAAGTTTTGCAGTAAAGAGTTTATCTTGAGAAAGAATAAAAGACAACACGAGAAGAATGACTGTGTTAAAAATCCCCTGCGCAATATGATAAGTTGTGTTCGATGTAGCAAGTCGTTTACGCGGAGAGAGAGCCTAAAAAGACATGGCAGAACTTGTAGCGCCAAGCCTGCGTACAAGCTAGAGGACAACGATGAATCTACTAGCCTAATGAAGAGTGATCTGCGTTACGACAATAATTTTCTTGGTACTTCCGATCTCGACAAAGAACTTAAATTGAAGAAGGTTGATGATTTACGGAAGAATGAAGACAATGGAAGAATCCTTAACGTGAAAAGTGAGAATATATTTCAGCCGAATTCAAGTAGAACTTTCCTACTTTGTAAAAATGATGGACTCCTAAAAAGGAAGCATGAAGACGATGAAGACACTTCAACATCATCAACATCGAATTATTACGGTAAATTGGGTGAAGACGATTCCTTCTACGGTGATTGTAACAGTGACTCTGAGGCTGTTGACAAAGACATAGACTATGATGAAGCACCTAAAGCTGCCAAGATCGAAGAATGTGGCGGTGTCCTGAGACCGAAACGATGGAAACGACGTGATATATTAAATAAATCTGATCAAGCTTGTGATGATCACCGTCTCAAACATGAAAGTTACCCTGCGGTTGGTGGTAAAACGGAAGACACCAGAGATCATAATATTTATTATAAAGGTGCAAGAAAGATGGTTGTAGAAGAGAATGATTACACATCATAGAAAGATCAAAACATATTGGTTGACCGGCTAAGACTTCTACATGGTTCGCTTTGTGCAGGAAACTATTCGTGCATCAAAGAAATATCCTTCATAATCAAGGAACTGAGGAATGCTGGCTACATACAATAATGACTTGTTTTACTTGCATTTGTATAATGTAAAGCAATAAAATAAATAATTTAAATTATAAGAATGTAATGTTTTTATTTCTTGTATTATGATTTCTTACTAAGACTTAGATCTCGTAACTTGTGCTTCCTTTTTGCCTTTTTTAGTTGATGGAGCTTCCAAATGTGCTTCCTTATTCGATGATGCATCCAAAATGTGCTGCCTTTTCGTTGGCGGTGCTTCCAAATGTGCTGCCTTTTCGTTGTCGGTGCTTCCAAATGTGCTGCCTTTTCGTTGTCGGTGCTTCCAAATGTGCTGCCTTTTCGTTGTCGGTGCTTCCAAATGTGTTGCCTTTACGTTGACGGTGCTTCCAAATGTGCTGCCTTTTCGTTGTCGGTGCTTCCAAATGTGCTGCCTTTTAGTTGTCGGTGCTTCCAAATGTGCTGCCTTTTCGTTGTCGGTGCTTCCAAATGTGCTGCCTTTACGTTGTCGGTGCTTCCAAATGTGCTGCCTTTTCGTTGTCGGTACTTCCAAATGTGCTGCCTTTTCGTTGTCGGTGCTTCCAAATGTGCTGCCTTTTCGTTGTCGGTGCTTCCAAATGTGCTTCCTTTTCGTTGTCGGTGCTTCCAAATGTGCTGCCTTTACGTTGTCGGTGCTTCCAAATGTGCTGCCTTTATGTTGTCGGTGCTTCCAAATGTGCTGCCTTTTCGTTGTCGGTACTTCCAAATGTGCTGCCTTTTCGTTGTCGGTGCTTCCAAATGTGCTTCCTTTTCGATGCCGGTGCTGCCTTTTCTTTGTCGGTGCTTCCGAATGTGCTTCCTTTTCGTTGGCGGTGCTGCCTTTTCTTTGTCGGTGCTTCCAAATGTGCTGCCTTTTCGTTGGCGGTGCTGCCTTTTCTTTGTCGGTGCTTCCAAATGTGCTGCCTTTTCGTTGTCGGTGCTTCTAAATGTGCTGCCTTTTCGATGCCGGTGCTGTCTTTTCGTTGTCGGTGCTTCCAAATGTGCTTCCTTTTCGATGCCGGTGCTGCCTTTTCGTTGTCGGTGCTTCCAAATGTGCTTCCTTTTCGTTGATGGTGCTTCCTTTTTGTTGTCGGTGCTTCCTTTTGTTTTTCCTTTTTTGAAGGTGCTTCCTTTTCGTTGTCGGTGCTTCCTTTTTTTGTTGATGGTGCTTCTATTTTTTAATGTTGTTTTGACTCTAGTATTTTAGTAAATTGATCTTGATTTGACTATCGTATTATTCCATACGGTGCATGTATATAAGCGAGTCCTAGACAGTAGGATGCTTAGTTTGTTACTGACGTCGGTGTTGTAAGGATCGCCTAGTTTGTTTCTTCTGGTGCATAAGTCGCTTAATTACCTGTTCTTGCGAACTCGATGGCATCTTTACCGACTTTAACGCCGAACTCGATGGAGGTTGTACCATCGTCTACGGGAACCATGACGTCAGCGTCGACGATGGTGGAGCAGATCCTGTTGGCAACGTCGATGTCAACACTGAAGGAGACTTCAACAGACGTGGTACCGCCAGCAGAAGATAGCTTAATGACTACTGAGCTGGATGTGCAGGAAACCACGACGATCGACGATACGACCTCAATGAAGACTTCAATGGATGCCGAATCGACAACAACTAACGAACATCGGTGCTGTTACTGCGACAAGATTTTCTCAAACAACAGCAATGCTCGGCGGCACGAGAGGAGCGAATGTGCCAAGAACCTATATCGTAAAATGTTTGTTTGTGAGAAATGTCATAAGCAGTTTGCCAGAAAAGATAATATGAAAACGCACATGAAGGCATGCAAAGGTCCTGCTGTGCGGCAGAAAGTAAAGGTTTCGGCGCAACAACGATGTATTGATGTTCATAAGAGAATGCCTGGAAATGGTGCAACTGCGGCAACGTCAGTATCTGGATCGGGTCTGAAAGGTTCGTGTTCATTACCACGGTATCCTTGCAGCTACTGTGATACGTCGTTCGCATTTGCTCATGATGCACGAAGACATGAGCGGAGCAAATGCACGAAGAATCCATCTCGCATGAAGTTTCGATGTGATGAGTGTCATGAATGGTTTACTCGAATTGATAATTTGCGACGACATGCGAAAAACTGTAAAGGTGAAGTCCGTGTGCCTACTGCTGAACTACCTGCAGAAATTTCGACTCCTCGGTTTAGGTTGAAGGCTCGTGAGCGTACAAGCAAGAAAACCGATGTGCAGCAACCGATTGGTATGACGTCTGAACAGGAAAATAAACCTAAGACTGTGTTCGGCGCATTACAAGTGAACGATAATGGCTTCTACTTGGCGCAGTCTGCATTTCGTGGAACATTGAAGGACTACTATTATTTAAATACGTTAGGTGAGTCGAAAGACATTTGTAATTTTCTTGATGATATCAGAGAGGACATAATCAATCAGCTTACTGATGATGTAGCAACAAACGGATCTTTGAAATATAACTTGTGGTTGGACTGTATATATGGAAAGCCATATCCGTTCGATGACAAAGTGAAGAAGTGTGCATTCAAGACATCGGCTGCAGTAATTTACAGTTCTAACGATGTGAAGCAAACTGTTAAAAACGGTATCCAGAAACTCTGTCAAGAAGAGGTGGACTATGTCTGTAAAGGTTCTGGCTGGACTCTGTCTAGTATAAACCGATTGGAGCTAAGAATTAGTCATTTCACACCGCTGCGGAACTAAATGATTATAAGATTGCTGGCTTTCGCAAATGATCCTGTAGTAGAATAGAAATTATGTAATAAATATTATGTTTGTAAAAGAACTTGTGGTGTTTAATTCCTCGAACCTGTTACTATTATGTTAAATTGATGTTATATTTAATTTTTTTGCATCGTCCTAGATCGTACCAAGGACCTTAGTCGACCTAATCGATCAGTATATAGATTACAAATTTATTTAATGAATTTTGGAATTTTTCCCGAATTTCTAGCTAAATAATTATGGATTTTCAAGATGGCGGCCAAATGACAATATGTCGGGTGTCACAGCAATAATAAATGATTACTGCACTCTAGCGGATAAGAATTAAACTAACACGACGTCAGCGCACTCTCGCCGACGATACACTGATGATGGCTTCCAGCAGACGAGGACAAGATGGCGGACATGACGTCATACTACCTGACGATATATATATGCTTTGAAAAAAAAGTGGAGGGAGTCAGTATGCCTGCAGCCACCGCGGGGGAAGGATCGGTCACCATTTTTATTTTTTTGCACTCGTCGGGTTTGAACCGAGGACTCCGAGCTCCGTGTTGTAAATGTTTGTTTTTTAAATATTTTATTAAAAATTTTATTATTTAATTTTTTTATAATTTTTAAATTTTTTTCATTAAAATCGAATAATAAATTTAAAGATGGCGGCCGTAACGGAAATTGCAACGGTGATGTCATAATTCAAAATGGCCGATAACACAATGCCGGAATGTTCTAGAACACAATGACGTCATCCAAAATGGCGGATCCAAGATGGCCGCCGTGATCTACTTGTCCCGTTACGTTATGTCCCGTTACGATGTGTCCCGTTACGCTTATCCAAGATGGCTGCCGTGACGTCACAATCCAAGATGGCCGCCGTGACGTCAGAATCAAATATGGCGGTCGGCACCACAGCACCACAGCCTGAAGCCTGATCTCGGAGCCCCATTTACATACTACTGTGTTGAGTTAGATTTGAAGTGTGTAGGTACCTACCTACCTTCTTGCGTGCTAAACACATATATCGTACCTACATATTGATGAGTAGAAAACCTAAGTTTATTAGTGAGTTGTAGAAGAATACGCAATTATTTTTTTTTACTTTTTAGTGTATATTAATTTGTTTTGGAATAGTTTTTCTACGTCGGTTTTTTTGGTTAAAATTTGTGTTTATTCTGCAAAATGTATGAAAGTCGAAGGTGGCCGAATAAATTTTTTTATGTACATTTTACGTCAGGCATATTTATTCGCCCGTATCACGCTTCCATCGAATGCAACAAAAAAAAAAATTCTGGAAATTCGGTTTCAGAGTCCTTCTTTTACGTATAATGTCGGAACTAAATCTTATCGAACCATTTCTCTCATTGACAAACTTTTCATTAAGTAGACATATTCCTTGCAAAATATAACTAGCGTGAAGTGATTAAGATGACGGAAATCGACGACATGAAGAAGAGTCAGGAAGATATGCGTTGCAGCTCAAGAAGAATTATAGAAGTTGGATGGAATGGATGGAATGGATGGAAACAGTGTTCAGTTATAAGGGAAAGTGCAGTGTTTGGAGTAACATCGAACAGAACATGAAGAGCTGATGGCGCAACAGCTAGCTCAGCTCGAGTAAGCCAGCGAACAGCAAGTGACGCAACAGCTAGCTCAGCTCGAGCAAGCCAGCGAACAGCAAGTGACGCAACATCTAGCTCAGCTCGAGTAAGCCAGCGAACAGCAAGTGACGCAACAGCTAGCTCAGCTCGAGCAAGCCAGTGAACAGCAAGTGACGCAACAGCTAGCTCAGCTCGAGCAAGCCAGCGAACAGCAAGTGACGCAACAGCTAGCTCAGCTCGAGCAAGCCAGTGAACAGCAAGTGACGCAACAGCTAGCTCAGCTCGAGCAAGCCAGCGAACAGCAAGTGACGCAACAGCTAGCTCAGCTCGAGCAAGCCAGCGAACAGCAAGTGACGCAACAGCTAGCTCAGCTCGAGCAAGCCAGCGAACAGCAAGTGACGCAACAGCTAGCTCAGCTCGAGTAAGCCAGCGAACAGCAAGTGACGCAACAGCTAGCTCAGCTCGAGCAAGCCAGCGAACAGCAAGTGACGCAACAGCTAGCTCAGCTCGAGCAAGCCAGCGAACAGCAAGTGACGCAACAGCTAGCTCAGCTCGAGCAAGCCAGCGAACAGCAAGTGACGCAACAGCTAGCTCAGCTCGAGCAAGCCAGCGAACAGCAAGTGACGCAACAGCTAGCTCAGCTCGAGCAAGCCAGCGAACAGCAAGTGACGCAACAGCTAGCTCAGCTCGAGCAAGCCAGTGAACAGCAAGTGACGCAACAGCTAGCTCAGCTCGAGCAAGCCAGCGAACAGCAAGTGACGCAACAGCTAGCTCAGCTCGAGCAAGCCAGTGAACAGCAAGTGACGCAACAGCTAGCTCAGCTCGAGCAAGCCAGCGAACAGCGAGTAGCAGCGGTAAACGAGGAGGGCCGACGGATGATCAAATAATATTCTGCTCCTCCAAACCGGAAGAGTTTCTCAAGGGAAGTCAAGGTGAAAGGCGCTGCCAACGGCATGTTTGTTCACTTTATCCCTTGTGTTTTCAGTGTTGAAGTAAACAACAAATTATTGCATATTTTATTTTCTTTTTTTGTTACTTGGTAATAATTAATTTTTTAGAGGTTTAGAACCACCTCATTCCACCCTATTTGCATATATTTTAAATTGTTAACATAAAATAACATGTTGTGCCTTCCTAACTTTAAGAGTGTAATCAAGAAAAGTTAATCTTCGTTTGAATAATCTAGTGCTGTAGGCTTCAGTGTATAAAATAATCATAAAAAAATATCAACACAGAATGTATGCGAAACTCTTAGAACATTCCAGTGCCGCTACCTGTCAGTATAATAAGCTGTACGTCGAGAAAGTGTAATTTTTTTTATTTAATGTTCATGAATTGTTTTGAAAAAAGCATGTAAGGGTTACCGGTCGATTTATTTATTTGTGCGAGTGTTATTAATAAATATTATGCTGCGAGTATTATTATTAACAATACCGAGAAAAAAAAATACATATTTCCCAAAAAAAAAGCCGTTAATCAATTAGGCTTCGGAACATTGCGAATCAGTCCACTGAAGAAGAACAAAAAATCGCAAGAGAAGAGCACCGCGTCAGTATGGCCTGACTTCATGCATCTCAAACACAAGAGTAAAGAGAGGCAGCCCGTTAAATGGCTCGGTTGGCAATGAGAATTCGTAGAGCTTATCGGTGAAACTGGGAAGACATTCCTCATGAAATTTATTTTGGCACCTGTTTATGCGAGATCCGACATTGCGGTAGCCTTTGCTTCTTCTGGAATAGCGGCCACGTTGTTAGAAGGATGCCGTACGGCTCATTCAGCGTTAAAATTGTCTTTAAACCTTCAAACTACTGAGCAACTGACATGTAACATTGCGAAACACTCCGCAATGGCCAAAGTTTTATCAGCATCTAAAATCATCATCTGGGACAAATGCACAATGGCGCACAAACGCGCATTGGAAGAACTTTAACGAACATTGAAAGATCTGCGCAATGACTCAAGATGTTTTGGAGACGCAATAATTTTACGGTCTGGCGATTTCCGCCAAACACTGCCAGTCATTCCAAGATCGACTGCTGCCGATGAAAAAAAAAAAAAAAAAGCTTGCCTCAAATCATCAAATCTGTGGTGCTATGTGAAGAAACTTCAGCTGGCAGCAAACATGAGAGTTGCATTGCTGAACGATCCATCTGCTGAAGATTTCTCCAAGCAATTGCTGACTATCGGTAATGGACGTGTTCCTGTCGACGAATCGAGCGGATGATTTCATTTCCTCCGAATTTTTGCAATCTCGTCTTATCGAAAGACGAGCTCATCATCAAAGTGTTCCCGAACATCATTGCTAACCACAGAAATAACAAATGGTTGAGTGAGCGAGCAATTTCGGCGGCTCAGAACAAAGATGTGGATGACTTAAACTTTGTAATTCAGAATCAAATCGTTGGTACCCTGCATTCATTCAAATCTATTGACTGTGTAACAAACGAAGACGCAGCCACCAACTATTATACTGAATTTTAAACTCATTGGATGTGCCTGGCTTGCCACCGCACAATTTACAACTCAATGTTGGCTCGGTAGTCATCATGCTTCGAAATCCAAACCAACCAAAAGTATGCAATGGAACGCGTTTGGTGATAAGAAAACTGATGATCAATGTGATTCTCGCGATGATACTCAAAGGGAAATTCATATGTGAGAAAGTTCTCATTCCGAGGATTACGATGATCCCAATCGATATGCCCTTTGAGTTTAAACTAATTCAATTTCCGATTCGTCTTTCATTCGCCATGACAATTAAAAAATCACAAGGTCAATCCTCAAGTGTTTATGGTCTTAATCTAGAAAATGCATGTTTTTCTCATGATGAGTTGTACGTGGCATGTACACATGTCGGCAAACCATCCGCTTTATTTGTTCTTGCGCCTGATGACGAAACGAAAAGAGAGAAAAGAATCCATCCAAGTGCAACCTATGCAGCAATACATAGCTTCAATAAAGCAAATGTCTTGCTGACAAGCCATTGAAATATTTGATTTTTGTACTTTTATTGAATTTTTAGTATTAATTTTATTACATTAATAAAATCCTAAATTAAGTAAGAATGCTAAAAGTTACCAAGACATTCATTGACTGTTAGGCGGGACGAAGTTCGCCGGGTCAGCTAGTTAAACATAAATATTACTCACTGTTGAAATACTCACACCGTAAAGAAACATTGTGCGTGTTACTGTTTCTAAAAAAACAATCAGATATAAATATGAAATTCATAAGAGGTAGCGGGGAATGCAGGGACTATCTCAATAGCACTCTCTGCGCTGCTGGTTGAACAAGGAGGAACGCGAACGCGCTGGTAGGTAATAAATATAAAATTAAAAATATTCACACCTGACGTTTAGGATACCTATATCTATTTTCTGAAACAAGCTCATTGCGCACACTCTCTGTCTTATTTATTCTTTCAGGTATCTATCTCATTTCTTTATTCTTCTTTTTTTTGGGAGGGGGGCCGAATCAACGCACAAAGAGAACGTAAAAAAGAGTCCAGCAACTTTCATGACATAGTGATCTCGTTATATTTCCTTGGCGAAGTACCTATTCTCTATCCTTTTCACTTTAAAAACGTTTCACAGCAATGTTTCACGAAAACGTTGCATTACAATTTGGCCTTGGAATTTTCCTCTTATCACGCCCAATGAAGTTTCAATTCAAAAAAGGGGGTTGTCTGTAAAGTCGGTTTACGCACGATAATTTTACGTGATAACGTCATAAGAAAACATTGATCTAAAATTGCATACTTATTAATTTTCAAATATTATTGACAGTTTTTGCAAATTTAATTTAAATAATTTGTTTAAATATAATCACGAACAATAAGTTATAGGAATAAACTGAAATTAAATCAATATCAGTAAATTGTTAATTTGAAATGACGAAATTGGACAACTAAATAATTCTTTTTTTAATTGCTGCTTTTAAAAAGCCCGCCTTAACCTGTTTGATATATTATAGACGATTTTCTCGCACGGTTGTTGGCCGGATCAACTTGTCATTTTAGACACATTGTTATGACATTTGTGAGGTTAACATTAATTTTTAATCTTACATTAATAGCTACTCATGATCATTTTTTTTTTCATTGAATACTAAATACAAGCAGTTGACATTTTATACGATCGTTTATATGAGATAATAATTTTTTAGTCAAATTTTTAACATAACATATTATTACTGCACTCGCCAACCGATGCTAGTTTTTTTAATACCTAATCAAAAAACAAATATATGTGTTTATAGCGCTAATCAAATTCTTTAAATGCAAGAACTAATTACCTTTTTTGTCACAATTGTTGTTGTAATAAACAATGGAAACCACATTAACTTTTCACTTCACTTTATAAACAGTTGACAAAACAGTTTGCGTGTAGGTTGTGTGCTGCCGCTGTCTCTCTTCTACTCGGACGCATCGGCCGATCGATGGAGTGGAAGAGAGATAGATGCGTCACAAACCGATCGTGCCTCTCTATCGCTTGTTCCGCGCTCTCGCTTGCACGCTCGGCTCAGGCGGAACGTGACAATGAGTCGTGCTTTTTCGTGCGTGCAGCCGGCGTTCATCGATTTATAAGACGTTATCACGTCAAAAACCGTGGAAAACAAAAAATTGGTTGTCTGTAAAGTCAGTTTACGGACTATAGTTTAACGTGACAACGTCATAACAAAACATTGATAAAATGATTGCATAATTTTATGAATAAAATTGAATCATTTTTATTGAATTATAACTATTTTGTATGGATACAAAGAAAGAGTGAAATGAAATCTACAATTTAATTGATAAATTTTCTTTTATTTGCACTCATTAATTCAAATATGTTTATTACTTTAAGGAACAGATTATTTTAACTATAACTTTTATACATGTTTGCTATTTAACTTTTTCCAATCTGTGTTATTCTGTTAAGGATAGGACGATGATAGGAAAAGTAGGAAACGAATGGGAGTGCTTCAAGTTTAATGTGCCTCGAAAAAGTCAAATCGATGGTTGTTCCAATCGAGTGGAAGAGAGATAGATGCGAAGCAAGCGAACAATGAGCGTAACGGGACACTTTTTCTTGCGTGCAGCCGGCGTTCATCGATTTATTAGACGTTGTCACGTCAATAAAATATTCGGTTTGTTGCTTAACCGCTCGGACAGGCGGCAGCCAGACGTGAGCGAACGCATTGACTCGCACAACAAGCTTGGCTTCAGTCGGCTGGCTGCCGGCTGTCTCGCGAGTGGCGCCACCTCGAGGCGGAGGTTAACTAGATAAGCACGAGAAACCCCTGCCCCCCCCCCCCCTCACCAAGGAGCTACTGTGTTTGCGTTCGACTAGGCCCGGCCAGGGCAATCTAATTCCCTTCGTGCGCCGCGAGGTCGACAGCTGGACGGGGCTTGTGTAAAGGAGGGGAGAGCATGAGCACAAACTGTCCACCCCCTGCGATTAATTCTATTCCCAAGTCCGCGTTATGCTATTCCGGAGCATGCATAACAATCACCCCCTCCCCCCTATCCGCTGGCAGGCCTACCGCCCGCCTCGCCTTCATTCTTCAAATAACAGACATCATCAAAGTTCTCAAACTGACGTTTACTGCGAATCTCATCGTTGCTGAAGGCGATTATTATTATTATTTTTCTTTGGCACTGTCACGGGCTACAAGGATACAATTAATTATTTAAAGACATAAACATTTGAAAAACACAAATTTACGAAAACATTTTTCACTTTATTACGAGTGACTAAGAACACGATGTGAAATATAAGCGATCTTTGCTCTTTTCGCTTAAGTGAGTGGCGTTTCCAAAAAATTGTTTTTTTTTTTTTTTTTTTTTTTTTGGAATTGTGAGGCATTTATATTATAATACCAACTACATATCAAAATTATTATTGTCGAGAAGGCCATGTAATTTTTGTTTCGGATTTTATCACATTCGTGTAAATGTGTGATAGTGCATAAGGGTTATTTTTAATTCTTATTTGAAACACTGAGAATTTTACATGTATTGATATAAACGCGATTCTTCTACAATCATCCTTTGCAAGGGAATTTTTTCATGCATTTCTCGCGCACCCGGGCATACATATGATGTGCAGATCTTTGCAAAAAAAAACCACGCGATTTGAATACTGCTAGAGATATCCGAGTGGCGTGTGTTTACTTAAAGCATTTAAAGAATTTGCTGGAGGCGGATGAGAAGTTATTAATTCGTATTTAGTTTTTAAACTGTATTTTCAGGAGAGTTAAAAGAGCTAAAACGCGTGTTTTCAGGATCATTTTTTGACATTGAACCCCAGGTACAGATTCATGAAAACACTGAACGTTATTGCATTACACCTTGTCTCTTCATTTCTCTGCCATTTAATATAATGGTTACCCCTCAAATTTCGTAGATGTCATTTGCACGACGAGAAGACTGCGTGCTAGTAAATAGCCTTGCGCTTAGAGGCGATACCGCCCTATAAGCAGCAGTGAGCGTCGAATTTATAATCCCGCCTCACTAAAACATATGTATGGACCCCTTAAGGTTTGGTCTTACCCTTCATATTTTTTTGTTTTACGCTTAATGAAGGTTTTTATAATGATACTAGTTAATGCTCGGCATGCATTCAGTGCCTTTTTAATTATTTTTGTAATTTTTTTGAAGTATTTTCAAAATTTGTACAAAGTAAAAAGAAATTCTCTCTATCTATATCCCTCTTTATCTCTATGTAACTCTATATATCTGTATATTTTTATATCTCTTTCTATTCATCTCTCCATATCACTCCATCTCTCTCAATCTATATATCTCTATAGGTACCTCACTATATATCCATATCTTTCTTTATATCTATATTTCATTATATATCGGCCAGTGTTTCTATAAATATAGCTCTTTAATTCTCTTCATTTCTATCACTTTATTTTTTGGTCTTCTCTATGTGTGTGTGTATATATATATATATATATATATATATATATATATATATAGATTTTTTTTAGATCTATAAAACTATTATATACTAGGAGGTTGTAAGGCCTCTAAGGGGCCCCGTTGAAAAATGATGAATATAACAAACACTGTAACCATGGGACCGTTTTTGGTGCTATTTATTTTTGTATGTTAACTTCAAACAAGTTTATTCCCCGTTAACTCTTTATTTAATGTAGTTTTTTTGTAATATATTTATTTTCTGAAATTTTATTTAAATCCATTATTTTATGTTTTGGTTTATTGTAAGTTTACTTTGAAGTTATATATTTGACGTTAGCGGGTTCGTTGTTCCGCGCAACTGCCGCTTGGGAGCGCGGGTGACAGAGTTGCCGGCGCGGACTGAGCGAGACGTGACACGGGAGAGGGAGAGAGACAGGGGAAGCCTTCTTTTCACAGACGAGAGAGCCAAACGCCCGATCGTGCATCTTCGGGTTTTTTTTTTATCATTGTAAAAGATTAGGTTAGCTACATTACAAATACTTTAAAACATTGTGGACGGTTGATTTGGTTAGGATAGCTACATTAAAGATACTGTGAAATCATGTAAACGTTTTCCTAGCCCTGGATAGCTACATATTAAAAAGTTATTTGCTAAGAAACCATAAAATGATTTTACAGTATTTTGAATGTAGCTATACTTACCTATTATAACCAACCACCCACAACGTTTTAAAGTATTTATAATGTAGCTAACCTATCCTAATCTACCGCAAAATTTAATGCCACACCGGTTTATACACTGAGATGGAACGGAAAAAAAATCGAGCATGAACTTCGGGGAACTTCGGGGAACTTCGGGTAACTTCGGGTGTGGCTTCCCGAGAGACATGACGCAGGGTGTGGGTCGGCGGCTCGCGAGCACGGCAACACTGTACAGCACTGTACAGCACCGCGGCACCCTGGCCACGTGAGACAAGGTGAAGAGCTTTGGCCAGTAGGACCCAATACTGGATTACGACATTCCCCAGCTAGTGCAGTGCGTGTGTATTTATTTAACTTTGCCATCGCTACGTGTGGTTTTGACAGAGACGTCATTTTTTCTGTCCTCGCCTGCTTTAAATATTACACTTATTTTGTAGCTGAAATCACTGGCAATGGATTTTTAAATAGCTCAGACGAATACCGTCAGTGGTTTACTTAAATGCCTACAACATCAGGCACTCTTTCGGTTTTTTTAATGTCGGCGATTTCTTCTGTTCACGTATTATGTATAGACGCAATCCATCGAAGTTATGTTGCGTGATTCAGCCATAGGACATGACTAATTTGTTTAACAAGTTTCTGCTTAAAGATGTGGCAAAAGGCATTGCACCGAGGTGACCGAGCAACCGCTTTCGTTTAACTGTGACATAGTGCACGTCAATGTTTGTGCTGCAAACACTCGTCCGGAAAAATATCTACGTAGTGGCTTTCTACGAATTAATGTGTGACATTTTTTAGGCACTGTGTAAATGTTGAGTATAATAAATTCGCCTCCCAATACAAACTTTATAGACTGCAGTAGTGAACTTAAGTATGGTCAATAAATTTTATAGTAGTATGTTAAGGGTATTTATGTGTATAGATTTTCTGATAAAATATTTATATTTTATTACATATAGTATTTTTAATGCATGGTTTAATTTTGCAAAGTATTTCTATATTCAAAAAACGGCTCAGGCCGTTTGTCAATGTTTTTTTAAACTTTCTAAACAGATATAAAGTATGTTACATTTAATTTGTAAATTATTTCAGTATTTAGCCAGCCAGTACTTAAGGCCTTTTTTGTTGAAAACATTGCGTTCACATTTAATTCTTCTTTTAAGATCTCTGCTAATATTGTAAATTGGCCCGGCGCTTGGATCATGGACGGAGTTTGGGGTCGAGTTTATTTTCTGCGCGAGTTACAAGGAAATATTTTTCTAATTTTTCCAATTGTTTGAACTGCCCAAGAGTGTCGGGGACGTTTCTGTACTTGTTTTGGAAGGGCAAGGACAGTTTCATCTCTTCAATCTTTGCTTTTAACCGATAATTTTGCAGCAAGAAATAAGTGATCACAAAAAATATTATAATATAAACATTCAAAAGGGCGTAACTACAAAAAAAGAAAATATTCCAAAATAAACCTTCGGGCATACAAACATATATACATAGGCCTACAAGTCAAAAATCCAACGGTTTTTAAATTTAATTTTAAATTTCATATAAATAAGCATATTTAAAAAATAAAAAAGATATTTGCGAAAGGGCATAAGTACAAAATTAAAAGTATGAAAAGGTTCCCAGTGACGCATACTTTGATTTCCAAAAAGTGAAAAAAATTTACTGTTGTACTTTAAGAACTAAATTATCTTAGATATATTCCTTTTTTAAGTATTTATAAGCATAGTTGGTTGTAAGGCACCTGAGGCGCCGTTGAAAAACGATAAATATAACAAACATTTTAATCTAATAACTTAGTCATGTTCCACTTATGTACCTGTATTTAATATGTTATTCTACTGTTATACTTCCATTTTCTATTTTATACACATCTATATAGTAGGCTAATATTTGAATCGGGAATTTGAGAAACAACATAAGTCCACATTTTGGCGAAAATGAGTTACCAACAATAACAGGTTGTTGGAGGGTAGTTGTACATGCTAGCAAATAACCACGTAAGTCCACGCAATCATTGCATAGATATAGCCTTCTCTAGTTGCTATGTTTTTGAGAAACAACATAAGTCCAGGACTTATGTTGTTTCTCAAATACCTCGCTCAAACACCACAAAGCACCAATTTGCTTGATTCCCGTACAGCCATAGATTTATTATTTCCACAAAAAGGTTATGCGACGTAGACGTCGCATTTCAAAGGAAGCTTCTTCTAAACCATCAAGAGGATGTACATATGTATACGAAATATCAACAATTTCAGGAAAACATCAAGTATGTAAAACAGCTGTTTGTAACATAGGTACATGCTATCTCGGAGGAACGTGTTCGTAGACTCTGTAAGTTGCTCTCTGAAGGTAAAAGTCCACATGATATGCGTGGGAAATTAATCCCAGGTAATACCAAATCAGGGTTGGTAATAAATGCTATTAAGCAGCATATATCCTCTTTTCCAGTTTATATACCACACTACAGTAGCAAAGAATACCACTACTTAAGCGAGAAGCTAGACGTCAAGATCATGTACTCGCTCTTCCAAGAGAAGTACCCTGAGATGCCAGTTGCAAAATATCACTTCTATATGAAAGTTTTCAGAGTATTTTTCTCTGTCGTTTGGACAACCCCAGGTAGATACATGTGCGACTTGTGAGGAGTTGGATGTAAAACTTAAAAGCTCCTTTTTAAACCAAAAAGCAAAGAAAGTAGCTGAAGCAGAAAAATGTGTGCAATTGCGTCGAGCTAAGAAATTTTCAACGAAAATAAAGGAAATCAGCGAGATAATCAAAGCTGATAAAACGGGTGATTTGGGAGCCATTTGCATAGATTTCATGCAGAATTTACAGTTGCCTTGCATTCCAGTCCAGGAGGTGATTTACCTGAGACAGTTAGCCATCAGTGTTTTCTGCATACATAATCTAAAAGATGGCAATGCAACTTTCTTTGTGTACCATGAGGGAATTGGAACAAAGGAGCCTTATGAGGTATGTTCATTTGTTTTTGAGTTCTTGAATACGTCATTGAAGGGAGTCAAAGAGTTGTACATATTTTCTGATGGGTGAAGCGCACAAAATAAGAACCATACATTCATCAGAATGTCTGCTTTGACTTCTCTAAAACGTTTTAGACATATCGAACATTACTTCCCAATAAGAGGGCACTCTTTCCTGTCCTGCAATAGGGATTTCTCAGTACTCAAGAGAAAAATCAAGACGTACGACAGAGTGTACACCATCAAGGAGTATGTTGAGATAATTGTAACTTCATCCTGCAAGAGATCCTTCACTGTTGTAATAGCAGATTCCATCAGCATTCTCGACACCAAGCAATGGTGGCCCAAGTATTTTAAGAGGAATGTGCCTTCACAAAGGGTCCTATGGAAAATCTGTGCCTAGAGACCAGAAAACAAGCTTCAAACCAAGTCAGTTCATGCACTTCAGTTATGCAAGTGACAATGCTGGACTTGTTGTGGAACGACCATTCATTGATTCCCTTGTCAAGCACCATTTTAGGGTTCTAAATTGCACACTTGCGGACCTTGTTCTTCCAAAAAACATGGTGTATCCTCCAGGTTGCATCCCTATCAACCAGAACAAAATAGATGACCTCCGCAAGTTGCAAAACTACTTGCCACACACAGAAGATTGCCAGTCATTCTATAATGAATTAACTACTCTTGTGGCCAACATGTGTAACAGAAGTAACGCAAAACCAGCATTATGATAAACCACATCAATGTAGACTTTACCGCAAATCATCAGCAAATAGTGCATTTTGAAGAGGGACATGTGCATACTTATTTATATTAAAATGCGATCTCTCAATGTTAAAGTTGGTGTAGGCCGCATATACAAAGGTAGATCTAAAAACTACATCGTATAGACTTTCTCATATCACCTATATTAGTGCATTAGGGACTGGATGTATTTATATTCATATAATTATTGGTACTTTGTGTACGCAAATAAATATTATGTTTTGTGGAGTATTATGACTACCATAAAGCAAAATAGCACATTTCAGAATAATATATTTTGAGTTTATTTAGGAAATTGAGAAACAACATAAGTCCAGCATTTTTAAATATAGTTTTTGGGGGGGTTGTAAATACAACGTCTTTCTTTTTTACATTAAAAAGAAGTAAAGTAATGTTGTAATGTATCCATAGTATCACATATACTTATTTTGCCACATGCCATTGACTATTACATTTTATTCACTTTCTGTAAAATCTGTTGTTTGTGACTTATGTTGTTTCTCAAATACTTGATTCATTTGTGCTTCATGGTAAGCCTGTATCCAACGTATGCATATGTCTTTGGCGTTACAGAGTCAATGAGTCAGTGATAAGTGTGAATTCATTCAATATTAGTTTAAACACGTGTACAAAATTAGTTATTTAATATAGTAAAATAATCGAGATAAAGTTTAATTAATAATGAAAACAAATCTATATTCTGAGAGTTATTTTAATTAACTGTGTATGTTAAGTTAGTGAGTGACTGCTACGCTACTTAGTCCACCTCTGCTCCTCCTCGTGGTACGCTATTGTCCTTCCTCGAGGCTACGCCACTGCTCTTCCTCTTGGGTACGACATTTTTCTTTCTTCTGGGTACGCCATTTCATGAGTCATGGATCTATACTCTGAATAAAAATAAAATTAAACAAACTTTAATTCTACATGCAAATAATTTTAAAAAATAATAATAAGGTCTGGAGTTATTGGTAAAGTTTGAATTTAATCAAATTAAAATAATTGAATTTAAAATATAGTTTTAAATATATTTTTAATCCATGTACAAATTTATTAATAAATTTTACTATATAATCATGATAAATTTTTATTTTAATGAGAATAAATACACACTAAATTTAAATAAAAATGTTAAAATTTATAATGCAAACAGAAGTACTTACTGGAACATGACCTCACTTATATAAATACACTTGATAGTTCACTTAAAAAAATCTAAAGACAATTAATATCTTTAATATTTAGATTGAATATATATTATTTAATTATATGTAGGTACCAGTATTCAATACTATTCATCAAAATAAGTATATGACTTTAAAGCACAAATTTTTTATTTGTATGTAGCTTTTTTTTCATCTCATCAATTATTCGTTGTTCGCTGCGCGCGCATCGTATAAATTCACTGCCTTTATTTCATAACGTGCCTTAATAATTATAACATAATCTCACTTATGTATAATTTGTATGTTGCCTGTTTTCATTCTGTCAATAAGATAAAACTGTTTGAAAGGTAAATAAAATTCAACTTTTACCAGAAAATATAATTTTTATTTTCCATACTTAAAAACTTCAAAAATAGTTGTGTGCATATTGAAATGTTCAAGTTTCCCTAGCTTTTATTAATCATGGTGGTATTTTTAATAAACCGAAACCACTTTTTGGAGACCAAAATTCTCTGTGCCATGCCTATATTTTATTATATCTTGTGTTTTTCGTATTTCTATTGAAAATATTCACTGTTTTAATAGTATGTGCAAACATTAAGTGGCTGAAGCCAAATTTTCAATGGAGGTGTCTTAACTTTACGGTGCAATTTGTAGGTAAGTTTTAAAAAAAATACATTGTATGTGTGATTGTGGGTTTGTGAAGTTTGTGTTAAGAAACTAAAAATAAATTTTTTTGTGTTATATTTATAAGATATATATATATAAACATTGACATCTTAATGTTTAAAATATTATGAATAATATATATTTTTTAAGAATGCACATCTCCCATGAACTGATCTAATTGACATAAAGCTTCCATGAAATCTTTTTTTTTTTAGAGCGAGCATTTGTTTGATTTATCTGGGAGGAAGGAATGGTACTCAAACAATATAACTGAATTGGAACTCAACCGATAGTATCGATTTGCTACAACCACGATGTCGCCGACTGGCGGTATCTGTGCGCGCATCGCGTGCGTAATGAGGTTTAAAGGGAACGGACGCAATAACAGTATTATAAGGAAGATAATAAATAAATATTTTAGTGGTTGGACAGCCAAAACATCACAACAAATCGGCAGTATGTTTGAGATTAGTAGGTAACTACGGTAGAAGTCAAATTCGCTTTTTTTCCGTTTTCTTTGTTCGTGGTACTTGCCTGTTTTTTTTTAGTAAAATTGGTTAGCATGAAAATAAACATTTTTCAAGGATGTTATTCGTTTTAAATTTTGTTTTAGTTTATATTAGTCAAATGTTTAAATAACACTGCCAAAGGCTACGTGCTCACGTAGAGTGATATAGAACCGTCATAATTTACAAAACATAATAACTTTAACAGTATACGTTATAAATAAAAGTAAACTATATGAGACACCAATATCTTTTAGACACAGGAATACATGCTTGTAATACTTTTGGTTGGGGAATTACTTCTTCCGTGCTCCCACCCTTTGCAGAAATTAATAATTAATAATATTTTTTTCTTTGTTCTTCAAGTGTGAGCTATTTTATTATTTAAGTAAAGCTTCTTGAAGTGATCAGATCTTAGTTTTTTATTAATTATATTTGTGAAAGAAATATTTTTATTTTATTTTTATAATGTGATTAAGTGTTATACAAGGTGGTATCCACGCCTTAACTACTACTCGTGAAAAATTAGACGAATAAATTAATAATATATATAAATATTTACAATCAACAAGCAGGAAATATATAAAATACCGAAAATTTTCTATAACAAATAATTTTAATGTTTACTTTTAATAACTCCGATTCAGAGTCACGATTTTTGAAGCGGACGAGACCCCTTTAATTCCAGGGGGCTGGCCTCTCAGGATCTACGCCCATGTTTGAGGGCTCAAAAATGTAGTGGTTTAAGTAAAACACTTTGCACATCTGAGCTAAATAAATATTACACCTCTGAAATGTTTAAATTTTAACATATCATTACAAAATCACATGTGTAAAATTCTTGACCTACGCCAGTATGTTCATAATCAAATTAACGAATTTAATATAAAATTAATTTAAAGAATATTTTAATATATATATGAGCCAAGGAAATGTTCATATTAGCTTGATAATAGAAAATTAATTAATTAGTTGTCACTTTATAAAACACTTTAAAAAGAAGTTTTATCAAATACTCTGTGAAATTTAATTTTTTGAGCCGTACGTGAACAATATTTAAAAAATATTTTTAAATCTTCAATGCCAAAGGTTACAAATTTAAGACATTTATTATTTAGTACCATTAATTTATTGTTATCATTGGTTTTACTGTGAATTCAAAAATATTTGTATGTAAAATTTAAAATGTGAAAAAATTAGATTTATATCTCTTTTAATTACTGTGAGTGTGTGGGACACATATGTTTTAATTAAATACAGTTATTTACTTAAAAAAAATTTCTTTAATTGTCGAACAAGTTGTAATATTAGCATTAATTTAATATAGGTAGTCACATCATTTTAAGTTTTTTTTATCACATCTTAATTACATTTTCTAATCAAATTAAATATTTATATTTCAAAAATAACTAATATTCCAAAGACGTATATTAACCTAACATACATAAAAAGGAAACACAAAGAAATCGTATCTTTTTCCACACATAAACCCTACGGAAATCACTAAAAAGCTTTTGTGTAACGCAAATACTTCAGCAAAACCAAACATTCAAAAAATGCTCTGCTTAATCTTCATTTCTTCCGTAAAGAGCAATTCAGTGATTTCTTTTTTTTTTTTTGACAGAAGATAATTTTTATTTTAAGGCAGACTTGATAAACTGAATTTAGGCTAAAATCTTTATATATATATTTCTTGTGTGCTTGTGTATGTCACTGAACTCCTCCTAGACGGCTGGACCGATTTTGATGAAATTTTGTGTGTGAGTTCACGGGGATTCGAGGATGGTTTAGATTCACAATTGGATATTTTATCTCGATTCTGAGTTAAGAAAAACTAAAAAAAAACACGCTTTAAAAGCAAAAATTGCAACGCATTATTAGAAGCCATTAAGTTTTGCTATTGTAAAGAACTATGTAGAGAGTAAGAAAAAAATAAAGATCCTGACAGTTTATAGCGTCGCCATATTTGTTTCAAATTTCAATACCCTTTTTGTATATTACAATTTAAATTGCAGAAAAAAAAATCATGTTTCATAGCCACACAAATAGTGAGGATGGTTTAGATTCACAATTGGATATTTTATCTCGATTCTGAGTTAATAAAAACTAAAAAAACACGCTTTAAAAGCAAAAATTGAAACGCATTATTAGAAGCCATTAAGTTTTGCTATTGTAAGGAACTAAGTAGAGAGTAAGAAAAAAATAAAGATCCTGACAGTTTATAGTGTCGCCATATTTGTTTCAAGTTTCAATATCCTTTTTGTATTTTACAATTTAAATTGCAGAAAAAAAATCATGTTTCATAGCCACACAAATAGTGAGTGTGTGTCATTTCTCTATAAAATTATTTGTGTGGTTTATTGATTCCATAACGAATTTTTTCAATCATTTTTAATAAAAATTATTCATTTTTTAAATAAAAAAACTATTTAAAATAAAACTATAAAAAAAATTTGAAAAAAATTCTATTAAAAATTATTTACTTTGGAAAAAATTATTCATTTTAAAAGTTATCAAGCAAAAAAATAATTTTTTATCAAATTTACACGTGAGTTTTATAACAACCAACCTAACCTAAAAATTATTTGGTAGCTTATTGACTTCATAACATATTTTTCAATTGTTTTTAATAAAAATTAGAATTTTATAACGTGAGTTTTATAACAACCAACCATTTTTCAATTGTTTTCAATAAAAATTAGAAAATGTTTATTTAACTAATTTTTCGTTTATAAGTAGTGGTTAATTTTGGAATGTTTTACATTCGATCCGGTAGACTGCGCTACCATCACAGCATCAAATAATAAATATTATTCTATTTTAATTTCAGTTTGTCCCGACAGTTAGTGCTGCGATCAAATTGAGAAACATATTTGAAATTTTGTGTTATTATTGTGTTCGTTTAAGTTGTGTGCTAATTAAAATATTAACTATGAATAGAAATTGATGTTTGAAGAGTTTTGAAGTGTTCCTAAAAAACGATACTTTTTGCGAATTTAGGGTGGAATCGAAGTAAGTATATATTTTGTATAAATTTTGTATAAATATAAATACACGTGAGTTTTATAACAACCAACCTAACCTAAAAATTTATTTGTGTAGCTCATTAATTTCATAATAAATTTTTTAAATTGTTTTTATTATTCATGTTTTAAATAAAAATAATTATAAAAAAAATTAGAAAAATAATCTATTAAAAATTACATACTTTGAAAAAATTATTCATTTTAAAAATTATTGACTTCATAACATATTTTTCAATTGTTTTTAATAAAAATTAGAAAATGTTTATTTAACTAATTTTTCATTTATAAGTAGTTGTTAATTTTAGAATGTTTTACATTCGATTCGGTAGACTGCGCTACCATCGCAGCATCAAATATTAAATATTATTCTATTTTAATTTCAGTTTGTCCCGACAGTTGGTGCTGCGATCAAATTGAGAAAAATATTTGAAATTTTGCCTTATTATTGTGTTCGTTTAAGTCGTGTGCTAATTAAAATATTAACTATGAATAGAAATTGATGTTTGAAGAGTTTTGAAGTGTTCCTAAAAAACGATACTTTTTGCGAATTTAGGGTGGAATCGAAGTAAGTATATGTTTTGTATAAATTTTGTATAAATATAAATACACGTGAGTTTTATAACAACCAACCTAACCTAAAAATTATTTGGTAGCTTATTGACTTCATAACATATTTTTCAATTGTTTTTAATAAAAATTAGAATTTTATAACGTGAGTTTTATAACAACCAACATAACCTAATAATTATTTGGTAGCTTATTGACTTCATAACATATTTTTCAATTGTTTTTAATAAAAATTAGAATTTTATAACGTGGGTTTTATAACAACCAACCTGAACTAAAAATTTATTTGTGTAGCTCATTAATTTCATAATAAAATTTTTAAATTGTTTTTTTTATTAATGTTTTAAATAAAAATAATTATTAAAAAATTAGAAATAATTCTATTAAAATTACATACTTTAAATCGTTTTCGGTGATAATTAAAAATTTTATTTTCAATAAATAACTCATATTCGTTGTGGATTACTTGAGTTTATTTCGTATAAATTTGTTAACAACCAACCTAACCTAAAAATTATTTGTGTAGTTTATTGACTTCATAACATATTTTTTCAATTATTTTTAATAAAAATTAGAATCTGATAACGTGAGTTTTATAACAACCAACCTAAACTAAAAATTTATTTGTGTAGCTCATTAATTTCATAATAAATTTTTTAAATTGTTTTTTTATTCGTGTTTTAAATAAAAATAATTATTAAAAAATTAGAAATAATTCTATTAAAAATTACATATATTTTAAATCGTTTTCGGTGATAATTAAAAATTTTATTTTCAATAAATAACTCATATTCGTTGTGGATTACTTGAGTTTATTTCGTATAAATTTGTTAACAACCAACCTAACCTAAAAATTATTTGTGTAGTTTATTGACTTCATAACATATTTTTTCAATTGTTTTTAATAAAAATTAGAATTTGATAACGTGAGTTTTATAACAACCAACCTAAACTAAAAATTTATTTGTGTAGCTCATTAATTTCATAATAAAGTTTTTAAATTGTTTTTTTTTATTCGTGTTTTAAATAAAAATAATTATTAAAAAATTAGAAATAATTCTATTAAAATTTACATACTTTAAATCGTTTTCGGTGATAATTAAAAATTTTATTTTCAATAAATAA